>NW_027211695.1:13714166-15045000 GCF_022749685.1 Semicossyphus pulcher | reverse complement strand
AAGCTGTCTTCACCTCAGCACCCTGCACAGAGTGACAATGTGCAGGGAGAGGAGGGGGCAGCTCTTTTGACAGTTTATTGTAAAGTCCAGACTCGACAGGTGTTTACTGGTTTCTCTAACGAGCGCGCAGCAGCAGCTCGCCCGGATAATAACCCACGTCCTGCTGACAGCTCCAGGCCGTCTCCACACATGGGGACAAAGTGTGCAATCCTTTAGTGAATTCCCCCCCTTCGAGTAAGTGGATGATATAATTCAAGGTGTGGCTAACTTCTTCTGTCAATCTCAATAGAGGCGTAGCAAAACATCCATCTCGTCCAAATATGGTCACTTCCTGCGCCAAAAACAAGACGGCGATGGAAAAAATACAGAAACTAACCAATGTGTGACATCACAGTGGCTACCTCCACTTCCTATATACGGTCTATGGTATATGTGTGTGCATACAAAGTTCTGACCTATTGATATGAGCAGGTCTCTTCTGAGTACAAATCCCACGAGCCGCTGGGACTCCTTGCAGACGACCACAGGGAAGCCGCTGTAGCGAGTGCTCTCCACCAACGTCTGGGGACAAAGACACAAAGTTATTTTATATCAAACATCTACAAGACCGAAAGGAAGAATGCTTTCAAACCCCCATAATGCTCTCAGTAGAAGTGGACACACTCTCACAGATCTGCTTATCTGTATCCACTTTACGTCTATCTCACCACATGTGCTTCCCATATTACTGTGTATTTATCTGCATTCCTGCGTGTCATGTTCCATTGTGCGCTGTGATGTGTCCTTACCTCCACCTCCCCTACAGTCATGCCCTCCTGCGTGAGCACGGCCAGCGCCGGGTCCGACCTCCGGGGCCTCATCACGTCCACGGCCAGGCTGCTGTGCTCGAACTCCTCTTTGGGCTCCAGGAACGGGTATCCGTTCAGCCTGATGTGAGCCTGCGTGAGGGGAGAGCAAACCGTCAAACCCTGACCTCTTTAATGGAACACACGTTCCTTTAAATGTACAGCCATAACATCCACGCTGCACACGCACGAACCTCGTAGATCCCCTCTCTGCCGAAAGCATCTGCCACCCATTTGCTGGTCATGGTCGCAGCCATGAGCGGGACGATGTACTCCAGACCGCCCGTCAGCTCGAACATGATGACGACCAGCGACACCGTCATACGAGTCACTCCACCTGCAGGGGGACGGGAGGGGGAGAGATGTTATATAATACGCTCGAGGGAGGCATCTTTGCTCGGGTTGGACCTGATCTCTGAGACTGCAGCCCCTTTTACACTGCCAGTTCAAGGCGGGATTATTAAGCCTCCTAAGGAATGCAATGTAAAAACACACACTGGGGGGCAGCTTCGTGACTGTGCTGCTTGGGTCAATGTAAAAATGGCAAAGGCAGCGTAATGGTGGAGCTACATCCCGCCACATGTTGTGTTTGTGTGTGTTATTAATCACATTTCAATCACTTCAAGTGTACATACTTAAAGGGCCAGTTCGCTGATTTTCAACCTCAGTCTTATCATGCTATTATGGGGAGCTAATGCCGTTATGGTAGGGAAAAAAAGCCTCGGCCAGACTACGTAAAACGTGCCATCTGGCGGAGGCCAGGGAGCTTGCTAAACTACACTTCCTCAATCTAGGACGCCCGCCTCCGATGTCATGTCTCCATCAAAGTCGTCAGGTTTGAAATGTAGACTGCAGACCTGCAGATTTTTTAGACGATCCACCGGTATATTCTTGTCGTGTTTCGGGTATTCCACTCCAGCGTCTCTCGCTGGGCCGTTCCTTTCAGAGGGAGGGGCGCAATGCATGCTGGGTGTTGTAGGAACGTAGAGTGGACGAAACCACGAGCTGTTTGTACAACTTTCTCCACAGCTGTGGCGCCAATTTCAAATATTATTGCTTCTATCGATTACAGAGAACACCAGCTTTGACGCTGATATTTGATCCGCGTATGCTGACGACATGCAGATATTATCCTGCATCCCTACTTAATAATGTTACTACAGGATGATTAGAGTGTATGAGACCGGAATACACAAAGGGCTAATGCCAGTGGTGTCCTCCTCCTGCCATTGATGACTAAAGAGCAGCATTATTTAGAGTCACATTTAGATTTTGACATTTCGTAACAGAAAATTTGAGCTCTTTATTTTCTGCTCTGATCCTAATTAAAACCACGTCTCTCGGCGCAGCTCCACTTTAAAGTGAATGCCACAGCTTTGTCCTCCTCCTCCTCCAAACAACCAATTAATTCAACGGGACGCTAAAGAGTCCACTGTGAGTGTTGTTAATTATTTACTGAGAACTTTCTATTGTTTGACTCTCAACAAAGGCATTATGAAGATGATTACACGCTGGGAGAGGATCACTTAGTGGATGTTGTGCATTATCCTTAAAAAGCTTCTTTTACGGTCTCTTAAAAGCAGAACAGTAAAAGAAAAAGAGGCTAAAAGGTCATTTACAGTCGATTTAAATCTTCCCCACAGCTTTAACTTTCTGTCCCCTTTATAAACGCGCAGCAGATGCCGTCGTAACTCCTCAGGCTGCAAGGGTCCAGAGGAAAGGAAGCTCACATTAGTTTCAAGATTGAGATGTATATTCGTGCCGTTAAAGCGTCTTAAGGTCAGGGTGTAGGGACACAAACAGCCTCTGGGTGACTGCTGCTACATTTATAGACTTGTTTTTTTGTTAGAATTATATACAGAAAGATAAATTAATTAAATTTAAATCACATGAGATATACGACATGTAGCTGGAGGTCATTCTCGGCCACGTGCGAGCGTAAAGTACAGAATGTGCTAAAAGTGCCACAAATATGTTAGTAACATATTTTAGAAACAAAGAAAGTTTGATTCTAAACTTTGCTCTAAGTGTCAGACGCTTCTCCTCATGGTCAGAATGTAGCGGCCAGCTGGTTCTTTAACATTCACACACTTTGTGACTGTCTGGTTGTTTGACTGAAGCTCTGACAAATGAAGTGGAAGGTAAAAGGAGGTGAAGGAAACGCCGCGCTCTCTCGTCTTCCATGAACACGTCTCAGATTCACAGGACATGACAGCAAACAGCAGCTAATGTGGGAAAGCTCAGTTTGGCTTAAAAATAATGTGGTTTTATTAAGAGCTGGACTATGTGGGAAATAAGTGACTTTGCGATGATGTAATATGCAAAACAAACTCCTCTCCTACTTTCATCACACTTGGTTCATCGACTCTGACAGCCTTATTAGGAGAGAGAGTTGGAGCGACACGTTCTTTATAAAATAAATACAAACAGACTTGTTGGCTGCAGTTACTTAAACGGTCATCCACCGTTTCAAACAGTGTTCAAAAATGTAACTTTAATCAGCCACACGACGGTAACTTCTGGAAACGAAAAGCTCACCGTCTCCTACTTCCTGTCGGCACACGCAACCCGACAGCTTTAAAAGGCGGCATGCGGGCGCCCGTTTAGCTCAGCGGTTAAAACGGCAGCCATGTACAGAGGCTATAGACCTCGATGCGGCGGCCCCGGGTTCAACTCCCGCCCTCGGCCCTTTGCCGCGTCTCATCCCCAATCTTTTCCCCCATTTCCAACACTATCCACTGTCCTCTAAATAAAGGCATGAAAGGCCAAAAAAACAAAAAAAGGCGGCATGTCCGCTCCGTGAACGCTCCGTTTATGCAGCCACAGCGTTAACGAGCAGGAACACAACAAGAATACTCTCACTTATCTGTGACAGCAGCAGCGCCGCGTGCTTGTTTACAGTGTACAGGCAAGTGACACACAGACTCTGCAGCTTAGCGGTCAGGTAACTCTGAAGAGTCCCGAATGTGATATCAGACGGACTTTTCCTGTAGCTTAGTGACTAAAAACAAGAAACTGGTGAGTTTTAATTTTGCAGCAATAAAGTAGCAGCTTGACGTGTTTCAGTCAATTAGTTCGCTATCGCACGTCCTGCGACATCGTAACTGCGTGCAGCCCGAGCTTATTTGTTTACAATTCGTCGGACAAAAAGTCAACCGATTAAAAATTATTTTAAAGTAGATTAAATGATAGATTACTTTTACTTATCAAGTCATTTCTGTATATAATAAATGTGTTAAAAATGTGACTTTTAAACAAGTCAATACTTCTAAATCTAAAGTTTGTCCCTAATGCTAAATACGTCCCCACGGGTTCATCTAGGAGCGTTACACGAGTGTGCGCGAGCTTCACCAAAATAAACTACAAAGAGAGTTCTAGAAGGAAAACGAAAGAAGCAGAGTGTGTTTCTTTTTTAATAGGGGGTTATGTGTCTTGGTATCTTTCTCAGCTTCAAGCATCATAAATTCAGCCATCATCTTTGTTCCATTATTTACGCCACTTTTAAGAGACTGCTATGTGTTCAATTTGACTGAGGAAAAATGTTACTTAGGACCTTGTAGCAACCCACGAGGGACTTCCCACTGCCTCCAATCACTTAACTAAATCCTCATGGTGACCTGATGCAAGACTCATTATCTAACTCCCTCCTCGGATTAAAATTTTAAATGGTTTTATGCGACCACAAAATGAAGTTGCTGCTCAGTCAGTCCATTTCACACCACTTATCTGGGTCTGGGTTGTATTTAAAGCAAATGGAGGAGAGATGTTGAGACACGCCCACATCCAGCTGCTCTCCGGGCATCCTGAGACATTCCCAAGTCGGACTGAACATGCAGTCTTTATCCCTCTGGCGTTCCCCCCGTTCTCAGAATAGATAGGGAGGCATGTTTAAAACACCCTGATCAGTTTAAACAGTTTATCTACTCCAGGCTGCGTCTGGATATCTAAGCTCCTCCTCTCCTCCTTGTGGTGGTGGCTGTTGACGCTATTTTTCAGTCACTGTATCGACTCTGTATCTGCTGAACGCTTAACACACATCTCACCTAAACACGCGGCGGCTCCCACCATAGCGTAGAGCCCCGGGGTGATGCAGTCCTGTCCCGGCGAGCACCACCCTTTGAAGATGAACGAGTCGTGGTTGTAGTAGGCCAGCTGCTCCATGCCGACGCCCAGCAGTCTGCCGGCTATCGCTCCGACCGCCATGCTGGGGATGAAGAGGCCGGAGGGAACCTGGAGGGACGATTGGAGAAGTGTGAGGCTCGACTTTTGTTGACAAAGACAATAATAAACAGAAGTGAACAATTAGTTTCAGGCATCATTTTAGCAAAAATGAGGGAAAAAAATGCTAATTTCAGCTTCTTAAAAGTGACAATTTGCTGCTTTTCTTTGTCATTTTTTCTTTTAGTCTTTGGGTTTTGAACTTGAGGGCGGTCGGGACTCGTTCTTTAACCCCAGGTTGCGCGTCTGTTCAACATTATGTGCAATACACGAGTGGATCGAGGACCCGGCGTGATTAGAAAGCATTGGTCATGATGAAAGAGAAAGTGCAGTTTTCTGCCACGAGGTGGCGCCAATGACCCGGCCTAGCGAGCGCTCCAGCTGCTTTTGCTCGGGAGGTCAGATGACAGGTCAGACTCAACACAGATGATAGCAAACTAGCTAACGTTAGCAGCCGTGGCAACGAGCAATCTTCATTATGCTCGATGCAACAAAACGGCAATGCTGCGTCTCAAGGAGCCGCGCATTTGTCATCTGTGTGCGTGACAGCAGTGGATCAGCTGTTCTTGGGTTACTAAGGGTAACTTGTTAACAGCAATCAGCTGTGAAGTCGGTGCTGATCGGGTCTGTTCCGCCCGGTCATGACCTCCTGGTTGAGTGCCATGTGCTCCACCGATGTCTGTATGCATCGTCAGCTTAACTGACTCAGTTTAAAGCATCTGTAATAAAACATCTGGAGCACACGTCAACCCCACCGGCATTTCTTTTAACCCATAAGTAGACCTCCACGGAGCCACATGACTGTGAATCATGCTGCTGTGAATCAGCGTGTGAACAAGGGAGTCCGTTACACCGTGTCTGGACTGAGTCACGGGTTAGACAGTGACATAAGGGGCCGGTCACAGAGAGGGGAACATCAGCGAAGATGCCGAGTTTGACGGGAGAGTGGTGATACTTGTGTGTGTCTGTGTGAGTGGACTCACCTTCATGCCAAATGTAATCACAGTGATCATCATCTTGAAGGCTAAGGCCAGGGCGAGCTGCCACAGAGCCGTGTACAAGCCCTGGCCTGCCGGCCGGTCAGCCAGGCTGTTCCCCACACCTGTTTCCGATGTGTTGGTCGGCTGGAAAGTATTAGCAAGTAGAGAAATAAATAAACACAGGAGATTTTAATGATTAAATAATAATAAAAAAAATTCTCTCTCCAAACAAACAAACATGTCATCATTCCCCAAAGGCATCCAGATTCCTCTTTGAACACAAACAAATCCCACAAACAAATCTTCGTCTCACACGCTAACAAAGAGCGAACGGCTGACCTGTTTGTAGCCGCAGAGCTGAGACGAATCGAGCAGCGAGCAGTCGTTGAACAGCTCCGAGATGAGCTCGGCTCCGCTCATCCTGGTGTAGCTGTTCGGGAAGGCGACCAGCGCGGTCAGAGCAGCGACCACCAGCACCTCGATGACGGGGTAGTGACCCAGGCGAGTGGATTTACCTTGAAAAAAGACACAGACACATTAACAGGCTGCTGAGAGGAAAGGAGAGCGTGTGTGTCCCATCACCGCACACTCACGTATCCTGCACCAGGCGATGTTGGCCCGGATGAACATCGCCCCCCACACGCCCCCGAATATTCCC
Organism: Semicossyphus pulcher; assembly: GCF_022749685.1. Classification (NCBI taxonomy): domain Eukaryota; kingdom Metazoa; phylum Chordata; class Actinopteri; order Labriformes; family Labridae; genus Semicossyphus; species Semicossyphus pulcher. Next base: position 15,038,299 of record NW_027211695.1, on the reverse strand, counting down.
AGCAGGATGAAGGGGGCCAGCTCCACCAGGTGCCACGGGGCGTGGAACTCCACGTAGAACAGCACCAGGCGGCTGTTTCCAAACGGGTTGATGGAGCGCAGCGTGAAGGCGGCTACGAGGGCGGCGAAGAAGGAACGCCACAGGGTCTTCAGAGGGAAGTAATAACTCACCTGGAGGAGGGAGAGGACAGAGCTAAAAAAACAATCTGAAAATGTGTGTATCCTGACGTAGTTGTGAAATTCTCGTGGTGGATTTCTAAGCCTCGTGCTGCACCAGACATCCTCTGATGTTCTGTGTCGCGCTCACCTCCTCCAGGCTGAACAGGACTCCTCCTATGGGAGCACCGAAGGCGACAGACACGCCCACTGCTGCTGCCGCTGATAACACCTACAAGCGGGGACAGAAACAAAACATCTGCACTCAGTTTGCATGTGTGAAAAGATTCAATAATATCAGATAACAGACTAAGACTTTAAAAACTTGAGGGAGTATTTTCCACCCAGCTGTCAGAGCCTCAAGATGCATATCTGGTATCTGAGATAAGATAGCATACACACAGCCTTACATGGTGTTGCCCCTTTACAAACGTTTGCATGCCTGTTCCAGCTACAAGCCACTCCGGTGACCTCCACAAATCCAGGGGTGGTTGTGAGTCGTCTCCCCCCTCTGTGAGATCAGCCCAACTTTTCCCAACAAACCTCAACATTCTGAGAGTGCGTTCCCTTAAAAACTAGCCTCCGCTCGCATGTGGAACATCAGTACGCATGACCTTCATCCATGTAAAATAAAGCAGAAACTTAAACAAGAAAAAGTAGGCAACAAAAGTCTGTCCTGTCAGCTAAAGTCTGGGCAGTGTGCAGTCCCCTTAAGAAGGACTGCCAATATAAGATGTTTTTTTTTTAAATGGAACATCTGCATCTTCTCCAAAACCTGGAAACCAAAGCAGAACAAACAAACAATCCCTCGAACTTCATCTGTTACCTCACAGCAGCTGCTTCAGAGCCAGAGTTCACTAATGAAAATAATGTTCTTCAACGACCTTTTTACCATGACGAAGACGAGACGTTGACGAGCTAAAAATAGATCGCTGATAATACAAACTAAATGTTTGACTAAATGTCTAATCTGTCTGTCAAAATACAAGCAATACATTCCTGTAACTGGGCAGTTAGAGATTACAGGTGTCACCAAGGTAGTTATGAAATTCCTTCGTTAATCCAGGCTGCTTCAGGCTCTGAGCATGCTCAGAAAAAAGGACGTTTTAACGCACAAAGGGAGCGATCGTCGGCTGCTGGCTTCAGCCACACTGTTTACATGAGATGCGATGATGAAAAGTGATCTTTAGATGCTGTGTCTACATTGTTCTTTTACTGTATGGATGATCTGCGGAATGTTAAAGTGATTATTTTGTCTGAAGCAAACAGGAGGGAGACCGGAGGGGGGTCATATTTTCTCAACAGAGAAAAAAATTTGATTAAAATGTGACTTTTTATAAACTAAAACTGGATATGTTTTTAGTCGACTAACATGGAGAAAAACTAATAAACATTTTCGTCCAAAATGAACGCTGCTCAGAGCTCACCTCTCGCCGCTTTGCCTCGTTCTTTCGGTACTTGGTGAACAGATGACACAGTATATTAGCGCAGCAGCAGGCCACGTGCACCAGAGGGCCCTCCTTCCCTAAACTGAGCCCGGAGGAGACGGCCAACACCAGCGTGATGGTCTTTATGAGGAGGGTCCACTTCCCCAGGTAGCCGCGGATGATGAAGCCACTCAGGATGGTTTTAATCTGACAGACACAGAGAGAGAGAAAGTTTGTGTGTGTGGAGACGGTCAGGATGTGTTGGTGATAATGTGTCTGTTTATGTAAGCGGGGGTCCCGCGTGTGTGAGCGTTTACTGAGAGAAAGGAAGTGTAAATATTTACGGAAGGGAAGGAGAGAAAATGAAGTTAATGTCGAGTGCGCGGGCGCGCCGACCCCGTCTGACCTCTCAGTGATGAGAGCGGATCCGTGAAATTAAAGTCAGACTTCATCTGAGGGAGAAAAAGGTTTATGTTTGCAGGGGAGAGTTGTGTTTATGTGTTTGGCTCTGTGTATATGAAACGGGTGAATCACTTTTGCGCTCGGATGGGTTTTCCACTTCCACACGTCTTTCCAGTAAGTAAGCAAATCGTCAGCTCTTTGCTTCCTTAGACACAAAGGAGGGGAGAGTAAACACTGACGGCAGGAGAGCAGAGGGGATGGTTTAGTTAAAGATATAATCTCACTGATCTTTTATACTGCTGTACTTTGCAATAAATCAATTTGAGTTGATGCTCTGCAGGAAAACTAAAAGAGCATGGGTAAAGGGAAAGAGAGACGCTCTGTCGTAAGGAAAACATCTTTTTGAGCATCTTTTTCAATTGCAAACAAAGAAGTTGGAACAATACGACTGTCCAAACAGTCCTCAGAGTAAATCCAAACATGTCCGCATGGTTTATTCCTGCTAATGTTTGTGGCTTTTGTTCAAAGGCATAAAAAATAAAAAGTTAAATCAACATGAACATGTGAGGTTAGAAATCCTGTTTATCATCCCGTTGTGGCCGATTGTGTTCCCTGCACTGTTTGTCCCTTTTGCCTTTCTGTTGTCTTCCCAGCTCTTCCCTGCTGATTGCATAATGAGCTTCACCTGGTGTTGGATGATTAAAAACCCCAGACTTGGCATCTGGGATTCTGTGTTGTGTTCTAGTTGCTTTTGTTAGACTTCAGTTAATGATTAGTATTGTCTTCAATAAATCCCTCGGTTTTGACTTTTTTAAGGTGTTTCCTGTGAGTTTGTTGGGTGGATAGTTGTGGGTGGGGCGTAACAAATGGGGGCTCGTCCGGGATCGAACGTCCATGAGGTGAGGTAAATGTGTGATTTGTTGCCTTAGTTTTAGCTTGGTAGCCATCCCTTTTGTTACATGTTAAGTAGAGATAGACCGATATTTTTTTTCAGGGCCGATACCGATACTGATTATTAGTAGTCAAGGAGGCCAATAACCGATATTTGGAGCCGATATTTATTTGCAGTAAAAGTGAAAAAATTGGTGTCAAAATTTTGAATAATACAAACTCCAACACTTAACTTTGTTTAAATGCCTTTAAGCATATGTTTATTAAACAAACAAACAAAAAGCGCAGGGAGTTCCCAGGGTCAGCAGCATCTCTTATAAAGTTTACTGAAAATGTAAATAAATAAATAAATAACTTCCTGAAGTTTTATTAAGTAAATAAAACAAAGTTAAATAAAATTTGCAAAGAATAGAAGTTTTTCTCCTCTCCGCCGTGTGTGTGAGCACTCTGCACTCTTATCGGCCGTCGGATAAAAAAATAATTAAAAAAAGGTCGATTCCGATATGCGTCAAAATGCCGAATATCGGCGCCGATAATCGGCCCGGCCGATAATCGGCCCGGCCGATAATCGGTCGATCCCTAATGTTAAGTCGTTGCTGCTTCCTTGGTTTTTATTTGAGCACCCTGATAAGTTAGCCACCGGGCAGGTAAGAACTTGCCACTTTGTTATTTTGCCTGTCTTCTTTTTGGTGGTAATCCTGAGTGGGGGCACGCTTCAGAGCGTTGTAGTTGGCTGTATCTAAGGTCTCCTGTGATGCACTGAGTGAAGCGTTTAAAGTCGCCTCGAGCTCGGCAAGCCACTGAAGACTAGTCAGGTCTAAGTTTGACATCTGGTTAGGCAGATAGGGGTTGGGGTGACTCACTACAGCTTGTTTCCCAAGTTTATACCATAAACCATTAAACCATAAAGCGGTTACTTGTGGTTTGTGACCTTTGTTCGGTGGTAACTGCACTCCACATTCGGCGGGTCACTTGTGAGTTGCTGTTTAGGTGTAGGTTTGCAACTATGTGTGTAGTGTTGACTACAATGTGACCATTTTGTGTTGTGGTTGTTGCAGTCCACATTTTGGTGTGGTCACTTGTGTGTGTGTGTTACTGCTTTCGTGTGTTAAATTGTGGCAAGTGAGTTGTGCTGTGACACTTTTGGGACTGGGATGTCGTCACTCCACAGATCAGCGGATCTCATTGCATTCTCATCGCATTGCGTCAATGATTCTGTGTTCCACGTTTGACCCCAGTCGACCTTTTTGTCAGCAGCAGTCCCATTCTGATTGACTGATGTAAATATTTTAAGAATTTAATACAAGAAGAAAAGGAAGTAAAGACCCAAAGTTTGTGCAGAAGAATTTGTCTACAGGCTGATTCAAACATCATTATTGGAGTGCAGTTTTTACCTCTGGTATTCCTGAGCCACAGGCGTACGGAGCGAAGGCCCTGACCAGCGTCACGGCCAGGAAAGAGAAGAGCAGAGCCCAGAAGATGTACATCAGGTAGTTCACGATGTAGGCGAACGCACCCTGCAGAGACACACACACAAAGACAGGCTTATTAGTGGACAAGTGGAGGTATATGATTGACAAGAGGCTGCAGGTTGGTGCAGTGGTTAGTTGTTCTCCTCGTGCATGCGTGGGTTCCCTCCAGGTACTCCGGCTTCCTCCCACAGTCCAAAGACATGCTCGTTAGGTTCATTGGTGACTCTAAAATTGCACATAGGTGTAAATGTGAGCTTGAAAGGTTGTCCGTCTCTGTGTCAGCCCTGTGATTGGCTGCCGATCAGTCCAGGGTGTAACCCCGCCTCTCGCCCCCTGCGACCCTGAACAGGACAGATGATGGATGGATGATTTAAGAACAGAAGCTCAGCTTCTGTGCTCTCTTGTGTCATGACAGCTTAAAACCAGTAGATGGAGCCAAAGCGCTGAGCTTGAGTTCACAGTCCCGAGTCATGGAATTTATTCAATGTTTTCCCTCTGCAAACAAAGCTTTGAGAAAGCTACTACATTGAAAGTTCATGGATCGAAGCAGAAGAACATATTCACTCTGGATGTATTTGGTTTATAATGTTCTCCTACCTCTGACGTCCCCGTGATGAGCTCGCCCCAGGTCTGCCACTGCGGACAGCGGTCCCTCTCCTGAAACGTCGTCTCGTTGGACGTCCAGCAGCAGTGCTCGTGGTTGTACCAGAAGCCGACGAGGCAGACCCCGTCCTTCATGTCCGTCAGCCAGTGGGCTGCGATGTCGATGCCGCCGGCCAGAGCGCCTGGATGAGAGAGAGAGAAGAAGTTAGAGAAATGAGAATCACTTGCCGCTGAACTCAGGATTCAAGCTAACATAATAAATATTTGCTTTCTTTAGAAACATGTCACCATCAATGCCTATTTTTAGCGCACCATGAGTGCTAGTCTGCTCTCCACCTGCTGTCTGTCGCCACATGGGAATTAACTCTCAGCTGGTGCAGGTGGAGGAGAAACAAAAGGAGAGGTATGAGCAGGTATGGGGGAGTTTTGTGCTTTTAATAGCCACGTATACACATTTTAATTTGAAATACGACATACAAAACACCACTCTCTACAGCGGGGTATGTTCCCATCATGCCCTATTTACATGAGGAGTTAGACAGCTGCTGATTTGAATGCTACACACACAGCGATAGAGGGGCTGGGCTTTGATATGGTCAGGCTACATGGAGCTACGCAGCTCTGCGGATGGTTCGAGTTTTTGTTTCCTGCGGCTTTAAAGATAAACTTGCAACACAGACACACACGAGGTAACGCGATTAAAAGTTAGCGCACTACCTGACATGAGTCCCACCAGCAGCATGAGCAGCCATCCAGAGAAGGCGTCACTGACGCTGTGCAGCAGAGCCACAGTCGACTGTCTGCTCTTATTAGTGATCTGGATGAGAAGACAAATAAACAGTGATTTGTGTCCTAATGCTACAGCGCTAAAAACAAGCCTCCGCTCTGCTTCATACCTCTCTGTGTCTGTCTCTGTCCTTGCTCTTCTCTCTGACCCAGTCGATGGTGTTGAAGTCCTCGTAGGTGCCCAGTCCGGGCAGCGGGTCCTCCAGAGGGTCCACCAGTTTACTTGGGCCGGAACCGTTCATACCTGCTGGTCGCTGGCTGCTGTACTCCTCATAAACTCCTGGGAGGGAGAGAGAGGGAGATGTTAGCATCCTAACGCACAAACTAGAGCATCTTGCTCGCATGCACGCTCGTCCTGCCTGCTCATTTTTTCAGTTGGCTCTAATGAGTTTCTAACGTAGACATATTTTGTTTGTGACTTGGAAGACATCTATTACAGACATCTTTCATCAGTTTTCATTACATACAAAAGTGTTGACTATAATAAGGAATGCACTAATGTTGTTTTCACTTTACTTTTTTCTTCAGGGGCGGAGACAAAAATGTTAAAGGAGCGATTCACCTGGAAAAAGCTGCTGTCAGTCAAAGCTGGTGTTCTCTGTAATCGACAGAAGCAATGATATTTGAAATTGGCGCCATAGCTGTGGAGAAAGTTGTACAAACAGCTTGTGGTTTCGCACCAATTCTACGTTCCTACAACACCCAGCGTGCATTGCGCCCCTCCCTCTGAAAGGAACGGCGCAGCGAGAGACGCTGGAGTGGAATACTGCCGTTTCGGCATTAGCTCCCCATGATAGCGTGATAGGACTGAGGTTGAAAATGAGCGAACTGGCCCTTTAAGTTTGCAAAGGGAAAGGAGCTTTTGATTGATTTGTATTTGCACAGTTAATTAAAATACTTTAAAAAAACACAACGTGGTTAAGTGCAGCAGCCTTTTTAAACTGACTTGCGCACACACACACACACACACACACACACACACACACACGCACAGGCCTTGAGAAAGTGCTAACAGAGGCAAACCCAGAATTATTGCTGACTCTATTGTTACAGAGCAAAGAGAAGGGTGCACAAAAGAGCAGCAGAAAATGTGTATTGTAACTCAATGGTGTGAAACTGATAGTCGTATTCTTCACAGTACTGTATAAATGAGTGTTTGAGACAGAGACACACAAATCTCTGAGATCGACAAACAGGCCGGAGTACGTGGCAGTCTGAGCTGCAGTTACCGGACCATCGGCGGCCAATCAGAAACAGCTCCTGAAGGAAACAGGAAGTGACACAGGAAGTCAGGAGGCTTCTGGCTGGAGTCATTATGAGACTCCAACAATCGTCCGAGCTGAAATGCAGTTTTGAGTGTTAATGGAAGACATCACATAAACATGGTGCTTCCTTTAACTAACACTTTACAGACTCTCATGTATCAGAGAGAAAAATGACATGTCGCATTGCAGTTAAGTTTGCACAGATGCACATGCACAACAGCTGTTCACAAAATGTCCTTTACTTTAAATCTACACCATCTGAGCTGCACAAACACCGGCTATATTTCCTGCATGACTGACTGTGCGAGGAGCAGAGAGGCATCCATGGAAACAAAAGCAGCCTTTCTACACCTGAGCCGGCAGGTTGGACTGGTTTTAAACCTCACTAAGAATGTCCTGAGCGAATGTTACTCTCTCAGCGAAGAAGAATGTCTGACTACAGCTAAATTAATGTGACGCCAATTTCCTTAATGTGGCATCTTGAAAGGAAACATCTGAAATTACATAACGCAGATATTTCAACACTGAGGAGTTTTTCTACCACTGGAAGACAACAGGGAAGTCAGAGTGTGTACAAAAGCAAAACAAGTAGCGAACGCTTCCTCATTCCTGAACAGAAATGTGTAAATATTTAAGAATACCGTCACGTTATTTGTTATGCACAGGAGCAGCGTTAAGGTGCCGCGCTCGCTGGCACACTTATAAGATGTAGTGTGACACGAGGGAGCGAAACATGTTTATTATCTTTGTTGCAAATCTGGGTCTGAACTTATGCAACACATCATAATGTATGTGGCTACAAGTCAGCTGATGGTCGTGAAACCTGTAATGTAACTCGAGCCAGGTGTGAGGGACTGAGCCGGGATGCACAAAGGTCTTTGAGGTTTTCAGAAGGCTGCTTTCTGAAACTTTAACTTTGCAAGCAAACTTCTGCACGCTGTCCAACTTGCAGAAAATACATTCATTCGGTTGCAACGTTTCAAAATTGACTGTTTGCCTGATGAAGGTCGAGTATTGAAACGTTGAAAGCAAATAAATGTATTTTCTGTAGAGATAGACCGATGTGTTTTTTTCAGGGCCGATACCGATACCGATTATTAGTAGATAACCGATATTTAGAGCCGATATTCATTTGCAGTAAAAGTGAAAATATTGGCGTCAAAATGTTGAATAACACAAACTCCAACACTTAACTTTGTTTAAATGCCTTTAAGCATATGTTTATTAAACAAACAAACAAAAAGCGCAGGGAGTTCCCAGGGGCAGCAGCATCTCTTATAAAGTTCACTGAAAATGTAAATAAATAAATAAATAACTTCCTGAAGTTTTATTAAGTAAATAAAACAAAGTTAAATAAAATTTGCAAAGAAATGCGGTGTGTGTGAGCACTCTGCACTCTTATCGGCCGTCGGATAAAAAAAAAAAATGGCTGATGCCGATATGTGTCAAGATGCCAAATATTGGCGCCGATAATCGGTCGATCCCTAATTTTCTGCAAGTTGGACAGTGTGCAGGAGTTTACGGATTTTCTTCTCTCCTACGCACCTGTCTTATAAAACAGCGACGTTTTTCTCTACATGAAACTATAACTCGTGTAACAGCCTGTGATGCTCTGCGACATGTGCTGCAACCGGTGCTGAGAGGAGTGCAAGCTACAGAGCGTGCTTTACTGCGATGACAATATTTCTAAATCAAACACAAGCATCATTTTCTGCATTTTATGTTCGAAAAAAGTTTTCACATCAATGCAGATCAGAAAACATGCACTGCAGCTGACAGATATATTGTTTGGGCTTTGATCTAAAAGTATTCAATCTGTTTAAAAATAAAAAGATAAGCTAAAAGCTCTGATGGCACACAAATTTCAACTATGCGATATTTGCCAACCAAATTTGCACCTTCAAATGCATCCACTGAAGGAAGACACAAAGTGCGACCTGTACACAAAAGTTAGAGGTCTAACTTTGTCTGGTTGAATTTTCTATCATGCATACAGTAAACACATTTACGCAGCTTAAACAGAAGAAATAAGGTGCATGTCTGCTTAAGATAAACAACCAAAAGCCACTGCTATCATAAAAGTTTATTTAATGTGGATTTGTTCCACTAAAACACAGCTGTGACTGAACTTTGCACCGTCGTCATGGCGCAAAAAGAGAGTTGCTAAAGCTCTGAGTCACACAGGATAACATTAGTACAGATACTGAGTAATAAGTACTATTAGAAGACCATGCAGAAAGACTTACATGATTCACGGAATAAAAACAAGCTCTGATTTTGTCCTGACAAAACGGCGTGTGTGACCCCGAACATGCATGTAGTAGGAAATCCAGCGACACTCACTCAGGTGAGAGTGTTTGAATTCATCGTCTATCCATCGCTGTGTCAAACACACACAGCGACCGAGAAAGGTCCATTCCGGTAACCACATGACCCAGTGCCTGGCGGCCCGTAAATGGTCTTAATGATTAACTCGGTCATGGTCAAATTAAAAGGCATCAGCGGAAACAAAACAAAGCCAAACTCAACTGAAGAATTAGACGTTTTTAACAGAATCTAGCGTGTTTGTACCTGCAGGAGACGCATGTACAGGTAGCAGTGAAGGTGTTAAAGATAAAACCTGTTGCTCAAGCTCGATCTGTGTCAGCAGAAGGAGGAGAAATCAGAGCCCTAAACTCACCGTTCTCAACCAGCACCTCCTCGTCCAGCTGCTTAGTCCAGAACTCCCAGGCCATCTCTCATCTCGACCCCCACGAGTACCCACAACTCACTACAACTCAAACTGGAAATCTCTTCCCTCCTCTGAACTCCTCAAGGAAGTGGCCTCCAGCAGAGCGACTCCTCATTGGCGAGGAAGCTCAGGGAGTGACTAATGATTGGCTCATGTGTCTGGGAAGTAGAGGGGTGGTGGGGGGGATTTGCTGAGCTGTTTTTTATAGGGTTTATGAGCTCACCGCGATTGGCTGAGGCGGTTCAGTGCGTAAAAGTGAGGTCACTTGTGTTTTTAAGGTCCTGACTTTTTGAATCTTCCGGGACCCTGAGAGTTCTGAGGAAGACGATACATGTTGCGTAACAGAGTCAAGCTGTGGGTGTGTTTATTTTCCAATTCAGTCCACTCTGGCAGTCCGAATGAAATGTTGACATGAGGGACTCACAGGATTCAAATCAACCAAACAGCACCTAATGGCCTCGAACCAACAAATGGCTAACACACTCTGAATACTGAACCCAACATATTGTAATTGACCTCAAATTAAACGACAGTAATCCTTCCCCTGCTATGACCTCAGGAGAAATGTTACCTCACTTCCTCTCACACAAAGGGTCCAAGTTAGCCCTCCAACACTGTGTGTTTAAAGTAGATATGGCTTAACCAACACATTCTTGTGGTTCAGCGCGCTTCAGTGGTGAATGCTCGCTGTACAAGAGAAGTTTGGGAGCAGATTTTTTTTACCAATTACTTTGGGAATTTGACTTGTATTTTAAAGCCCAGCTCCAGTCATGTTTTAAGACATATAAAAGGCTCTGCTTGAAATAAGAAATTGCAAAAAAAAAATGAAAAAATGAAATAAAAAATATGCAAATTTACTACCGCCCCCTCCGTTGTGAAAACAAAACACCTCACTGCCATCGTTTAGTGGCAACTTGTTGAAACGTAGCTTGAAATGTAGTAATTAGCAGTAGTAACATTAACGTTAGTAGTCGGTAGTGCAAAAATGACGATGGCGGTTACAGCTGGCTTGCGCATCGGCAAAGTGGTTGCCATTGGTTACACATAATGACATGCGTAGCGTCACCCCGTCTATTAAAGGGATTGGCTCCTTAAGTTTGTGATGTCTCAAACCTGCCAATGTGAAAACGTGTTGTTCAGCCTGTCCTTGGTACACTGCAGTTTAAAAGCAGACAGGCCCAGCCGTGGAGATGACTGCTGGTGTTGTCCCTGATATGTCTTGTCGCACATGGAGATGTTTATAAGATGAAACACTTGATTTTCACTGGAGGGGGGCTTTAAGATACACTCATAAACGTGAAGCTATTGTTTGTATCTGGGCCTTTACAATTAAAATCAGACATAGATGAGGGGTTTCTGGCAGACCCATACACTAGCTAAGTACCTTATACCTATAGCTGTGTATTTATCTGGCCTGTAGAGGGTGACTCCACTGGTTGCAAAAAGGTCCGGTTGTATACAAAACTAAATGACCCTATTAACTCAGAGACATTTTCCTAATGAGTTTATGGAACCAATCACTTGTTTTGAGTCCTCTTTAATACAGTATGATGTTACATTATGGTCCCATTTAGAGTAGTAGCAGTCTGCTTGTGATTAGCAAGTCAGAGCCTGAGAAATGACACACTGAGGAGTCTGCTTTTCATTTCTTTATTATTCAACATTTCGATTCAAGGCCTGTTTTTTTTTGCTAGCTAGAATTAGCATCTTAATTAATGAATTACAGATGCAACTTGCTAGCCAAGCTTGTGCTAGATATAAACTCAGGGTTTGCCAACTCCTCGCTCCTCCAAAGCTCCACCCTTTTGGTAAATTCTGACTCCAAAAAACAAAAAGGTGACAGTCAAAATGCCAACCTCAGGTCTTCAAAAATATAGCCTGTGAACAATATATAAAAATATATTGATATTGTGTAAACAATATATTGTTTACATCTATTTACAGAGTTTAAACTATGTCCAAGAGGCTTATAGAAGGGAAGCGGTCTTAAACGGTTACAAGTCCAGCAGCACTTCTAACATTCAGAGTAACTTTATTGTGAAACCTTTCAGCCAGTGTCCCTGGATGACCCTTGTTCGCACTACAAGCAGTTAGCAGAAGCACCAATAACAGGGAGTAAAAGCTAGACCGTCCAGTGCAAGGAGCTGAACCCTTTCCCAGCATGCGCAGAAAAAGAGAGAGAGAGGCAGGATACACCTAGGGCAGGTCAGACAGACTATCCCAGGGTTCTCTGAAAGATTTGAGCATGCTAATGGGAAACTTAAAAGATATCTGTACAACAAAGCACACGGGAATCATGCAGACAACTTAAGAACACCAAAAGCAGAAGGATCGCAGCTACATTTTGAATGTGCAGCGCAAACTGATCCAGCGTTAGCGCTTCTCAGAAAATGGGTCAACAACAGAGTCTGTGAAGCAACCGGAGCTGGTTTCCAGCGAAGAGACGTCCTGCTGAGCTCAGCACTCGCGCCGTGTGGTTCCTGAGGGGGGCAGAACCGCACTGAAATCTTTCACTCGATATCAACACACACACACACACACACACACACACTTTATACTGGAAAATTCGACACGCTGTTTTAGTCATATGACCGTCCGCAGCGCTGCCTGCCAGATACGTACACGGTATGTTATCTGTTGCTGAATGATATACACCCACACAAGCATAAAAAAAGCTACCAGAAAGACATGTACACACACACACTTAACAGACTGTCTCCAGCAAGGGTTTGAACCTTGAACTCTTGACGTCTTGTTGCCATGGGAATTGGCGTCTCATGTGACCCATGTGGCGCTTGATGACATCAAACATGCATCTTGCGAACGTCCTGTTTTGCAATTGAATCATGTGCACAGATGAAGTTCTTTATGTCCTTAAAGCTGGAAGATATGACGCAATACTTTATCTGGGAATCACAGAAACCTGCGCGGATGTTTCCGGAGAGGAAGGACTTCTGAGGAATATTTGTCAGCTCAGGATTTCCTTTCGTTTCTGCTGTGTTGGAGGCCGAATTAATAGAGTTCAAACCTAACTTCTACACCTGACTGAGAAGCTGGATGCTTCATACTTTGCCGCCAACATCCCACCAGGGGATTTCTGTCCTTGTGAGTAACCCCACTAAGAAGAAGATTATGAGGGTCTGAGTCACACCTGTTAGAGGTTAGATGCGCACGATTAGGACAGCAACAGAGCAACAGTTCCTTTTTTATCATTAAGAGCTAACCCACTATAAGAGCACTTAACCTCTAATTGGGGTTTAACACAGCGGTCTGTGGTCGTAGTGATAGCTCCTAACTATGAAGGGAAGAAGGGGAGTGCGGTAAAAGGAGGAATAGTCCAGAGGTGAAGCAGTGACAGAATTTACAGCTGCGAGAAAACCTCCTCCGCTCCCGTCTCACACAGTGGCCACATGTGACCTTATCGAGTCCACATTGTGGTATAAAAAAAAAAGAAAAAGGCGCCACACAAGCAGAGACGCTGTAACCAAAGCTGTGACTCATTCCTGTCAATCATTTACGACGGCTTCTTGACAGGCTGAATGAGAGAGTCGACTGCTAACCGCAGCAGCGCTCAGAGGACGTAATGTCACCGTAACGAGCAATAAAAGTGATAATCATTCGTTATACACAGGTGATAAAGTAATTGCTATGGATTTGAACTCCAGGCAGTAAAAAGACCAAAGTAAGCAAACATTTGGCAGGAAATTCCCTGATTTATTTCCTTACTCGGCTCTTGTGGGGCCATTTTTCTTTATAGGTTTTGTAAAGCCTTCAAAGACGGCTGTTTCAGGCTCCACAATGATAATTAAAAATATATTTCTGACAACATTTAGGACCTGAAAACAAAGTATGAAGGCTACTTGTTTCAAAACTGAGGCTGCAGCTCTCTCTGCTTCCTCGTGTCAATAAAACACAGCTGCAGTGACGGGGTACAAGTGGTGTCAGGAGTTACCCTTGGAGATGTTTTAAGAAAGCCTGCACGGTTTTAGCGTGAATGCATTTTTTCCTCTTATCACCTCCTTTCAGTCTCTTTGCTCCTCAAAAGAAACACCAACAACAACACAGGCAGCAGAGCCAGACGGCGAGGACAAGCAGCAACACGCTCACTTTCCCTCCGAGACCAAAGGATTTGATCTAAACGCTGGTATTTCTCTTGATAAACACAGAACACTGCGAGAGCTTGACTGATATCTCATTCGACTGATATAACGGGCCGATATGAGCCTATCACAGATACTTCAGCGATGGCGTATATGTTTTCTAATATGTTTTTCAGCTCAAATGTGTCCTGTATCAGCCGCTGTATTGGTAATCGTTGAATTTTCACTCTCTAATATCGGTCTAAAAATGTCCATATCTGCAGCGATTAAATGCCACATTGGCATTGGATGGCTGAAATTATAAGGAATAAAAAGCATAAAAAACATTCAGATTCCGCCTATATAAACAACAATCTTCTTCACACTCCAAATACAGCACAACAGGAGCATATAATAGGGATATACCGATTATCGGCTGGGCCGATTATCGGTGCCGATATTCAGCATTTTGACGCATATCGGCATCGGCCTTTTAAAAAACAAAAATTTTTAATTTAAATTTTTTATTTTTTTTTATTTTTTATCCGACGGCCGATAAGAGTTCATTTCTTTGCAAATTTTATTTAACTTTGTTTTATTTACTTTATAAAACTTCAGGAAGTTATTTATTTATTTATTTAAATTTTCAGTTAACTTTATAAGAGATGCTGCTGACCCTGGGACTCCCTGCGCTTTTTGTTTGTTTGTTTAATAAACATATGCTTCAAGGCATTTAAACAAAGTTAAGTGTTGGAGTTTGTATTATTCAAAGTTTTGACGCCAATATTTTCACTTTTACTGCAAATGAATATCGGCTCCAAATATTGGTTATCGGCCTCCTTGATTACTAATAATCGGTATCGGCCCTGAAAAAAACATATCGGTCTATCTCTAGAGAGATAACAGCGACTGAGAGATCAGAGCACCTTGATATTAATCCCAGGACAGTATTTGGACCTCCTACATCCTAACACTGAAGGTTAATGAGTCCCTGAGCAACAGTTTAACGATTACGACTGCATTTAAGAGGACTTGCTTGTCAACAAGTTCAAATGGCTGCTAATGAGCAGTTAGGGCACCAAGCAGCACTTTGCAGGGGCCTGAGTGGGAAAGAAAGGGAGGAAGGGTGAGCTGAAATACTAAAAAGGCAGGAAATAAAACTCCAGCTGAGATTATGTTCATCTGAAAGGCTCACAAAGGGCTTTTATTCTGTTTAGTTTATTCAATTATAACTGCACAGTGACCTCTTCAAGCAACATCTGCCATCACAGATAAAACCAGCTTTTTTTTAACTTGAAAAAAAGGTTGACTCCGAACGACCAAGGGTAAAATTAACGCTG
Organism: Semicossyphus pulcher; assembly: GCF_022749685.1. Classification (NCBI taxonomy): domain Eukaryota; kingdom Metazoa; phylum Chordata; class Actinopteri; order Labriformes; family Labridae; genus Semicossyphus; species Semicossyphus pulcher. Next base: position 15,023,148 of record NW_027211695.1, on the reverse strand, counting down.
ATTTCCCCAGAGTCTGACACGCAATTATAAATCAGTCTGAGGGCGAGCGAAGCAGCGCTGCCAGGTTGAGACTTTGCAGCTCCAGTTCTGCTGATTCTCCTGCTTCTACTTGAATCACTACACAAACACACACACGCTCTTCTGGGTTATGATTTTCTTTCACAAAACCACCGTGTAATTTGACAAATACACTGCTGCCAGTGTAAAAGCAAGGCTGCATTTCTTCACTCTCTAAAGGAGCTGACAGAGCGGAAAACACAAACACACACGGTTCAAACCTGACAGGAGCTCCTTCCATTCAGAGAAACTCTCAAGACTTGCTTCCTGCTGGCACAGACTCATCTATCGGTGATGTCACAGTGACATCATGAGTAGCCAGGCAGCTGAAATCACATTTCTTAAGAAGAGTCCTTTTGCCGCCATGAGGGCTGCAATGAACACTTTCTTTTAATATTGATTAATCTGCAGGTTTTTTCAAGACTAATCGCTTGAAATTTGTAAAAAATAAGTAAATAAATGTCTTTAAATTTCACACACAGCCAAAAAATACTTATTTTAACATGATAAAACAGAAGAAATGTCTGCATGGAAAAACAGGAAGCGTTTTAAGTTACGTTAAAGCAAAGGAAGCACTGCAATGTTCACATTTGCATCGTCTCAAACAAGGCAACATTTGAAGCAGGTTTTCCATGTGAGGAAATATTCCGACTCGTCTTAATGTTTTTATCAAAACATCTGGGAGAACAGACTGCACCAGCACGAGGAGGGAGGTCACATGGCAACGTCAGCAGACATTATATCTATTTCATGACGTTTTATTTTTAGGGGAATTTATCAAAGATTTAAACCTGAGAAAAACACATAAGCTGGAGGTTTGTGGAGTTCTTAATCAATATGAATGACTCGGTGTTAGCCCTGCCAGGAGCTGCAGAGCTGGAAAATAAGCTCTTTTCTCAAGCCAAAAATGCTAATGATCTCTTTAGCTTGCACACATATATATTGATTCTTCTCTAAATGTTGCTGTTGGATCCCTGCTTCTTATATTATTATCTGAGTTACGCCATAATGAAAGCAAAGCAGTTATTCATGTGTGAGAAATCTCTTCTCTGTGTATTCAGAGTCATGTCGGGCCACCAGGAGTTTGTTGTGTTAAAGGTTGGAGTGGATGACGTCATCAGTAACCGGGCAGGCCTGGTACGTTTGTCACAGATTACAGGAACTCACAGATAGTCCACACAAACACGCCTATAACTCACGTTAATGCTTGTTTTTATGTTGATACAGTTTGTCTCCATGTGAGAGCATGAGAGCATGTGCTTACTGATTATTCAGATGAATGAGCACAATTCACTGGAAGCATGTGACAATCACACACACACTCATTATTTAATAATAATGAACAATTCAACAATTCATGCTGTGCAGTTGCGCCGAATCTCAGCTTAGCCATTCAGCCACATTAGCGTCTGTCGAACAGCCTTTTTATTTTTGGAGAGGAAATGACAACCACAGGTCTCTGCTCTGTTTCAAAGCGGCTAAAGGCCACAAAGCAAAACACAGGAAGGAAAATAGACCACTGATCTCAAATCTTTCAGCTCAAAGAGAACAGCTTCAGGTTCAAAAGCCACATTTTACGATGTCCTTACTCTTTAGTGCGATCTGGGGTTGAGGCAGATTCATATAAGGAGGCCATTACTGAGTGACAGGTCTTGCAAACGAGTTTGGTAGGAAAATATATGATGCTACCAAAGATAAAAGAGATAGATAGACAGACAAACATATAAAGACATTGCAGGTTATTGCATTCTTTTGTATAGGATATGATATAAGAGGTGCAAACAACCTTGTCACTCACTTCCTGCAAGGATTAAATCACAGGATGTAAAAAAAGTAAAAGATAGCATATAGAAAAGACAGGAAATAAGGGGGTGTAAAGATGAGGTTAAACCAGGGATGGTCAGTGTTTTAAGGTGTGTTAACTTATACACTTTGATTACATAAACCAGGTGATTCACGCCTCTAAAAATGGTCTATCCAAACTCCATTAAAAAAACAAGCTGTTTGATTGTCCTTTTGCTGATTGCAAGGGGAAAGAATGACGTTTTTCCTATTTACAAACCTGCATCCTGATGTAGTTATTTCGGCATCCTTTTGACCAGTTCATAGCAATTGTTCAATTAATTTCTTGCAGTTATAACGTTTAAATTGACATAAAATACAACGTCTTGCAGCCAATTCTATTATGTTTTTAGGGTGTTTAGCCAATACTTTTGCTGCACTTGTTTCTACTTCTATGCTTGATACTATCAGAGACAACCCAGAAGCTTCATGTAAATTAAATAAAATGACTTCAAGCAGCTCTATCTTAAACAGCATGTTACCTGAGCTGAGAGGGGGGACGTCATCTGTGTTGGAGAAGTCCAGTGTGCCTCCCGCGATGTCCACCATATCGTCATCATCATCGTCACTGGGGTGATGAAGGGCCTCAAAGCTCCCGGTGCGGTATCCGGCGGTTTCCATCCTTCCAAACCCTGTTTTACAGCACACATACAAGAGGGAAAGTGCGTTAGATACACAGATACAGCCTCTGGGATTATACACGATGAAAGACAGCGTTTACCTCTGCGACTGTCAGCTGCATATTTTCGATACAAGCTCATGAACATTGTCACTAAAAGACAGCGCAGCTAAAGTTGCTTCTTTAACAGCCTTCTGAGCTGTTTCTAGCGAAGTGGTCCGTTGGCTCTGTTCATATCACACAGGTCATCGTTGACAGTAATGACAGCGCATCTGCAGTTACAAGGAAGTTTTCGCAATAATTTCCGCTCCGTCCCACTGTTAGAGGAGAAACCAGCAGAACAACCGCGTCACGGTGGTAAAACAAACTGCGGTCGAGGAAAGTGGCAGATTATTAGCCGAGCGTTAGCAGCCAGCCGCTAGGCTTGTCACGAGCGCCTGTCGAACTAACTGACAAAATGTAATCGTTTGGCTAACTTCAGTTGACCGTTACTGCGCTTAACTCCACTTTATTTACACGTAGTTTTATAAATAATGAACGGAGATGCTTATTTAACCGTACCTGCGAGAGTAGAAAGCAGCCGTCCAGCCCCGGGAAGAAGTCTTGTGACTCGGATTTGCCGTCTTCTACTGTAGGCTGCTTATGTCAACAGTAGCCAATGTAAACTTAACGCTCCTTCACTGCGGCGGCTGCTCCTTGAAAATCCTGCGTCATGCTCCGTCCCCCAAAACGACGGCTTTAAAAGGCAGGAGGTGCTCTAACTGAGGCCGGAGTGGAACAATATCTTTGGTTAGATTCTCCAAGTAATATAATAGTGCAAAATTATCCGCAGTACGGCTTGTTTTTGCCACTTAAATCTGAAAACACAAAGCTAGCGTCAAGTTAGGTTACATAAGTTACAACTTCCGCTTGGGCAATTTATAAAGCTTCTATATAATAGTAAATATAACGATTTTATTGTCAATGCTTTATCAGACATTCGCGACAGCCTGTGAAACATCTTTATCTATGTTTGTTCTTTACACAAATTGTTTCTTAGTTTGCATGACACTGAATTGTGTCGTTTTATTTTGAAGCCGAATCAACAACATCCGGTCTAAATGCTAAATCATTGCTGCCTTGTCATGATCATTTGCACACCAGGGGAAACAATCGAGTCAAGAGCAATCGACGCTTCTCAAAGTGGGTCAGTGGAGCAGCTCTACTACTCGGTGATCAATAATATGTCTGGCCGACGCTGCTGTGTTTTGAATAATGTGGTTTCTGCAAATTACTACCCTTAGGTGTCCTGATGTTAGGGAAAGCCATAGAGGTTTAGGAAAAAGTGTGTAGCGTGCTTTATACTGCATGTTAACATTAAATATTAAACTCTTTCTCAAAGTGTCGGTGTCAGGAAGCATACATTTTGAAATAATTAAACATTTGATATGATTGAGTAATGATACTAAGTCTTTGTGTGTGTAAAAAATGAAATATAATGTATTATGTATGTAATAAACAGTGGCCATAATGTTGTATAATAGTGTAAAGCTTTAATTAATATGGCATAAGATGATGTGCAATAAAATAATATAACATACATAGTAAAGTACAACAATATAGCATAAAATATACAACACATAATATAGTATTTAGTATATGTGCATATATTCTGTGTCATTTCATGTTAGGTGGACCGGACCATTTCTAGGGATTAAAAACTGTTAAAAAGCGACACCTTGTGGCCATGTGTTAAGTAAAATGAGTTACTTTCACATTACAATTTGTACACATTTCTGTATCTCCTTATGTGGTGAATTTCTGTTATAAATTTAAGGATTAAGCAATATTTCATAGTGTTTTTTAATCCTCCATGGATTACCTAAACTGTACTGAAAATTATCTAAGCTTGTAAATAGCTCATTTAGAGATTTATGGTTCTCACTGGACAGCAGCAAGTAAAACACAAGATGATTTTATCTAGATGATGCATTGCTGTAGATTAAAACCACCCAAGAGTATGTAAATAAGTTAAAATTAGACCAACCTTACACATCTACAGCACTTAAATGCAACATAAACATTGATGCAGCAGTAATATCAATTCAGACACATCATATATAACAGCATAACTCTGACTTACTTGTGCTACTTTGCAGGTGCTGTTAATAATATAACTTATGTTAAGCATCTAAATGCTTTTGCATCATTGGTAAAGCATTATCCTCGCCTGGTTTATGTCTGTGTCTGTATCTCTTCTTCATTACTCCCCATGCTTTCTTGTTTCCTCCCACTCATTCATCTCTTTCTCCGCTCCGCTACTGCAGCGGACATAAACACGTCTCCACCCGGCCTCCCACGGTGTGTCTTCTTTTCGTAGGCCTGTTTCTCTTCACTTCCTTCTCTCTCCTTTAAATAAACTCAATCATTCTTTCAGTGGCAGTGACCTTAGAGTAATAAAATCCTTCAATCACACACCTTTAAGCTTTTTGTACCTTATACCTACTTAGTCGCGATATATTTCTCTTAGATGTGGGTCACTTTGCCCTCTGTGCTTTAACACGCCTCCATGTTTGGTCCTCCGTCCCTTCTTTCTTCTTCTTTTTACAGCTCTCGTTATATTCCCTCCAGTCCTCTGTTCCTCAATCTGGGTCAGGCAGAAGAATGAACTCCCTCGCCCCCCCAAAAAACACAGATTCTTCACTTTTACCACAGCTGTTTTCTGTATTATGTCCACAGAGCAGAAACCCCCCGAACACCACCACCAGCAACGCTCTCTTACAGTCGGCGAGCCCAGACATCTCTCCTAAAACACAGTCCAGCTTTTCCTTTATTTCTACGTACATCTTTATGTCTTCTTTTATCTAAAATAACGTACAATTCATGATCTTCCATCTGAGCATTGTTTCAACAGGGGTAGTACAAAAAAAGTCTCATGCTGGAAACAGGCTTTTATAATGTTTTTGATACTGAAAAAATGCAATCAATTGTTCTTTACTGGAATGACATTTTATGGAAGCCCATTCTTGCCAAGAAAGAAACATAAAACATAAAAAATTCCCATCATATGTTAAGTGTAACTGCTGAAAAATCAACCCCAAAAATTGTAACATAATTTTAGATTAGATTAGATTTTTATAAATATTGTCATTTGTAAAAATCTGTTCAATTTCAGAGCTGTAAATTTTAAATTGTAGGTCAAAACTTGAATCTTGTCATTTTTATATTTCTTATATTATTTGATTATAATTATCAATATATTTATTTGAACACAAGTAATGTTGCAGCTGGAAACATCAAGCTTATTTTAATAACTTTTTATACTTTATCTGTTGGGGACCAATAACAGTTATCTTAATCTTGATTATAAATCAATATTCATTTGTTTCATTAAAATGTACGGTGGTGCAGTGATTAGCACTGTCGCCTCACAGATACGAGGTTACCTAGTTCAAATCCTGGTTAGAGGGCCTTTGCATGTTCTCCCTGTGCATGCGTGGGTGCCCTCTGGGTACTCCAGCTTCCTCCCGCAGTCCAAAGACATGCACGTTAGGTTCATTGGTGACTCTAAATTACCCTTAGGTATGAATCTGAGTGTGAAAGGTTGTCTGTCTCTATGTGTCAGCCCTGTGATTTACTGGTGATGCCTCTTGTCCAATGTCAGCTGGGATAGGCTCCAGCCCCCCGCGACCCTGATCAGAATAAGCAGTAAGGACAATTGTAAAGTAAAGGTATCAAGTAAATGAAGTGGAGTAAAAAGCACTAGTAGAAGTATTAAGTCGTATAAAAGTAGTATAAAATGTAAATACTGATTTATACCTAAAAAAAAGTTTTAATTTCTTCCTGGCAGGTTTTGGCTTCCATAGAAATGACACCAAAGTCATTTAAGCACTATTACTAGAGTACTACATTGGAAATGACATCCATAACAGAAAATAGCTTGTTTGATGTTTAATATGACTAATCTTTTTCTGATAACAATTTAGTTTAAACTCTATAGTCTTGTAATTTAGGAACATGTAACAGTCTGAACTTAATTTATATATTTTCCATCCCATTGCTGTTTTTGATTTCTAGTCTCTGGTTTGAGACATTTATTAGGCTCTCTGGCCTCCTGCTGATCAGTCCTAAAACACCATAAGATCATCAATGTTTTAATGAGCTCTAGCATTAACGGCACAAGCACTTACTCCCTTCACCACGTCTCTCCGGCTCCCGCAGAGCAGCTGCCGAATGACTCCACTCCATCTCCGTCAACCTCCCTCGGCCATATTTACTCAACCGTCCACATAAAGAGACTGTTCGCCCAGGAGGGTATAAATCACAACAGGAGACGTAAAGCTTGTTTAAAATACTACTATTATTATTTATGGTACTTTTTACTCACAGGAGTGTTTTTGCACTTACAAACTTGCAATGCATTTACAAAAAAAAAAGGAATATATCAAAATTACAGAATAAAACACGAACAAAAGAAATATACTCTCTTACTGGTCCAACAAGCAACTTTTTCCTCTCTTGTCAAGTCTTTAAGTTTCCAGTCAGTTTAAGAAAACGGCAGTTATAGTACAAGAATACACGTGATATGTACAATACAGAACAATATGTGGACATCTTAAGATCAGGGTTTTTGGTGTTAAAACAGCAGGAATCATCTGAGAGAAAATCAAGTGTAAAACTGTGACTTAACTTTAACCAGTGAAACAAAGCAAACAATGTTAAATATGTCTGTGTTTTCACTTCACTTCACTTCAGCAAGTCCACCTTTTAACAGCCAAAATATACACACTTCCTCTTCCAAAGTCGCTCCTACCTCTTGCTGAGCTGCAGTTTTTGTGTTAGTTTTTTTATTTGATTTATTCAGACAGGCAGCTCTGAACTGTGTGAAAACATGTCCTGTCCACGGTTAAAGCTCCGGAGACTTGGGCAAACTTGCAAATCACAAGATATCAAGACAGTTAAGAGCGTATGTTGCAGTTTAACGGCAGGGTTTACATTTTTTTTTATTTTTGGCCCTTTTTTAGCTACAAGAACCGTAACGTTTTGGAAATACACTTATTGCTTTGTTGCTAAGATTAAGAGAAGATTTATACCTCACTCATATATCCGTTCTTAAAACATGAAGCTAAATTCAGCAGTCAGTTAGCATAGCTTAGCTTAGCATAAAGGCCGGAAAAAGAGGCCTCCGCCAACTTGAGCTCTTGCCTTCCTCACCTCTAAACCTCACTAACTAACAGGTTTGTTTAAACCGTCCAAGTGCAAAACACACAAGCAAGTTAGCTGGCTGTTTAAGTAAGCTCTGTGTTAGCTAGCTTAAACAGCTAGCTTACTTTTGCACTTTGGTTTTTCTATGGATTGAAAAAGCAGGATATGGCATGTTATTAAGGGGAATGGAAGGGCAAATTTTGTTAACCTTTAGACAAAGAATTTAACTTTGATTTAATCTGTAAAACTGAAGAAAGCTAGCTAGATAAGCTAGCAATATTAGCTATTAGTCTATTTCTGTGTCGTTTTTTCAACGGATTGAACAAGTAAGATATGGCGTGTAAATGAGTGAGCTTCAGAGGTGTTGTTATGTGTACGGAACCAGGCTAATTATTTCCCCGTTTCCAATGTGTATGCTAAGCTAAGCTAACTTACTGCTGGTTGTAACTTTCTAATTAACATAGAGACATGAGAGTTGTTTAAATCTTCTCATCTTACTAAACGAGAAGTGTTCATTTAGCTACAGTCTCCAGCAAATATCAACTGCACACATTAAATTTAAACTAAAGGGCTGTAAGAAAATGGCGGTTTGCATTTTAAAAGCGTCACTAAACTTTTGATCAAGCTAACGACAAAAACTGCACCTCCCCCGGGATTCATTCCCTGTCAGAAACATTAAGTAAACTTCACTCTTCAGTCTTCTTGTCTATCTTTTACAACCAATTTTTACAACCGATTCCAGTCGCTTCAAACCTCGAAATCACTATATACACATCGTATACATTATAAACAAAGTGTCCTCTGTACATAACCGTTAATATGTGACAGTATAACGAATGTGGGGTCTCAAACTCCACAGATAATACAGTAATGGGAATACAAAGTGATGATATTATGGTAGATAAACAGTATATGTAACGCTGAATGCAGGTGTCAGCCAGCAACAGAAAGAAAATAACACTAACTTCCCAATAATGCTGCAAAAAAGCCGTTTTAGTTTAGTTAACGGAAACACAGTTTCTTGGTGTGAAGCACCAGAAAAAAAACCCTCCTTTGATTCTCTGAACCAGGAGATTTAAATACAAAACACACAAAAAGCAGCATCTCAGTGACACATTCATCAAGCGAAAATGTCTTTGGCAACGTGGTGTGATACTGGTTAGTGTTGTTAGTGTTACAGTACATGTTTCAGGCACATATTGTGAAGCAGAGGTTATAATCTTTATACATCCTTACTTTATAAACTTTACATTCTTTTTTTAAGGTTTTTGCATTTTGGTCATTTTCTTAAGGGACACTTGGGGATAACGTCGTCTTCTTGAAGTTGTTTTGAGTCCATGTTCAACTTTCTTCTTCTTTAGTCTTCTTTCCTTGGCTCTAGTCGTTTATCTTTCTGACACCTTAGACTTGTGCCTCCTGTTTTGGTCTTGGCCTTCATTTGGTGTCGGAGTCGCGTCTTTCCCCTCTTTTCATTTAGCTGTTTGTTTTTGGTCCTGGAACTTCAGCATCTACATCTCTGTGAAGGCTTAAAGGAATACTTTGACATTGTTGAGCGCTAAAGTTGAAGCTAAGGCAAAAACTCTATATAAAAAGTGTACTTAGCCACTATTTGAAGCCTCTATTTTGGCATTTTGGCAGCCATCTTGGTTTTTTGGAGCCTGAAGTGACCATATTTGGATGAGAATTTGTAGCTAAAGAGGGAGCAAGGGAGGGTTGGCAAACTCTAAATTATGAGCTAGGCTAGCTTTAGCTTGGTTAGCAAGGTACAAATTGTGATGCTAATTTGGCTAGCAAGACACAGGCTTTGAAAAAAATGTAAATACCCCAAAACACTTCTCAAAGCGTCTTTTAGTAAAACCAAACGGCAAAGACATTTTTTGTTGCCTTGTAGAGCGTCAATCACAAAGCAGCCACGCCCCTAAAGAATATATTTGCGTAATTATCTATTGTAATGCCTAAATGGGACTTTAATTTACAAAATAAACGTCTTCCTGTATTGAAGAAGACTTGCACACTAGCAACTGAGACCATAAAATCCAAAGAAAATGTTCACTGGAGTAATAAATCAAGTGGGAAGTTGGCTGATTTTCTCATAGACTTCTATATATCACACTTTTGCCCGCTGCTGGTCATTAGAAAGAATGCAGCTTCAAGGCGCTCGGCATTGGCTTCATTTTTAAAACTGAAAGGCTTCGTCCACTTCTTACATACAGTCTTTGAAGTACGGACAGGAAATGGTTAGCTTAGCTTAGCATAAAGCCTCCAGGAAGTCAAAACGACATAAAAAGAGTGAGTGGAAGAAAGTAAATAAGGACCTGTCCCAAAATCAAACTATTCCTTCAAGAAACTTGGCTTGAACCTGGCTACACACCCTGCTCCTGCATCTCTTTAGGGTTTCAGTCTATCAATAATGTCCGTATCCCAGCGACATTCCCATTCCGATTCCCAGCCCCAGCCCCAGACTCTCCCTCAGCCCCCGCAGCTGCTCCTCTCCCAGCCGGATCTTGTCCTCCAGCTGCCGCTGCTCCACCAGCAGGGCGGCCTTCATCTTCACAAAGTGGCTACAGAGGAAGAGAAACTAGGTTACAATCAAAGAGCTAGAAAGTGCTGTGAATCTACATTAAACTTTATTTAGCATGCGTTATAGTTCTTAACAACACCCCACACATAACATACATAAGAGTAGATGAAAAAGGTGTATTATGTTGTACCTGTAGTCTCTGTGCTGCTCGGGGGAGAGGCAGCGGGCCAGCACCCGGCTGACGGCCTGCTCTCTGCGGTCCACATGGTCCTTCAGGTCCTGAGCCTCGGACAGCTGCCTCATGAGCTGACGCTTCTTCTCCAGCAGGGGGAGCTAGAGGGCAGCGAGAGGATGAGATGATGTTTGTGTGACTACATTTAGGACATTATTCTTGTGTATTTAAAGGCCGTCTTTAACCCCCCCCTGCCCTTCCTCTCCTCCCTGTTTTCCCTCCTCACCCTCTCGTGGTGCTCCGTGTCGGGGTCCAGTGTATCCAGCGTGGTCTCCACCCTCAGCAGCCTCCCGGACAGCGACAGCAGCAGACTCACCACCTTGTCCAGGTCGCCGATGAACATGCGGAACTTGTCCACCTCGTTGGGTTTGCACACGGACACCACCATGTTCTCCACCTGAGGATGCAGACAGAGTTATTTAACATCCTCACACAGACTTAAATGTTTAAGTTTTAAGAGGTTGAATTCTCTCCTCACCTCCTCTCCCAGCGTTGCGTTGGCTCTGATGTCCTCCTGCAGCCCCCTCTGAGCTTCTCTCAGCACGCCCAGTTTCTTACGGAGGCTCTCCATCAGCTGTTTCTGCAACACAGAACGACATCATCATCATGTTACTGACTAAAAAGAGCACATATAATAGATTTCAGACGCTAAGCAGCAGGACAGCAGCCGTCCGCGTTACCTTGTACGTCAGCTCGTCGTCCTCGTCCCTCTCTCTGTTGTCGGTGAAGTCCTTCATCTGGGACAGGAGCTGAGCCTTGGCTGCAGACGTGCTGTAATAGGACGAACAGCTGGAGCTCGCGCCCGACCGCCTGTCAGAGAGGAAACAGAGGAGAGAGGAGTTTATTTTATTTACGCAGAGATGAAACGCGGAGCGGAGCGACTGAACAGACACACGGCCGTAAAATACAGCGATTAGAGGAGAGTGCATAAACAAGAAACGCTGTAAGTTATATGAGACAAGACGGAAACAACAGACATGTGGGAAACATTTCAACTACAGACAAATAAATGAAAGAAAAATATATATAAACATGCAAACAATATTAAAGAATTCAAATCTACCTGATACAAAGAATAAAAAGGGAATAGATCATTTCTGATTGGAACTTTTAAATGACTTTCAAGTATAAATATAAACCTTATTCAATGTTTATGTTTTCATGCATTATTGTCTTTATACATGCATAAATTATACTTAATTTAAAGTGTGTTTTGGGGGCTAGTTCGGCTTTATTGTGTATATTTTTGCAAATATTTCACCTTAATTTTACTTAATGAGATGATTTTTTTGCACAGGGTTCCTGATCAAGATTTAAAGATGAAAACGTGTTTTGTTTATCACATTTCAAGAGTCTGATTTTGTTTACAGCTCCATTGATTTATCAACTTTCATTAAATACTCTGCTTTTAACTTTTAAACTAAACCAAAGGTTTGTGTCTTTTTTTTTTTGTCTATTTTATAAACCTTTACGCTTGGGGCGCTGGTTTAGCTCGGTTGGAGGAGCCCCGTGCATAGAGGTTCGTCGACATACTGCAGGTTCGCAGGTTTGATTCGGTCTGCATGTCATCCCTCACTCTCTACTCCCCACGTTTCCTGTCTCTCCTCAGCTGTCCTAAACAAAGCTCCCAAAAATCTTTACGAATAAATAAATGTTTACGCTTAATCTGTTAGTTTAGTTTTTTCAGTGTGTGCATGTTAACTGACCCAAACTGCCAGTTAACGTTTGAACTCCAGCCTCCTTTCAATATTTACTCTTTAATGGATGATTCAAACCCATCCATCAATCCATCATCTATACCGCTTATCCTGTTCAAGGTCGCGAGGAAGCTGGAGCCTAACCCAGCTGTCATTGGGCAGGAGGCGGGGTTAGACAGATCACCTGTCAATCACGTAGAGACAGATAACCTTTCACGCTCACACCGACCGGCAATTTAGAGTCACCAATGAACCCAACAAGCTTTGGACTATGGGAGGAAGCCGGAGTACCCGGAGGGAACCAACGCATGCATGGGGAGAACATGCAAACTCCACGCAGAAGGTCCACGACGTCCAAGTGAGTGTTGACATCTGACATTGATTTGAGGACACTGGGTCACATGACGTGGACTTTACATGCTAAAAATATGCGACAAAGATTCCTTAACTGACATGGTTCCCAAGGGTTAAAATAGAGCTGCAACTGACTGTTTGTTCACCGTCTTTTAATCTGTTATCGGTCTATAAAACGCTTTCCAAAAGCCCAGAAGACAACCTCAAATGTCTTATTTCGTCCGCAGCCCAGAGAGGATCAGAGGGTCAGTAAGAATCCAAAAAATATTCACATTCAAGAAGCTGTATCTCAACAAATAATCCCTCAATCTTTGCAGCTCCTGTTCGTTTTCATCTGAGCTCTGCAGGACTTTCTGTCATACGTGGCAACAACTGCCGTTCTGGCACCTGTGTCGGCCGAAACAAACACTTCACGAACGTTAACAAGGAGAGGAGAAAGGAGCTGGCTGTGTGAAGGTGCTCTGCAGAGGTTGTGGGAAACAGGGAATAAGCTTAGTGACAGGAACAGTTAGGTCTTGTACAAATCAAATGGCCTGTGTAATTAATGCACCACACACACACACAGACACACACATTCCACCCCTCAGGCTTAAGCCTCTCTCTCGTTACCTATCCAGGCTGTCGGTGTTGTGCTCCGTGGCATTGTAGGCTCCTCTCCAGCACTCCGTGCCCGACTCCCCCTCACTGCTCTGGGGGAAGAGCTCCTCCAGGCTCAGCCTCTCTCTGCTGCTCTCCCCGGCCTCCAGCTCCTCCTCCACAGAGCTGCTCTCCGCCCTCGTCCTGCAGGGCGGCGAGGCCTCAGAGTCCGGTAAGGTGTCGATATCCGTCTCCAGGACCGTAACCGGTAGAGCGAAGCACGGGAGCTCACTGGTGATCGGCTCGTCCTCCGTTGGAAGCCCCTCGTCCTCCTGGAAGTCGTCGATGTCCGTTTCCATTGGGATGTCCAGGTCAGCGTCCAGGCTGTGCGCGGGACTCGGGCTGAGGGTCGTCTCTGATTCTGTTCCTGGTTCTGGGATCTTCTGCTGGTCGACGCTCTGGAAGTTCATACTGAGCTGCTGCTGCTGCTCGTAGTCGATGGAGAAGTAGGACTCAGGAGGTAAAGCTGTGTCGACGCCTCCATTTTCTAAGACAGGTGGAAGTGTGGACTCGCTATGAACTCTGGGAGATGGGGTTCTCTCCCACTCGGCTCCTGGTCTCATGTTAGACTGAGGTTTCAGAGTAACTCGGTCACGGTCGGGGCTGGGGCTGATGTTCTCCTCGCATACGCTGCAGAGACACACAAAGTTTATTATCGCATAAATATATGATTGAATTAAAAAAATTAACAACATAACTTAGAAATGTTTGACTGTACCTGCTCTCTGTTGGTGGAAGAGGAGGGGGAGGTAGTGGCGACAAATCCTCCACCCTCTCCTGCTGTTCTCCATACATGCTCCTCAGGTCCCTCTCGCTCTGGGGCGGAGCCACCGGTCTGAAGGCCCGTCTGGAGAACATGGGACTGGGCGGAGCAACTGTAAAAGGCTGCTCCTGAAATTCAACCTGGTTCTGATTGGACGGAGCGTGGGAGAAGGCGTGTTCCTGAATCTGCGGTTGGTTCTGATTGGACGAGGCGTGCGAAAACGTCTGCTGCTGGGTTTGACTGCAGTTGCAGCGCCGGCAGCCCTCCGACACATCCTGCCTGTCTGGAGGAAGACTGTAGGACCGCTGTCTGGATGTTTCAGACGAAGAGATGGAGCAGGGAGGGATGGAGTGAGGAGCAGCAGAAAAAGACGGGGAGGAGAAGAGGGTGTGGTGGGACGCACGCCTGCGGTGGAACTGCTCCCACTTTGGGGGCGGTGGTCTCGGGGGAGGCGGCGTCTTCTTCCTGTTTGGCCGAGCGGTGCTGGCAGCTTCTCCTCCCCTGAATCCGCCCGCTCCTTCCTCCACCTCGTTCAGCGTCTGACTGGTCGTCACAGAAATGGACGGCGACCAGCGGTGGCTGCTGTCGAAACGGAGGTCATTTTCAGACATGGCTCGTCCTCGGAGTGAGAGAGGAGCAGGCGGGGGAGGGAACGCGTAGCCGTTATGGTCATCACTGCGTTCATCCACCTGCCTGGAGCTCCATCGACCCTGGTGGGGGGGCTGATGATACTGATTAACGCTCTCTGGAGGTCTGGACTCTCGTCTCCAGCTTGAGTAATCCCTGTGAAAAAACAATATATTTCTTTATAAACACACAACAACAGAATAAAGGGGCTACAAAGAGGCAGGAAAGCACCTGTTACTCTGCAGCAGTGGTTCTCAATTAAAGTGTCAATATTGAGGCTGGTTGTGTCAGCAATAATTACTACTTAAGTCATTTCTTTGCGCTAACCATTTCAGCCATTTCTTTTGGTGAACTATTTTCTTTAACTGTTTATCCAATTCTTTTAGATAACTATTTCAATCATTTCTCTAAGCTAACTATTTTGACTCCCCCCCCCAACACTTTTTAGCTTCCCTTTTACACTGTTTATCCAACAGTTTTAGCTAACTAGCTGACTAGTCATTTCTCTAAGCTAACGATTTAAACCACTTATTCATTACTTTTAGCTAACTATTTCCACTATTCTTTTAGCTAATTTAGCCATTTCTCTAAGCTAACTACTTCAACAGCTCATCATATACTTTTAGCACCGTTTTCAAATGTCTATACAATTATTTTAGCTAAGTATTTATCCAACACTTTAAGCTAACAGTTTCAATCATTTCTCTAAGCTAGCTTTTTTTAAACACTTTTTAGCTAACTATTTCAACTCTTTATCCACCACTTTAAGCTAACAATTTCAATCATTTCTCTAAGCTAGCTTTTTAAAAAAAAACACTTTTTAGCTAACTATTTCAACTGTTTATCCAATACTTTTTGCTAACTTTCTAAGTCATTTCTCTAAGCTAACTATTTCAAATGTTTATTGTACACTACATATACTCCAATTATTTTAGCTAACTATTTATCCAGAACTTTTAGCTATTTTAGACATTTCAACAATTTTTCCAATTACTTTAGCTCATAATTTAAATCAATTTTTGACTACTTTTAGCTAATTGTTTGAACTGTTTACGAATTATGTTTAGCTAATCGTTTAAACTGCTAAGTCATTAGTTAAATATCATCATTTGAACAGTATATCCATTACTTTTAGCAAACTTATTATTTCAACCATTTCTTGAGTACTTTTTTTTTAATGTTGATCCATTACTTCTGTTACCTGATCAGAATTCTTTGCCTACTTACTCACTAGTTTTCACACTCTAATGCAAAATAAACAAAATTGTTCCAAATTTCAGTTAAAATATTGTGGGATTCTTTCATCTAATATATAAAGCTAGATTTTTGGGGTCTCTGGGGTTAATAGGGATGAGATTTTTAAAGACACATTTCCTTGAGAAACCCACTTTATAAAACAAACACAGCTGGACAGAGAAAGTGGATAAATTACACTAAATGTCCCTTTTTTTGCATTCCAGACTCACTGAACTGTTCCCGTCTCAGGTCAAATATGAGTAGAGGCCGACATCCTAACATACAGAAATCACCATCCAACCACATATCATTATGGTCACATTTTAAGCATGGATGATTGCCCCACACACTTAGAGCTCATTACAGTCAAATCACAGCCAGGCATGACTGAGTGGGATTTCCGCCCGTCAGGGCACAATGGAGCGACCCCACCTAAAGTCTCCAGAGACTCACTCATAGACAATCAGACAGAGATAGAGCGAGTGTGTTTCTGCATTGCTTTGTCACATTCACAAATGTTACGAGATAAAAAGGTCAGAAAAAGACTTATGTATGTAAGTGTCTGTTTATGTTCTCTTTTTGCGAAAGGAAATAGCTCACCTCTCAGTCAGGCTGTACTTCCTGTTGAGCTTGGCTGTTTCCTGTTGCCGGGCGGGATACGTCTGTGGAAGACATTTAAAGCCGGTTATTAACACCAAATGGAATGGAGGAAGGCTTCAATTTGGGTGTTGCTCCACCTTGCTATATACTTCAATGATGATGAGGTCAATTGAGTTGGAGATATTTCTCTGCTGAATTTGGACTTCCATTTCTTTCATTTAAACCTCCCAATGAAAGCGCTTTGCTTCTGACCTCAAAATAAAATGAGGCTTTGCTTATTATAGCTACAAAATTGGATAAATCTGCACTTTGACCTTGGTTATTAACCCACCACAAACTCATTGCTTTCACATTACTGGTCAGAGATACATCAGTCAATAGATGCAGAAGCAGAGGCTGTGATAAGCTGCACAAACACACCAGTGGGGTACGCAGATATTTCCTGTCTGTAATGTAAATGTGAACATTCAGATGGTGTTTTTGTTGGAATGGTGGGATGAGAGTTTAACATATTTGGCCGTCACTTGCTGTCGACAGAGAATAAAATCCATAAAATGGTAACATCAGATAAGTTTGTGATAATACACTCTAAACCACAAGTACCTGGATTGCTTCACTGTATTTAAATTCTTAGCCTCTGGGGTTTAAGGGGCATTAAGTGATTTATAACTTCTTTTGGCCTCCATTGTTGAACAGCTAGAAGTAAAACAGACCATTATTATGCAGAGAGCAGTGAATTTCTTGAGCCTTGCCTACTCCTTTAAGCAGACATCCAACAGAATCAACGTTTTTTTAATACTACTTCTGTTTTTTGACTTTTGTTCTTTGTTTGAGAAAAAGGACATTTAGAAGTCAGCACATCTGTTACTATTAAAGACATTGGAAATTGTCAGCAGCACATATAAAGTAATATCAATCTCATGGGGTTATCACCAAGACATTAAACCAACCACCTTTGAAGGGAAAACAATCCCAACATGGAGGAAGTTGGGGTTCAAAGCTCCTCTGAGAAAACACCAAAAGCTGTGTAAGATTGAACCAAAAAAATGCTGAATTCATGATAGATTTATTCCAAAACAAATGTCGGTTTGGCTTTGCTCAGTGTCAGATGATGAGGTTACTAATAGGTTAAAGTGCAGTCGAGGTGCTGCCCCCCCTGCCAAAACATGTGAATCAGTTTGCGGTAGACATGTAACCCAACGCCGCTATTATCGCTGACACAAGTGTCCGCCGCTGTTGCCCAATCTCCCTCAGTTCTACGAGCTATTTCAAAGATCTGCTGTGCTTTCAATGAGAATTTCAGACATCGACCACATGCAGGATGCGAAGTTCAACTTCAAACCAACTGTTCAACCACGGAGGACTTGGACCGAGCGGACACTTAGCTCCAACATCCAAGTTTGGCCACTCGATCCCTTTCTGTTGCTGGTTCTAAAGAATCAAGATAGATTTCAGTCTCCAGTGGTCGTTTCAGTTCAGCCCTAAACCGCAGTCTGATTTCAGCGAACTGCAAAGTTTATGTTTCAACTCTAAAAGGCGTTACTTTCAGTGCTTCTGGGACACAGGCTGTTATTAAGCTTAGCAGGCCTGCTGTCGGTTTTGAGGCCAGGCGGCTTGTATACATGTCGTTAACGGACACATTTAGAATTGCTGACAGATTTATTTTTCTGCTTGAAAAATGATTCACGATTTTTTTCAGGTCTTATGAATATAGGAATTCCTTTATCCAGGGTTCGACATTAACCGTTGGGACAAAAAGTTATTTTGTGGTCAACAAATATTACACATAGGTGGCCTGCCTTGGCCACCAACTTTAGTCCTCATACTGTGAGCCTCCATCAACCCACCATTATGGCTAGCATCCTATTCCCTATTCCTTTGCGCTTGTCACTTGGTCCAAACCTTTGCATCCAACGTTATTATCAAAATGACTGATGATGGAAGTGTAATGACTTGACAATTCCTTCTGACACGATGCTAACGCATTAGCAACTAAGGCCAATGTTCTTCATGCTCAGTGCACCTCATGTGGAACATATTTCAAGCCCAAATGCCACTGATGGATACTACAACTCACTCCAGACATTAAACCCCTGTCCATTCTTGTCTATAAACCTGACAACAATCACAAGTTTATAAACCAGATCCCACAACTAGAGACTCCATTGAGAGCTAACTGGGCAACCTGTGTTGTGTGTTCACATCGATGCATTCTGTACCAATCGAGGCAATGCTTGGAGATGCCTACGCCCAAGACCTACTGCTCTGTGCTTGTGCTATTAAAATAGGGCCAAATAGTTTTACAAGGATGTGTTCATGGACATTTTGTTGCAGGCAAGTATAAGACTGGAATTTTTGAGTGAGAGCATTCATACCTCTGTAGGTGTGTAGATTCTTGCTGGGTATCCCTGATGAAGAAGTTGCTGGTTCTCCAATGGCTGGGAAGAGGTGTTGACTGGATAAAAAGCTGATCGCGGTACTTGATTCTGGGTTTGACTATGAGAAAAGGCCTGAGGCTTGGGCTGAAAGTCGTGGAAGTCGTCCTTGTGTTGGAAGTCTTGATCTTTGTCTTTGATGCCAGACCTGCCATAAAAGTCCTGATGTGAGGCAAGCTGAGCATCTTCTTCCCTTTCCTTTTCTCTCGCTCTCTCAAGCTCCTTCTCCCTTTCTTTCTTGAGACTCTCCTTCTCTCTGGCCCTCTCCATCTCTTTTTCTCTTTCCAACTCAAGCTCACTCTCTCTTTCCCTCTCCCACTCTCTCAGCCTCTCCTCTCGTTCCCTCTCTCGCTGAATCTCTCTCAGTCTTGCCCTCTCCATTTCTAATTCCCTCTCCTGTCTTTCCTTCTCCTGTTGCCTCTCCCTTTCTCTCAACCTCACCTCCCTCTCCCTTGCCCTCTCCTCCCGTTCTCTTGCTTGGTCCCTCTCCCTCTCTCTCTGCCTCTCTCTGCTGGTACTCACAGACATCCTTCTGGCTTCTACAGTGCTTAGAAGCAGGGCAGTTTCTTGTTGAAGGCCGCCCTGGTAGGAGTATCTCCTTTGTGTTGGGTGCTGTCTAAGCTCCCCTCCCTGAAGCTCCGGACACTGGGAGGGTCTGTTCTGCCTGCGACTCGTCATACTTGACCCATTTGACCCTGACATACCCTTGCTAGTCTCCTCAAAAAACTTCATTCTATCTGCAAATGGAAGGATATCTGACTCGTCCATCCGAGAACAGGAAGATGAGCGACTGTAGGAGGAAGTGGATGAGGAGGTGAAGGCACAAACTCCATGCCTTGACCCTGTAACTCCCAACACCCTCTCACCTAAGACTCCAGACCTTCGGTCTGGTTCTGGTTCTGGTTGGAGTTTATGCTCAGGGGTCCAGCGCCAGCGGCGGGCTTTGCCAGCAGGAGCAGGTTCCTCCACAACTCTGATACCAACACCGAAACTAGGAACTCCTGGGTCCAGAATCTGGACAGATCTGGATTGATTGTTGCTTTGTGAGAAGGTTGTTGCTTGAGGCTGAGTCTGCAAGACATCATGGTTTGATTCATTCGAGGTGTTTGATTTCTCAACTTGTGCTGTGGTGTGGGTGTCTTGGGGACTAGAAGGCAAGGTAAATGCAACTTTAGTACTCCTTTCCTGGACAGACAGATCTGGTTCTGGCCCCTCTTCATTGAGATCTGGAACCTCTTCTTCCTGGACAGTTTCCCCACTACAAAGCAATTTTCCTGGGCCATGGCTTCTCTGAAGCTGAGCCTTTTTCCTCTGGATCTCATTACGGAGGTTGGTAGCAAATCGCTCGCTACGACGCCGGTTGCGACGATGATTCCTGGATGAGTTTGACTTCCTCATATCGCTTTCTCCTTCTACATCCTCAACTTTTTTACCTTCGCTTCTTACTCTGTCCGCTGCTCTCTGCTCCTCCAGCAAGGTGTCAACACTGCCAGCAGCACTAAGCGGCTCAAAGTCTCTCTCAAGTATTTGGTCAGAGATCAACCTTCCTTGGGTGGATGATCCCGTGGGGTCACCTGGTACGCTCACAGAGCGACCCCAAGGGTGGTGATGCTCAACTGAGGGCGAGGACACTCCATTAACACTAATTCCTTCCAGCCTCTCACTTAAACCTAGATCATCATCATTCCCTTCCAAGAACACAGATCCTGGGGTGGAGCAACGGCTACCACCCAATTTGTTTGGGGTGTGGAGGTGGTTTTGAGAAGCATCTTTGTCTTCCCCCTGGAGTGATGAATGGGACCACTGGCTACTACAAGGGGACAAGGAGCGCTCAGAAGGGTTTGACTGATTGTAAGGCTCCAATGAAGAGCCGTCGCTGTCAAACTGCAAAAGCTGAAGTTGGGTAGCAAGGAGCTTCTCAGGGGCACTGTGCCGGTGCAGGTCCCGAGAAGAGTGCTTGTTCTCAGAGTCTTCGATATGAGTCTGCCCTTGACCCTCCAGAGAGGATTCTGCTGGTAAGGAATCAGGGCTGGAGGAGCTGAAGGGGTTTAGGGAGGCTGTCACTGGTTCAGAGAGTTTATCTGAGGAGGTGTCCGTATTACAGTCTTTATTAGCACTAGTGTCACATCTGATATGTCTGATATCTTTAGTCTGTCTTTGGATACAGTGTGTGTCCAAGGTATCCTCTTTGAAAATCACAGTTTTGCCACCTTCTTCTGGTGCAGAGAAGCCATTATGGATTCCCATACCAACATTCAAAGGGGACTTGTTTTCCTCATAGTAAGAAGACACATTGGAAACTTCAATAGGAGCAGAAGTGCAACGTTTATTAGTGGAATTAGGGCGGCTCCGGGTTGCCCTAAAACTGTCCTTCCTGGTTGGAGGCTGAGGAGGGCTCTTCTTTCTCTCAGGTCCTATTTCTCCATTCCTTATGATTTCAAAATCTTCTCCCCTCCGCTCCTCCTCATAACAGCAGGAGGAGGGCCTCTCTTTTACCTCCACAGGCCTTGGTCTTGGCCTGGTCAAAGACCTGGACTTCAGTACAATAAGCTGTGTCTCATCCAGGACTTCACCACACGTACTTCCCAGGGTTGAGGTATCACCAACAGGGTAGCCTCGACAAGCCGGCCCGAGACTCTGGAGGAGGTTATCCATGGAGCAGGCCTCACCAGGCCTTAGGGGCACTGTTGCGTAGTCGGATGTGTTTGAGCTGGCGGAGAATGAGCTGTAGGCAGAGTCTCTTTTGTTGTTGAAGAGGGTGGGATCAACGGGTGAGTTCTGAGAGTCTGAATACGGATGTGTGGTGGGTGTTGGTGTGTCCAAGCTCTCCATGGAGCCCAGGGAACTGCTTCTGTCAGTGGAGGAGTAAGGTCTGGACAGCTGACCCCACTGCAGGGACAAGTCACTGCAAAGACATGGAGATAAAGAAGTATGATTTAAGTGTTTTAGAAACAGATGTCAATCAACCCTTTCGGACTGTTATACTTCAGCTTGACCTCTTGGAACTTGTAATGGGCTTTTGGCCATGTTGTCTGACATTTTATAGTTATTATAGAAAAATCTAAGACTAACATTTCCCCTGAGCAAAATTCTAATTGTTAACATGTTTCGAAACTACATACAATAAGTCATCTTTAATTTTAAAGTGGCAAAATGTGATGTTCCCCCAAGACATATACAGTATATGCTCTGCAATAAAACTTTTGAACTGTACAGCTGGGGAATCTGTTTTCTATCAATCCTGAGCCAAAGATCCACAGCAGCCCCGTGGGTTTTTAAAGACCCTTGGAGGAAGCCTCTTAAGGGGGAGAGGGATTTCCTCCTCATCAACTCCCACTGCCCGGAGTCAAAATCTCTAAGTCATCCCTTGATTCCTCTCTTCCTCTTTCATTCCTTTCTTCTCCTTGTGGATTCTTCCTGTCCCATCTCCTTTACATCAAATGTGGTTTCATCGCAAAATGATTGAAAAACATTTATGGAATGATTATGTGACATAAATCAAAACAAATTTGTTTCATTCTGCTGGATAGTGGGTCTGTTAAGTTTTGAATTGATTAAAAAGCATGGACTTTCTCATTGTTTAGTCAGTACCAACTAAAACTTTCACCTCAGGGCTTTACAATCTGGACAACACATGGCAACCACTATCCTTAGAGGCCTGACTCAGACAAAGTGAGCCTCCCAAAAAACCTTATTACTCAAAAAAAGGGATAAACCTTTAAACCTCAAGAGAAAGAAAATGCTGACATACAATCAGTCTCATAAATACATTAATACATGTGGTTGCTAAACTAAAACCTGCGTGCCATTCAACCAGAACGTCCCTGCTTTTAATGTGACCTGTGACCTATCTTGCACATCACCATCCTCCTTCTGTTTCCTTCTAATTCTAACGGCCTTATTATTGTTAAAAAAAATCCTAAACAATCCAAACTTTTTGGACAAAGCTACATAAGACAGAATGATGGCTGACAACAATGGCTGCCTGAAACTGTACAGGATGTATTTAAAAAATGGCAGAACAACTGTAAAGTACATCCTAGATTAAGAGCAAAAACTTGCAACTTGGTATCAGTGTTTTATAACAAAAGAAGAACACACTCAAGGGGGAAAGGTTCCATTATCTGCATGAGAAAATTGCCTTTGAAGGAAGTGAGCAATGAATGAGAGAGGAGAGGCTGCTGTATAGATTTGACCTGGGTGACAGAGAGAGGAAGAGAGGAAATGAGACGGGAGCTGGACAGGAAATCACAGTCACCCCTGCCCAATCAGACGGCAATGTGGAACATGTGAGTGTGAGGGTTGACACAGACAAACCCGCATACACAAATACAGATTGGGTTGATTCTCCGTGTGGCATCAGATAAACTCACAAACTTGTGTTTTATCCTTAAACAATTACATATTTAGTTTTAGCACTTCCACAAAAACACAAACACACATATGCAGACTGTACAAAATGTCACTCTCCTTCACACAAACACAGTTTACTGAATGTCTTCCTCTCTTTGTCCACATGTTCTGGGAGTCACATGCTATTGTCCAGAGTTATGCCGGGAGCAGCCTCCTCATCAGATGCTGTGTGTGTGTGTGTGTGTTTGCGAGATGAGATCAGGCAGGGAAAACTGTGGGAATAAGAGACCCGCACACACACACACACACACACACTGCTATCTAATCCACGTGGGACTATTAAATCTAATAGCGGTACATTATATCACTGATTGTTATCAAAAGGAGAACAGAAGACGGCGCTGACGTTCCATGAAGCTGACAAACAAAGACAGACTATTTTTATTGTGAGTCAATAAAGCGACTTTGGTAACTTCCTCTTTCTCTCTAAAGGATTACAGTTTAGCTTTGTGAGATCATACTTCAAACAAAGACTACTGTGCACACATACCTTCTTTTTTTTTAACCTGGCTGCACAAACAAATGTCTTTTGTTCTAATTGTTTCACTGTGGTTTGAAATCATGCATCATTACATTTAGAGCTGAAACAATTAGTTGTGTAATCAACAGACTAAAATAAAGCAACTGTTTTTATCACAGATTAAACATTTAAGTCCCTTTTTGGACTTTTTCAAAGTCAAGTCAAAGAAGAAATCTGAAGATCTCACTATTGGCATTTGGCACATCTAACACCTTTAGTAATGATCAAATGCATCAGTAATGAAATTAATGTTAGCAAACTCTGAAAAGACACTGCTAATTACAGCTTCGATCGGTGTGGTATGACCAAAACCTTTTGGTGGCTAATGTTAGCTAATGTTAGCAAACTCTGAAAAGACACTGCTAATTACAGCTTCGATCGGTGTAGTATGACCAGTATTTTTTGGTAGCTAATGTTAGCTAATGTTAGAAAACTCTGAAAAAACACTGCTAATTACAGTTTCAATTGGTGTTGTATGACCAGCATCTTTTGGTGGCTAATGTTAGCTAATGCTAGCAAACTCTGAAAAGACACTGCTAATTACAGTTTCAATTGGAGTAGTATGACCAGCATCTTTTGGTGCCTAATGTTAGCTAATGTTAGCAAACTCTGAAAAGACACTTCTAATTACAGCTTCAGTTGGTGTGGTAGGACCAGTATCTTTTGGTGGCTAATGTTAGCTAATGTTAGCAAACTCTGAAAAGACACTGCTAATTACAGCTTCAATCGGTGTAGTGTGACCAGAATCTTTTGGTGGCTAATGTTAGCTAATGTTAGCAAACTCTGAAAAGACACTGCTAACTACAGCTTTAATTGGTGTAGTGTGACCAGCATCTTTTGCTGGCTAATGTTAGCTAATGTTAGCAAACTCTGAAAAGACACTGCTAATTACAGCTTCGGTTGGTGTGATATGACCAGTATCTTTTGGCTGAACACATTTTAGGGCTTTTATGCTGGAAACTTTGAAGTTTGAAAGTTTGAAACTAAAGTTAGGACAATTTTTAAATGACTCATTCTCGGGCCAACAAAAAGATTTCACCATCACAACTAAAAACCTGAACCTGGCCCCCAAAGTCTGACAGTCAGACAAAGAACAGGTCCGATTGGTTATCACTTCGGAATGTTTAAATAGAATCCTAAAATAGACCAATGGGCTTCCTGCGTGGGCAGTGTTGACTTTAGAACACGGTGATGTCACCTGTTTCCCGGCAACTGTTGGACTTTGGGGAAGACTCACAGGGACCAAAAAACCCCCGCAGTGACTTACACCCAGTGTCCTAAGATGTCATGTGCTCACAGTGTGAGATTGAAACCTACAGTATGACACAATGGCTGTGCGTTTAAATTCCCACGTTAGGCAAGTTTCTTTTAGGTCAAACTGAAATAACTTCAGATACAATAAAATAAGGAAGTTAGCCAAAAGAAGAGACTATATTTGTCTTTTATAAAGCTGTAAAACAACTTAACAGTTCCATTAAAGACGTGATCAGTAAGAGTCAGTCAGTATTGTCTGATTGAAGTCCTCTCACCTGTTGTCAGTTGTGTGCCAGGGTAGTGTGTAGGGGCCGGGGTGGAGCTGCATGGCAGACAGAGGGGGAGGAGGGGGGAGAGGAGGGGAGTCGGCAGTGGCTCGGCAGGGCAGTGGAGGAGGAGGAGATGGTGGAGGGGGAGGGGGTGGGAGGGGCAGCTCCGATAGCTTTGCCAGGTGCCAGGAGTGAGGCCGGATGACGGGAACGCTGCGCCTGTGGAGAGGAGAGGGAGAAGCTCGGGTGAGGCTCAACGACAACAAGAAATGATGACGTACAGAAGTTCAATAAAAATTTTAATGCAACCTTGTCTAACACCACTTTGAGCCCGTTTACATGTCTTATTATGGTGCATCATATAATTGGATTGTGCTGACATTTCTCATCTATTAACATAACATTTGATAACACTGACAACACCCAATTTCTTTGTTGCCTCTGTCAGCATCCAGTCTCTCCTCTGCCATGGTGTCTGTACTAAAAATGCTGAGCTAAGACCGGCTGCAGAAGAAGTCTGACAGAAAGTTGTGCTGTAGTGCAAGAACAGATATTTGGGGCACTTAGCGAGAATGAAAGACGTGCAATTCTGCCTATGACAAGTCAGTGTACCATCAAAATGGATTTGAACCGAACCCTGGAGCGTTTGTCCCCTCGGTGCGGTTCGTTTAGGTGGTGCGAATGCCGGAATGAAACAACCGGACCGTGGTCCGCTAGAAAAGACGGGTCTCGGTCTGTTTTCAAACGAACCACAGCCCGGTTTGATTCTGGTGAGAAGATAAACGGACTTAAAGCCAGACCAAATACAGGAAACAAACTAAAAAACTGTCTGACATTTGCAGAGACACACAAAAGGCAAAATGCAACATTGTAACAATTTGGTCTTTGATTCGGACCAAACAAACGGACTTTAGCTGTGAATGCGCCCTAAGACTAAAACAGCCCTACAATTAATCCTGCCTTCCTGAAAGTTTAAAACAGAGATGACCTAATTCCACATTCAAGTCTTTTAATTGGCTGCATTTTTGGTGCTATGGAGTTAAATTACGTTAACTTTAGAGTAGGGATAGACAGATTATCAGCCAGGCCGATTATCGGCACCGATATTCGGCATTTTGATGCATATCGGCATCGGCCTTTTTTTTGGTGAAATTAAAAAAAAAAAAAATTATTATTATTTTTTTTTTTAATCCGACGGCCGATAAGAGATCAATTTAAAACTGGGTTATTTTGGCTCTGATGCATATGCTTAAAGGCATTTAAACAAAGTTGCTTCAGATATTGGTTATCGGCCTCCTTGAATACTAATAATCGGTATTGGTATCGGCCCTGAAAAAAACATATCGGTCTATCTCTACTTTAGAGGTGGTCTACCGTCATTGATATTAAATGACTTGAACTGTACAAAATATGGATTTGTATGTAGCAGTTTTATCCTGCTAACAGAGCTTCAATGTACTTAGATGTGTTGTAATAAAAGATATGCCTCTGACCACGTTTACGACCCGTACTTTTGTTTGGACGTCACCATTAAACTGGATAGTTTGAAAGATTTGCGGCCTGTTTGCACTGATAACAACTGGGGAGTGACTTACAGTCTAAATATAGGCAGGTAAGCTTTAAAACGTTGGCCAAATATATATAAGCTGCAGTGTGTAACTTCATTCTATAGGTACATGTGCAACATACATAAATTAAAGTTGTCATCCTTTTCCCCTGACGGCTAATGTAATTTCCGTTTTCTACAGCAAGTCACTTTTTCCATTTTGCAACCTCATCATGTTTGACTGCAGGATACCAATCTGAAGCACGACTATATTTCTTGCCTAAATGAAATGATTGACTGAGGCTAGGCGGCTGAGATGACAGCCTTATTTGCAGCCTCAGTTGTAAGTGTCTCAGATGATCAGGGCTCCCATAAAACTTAAGCCTTACCAGTGATACCTTGCCAACCCAAATCCTGTGGAAACAACTTGTTTGCCCTTCTGCTGGGCTGCCATTAAAAACTCATCTAACATGTACAATATGTTCTGCAGTCAGATCTGGAGCCAGACATTCCAGCGTATCCCATGATATTCACTAATTCCCTTATACAGACTTCCGATCCCATATGCCGGCCAGATTCAATTCAACCCCCTGCAGACAGTGTGCGTCTGTGTGTGTGAGTGGCTGCGAGACAGAAAGAGAAACAAAAATAGAGTCTAAAAAAAACTGGAAACAAGGATAGGAAAGAGAGAACGCACAGTCAGGTAAAAAATGTTACGAGTCTGAAAGGACCATTATGTGGATATCTTTCAGATTATCACACAGTTGGGAATATTGCTGTTGGATAAAACTAACATACAGAGCATGAAAACAATGAAAGCTGCTGACTGGACAATACTCACGCTTGACTTTGACTGAGTTGAGACATGTAAGACCTCTCTTCACTTAGATGCACCACAACATAGACTTGATTAGATGACTTAAGACTTTATTGGACTCACCTGACTAAGGACACAACTTGGACAAGTCTTGATTGACCACAAACCTAACAAGACTTGCAAGTGACTTGACACTCGGGTAGACTCACTTCAACTTGTTTCTTGATTGACATGAAACTTAATGGGTCTCAATAGACTGGGATAGACCAATTTCTGTGTGGCTCAAATGACCTCAGAACTGACAAGACTAAAGATTAACTTGGACTTGACATGATTGACATGATTATTAACAAGATTTGAATTAGACTCGTTTGATTAGTCACTTGACTTGCTAGACATGTCTAGACTTGTCTGGACTTGCGCTTGACTCCTGACACTTTTCTCGATTGACTTGAAACTTAGGACGACTGGAAACTGACTTTGGTGTGGCTCAATTGACTTGAGACTTGACCAGACCCAATTGATTCTGACTTATCTTAAGACAATTGATACTTAACAAGACTCAAACTTAATTTGGACTGTCTCAGTTGCCTTGAAATCCAACAGGACTCTGACTTGTCTTGAATCTTTCTCAACTGACTTGAGGCTTGTCTAGACTTGCGCTTGACTCTTAAACTTGTCCCAGTAGACTTGAAACTTGACAAGACTCAATTGACTCCAACTTATATTTAGAGAATTGGAACTTGACAAGAATCAAACTTTATTTGGGGGTGGCTTGTTTGACTTAAGACTTGACAAGACTCA
The DNA here is from genome assembly GCF_022749685.1 of Semicossyphus pulcher. Classification (NCBI taxonomy): domain Eukaryota; kingdom Metazoa; phylum Chordata; class Actinopteri; order Labriformes; family Labridae; genus Semicossyphus; species Semicossyphus pulcher. The sequence continues at coordinate 14,994,722 of NW_027211695.1, read as the reverse complement.
ATTGAATTGGACTTTATTGATCAACATGATTATTACCAAGATTTGGTAATCAATCAATTAGACTCGTTTGATTAGACACTTGACAAGTCCTTACTTGGACTGACTTGGCTTGTCTTGACTTGAGTCCAACTTTAGTTATAATTGTTTCAATAGACGCGAGACTTGCAAAGACTCAATTACTTTGGACTTGTCTTGATGTACTTGATATTTAAGTTGAGCTTGACTTCCCTTTTTTTATTTGACCCTTGTCCAGTAGCCTGACATGAGACTTGATGAGACTCTAACTTGAGTTGATCTTATTTCAATAGATTTGAGAGACAGCAAGACTTGTCCTTGACTAGGGTTTGTCTCATTCAACCTAAGACTTAACTCAAACCTGATGGAATTGTCTCAATTGACTTGTCTTTGTTGACTTGGGCTTTGACCCCAAAAGACCTGAGAGCTTTTTAAATGGTTTGATCCCCGTCCCTTAATGTGTCTTTGGTGGTTATTGCAACACTGAGAGTACAAAGCTGTAAAACGAGACTATTCTGGGTATTTCAGGGGAAACTTTGGAGGTACGATTTTGGGAGAGGAATGCGGACCCTGGCACGACGAGGGAAAGGAAAGGACCATTTCTGAGTATTATTGTTTATGATAAAGCAGGAGCAGGAGAACCACTTCCAAAATAAACACCCTTGTTTCCTGGTTCTGAGCTCCTTAAGAGGGATTTCTATCTGAGCCCACTGATTGTTCGACTCGGCTGACAATGTCCTTAAATTATCCCCTGAGAAAGTTTATGTAGAGCCTGTGTGTGTGTTTCTGTATGTGTGCATATGCCTGTATGTGTGTGTGCATGAATATGTGTGGGAACTATCCAAACTCGAGCAGAAAAAATACCATTATCGAACCTACCACAAACACTAGCAGACCCCCCTCTCACCACCACCTCCTCTTTTCTCCCAGTTTAGTTCTGAGAGATTGATGACTATGAAACCAAAATAAACGATGTGACGCCAAAGTAAGACGTGGACCTCAGTATGATAAAAACAAAACTCGAATGTTCAGTTTTGCAACTTAAGAATGTGATAAGAAAAGCTACTGTAGTGTTTTGTAGCCATGCCGGGAGAGAAGGGAAAGTTCTTCCAGACCAAATAAGCAATGGCAGTTTAGCAAATTCCTCAGAGCAGTGCTTGAGGGGGGTCAGCAATCTTGTATCCCACAAATTTGAGGGTTTATAGTTTGACAAACTGCATCATTTACGCATGACTAAAGCTGTGACACTTTGTATTCTGTTTACGTTAGTTGTTCATTAACACCTGGTTATTAGCAGACCAAAGTTAGTCCAGCTTCAAACAGGGTTAAATTTGGTTTAAACTTTTTATGCTCAATAGACTAGATAGCGTCATTAAAATGTTGTTAAAACAAGGCCATACTTGTCCATCCAACTACAGAAAATATATTGTTTCTTCCGGAAGGGGGGAGTAAAAACTGACAGTCGGATAAATCTAGAGCTTCAAATATCTTCATCATTCATCAATAAATGGCTTCGTCTATCAAATGTCAAAAACAAAGGTAAAAGCCAGAGAGTTCCCAGAGGTTCAAAGGATCATATAGCTTGTCCAAAACTTAAAATATAAACAATATATGTCATTTACAAAACTCTAAAACATAAAAGCTAAATAAGATCTACCTGAATATAGAGTTATACCTATAAAAACAATTACAAAGAAAGTACTTAAAGAATGATTTAAGGATGTAAGGTCGTCTGGATGCCTTTAGACCAACAAATAAATCTTTCTACCTTGTGGTTTAAGGCATTTGTTGGTCTTTCAGATTGTATTGTGTGGGTTTGGGGGCGACCTGCTTACTATCAAGGATGTTGTCTAAGAAGACAGAGTGGCCTAGATACAACAGAGACTTGGGTTCAACCTTAAGTGACAAGCATCCACCTAGGAAAGGATACAGTTCTGTTCCAAAAATGGGCACACTGGCAGAGTTTCTTGGGGAGTCAAGTGTTAAAGAGGATTCCCAAGCTTTTGTTCGAGCTGTATTCAGTGACAGCTACAGAGGCTCCATAAAGTCTGAGGCTCTTTCATTTATAGGACACAGGAAACACACCAAGGTACTGGCTGTTACTGTCCGTTCGAGGTAGCATTTACCAAGGCCAACTGCACAAGCTGATAATCCCAAGAATTCCCCCTTTTCCTGTTTCTGACACGGTAACCCAGTTGGCTACCTGTCTCTGCTTGGAACAACACGCAAACAGGAATCACATGAACCTTGGTTTTTGTTGGCTTACACGAGGAAACAGCGTGTTCTAGATGTGGAAACTGAGATAATGAGCAACTTGACTGCTGTTGTAGCGACCGCAAACAACCTTGAAATCCAATCATGTTTGAAAGACACGGCAAGTTTCTATTTATAAATTCTCAGGGTGCTGATCTTGATAAATACAAACAAACATATGCCGTGGAATAAGGAGAACAGAACTGAAACAAACAAGTAAAAAGAAGAAGAGCGGGTAATTCTGGACAGCTGTCAAAGGCCGAGAAATTATGAATTCTCTGTCTTGCAGCCCTGAAAGAGCCTCTCTGAAAGGGTCTGCTGGAATGTCCCACTTAATGGTCAGAAACTGCAACAGCTGACTGATACCGCAAAGGTCAACGCGCATAATCTGAGTCACACACAGTCTCAATACAGTACAGAACGAATGCCAGACAAACAGATTTGGACTCTAAAGCACTGATAAGGACGGGAACATTTCGGATACGGGAATTGGAAAGAAGAGTAAGACTCGTACAAGGCTTGGAGATTGAAAGATTGTAAAGAAGAGGATGAAAAGATTGGGAACCAGGGTGAAAAAATGTATCATGTGCTCCCCAACCCCTCCCTGGGAGGATGAAAGCATGGCTACTGTTGACTCTACACGCCTGAAAACTTCAGATTTGTTGGGGAAGTTCCAAGAGGTAAATCTTTAAAGTTTTTAAAGAGAAGTCAAGTTGAACTTTTAGTCTTTAACGAGTCAGCAAAATCTGGAAACGCAAGAGTTTTAAACCTACCAGACTCTGCAGGTTGAAGCATCCGCTGTCAAACTGATTCCAGCCCAGTTCTGAGCATCCCTGATTCCCCGAGTTCAAGTTCAAACGCGCTCACGCAACCACAAGGACTTCTTAAAGCCCTCCTTTTCTAGATGAATCGCCTCCTCGACAACTCTATCCTTTTCTTTCCTTCCTTAAGCCGGTTGAGGTTTTGAGAAAGAACCCGGTCTTGTGAAGTCAGCAACATCTGAGACATCTGAGAAGCGTGCAAAGAGCTGATGTCCATCTGAGGAGTAGCTGGCAGGTTCTGACCAACCGACGATCCTCACATCCCCTCTCCCTCCTTTTCCTCTCTTCCTCCTCCCTCGCTCCTCTCGCTGGAAGACAAAACACGGCTATTTCTCCCTCCTGCACTCTGCATTTCTCTCTCTCCCACCCCTCTCTCTCTCTCTCTATATTCCCATGTAATTCTCTCGCTGCCTCTCTCGCCCCCTCCCAGGCAGGATGTGTGAGTCAGTGGGAGAGGAAGTATTGTGGAGAGCAGATAAAGTGGTGGACGGCTGCTAAAATAATACCCAGAGTTTCACAGTGTTATTGTTTGACGGGGGGGGGGGAAATGCAGAGGTACTTCCTCCTTGTGTGTGCGTGTGTGTTAAATGTGCGCGAGTGTTTGCAGAGCATGAAAATGAGATCGAAAGAGCAAAGAAAGCAGACTGAGATTGCTGGACGGACGAGGGGGCTTTTTCACTTTGGCAGAGAGACGAGGAAAACAAAATGTGGTGAAAGAAGGGGAATGTAAGAGATGATGGGAGGTCTGCAGGAGAAACAGGAGTCTGAGGAGTAATTACACACGAAAACAATGAGGGGAGGTGATGGTTTAACACAGGAGAGGCAGATAATATTTGACTTTATCACCTTCCTTATCACTGAGAGGCATTTCTTTTAACGTGCGTATCAAATAACGATGGCTTTGACCATGACACCCCGTGCTCCTGATAAGTAATATTGTCCTTTGCTCTGCGTTTTATTGTCGCTCTCAAAGGACGGGAGAATCGGGCACTGAGTTGAAGGTGAAATTGTTATGCACTCAGAAAAAGGAGTTAAACTACAACTTTAGCTTTGGCTACAGGAGTGTTAGAGTGATATTTCCCTGATTCAACCATCACAAAAACAAGAGGACAAGTCTGGTCTTGACTTTGGTTCGGACAATTGATTGCTTTTCCTGTCTGTCAGTTCATTTATTGGTTAAAGGCCTGTCCTGCAAACATCTTTACAAGCATTGAATATACACTACCAGTCAAACGTTTTGACACATTTTCTCATACAAGTGAATGGGAAAGTGTGTCCAAATGTTTGACTGGTAGTGTATCTGAGTTACCTCAGTTTCGTTCTCTTTGGCGGCACCAATGGCGATTAACGGTAATTGCTCTCCACCTTGGCAAGGCGACACCGGTTGTGACTCTTGATTTTCCTCGCTGACGGTGGCTTTCCTTTTTAGACTGTTTGCCTTCATCCGAGCGTCCAATTTGTTTCTTTTTCTTTGGATTTTCACTTCTTTTTGAAGTTGTATCTGTCGTCTTCGATCTTTTCTTTGTTTGTTCAGCCATAGTAGATTACTGTTTACTCGCAACACTTGCAGAGAGCAAGTGTTGGAAAAGCAGCCGCTTAGCTCCGCCTACCCTCTCTGGCAGACCAACCACTGCTGGCTGATGGAAAACGTGTCACTAACTGCTTGTGATTTTTCCCACGACAGTCGCCACAGACACCCAGTCTGTAATACTGCAAATGCAAAGGCTTTCATCAGTGGGCCATCAGCTCAATTGTGTTACCTCATTCGGCGATAGATAGTGACTTAACAGACATTCATTTAAATAAAAATCTTCAAGATTATTAATTTAAATGGCTGTAATAACTTGTCATCGAAGCAGTTAAAATATATCAATTTTCATCTATTGGTAAAGAGCAAGACAGCCCTCGCCAGGATGTGTTTTGGGTGTTACTATGGGTCAAACAAACCCAGGACTTTTACTCTGGAATCCGGGGTTTGTTTCCTGTTTGACACCAAAAGTCAAAGTTCAGCTATTTAACCGACACAAATCATCTTTTATAGTTTCCTTGGCATACCGTAATTTAGTGTTGCTAACTAAACCAAACCAAACCTCAACAGTGTCTCAATGTCTCACCATATGTTTGTTTTTGCTACTATTTTGACAAAGGTCCACTAACATTTTCTCTGTCGCTGCACACTGGTGAAAATAACTGTTACCATGATGGAAAAATGTCACCCAACGGTGAACTGGCCAATTGGTAGGTGCAGGAAGACCGTCTGAAGCGTGCTAATGGAGGCGAGAACGAGACACAAAATGACCTTCCAAAGCAGATAGAAGACATCATAGTCCACTTATAAAGAGTCTGCTGAACAAGCTGAAGTATTAAGCCTTTATGGCAAACATCACCCGAATCTCTTCAACTGTCTCTTTGGCTGACCGTTGGAGGTAAACACACACTTTGGTGTCGTCGTATGACCAACTCATAGATTTAACGTCCGTTAGCGACGGCTGGTAAAATCTACATGTGACTTTTTTCCTACCCGACTGCTAACCCGACAGCCGATGCCGCCTGTATCGGTGTCACTGCTCTCTCCTTGAACCTCGCAGGGCAAACACGAAGAGGTGTGAGGGTCCCGCGTTAACCGCGTTGAAGTTTAACCAACCGCACAGCGGCAGACGCTTAACAACATGAGGCCCTCAGCGGGCTTCAAAGGATTTCCTGGAGACTTACATCTCCTGCAGACTCCGTGTAGATGTGTGTGTGTGTTATATACATGCATGTGTGCAGATTCCTCACATTCCCTGTCTTCCCTTCAAAGGGTGAGGGGTTAACTATGCCAGAAAGCCTAAACAACCTCACCTCCTCCTCTCCTCTCTCCCTTTGTGTTCCTGCAATCAGGAGCTATTTGTTTGCTTTATGGGTCTGTGTGTGTGTGTGTGTGTGTGTGTATGTGTATGTGTGTGCATGCAATCAGACTCCTTGTTTGTTTGCCCTTATCCTCCTTCATTATGAATTTCTGTATGACATGCATATTTGTAGACATGTTTTTACTGCTTGAATGCACACATATGTACATGCAGACACACACACACACACACACACACACACACACACACACACACACACACACACACTCAGTTTTTAAATACCAGGTAATCAGTACAGTGAGACTAGGCTCATACCAGAGGTCGAAGCAGGAAGGGTGAAGTCCGCTTCAGCATGTGCAGCACAATGCTCTGTTTGTTGCTGCTCGATCCCCTACATTGTGTGTGTGTGTGTGTGTGTGTGTGTGTGTGTGTGTGTGTGTGTGTGTGTGTGTAATCACTACTGCCATTTACTTCATGCGATTGTCAGGAAGGCTTTAAGAGAGGTTTTTTCTGACACTAAAGCACTGAAAGAAACAAGAAAAGGGATGTTAAATTGAAGCATTTGAAAGAAGATGAATCAGTATTTTTAAAAGTAGCGAATGGATCTAAAATGTTCATTAGTATCAAAGAGCTAAAAGGAGCTTAAGTGCCTTTTAAAGGAGAAAGCAAGTGAGAGTGACGGAGAAAAGGAAGCAAAAGTGTAAAGCCCGACACACCAAACCAACATCCGGGCCAAGGAGTTGCACTTGAACACACCGCAACCTCTACAGCCAAGTTCTGTGCCTCACTATGCAGACGACATTCAGATCTACATCGCAATGTCACCAGGGGGCCATGGCCCCATACGAGCACTAGTTAAATGCATTGAACAAATCAATAAGTGGATGTGCCAACATTTTCTTCAGTTAAACAAAGACAAAACTGAGGTGGTTGTTTTTGGAGCTAAGGAGGAGCGATTAAAAGTCAGCGCACAGCTTCAGTCATTAGTGTTGAAAACCGCTGACCAAGACGAACCATCCCGACCCCTCAGGTCATCAGGGACAGGTCTGCTTTCTGTCCCCAGAGTCACAACCAAACATGGATTCAGTTTTTATGCTCCGTATATCTGGAACAGACGGGAGTACGCACTTCAAGATAATCCTCCCCCCTTCCGACAAAAGTATGCAAAACCTGATTATTTGATGGTTCTAGAGCTGATCTCTCCAGATGTTCCTGTGGTGTGAGGGATGTCCGGAGTGATTTTACTTCCCCCGATCTGCTCGGAAGAACGTCGTGGTCGCACCGATTTCAAATATTAAACATGTTCAATAGATACGATCCCATGTGTGGGTGGAACCCCCGAGGACAGCCGAGCACGCACTCTGTGGATCGTCACGTGGAACCAATTGGCAAGCAAGCTGACTGAACAACAACTGCAGCCATGGCGACAACATGTACAGCTCATGTTCGAGCCGTCTCCACCACTTCATCCAGTAAAAATTCCAAAAACTATCATCGCCGATTCTGCCTGCCCGTCGTCCGCCATGTTTGTTGACTCTCCACTCTCGTTTGACCGCGAGAGATTCAGTGAGCTTTCCAGCAGCGAGAGTCGGACTCTTGGTTGTTGGTGAATGAATCTGTTAGCGTGTGGTGTGCTCAGATCGTTGCTCTGCACACGCTAGAGGAGCAAAACTGTTCAATCTATCTTTATTTGTCGTAACGTGTGGGCTCTCTCACTTTTTCAACATCTGTTAAGATTTTAAGGGCCACAGAGGCTTCCAGACATTAACCAATGACTGATCCTCGGTTAGTTGTGTCAGCGCACTAAGAGTACTGAGAGACGTCAGTGTCAGCTGATATAACAGCAAATAAGCATCATAAAATAACCATGTGAGGCTTATTTAATAGATTTATGTCATGTAACAAGTCAATAAAGTTCTTCGGTTTTTTTCCCATAATAAAGACTTCTCATTAAAACTTCCTAATTTAATTTAAATTTTCTGCTTTGTCACAGCATACTGTAAAACGATCATATGACTTTGTTTAACTTCTGTTGCCGACTCTTGTTTCCTTCGTCTTTCTCTTTGTTTTCTTTGATTTAACGTCATTCATGTTGAACTGGTTGAGATTGTTTAACATTAGAGAGAGCTGGTATGAACTCAGGGGAGCAGGTATTCTCAAAAACATGAAGGCACGGACAAAGTTAAAGCTGAATAGTGTAAATGTCAAAGGGGTAAACCCGTGGAACAGCTTTGATGTAGAATTAAAAATGTGTTCTTCACTCTGTACATTTAAAAAATGTTCAAAAATAAGGTGATAAACAAATATAAAACTAATATATGATGATTCTTTCTGCTTATTACTTGTTCAGTATGAACTCTTTTGGAACTTTTCTTTTCTCTTTCAGAAGAAAACTTTGTTTTTCTCTGTTTTGGTGTGATACAGCAGTTGTAAAAAGGGTAGGCATAATAAGCCCTAGCTTCAGCCTACACCTTTTCGGTGGGTTTATCCCCAAATGTATTTATTTGTAATGTTAACTTCTGTAGAGCTATTGTTAAAGCGGACCGAAATAAATACATACAAAAACAATAAAAACTGGGTATGCACCATCTGGGGTTCAACAGAAAGAAGGACGGAAGCTACTACGGAGAAAATTGGCTCTTATTTGATTGGAAGTGGAAATAATAAATGATTGTCAAAACACAATGGAGATGAGCTCGCTATAATCTCCTCTGTGTTTCGCAACTGTCGTTAAATGTTGACCCCCCTACTAGACTCGCACAGCCTGAGAACATCATGTTCACTCTGTTAATATAACAAACTTTATAAGCTGATTTTAATCATTTGTGCGGCTGTAATTCTTTCTGTCTGACAGTTTACTCAGCCCCCTTTCATTCTTCTAAAACAGATGGATGGATGGATTAAACACGAGACCTGCAGAGGACGTTTAGGGCCAGAAAAATCCAGATAAAAGAGATTATATTTGGCTGATTTTATGCATCATTACATATAAAATGACTGTTGTGCTAATAAATGTTATTTTTAAAGTGAAAGCACAAAAAATGTCCTGAAAGCATAAAGATTTAATGTTTTTTCCTCGTTTCATATCATGGTAAAGTGAATTCATTCTTTCAAAATAAAAGCATCTTTAAGTCTTAGTTTGCGTTGACATTTTAAAGAGTAAACAATAAATATTTCCAGATAAATCCTAATGAATAACGTCATCATCGCAGCCCTATTTCAGAGTATTTTGGATGTTTTTGAGCCACAGGTAAGAATGTGAATATTTGTTGTAAAATGTGATGAAACATGTAGTGGGCGAGCGAGGTCACAGAGTTTAAGGGATTCCTCTCTCTCTGGACACATGAGATTTATTGTGATGATGCTTTATGTCCTGGTTCTTCTTCCATAACACATCTTTTGAACATGTGTGTGTCCAAGTTGGCCTCAAGGAATTTGTGTCCATCTGAGACGACCACTGTATGTGTGTGTGTGTGTGTGTGTGTCTTTCTTTGTGTGTGTGTGTGTGGGGAGTCAGGCTAGTGTCATGTATCATGGAGTTGTGGTTTAATGGGCCAGTTAATAAAAACCAGGCCAGAGGAGACAGATAAACTGTAGCAGACCACACGCGTAGAGGACAGACTCACCCACATAGATATTCAGGCACATATTTATCCACACACACACACACTCTTCTGAGGCTGCGAATTTATCGCAAGTTTTAAGATTCCTTTCGGTTTCTATAGTTTGTTTCTTCACTTGCAGACTCTAAATTAATTCTATGTGAAGTTTTACCTAAAGCCTTTTTGGATTACAAAATATCAATGTGCAAACAAAGTGAAAGATGCCGCTTGTAGTGATGAACCCTAACTGTGCGTTCACACAAATATTCTCCTCGCGTTACTCGTGCAAGTTTGACTGCCTGATCAAAATTCACGAATATTCGCCCTTAGATGGAGGAGAGGAAGCGGGGCTTATCTCCATGGTTACCAACAGCGTCAGGAGAATCTCGATGTTGATAGGCTTTCTCTTCACCACGTGACGCGAATTCGCAGAGAAAGTTACATTTTTTCAACTCACGCAAATTTGTATCACGATCATTCGCGTCTAATCACGTCATTGCACTGACTTTGTATGGAATCTTGCCGCAGATTCACGTCTATTTGCGTTCGGTGTGAATGCACAGTAAGAGATTTATCAGCTGACTCTACAGTCTGCAGAGCCTTTTAGCATCTTTTAGCTAATTGATTTGGTTTAGTGGCGTTAAAACTGTGTTCCTAAATAAACTTGCAGCAATGTTAGTCAATAAATCTCTAAAACGCTGTTGTTAACTACCTGCTCAGCACCAAACGGCCGAAAGGTAAAGTTTGTAACCAAGTGGTGAACATAGTAGCATTTAGCATCTTTAGAGCCACAATTTTCCTTTAGAAGGTGGTGGAGACCAAAACTGAGCAAACAGAGAGTGCCATTCAGTTTATCATAACAAAAGACTTGTGAAGGAGAATTGCCAATTTCAAATGTTCAAGGGGCCTTCTTAAGGCAGTATATCAAAGGAGATAATAACAGCAATATACATTTTGTATGTTGTATGTTTGTTATGTATTAGCATGCTTGCTAACACACGGGCCAAAAAACATACTTACTACTACTCCATAGTCCATTTTTTAAAGTCAATTCCACACATATTTCAGTCATACGCTCAGACCAGTTAGCTGAAATTCCATTTAAATTGCAGACAGCTTGAGTCATTTCAAGCTCCTTCTTTTCCAAGTAGATAATTAAAACCAAAATGCTCCCTGAGGCACAACATTATTATTTTTTCCTACTTCATACCATCATGGTTTGAACATACTGAGCATTGGTGCAGATCCTATCAAAATAGCATGTAGGGGCAAATCAAATACAAGACTACAGGTGAATAAATTGAGCATCTGGTGAGATTTAGAGTCTCTGTTGTTATGTGAACCAACTTATTTACCACCCAAATGAACTGCCAACCTCATAAACTACACTTCTTTATCCCCCGGGCGAACGCCGCCCCCCGTTTCTGTTCATCCTGTTGTGTTAACGCGTTCCAGCAGACGGGTAACACAATGAACACAAAAACACACATTTTTCATACTTTTCTGTCCACAATGTCCATAATTCATCCATAACAGCGTCACAGCCAAAGTCATTTACAGTCAGGGCGCTAATCAGACCCAGGATGGTGTCTGCATGCGTGTGTTTATGTGTGTGTGTGTGAGGAAGAGGTCTTGAGGTATGCAAGGAATGTCCATTGTTCACTTTGGGAAGGAGTGATGGGGGGCAGACTATTGTGTTTCATGGTTCTTGGCACCGCAGACCTCAGTCTTGCTCCAGTCTCCAGGGACCCTGTGGTACAAAAAGTCTAAACAACGGGATGTATGTATGTGTGTGCGTGTGTGTGTGTGTGCCCATCAATCTGTCTGCGGTCAAACTCCAAACAATCATATGACTCTTTGTGTGTGTGTGCGTGTGTGCGCCCGGCAGTCTAAAACAAGCTTCTACTAACAGAAAACCAACAGAGGAACTAAAATATGGAGTCAGCATGTACACAGAGAAGATCTGGAGCGTCTGAGGATCAACTCTTCCAGGAACAGATGAAAACAAACGTCTCAAGTGAGCAGGAATAAACAAACTGTGAAATTGAGCAGCTCGCAGGTCCAAACACAGGACTGAAACAGAGACGGATCCGAGAAGAGGAGGAGGAGAAGTTGTAGGATATTTCAGTAACCTTGCTCTTTGTTTTGGCTCCATATTCAACTAGGAAAAACATCCACACGGTGTTTGGACACCTGACAATCACACCAATATGAGCTTGTTGGATTTCCCATTCGCAAATAATAGCCAATAATAATTGGCCATTACAACAAAACAGCCGCCAATCTTTTGGGAAGGTTTTCCACAAGATTTCGGGAGTGTTTCTGTGAGAGTTGGTGCCCGTTGTGCCCTAAAGAGCATTTGCGAGGTTAGGAACTGATGTTGGACGTGAAGGCCTGGCTCGCAATCGGCGTTCCAATTCCTTCCAAAGGTGTTTAATTGGGTTGAGGTTGGTGGTTCATGCAGGCCAGTCGAGTTCATCCACACCAAGCTAACCTGTTTTTGGATCTCGTTTTGTGCAAAGGGGTTTAGTCATGCTGGAAAAACAAAGGGCCTCACAAACTGTTGCCATAAGGTTGGAAAAGCCCAGTTAGATAAAATGTCTTCTGTTTAAAGCTGCCAATTAATTAATTATAGTGCAAATTTAAACACATTAGTTGCTTGTCACTGTTTAGTACTTCTATAACCACCCACAGCAGCTTGATGGACATGATGGAAGCAAATTACAATCGATTAACTGCTACGTCCCTCTGTAAATGCATTGATTGAGGTGCAACCTTTTCTGTTTAATATAGACCTACTGTTGTTGTTTAAAAGCTTGCAAGCAACATTGGTTTTAATTGTTCCGATTGATTCCAAAGGACCTTCATCAAACTGTGCCACAAAGTTGGAAGTAACCAATTGGTTAACTATGATTTCCATTTTTAAAGTGAATCCTCAACCATCAATCCAAAGAAATAAATAAGGCACCCATGTCTGAACCATTTCAGAATAGTAGCACTTACAGATGGGAGGAGCAGATCTACTCGGGCAGGAATTTCACAAACTGACTTGTGGCAAAGGTGGTATCCTATGACATCGCCAAGTTTAAAGTCGCAGAGTGCTTTACGATCCAACCTAATACTAAATATATGTCTGTGGAGATATCATGGCTCTGTTATGAGCCCTTTTCACATTGCGGTTCCACTGCGGCGTCGCAACGAAGCTCCGCCGTCATGCTGCCTTTGCCATTTTACATCGGCCCAAACGACGCCGGCATAAAGCCGCACCAGTGTGTGTTTTTATGTTGCGGAAACAAAACGTGCGCGAGGTGCAGACAAACTGCCGACTCCATTGTTCACACTGATGTCACTTTGCCTCTACTACCTCTGATGCTGGCTCAGAGGCAGAACAAATTCGCCCCATCGTTCTGCCACGGTGCGTTTTACACAGAAGACAAAACGTAACAGAGGCGTACTTATCCCACCTTGACCTGGCAGTGGATAAGGGGCTATGGATTCTATGCACCTGCTTATATTGAGTGTGGCTGAAACAGCTGAACTCAATAGTTTGAAGGTGTAGAAGAAGTGTCTACCAACCATTTGTAAATAGTGTATGTTACATGTAACGGGGCTTAAGAATCATCTGCAATATTCAAGTTTTGATTGTAAAGAAATATTGTACTCAGTAGCTAACATTGAAAAATAATGGTGTTTTTCTACAAGCCCCCTTATTTCAAGCCAAATGTTGAATGGTGCCAAAACAAAACAATGGTGATCTAGGTATTGAGACTCTTTACATAAGTAGAGAAACCTCAAAGTAAAATTACTCAGATAGTAAGAACTACCAAACTCTTCTCTTTCACCTTTCCCGTCTTCTATTCTTTCATCTCCTCTTCCTCCTCCCCGTCCATCCTTTAGCAAAATAAATGTTTACTCATTGTGTAGCAGAGATCAAAGCGCGAGCTCAGATGAAAGAGCTTTGTCATGAAGTCATGTTTACCCTGTCAAAAACTTCAAACATGATATCAGCCTCTCTTGTAATTATCATTTTAATGTTCTTCTGTTGGCTCCTCCTGCTGCTGTGAACGTTTTGGTTCTGCCACGTAACTCCGGCCTGAGTCTGTTTGATATTTCTGCCCTTTAATCTGCCAGGTTTTTCTTTTCATGACGTTTGTTTTGATTTGCTACTGGATGTGAAAGAGATCTGAACTGTTTGTAGAAAGTGACATGAAAAGATTGATATCACAGAAGTTAAACAAACAGCTGCAACTTTTTAATGGGTAACAGGTGCTCTGACTGCCTGGAAACAAAGATTTAGACAAATTAATCTGCATTGGTTCGAATTAAAACATAAATTTAGAGCAATTGGTTTGATTTAAATGGGTTTCCCTGTCGGCTAAAGTGCTGCAGGGGTTGTTGTTTAGACATACCCTAGCTAAAAATGACTGTTTCGGCCAAATTTGAGACCTGAACCCAACCAAAGAGTTATTTCTCTTCCCTCTGGGCATTGCGTATCTACTTGCAACACCTGACACGCAACGCATAAAGCTGGAACAACCACACAAAGAAAATGACAGAACCCAAACCCAAAGTTTACGCAAGAAAATGAATTGCTGACTTTTTTGGCTAAATCCATTCTCATATTAAGATTACACTTGTTCATTACTGGTGACCACGTCCGAAGGTCTGACATGTTTTTGTTGGGTATTTGAAATGCACCAAATAAGATTATTCAAGTAGGTAGCAACTGGGACTTAATACTTTCCAATTTCGGTACTTATCAGTTGACTTTGCTAGGTGGGAAGGGAACTTGTTTAGACACTCTAATTTCTTATCAGCCTTAATCAAATCTTGAGGCTTCAATAGAGAAAAAGCATGCCATTGTTGGGTACTGCAGGAATGGTACCATATTTTGGGGAATAAACATATTAGGCGGTTTCGTTCTGTTGACTCCCTGAGAGGAATTGCCCACTGCCGAGCTTGCCAAGAACTTCATACCATCAACCTGTTTGGTACAACTAGCCTGGCTCTGTCCTAAGGTCACGAATCATCTACAACTAGCTCTTAAGCTTGTCATATCTTATGTCGTTCCAAAAGAACTGTTTAAAGACAATTATTTGCACATTTACAGCATCTGTGTGAGCATTGGTATCTTCAGAGTACTCTACTGATTACCAGATGCTAACCCCGACGAAGAAATAAGTTGGTACATGACGCTAAAAGGTCACCAAGCGCTGAAATGCCTTGATGAATAAATGTCTTCTAGTTCTCTTCTACCTAAACAGCACATTCACATTTATTATCTCTAGATATGGGCTGTCCATACATCATAAATACATGGAACCACATGCATGAACACCTGCATCTAAAGAGACGTTTCCTGTACCATCAGCAAACTGTTGAGTCTTTGTCCACTTCCCATTAACGCTGCTTCTTTTCCCACAAACATAAACACAAAGTTCACCAACGCCATTAAGCCCAAGGTGGACAGGAAGTGGGGTGGGAAACTTGGGAAAGAACAGGAAGTGATGCTAAAGTTGAAGAATGTCCTGCTGCCTCTTCCACGGCCGCCCACTGAGAGAGACTAACACACACTAACACACTGTGTACAGTTTGATCTAACAAAGGGGTCGGTGAAAACAGGAAGTACTATAGAGGAAACATTTCCAGGTCAAGCCAGCAAAACATCCCTGACATTCTGTCCTGTCCAGAAATATATCGGAAAAAAACATTAGATGCTTTAAACGCACGAAAAGCTTAACAGAGACAAAATACTCCTGATGTTTAACCGGCAAAGCTTTGAAAAAGGTCACTGAGGTTGGAGGAGGAGTTTCTTACTCAGCATCTATAAACTAAAAAATAAGATACAGTAAGGATTTAATGTGGTCCACAATAGTAATACTTTAGCTAACGTCTTCATTGGAATTATGCAGTTATGTACATACAGTATTTTGAATATAAACATCCAATGTTTGTGCAAGTCGTCCAGAGAGATTAAATCTATTTTCACATCCATCTTAAACCCAATTGTTTGTTTTATATGGGAGTTAAGCACCAGTAAACAAAACATCTTGCGATTACATTTGGCATGTCACTATTAACTTAAGCTTTAGAATGTATCACATGGTCTCATGATCCTCTGCTGAAAACTGAAAACTCCTTCTCAAAAACCTCAGAATAGCTTCTCATTGGAGCTTATGGTTTGTGTTTTTGTCACTGAAGACAGGTGGTGAGACAAGAAGTTAAATAATCTATTGCCAGAAAATTACCAACAGTAAGTGTAGGGATGCCTAAATAAGCACTAAGTAATTGATAAAGCATTTATAAGACGAAAATGGAAAAGGTTTGAGCCTCTGTAATGTGACGATCTGTTTGTTTCTCTGTTTTTACACACCTGGTTGGATAAAACAAGTGATTTAAAGACTTGACTTAGGACAGGCATTTGTCATAGTTTTTTCACACTTTGGACGAAACCATTTTTGAAAATGCTCAACGCATTATCCTCTGATGGAAAAAATCTGTAGATGCCGTCCTAAATCATGTTATAGTCATGAACAGCTCTTTGGTTTACGAACATTCAAACTTGAGAGTCGTCCTTTTAATCATTTTTGCCCAAACTGAAACAACCTGTCCTAAAGACTTTTCTTGTTCCACTCCAGTCCAGTTGGTGGCAGTAATGCACCAACTGCCAACTATAAATAAACTCTAGAGGAAGAAAGAAATCCACTGTCCTTTGATTGTGTTTACAGAAACAACCAACCAAGTCAAAAGACATGGACGTGCTTCGAAAAAAAACAATAACCCTAACCTAACCCTAAAAAATACTAACCCAAACCCTAACCCTAAAAAATACTAACCCTAACCCTAAACTCTAAATAAATGGACAAAAAGAATAAAACATAACAGAAAAATTTGCTTTATTTATATAGAAATAAACAGTGCCATGAGATCCAATTCCCTTCAATTATCATCTATCATGTATGTAAATAACGTCTTTCTGTATTTACGTGACCATCATCATGTGGCCAACAAACATGCAAGTACTAAGTTTATAGTGTAATATTTATTTTATACTTTTTGAGGGGGTTTCTGGGTAATGAAGTCCATAAACTGCCAACATATTCAAACTGATACCTCTGACTTCTGTTCGCTTCGAGCCACCAAACTTCTTTTGTTGATGTTATTCTGTGTTTTCTCGTCAGGGCACGCCGTGTTCTTTAAGACAGTGGATGTCTTAATTAGGAGGAAAATAAAACAGCACTTTACAGCAATGTGGCTCCTTTTTTACCATCACTTTGCCTGTTAAAAATGTCCATAAAGCATCTCTCCTGAAATTAAACTGAAATGGGTCCAAACACACTGCTGTCTTATTCTTTCACTGAACTGCTGGGCAGGCCAGTAAATTCCTGTGGTTTGCCAAATTTAGCCTGCAGGCCCGCTCTTCTTTCAGCACTGCCGGACAATACAGCCAGTCTGAATTAAATATATTTTATTTATAAAGAAGGAACAATGATGTGAAGCATGGTGGGAAAAGTTCAAACAATTACCGATAATAGATCAGAACAAAAGGGAGAGTTAATGAGAAATGTTTGGACGAGACTTTTAAAGTTTAAACATCCTTCGAGGAGTCACACAACATGGGAATCAAATGTTTTTCATTTCCTGTCTTACACAACTCCTTATTAATGTAATGGAAACCTTTCACCCGTGTTTAAATCCCATACAAGCCTCCATTTCCAAACCTACCAGCCAAACTTTAGGAGACAAACTTGCACAAAAGCTCCATTTTCCAACCTTTTTCTAAAGCCGAACAAATCATCATCTCTGCTCGCCAACTCCTCATTTCCTTCCTCTGCATTTACATCATATAATTAAATCCAATATGAACATTTTCCTCGCCCACTGCTTTGGTAAAAAGCCCTTTTATTCACAAACACTCCTACAGTAAAGTGAAGTACTGTACAGGGGGAACCCTGAGGTGTAATTTCCTGAGACAAGCGTATTGGGTATAAGAAACCCGTGTGACTACTCTCCACTTCAGGTTAGATTTAGTGACTTTTAATTGAGCTTGGAATAACAGAAAAGGCACAAACCCAAATTACTACCACTCACTTACATACATGTACACACTTTAAACACACATATGAAGACATGCTCAACAAGCTGGCAGAAAACAGTTGGCAGACAGCCAGCTTGAACGACCAGGTAGTTATGGTGGAGACGGAGGGTTGCAGTGCATAATGAGACTGTAGTTTTAGTCTTTAGTCTTCGCTTTCCGACTTTCATATTTATTACATTATTTTATTATAGTTCAGTTTATGTTTTTGTGTATGTTTACTTATATTTACTGTATATTTATATTTTCAACTGGTGCTCTTTTTGCCACTTTGGGTGAAAATATTGATGCATTTAGTGTCGCAACCCCATTTACTGTTACTAATTTGATGTTTTTGGTTTTGTTTGTTTTTGGCATTTATGCCTTTATTTATCAAGCGAACAGGAACAGGTGTTGGAAACAGGGGGGAGGGAGAATGGGGGATGACACACGGCGGGGGGCCGAGGGTGGGAGTTGAGCCTGGGGCCGCTGTTTGTACACGGGCCACCGATTTAGCCACTGAGCTAAACCGGCGCCCCGAGTTTAATGGTTTAACTTTGTGTTTTCTTTGTAGCTAAACCCCCGACCACTAGATGGCAGTGCAATAATCTATCTTCACTTATTTGACTCTTCCACTGCAGAATAATTAAGGCCGTGTCTACATGTACACAGGTATTATTGAAAACTGAGTTTTTGCCTCCTTCGTTTCAAAAGAAAAACCCGTCCACACAACAGCGGTTATAAAAAATCCCCGTCCAAACGAAAACGCAAAAATACAACAGAAACGCTGTCATGAGAATACCACACCAACAGGCGGCGATATAACCTGGTCATGCACAGAAGAAGAAGAATTGAAGAATCCCGACGCCTCTGTTCCTCAATGTAGCAGACAAGTAACTGTACATGTATGTGTAAACATGTACGCCTCATTACCCCTGGATCCCACAGGATATGTCTGCGTTCAGTCTGCACAGCGTTTCTGGTCCGTCAACGGTGCAAGCCCTCGCCCACAGGAAGCATGTCTTGAGCTTGACGCGTGTTTGAAGCGGCCTATGTCAAATATAGACCTGGCGTGTATCTTTTGCGGAGCAGAGCGGAGACACGCTTCTGGGACGCGCCGGAGAAGGACCGCGTCGCGTGCTGTGGAATCACGAGCATGGACTTGAACGGGTGCAATCGACTCCGGCTGTGGCGCACACGAAACGCGCCGGAGACGGATCCTGTGGAATCGAAGGGTTAGTGATGCCTCAAAGGAGATAACGGCGCACAGCCTGACGTCATGAGCCCAAAATGCCGTTTACCTCGTCTACACGTCTCCGTGGAAACGGAGTTTCTAAAAGTTTTACAAAAGGTCCGTTTTCAGTGACCTAAAAGGGCGTTTGTGAGGACGAAACCCCAAAACGCAGAGAAAAAGCAACGTTTTGAAAAATACCTGTGTACGCTTGGACATAGCCTTAGACAGAAAGTAGTAAGCTAATATACTAAGAACACAGGCCTATAAAAACCTTAGAAAGGACACCTGTCAGGCTCGGATCCCAGCCTCCGCCCTTTGCAGCATGTCAACCCCACTCCCTCTTATATCCACTGTCAACATGCTGATATTTGAGCTAATAATTACACACCAGTTTTATTTTTACATTTCTAATAACGACCTGAGTCAGAAAAAGAAAACACACGCCACCTCGAGCCCCGCGTGTTATTAAAAAGGTGGTAATGACTTTAGACTTTTGACTAAGAGATTTTTCCACTGTTAAAACTGCACTCCAATTTAGCCGGTGTGAGAGTTTCATCACCTCCGAGCGAGCCGTGTGCATGTGTGATGTCTGGCAGCGGGACCTTCCAGAGGGTTCCTTGTTCTCTGACAGTAATGAGGGAAAACCCGGCTGGCGCAGGGACGAGGTCAAAGGGCGGCACGGTGCCGCCCGAGTACTGGAGCTGGGATCGGCTATTAGCGTCAGAAACCTGTCAATCAAGTGAGTTTAACTCATGCGCGGAGAGGCCGTCGGTAAAGTGCTCATGCTAGAATATAAATAACAGGCTTAGAGAGAGATTATAAATCAATAAAATAAAATGATCTTGTATGTGAATCGATGAGGCTGCAGGGTTTCTCAAATGCTGACATTGCTGGCTCCACACACACAGCGCTGGGAAAACCCCTCGGAGTCAGACATGCAGCACATACCAGACACTGACACACACAGCCGACTTCACTGGGTGGCATGCTCATATCCAGCAGCATTCCTGAACACATACATGTCCGTCCATGTGTCCGTCTGCGTGCGTGTTTATACTGTGTGTGTGTGTGTACGCGTGTGTCTAACAGCATTAGATGTGGGTCGCGCCTGCTGCAGAAACAGGAGCAGAGAAAACCCCGGCTGCTGATCTGGGTTCAAAAGACAGAACGAGGCGTTCTTCGTGCCAAACAGCTGTCTCAAACTGTCCGAGAAGGCAACGTTTTATCGCTCTGACACCAGTTAAATCTTCCACACTGGTGTTAAGTCTGAGTCCAGTTGAGACGTGGAGAAAGTATCAACAGTAAGGGAGCAGAAAAGTTGAGACACAAGGTGTGAAAAAGTCTCTTTTCTCTGCAAAGTGAAACAAGCAGCAAGAAGTTGCATGAAAGCTGCATTTCCACTTACGTCCACTAAGTGGCAACAAAAACCCTGAGCGTTGGGGTCAAGAGGTAATAGATTCAAAATAATAATAATAATACAAATATTTATAAATACATAAATAAATATATATACGGAACAGATGGGGAAAATAAAAGAAAATCCAGTAAGTAAAGTAAGAATAAGGAGCTAATTGAAAACGTTCAGCCTGTAATTTCAACAGGAGCTGGTTTCCTGTTACATCTCAGATCTGCCGTTTCACCCTCTCAGTCTCCTGTAAGATGCCAGCTCGACTTTAGTTCACAGAGTGGAAATATTTCTGCCATTAGTTCTGCTTCCTGAGCCAAAATCCCAACGCAGGGCTGGAGGAGAGGGTCGGAACAGTTTTTACTATTTACTAACTAGCGCCAGAGGGCTTTAAAAATAAAGCTGCTACATTAAAAATGGATTAAAAGATCGCACATGAATTATCAGCTGATTCTGCGAGCTTCTCAATGAGGCTGCACGATGATAATCATGATTATTCATCGATTTTAGAGATGTTTTTATTGCACCTTCATATTTAAATAAACACTTTCAGTTGCATTTTGTGCTGCGTTCAGAATCGTGTACAAATCCTGCATCAAACTAACACTTAAAATTTGGTGCATCATGGGTAATTTCCGTGTTTCTGGGAGGTCTGATTTGACGCTGGAGGACGGGGAGTAGCTCGTTCTTCCTCTTGGCCTTCATGTTGTTTTTTCAGCTGCTTGAACGAGTTAGTCGTGTTGCTTTGTGGCGCAGACGCAGCTTTTATGCACTTTTAGTTTTTCTTGCTTAACATCACTCGCCCTCAACCTGACATACCTCCAGACTGACGACGAGCCGCTTCGGGGGACCGGTGTTTCGGTTTAACGAGTGACTCGCTCTCTTCATGTTTTAACGCAACAACAAGCAGCGTTCACAACACGACTGAGCGATAGCAAGTATAAGTATATTTTGAGATTGTAATGAAAATGAACAGAGAGGTATTTACGCAGACAGTTACATATTATCTTCCTGTTTTCAGCAGCTGCTGTAACCACGACAACCACAGACACATCCGACTAAAAATCACCAGTTACCATGGCCACTCGTTAAGCCGACACACGGTCTCTGTTGTTTACTCTTCCGCTCTTAACTGCCGCTGCAAGGTCGGCGCTCATCACATGACATGCCCTCTCCGTCGCCCCCTAGGGGAGTGGCTGTTAGTTTAAGGGGCGCTTGATTTGATATGCAGCAGGGTTTTTTTTTACGGGGGAGCATTTTAAACGTCAACATCACCATGTTTATTATAATAGTGGGAAGATAAAATCATGCTCGGGATTAATATTCGATTAATCGTGCAGCCCTGCTTCTCAGCAACTTTAATGTTCAAAACCTCCGTCTGATAGCGCAGGACTGAAAGAAGAGTGAATATATTGAAAGACCCGGCAGTCCTAAAGTCCTAAATATTTCCCTCAGGAGTTGGTGGAGACCAAAAAAGAGCTACAAGAGCAGTTAAACTTGTTGAGCGTCCATAAATCCAACTCCTAATAAATTCCTGCTGGATGCATGAAAAGGCAACTTGTTCACTCACAAGTATAATAGAACTTTATAAACTTTTTAAGGTGATAATATGTCAACGATGTGTCCCAAAAGTTGCTAAAATAGCAGCTGTATGTCCACACGGATTTTACTATTCCCAAATTATTCCAACTTTTTCATGTATCTATCGTTTATCTTGTCGTTGTCTGTTTCCTTTTAGATTATTCCAAACACACATTCCCAGACGTCCACTCCTTCCCCGCTCCTCAGAGTTTATCAGCTTTCCTTTCGACACCCTGAAGGTCAAAGGTCACTTCCTGTGAAATGCCGCCTTGATGTCTGTTTGCATGTAGCAGATTCTCTTCCCCTCCCTCACCTTCCTTCCAAATTTGGTGAGTCAACGCCAAGAACACTCGAGTGTCGGGAAGAAGCGCGAATAAACAGGAACGAAAGCAGAAAAATATCAGTGATGAGCGCCTTCTGCACGTGTTTTAATGTGTTGTGTTGTTTACCTCCTGACGGCCAGCTTCAGTATCCTGTACGACCCCTTGATGAGGATGAGCGCTTCCTGTCTGCTGCCGTAGAGGGCGGAGCCATTTATGTTAATGAGCTCGTCTCCGACCTTCAGCTTCTTGCACAGCGCCGCCTTCCCTCCATCCTCGATCTGCAGACACAAAGAGACATCCACTTGTTTGAGATAAAAGAGAAGAGGTTGGAGCGCGAACAGAAGCTCATTCAGATTAAGAGTCGCTTCGACGCTGCCAAGCCGACTCCTTTAAAAGACATTTTTGGAGACATTTTTGTTAAACTGTCGCTGTTTCCATGGCACAAGCTGCGTTAAAGAGCATCTCCAAAACAGGCTGGACCAAACATCCCACAGAAAGCCGTCACATTCCTCTATAACAGACCGTGTGTGTGTGTGTGTGTGTGAGCATTGCTGGGATGTTTCAGTGTGCTTTCTGCAGGGCTGCAGAGAGCTGAAACACGGCCGAGCGTGCGGTTCGGTGTGGTGTGAGGTCTGAGTTCGGACATAAATCAACTCAACAGACGTGAAAGGATGAAAGAGAGAGAGAAAGACAGGAACACACACGGATGAACGAGGTAACTGGCCGACTTTCTGACTGGTTTAAGGGCAGAAAAAAGAAGTGGGCCAAATGCGCTGGTTCAAACATAAGAGGATTTGAATATTTTCAAGAAACAGAAGATCTTAAAAGTTCACAACATACTTCTCCAGTTTAGGAAGTGTCTGAAAATATTTACAACTCACACGAAGAACAGACTCTCGCTGAGCGCCCGCAGCGGCAAACACAAAACCATGTATGGCGTCATTCAAGTATTCAAAGTTACAGAAGGTATTGTGATGAGTCCTATTGATCTCTGACAGCAATATTAACATCTCTTCCTGTAGTAAAAGCCACAGACATGGAGAGTAAAGTAGGTCAACACTTCCGGTATGCTAAGTAAAAAGCCGGATCTGGAACCTGGAACATTGTGGATATGCGCGCTGCAGACGTAGGTGAGGACAGCGGAGGAGCAGCCCCGCCTACTACCCGGACAAAGTATCCAGAGCCATGTAGAGAGAGAGTCGCGTCAGTGGAGGGCCAATATGCTCCATGATCCGCCATTGCGATGTCGCAACCCTCTCTCTCTATAGCTCTAACAGTACCGTCACTCAGTCAGTCACATACAGACCCGTGTGTAGGGCTGACCCTGGCGGTCAACCAAAAACAAGCTAGGTGCCTAGAAAGAGGCTGAGCTAGAGCTAGCGGCAGCCCAGCTAGCAGCCCCTCCCGAAGTCCTGTTTTCTCGGAAAAAAAGTATGGGAGGAAAACTGAATTTTAACATGACACATGAACTTTATTCAGTGTTTCAATCACTTAGTCGGTTTGATTTGGTAAGGAGGAGGCCTCTGCGGATGATCTGGCGCTCAATAAAAACTAAAGCTAGAGTTAGCAGCAGCTCAGGGCACCGCCCCTGCAGACATGATACTTTAACAAAAAAGGGTCATAGGAACACTGACTTTTAACTGAATTTATTCAGTGTTTCGACCTTTTTTTCAACACTGTTTGTTTTAGTCAGGGGGCAACCTCTGCAGGTACTTTGGTTAAAAACCTTGTGAAAGACGAAGTTACCGCAACAACCACAGTCACAGCCTCTTTCTCACTCTCACACAGAAACACACCAGAAACGGTTGTTGTTTTTCTGTTTCCACCTATAAAAGGATCGTTGATTACGCTAAGCTTTTCCCACACACACTGCAAAACCGCCGACAATACACACACACATTTACACACATACACATACAATATATATACACATATATACACTAAAAGAGCCTCTGGCGTGCGTCGAATTCGCTGGACATGCTGTTTATGTTCATTTGTTTCTAATGAGTTTTTCATAATGAAAACAAACCGGAGGCAGAAACGGCTTCAGTGGTGGATTGTTTAACACTGTAACACACACACACACACACACACACGCACACTGTTCTCAAACAGAACATGGATGGTTAAGAAATGTAAATAAACAGCGATAAAATGACCTCTCATTATCCAGCAATATTTCACATATAGGACCCCACTGCTGTAAACAACGCTGCTGGAGGACTTAAGCACACACACACACACACACACTATTGAAACTATAAATATACCGTTAAGCTAAAAAAAATATCATTTTCCCATCGATAACATAGAGAAGGATGAATAGAGGATGGGAAAAAAGAAGGGAAGGGGATGAAGATGAGGATTTAAGGAGGACAAGTAGGACACGAGGAAGACAAAAGGAGGAAGGGAGGGATGATGGGAAAGTGAGGAAAAGCAGAAGGAAAGTATGAGCAGCATCGGAGAGTGGAGGAATGGAGAGATACAGAAATATAACAAAGTAGGAAACAAAGATGAGGAGAAAAAGATCAAAGCAAAGACAATAAGGATGAAAGTAAGAAATAAAAAAATAAATGGGGACGGGAAGGAAAGAAGGGAATGTGATAAGGAAAAAGGAGGGGAGGAAGTAAAGGAAGAGGAGGTTTTATAAACTTAACCCCAGCAGGCAGGAACGCTGTGATTAATTAGAGCGCAGTAATAAGAGAGTTTATTATGGGCAGGGCAGGCAGATGTGTGTTTTCTCAGTGTGTGTGTGTGTGTGTGTGTGTGTTTGGGTTATAAACTCATTAACCAACAGGAGGGGCATTTGTACATCTTGTTTGCACACTGTATCCTCAGCATTGCTTTAAGATGTAAGATTACGTCAGACGGGTAATGAGGTGCATTATTTCCTGATAATGGACACCTCTGTGTGTGTTATTCCAAATATACCACGGTCGCTTTCCAAAGAAACACTAAGAAGAAGATAGATCATTTAATTATTTTATTTTGCGTATTTAATCAAAATCTTAAGTTACCCCAAAGCCATAACTCTATTTTTTTTTCTGTTCCTGCTTTAAATAATACCTGGAAAAATCTAAACCAACTCCTGTCTTGATCAGAGCTTGTGTTGTATTAACAGCTCATAAGGTTCTACTTCAATGGAAACCTTAATCACTACCCAAGTAGTAATTTAAATACGACTGTGCATCATTTAAAATGTTTAACAGACAGTTTTAATGGGGCTTCTTGGTATGTGTCCGTTATCACAAATAATGGACACCCTGCGACCAATCAGAGTTGAGTATTCACCCAGACCATGGTACAATAATGGTTATAAGAGGTCAGAATACACAATACTTTCATGGCATGTTGCTACCAACAAAAACTAGTAAAATAACTTAACAAATAAAGGATTCTTATGTTAATTCACTTTATTTTAATGCAGCTTTTAAGTGTTTAACAGAAAAAAGTATTTTTTATTCGACTCAGTGACTTTTGCCATCGTTGAAATATTAAAAAGTCATAAACTTGCAAAAAGCAGAACTGACAGAACAAAATAATAAAAACTCTGCGGATGCAACTTTATTATAATTATTAATTATTTGTCTCATCCTTTGCTCCTCATGATTCTTTAATGTGCTTAATAAACTTGTCTCAGGTGTTTCTGAGTCAGTTTCACAGCAGCTGAGCTCAGTTTCACTCCAGTCTGACCTACATGCCAGTTCAGTGTGTGTGTGTGTGTGTGTGTGTGTGTGTGTGTGTGTGTGTGTGTGTGTGCCATGCTGCTGTGGGATGTCCAGACAGGGTGAGGTCACCCGAGGCACGGGGGAGACGGAGAAGAATGCCCTCTCTTGTGTTGTTGAAACACACACACACACACACACACACACACACACACACACACACACACACACACACACACACACACACACACACAGGTCAGACACACCCTTTTATTTATAGATTATAGGGGTGACTTCATGGTGTACGTGTGTGTGTCTGTGTGTAGTGGCGTCGTGCCCGCCATTGAGCCCTGGAAAAAGTGGGAATCCCCACGGCGGTCACAGGTTGTCATCGCTTAGCTATCACCTGACACACGCACACACACACTGCACAGAACAACAGCCTCTTTATCAAACACTGAAACGATCAGCTACAGTCTGAAGATCATTAACAGTTGGGTACAAAACGATTCTGCAGCAGCGTGTGTGTGTGTGTGTGTATTTCTGTAGTTCACACAGGGATGATGAACCCAGCAAACATCTGCACGTCTATATTAAACAGCAGGAGTTACCCAAGTTTATTTTACTGTACACATCTGTCCCCGTGCGTGTGTGTGTGTGTGTGTGTATTCCACTGAGAGGCGGTGCCCACTGTAAACATGTGCATGTTAAACCTCACATTACTGAAAGGTCGAGACAGAGAAAATGAGTAGCTCGATGCTCTGAGGAAGTCTGGAAGCCAACAGCGTGTTTATACACACGTGCACCGCAAAGCATGGGACTCTGTAGCACACGCACACACACACGACAAGATGCTCAAACACTGGCATTGGGAACAGTTTGGAAAAACTTGTGTCATTTCTTTAACCGTGAAGATATGCAACTACTTAAATCTAACACACACTTTCTCACGACACAAACACACACACACACACACAAAAGCTGCCAAAAAGTAAAGTAAAGGAAACTGTTTCAGATTTGCTTACATGAAAACATCCAGAGAATAAAGGGAGATCTGTGCAGGCCTCAGAGATAGGAATCAGTGTGTCATAAGGGACGTGCAGAGAAGGATACGAACATGTAAACACAAAGACGTAAATCTGATGTCATATGTTTACAACTTCTTTAAAAAAAACAGTCATTTTAAATGTCCCTGGATTGCGAACAATTTCGACGTTGGCCGTCACAGCCAGAATCTCCTGAGTCCCTTCATCTCTCCAATTTGCAGACATCTTTCCTCCTGTCGTCTTTCTCTGATGTTTTTGATCACCCTGTTACATGCAGGTCTTCTTGTTTCGCACCGGTCACGTGATATAAGCGTCCTCACTCCACCCAATTGTCGGGGTGTAAAGTTTGGCAGTTTGCATCCACACATGCAGCTCACCCAGACGATGTCGGGACATTTTCTGGAGCGCATGAAAAGGGGTTTAATTAAACTAGGCTTAAACTTAAAACTCTTAGCCAACACTGAACAACGTTGTCCGTCCATAACGACGTGCAGACAGCATTCCTTAGCCTCAAATTCCACATGATCCGTCTCCGGCGCGTTCTTTGAGCGCCACGACCTCCGGAATTGCGCCCATTCAAGTCAATGCTCGTGATTCCCCAGAAGTGTCACTCTGCTCCGCTAAAGGTACGCACCGAGTCTATTTTTGAAGGAGCCCGCATCAAGCACGCGTCAAGCTGAACAGAGCAGATCGTTCCAAACAGGAAGTCAGACACGAATACAGCATAGAGCATCCGGTCATTTCAAAATAAAACACCCTGTACGGACTCCGTTTTTTTCTGTTTTCATGACAACAACACACTGAAATCTTGAAAAAGGAACACATTTAATTAAGTTGTGTACTCAGCCGTGATCTCCAAATGAGCAGATAATCAACCTCCGAGGTGCAAACTGAACTGTAGTTTGTGTGTTGCTCTGTTTAACATTGATGTTATCGCGTGATTACGCAGATCTCGCGAATCCAGCTGCTAGGGCCAGCGCTCCGCTGAGCTGCAGATCAGACACGCTTCCTGTGGGCGAGGGCTCGCGCCATCTGACGGACCAGAACCGCGGCACAGACGGAACGTGCCGGGCACGTAACAGGCGTTACAGGTGTAAAGTACCATAAAGCTGCAACTTGAAAATTATCAACCAGCTCCAAATAGAAAGTACCAGTACCAATATCTCAACAAGCCTGTGTACAAAAACATAAATGTAGGACATTAACACGGCTCCAAGATGGATTTGGAATTGTTCCTAATTACGCCTATTTTTTGATACAATCCTCAAAATACAATCCTGTGATACTAAAAACCTAAATGTGAGACAATAAAATCACTCCCCGATGCATTTAAGGTAATAAAGGTCCAATTTTTAAACCAATTTTATGAACTAAGCCTTTGTTTTTTCCATCTTTGGAGAAAATTCTTGGTCAAATTTGTATCAATTCCTCAACCTATGGCAGGAACTACAGCTCTGCTGAGCGCTGATGGCGGATGAATATAACCAAATATCTGTGATGCGACTGTTCTCACCTGGTTAGAAAAGAACTCAACAAAAGTCTGCTTTAGTGTTTGATAATATCTCAAAATTACGAGCCTGCGAGCCTGACATAAATGTGAGACATATCCATCGCTCCTAGGTGCATTTTGGGTAAGAAACTTTTTCAATCCAAATGACTAAGTCATGCCTTAATTTTTTCTGTTTTTGGGGAAAACTGTCAATTCTTGGTCAATTCTGCCACTCTGGTGTGTTTTGGTTGCGATTTCTGCTCTGATTCACACCAATGACTGGCTTCTTTTCAATAGCAACAGTGCCTGTGGCTCAATAGTCTTGCAGTATTTAGAGCGATGCACCACAACATAAACAGGTTTGGTTGTTTTATTACCCAGGAGGCTCCAGGAGACAATGATAGGCAACATTTAGGACATCAAAGCCGCTAAAATGCCTCCAAAATGCACCCGACTCCTGCCTGTCTTCTTGGTGTTTCAGGGCCCTAAATAGAGCCATCAAACCTGACAGGTCAACACATGCTCCAAGACCCCCTCCAGGAACCCCGTCAGCTCCCCCCAGGACAAAGACTCTTGGGGGGAGGGAGGCTGAGAAGCTCCCTGGACCCCCTGCTGAACACCAGCTCCTGCTATTGTCTGCGCTGCCACCGTTCAGCTCCCAAACATAAAGTCTTCGCTGCAGATATTCGGACACGGTGGTTTGAAACATGGAAATATGGCTCAGGATGCGGAGGTGGACGCTGCCAGGGCAATTTGTAGGTAAAGCCCAGTTCCTACCACATTTCCTGTTTGGATTGTCTTTGAGTTCACCTTTATTTCCACTGCTGGTTTGGAGCTGCTTATAGTCACAAGTCTGTTTGACCTACTCTGCAGAATGAGGTCAATGCAAGAGTTGCTGAATAAACTCAGCTTGTGCGTGGGAAGAGCCAGAAACCACCAGATTCAGGGGTTGAGCTCAATTCTCTAAATAGACACCTGGAGGTTTTTCACTCTTTAAATAATAACATTACTGCTTCCTTGGAGGAATCAAGAATCTGAGAACATAGGGAGATTCAAGACACATCTGTGATTTTTGGCATCATGGGTTAAGTAATTTGATACCGTTCCCAATGGTCTAATTGGTACTTTGGGTGTTTGAGCATCGAAAACTTGCATAAAGAAGTAGAAATATGAAGCAGAAACTCTGTGGAAACCATTGACAAGGCTTCAATTGACCAAGACCAAGACTTGCTGGACTTGTGGATTCAGCTGGAAACTTGGACACATTGAAGGAGGAAATATAATCCCAATAGGAACCAGGGAAGTGATTTAAATGTCCAATGTAGATGTCCAAATTTTGATTGATCAGATTACGTCACAGACATCTTATTCATGTTGGCTTAAAATGGACTGTTCTGTTTTGACAGCGGAGGCAGAACTTGGCCAAACACTCAAATCACAAGATCCATTTAGTTGATTTTATTGAAGATTCAAGCAGAAACATCTCGGTAGCTAGCAAAATTGTTGCCCCTTCGGAAGTCCACATAGGACAGTTGGTTCCAACCCTTCTAACCACCAGAAGTGTTCTTTAAAGAAGCGCACCAACCAATGGCAGGCGACACTTCCTCATACCGAAACATTCATACCGTACAAACAACTTGAAATGGTGGTTGGCGTTGTGAAAGAATGGTATTTATTGTGGTTAGGATTGGGCTACCAAACTACTCAAAAAAGTTTGATTGCCTTAAATACATGACGAAAGGGACGTGACATACCTGAAGTTATACGTGCAGCTTAAAGGAAAGAAACACAGACTTCTGGTTTTCACACCTGACCTGAACTCTTGAGTTAAAGTCCTGTGTTTGTTTGATCCATCCATCGCCCCTGTACGCCACCGAAAACAGACTTCCTGCTCATTATAAACATCACCTACCTTCTTCTACAGCCACCAGAGGTCGCCAGCTTGTGCAAGGACAGCCTACAGGGTCGTAGTTTTGATGCGTCTCCTTGAAATGTCCGGTTATGGTCACATTGTCGACATGAGCAGGGATCATTTAAACCAAGAAGTGACTTTAGGAAGTTACAGAGGTGAATCCAATTGTCAAAGGGTAGGATATGGAAGTTGGATGGGTACTGACGTACGGCATCATGGAGAATTTAAAGGGTGTTTTCTTGGCCAATAAAGTTCCTAACTAACTACCTAACACCAGCAATCACTACCAGATTGAGAGGTTCACTTCTCCATGTGGCTCAGGTGACGCATCTCAGATTGTTCCATGTTTGAGTTTCCAACCTCAGAGAGCGCCAAGATGCACACATGACAAACAATCCTTCTTCTTAGCTCACACACCCTCCGTCAACCTCTGCCCTCCAGTCTGAGCCCTATGAGGTTCTCCTCCCTTCCTCACACCCACGCTCACACAAGGCGCTCTTTATCAGGGCGGGAGGAGGGGAGCGGCGGGGATGGAAAAAGAAAAAAGCTCCCACGCTCACACCAAAAGCACCAGCAGTGAGTGTGTGTGTGTGTTTGCATGTATATATAATGCCGCGTAGCTTCGTTAAATGTTGTAACTGCGCCGTGTTGTCCTCAAACGGCTTTTCCATGGAGGCATTTAAGGGCGCAAACGAGACAATGATGCCCCAGACAGACAAGCCTATTTTTGGGAAGATGCAGCACAATGGCCCAAGGATCTAAAGCTGAGAAAAGAAGAGGAGAGGAAAGGGAAGGGAAGGAAAGAAAGAAAAGAGTAAAAGAGAGGAAAGGAAGGAAAGGAGACGGACGAAATTAGAGGAAGGAACCAGGAGGCGAGAAGAGAAGAGGAAAAGAGATGAAGGAGAAATTATGGGAGGTTGGAGGATATAAAACGAGGAGATGGGTGGAAAATAAGAAAAGAAAGATGGCGAAAAAGAACAGAAAAGGAAGGAGAAGGAGAGGAGAGAAGAGGAAAGAAAATAAGAGACAAAACAACTGTGCAGTGTTTGTGTCTTTTTATGATCGACGAATCTTCCTGAACATCCTGAATGTCACACTTGAAGCCACAGAAACATCCTGTGGTTCGGTCACATGGACCAACACCAACATGTGAGCAAACACTCATCCCTCCTTCTCTCCTTCCCTCCTTCAGGTTAACAGTGTGAGGTTTGTTTCAGCCAGAAGAGGAGGAATGCTTTTCCGAGTTTTGACATTCCCTCGATGTGTTTGCCTCTCGTGGCTTCAACACACACACAGACTGTCCTTCGCTGAGATGGACCTGAGGCCTCCATGCAATCAAGGTTATCTCTCTTCTTCCTGATCTGTCCAGCAGGGGGCGACTCCACTGGTTGGAAAAAGAAGTCAGACTAAAAATAGACTAAGGCCTGAGATATACTTGTTTTTTAACCTTTTGTTGGTGTACATATCCGGGAGTCATGAACGTAATTGTTCACATACTTGTCTCTGCATTGCGTGTGTTACTGGAGGATACCGCTAGTGGGCGCACCCGAGAGTTTAGGCCGTAAGCAACTACCGTCTGTTCAGGATGTAAACAACAGCCATGGCGACACTCAAGGAGGTTACCGTTATGTTCATTCAGAGATTACAGAAAAAGCGACAGCTTTCGTGTGGACAGAACACTCCGTCCGTCTCTCACACACGTTCCTCCGTGCACGTATGTAATGGTCCAGGACTTCTTTCCATTTAGTTTTGCAGGTTTCCATGTCGACTTCTAAAACAGAACTTATCTGTCTCCAGCTGTTTGACAGGCCTGTTTGTCTCGGTGCAGTGGCAACGACAAATCGTACAGATGCGGATAATTGCAGACTTGGTCTATCAGCTTGTCTTCAGAACTTTCTGCCTTTGTTGTCCCTGCTGCTGTGTTGACCCCGTCACATCCCTTCTGCCTCTACACTGCACCTACTGTTCATGTGCATTCTGAATCTTGCGTACTGTTAATTTTTGAGGATGTGCACAGCTGACGCGCCCAACAGACGCAGGGAACACGTGGCAGCCGTCATGAGCACGCAAACGCATAGTTAAAAGCAAGTATATCTCTGGCTTATAAAGCAGGGTCTGCTTTAGAACATGGCTACCTGGTAATTTAATAGTTGATTCCATTGCGACCTATTGATAAGAATAAGGATGTAGCAACTCGTATCCACCTTCTTGTCCAAATATGGTCACTTCTGGCTCCAAAAAACAAGATGGCGACAGCTAATCGTCAAACTCAGAGCTTCAGCCCACAAACCAGTGGATGACATCACAGTTATTTTTAAAAGTTTAGTGTTAAATAAACAACAAACAACATTATGAACATGTTTGCTAAGAAAATTGAGCTCCTTTTGTGGGATGGAACAATGACCTCTTTGTGTATTGTCCTGTTGGGTCTGTCGTTGAGCAAATTTACTATAATGGTTTTTGAGGACCATATAGTCTTGGGTCGTGTTATTGATCTGAAGCCATCCCCATTTACTAACCTGAGGGCGGTATGATACCAGAATAATGTAATGTATTCTTCCTCTTATATATGATCCTATATATCCAAACACTCCTACTCAGTGGTTTCTTATGTTTGTTTTTAATCCAGAATATTCTCAGCCATTATTTAAAACGTGCTGCAGACACTTTCTGGTGGGTCTCCTCACTCTTATAATTTTTATTAGCTGCGTTCCAAGGAAAGTAAATATTTTAAATTCAAATTAAACGAACCCCAAACCTCCAGCCCTTTGCTCTTGCATGAAGAGGAGCCAAGAAATGTCGGGATACTTGTTTTTGCTCGGCTCAATTGCACAAGACACACTGAGATTAAGGATGCGTCGTATGGTTAAGTGTCATGATGAAGCACATGGAAAGGCTGTAGATTGACTTAAAAGGCAGTTTTTCGGTGGGAAGCCGCAGGAGTTTGCACGACTTTCCCAGCAAGACAACACTTTTAAATCAAGAGAAGAAGAGCAGGGTTGTTGCATCATCAGTGTTAGCCGGTTAGGATGAAAAAAGAAAAGAAAAGAAACTTAATTTCAGGAAAAAATCAAAGAAAATAGACGCCACTTTGCCGCCCACAGCGTTTGATTGACAGCTGATCTTTGGGAAGAAACCCGACTGCTTTACACAAAAGTTCTTACCACCTTAAGCTGCAGTAATACCATTAAAACCTAACTTAATCTGTGAAAACAAGCCCCTCATTACAGACTCTGAGCTGCCGGCCACATCAAAGCCACACTACCCAAAATCCTTAGCAAAGGAGCACAACTAAAAGCCCCCCTACTCTGAAGAAACGCCGACCTGTCGAACCTTAACCCGGAGCCGTCATCCAGATCAATACATCATAAAAACACACACTCCGACTCCCATAATCCACCACAACAACCCCCACACTCACACCCGGGTCCTTTTAATCCAACATGAGCCTGACACTCAAACTGTGACACTTAACCTGACGCACACACCGAATTCAACGTAACAGAAACACTCTGATAGTGTGATATTCTGGGTGTCACATGGGAAATGAAGTCCTTATTGGGACGTGTTGGCGCTCCTGGGGTTGATACAAGAACAACACAAATAAATAAAAGAAGACAGTGGAGCTTTGAGGGGTTTTATGAGGACAAGTTGCTGCTTCAAGCTAACACAAACACAGAAAACACACATAAACACAAAGGGAACAGTCTTCTAATTTGGTTCTGCCATAAAGGAGGGATAATCCAGCAAAATATCACATGGATGGAAACTATCTTTTTTTAGAGGACTTTTAAGATGAATTCAGGGAAGGAACAACAGCAGACAGCATTCTTTTAACCTTTTAAAACTGGATGTTGTTAAAACATAAACTCTAAGACAGAAAATTTTGTTTGTCGGCTGCTTCGGGCGGTGTTGAAACTCCTCATGTTTGTAACATGGAATAGGACTGAACCATTAATTGCATTCAACATCATTAGCAAAGTGCAAGGGGTGCGATTTAAGAAGCTGTGCAGCATGTCTGACCCAGCAGTGTCAGCGGTTTTACAAACATGTGCTGTCCTCCTTGTGTCCTCATGCACTGTTCACGCCACCAATCAGAAGTACAGCGCGCCTCTTGCACTGTTCACGCCACCAATCACAAGTGCAGTGCGCCTCTTGCACTGTTCACGCCACCAATCAGAAGTGCAGCGCGCCTTGTGCACTGTTCACGCCACCAATCAGAAGTGCAGCACGCCTCTTGCACTGTTCACGCCACCAATCAGAAGTGCAGCGCACCTCTTGCACTGTTCACGCCACCAATCAGAAGTGCAGCGCGCCTTGTGCACTGTTCACACCACCAATCACAAGTGCAGCACGCCTCATGCACTGTTCACGCCACCAATCAGAAGTGCAGCGCGCCTCGTGCACTGTTCACGCCACCAATCACAAGTGCAGCGCGCTTCGTGCACTGTTCACGCCACCAATCACAAGAGCAGCGCGCCTCGTGCACTGTTCACGCCACCAATCACAAGTGCAGCGCGCCCCGTGCACTGTTCACGCCACCAATCACAAGAGCAGCGCGCCTCGTGCACTGTTCACGCCACCAATCACAAGTGCAGCGCGCCCCGTGCACTGTTCACGCCACCAATCACAAGTGCAGTGCGCCTCTTGCACTGTTCACGCCCCCAATCAGAAGTGCAGCGCGCCTCGTGCACTGTTCACACCACCAATCACAAGTGCAGCGCGCCCCATGCACTGTTCACGCCACCAATCAGAAGTGCAGCGCGCCTCGTGCACTGTTCACACCACCAATCACAAGTGCAGCGCGCCCCATGCACTGTTCACGCCACCAATCAGAAGTGCAGCGCGCCTCGTGCACTGTTCACGCATCGATAGATGTTCAGCAGAAGAAGGTATTGTGTAAGGCCTGCCGTGGTGCAGTCTCCACATCGCGATGCAACACCACCAACCTGCTCACCAACACAGTGCACTCACAGCTCAAAACAGGGCAGGCTATATAAGGCCTTTACCTTTATTCATTCCGGTTTTGCACCCACGAACACATTAAAATTTTAGGCCATATCACTTAAAATCAAATAAAAATGCTTGTATGGAAGCTCAGATACAAAAAATATGGAGAGGAATAGTTTGGAAAAGAAACTCTCATCTGACAGAAATAGAAAATATACATGATCTGCAAAGCTTACTGTTTGTTATAAACTCTCACTAACATCCTGAAACCAGAGTGGGGGAGGGGCTGGTTCTAGTCAAGAGGGCAAGGTCATTTAGTGCCCATTAGGAAGTTAATGTTTCACCCTCATTTAAGTGTGTGCACGTTTGTGTGTGAGAGATAAAGGGGATATACACATGCACACACACACACATGACGTTGATGGATCAATCCACTGCGGCTCTGGTCCCACCAGGCCGCCGACCTTTTGACCTTTGCTATTGTCAGCGGCAGTCACCGGATCTAATGGCTTCCATACTCCACCAGAAACTCCCAGCCGGGGGTGTGAGTGTGTGCGACTGTGTATGTGTGTGTGGTGTATTTAAGCCTCTTTATGGTGTGCAATAGTTGAAATAGATTTTAAAAGATCGTGTAAGGACAGGTGATTCTTACACAGATTAAAACACAGCTCGTGATGTGTTCAAGGACTCAAACATGCTCACAAAGAAGCAGGAAAGGATCACCTCCCAGCTGTGTCCAGTAATCTGAACCTCACCTCCTCTATCTTTTGATCCATTATCTCTCCATTCATCCATCCGTTATCTATCTATCTATCAGCCTACAGCTAAAGGACCTTAAGACAACCCCCGGCATTCTTGTTGCTACTTAATTCAAAATCGTCTCGCCACTTTTCCTCTATATTTTCCTGTGTTACACATCCTGCTTTGGCCTTTTCCCTTCATTCACCTTTTTATCCTCCCTAATCCTCCGTCTTCCTCTATCCTCCTTACATTACTCTCCCTCTGTCTGTCCCACTTCATTCATCTTCCTACATTTCACCCTCCCATCCATCCCTATTACACCGTCTGACTATATATCTTATTTGTATATAAAACATGAAGAAACGTTCCTCTTTGTCTTTGAACTTAAACTTCTTTTCTTGTCTTGTGCATCAAGACCTTCACTGCAAATATCTGCACAGGTGCTTGTTGTGCTTTTCTGTTTGTCTTTTTAATTGTTTAACTCGACCTCTTTGTAAATGAGGGCTGCCCCTCAATTATCTCTCGAATGAATGTTGCATTATCGAGCCCTCTTTTCTCCCAGACTCCAGCAGAATAAATCTACTTTTTTTGTATGTTTAAAGATTATTGATAGGGATGCACGATATTGGATTTTTTGCCGATATCCGATATACCGATATTTGACAACTCATTTAGCCGATTACCGATACCGATACCGATATTTTTCCCGCACACCCAATTGCAGAGATCATCAACTCTCTTCTGTATTGAAATTAGCGTACAGTATAATGGTGATACTCTTATCACATTTGTTACAACGGTCGGGGTGATGGGTCTTGAGATGGTTAATCAAGTTTGTAGTGTTGGAAGACTTTCCCTTGGCTCCTCCTCGCATCACCGAAGCTGAGCAGTCATTGCAAATAGCAGTTTTGCTATCTAAATCGGACACTTTGAAAAACTTCCACACCACGGACATTTTGGCTTCCAACTCTCTCATGCTGCAGGTAGACACACGTGACGTCATCGCGCTGCGCCGCGCGGGTCTTCTTCACGCCGGGGACATTTCGCCGAGGTCGGGCGTTTAATCAAGTATGCAGCAGCCCATTATTTTATCGGTTAATTATATCGGCAGATATCGGCGTGTTGGCCGATATCCGATAGTTAATTTTTAAGCCAATATCGTCTGATACCGATAACGTGCCGATAATATCGTGCATCCCTAATTATTGAACATGTTTTCAACTGTCTCACCGTGTGCTGTCATCTAAAATGAGAGTTGGCTTTCTGCAGAAGTTTTGATGTTTTATTTTCATGTGAAACTTAAGAAACTTTGATTCTAAATTCAGGTTAATCAGGTTTGTTTGTACTCCAACTTCAAGATCCTTTTTCATTCTTTTTAGTGTCAGGTATTTGTACTTTTTCCTTTAAAA
The DNA here is from genome assembly GCF_022749685.1 of Semicossyphus pulcher. NCBI lineage: Eukaryota > Metazoa > Chordata > Actinopteri > Labriformes > Labridae > Semicossyphus > Semicossyphus pulcher. Next base: position 14,957,353 of record NW_027211695.1, on the reverse strand, counting down.
GAAGCCGCTTTTCTGTCGAGGTCACAAGTCCAAAACAAAGACAGAAACATAAGAATAAGGTAAACCTGATATTCGTGAATGGAGCTGTTGGAAGTGTCAGGCTCTATTTTCTCCCAGCCCCCTCGAAAACCAACAATATAAATCCATTTCTAAGATTTTTAACATGTTTGACTTCGAGTTTTTTCAATTAAAAACCACTTAGTCAAAGCGAGGGTTGGCTCTCCTGTCGTTATTATTCACAGCAGATTTGTGCTTTGCTTTTAAAGCAGCAGCTTTTCTGCAGACGTGACAGGACTTTGAAAAGAAGTAAAAATAAGAATACGGTCAGTTTCATATGTAGCAGGTGATTTTAGTAGCGGCTGCTTGAAAACCAGGAATATAAAGCACATTTTTTGGAAACTTTGTTAAAGTTTTTTTTCATTTAAAGATCATTTAAAGGAGGTGCAATTATCCCGCAGTCTGCTAATCCATGAGGGTCGTCTCTCCTGTCATTATTCATGTGGAAAGTATTTAATTAGTCCAGTTTTTGTGGTCAGAAATGCTGCTTTAGAGTCTTTCCTTCATTATGAATAAATACAATTCAAGTGGAGACATTAAATCCTTCTTTTTTATGGGAAGAGACACATTGATTATCAGCAGCTTTCAGAAACCCAACAAAAATGAAGCCAAGCGGAGGGGAATGTGACACACCTACCTTCCCCCTCGTCTCCCTGCACCCATGCTGGTTCCCCTCTCAGACGCTGCTTTAGTCGAATGTGATGGGTTAGTTATGACTCCCCCGAATTACCTGCGTCGCCCCGACAGGGACGAGGCGGGAGAGACGGAGGGATGAAAGGATGTTCCCGCCAGACGCCATCGAGGTTCAGACGGGAGGGACGACGACGACGGGAGGAAGACGCAGCGCACAAAGAGAGTTTTGTGTCGTCTCAGACCTCAAACTGGAGTCGCCTTGCCAGGGTTAGCCACGAGAGGGGACCGCATTGCATTGAGGAATGTGTGTGTGTCTTTGGTTCGGGCATGGCTACGCTGCAATAAACCGTAAACATATAAACACAGTTACAGCCCGTTTTAATCCGACGGAATAGCTGGGAAAATGCCTCGAATGTCAAAGCTAATGGTTGCTGTGTGTTTGGTGGAAAATGTTAGAAAACCAGGAAGGAGTCTTTAGATGTTGGGAAACTGTCAGTCAGTGTTTTATAGCTTTAAATAAACTCTTTATTCAGCTGTTGATGTTTCTTGTTGGTTAATGTGACAGTTAATTTCTCAATATGCTGATTCATTGTTTGGTCAATTGAATGAATTGATTATAGTCTGTTTCACCATGTGGCAAACTGTCCACTGCGCATTTAAGACTATCCCTCCACTGTCTGAGCGGTAACATTTTCATAATCCATTTAAAGACATGACACAACAACAGACATCGAGTTGTGGCGTTTTCTTCGGCAGCAATTTCACACTTTTACTACCAGGACGAGCCGCCCATAGTGCAAATGTTCCACCAAAACAAGGTCCCACTCGAGTTGACGCTACTTTTCAACAGCAGGTGTCCTGTGCTTTGCGCTATCCAAGAACGATGTATTTGGTTTAAGGAAATGCACACAACCCAGAGTGTTTTTTCCCCGTAGTGTTGAAAAACTGGAGAACCAGCTACTAGCTTGGTTTCCATCCAAATGTAGCCGAATTTTTTACCAAGATTCAAGAAAATCTGCAAAAGACAATGTGAATTAAATGTTTCCATCCAATCCTACCTGTTAGAGCATGCAACACAACCCCTGCTACAGGCTCTCGTGATATCACGCATTGATTACTGCAACTCCCTCCTGGCAGGCCTTCCTGCACGCACATTCAAACCTCCACAGATGATCCAGAACGCAGCAGCGCGACTGGTCTTCAATCAACCCAAAACGGCACACGTCACTCCACTGCTCGTATCCCGCCACTGGCTTCCAGTCGCCGCTCGCATCACACTCCGTCCCGCCCACTACGCTCCGCCAATGAAAGGCGCCTGGTACTCCCATCACAACAGGGCCCTAAGTCTCTAACTAGACTCTTCTCCTCAGTAGTCCCCCGGTGGTGGAACGAGCTACCAAACTCCATTCGGTCCGCAGAGTCCCTTTCACCTTTCAGAAGAAGCTAAAGACCCAGCTCTTTATGAACACTTTATGCTGACTAGGATTTTCATGATGATGATGACTTTACTGATCTTGTTGATGTTGCTGATACACTTCCCTATACACTTCCTGTCAGCACCAGTGTCCGATCGCACTTGTTTGTCGGCTCTTCCTGACTTCGTCCCCTCCTGTCTCGATCGTTGCTTGTGTTGTATTAACTCTCAGATGTACGTCGCTTTGGACAAAAGCGTCAGCTAAAGCAAATTGTAACATTGTAATAATTGTGCAGTTATTATTAGGACATGGTTTCATGGAGATGTGGTGCTAATAATTAAAGTCAGAAGCATTAGAGAGGAGGACGCACACAACAAGGTGGCATAATTAATGGCCGCGATGTTCACCACGAACAAAGAAAAACAATGTAGAAAACTTTCGGTGTATATGATGATCATCTGCTTGGAGAATTAATTAAACCATTGTGTAATTTTGGTTGCAAATTAAATTTCAGTCAATCAACTCACAGCAAGGATTTCATCTTACAGTTTGAGCTCCCTTGTTTTTGTCCTTCTGATCAGCCGACAAAACTTCACTCGCCTGTCTCGTAGGCAGCTGGACTTTTAGGTCACATTTTCCAAATCAGCAGAACATTAAACCCAACAGGCGTTTCTGAAACTGTTCTCCATCGCATCCAGGAGCAACTTCAGTGTAATCTGAGAGGGAAAAAACATGGCTGACGTGTGTGTGTGTGTGTGTGTGTGTTGCCCCCCTACTGAGCGTTGAATAAAAACAATAACAACTGCAGCAGCCTCAGGTCGGGACTTCTACGCCCCCCAAACACACACACACAAATATTTCATCCAAGTATGATTTATATCTGCATGTATCTTTAATATCTATTTCCCATCACACACACACACACACACACACTGTAGTAATAACAAAGTCGTGTGTGCTTGAGGGTCACTGTACTGATGTATCTACACACACACACACACAGAGGTTGTTGTTGTAGTGTGTGTGAGCCTCCAGACGTGGCCTAAAAGAAACAGCTAAAGGCTCCACAGATCAGAGATAGAGACATTCCTGCCCCACCCAAACACACACACACACACACACACACACACACACACACACACACACACAAACACACACACACACACACCCCTGCCTGTAACCTAACTTATCCACCATCTACATGGTCCTGCAGCTGATCCAAACATGCAATGAAACAATGTTATTCCTTTCTCACTTCACATGTCCGTTTCTCTCTCTCTTTCTTTAATACAATCTGAATGTCTCTCTCTCTCTCTGTATCTCGCATCAATTCTTATACGGTTATTATACCCATCTGATTTCCAGACAATATCAAAATATGTCTATTTTTCACAAAACATTTTATCCGATTCACTTCAAAATTGGAGGGTGTATCGAGGGGACCCAAGTGTTACGTTTGTTGGATGAGAAATGTAAATATATTTTCCAATATGGCAGCCAGAGAGCGGACACGTAAGTGTTGTTTTGACATAAATCACTGGAGCACCTTCACTCTTGGCGATTTATTTCTGAGGACTCAAGAAAGTCTTGGGTTTGCACAATGGAAACTGGCCCTCCTTTTCCAACTGTGCAAAGACTACAGGGAAGCTGTGGCTCAGTCGGTCGTCTCTCGATCGGAAGGTTGGTGGTTCGATCCCTGACTGCTACAGTCACATGTCGAAGTGTTCTCGGGCGAGACGCTGAACCCCAAATTGCTCACAAAGGCACAGCCATCGGAGTGTGAATGGGCAGAGAGCTGATTGGAGATTGGAGAATGTGTGTGCGAATGGATGTATGTGACATGTAGCGTAAAAGCAGCTTTGAGTGGACGCTATAAGCGCAAGTTTATATAAGTACGGTCCATTTACCATTCCATTTAGTTGTGAAAGTATCTACAGGTGCTAAAAGTACTACAATTGGTCGACAGAAAATACAACAATGGTAATGATAAATTATTTCTTTATGTCAGCTATCAGGAAAAAATGCCACAAATATCTTGTTTCAGCTTCTTAAGCGTGGTTTAAAGTGATTATGTTTGGATCTTGGTCTTTTACAGTCTACTCAATCGGTCATTATGAAGAAAAGTCCTTAGTTGCAGCCCTGATACATGTATCAAATATGTTTATTATTGATTTTTCAGAGTAGATTGATCATTTGATCATTCAATCATGTTTTTATCAGCTAAGAAATATTTCCAAAATTTGTTCTATTTTAACTTTTAAAGACACAGAGACGATTTTACATGCTTTTATATCTTCACGCCTCGATTACTGTAACATCCTTTTTACCTGCCTAAGTCAAAGATCCATTGATCGACTTCAAACTGTACAGAACTCAGCTGCCAGGCTTTTAACCAGAACCAAAAAATACGACATCACTCCTGTTTTAGCATCTTTACACTGGCTCCCAGTATGTTTGAGAATTGATTTTACTGATTACTTTTAAGTCTCTCCATGGCCTTTCTCCCAGCTATATCTCAGACCTTTTAGTACTGTATGAGCCGACACGTACGCTGAGATCCTCGGGCAGAGGTCTTCTGTGTGTACCAAATGCCAGACTGAAAACTAAGGGCTTTTGCTGTGAGGGCTCCGAAGCTCTGGAACGACCTGCCCGAGGAGGTCAGGTCAGCTGAATCAGTGATCTCTTTTAAGTCCCTTCTTAAGACATACTTTTATCGGCGAGCCTCTCCGGATTTTACTTGAATTTTAATTTAATTTTAATAATTAATTTAAAGGAATGTTATGTCATTAGAGTTCTTTTAAATGAATTTGATATATTTGTTGAATGAATTGTTATTTTAATATCTGCCTTTGATTTTATGACCTGTCTGTTTTACTTCATGACCTGTTTGTTTTGCTTTGCTGCCTCTGTAAAGCACTTTGTAACTTCGATTTTGAAAAGTGCTGTATAAAATGTGTTTTAATTTGGTTGTTTTGGGGTTTTTTGCCTGTAAACGTCCCAAAAAGCCAAAGATTTTCAGTTTTTCTGTCACAGAAAAACAGCATTACCAAGGAGCAGGAACTTGTAACTTGCTGGTATGACTTGATATGATTAAATCATCACCAAAGATGAACTAAGTTTCCTTTTTCCATCCTGCTCTTAATGTAAAACTCGACATAATTAGTTGGAGTCATGAATGCGCTCATTCTTTGGTTTCTCATCAATATGCTCTATTGTGCACTCTATGTTCAACATATGTTTTTGGTTAGCTAGGACAGTTAGCGGAGCAAGTCAGGGCAGAGGACACACACACACACACACAAACACACACACACAAAGTAGAGACAATAGCATCTCTATCTGATGGCATCCTCATCTACCCCCCGCGGTGCAGATTGCTACTGGAGGCTACCTTTACAGGAATGCAAGGAGTAACACACACACACACACACACACACACACACACACACACACACACACACACACTGTTTACCAACCCGGGACATTTGGTTGCATACCTTCGACCACATGTCAAAACATTCTTTAGTAAAATCCCTGGATTTCTGTTACCGTCAACAGAAGGAGCAGGGGGACAGATTATCATCTCCATCTTTGTTTTCAAACACTCTGCTGGAATTCTCCCCACAAGACACGCGGCCTGATTTTAAACAGCAGAAGAAGAACGAGAAGAAGTAGAAGAAGGAAAATCCCTTTCAGCCACTAATAGGAAACAACAAACTGTTTGAGCAGATCTGTTTGAGTTTAGCTGAGGTCGACTTGTGCAACAAGATATTTCAAAATCCAAAGCATCATGTCCTCATCAACTTGGCTTCCATTACAGTAGATGGATGATTTAGTGAGGAGGACTGTCAACAAACAAACAATAAACTAACAAATCTGATGATCTGCAAGTCAAAGAATCAAGATCACAAAAGTCTCTGATAAGATTTTACAGATTATCTCATGATCTTCTACCTGACCCTACCTTATAGGTCGTCTCGGCAAGCTGCTTATTTACACAACTTGTAATCTCCATAGTAATTATAACAGGAGCAATGGAGGAAGACAGGTGATGTAGTTTTATGAACGGAAAAGACCATTTTGGTGTTGGTAATGGTAAATGGATGGTTGAAATACAAGACTTTAACCAACAAGATCCGTGTGCGTGTCCCGTGAGTAAGTAAGTGCCTAAGTTGACCAATGCAACTTACGCAACTTGTCTGGCGTTCCAAACTTAGCTTACAAGAATTATTTTAACTATTCTCCTTTAACCAAACAGCGACTGTTTAAATATGGTGACTTAGGGTTTGGTGGTTTGGTGATGTTTTTGGTGATGTTTTTGGTGATGTTTTTGGCGCGATTTGGCGCGTCAAACAGAAATTGGTCGGTCATCACAGATTGGGGACAGTAATCCACTACTGAGCCCTCTGCCATTGAACCCTGTGATTCAAAAGCCATTGCCCCTATCGTCCCCTCCTTCTAAGCAACATCATTGTCTATCGCATTGTTTCACTCTTGACATGGTCATATGCCAATTAAGGAGGCATACCCTAACCCTATATAAAGTCGTTTTCCCGCTGGTCAAAAAAACAGCTAACGGCCGGCTTTTTTGCTTAATGAGAAAGGTTACAATCGGCATTCAGACCCGGGTCAAATGACTCTGCAGTAGACCCGGGAAATTATCGCCTCGGCTGCGATCAGCATTGATGGGAACACAAAACCTGGGTTGACGCGCTAATCTCCGCCCCCTTTCCGGTGCGATGCTATGCTCCGTCGGTTACTTCTGAGACTCCTCGTCATCTCAGCTACAAATTCCGCCCGTCTCCGTCCGAGCAGCGCTCGAACATGGTTCCTAATTCGTCGGCGCCAAGTTTCATTCGTGACGTCAGACAGTGACGCAGCAGAAAAGAGACCGAAAGCAGGATACTCCACAGGCAATGGGATAAAGAGAGAATCAGCATCTATTCGCTGGTCTTCCCGGGTCTGAAAAACCTGCATCAACGCGCTAATTTCGGTGGGAAAAGGGTAGAACTGAGTGTTTCTCAAGTTTGTCCGGTAGGCTTTTCCTCTCCAGTGGTCATGTCATTTTGAGAGTGATTAGCAATCAAGGTATTCTGTTTCTAATTATGACAAGGTGTTGCCTTGTAAGGTGTTGTCTTAAACATGTAAATCATTCACAAAAAATGTTGACCTGTGCTGCTAACGCCTAACCCTATTTATTGTTACAAATGTTTAAAAGTGATGAGATGTCTCGCCTTGCTTAATCTTCTCACTTCTTTACTTCTTTTGGCATAAAATGATTAAAAACACAACTGCAGGTGAACTCTAGGTAGAAGCAACTCCATTGATGAGGCTGTCTAGGCTGCACTCTAGAGAGTCTCTGCTTCAGGCCACTCAGACTGACTCTTGTACAACATGAAGCGTCTGATGTTCATTAAGATAAGAGGCATGTCTGGTCTGAAGGGATCTGGTGGGAAAAACTCTCTGGTCCAGACTGGTATCCATCAAAACAACTGTGCTGGAAAAGTGTCATATTGATTGTTAAATTAACAGCATTTATTGGAACAGCTGATTTATGGTTGGGGTAAAAAGGGGCTTGGCCTTCATGCAACCCGACAGATTCCATCTGCAAATGAATTTTAACAAGGCAAAACAAAGACTATTGCACATATTTCTGGTTAGCACATTGTCCCATGGGTACATTGCATTACAGGCAGGGATCAGAGTGCAGACGAAAACTGTTGAGGAGGCACAAACTCACAGGAACATGTTCCCCAAACAGAACCCAGCAGAGACCTCTCTGTAGATCATAAAACCACATGTGAAAGTGAGCTGACAGTTCGGCAGCAGCTGCTCAGTCGGATGCAACAATGGAAGGAACTCATCATAACCACATTTGACATAAGACACAAAGGGACATAAAACGTGTTGGAAAAACACATGGGAGCGACAACTGGAAGAGTTTTAGGTGATAAATTACCCTAAAACATGGCTGTATGTTGTTTAGTCTGTGGACATGCAAGAGGGTCAAGCCCAGGCATGTCCACTGATCAAAAAAGCTAATAAAGTTGCTGTTTCATGTTTTTTATTCAATTATGTTTCTTTCAATTGTTTTCTGTATGGGGAAAGGGGAGTTTCCAAGCTTCTCATTTGGAAGAGAGCCATGACACAACATGGCATTTAGCATTTTAAATCATTGTGTTGGTTTGTATCATCTATAAAAAAGTTTGTATCATCTATAAAAAAGTTATTGTCTATAAAAACCAAAGAACCAAAGTTTTCTACTCTAATTTCAGCCGCTTATAACTAGTTTATTGTCTTTAGCCTTTAGCAGAAACCTAGCATTAGCACATCATTAGCATGCTACATTATGTTTGAGAAGTGAAGGGAATATTTAAAGTTGTCCTTCAGTGGCTTTGATCTCACCTTCAAAGCCTTTTCTCTGGTTAAATGTAAACAAAGTCAGAAAGACTGAACCCGTTCCTTCTTCGTTAAAATGGAATGTCAACTCGTACTGACATTTAGGGATGGAATCTGTTAGCTGGAGACTTGCTGTTGAGTTAGCATTAAGCCATGAATATAGAAATGTAAGGCCTATTCAAAACCGTTTAGCAGAATTTTCATTTAAGTCAGGTGGAAATATTAAAATGTCAGACACATGACAAGTTGTTCATCGGTTAGTGAGCAAACTACATCCTATAAAATCTGGCAGAGACATTTTGGCACATTCAATGGTCACTAGCCAAAGAGACAAAAAGCTTTTATCTACTTGTGTCTGCCAATAACGAAAGCCAATTCTCAACTCCAAAAATAATCCTAATCAATGGCATAAAAAATAAACCCATAGTGTGCAATTGCTTCTTGGTGTACTGCTCAATCATTCAGAATTTGTTTGGCTTCACAGTTGCCAATAACCTGCCAACAGACCGACTCACTTAATAGCTAACTGAGTAGCAAAGCTAATGTCTGACTGGCTAACTCGTCAGATCAGATAAACCTGAAACTCATCGTGACATCAAACATCTAATCGCCAGAAAACTATAAGTCAGACAATTATAGTATTGCACACATATGTAAAACAAAAAACACACACTGCCCACTGTGGTGATTTGTTATGCTCCAGCAGGAATGTTGACCAAATGGCTTATATCCCTCTGCTGTCTCAGTCTGGGGAAGCCACCCCTCCCCCCTCAAGCGGCGTCCACGCTCTCAAAGGGCCACGAGCACACACTCCTCAAAACATCGACATCCTGAGAGGGCAACTGGCACATTTTTATGCACTCATAGTCCAGGAGTACCCCAAAAGACTAATTCAAACTGGTGAAAGCCAAGAATAAAGCCTCCAAAAATGTACTTCAACCATAAATCTGTGAGTATTGGCTTATTCACACAGGACTGCAAGTAACTAATTTTTTCATTAACTGCTTATAATAAGGACTTTTAGGGCATTTAGACCCCAAAGCAGACCCCAAAACTATCCAATCCTGCTTTGGATTCCCAATGGAAGAGCTAAAAGGTAGAAGATAGAGAGAATGGGCTCCAGGCTACTTTTGCTTAGCGATAGCAAACACCCACACCTGAATTGGTAGCAGAAAATGTCCAAAAGCCCAAGATGATGTCCTCCAAAGGCTTGTTTTGTTTGACAACAATCTAAATCCCAATGATAACCAATCTATGATGACGTATTACAGAGGCAAGCAGCAGAAATCCACACATTTAAGAGGATGAAACCAGCAAATGCTTAAATGAAGAATCGATTCTCAAAATAGTCCATTGGTTGAATAATTGCTACTTAGTTGACTCCATAACATCAGTCCAAACAAAGAGGGACTTATTGGCTTAAAAATGAACTATCAGACATCGGCCAACACGCTGATATCCGCCGATATAATTAACCGATAAAATAATGGGCTGCTGCATACTTGATGAAATGCCCGACCTCGGTGCAATGTCCCCGGTGCGAAGAAGACCTGCGCGGCGCAGCATGATGACGTCACGTGTGTCTACCTACAGCATGAGAGAGTTAGAAGCCAAAATGTCCGTGGTGTGGAAGTTTTTCAAAGTGTCCGAAATAGAAAGCAAAACTGCTGTTTGCAATGACTGCTCAGCTTCGGTGATGCGAGGAGGAGCCAAGGCAAAGTCTTAAGACCCGTCACCCCGACCGTTGTAACAAATGTGATAAGAGTATCACCATTATACTGTACGCTGATTCCAATACAGAAGAGAGTTGATGATCTCTGCAATTAGGTGTGCGGGAAAAAAATATCGGTATCTGTAATCGGTTAAATGAGTTGTAAAATATCGGCATATCGGATATCGGCAAAAAAAACAATATCGTGCATCCCTAATCACTACCAATCTATCCGGGTTTCCACCATAGTTAAAGTAATATCATACAAACAACCTTGTTTTCAGCACTTACATGGACGTTTATGTCCCACTCATTATTACCTAACCCAGAATAAAAACTGTCTGGATTCAGCACATATTTGTCTCGTCATAAAGTATGCGAATTGCATCAGTACAGTATGTCAGTATGTTAAGGGTTAGCTGTCTGGCCGAGGAGAAAGTTGTTCTTTCGAAATAGGTCCAGAAGTTTTACTTCTTGTTTGTTAACTGAGGCAAAGAAAATGGAGCATTGATGGCATCCAATGTGTTGGATCAACTCGTCCCTCTCTCTGGGAAGTGCAGGATTATGACTGTACTCAGCTGCGGTCCTGTCACAGACACAGTAAACCTCTGTGTGGAGGCTGAGGGGAACTCTCCCTAAACCTTAAACACATTAAACACTCACGTCTCTCATGCACACACATTACAGACGTCAACTTTACCTTCTCTTTATGTTTCTCTCTCTCCTTCAAGGACTCAACACTTAATCATTAAACACGTTTCTGCAGCTCTCTGCGCCTCGGTTTCTTTATTGTGTGTGTTTTAAGTAGCCACTGGACACAAAACAGCCATAGAGCACAGTTAGATTTTTATCTCCTGTAGCAGTCCCAGTCACATTTTCCCAGGGGCCGTGTTACTGTGTGTGACTTAATGTGTGTGTGTGTTTCCAGATAACTGAGCCAGGCTTTTCCATTCCCTGCTGTGGTGAATATCGAAGCACACCGGCCAACATTTACACCGCCGCTGCTGCTGCTGCTGCTGAGACTTTTGGACAGAGTGGGCGAAGAAGTGAAGGAAAAGACTCAAGGAGCAGAGGTTGCATGTCATTCGGCCTACTTATGCACTGGACTGAACACACACACACATACACACACACACCGGCAGACGGACCACCCCCAGCAGAACACACACCAGTAATTACTTGCAGTAATTCAAAGGCACCCTCCTTGTTTCCAGCAGCTCACCGCCCGCGGCGTGAAACCGTGAGAAGAGGCCGGGAGGAAACGTCGCCCCCCTCGAACTTTATCGCACAAGGCGAGGTCACGTCGTAATCTGAAAGCACACACTAAATCTCTAACAAAGCTCTCGGACTCAGAGAGAACACACCTGATATTAAAACTAACCTCTAAGAGCTCTGCGGGAATAACAACAGACCCAAAACATGTGATTCTGTACGTCTATCAACTACTAGAGACGTTCTGACACAATGTTCTCCATCTCCAATGATGACTCTCATACCTGAATTTGGTGGATTCTACTCAAAGATAGCATGACTTCTCTGTCTTATGTCTGCTTGAGAGCATTGGAAAGACACCGAATTTTATGTTAAAGATACTGTAAGGTCTTTGCTCGCGTTAAAAACCTAAGGAACGACAAGAAGTACAGGACTCCTAACCAAAAAACAAGCAGATCGCCTACAGATAAGCTAAGCTAATGCTACCAGCAGCTCGGCTTACAGCTCCTTGAACCTATTAACTGTGGGCTCCGTAGGCTGCATCCTTTAAAGGACGCAGCCTACGGAGGATGCTCCATTCGTCTTTGTAGACGCTACAGACGAACTTGAAATGAGATGGTCTCGTCTTCGGAGGATATCCTGTCCCGCCCTTAAGCTTGCGTCAACAAACGCCGCTCCTGCCGCCTAGTAACAGGTAGCTAGTGGGCTAACTAGCTAGCATAACTAACGTCACGTAACTTTAAGGGCACTTTAGTTTTTTTGTATCGCTAGCTATTCACTTGAGTAGAAACAAAAAAGTATATTCCTCGTCCGCCATCTTGTTTGAATTGGCGCACAATGACTCTCTGGATACGTTGCGCCACAAAGGATGCACCTGATGGATCCTTCGTGGCCCGGGAAAAGGAGGGCGCATTTGCCGGCCATATCTGAAGGAGCCTTTGCAAACCGCTGTGACGCGATCAGCCTTCAGATACAGCCTTCTAAAGGATGCAGCCCCTGGATTGGAGTGTCCGCCAAAGAGTAGGAAAAACACAGATTTACACAGTGTTGCTCAAACTAACGTTACATTTTCCACTAGCATTACAGTTAGGTTCTTTGCTATTGTCTCATGATGATAGCTCTTCTTTGCTACTCTAGGACAGTAGTTACCTGTGGCAGCCATAATACCCGAATGGTTGCAGTACAGTGCAGCTCGCTGTGTGGACTACGGTTTAAGACCAGTGAAAATGAAATGCTTTCAGATGAAACAAGTTGATTTTGTTTAGTCACAGGCTTAAACGTTAACGGTGCACAGACTGGCATACTTGCTGATACCCGAGCCGGATGCCAGCATTTCCAAAACTGGCATCGATATCAGAACGACTCTATCAACTACTTCTTGGTTTCCTTTTGAGAAACAAGCTGTTTCTTTATCCAATGTTAGTGTCAATGTAAGCTATTGCCAAAAGGGAATCAGAAGAACCACAATCTGTCTTTTCACAGACACCCCACTGGAGCGCACATTTCTCCTCCAGGCTCTGAAGCCATCTGAAGTGGTTTTATCCGTCTGTCAGCACGCGGGCGTTTTTACCTTCCAGTGAATGAAGTAACAGGGAGATGAACAGAGCCTCATTGCACCAGGGAACCCCTCGGGAACCCCTATTAGCACCCCCTGCGGGAACCCTTTGACCTCCAAGTTGCGTAGAACCCAACCGCTGAATTACATTATAATACAAGGCTTTTTATCCACAGACAGTGACAGCTGACAAACATCAACCAGCTCCGGATATTTGCTTAAGCTTTGGACAATAACTTTTTATTCTCTGCAGAAGAGAAAGAGGGGGAGGAGGTGGAAATGTAGTTGTGCAGAGGACAAAATACAAAAGAGGTTGCAGGAAAAGCAGTTTGCAGGATTTTGGGGGGCTTTTTGCACGGGGTTGAAAAGTTTAAACCAAAAGACAAGCAGCCAAGCATAGTGAAAGAGCACATGAAGGAGAAAACTAACCACAATTACTGTTTTGCTGAAGTTAGTGTTGCAACAGCCACATACTTAGAAAATAAAATGTCTTCAGTCAAATTGAATGTGTAAATATAAAACCACAGCTGTAAAAATTTACAGAAATAAACACACAACATGCAATATTTTGCACTTTCGACTCACTCTAAATAACTTAGGAACAGTTTAAGGCAGTTTTGGAGGATGTACTTGCCATTCCCATACATAAATCAGTGTAATTAATGTGAATTGTTGTGGTCAGCTTACTTTAGTGATGATGAGCGGCTCGCCGTGCTCGAGCCCTCCTTTCAGCGTGAACCCCCAAGGCGCGCCCCCGTTCAACTGGACCTGAATGTGGTGGAACGAGACGAGCTGCTCAACCGTTTCCATTCTCTCCCTCCGGTCCGTTAGTTTTTTTTCTCTCACTGGTGTATTGTTAGCGTGACACAAAACGTAGCTCGCTAACGGTGCCGGTAGCGGTCCCTCGGCTTCTCCATCACCGCTCTAACAACAACAACGAATGGATGGATGGATGAGTGGAAGGACGGAGTGAGTGAGTGGAAGAGGGGGAGGGAAGAAAGTTTTAGCTTGTGTCAATTGAAGCCAATATGTCGGTTGCAACTTCCGGTCAAGCTTTTTAACGATGACGAAAAGTAGATGTTAGCTTCTTTTACGGATGAAATCTTGCTTTTACACTTTTTATATTGATCTACAAATACTTTAATTGAAATATTTCATCTCAAGATCCGATTATTTCTCCAAAAACAGCATGTATATTGCTTTTATTTTGGTATCTACATCAATTATTTCCGGTAAACTTCAGGTTAGCTTGACGCAGCAAAAAAACTTTGGGAAAACTTTGGAAGTCGACCCCCGCCCACTATTCGAACGGCCGGATGTGATTGACAGAAAGGTCTACCAATAGCAGAGAGGCTTTGGTTGAACGTGTCCAATGAGAAGTGAGAAAAGGGAGGGGCTAAAGGGTACAACAACCACTGTATTGTAATAACATCAGGAAGGCTCACGGCGGCAACTGCAGCCAAATAACAGTATCAGAAGAAAGTGGCTGGCCTTTCATTTGAAATATGAAACCCGCCACTTTGCCACCAACCCCAGCTAAAACAATCATCAGTTCATTTTACTCTCTAAAGCCAAGATGACCTTTACATGCCCACCAAAATCCAACAGTAACATTTAAAAGGAAATAAAGCACAACTTCAAATCTTGATAGTACATAAATTATTGTCCCATATCCAAATAACTGCTGGACCTGATATTTGTTAAATTGATTCTCTAATTTAGAAGAAAACTAATATAGTCCTTGTATGTCCCTATAGCTCAGCAGACCTGCAGTTTGAACAACTACAGCACACAGTCACTATGAGGCCAATAAAAATATTTGATATCACGTCCCACACATTTCTAAGCCCCCACCAGTCGTACCAGTCTCCCTGTCTGACCACCATATTAAGAAATATTTGAACAAGCAGTTAGAAGCTCTCAAAAATGAACCTAGCTTACTGCCATTTATGTTAATTCTCTGCTCCAGCGACTCTTAGCTAAAGCACTAAATGTTTTGTTTGAGTGTTTTGAGAACGATACAGCAAATTAACTCTTATCTTTGTTTAAATGTGAATCTAAGCTTTACTTTAACGGAGCAGATCGTTCATACCATTTAAGGCTCTGCATTTAGCCAACACTGCGAGTGTATTTTTTAGCTAGCTATGTAAGAAGTTACATGAATATGAACATGAAACTCATGATAGACTCGTCTCATTTGTGTGAATTTATAATGGGAAAGACCCTTTTAGCTTTCTTTTAAAGAATAAGATGGTGATATTACTACAAATCTCTTGCTTGTGTGCTTAGTAGCCCACAGAGCTGGTTTCTGGGCGTTATTAGCCTAGCTTAAAGTTTGAGACAGGAAGTAGGTGAAAACAACTAGCCTGGCTCTTTTCACAGGTAAAAAATATGCATTCCAACACCTCCAAAGCAAACTAATTAGCACGCTACACTCTATTGTTAAATTCTTACACAAAAAGAAATGTAAAAATTACATTTTTGTGGTTAAGCCTGCCAAGCTAGGCTAACAACATCCAGATTCAAGCTCTGTAGGCTACTCTAATATCGTTCAGACAATAATTACGAGCAAATGAGACACTAAAAAGTATTAGAAAGTGTCTTAACAACTTCCCAGGTGCTGAACAACAACAAGAAGTGCATTTCATGATGTGTTGGTCCAGTTGGGCGGCCAGTGAAGCAGCGAAGAAGAACAGTGTGCATCAAGTTAACATTAACAAACAGCACCAGGCAAAACCTCGGAAAACTACATAAAAAAACATGTCAGAAATGTGGTGTTTATGTTCATTTTACATTTATGGATACATCAGCTTTCCACTAAGGGTAAAACCTTTCAGACCTTTGAATGCATAATTGGTTAATGTGCATTTAAAAAGTTGGATGGTAACGTAGCACTAAGAACACTGACTATTGATTTTCTCATCTACTTTCTAAGGAGTCTACAAAAAAAACAGAAAAACCTTCAAACTATTCCCTTAAAAACGGCGTCTACGGGCAAAAATTGTGTTAAATGGTTCATCTACCAAATGAGTACATAGGTAACATCTTTAAAATGTTTGTTTCATGATCAAATCTCTCCCATTCAACATCACACAGTGGAGATTTCTGGGACTTGAAGTTGTCTCTGCCTTTTTTGGTGAATTTAGCCCTTACAGCCATTTGCTGCAGTTTTCCCACACTCTCTCTGCAGACTGAAATGATTGAGATTGCAGATAATCACTGTTGTGGAATGCCACCACGCTGCAGTGCCACTTAACTGCATGTGTGTGAACGAGCGGCTATCTTTGTGTGTGTCAAGAGAAAGAACAAGAAAAGGCGAGAATCAAAGAGAGAAGGAGACAGATTCAAACACGCCCGGACGTCTCACCTCTCATCCCCACCACGAGGAGTTTGTTTTGGTCCCATCAGACAACCTTTTTTCTCATTTTCAACCCAGAAACTCAGAACTGTAATATTTGGTTTGGTGGTGAGAGCTGCTTTCAAGTGAGATCAAGTTTAAAAGACCCCAAAAAAAGTTTCCTCCAGCATGTGTTTCTTTCATTTTTAGCAAATTTAACGGCATGTCATCCGATCTGCTCCTCCCAACCGAGAACAATTCATTTAGCAGAAGATCCCAAAGTTCTCAGGCTTCAAATTATAGCAGAACAAACAAGCATCATATCAAAAAACTGCAGCTGGAGTCGGCAAATTTAGCCGAAGTCTGGGAGTAGTCCGAACACAAAACTCAACCACAATGCATACCGAAGATCTTTGGAGCAAAGACAAAGGGACAAAGTCACAAAGTCCTCTTAAAATACTTAACTCATGTAAAAGTAGCAGAACCTCAGTGCAGGAATACTCCATCAGAAGTGAAAGCCCTGCATTCAGCAACAGAATAATGCACATTATATTATTGAATTATAATTATTTGTGTACTCTACTTCAGTGTTATGTGTGGCTTCTAAACGTGGAGCTTATTTCTTACTATATTTACTGCTGTTTAGGAAATTAATTTCTCCTCAGTATCAATAAAGTCTTATCTTAAAAAGTCACAATTTGTTGATTATATATTATGTATCATTCACTTTAATAATCAAAGCAAATAAAGGTACTTGTAGAAGTCTAGAGTATCATGAAGTCAGCACTTCAATTTATTTTGCTCCCACAGGTTGTTGGTTTGCAGAAGAATCCCTCATGGAGAAATATTTTGATTCTACCACCTGGTGGCGCCAAAGTGCATATTCAGATCTTTCACACAATGGACCAATCCAAGTCTCCACTCTGAAGCCTGCAGCACTGAAATCCTCACGGACTTTACTGACGTCAGGCGTGCAGCGTGGGAGCCTGTGATGGCTTGAGATGATGTAAACATGAGGAATGGGACACACTATCATGAACTCACATGTTGCCTGGGAACAAAATGCGCCATTATAAAATAAGAGAGGCCGACGTCCAGTATGTAATTTGGTGTCTTATATTACAGTTCAAGAGTTTAATCCAAAAGGTAACTGGACTTGGTTGAAGTACATTACAGTGTTTAAAAAGAAAAGCCATTCATTTAAAACCTTTGTGACTCTTTGACTGAAAAATCTCAAGTTTTTTATGTTTAGTATTTTTTCAGACTTCTATTTCATTATACAAACATTTGTTTACATTCAGAAGGGATCTGGACCATCACCTTCTTCACGTCGCAAAGATCGCAATGAACTCTGGGTAACTACCAAAGGAAAGTCTGCAGATATGCAGACTCAGAAAGATAAAAAGGCCACATCAGAGCGGGGTCGCTTATGAGCAAACTGAAGACTTTTCCTTAAGTCAGCTGCTTCTTATCCAGAATTAAGACACGTATTTTTGCTTAAAAATATCAAACATGTTCATTTAAATTGTGTTATTTGTCTTTTATTGTGCTCTTAATAGGAGGAAAATGTCAACTCTGGTCTCCAGTATGTAATCTTTGATGGAGCGTGAGAAATGTGTCTTTTAGTTATGAATAAGATATGAATTAATGCATGTAAATCACATAGTTTGATTAAATTATTGGCTCAGTGCACAGTTTATATCTTCAGATTATTTTGAGTACTTTTGCTTCTATCTACTGTGGCTGGATTTGTGATTTTTGATTTTTGAAAATTTTGATTTACATGAGTTAAATTTAGGTTATCAATTATTGGCTGTTTGCTTCTGGTGGTTGGCATGAAATCCACCCGCACTGTACAAAGGTAATCATAAATCAAAGCTATGAAACTTTGGATGCTGAAAAAATTATTATTATTTAGTAGTTGGATACGATAAAGCGACAAATGTAAACAGAATCTTTTAGAATCTAAAGCTTTATACAGAAACATCTAATTTATCAAGAACATTGGCCCAAATTTGAGATAAAAGTCAGTAAAAACATTAATATAATATGAAAAGATATAACAATGGGAAGGATAGAGTGATATGTAAACAATTATTGTTATTAACATTTAATATTTTGTGCATAAAGTGACATAAATGTGCAGTTAATGTAAAACAAATAATTTCACAGAAAGGTACCAATTGACACTTTAACGCACCAATCACGTGACTTACTTACGCAACTTTCGCCGATTCACGCGCACCCGAGGGGTTATATGGGGTCACCGTCGATCTCAAGAAGTTGATTGACATGTTCAAAATGGCCAGTGATCAGGTGAGCCTGTAAATCCCGCCCTCGGCCACGCGGACGATGGTTGCCGACTCTAGCCTCGTTGGTGGAGCTCGCTAGCACCGGAGGTTTTACCCCAAACATGAGGGCGACCCGCAGCAAACACAGCCTACTGCGTGTCTGCGTCCTGTCCTCCTTCATCTTCCTCCTGTGTTCCACCTGCACCGGAGTCGTGGCCGGAAACAAAATGGCCTCTCGTCACCCCACGTTGAGGCGCAGTCGTCGCAGTCATCAGAGCGCGAGGCTCAAAGGCGCGCAGCACCACCGGCCGCTGACGGAGGAGCAGGAAGAGGACCAGAACCTGCAGTTCATGTTGAGTTTGTACCGCAGCGCAGCAGAGCCGGACGGTAGGCCCAAACAGCACCGGAAGTTCGGCTCCAACACGGTGCGTCTTCTGAGGCCATCGGCGTCGTCAGTGCACTACCTGCCAGCGTCAAGAGGTGAGATTGAGCTATATTGAAGTAAAGGTTTCTGCACCGACCAGCTTGAACACCGCCACACACATCTAACTGGCTAACTTAAGAGTAAATATGATATCTAAGATCATTTTTAGAAGAGGACATGTTTAGGAGGCCACACATTTTTTTTCTTTACTCACTTTATCCAACAAAAAGTAGCAGTAAATATATGGATCCTATACTTCCTGTTCTTTGCCCTTGTTTCTCCTCAGACCACCACTACAGCTTCACAGTCCAGTACAACCTCGACACTCTTCCCTCGGAGCAGCTGATCCGAGCCTCATTCGTCCACCTCCGCTCTTCATCCTCACCATCCTCACCCTTCAGCACAACCACCCAGGTCCTCGCTCCTCCCCGCTGCAGGGCTCAGATCACCTCGCTGGGCAAAGAGAGCCTGGTCACCCTGGAGCCCCACGAGCGGTGGACAGAGACGGACATCACCGCACACGTGCGACAGGGGAAGAACCAGGAGGCTGGGGGACACTTGACCCTCACTGCCCAGTACTGGTGCACAAAGCCTGGGGAGGCTGAGGAGGACAGAGGCCTCTCCACGTGGTGGACTCAAGGAAGAAAGGGATGGAGAGGTGAGCCTCATGTTGAAGTCCCAGCTCTGCTTTTATACCTGGAGGAGGAGCGGGAGGTGGAGGACTGGATGGGGGACCTGCTGGGGACTGAAGGGGAGAGCGTCATGAGGCGAATACGTCCGTGGCATCCTGTGCGGCGGGAACGCCGCTCTAAGAACCTCCAATCGTCGGAGCTAAAAGATCCTTCGCTGGATGCTCTGAAAAACGCCCCAACTTCCTCCTCCTCCTCCTTGTCTTTCTCCACCTCCCCCTCCGCCTCCATCATCTCCGACATCCCCAACTACAAACGCAAAACCAGCACGCCAAAGAACCGCTGCAAGCTCCACTCGTTCCGCCTCTCCTTCGACGAGCTCGGGCTGGGTCACTACTTCATCGCCCCGCCGGTGTACAACCCGCGCTTCTGCAAGGGGAACTGCCCGAGCGTGCTGCACTACGGCTACCACTCCCCGCACCACGCCATCATCCAGACGCTCATCAATGACCTGGGCATCGGCGACGTCCCCCCTCCGTCCTGCGTGCCTTACAAGTACATGCCCATGAGCGTGCTGGTGGTGGACAAGAAGAAGGTGGAGTACAGGGAGCTGGAGGACATGGTTGCCGAGTCGTGCACGTGTCGCTAAAGACTCGAGGAAAAAGACTGAAGGGGGAAGATTTGATGGGTGTTTGATCTGCAGCTCGAGACTGGAAGGAGGAAGCTGCTGTGGTTTCAGATCTTCTCCATCACTGTTGAAGCACTTTAGTAAAGAAGGAGGCTGCTGGATGAGGCCTGAGAGGAACTATGGGCTGTGCAGACAGAAATATGTGTCTTGTTTACTGATGTTGTAGAATAATTGTTCTGTGAGTTGTTTGAACACTGTGCAGACGAGTAAATGTGCTTTCCTACTGAGAGCAGAAGCATTGAAGCAACTTAACTGGATATTTAATTAAGCCAAACCTCGCTTCAAGGGTAGCTTAATACAATCAAACTTACTTTGACGGTTACTTGGTGAAAAGGACGAAACATCATGGGTGACTTTTTAAGAAAACAGATATATTTCAAAGAGTTGTTGCTCATAAACTAAATAAAGCTAAAGTATATCAAACTAAAATACAAGGACGAAGACAAACATAGAATCCATCTTCAATATCCGACCTGTGACCGCAGCCATGCTATGAATAATTTCGTTTTTGCGCACTACTTTTTAAAAAAAAACCTGATCTGTCTTTCACATCACGGCTGAGACGCTTTAAAATAACCAGCAAAAAACTCTTTGTGGGTAAAAAAAACAAAAACATTTCTAGATAACTTGTTGGCACTTTTTGAGAAAGGAATCCGAGCTAAATTTGAACCTGTTTTAATGGAAGAGGGGTTGAGCAATGTGGACTACAAAAGGCCTTTTGATGTCACATTTTTGCTTCTTACAATATAAAATGTTGCATTTTGTACGTATTTATAACAGGAAAGGTCTCGAAAAACAAAGATGCTGTTACTGGCCTGTCTTAGATAAACAAGCTGAATGAAGAGACGAGGGAATGAGACGTAGAGGTGTAACAGCATTGATTTAAAAAATTTAAAAAAAGCGATTGATGGAAGTGTTGTTGTGGAAAAGAATGCAATTTTTATTACGAGTGAAAATGAATAATAAATAAAATGCATGTTTTCTAAAACCTAATTTCTTGTCATTTTTGATGCCGATGACTAAAGTCAGTTTTGTTGTTTGACATGGACGAGCTGAGGCGCTAAGACAGTCGTGGTCTTATTCGCATTTGCCTGTGAAGAAAAATCCGCGCCGTACTTTTGTTCAAGATTTCTCCCCCTTCATCATACTGTTAAACGTTTTATTTACAGACAAAAAATAAAGAGAGACTACATTAATTTAAACCTCTGGTGAGGTAACAGAGTAACAGCAACCGTTTGTATCATCAAACGAGCTGATTTTAAAGTTTGTGTGAGAAGCAAATATAAATATAACTTGTATGAATGTTTTTAAATAACTACATTTTTAACATCGGCTTCTTCTATGCAAGCAAACATTTGTAAGAGAAAATGGAACCTTTAATTTTATGAAAACATTTTTAGTAAACTGTATTATTGCATTGAGTCCTACAGATGGAGCTCTTGGTGCATTACAGCTCTGGGAAAAATGAAGAGACGCTGCAAAAAAACATTTCTTCTCTGGTTCTTGTATCTGTAGGTTTGTGTTTGTGTGAAATTAACTTTTGTTTTATTGTAAACAACATTTCTCCTACCAAATCAAATATTCTCATTTAGTCTTTTATTCACGGAAAATGACGACTGGTTAAGAAAACCAAAAGATGTTTTCAGAGCTGGAATAATACAAGGAAAACAAGTTCATGTTCATGTTTAAGCAGCAGAATACTAAAGTTTTGTGTGGTCTGGAGCTGTTTGTTTCCTGAAGCAGACACAAATCCTGAAACCAGCCACAGATGCTGGTTTGATTTCTTACTAGATTTATCTTTCACAGAACAAAAGATGACCCTCGTATATTGTGGGATCTATGAGGCTTCTGAATTCAGTTTCATAAACATTTCGTGTTTGTGCCTTTAATGTCTCCTTGACCTCTTTATCGTGAGAGGTCTTTGAGGAGGTCAGGTGGGATTAACATGAAAAAAAAGGTCAAACTAAACACAAACACAGGCAGTTTTACCATGCGTCACTGGGCCTCTTCACCCTGGAACCTCATGAATTTGTGTTATTTATTTTATTAAATATATATAAACCACTTACCTTTCTTGCCTCTGTGAAATTATGATTTATATTATGTAAAAATATATGTTCTCTCTAGAGGAAGCAATTTGAAAGCAAGAAAAGTTTGCAAAAAAGCAAAAAGAATTTCTAAAAAAGGAGCAAGACGTAACATTTGCAAAACAGCCAAAAGTACCAGAACTAACAGGTTGCCTGTTGTTGACCTAAAACAATCAAAACCATCTTTGTTAAGTTAAAGTTACTTTAAAGTCAACCCACAATAATTACGTTGAAGTTATCAATGAGTTCTGGCCTGTTGAACGCATATTTAAATGACTTCTTCAGGCCAGATATCTGCTGGACCGGCACGTATGGTTACTGAGAAATGTATGTAAAAAAAATACAAATTATACCCATAAATAAGTCAGTAAGAATTAAATTGTGAATCCTTTTATAGTTGATGGACGGCAGCAACTGAGTCGACATGTTATGAAATGCGCTTTGCTCCGAATCAAACAGGGGCCGTATGTGGGTCATCATTCGACAATGTTTACCGACAGACATGCACGCACACCTCAACATGGATGTGCATGAAAACGCACCCCTTCACACACACACACACACACAGGTCATGCAAACATACACACAAACTATGTGTAGGTCATGACGAGCTGCGACCTATTTGGAAGCCAGTTTTTATTATATTCAGCATGCATCTCTGCATGTGGAGGTATATAGGGCAGCTTTAAGTGTGTCATTCTCTCCTGTGGACTGAATCTCGCCTGTTTATTCACAGGTAGAGAGTGCAGTGAACTGTGACGTTTCTTCCTGACCACAGCTAACTGGCCCTTGTGTGTCACAGTAACCCAAATGTGACTAACCAGCTGTGAACTTGTTTTCCAACATGTATATTGCATCACAAAATGGAACAACGACAACCTAATGGGAAATAGAGCTTAAGCTCCCTGAAGTGACCTTGATGATATCTTTTTCAGGGAGCTGATCAATGCCAGCGTGACTCAGAGTGATTATTTTGTCCTGTGCAAAGAAGTTTAAAAATAAAAGCAGCATCAATTATGTAGCTTTGGGCAGTAATATGGTTTTATTTAATAACTTTTTACTTCTAAACAGGAAGTAATTGGAGTTGCTGCTGTTTTCCTCTGGATTGTGTGATTACAGCCGAATCCCTAGCAACGGTCTGTTCTTCATAGCAACGGTCTGTTATCTAGAAAGACTTTGGAATGCCTTGATTAACCAATCAGAATCAAGTATTTGACACAGCTGTGTAATTATTATGGATAAATATGCACTTGACCATGTACACACACATTTTCTTCCCATGTAAAGCTAAAGGTGGGAAAGTCAAATGCTACTATAACATCATATAATTTGTATAGATTTAGGCAAACGTCACTGCTTATACATTTATCAGCAACTGAAAAAACCAACAACCTGTCATGAACCAGGGACCAAAAGGAAGGACTCAACAGCAAACTCAAAACCAGTGGACAGATTTCAGAATGGTTAAATGCCAGGCAAGGTCCGGTACACAAAATAAGCAGTCAGGAACAAGCAGAGGTATCCAAAAAGCGTGAGGTGAAAAGGCAAGGTAAAAGGCAAAACAGGGTCCAAATCAGAGGTAAAAAAACGAGAGCTAGGAACAAAACGCTGGAACGCGACACAAGGGTACAAACGAACTGGCAGCGAGACAGGGGAAGACAGGGGGTTAAATACATGAGGTAATGAGGGTGATGAGACACAGCTGGGGAGAGCACAATCAGGAGCAGGTGAGCACACGACGGGGGAGGGGCAGGACACAGACCTGAAACAGAGAGAGTGATTTCAAAATAAAACAGGAAATACCAGACAGGACACATGAGGAAAAAATAAAAGAAAACTTAACCTAACGGACAGACATGACACAACCACTGAAAATCGGAAGGAAATCTAGCCAGATGTCAAGCTAAAGCTAAGCTAACAGCTAACGGTAGCATTCATCCTCTTGCTAGATAATATTACTGTTAGCTAAAAGGTGTCTGAAAGCTAATGAAACAGTTTGGTAGTGTTACACGAAACAATACCAAAGACTTAAGTTTCAGGCTAGCATAAAGTTAGACACTGCTGTCTTTAAAGAAAACATCGTTCATCATAGTCACATGGCGGCCATTTTTACTGCGGTGTTTTGGGTTCTTAGTGGTTTAAATAAACGGTTTCTGACAACTGTTAATTCTTTGCGTCTCGATCAATGAGCAACTTAAAAGACAATTGATATTGAAATCCAGAAGAACATCTGGTCATATTTCAAGTAAAAACAATAGCTAATGGCTTAGGCAACAGTTAATGTTAGCATTTAACAACTTCCTAGCTAACTTAAAGCTAATGTAAAGTTAGCTAGGAAGTCTTGGGTCTGTATGTGACTGACTGAGTAACTGCCTGACTGACTGAGTGAGTGAGTGACAGTACTTTCACAGCCATAGTCTTGCTAAATATCTAAGTTGCTCGTTGCTCGAGAATCAGAGAAATAAAAATATAGTGAATGATGTTTTCTTTTTAGACTGCAGTTGCTAACTTTACGCTAGCTAAAAACTGCAAAGATCTTAGGTATCTTTGCTATTGTAGACTGCAGTTTTGGACTTTATTCAAAACTGCTGCTTGTTTATATGTTTTAAAAGAATGTGGCAGCTGTGGGTAAATCTTTAATTCCAGTAAAATTGTATTTAATGAAGAAACTCAAGCTTAATCACGTACTGTAATCTTATTTAACCCGAGGATCTGCAGTGCTGGTGTGTTACCGTAACATTAGTTTATAGAGTGACTGGAAATCCTCAGTTTTACAAGACCTCCCTGTCTACCTCCTCCAGGGATTTCTCGTGTGTGGTTTTGTCCTTCTTATCCCAATCTCTCCTGGCACACATTGTAACACACACAAGCACACTTCAGCAAGACTGATTCCAATAAACGTCACACATGGCTGCATCACACAGTGAAGAAGTGAGCTGTTACTAATTACATTAGACAGATGCCTGATGGGACATTTAATTATTAAAAACATTTGAGTGGTGTTACTGGATCTTGTGTGAAGATCGTTGAGTCAGGCCGACTTTATAATGAACAGAAATGTTCATTTATTGGAAGCTGTGTGCCATTGTGCCAAGCATATTACCCTTTTAGAGTTGTAGCATGCTAACATTATCATGCTAACATGCCTCTAGCTGTTTGATTTTTAGAGGAAAAATTGAACTTTTGGGTTTGTCCAGATCCAAATGCCATTGACAGTTGTACAAATATTCAAACCTACAAAAAATTCAGTGTATAAGATGCACTATTAATCAATTGTTTTTCATCTTGAAAGTGGGCTGCGTCCTATATACTGGTGTGACTAATATACCAGTATAAAATTCAGAGAGATATTTCATTGTGTCACGATATTTTACCCAGACGATGGAGCTATAATCTAGCTTAAGCTTTGTCACGGATGTGCCGTCATGGTCGCCAGTGCAGCCGCCATCCTCACAACAATCAACGTTACAGAACGTAGGCTGACCTGAACTACCGCACCGGGAGCTAGCAGGATTGCTAACTTGACATGGTGAAAACAGATGGTAGTAGATGGAACTCTCTCATGCTGCAGGTAGACACGTTATGTCATCACGCTGCGCCGCGCAGGTCTTCTTTGCGCCGGGGACAGCCCATTATTTTAACGGTTAATTATATCGGCGGATATTGGCGGATATCGGCGTGTCGTTTTTAAGCCAATATTGGCCGATACCGATAACGTGCCGATAATACCGTGCATCCCTAGAAAGGATGTATCATGGTTTTGGAAAGCTCTTTTAGCATTATATCATAAATTGCTTATACAGGTTGCAGGACTTGTTGCTAATGAACGAAAGCTTTGGAAAAATTTTTGATGCTTTCACTGGATTCCGATAGGTATGATTCATCCTCGACATGAATGTTGGTTCCAAATTTGATCCATCCAATTGTTGAGATATTTCAGGCTAGACTCACTTTTTCTTCGGGGTTATGCAGGATGGCTAGCCTACTTTCCACCACGGATGATCAATATGACTTATTTATTTAAATATAAAAATGACTGATGGTTAAACATTGTCTCAATGTTCAGACAAGAGCTGCCTGTTTGCATCATATATCAATAACCCTGTGATTTTTTCAGCAACGGTTGACAATTTTCCAGATCACACAGGCATAGAACAGTCAACAGAACATCTGAGTCAACAGTTATTTCAGCACAGGCAAAGCTATAAATACAAGCGTTAAAAGCAAAACCGACCAAACACTATGTTTCACCATCAGCGTCTCTCGCCTTGCATAACACATTTTGTTCATCTAAATTCAAGAGGATTTCCTGCGCTTACTGCTTGGTAATATCTTGACCTGAGCTTAATTTCTATGGCAGAAGTAGGATTAATGTAGGGACTACATGCTTTTAGAAGGAAGATTCAGTTTGTTTGAGTGGAATCAATCCAACTTTTGCAAATATTTAGCCACTACTTTGGAGAACTCTGAAATACAGAGTCGCATCATCAACAAAAGGTCTTAACTCCCTATTTAACAGCTCTGTCATTTGAGGAAACAATGATGGAGAATGAAGCTAACATTTTTTTAGCTGTGTAGCAACATCCATATTATTAAAATTCCACGTGTACATAACTTTCTTTAGAAGAAATACATGGTCAGTTTTGAGACGGACGCAAGGTTCAAATACATCTCCCCGACAAAGTAATTTTTCTGTTAGCAATCATGCTAGCTAGCTTGTTAATGGAGAAGTGGTTGACTAGCGTTAGCATTTTAATGGCTACGTGGTTTGCTAGCTGCAGAATTACCAGCAGATGTTTCACACTGTTGAATTCATCTACAGATAGTGGAAACACGTCAAGAAATTCTCTGCAAGGAGGAAGGAACTCTGAGGAACTCTGCAAGGTAGTGACCATGGATAAAAAGCACTTGAATTAAAATACAAAAAATCAGCTTTCCAAATGTTTTATAAGGAATGAACTACACTGAACGCCTTTGTTCCACCAAAGTGTCTTGTTAAGTAAAATTAGACGTAACATAACTTAATTTCTGTATACAGCAGTCAAGTAAATTAGTTTGTTACCCAGAATAATGATTATAAAGCTGTACATTCTTGCTATTAAACAGAGAAAGAGATAAGAGACAAACATTGCCAGATATGAACTGTCACCACAGCCACTATCAGAGGATTATTGGCTTCAATTCAAGGCCTGTCCACATTTATAGGGCTTTCTGTGTAACCCATTTCAGTGAACATCACCCTGCTCAGTCCACATGAGCACTGAAAACTGGTCAGATGAGGGCATGTCTACGACCTCGCTTCGATCCGTTTGTCCAAGGGAATTATTCCTGTCTTTGTTCAGAACAAATCAAAGTTTAAAGTTCAGAAATGCTTTTTTTCCTGACCAGTCGAGCGTGATTTGGCTGTGCCAGAAAGAAAACTGGCACCTTCTGCCTCAACTTTGGATTCCTGCCCGTTCCAGTGGGCTTTGCCAACAATTAGACAGCTCCCCCTTAAGAGAACAAGTCAGAGGTGTTCATGAGCATCCCGGGAAGTATAAAGCATTAAGGGAAAGCCTAGAAAATAGAGTCCAATGGCAGCAATGGTAGAACTTGTTTTCACAACTTTCACCTCCAATATTAAAACCAGTTGCATAAGTCCAACACGTTTTTCTCCCCCTATCTGTATTCTCTGAAGGATGATCATGAGCCATCTCTTGCTCTGCAGTTCAGCTCTGCAGCTGCTCAGCCTGTCAGGCGTTATTTGATGAGTCATGCTGGTTGATAATAAATCATGCAGATGTTCTGGGTTTATGTCGTACAGGGTTCCTGTCAATCTCGTGATCCTCTGGAGGCCTGTCGGTGATGAACAACCTTACTGGAATGAGCACAGGAATTTTCCGTAACTTCCATCTGTAATCCTCTGGGCTACTTGATTAAATTAACTGTACTTGTTCTCTCTTCTTTACATTCTCTGTAAGTTTTGATACTTTTGTTTAACATCCAGCCTCTCTGTCCAAGGCAGGTGTTTCTTTTGGATAAAAACCTCCTTAGCTCTTGTCTGTGAAGGCTCTAATTCATAGCTTAATCCAAAAGGGCAACTGGACTTGATTGGAGTTCTTGAAGACGTTTCACCTCTCATCTGAAAGGCTTGTTCAGTTCTAAACTGACTGGTAGACGGAGCTTGATATAATGACCTACTGAGGTTTATATTTCTTGCTCCGTCCACCAGTCAGTTTAGAACGGAGCGGGGCGCTGGTTTAGCTTAGTTGGTAGAGCAGGCGCCCCATATAGAGGCTGCAGTCCTCGATGCACTGATCGCGAACTCGACTCCCGATCTGCCGATCATTTGGTGCATGTCATCCCCCACTCTCTACTCCCCACATTTCCTGTCTCTCTTCAGCTTTTCCTATCTAATAAAGGCGAAAAGCCCCAAAAATAAACTTAAAAAAGAACGGAGCAAGCCAATCGGATGAGAGGTGAAACGTCTTCAAGAACTCCAAACAATTCCAGCTACCCTTTTGGATTCAGCTTGGAATCCTTATCTCCTCCAGGTTAACCTCAAATTCCTTTGAAAATGTAACTGCATACATAAAACTGGATACGTAAATGCTAGTAGTGATGTACTTACCGCCTGTGTAACCCATTTCAGTGAACATAGGATATGAACAGAAATAGCTTTGAAATGCCTGTTAAAATTACATAACCATCCAGCAGGAAATTGATTATTTGAAGACACGTCTTGCAAATATGTTGGCACTCTGACCTTTGTCTTACTAACCCAGTTGACAAGGTCAGGCCACGTGCACACGGGCCTCTGTTTTTGTAACCCAGTCCAGGTAAACTCAACGCAATGACACATGTGTTGCTATTCCATCTTTGTATGGGTCAAATGTTTACAGACACGATTGCAGCTTGGGAGTACAAGTATATATAGTTAGGAAAAGCTGCAACCTATTGACTTTTTAAGGTTCATACTAGGAATAATGTAAGGTGCCAGTTCTCAGGACTGGACTTGGTCACCAGAGGACCATTTTGGTGGAGTTAGCGGCCCAAGTAACAAGTAATTTCTCAGCAAAAAAACTGCATTTTACTTTCACTTTGACATGAAGAATCAAAACATCTGGAGATGTGATTTTGTCTTTCTTCGGGCATCTCGACAAAACCAATATGTAGCACAAATACTCACCCACAGAAAAGTCACGTGCCTGCTTATGTAAACCACACCTGCTTCTCTCCTAAATTCTGCCTACATTGTATAAGTGGCATGGTAAGATTACGTCAGGTCAGGGGCATCAGTAGTCCAAGATATACTGCAGCACACAGACTCCGCAAATTGATAAAGCCTTATCTTACTGCAAGTTCATTCACACACACTGCTGTATTGACACACACATATCCAGTCACCTCTTTAAACTCTTTTCGCCCAGCCTTGTCTCTGTGCTATCATTCCTTTGTGTTACGATCACGTGTGCCGTGTCTGGTCCACCTTTGCTCATGTTATCAGCGAAGAAGATGAGAATGAGGTAGTTGAGACAGAAGAGAAAAGAAGGACCACAAGAAGGAACAGAACGTGTTGGATGGCCTGGTTTTCGGTAAACGCCTAATGTCACATTTGGACCAGAAAAGGGAGATAAAGAAAGGGGTGGACAACACAGCATGGACTGTGACTCTTTCTCCCTCCCTCCTGCTTTCCCTCTCCTGGGATCATGGCCTGTCTATATAAAGGAGAGCCGGTACCACAGCTGAGTTCGCTGACTCAGGCTGCCTTGAAGAGACTTAGTGCAACTCAGACAGAAACTGACTCCAGACTTTGACGGGAAACTGTCCTGAAAAGTTGACGGCGTTAGTTGAGTCCTCCAGGAAGTGTTGGAGATCGGAGAGCCTCCCTGGTGCAGAAGAAATTTACTCCCTCAGAAACTAAATCTTTCCCTTGAATACTTGTTGATGAGCGTAAAGATGCAAGACACAAGCTTCTTCACCCAAAGGAAAGCAGCAGTAGCACTGGGCTTTGTGCTGCTAGTGCTGGCTCAGCAGGTGAGTGGACTGACCTGACTTGAAATTGAAGTAGTCGTCATGGTATGAATAAATGTGAATTATATTATTTAAGGTGGATTACTTCTCTCTTGTTGCAGCAAAACAAGAGTTTGAAATACTAGAAACATATGCTCTACGATGTTAAAAACTGGAGAAGGGGAATTTTAATGCGAGATTGGGGTAAAGACACAACAGAGACAAGGCAGATAATGTAGGGTGTATTTAGGGTAGGGTTATATTTTATGTTTTAGAGATATGCAAAACACCTGTACAACTTACCACACTTTATTGTATGTCAAAATTTTCAATAAACAAAATTGTGAGGAAAAAAAAAGGGATATCCAAAAAACCAGAGTAGCCGGAAAGTGGGAGTTAAAAAGTGACAGAAAACAAAAGTGCTTGTACTACACTGTATTTATCTATTCATAAAGAACACTGACGGATAACAAAAGTCCTGATATTGAGTGTAAAAATTCTCCCTTGACCTAGAAAACAGATTAATTGTAACTGCTTTCCAGCTGATGAAGGCTGTCATATGTGGTAGAAATTTCCAGAAAAAGATAATAAAAGTTATACTATTATTTTTTACAGTTAGTTTTTTTTTTTTAATGTATAAAGTGGAATATTTCTTCACATACTGTTTATTTAATTTCAGTCAGTAAACTGTTAGAACACTGAACTTTTGCCTTTTTTCAATTTGCTGCTTTTCTAAAGAAATTGTTCCGTCTGTTTCGTTGTGTACACCAGGTATGTGCAGGTCCGCTAGTCCAACGGGTCCAGCCCAGTTCCGACCTGACAGCAGATTCGAACGGGGTCCACATACTGAGGAGGATAGCTCGGATGACCCCGCTGTGGAGGATCATGAACAGTAAACCATTTGGAGCTTACTGCCAGAACAACTACGAATGCTCCACGGGACTCTGCAGGTATATACATCTTAAATTAAAGTTGTGTCAAGTCTTTAGAATTGGACTCAAGTAGAGATAAAAATTATTGGTGTGAGAAGTAAATGTTAAAAACAGCTTATTTTGTTTTTTTTTCGTGAAGGTTAAATGGTGATGATTTAATGTGGTAAAAGTTTGTTCAGTTTTTAAGAGGCTAAAAATAGTCATCATGCTGAATATGGCATACCATACACTAATAATGTTTCTTTTGATACCCATCTAGCACCGCTAACAATATTCGCAAGTCAGCATTCTAGCTAACGCAAGGTGTGAAGCTGGTGGCTGTTAGCTAACTTCATTTTTATTACTTCAAATTTACTGTCATTTAGTTTGACATACAAAAGTTATTCTGAAGAGCCAATAATGATGGTATTACACCTATAACTGTGATTTGTAATGTAGCACTACAGAAAAAATACAAATATAAAATGTCGAATTTAATAGGCTACAAGAAAGTTAGGAGGTATAAATTGTACTAGCGTACACTGCATCTATCAACTATTCTGTAACACTTTTTTTTGGGTGAAGTGGCAATGACTCTTCTTGGTCTCACTCATTTTTCTTCCTGTTTCTGTTTTCTGTCATCTCTCCAGGGCGGGACACTGCTCCAACAGCCAGCGACCCCCCTCAGAGACTGTAAACTACTAGAAGTCCCCGGACACGAGTGTTTACATGAGTGTACAGACATAATGCTTAGGAGGGCTTGTCATGTTGAGGGATGTTTTTTAAAGAATAGTTTTTGTATTGATTTGTGCCAACAAGTTGCTGATGTGAATGCCTATATATACACTTAAACATCAGGTAGTTACACCCAAGATAAGGCAGGTAGTCAGGGGGGATTTACTGCTTCACTTGATGTATTTCAAACGGCAAAAATGAGACGTATCACTTAAATTATAACATAAAGAGGTGCTAAAGTGCTGAACTTAAAGGAGTTTTTATACTTGATGATTATCTGAAACCATTTCCAACTAAACATACTTGTAACTCTTTAAACCCAAATCCCAAAGAACTTTTTTTATTTTTGTAACATAATGGCGGATGGAGCAGTCGAGCCTTTTAAAAGCTCCTGACCTTCAAATTTGTCTGGGTTTCGTCACCAGTCTCGTGTTTGGTTAGTTATCTCTTGAATGTGTCCTTCACTTTAGACATCCCACTGTTGTCAATGTTTTACATGAAAACAAACAGACTTCCCCTTTTCCTCAGAGGAATCATTTGGTTTAGGTTGCTACATTTTATAACCGCAAATATCTGCTTTGTTAAAAATTAACTGTTACAGAAGTACACTGCTTTAAACGCCAGATACAGCACATGGCATGTTTTGACTTATCTTAATATTTTAGTAACTATTGGGCCATCTGTCGGGTAACTGTCAAAAATAATAACAGGGAAATTTAGATAAAACAAAGAAGAAGGAGCAGAGGTTACAAAATATGGCTCTAGCACCATCAACAGTTTTTTATTATAAATTTATCTTTTTGAAGTTTGAAAATTCCTCTGCTTCAAAGTTCAAAATTATTGAACTGCAAAACAAATCCACAGAGTAAATTCACAATATATGTAATAGATGCATACTAATTTGGTAAAATACAGTAATTATGCGATTATTTTTTATTTATTTTGTCATTTGTTTAAGATATAAAAAATGTACCCACTTACATTTTATTGGACTATATTTGTTTGTGATATTTTAAAGTTTTGTTTGAGAATAATCAATAACTCTGACTGTGTTCAAATGTGTTCAAATACTTGTAACAGACTCATAAATATATATATTTTTTGCACATCCATCTCCTAAAATTGACAATGATCAGGGATTAAGCTTTTGACTCACCTGCAGAGTTTACGTCATGCACAGAGCAGGTGATATTTTATACACAAACATTTGAGTAGGATTGCATTTTTAAACCCAAATTATCTTTGTACTGTGTCCTGTCTACTGTTTGTACTGTATGAGTTGCATGTAGAAGGCTGGAGAAGAAGTGGAATAAAAGCATTGGGGGAAAAAAATATTGAATGCATCTGTGACTCTTTTCTACTGTTTTTAGAATGGTAATGGTTTTAATAGTTTTATCCTACATGCTCACATTACCTTCCATATGAGAGACATGGTTTGAACAATAAGGAACTGAGACAAATAATTTGAAATTAAAGTTAAATAAGCCTGCTGTTATTCTACATTTTTCTTAATCCGAACAAATGTCATGAAAAGACCAAAACCAACAATCTGCATCTTTAAACAGGTCACAAAAATGTACTTTATCTTTTAAAAAAGCTCTATAGATTTGTAAAACAGCAGGGTATTGTAGTTTTTAGAAAACATTATTCAAAAAATTATCTGCTGGTGACTTTTTTTCTTTTTCCAATGCACATTTTTTGCTTTAATAAATATAAACAGCTATTTAGAGATTTTAAGCCTACACTATTTATTAGTCCCTCCAGGAGGTTGCAAAGTTGTGTTCCCGCGAATTCACGCAAATTCAACCAATTGCCACAACATTTCTGCAAATTGGACCAGTCATCCTATTTCCCTGCGTGTGAAAAGTCAGCTGCATTAATTGTCTTATTTTTTTTAAACGCGTTAAATATTTGAAATGAATCGCAAAGATTAACACGTAATTTTGACAGCACTAGTTTATTTATATCTAGATGGCTTTATTGGAGTGTTTTTCCTTTCACAGTGGATGTGTAATGTGTTACACAGGGAAAAAAAGCCTAAAAACATAGCAACCTGTCTCTCAACTTTTTAAAAATCAAGCCACTAAATCAGCCATTTTAGGCCGCAACAATCACAGAAAAACCCTGCGAAATCCTGGAGTTACTGCCTTAAATTAAGTCCTATTAAGGTTAATAGAAATGTCTTAAATTCTAAAACAGTAAGAGGAATTCTGCTTTTTTTTTAATAACTCAAATTGACTCAAACTTGTAATTATATGTGCTAATATTGGTCATGATTTTCCTTTCTTTTATTTTTAAATCCCTTTCTGGGAACTTGTGCAGAAAACTGCCTGAAAACAAAACGCTCAGCAGCTTACTCAGCAGATCTCTGTTGCGTGATCACATGTAGCGAACACCAGAACTCCTGCAAAACTTTCACTGCAGAACAAGCACCACTGTCTGACTCATGCACTCTGACTAATCTGCTTTTTTGTGCACTCACTCGAGACTGAATCTGCTGTCAGTGTTCAAAAGTCAAACTGCGCTTGGCGTTCAGATGTGCGGTGTTTCACAACGACAGAGCTGAGCCAAGTGTGCGAGAGGCACAAACTGAGAGGAGCGGCTGGAAATCATGCAGATCCACAAAGATTGATAGCTCCTTCAGGATTTTTCCACTTAAGAGAAGAATGTGCAGAGTCATCAGAAATGTGTGCTTGCATGTGTGTTACCTCTTTGTGTGCGTTTAGTGTACATGCATGTGAGTATCTGTGCACATGTCTACTTGCCCAAACACTTGGGATGAGTCTGCATGTGCAAGAAACAAATTCAAAACACAAGAAGTGATTTTAATTACGGAAAATTCCCGGATCTGGAAATGATCACGAGGTAACCAGGGAGCATCGACAACACATAAAATTCTGCTGAAATGGAAAGACACCTGTCACTGCAAAAACCGTGTACTGTGAAATCAGGGTTTTGCTTATAAAAACTTGGCAACAAAATATCACTGTGGTTTAAAGAATGTGTTTACTGTTCCTTAATATCACATGGTGAACAGTTCACGCTCCTCTGGCCTGATATCGAACTTGGGCCCTTCCTTGGCTGTCTGGCAGGAGTCATCTGGCACTCTCGCCTTGCACACAGTGTTCTGCATACAAGCTGTTCTAGCCAACTCGCCGCAACATTTAACTGTGTTAAAGTGTATGTTGCTATTTAATAGACATGGTGATTTTGAGGGAGTGTGATCAGACGGCATGAGATACAGACAGGCAAGCTGTCACTGAATAGTGATTTGCAATCCAAAGATTTAATTGTACATTTTTGAGGGCTGCTTTTTGGATTCCTCATCTCTGCTCTCATGATTCATTTGAGATTTATGTTCTCTCTTATCTTCTGTCTGTGGTTTTAGTTCGCAACAGGCCTCCGCTGGAGCTGGTAGCAGGTAGTAAAATTATAGGCTTCAATTTTGTCGTATTTACTTGAAATGGACACTTACAACTTTGTAATCCTGCAGTAGAAGCCTGAGTATATAATACAATTTTACAGCACACTAGAAAAACATTAATGATGCCTCTTGTATACAGTTGTCCCAGTAAACTCTCCCAGTAAGTTTTGCTAACTTAATCAATGAGGTTATTAATTGCTGCACTACTTTCCTGCTAAGATACGTTTAAATGGGACTAGGAAATCCAACCCTATTAAAACAACCTCTCCTTTATAATAATAATAATAAACAATATATTCCATTTGAAACAATAAACATTTAATATTACTCCATAAAAAATGTCCTTACAATGTGTTCACGTCATAAGTACAGAGAAGGGACTCTGGTGTCTCTCTTTGTCCTTTACATGCGTTCTTGTCTTAAGCACATAAAGGGGACTCGTGTCTCTTTCTATCCTTACAAGGACATACAGTAGTATGGTGCCTCTCTCTGTGCATACAATGAGATTACGTCATAAGGACAGAGAGGGGACTCAGGTGGCTCTTTTTGTCCTTTAAATGTGTTCCCATTATAAGTACAAAGAGGGGACACTCTCTGTCCATACGATGTGTTCACGTCATAAGTTCAAAGAGGGGACTCGTGTCTCTTTCTGTCCTTACAAGGACATACAGGAGTATGTTGCCTCTCTCTGTCCATACAATGAGATTACGTCATAAGGACAGAGAGGGGACTCAGGCGGCTCTTTCTGTCCTTTACATGTGTTCCCGTTAAGCTCAAAAAGATGACACTCTCTGTCCAAACGATGCGTTCATGACATAAGTACAAAGAGGTGGCTCTCTCTAAGTTCTTACAATGTCTTCACATTATAAGTACAAAGATGGGACTGTTGTCTGAAAGTATTTAAATAACAGGAGCTAGCTGATTAGAAATAACCGTATATAATATCTTTATTAGTTTTTTTTGTTGATTATTTAATTATTTTTTTGTTACAGAGGTTTTTTACATTGAAATATCCTTAAAACTAATAAAACTGATAAAGCTAAGTATCATGATTCATGATTGTTAGTGACTGTCGTCATTTGCTCATCTCTGCTTCATGAAGCCATTATACAGCTGGTCAGTGCCCCCCCCCACACTGGTCAAACATCCGAGCATTGCTGACTGCACAAATTAAATGCGCTAAGGTTTCTATCGATTCTGTGTGTTCGTTTCTTCGTCCTTACAAACTCCATCTGCAAGTGCAACAGCCTGAGTTATAACAGATTATAACGTATGTTTTCTGGATAAGCGCCTGTTGCTGCAGTGCCAGCATGGCTAATAAAATGAAGATTACTGGTATTACAGGTATTGAACTGAACTTCAAAAAGATTATGATGTTCACTTCAAAGCTCTACACCAAAGAATCCTGAGATATGGTTTTCATTGATCCGGCCTTAGTAGATTTATTACACTGTCTATGTTAATGTCACATGTTTTGCATTGAATCATGTTTTGATCCAACAACTGAAACTATTTTTACTCTATTTTAACTGTATTTTACCCAGCTGATGACTTTTTTGAGAAATGTACAGCAGTTTGATGAGGACATGTTGGTGTGTGTGTGTGAGCAAATCATACTTTCAGAAGTCAATATTTACAGGCTGTGACAGATTCTGTGTTTATTCCTGTCTGTTTGCCTTTTTCACATGTATATAACCCAGGTCATGTATTTTTGTCTGTTTAACATCAGCACACCATGTTTCAAAGTTTAACATGACGCAAACTCATTTTTTTTGTCCTTTGGAACTTGAGGTTTTTTTATGCTGTTAGTATGCCAATGTCAGTTTGGTATTATGCATTTCTTTCCCTCTAAACTTCTTTGACAGGGTGGAGAAATTTGTGGTGAAATGCAATATAAGAATATTTTGTCCATATGCAGCACAATATTATTGTGATGTAATCAGTATCTCTGGTTTGAGTTTCGTCTGTGAGCCTTGGGTGCATGTCTCTCCTCCCTTGGAATATTTGTTTCTTCTTCTGTGAGCAACCAAAAAGCAAAACACACCACTTTTTTCGACAACTTTACCAAAGCCTTTGAGTTTTAGGTTTACTCAGAGTGGATAAAAGATTAAAGATTAGTTTGCAAATACTTACTTACTACCGTTTCTTAACTGTAATTATAATTATAAAACACATTTAAAAGTAAAAGTTTATATCTTTAATTATATTGAGCTTTTTACAAGCCTCTTTTGCACACTGG
This sequence comes from Semicossyphus pulcher, assembly GCF_022749685.1. Taxonomy (NCBI): domain Eukaryota; kingdom Metazoa; phylum Chordata; class Actinopteri; order Labriformes; family Labridae; genus Semicossyphus; species Semicossyphus pulcher. The sequence continues at coordinate 14,919,614 of NW_027211695.1, read as the reverse complement.
ATATTTTTATTACATTCATTAGCTATCTTTAAGTGTTGCATTTTTAAGTTTTAGTCTGGTTTAGAAACTTATTTTAGTATTTTTAGGTGTCTTTTAGGTGCATCTATTCATCCATCCATGATCTGTCACTGGTAGTGCAATGAAAAGAACAAGAAAGGAAACAAAGATACACGCATAAGTTCATAAACATTCACTGTGTTGTTGTAAAAGCTCCCCGTACAGCAGATAAAATGTTGAAAAGTACCCTGACCTTTAGCCATGAAGTTATAGTGAAGCTAGTCTGCACACATTTAGTGCCACCTGCTGGAGGCCTTTACCCGTTTGCAGACAAAATATTTGTACTTTTAAATGGTACAGTAGATTGTTGTATTATCATGTTAATATAATGGTTGTGCGATTTTCATGGAGTGTTGTTCTCACATATTCAAATTACACAAAGAAAATTTGTTTATCACTCTGGTACTGTCCAATAAACTAAAGTTAATTTATTCCCTGTAAGATCTCTTGTTTTTCTCGTACTGGAAACTGATTCCTTTAAACCTTAGTGAAGCAATCATTTAAAGCTGAAATTTGTGCATGTAAATGTAAAACAGCAGGTGTGTGTAAATCGCCATAAGTTCTACCTCAATTATATTATTTTATTGTAATAAAATTACAGTTAAGCCAACTGCAGCTGCAAATGAAGGCATGGAAATCCACACTTACTAACAGTGCAGTCCAAAATCTACCAAAGTGCACCACAAGCTAAAAACAGTTTAATTTCCAACAAATAAAAACAATAAAGGTTCTTTATGTGTTAAAAAATAAGTTGGTTTTATTACATTAAAATCTGCCCTTTTTTTTTTTTTTATTACAGTTACAAACAAAACAGCACTCCTGTAGCTTCACTCACACACAAACTTTAACACATGCAAACATCCTCTTTAAGACGCATCTAGAATAACTTCCATTAATTATTAATTAAGATGCCTTAAATAAATAAATAGATTCTCTAATATTTGTTGTTATCAAATACATCATACAGCATGTAGGATAGGAGGTACAGTAAGTTAAGGAAGGTGAGCTGCAAAAGGTGTAGTCATAAATTAGGATCAATTACAGTGTTCAGAATTCAGAAGTTTCAACCAAGCGACAAAAAAAGGATGAAAAAGTTTGTTTTCTGGCTAAAAGTTTGTTAGATTTTGTTTACTTAGCTACCAAACGTCACAGTTAAATCGCATCTAATTACTACATTCAACTTTTTTCCCTTTAACAAAGTTCCTACATCAGAACTGTTAGAGGACGGGCATGAATCTCTGTCTGGTGATTATCCATAAAATGCTCATAATCATCAAAAACGTACACAGACTCCTTCCATATAATGTTTACACTGCAGTCAGGTGAGCACCAAATGTGTATTAAAGCAAGTGGAAATTGTCCAATCAATGTGTTTTTTACTTCTGTTTGAGCAACATCTGACACCAAACTAGCCCCAGTGTTTTGGGGAATTTCTCAGCCTTTTTCTAAATGAAAATTATATATATGTGACCTATTTTGAAAGATATACAGTTTGTTTTTAACATGCACAAAAAAAGGCTTGGGGCTGAATGCCGCAGACAAGGTAAGTGTGCAGGGGAAGAGGGCATTGCAGTGGCAAAGCTCCTTCAGTAGACAGAATATTTACCAAAAAGAAACTAAATTATTCAGACTTAAATCATAACTTATGTGAGTTTGAAATGACCTGATTTTCAGCTTATAAATAAAAGATACTGTAACATGATCCTTTTTCATTATTTCTGTTAAGCTTATTTATCTTTATATTAATGTGAAAATGTAACTTTCCGCTACCCTCTCTGCTCTGGCGTCACAGCTCGTCCTCTCACTGCACAGCACACGAGCCGCCGGGCAGGAAGTCCTGCACGTACACCGCCACCGCCTTGGTGAGGTAGGTCATGCTTCCAAAGCGGCCACTGGGGGCGCTGTCGTACAGCAGCCTGCACACTCTGGTGGACGGGTCCTTCTCCAGGATGTGCTCCTCTGCTCCCAGGTCCCTCTGGAGGAGAGGGGAAGACAAGAAACGTTGCTTTACTTGACCACAGAAAGATATGACATTTTGATGTGAGAGTCTGACTCTTGGAGTCACCTGATCTTTGTAGAACATGTCATTAGCCAGGTGGACGATCTTCTCCACGTGGATGATGGAGCCGATGGTCGGGATCTCCACGTCGGCCAGCATGGTGAGCACCAGGATGGCCTCCACCAGCAGCTGGCGGTACTCCGGCTGAGGGACGCGGTTCAGAACCGTCTCAACGTGGACCGAGAATTTGATCTCCCCTGGTGTCATCTGGAGACACAATAAAGAGTATGTAGTTTGACCGGCAAGTCATTTATTATTGGAAACATTTTAATTATGATAAACTAAATGGACTGTACTTATATAGTGCTTTTGTCACATTCACCCTTTCACAGCAAAGGCCTAAGCGCCAATCTCCAATCAGATCTATGCCCATTCATACCCGATGGCTATGCCTTCAGGAGCAATTTGGGGTTCAGTGTCTTGCCCAAGGACACTTCAACGGGGATCGAACCACCAACCTTTCGACCAAGTTAAACTAAGTTACAAGAATGGCAGATGTGTTATCTATCTGGAAAGTTCCTTAAATATTTTGAACTTAATTAAAATATTTTGTTCCCAGAAAAAAGGGTTAAAAGATTAATATAAATTGTTTTATTAAAGAACTATTGAACACCATATCTACCTTATGGCTTTAAAGTTGTAACGTGGCAATGATTGACATTTTAAAAAGCAGCATTACATTAGCAAAAACAAAACTCAACACAGAGATTGTATTCTTTACATGGACAACATTGAGTTGAACTCTTACCTCTCTGGTTGTTGAAGAAGGAAGAACGAACCCTTCTATGGACAGACCGTGGCACTAGAAGACAAATCATTTGTGTGATCATTACTTTATGTAAAATGTTTATTTCTTAAAGTCGAGCTGAAACGGCATTTCGAGAGTATCTAGCTTCCGTATCGTGCAGGCGGGACATATCATTAGAGGGATTTGATTTGATCGTTGAGAAGTGGGCGTAGACAGACGTTCTCCACAGCGCAGTAGCTAGCTAACTGACCGAGCGTTCTTGGTGCTCTGCGGCTAAATGTTGCAGATTGATTGGTTGAAATTGTTTGGTGCTAACTTACATAAGCACGCGTGAAATTTAGTTTTACTGGAAGAAAAAATGATCGGATTTTGATATAAGAATACTGTAATTTTTTTTGGCCTATATTGTCAAATAGATGCACAATATTCCTGGGGATGTGATCGACAAGGATTAAAATGACATTTTTCATTCACCTGGACTTTAAACATATGACACGTGCACAGAAAATCTTTCTTCCATTTGTAGACTTTATTCCAGGCTCTACAAAATAAGTGAGTGCATTTATATACGCAATAGTGACCCACTTTTGAGCCTGATTATTTATATCCCTGTATACGTGATTCTAGTGTCATCCACGTTTCTGATCCATGTGTAGTCGTTTCGGCATTTTTTACCATTTTGGCAAAATGTTCGCTACAAAAAAATACCGTTTAAACACCTGGAACCTGAAGTATCCTTGTTTCTATTTCAGTCCAGTTGACAGAAACACATGTACATGTACATAGACTGACCTTCTGTAGGATCTTCCAGACTTTCTGATAGAATCCCACAGGGACTCGGTTCAGCGCCCCGTCCAGCCGCCTCCTGCGCAGCCACTGGCCGTGCCTGGTGTCCTTGGCAACCGGAATGCATTCCGGAATGTCCAGAGATTCGATGGACGGCAGCCTGTACCTCTAAAGACAGAACAAGAACAAAAAACTTTTATACACTGGGAAGAACAGCACCCCCTTCCTTTTTTTAGGAATAGAACAATCCGGCAGGCGACTCTTCCAAGAAACAAGGTATAAAACTGTAACAAATATCTGTTTAATAGACAAATCTTATTACCCCAGATTCAATGTTTTCTATGTCCAGAGAGTAGGATCGCATGCCCTGAGAAGCAAAAAAGGGAACAGAAAGGAGGGAGAGAAACACAAAAAAAGATGCACAAAATGAGAAACACAAAACTGTGCTGGTTATAGAAAGAACAGACGGATGGATCCAAACAACACAACCTGCAAAGCCAGTGGATTCTGTTCTGTTACACGGCTTGAACTGAAAGTGACAGCATGCAGGAATTAATACAAAATGATAAAATGAAGGAAAGAAAACAAATCAGTAAAAAACAGGAGTCACAAGTTTGCATGTGTTTGATATAAAGGAAAAAGATGCTCAAAAAGTGACCAATTATCAGCAGATTTATCGTCATTAGTCGCAGCTCTGTGAACAAAAATGATCAGCATCAGATGTTAAAGCTGCAGCCCTGCTCGACTGTAAATCAGCAGCCACGAGGCAGCAGAGTGTTAATCGCTCATGTGATCAGCTTCACGGCATTTAGTGGATGTTGTTGTTAATTATATCAGATGAATTAACACCCAGAACTCCAGGGTTACACGTCGGTATTGTTGTCACCTTGCGAGGGAAGCTCAGTGATTGGTCGAGCTGAAAAAGACACAAATATCCACTCTGCATTAAAGCTGCTTTAACTTCCTACAAACCTGAAAACCACTAAATTCAGATACGATTTAAAGCCCTGCAAACACTTTATTTCTTGGATCTTGCTGCATAAGAAGTTTAGAGCCAGACAGATATATCAGTTGGCCGATATCATCACAGAAATATCGGTATCTGCTAGGGATGCACGATATTGGATTTTTTGCCGATATCCGATATGCCGATATTTTACAACTCATTTAGCCGATTACCGATACCGAAAAATTTTTCCCGCACACCTAATTGCAGAGATCATCTATCTATCTATTTTGGACACTTTGATAAACTTCCACACCACGGACATTTTGGCTTCTAACTCTCTCATGCTGCAGGTAGACACACGTGACGTCATCACGCTGCGCCGCGCAGGTCTTCTTCGCGCCAGGAACATTGCGCCGAGGTCGGGCATTTAAACAAGTATGCAGCAGCCCATTATTTTATCGGTTAATTATATTGGCGGATATCGGCGTGTTGGCCGATATCCGATAGTTCATTTTTAAGCCAATATCGGCCGATACCGATAACGTGCCAATAATATTGTGCATCCCTAATTTAAAGCCCTGCAAACACTTTTTTTCTTGGATCTTGCTGCATAAGAAAAAGAGCTTAGAGCCAGACAGATATATCAGTTGGCCGATATCACAGAAATATCGGTATCTGCATACATGTTGTCTGATTTAGAACATATAATGCAGAAAACAAGGCTTAGGGGGATTTAGACACAATCTCATCACATAGTTTGTCCAGCAGAGTGAAGTCCTACTTCAAATTTCTGCATAAAAATTGGCCGATAATGTCTTATAATCTTAAATATTCTTTAATAAATGTGTTTGTTTAACAAAGTAAACTTCTGTGTAACTTTGCATAAAACTATGGACCCATAATTGGTGAGCAATTCACCTAGAAAAGGTAAATATATATCGGTAATCAGTAGTCTCAAATCTCTAATATCAGTCAAGCTCTATCTGTTATTTCCAACATAGCCACCATCTTCATCATGGTCTGTTCTACCACAACCACATGATGTCAATTCTGCCTCACTTCTCAGAATAATAAATATCATCATCATCACCTTCACTGAGTCAGTCAAAGACACTCTGCGGTCAATCTGCAACACAGGAAACACAGTGAATGCAATGTTCAGACACTACATGACACTGAAGTCCTTTACGCATTAAAAGCATCCTTCTTCAGGTATCATTTTAAAAGTTAGGTGCTTCAATCATCATCATCACCTCTGCAGGATCTGTCAAAGAAAACCTGGACTCCTGGATCAGAACAGAGACAGAACAAGAAACGTTATAAAGTTGAGCTCGGACACAGAAAAACCATCTCGACTTAACGTCCTCTTGCTCGATTAATCAGCACATGGAAACCGCTTCAGAGTTTGTTCCTGACTTCAGGAAAAAGCCAGAACAAGCAGAATTCAAAGCTAATTCTATGAACTGATGTGTTTACGGCAGAAAAGAGGAAGAGGAAGCAGATAGAAAATATTCCTTTATGTGATTATCACCTTAAATGGATCCGATATGGACAACCTGTGCTCCGCCTGCAACACAAAGACCTAAAGGTTATCAATGAATCGGCTGGCAAGCTGCTCCAGTGATTCATGTAGAGGATGTAAACACCAGCCTCAACAATGAACTCATTTCCCCTTATTGAAACATTTCCAACAGCAATGTCCAACAACAAATTAGCTTCCACAATTATCCTCATAACCAGGTGAATTACCACCAACAACTGCTCTTATAATCATCATCACCTTACTGGGATCCGTCAAAGACAACCTGTGTTCCAGCTGTAACAAGACAAGAGTCAGTTTGTCCAAAAAGCACAGGATTTTCAAAATAAAAGCCTCTTTAAGATTTTGATGTCAACTTGGACTGTAAACCTCTGACTTGCAGGGTCTTTAGTTCCTCTAACAGACCTAAACATATGTAATATTGTGATTATAAGCTCCTATTTTCAGTTTCAGAGTTTTCTGCTCCTACCATCTTCATGTCGCTCTTCAGTTTGCTGATCCCGGCTCTCTCGCTCTTGGTGGCGCCCGTGTTCCCGAGGTGGTGGATGGAGATGGCGGGACTGACGCCGGCGTCCATCTCTCGCACTGTGGAGAGGAAAAAACACATTTAATGACGACCTTAAGGGAGCGGAGGGAACAGAATCCGGACTGGCTGTGTGAACCGACCGCTGCGCTGCACTCCAAATTCTTTCCCGCTGAGGATGTGGTGGAGGAGATTCTTCAGCTCTGACGGACTGAGACCCATCAGGCTCTCTGTGGCCTCCTCTCCTGCACACACACACACACACACAGACACACACACACACACGTCAGAAATATAGGAGATAAAAAGCAACTATAACAAGAAAAACTGGTTCACAGCTCAAACAAATTTAAATAAAAAAAGCAGCCATATTTCAAAACATCACGTTCTTACCGGAGCAGTTGAGTGACTGTGCGAGCTCTGTGGCCATGACTTGGATGATGAGACCGATACGGAGCCTGAACATCTCGCTGAAGAGGCTCGGCTGAGTCCTGATGCTCATGGCCAGGTACACCATGATCTCCTGAAGGAAGGGAGGAGGAGGAGGAGGAGGAGGTGAGGTTAAAAGAGGAGAAAGGAGGATGATACTTATGAAGGTGGAGGATGTGCAGACCTGAGTGAGGATGGCCACGCTGATGTTGTTCTCGCTGGCCTCGTCGATGAGCACGGCCAGCTGGTCTGGAGGGATGGGAGCTGTGATGGTTTTCTCTCTGGGTTCAGGAGGCAGACCCACCGTCAGGTGCTTCTGATGAGCTAGCAGGTCAGAGCAGGCCTGCAGACAGGACGTGACCAAACAGTAGGGGAGTGTTAGGATTAAAGGCTCATGTCCGCATATAGGACAGGAATCTGTGGTTACAGTTTTATTTGATTCATTTGCTTCTCATTTTGATCAAATTAACTTCTGATTTTTTATGTTCTCTTTGGCGCCACCTATGGCGATAAATGGTAATTGCATGAGCACGCTTCCCAGATATCCACACAGTGTTGCATGTGTGACGTCCACGGTTGGCTCCGGTTGTAACTCTTGATTTTCCTGGCTGACGGTCGCTTTCCTTTTTAGACTGTTTGCTTCATCTGAGCGTCGAGTTTGTTTCTTTTTCTTTGGATTTTCACTTATTTTTGAAGTTGTATCTGTCGTCATTAGGGATAGACCGATTATAGGCTGGGCCGATTATCGGCGCCGATATTTGGCATTTTGACGCATATCGGCATCTGCCTTTTAAATTTTTTTTTTTTTTTTTTTTTTTAAATCTTAATATCGGCTCCAAATATCGGTTATCGGCCTCCTTGACTACTAATAATCGGTATCGGCCCTGAAAAAACCATATTGGTCTATCTCTAATCGTCATCCATCTTTTCTTTGTTTGTTCAGCCATAGTACATTACCGTTTACTCGCAACACTTGCAGAGACCGGAAAAGCAGCCGCTTAGCTCCGCCTACCCTCTCTGGCAGACCAACCACTGCTGGCTGATGGAAAACGTGTCACTAACTGGGCACCGCTTGGGATTTTTTCCATGAGAGTCGCACCAGACACTCTGCAATGCAGGCTTTATCAGACATCAGAGTGAAGAACACGTAGCGTCTCTGTCCCCTTCAGCAGAGGGGAAAACCCTTCAGTGAATGTCACCCTGCTTTATTTATAACTGTGTCCACGTTCATGTGTGTGTGTGTGTGTGTCGTACCGAGTCGAGCTCCTCCACCTTCTTCCTCAGCATGCCAGAGATCATCCTGATGAGGCTCCAGTGTTTCAGCTCACCCGCCTTCTCGTAAAGGTCAGAGAGCAGAGATCTGACTGTAGAGCCTTTACCGTGCAGGCGCGTGTCCCACTCCATGCCCCTGTGACCAACACACACACACACTGAAGTTTAAAGCTGGGGTATGAATTGGATGCAGACATGATGACAGCTCTATAAGTCTCTCACTTGTCTTTGAAGAGGATGTAGAGAATGTCGGCCTGGTCGTGGAGGCTCTGTGTGTCTTTGAGCAGCTGGGCCAGAGCGTTGTAGTCGATGGCGCCGCTGGCATCTCTGGGGATGCCGCACTCAGCTGTGACGGACACCTCCGGACCCTGGAGGATACACAGGAGGGGTTAAACACAGAGCATAAAGTGACGGACAGGGAGGGGAACAGAAGGGAAAACACACCTGAGATTCTTGCGCTGCAGGGGCGTCTGGGAGGTTCAGGTTGAGGGACAGATGCCGTGTGCGGAACAGCTTGTTGGGCAGGTACATGTTTACATCTGGATAAAACAACAACAACAAATAAAGAGAGGTGTGTTGCCATGGATATATCTTATTATGTTGGGGTTAAATATGTAGGATTGGCTCACCGTGTACGTCGAGGTCCTGAGCCTTGTTCATCAGAGACACCATCTCTTTGGTTTTGGTGGCCGCAGCTTTGAACCTCCCGAGACCCTTCACCGGCTGTTTGGGCTTCTTAGGGGCAGCGTGAGCCAACAGGTGGTCCAGGTACTGGGCGAGGTCGTCCGCCTCTGGAGAGGAGGACAGAGAGAAAACAAAACAGGGAGAAAAGAAAGACTTAGTTACTAAGAGCAGAAAAAGAACTGTTTATCACGATTAAAGAATAAAAGATTCAATTCACCTGTGTTAACAGAAGTCTTTAAAACATCACAAAACCATCTTAATAGTCTGAAGTTAATACAATGAAATATATAATTCTATCAGTAATTACAAATGTTGTTATCTAAAGACATATTTTAGCATGTTAAAGTAATAATCTCGAAGATTTTCATGTAAATAAATGTCTGTTAAGTCTCTATCTATCGCCCAATGAGGTAACACAATGGTGATTGAGCCTGTGGCCCACTGATGACAGCCTTTGCATTTGCAGTATAGAGTGTTATTATGGACTGGGTGTCTCGCGGAAAAATCACAAGCGGTGCCCTGTTAGTGACGCATCTTCCATCACCCAGCAGTGGTTGGTCTACCAGAGAGGGTAGGCGGAGCTAAGCGGCTGCTTTTCCGGCTCTCTGCAAGTGTTGCGAGTAAACAGTAATCTACTATGGCTGAACAAACAAAGAAAAGATCGATGACTACAGATACAACTTCAACAAGAAGTGAAAATCCCAAGAAAAAGAAACAAACTCGACGCTCAGATGAAGCAAACAGTCTAAAAAGGAAAATCAAGAGTTGCAACCGGAGCCAACCGTGGACGTCACACATGCAACACTGTCTGGATATCTGGGAAGTGTGCTCCTGCAATTACAGTTTATCGCCATAGGTGGCGCCAAAGAGAACGAAACTGAGATCTTCGAGATTACAACTTTTAAAAACACAATTTTCAAATAGTGTTTCCACCCTAACCCCCAGAATAAAAACACCCTTTGCAGGCTAAACACTTTGACACTTTTCTTCTTAGACATGGATTGTTGTTAACAAAACTTTCCAACAGAAGCTATTTCAAGGCTTTTAAATGCAGATTTTAAGTGCATCAAACCCTGCATGTTCCAGTTAACGTCAGTGTTTTGAGGCAGCAGCAGGAGCAGGCATTTCAGTAACATCATTAACAATAAAACCAACCATCTGCAGGGCTAAGCTTTAGCATTCAGGATCTATACACTTGCAAAATGTGCCTAAAGGATCTTATGCAGACAGCGGTTTCAAAACATGCATGCACTTAAGATTAAGTCAGACAGACGTGCACTGAAAGCAGGCAACAAAAACAGTGAAAACACGCAGAAACAACTCGATACAAAAGTTTAGAATCTATGCATTTCAGGTTTTACTGCATGTTTTAATCCTATTTCGTGCAGCAGAGCTACAGAGCAGTACAGAGAGGATGGGGACGGGGGACGATCAGTGATGATGTCACAGCAGGATTAAGCAGGAAGTTGTGATTAATCAAACTTTCAAAATACAGGGGTCATGTTAAACTTTGTCTGTGACCATGTGTGTCGTAGGAACACTAACACAAGAAGGAAGGGTCAAACCAGCGATGGAAAACAAGCTCCATAATAACAACTCCTTTAACAATGCAGTTTTCCATCCCCAGCCTCACCCTTCCTCCCCATCCATCCACCAGTCTGTTTGTTCTTACCATCATCATTACGCAACTCATGCACGTATCCATCGGCGTCACCCTCATCATCATCATACTCTTCGTCGTGGCGGCTCATGCTGCCAGAAGCCTTACCGTCCAGGAAACTCAGGTGAGCGCAACAGGACGTGGTCATGAACTCCGACAGCTTCCCAGTCTGGATCCTGGAGGAGGAGGAGGAAATCTTTCGGACCATTTACATTTTTGTCTTCTTTTTTTTTTTTTTTTTTTTTTTTTTTTTTTTAGACTATAAAGTAATTCTGAAAATATACTACAGAATTAATTTAATTTTTGTGCCCTAAATTACTCAATTTAAACATATTCTATCTTCCAGGACAAGGCTCAAATACCCCAAATATACACATACATATATATATATATATATCAGTGACGTGCGGTCAGGAGAGTCATCATAAATAAAATATATAATAAACAGATAAATTAAATGGTTATATTTATCAAATGGTTTGAACTATAAACTGATTTTCCATTTAACTTAAACAATTTGGATCGTTTTTTATTAAAAATCGCTGAATTTTCACATTTCCGTTCAAATACGGGGAAGAGACGCACAGTGAGGCAGCAGCAAGCTGAGCCTCACCTTGGATTGCGCAATCCCTCACAAACTGTGCTCTGCCATGCAATGAAAGCGTGTTACTGTCTCTCTGTATGTCGCCAATAAAACACTTTCAAACACTTTTAATATATGCCCCCCTGGCTTTCCATAGTTTAGCTGATGTATATAATATATGTGTGTAACCTGTTTAGTGTGCTCAGCGATCTTACAACGGCAGTGAAGAGGCACTGGGTGAGGCAGGCAGTTTTCTTGCCTCAACGTAGGGGGCGCTGGTGAGCCCAGAAATGTTTATGCTACTCCGCAGCTGCAGAGTAAGTGGCAGGTCAGTGGCAGCTGCCTCAGACACCGGCAACTGGAGTGGAAGGCAGGAAGCAGGAAGTGCCACTACTCGCTGCCGCTGCCGCTGCCACGAATTGAGCCAGCCCTTGCTGTCAAATGGTGAATAATCTACTCTGTTGTTGGGTTCATATATTTGTAAATCTGATTCTGATGGAGTCAGTGCCTCACCAGCCATGAACCTCACCGCACGTCACTGATATATATATATATATATACATATATATATATATGACCTAAAAAACGCGACTAGGGATAGGCCGATTATCGGCGCCGATATTCAGCATTTTGACGCATATTGGCATCGCCCTTTTTTTTTTTTTTTTTTTTTTTAAATCGGATGGCCGATAAGAGATCAATTTAAAACTGGGTTATTTTGGCTCTGATGCATATGCTTAAAGGCATTTAAACAAAGTTAAGTGTTGGAGTTTGTATTATTCAAAATTTTGACGCCAATATTTTCACTTTTACTGCAAATGAATATCGGCTTCAAATATCGGTTATCGGCCTCCTTGACTACTATTAATCAGTATCGGCCCTGAAAAACAATATCGGTCTATCTCTAAACTCACCTTGCGCCTCCATAATATCCATCCTGCAGCTTCTTCAGTGTCGCCAAGACTGCAGGGTCCAGGTTTGTGTGGTCTTCGGCTGAAACACACAGAATGAGGAATAAATGCGACTTACGGAGGGCAATATCAAGACATTTAGGGAGCTAATGTTTAGAACACTTACTCAGCATCGTCTGTGAAATGGGGAAAGTGACGGTGGGTCGTCCGGTCATCCTCCACCTGGACGCGAGGTAGGCGATCTCTGTCCTCAGCGACTCCACGATCATTTTGTTGTCCAACGCCAGGTAGAACTGCTGGTGGTCGATGAACTGGAGGGGTTTAATGCGGAGAAAGAGGGATGATGGGGGCAAATTACACTCTCTATTGCTACTCTTTCTCACCAGGAAGATAAGTGAACTCTAAGGGAGCTAAGGGAAGGTCAAAGATTGGAAGTTATGGGGGTTCCAAGCTGCTGCTCTGGGCCTTACATTTCATTTTATCATAACTGTAGCAAGAAGTGAGAGTGGTGTAAACTTTACTAACCTGAGGTGTGAACGAGAACATGGTGTTCCTGATGATGTAGAATTTGGAGGTTCCCAGCACGCCGATCCTCCTGTAGGGTCGTCCCGTCAGACCCAGCCTCGGGTTACGGCCTGCAGGAGAACAGAGATAGCTTTGATCAAACATTGATCATATGCAGTCTTTCAGAAGGATCTACCGATGCTTACTAGGGCACAGAAAGCACCCAGAAAAAGCTGTAGAGTTCAGACCTAGTCTGGCGTAGATGTGGCTCAGGACTCTGGACGGCTGCACGTGGATCGGGTGGATGTCGGCGACAGTCTCCACGTCGATGCCGTTCTTCAACAGCAGATCTTTGATCTCCTCCGTCTCGGCCAGAATCGACACTACAAGACGACGGAGGACACGTAAAACAGGAGTTCAGCAGCACTTATCTGTAAATGAAACGCATGCCAACACCTGGACTCACCCTGTACGACCACGTCAGGCTTGGGGATGGTGGAGAAACGTCGGTTCAGAGGGTCGATCTCTCCGGGAGCGAGAAATCCCTGAAAAAGGAGGAAAGATCTTAAAAAATCAAGTCCAAAAAAACTTTATTTTCTATTGTCTTTGTGGTCTTTTCTTAGTCTGATTAGTATCCAATATTTTCCTGGAATTGAATGCGATTATAATTTGTTTAGTGGCTCACCTCGGACAGAAGGTTCCCCAGGACGTACAGAGACTGTCCCCACTTCAGAGGACATTTACCCATGGGGACCCTCTCCACGGAGTGAGGGTTCACGTACTCCTCCTCCACCTGTTCTTACACAACAACAATGAAACTGCGTCAAGCTAAGTCATTAAAAAACAGCTCGGAATTAAGACAACAGAAGGTCATGACCTTCTCTGGAGGGACGCTGTAGAGCTCAGGCACCAGTCGGATCCCGTCCTTCTGTTTGATCAGGATGCCCTCCAGAGCCTCCTGGTACTCTTGCACCTGGATCAATTCACACTTTAATATTCACATGAAATACAGCCATAATTATTGAAATAATTGAAACACAAATTTGTCGTTAAAGGACCTGTTCAGGGCTGTTGATGAAGATGCCGTCCAGGATGAGGTAGGTCCAGAAGAGCGGCCACTCGCACTCGATGTTTTCAAACAGCTTCAGCTCTGCAGACTCGTAATACAGACGGTTTGGATCCTGCAGGAGCAACGAAGAGGAGGATGATAACTGATACGGCTTCAGTGAAAGCGGCACAAATTGGGTGGTAATCTACCTCTGCATGTCGCTTACCTCTTTAGGTGTTTTGTGTCCGTCCCTGAGAAACCTGCAGCAGCCATATCGACCCTGAACAGACACAGAGAGGACGTCAGCGAGGGCACATTTAACATTGATTATCTCGTTACAATGGCACCTGTCAGAGGGTGGGATGTGTCAGGTAGCGAGTGGAAGTTGACGTGTTGGAAGCAGGAAACATTTGCAAGTATAAGGATGTGAGCGACTCCTGTGGGGTGTTCCAGGTCTGCAGTGGTCAGTATCTACCAAAAGTGGTCCAAGGAAGGAAAACCGGTGAACCAGCAACAGGTTAACGGGCGGTCAAGGCTCATTGATGCGCGAGGGGAGCGAAGGCTGGCCCGTGTGGTCCGATCCAACAGAAGAGCTGCAGTAGCTCAAACAGCTGGACAAGTTAACGCTGGTTCTGATGGAAAGGTGTCAGAACACGTAGAGCATCACAGCAGACCGGTCGGGGTGCCCATGCTGACCCCTGCACCCCGAGCGCCTACAAGGGGCACATGAGCATTTTTTACATCATGTGCCGGGTGCGAGTGCATCGCTCACCTGGGGGAGACATGGCACCAGGATGCACTATGGGAAGAAGGCGAGCCGGCGGGGGGAGTGTGATGCTTTGGGCAATGTTCTGCTGGGAAACCTTGGGTCCTGCCATTCATGTGGATGTTACTTTGACACGTACCACCTATCTAAACATTGCTGCAGACCAAGTTCATGGAAACAGTATTCCCTAATGGCACATTGGCGCCTGCCACACTGCAAACATGGTTCAGGAATGGTTTACGGAACAACTAGTTCAAGGTGTAAGACTTCTGTGCACCTGCAGCTTGGAGATGATCTCCTCCTTGGTCATGTTGACGATGCTGATGTCCTCCACAGCGAAGGCCGGGTACGAGATGATCGCCAGGATTCCGGCGTCTACCTCTTTAGAGATGGACGCTCTGGGCAACATCGACGTCAGGATGGACTGAAGAGGGAGGAAAAAGGAAATTAATTTAAATCAAAGTTAATGTCATATATATGTATCTTGGTAATTTATGTGCGTACCTGGCAGTGCTGGATGTCGTCAGCCAGCGCGTGCACCACTGATCCAGGTCCTCCTTTGGCTCCAAACAGGTTGAGGTCATCCAAAGCCTCCAGAGCCGCCTGCAGGACACGTAGCAGTCATGTGACCCTCGTTAACAACACGGTAACAGCGCAGTAGTATTCAGTACAGTGTAGTGTGCAGAACAGATGTACTGAGGCGCAGCTTGGTCACAGATTATCAGCAAATTCGGTTTAAACTCGACTGCATCTGAGATTAATTCTTTTTATAGTATAATCCAGGTTATACAATTTCATCTACGTTAAAGGAGTAAGTGCTGCTCACAATGGGGGCTCTCTCTGAATAATATAACAGTATGCTTCTCTGGAAATAAAGTCATATGTGGGTGGTCGTGCTTTTGCCATCAAGGCCCCTCGGCTTTGTAAGGACCTGCCTGAGGAGATGTGGCGTGCTGAATTAGTGACATCTTTTAAATCCCTTCTTAAAACTCCTCTTAAAAATATATATAAAAACAATATATAACAATGAAGGGATGAAGTGACATGGTATGCAGGATGAGGTAATACAGTATGGTTTGAGCTCTAAGGTTAATGATATGGTGCAATATAAGGTGCAGCTCCCTAAAAGTGGAGCAAAAACATTTCGGGCGCCCCCTGCTGACTGGCTGCAGTATAGCTCATAAGCCCCGCCTCCTCCATGTTAACAGATGGGACATGAGTCAAACTATAAAATCTAAATACACGTCAAATACATTTTTCCCAAACATGGTTTCTGTCATTATAGTTAGTTCTTATCATGCTGATTTACGTCCAAGTGTTCATTTTTCTGATAAGTTTATTTTTAATTTGATGCTGTCAAAATGATGATTGACAGCTCTGTTGACAAATTAGGCTCCTGCAGCCGATCACTTCCGGGTGAGCAGAGTGGAGGACGATCCGCGAGTGGAAAACGGCGTGCGGGATCCTTGCTGTTTTTTCAGTAAGTTAAGTGTGTGTTTGGGTTAGCGGAAGTGGCTACGGCCGCTTCACTCGCCGATCTCTACTGCGCAGACTCTGGCTCCATATGAGGTCACCATTGCATGATGGCAGCGCCTATCACAGGGGCTATTTTGGCATCAATTTCGTACAATGGGAGCAGATGGAGATGCGTTGTCCATCTATATATACAGTCATTGGTCTGTGCTATAGCAATAAAGTTATTATTATCATTTTAATGCAAATATCCATAAATCAAATCAACATATAAAATAGTTACTTGCTTTAGTTGTGTATGTTATACATGTTATTTGCCATGACACAATATATTGATCCTTTATATAAAGATATTTGCTTATGCATGCTTTGGCTATAATTTTAATACGTCATGCTGCTTTGCCGCATACATAGTGATCATGACTTCTTATCAATAGTAAAGTGAACTTCCTGCAGTGGTGCCTCTTTACAAAGTCTTAATTTAAACTGTGTGTGTGTTTGTGTGTGTGTGTGTGTGTGTGTGTGTGTGCGCGCACTGGGTACTGTGAGTACTGTGTTATTTCTGAGTGAGAAGCCATTCTTGGGAGACCACAGGGAACCTGACACCGGCAGAACACAGCCGACCAAGGACAGTGCTGGGTCAGCCACAGACAGAGGGAGTTTCCTGTTATGTGGAAACTTCATAACCACAATATTTTACGGCGATTTCGATGTTTTCTTTTATTTGAAATATCATGTAGACTTGGATTAGACGTTTTTAAATATTTAATAACATTAAAAAAACATGTTCCAAAAGAAGCTGTGATTCTTCGTAAGAGATTTCATCTGACGGTTGCATTACATTTATCCATTCTGACATCAGGAAGTGTTCGAGCTGCTGTGTTCGCTCTCAGCACCAAAACAAAGTCCTTCCATCCGATCCCGAGTCGGTTTGAAGAGTCTGGGTCGCCTAAAGGTCAGCGTAAAGGCCGCCCCGGTGACTAGACACCTTCCACCGTGCCAGGGATGTTTTAGTGGAGCACCTGTTCTGCTCTCGCTCAGCACTCGGGCTGGTTTCTGCCGCCTCTACCTGCTGCACACATCTTCCATGTGCATTTACTATGCATGTGTTCTCACCTTAGCCATGCCGATAGAGCTGGCGTTAATCTCAGTGATGCCCTGGTTGGTTTTGTCTCCTCTCTCCCACATGCCATAATCCTGAGAGGAAGAAGAGGAAGACATTAATCAGCATATATAAAACTATCAGCAGCAGCAGTTCAGTTAACATGTTTGAGGGTGGATTTATCCTTACAGCCACTTTGTAAGCTGCCTCGATGTAGAACATGAGATTCTGAACGACGTCCACTTCATCCTGGGTGTAGACGATGTGGAGGCCTGATGCAAACAAACAAACACACAGGAACAGATGAATTTAAAAAAGGTTTTTAACTAAAATATTCCCCTTTTATTTACACAATCTGATCGGAAAAAACAATGAAAGTAGAGGGAAGAAACTTCGGACAAAGTTGCTGCTGTTCAAATGTACTTCTTTCTGCATATTTACCTGATGCAGTCATCTGAGCGAGGAACAGCAGAAAGAGAGAGGTGGCGTCGACCTGCAGGTGACCCCACTGGTCGTCCCCGACGACGGGAGCGCAGGTCCTGGTGTTGTACTTGGCGTGGAGCGAGTCTGAGGTACTTCTGCTGTATTTGAACTTCTCCACCTTATCCAGCTGGAGGAGGGTTAAATTAAATATGTGTCAAAGGTCAGGGATATTACTGTATTGTTTTTTATTAGGCCAAAACTTTCTTTTAGCAATATTGCTTTTAAGGGATTTTAATTAGCTTGGTTTTTGTTAGAGATTTAATCCTCTGAATCAGCCAAAAACAGACGTTTCTACATGGATACCAAAGTGTCGAATAACAGCCTGTAATGTGCCAGTTCTGCCGAGGTTTGCAGCCTCTTTAAGCTCATCGATTTTCTCTTTTAGTGACCAGAAATGTCACTGTTTTGTTCAATGTCGCTACTCCATAAGAAATGTAACGGGCAGCCTTTTTCAGCCGTCAAAACTAGAGATAGACCGATATGGTTTTTTCAGGGCCGATACCGATACCGATTATTAGTAGTCAAGGAGGCCGATAACCGATATTTGGAGCCGATATTCATTTGCAGTAAAAGTGAAAATATTGGCGTCAAAATTTGAATAATACAAACTCCAACACTTAACTTTGTTTAAATGCCTTTAAGCATATGTTTATTAAACAAATAAACAAAAAGCGCAGGGAGTTCCCAGGGTCAGCAGCATCTCTTATAAAGTTAACTGAAAATTTAAATAAATAAATAAATAACTTCCTGAAGTTTCATTAAGTAAATAAAACAAAGTTTAATAAAATTGGCAAAGAAGTGAACTTTTTCTCCTCTCCGCCGTGTGTGTGAGCACTCTGCATGCACAGCTTTCACTTTCATGGCTCTGCGTTTAACCAATCAGTGCTGTGGGTGGGACAATGCTGGAGGCAAAAGGCCGATGCCGGTATGCGTCAAAATGCCGAATATCGGCGCCGATAATCCCTGGTCAAAACTTCCATTATAAGAACAGTAAGAAATGAATTTAAGACTTATAAATGAGAATTAAATGGGTTAAAATGTGACCTAACCCCTGTGATTATCCTGTGCTCTGTGTTTGAGTGTGCAAGACAAAGAAAAAGCGACTCAAAGAGACACATAAATATCAATAAGAGTAAGAAAAAGGGTGTTTGGGACGACATACCTGCCTCATTATGCACTGCAGGACGCCTCTCATCAGCTTCACCACACTCTGAAGAAAGAGAGACAGTTAAATGTCAACACTTTGACACATGCCTCCTCGTGCCCACGCACAGAAACATGACGCCTGAACTGCAGTTTAAGAGAGACGACTTTTAGACCACGATCTTCTCTTTGACAACCCAAACACAGACACACCTGCTCGAGCTCGTAGGCCTTGGCCTTGTCCTCGTCCCGGTCGGCGTTCTTCCTGTAGGCCAGACTGAGGGCCCACACAGACAGCACGCTGTAAACATTGTCTCTGACCCAGGAGTGCGGCTGGTCGGAGCTGGCCGGCAGAAGACCTGTGACTGGATCCTGAGACACAGACAAGAGGTCAAAGTTCACAGCAGTTAGACTAATGAGACACGGTGGACAGTGTAGTGTAGAGGTTAAGTGCTTCAATGAAAGTGGCTGTGCAGCTAAAAGCATATATGGGCTGAATTTTTTTTTTTTTTTTATGAGAAAACTGTGAAATTATGTTTAAGGAGCCAGACATCCGGGGCAGAGCATCAAAAGGAGCCAGTTGAGGTGGTTCGGGCATCTGATTAGGATGCCACCTTGGCGCCTAACGTTGGAGGTTTTCCAGGCACGTCCAACTGGGAGGAGACCCCAGGGATGACCCTTGAGCTCGCTGTAGGGATTATATATCCCAACTGGCCTGGGAACGCCTCGGGATCCCCCAGGAGGAGCTGGAAAATGTCGCTGGGGAGAGGGACGTCTGGGCTAACTTGCTTAGCTTGCTGCTACGACCTAGCCCCGGATAAGCGGAGGAAAACGCTTCTTTTATTTTATATTTAATCACTGAACAGTAACAAACAAACTGTGAACTTTCATTATTTGTCTCATTAGATCATAAAAATCAAGCTTTTCTGGGTAGACGGACCATTATGTTGAAAAGTGCAACATATCCCAGAACTACATTCCCATAAGCCCTGTTGTTTCCTGTTGTAAAGAGGATGTTGCTACT
This sequence comes from Semicossyphus pulcher, assembly GCF_022749685.1. Classification (NCBI taxonomy): domain Eukaryota; kingdom Metazoa; phylum Chordata; class Actinopteri; order Labriformes; family Labridae; genus Semicossyphus; species Semicossyphus pulcher. Next base: position 14,899,870 of record NW_027211695.1, on the reverse strand, counting down.
TGTCTGACAACAACTGTCGATAACATCACAACTCATGCAGATGAAGAAACTAGTCCAACTAGTTGTTGAGGAACTAAAGTTTCATCTTTTTATACCATTTAAAAACGTCATTGCTGTGCCGTTTGAGTCAGGTTTCATCACATACAGAGAGAAATCACACTGTGGGTGTAGAAAAGATGCTACATGTGTTCAGAGTACTACTTGATTTGTCAGTACAGCAGTATCCACGACTGTTGTCTTGCAGCAGCAGAAAAGCCTCCGACTGCTCTCTCCTTCACAGTTATTAGCGCAGTGATCCATCTGAGCACTGAGCTGTATACAACTGCAGGCTGGCCGGCAGCCATTTGGGACGAATTCAAAAGGTGACTTCATCCCGAGTGTGTCCGCTTCCATAATCCAGATTTACAGAAAACACAAAATGTAGAAGCCGGAGACGTGAGATTCCACACCGCTGGATTCGTGTTTGTGTGCCTCAAATGGTCCAGGATGAAACTCCAGATAGGTATGCAACTTTTTCAGCCTTGATACCAACATTTGGGTTTCTTGTATCAGCCGATATTGAGAACAAATCCCACCACCGTTTGGCTCTGCAGATATTGCAAGCACCTTAGAACTTGTTGGTGTAGCAGGCATGAAATGTGGCCAAGGGAACTCTCTACAGAACTTTTTCTCCTTTTTGCAGAGAGTCCAAGTCTTGCCCCTGTACCAAGCCGCAGCTTTCATCTAAATATTTTGTGAAATTTTAGGAAAATATTGAGGAGGTGAGAGGAGAAATCTGCATATTTTTGAGGCGTGTGTGTGTGTGTTCTTGTGCTTCTATCTTTGTGGGGACCCATGACATTTTTAGACCTTGTTAGGACCCCACTTCATCAGAGGACAAGTTGAGGTTTTTACTTGAATTAAGTCTTACAGTTGGTTACATTATGTGTATGATGAGCTTTGGGGGTTGCTATATAGTTACAATGGGTTATATTATGTACTTAATGCAGCTGTGACAGTTACTATGTAGCTTTTGAGACACTTGAGTGTTTCAATATCAATATTTGCATTGTGAGAGCTTTAGCTCAAATAAGGAGAAATGTTAATGCTACAGCACACTATGATATTTTAGAAAACACTTACTTCCAATGTTGCAGCAACATATTAGGGAAGCTACTTTCCTGTTTCAACATATACCTCTGTGCACAAATCCAGGTGCATAAAGTGTCGTGTCAATATACTTTTGACGTTATGATTACATGCAAATGAGGGTCTTTTTAAGCCTCAAACTTAACTCTACAGCTACATTAAACGAATATAAACACTTACACGGGAGTAATGAGTGTGTTATGTGTGCATAGCTTATGTGTGTCTTTGAAAGAGTGCCGATGACTTGCGCAACATCACTTTTGCTTCACCTCCTGCATGCATGAAAACATTTGAATGTGTGCTCTCTATGAACAAGCTAACATAACCTGTGTGAAACAGCCAGCTTTTCGTTAACAAACTACCTTTATTTAATTTTAAAGTTTATCAAACAGATGTGAGAAGCAAATTTAGACACTTACTTGGTGGCTCAGGATAGTTTGCTGCACTATCCGGGCATAGTTGTCTAGTTTAACGCCCGAGTTGCTCCTGCTTCTCATGTTGACAGGTCAACGGTTCACGTCAAGTTCTCAGGAACACAAACTCGCTAATTCCGCGACATTAAAGTCATTTCCTCGGCGCTTTTCGGAAGTTCAACAAACTGAAAAACGAGGACAGCTTTTGGAAGGGCAAGAAACGCTGCCTGTCCGCCTGGCTGTCTTGAAAACAGCTCAACGGCGGAGGCAGCAGTGGCAACAGCAGCAAGTGTTGTAACCTGAGGCTACGGTAAGCTGGCACAGAGAGCAGCATAAAAGCGGAAGTTGGAGGGTGTTGCATTCAAAATAAACGCGTTATGTCATGTCTGCTACTTTCTCTGGGAATGTTGATCATTGTAGTTTTTATTACATTTTAGTTTTTTTTTTAATTGTAGTTTTTATTTTTATGTAATTAATCTTGAATTCATTATTTTAAGTAACACATTGACACATCAACACACATTGTCCTTGAAATAGACGTTTATAGGTGCATATTAAATAATATACCAAGATTCCCCGCAACAATTTATTATCGCGTGTATTGATATTAAGTAATATTTTATTGACTATATTTTCACTGTAAAAAAAATGCTTGAGTTTATTTAATTAGATCTGTCAACCGGAAATGCGGTCGTTGTATACTAATGTAAGAAGTTTGCATACTATTTAAGAGCAATGGCCGAGTTTACATGCTGAGGTTGAATGTAATAAACTTAAATTGTAAAAATTTGTATCTGAAAAAGCATATCCAAATTAATCAAAAACTTCAGCTCAATCTCCTTGAAACGTTTACTACTTTCGAGACCAAAAGACTACAACAAATCCCAGAATGCTTCTCGCTCCGTGTGCGTTCCAGTCTTGAAAAACGTCCGCGCGCAGGAACGTTGGATTCGATGTTTGTAACCGATATAAAGTATTCCTCTGTCTTACCCGTACCAAAAACTTCATAATTCATCTTGTTTAAAACCGATGAATCCTACCTACATTATGCATATTTTAACGTTTTTATTAGTGTCGTCTTCCCTCAAACCGGGCGTTGAAAACCAGCCTTGTCGCGACTTTACCGAGGGGGAATGTTGACGGTGTAACACCGGACTCGGGAACAAGACGCTGCTCGCATCTCTTCGCTGTTGATTTTCTTTTTAGCTTCGTTTTCCGGCATATTATTCATATTTCATCCGTCGTAAATGAGTTGCAGGGGAGACAGCGACGATGACAGCTGCAGGCAACGGAGAGTCGCGTATGTCTACAGCCCGGAGTACATTGAAACTTGCGACAGTTTATCTAAAGTGCCGAACCGGGTGAGTTGGGTTGAATGAGGATTTTAATTTACTAAATCTGTGTCATTTTTATTAATGTCTAATCTGTTATTATATACATGGTTTCTATTTGTAGGCAAGTATGGTCCACTCACTGATAGAAGCATATGGACTTCTCGAACACATGAGGTGAGTGGCGTTAAACAGCCCATACCAGCACCAAAACAAAGAACTAGCTTGACAAACTGTACAAATGTAGTTTTTTAACTGAAATTATATTTATTTTAAACAGATTGAATGCTGATTAATTACTTTGAAACTTCATTGCAGTCATTGAGGGTGATTTTACTGTCTGTATCCTCTTTAAGGGATGCTTTCTTTCAAACTTTATGTTATTGATTCATCCAAGACTAGACCACCACAACCTTACTATCACACACTGCATTTTGATTTATAATATTCCACAAATTCCTATTTATTTCAATTCCTTAAGTTCCCTTCCTGCACAATTCATAATATGATACATTAATACAGTATATTTGCTGGGGAAAAGTCTCCAAGCTGCCCACTGTGCTCAGCAGGAGGGACTCTGGAGCATATATTGAGCTCCTGCCCGAAAGCACTCAGCCAGGGCTGTTACACTTGGCGCCACAACCAGGTGCTGAAACCTGTTGCAGAAGTCATCAGCAAGAAAATCAGCAGCCGCAGCTGAGCACACACCACAACCGGGGCTATTGCTTTTCGCTAAGGCAGGAGTGCAGCCAAGGGTACTTGCAGGGATCCTGGACACTGCCCAGGACTGGCAGCTTTTAGTGGACCTGAAGTAACAGCTGAGGTTCCCCCAGCACAACATCCTGGTTTCAGACAGTACCAAGCACATCATCATCATCAAGGAGCTGACAGCGCCATGGGAGGCACGCGAAAGGAAGAGGACGAAGTACGACAAACTGGTGGTCGCTAATTGTCGCACACAGGGCTGGAAATGTAAATGCACTCCACAAGTCCTTAGGCGTGCTGGGCATCAGAGGACTGGCAAGGAGCAGAGCCATCAAGAATGAGGGTCTCTGATGTTTGGATGACCAAAAACATCCTATGACACCAGGATACATCACTGAAGATATGTTCATGTGCATCGGAAGATGTATTATTAGAATAATTACAATTTAAGCACATTTTGGGGCGAAAATGTAGTTATATTGAAGTTATATGTGTTTCGTATGTTACACAGAAACTTCTACTTAGATAATTTAGTAAGCCTGTTTATTGTCTTGTGTCTTTAAACATACAGTATGTCTAACTTATATTCTACTGCACTGTATGTTACCCACATAGTAGAGGTTGTATTATCTGGTATATTCCTACTTTGCAGATTTGTAATTGCTACTGAAAGTTTTTACCTGTAATTTTGAAATAATAATAATAATAATAATAATAATAATAATAAAAACAACTTAAGAAACAAAATAAGAACAGAGAAAGAAACAGAAAGGGCCTCATTTACGAACAGTGCGTACGCACGAATCTGTGCTTGAACTGTGCGTACGCACGTTTGACGCACAAATCTGGGATTCATCAATTTGTTCTTACCTAAATTTCTTCGTACTCTGCGAACAAATTTATAACTCCCTCAGACCACGCACAAATGATGAAAGAAATGTCCGAGGAAATGTTAACACACACCCTTTAACTAAATGCATTCTATATTAAAACTTCATTTATTGAAAAAAAAGAGGCTTTAATAGACAACAATAATTGAATTTACTAATGTATGGACCAAACGTAAATGCCGTGTCATCCTCATAATTTATTGTCATATAATTAAAACTTCAATTATAGCAGTTGAGTTAGTTTATTAAGTTTACAATAGAGTAGACCATATGAAAATGTTCATATTGAAATGTTACACTTTTGGCCTTTATTAAATTGTTTATTGGCCTATAATTAATAGGTGATTCCCAAAAATGTGTAGTGCCATGACTGTAGTTGATTTCATTGATTAATTGGTATGGAAGATGGACTCCAATTTACCTTCAACCAAGTAGAGAGATGGCAGATCTAGCCTTGCTGGAAAATATTTCGGCTGATGTGAAATGTTTCTTTTTTCCTTTTGAGGCCATCTTTCACGTTCTTTCAGCTTCTCCGTAACACCGCTCTCTTCATGCAGCACCAAACGGATGTCCTTATATAGAGAAATAGAGGCGTGGCAGTATGCTGATTGCAGATCGCGGACACGCGCCTGTCAATTTAGAATGGTTCTGATTTACTAACATACGCACGGTGGTGAGGACAAAATTGGCCGGTACGCACGTGTCATAAATCCGACGGTGAATTTGCGCAAGTACTTATTTTTTGCAGAGAGTAAGAACATTTCTGCGCAGATATTAGTGAATGAGGCCCAATAAGAGCAACTATGAGAAGAAAAAAAAGGTGGGTCTTGATCAGAGAATTTGTGCTTCTCACCTCTGGCCCAGAAAGAATCACCCCTAATTTTAATCACATTTTTTTTATTTTATATTAGAACAGCTTTTTTAGTGCAGTTAGCTTTGTCGTACTGCTGGCTTTGTGGCGCACTTAACATCCTATTTTATTTGACAGCTTGAGCTCAGTAAATATATCTGTCAGCTGCGAGGGTTTCCCTCCCGCAGCTTAAACAACATGTTATATTGCACGCAGCATGTAACAACCATATCGCTGTTATTCTTCCTCCTATCTCTCCAGCACCGTTAAACCGAACCTTGCCACTATCGAGGAAATGGCCAAGTTCCACACAGACTCTTACCTGGAGCACCTTCACAAGATCAGCCAGGACGGAGACAACGACGACCCCCAGTCATCTGACTACGGCCTGGGTGAGAGAAACTAAGTCACTGAAGTCTAGTTTTAATCTATACAGGAAAATAGAGTTACCATTGAAAACATACCTTCTTAAATAGGTATATTAAACTCTTAACTACATATAGGAGACGTTTTTTTGCAGCATTTTCAAGCGTAGTTTGTGCAAACAGGCAGTAAGCAGAATAATTGATACATTTATTGTCTTAAAACAGTGGTGGATGATCCTTCTTCGTCACTACTGACAGATTTTCACCACAAATTTTCTTGTCTAGCCGGTGTTAGTTACAGCGTAGCATGAAAAAGTATGTTTATTAAAGTGGAAACAAGCTACAACTTCTTGAAAAGTTATACGCAGCATTTTATTGACGGCAGCAGAGGGCGCTAAAACACAAGAGACAACTAAATTCCTCTTCACACTGCTTTTATATTCTGTTTGAGAAAGGATAATATTAATGCAATATGAGATATTTTGACCCAGACGTGACTCCTCACCTCATCTCAACCGGGTGGGGCTTCGTCAAAAACCCACCGCGGTTTGTTTTTCTTGGATCAGGTTGCTTTTCTTATCCTCAAGCTCGCCCTATTTGTTTCCACTCCCTTGACTCGTATCCCTGTCTGTCATGCTCCCGCCTTTCCTTAACCTTCATCCGTCTTTGCTCGTCTTCATGCCCTCGACTCATCCCTCCGTTACTTCCTCCTTTTGTGTTCTGCACGCCTCTGTCTGGTTCCTCCTTCCGTCTCGTTAGAAAAGCAAACAGTCCCACCTTTTCCAGGATTAAGACATTTCTCTCTCGAGCACCGCCTCTTTATTGTTTGATTTGCTTGAGGAGCAAATATACAGCAAAAATCAAGAAGGTATACATTTATATCCACTGTACTGCTGGTGTTTTCAAAGATTTTCACTGCTGTTTATTTGTCCTCCTCCAGGTTATGACTGCCCAGTGGTGGAGGGGATATATGACTATGCTGCAGCAGTAGGGGGCGCCACACTGACAGGGGCCCAGAGTTTGGTAGACCAAAAGTGTGATGTGGCCATCAACTGGGCGGGCGGATGGCACCATGCGAAGAAGTAAGTTCAGTTTTATAATGAATGTTCATAAGACACGGCGGTCGTGATCGGGGCAAAGGTCAGACTTTCAAATCTCTCTCTCTCTGTGTCTCTCTGTCTCTTTTTCTCCCAGGGATGAGGCGTCAGGTTTCTGTTATGTGAACGACGCTGTGTTGGGAATCCTCAGACTGAGGGAGAAATATGAACGAGTCCTTTACGTGGACGTTGACCTGCACCACGGAGACGGTACACACAAACCATAAACAACAAGCAAAACTTCAATATTATCATCCTCAGAGGGATGTTTGGTGCACACACACGGTTTACTTATTTAAGTTGCCTCTTGAAAATGTCATCATATCTGTTCTGATGTTTCCTCCTCCTCTCTCTGCAGGTGTGGAAGACGCCTTCAGCTTTACATCCAAAGTCATGACCGTCTCTCTGCACAAGTTCTCTCCTGGATTCTTCCCAGGTCGCTCCCTGCCCTTCATTCTAAACATGTTTTACTTTGACAGCGAGACAGTGTGAGACAAGTGTGTGTCTGTTTAGGTACGGGCGACCTGTGTGACACCGGGCTGGGTAAAGGCCGTTGGTACGCCGTGAACGTCCCGCTGGAGGACGGCATCAAGGACGACAGATACTACCAGATTTTTACCAGGTATAACACACATGCGCGCACACACACACACACAAATTAAAGGAGCATTCCGCCCCTGGAAAAAGCCGCTGTCAGTCAAAGCTGGTGTTCTCTATAATCAATAGAAGCAATATTAGTTGAAAATGGCGCCATAGCTGTGGAGAAAGTTGTACAAACAGCTCGTGGTTTCGCCCATTCTGCATTCCTACAACACCCAGCGTGCATTGTGGCCCTCCCTCTGAAAGGAACGGCCCAGCGAGAGACGCTGGAGTGAAATACTACCGGTTTCGCTTCAGGTGACGGCTCAGAGCTTTACAGAATCTGTAATACGAAGAGAATATACCGGTGGATCGTCTAAAAAATCTTCAGGTCTGCAGTCTACATTTCAAACCTGACGGAGACGGGCGTCCTAGATTGGGGAAGTGTAGTTTAGGGTTTTCCAGGGCCTATTGGAGAAGCGGATAGCGTCCTCCAAAGGCACAGAGCCACAATGACATTAGCTCCCCAAAATAGCATGATAGGACTGAGGTTGACAATCGGTGAACCGGCCCTTTAAATATTAGAAATAATACCCTGTACCGCTCAGAGTCAACTTTTTAGGCACATTTTCCTCAAGGATCCCTGAGAACAGAATCTGTTCTGCTCCCCACCCTGTGATCAGACGTCAGGGTCATTCATGGAGCAGTGCCTCAGAGCAAATGCAGTCTCAGCATTTTGTGAAGGACACTTAAGCAGGGGATTCCCTTAAAACACGGCTGTTTGACTTTTACACACTGTAGTTTCAGGTTTTCTGGAATTAGATTATATTTAATGGATGAAGAACAATCTGTGACATCACAAAGATATTTTGACACTTGGTTTACGTCTCACTGCGTTCTTGGTGGTTTCTGAGGATGTTAGTGAAATGAAAATAAGCCTGGGTAGAGCCGAGGTGGAGCTGAGTTTGAGTGGCTGAGACACCTGTCAATCAAACCAACTCATAACCGAGTCCTGGACTACAAACTCACCTGTACGATGCTGCGTGTCATTATGTTCTTATTTTGCAGCGTGTTGCAGGAAGTGCGTGCGCACTTCAACCCAGAGGCGATAGTGATGCAGCTGGGCGCCGACACCATGGCGGGCGACCCCATGTGCTCCTTCAACATGACCCCTGTGGGGGTGGGCAAGTGTCTGCAGTACGTCTTGGGGTGGCAGCTCCCTACACTGCTGCTGGGAGGAGGTACGCTCAACGTGTGTTTATTATCCTTTACTGTGTGTGGAGGTGTTTGTCCACAGTTGTATGCATGTATGAAGGAAGATAAGTCCTTTTTGTGTGTTTATATTTGTTGTGAATCTACACACACACACACACACACACACACCATGCTCTGTTCCAGACCCCTCAGCCCCTCGGCCAGATGATAGCGACTACTTACTCGACACAATGAAGCCATTTTACTCAACTACAATCCCACCTCTCTTCCTTTCTCTGCCTCCCTCTCTTTTCCACATACTTTCTCTCTGTTACATCCTCCTTTATTTCTTGGCTCTCGTAATTTTAAGTCCGTCCTCTTCATCTTCCCCTCCGTCTCTAGAGATTTGTCTCATGCAATGGAGAGAAAAAGTTGGTCAAATGTTGCTGAAATTATTTATCCTCCTAAATTCAAACTTTGACAGGTCTGCATCACAGGAAACATCAGCATTAGCAGTTTGTAATTTCAAAATAAAAGCGTCTTATTTTTCTACATATCTGTCTGCGTCTCCATCTTTGTCATCAGGAGGTTATAACCTGGCGAACACGGCTCGTTGTTGGACCTACCTGACGGCAGCAGTGCTGGGAAAGACTCTCTCCTCTGAGATACCAGACCACGAGGTACGACTACACACACACACACACACACTCTTTCATATATTCCCACATGAAGCACAAACGCATTCATTCATCGCACTGTCACACGAAATCACAGGCCAGAGCACGCGCACACACATGAAAACACAAACACACCCCCTTGTGTTCACTGTCTGCTGAGTCACTCCGTCTAATCAAAGATGGCCGCCTGCTTCTCAATAAAGGGGTTTGTCTGCAGGTGAGTCAGACTGTGTGTGTATGTGAGAGAGAGAGAAGGGTACGAGTGTTGACAATTCCTCTCAGCCCCCCTCATGAAACACAGGCTCCTCTCTCTCCGTCTCATTTAGCATTAAGCTGAATGTTATGGTATAAAAAACGCCTGTCGTTGCTGTGTGTCCCTGGGCTACTTTGTTCCTTTGCTAGCACATTATGTATATAATTATTAGTCCAAATGTTACAGCAGGGTATTATGGAGCTAAACGTTCTGATGGATACACAAATCATTAGTGCATTTTTATCCATTGAAGAAGATTGTCAGATAAGTACAAAGTTTTCAATTTGATGCGTTTAAAAAAAACGTACTGATATACATAAAAATGTAGAATCTGGAGACACGCGACCGGAAGTGTTCTGGTTTCCATTTGTAGTATGTTTGTAGTCCGAATAGTGTTGACCAATCACGTAGCAGGGATAAAATCTCGGCTCCCATCAGCGGCCGTCTGACGATGAGTTTTAATCTCTATAAACAGACATCTGCACGCTAACAGCTAACAATCTGTTCCACATCAAACTTTCAACTTGATAAAAAAATTTCCTTGACGCTGCCTCACGAATGCCGTTCAGCGTTTAGATTTCCTGACTTCCTCGAATGCATCAGAAACGATGGCTCCAACACACTCCTCATTTTAAAGTAGTTTTCTTCTCCTCTTGAGGACAGACCTGACAAAGCTTAATTCAAATTTAAGAGACCCCCTCCAGTGAAAATCAAGTGTTTAACCTTGTGAACATCTCCATGTTGGTGTTCTTCATGTGCTACAAGACATATCAGGGACAACATCAGCAGTCATCTCCATGGCTGGGCCTGTCTGCTTTTAGACTGCAGTGTACCAAGGACAGGCTGAACAACACGTTTTCAGATTGGCAGGTTTGAGACGTCACAAACCTAAGGAGCCAATCCCGTTAATGGACGAGGTGGCGCTACGCATATCATTATTTGTAACCTATGGCAACCACTTCGGCGATGTGTGAGCCAGCTGTAATTGCCATCGTAATTTATTAGTTGGTATTACTGCATTTCAAGCTAGCTAAGTTTCAACAAGTTGCTGCTAAACGATGGCAGAGACGTGCTTTGTTGGGTGGTTGGTAATTTGCATAGTGGGCGGGGCCTATGCAGATTCAGGATATTAAATGAGGGAGAAGGAGGCGATGCCTTGGGAGGATTTTTACAAGGTAATTAACATATTTTGCAGAAAAAAACATATCAGACACAATTTAATATATCAAGCAGAGCATTTTATATGTTGTAAAACATGGCTGGCGCTGCTCTTTAAAGTCAATCACAAGAATCTTTCTTTTTCGGGTTCATATCGCTGAAGTAGTTTGTTTTGCTGACGTATCTGGAGGGGCCGCTTCTCAAGTTGCTAACTGGACTGAAAACAATGCAGCGCGCGGAAAGGAAGTTGTTCATCGCTAAACGCTGGCTACAACGGACACGCCCGGAAGGAGGCTAAACCGCCGTCTGACTATCGCCGATGGTTTCCTCGACATAATCCGCTTACTGGTCAAAGTTCTGAATTAGAAACATGAATACAAAGTCGTGTGGGTACTGGTTTGGATGTTGTGTGCAAAATTCAAGACATGACTAATCAATCAAATAAAAGCAATCATCCTCCTTCTCTAACTTTATGATGTTATTAAGATGCTTCCGGAAGGCCGCAGCGAACGGGCTTATGAAAACCAACATGCTGACCTCAGGTCACTGTAAATCATGTAAACACTTTAAGTAGACGTAATCTGGTTATCCTCTGTAATCAGGTCGGAGCGTGGATGTAAACAGATGTAGCTACGGAGAGGGAATACGTTTCTGGGCTCACCCTCCAGGAAAGGAAAACGTCCCAGTAATCAGTGTTTGTAAAAGAAAGGACGTGTTTTCTTATTTTCTCGTTACGCTAACCAGAAAATCAAACAGAAATCCGCGGAGCATCTGTATGTGTGCTCCCGTCCTCGCTCGCACACAAAGGCTGTCTTTCTCCAGCAACTGATTTTTGGACCTTGTCTGGTCAGATGTAATGAATAGCTGTGAGTCCCCAAGTGTGTGCGTGTGTATGTGTGTGTGTGTGTGTGTGTTCTGACCGGGATGAAGGTACCTCTTGTTTCTCCTTGTCAGCATCCAATGGCCCTAAATAGCCTTTGACCTCATTAAGAAGCACTCACTGAAAACAAAGCAACTATCAGTGCGGGGCAGCTGCCACAGACGATGAAGACGAGGGCGCGCACACACACACACACACGCGCACACACACACACACACTGTCTCCTTGAAATCAGAAATATAAGACACAAACACTCTAATGGCTTTTCTGAACTTGGAGTTTAAAGTGCTTATTGGCTTCTTTTTTCCAATTTAGTGCTTTATATCGATCTATCTGAAGGTCATTCTCTGCTGGAGCTGCTCTACACACTTTTACACTATTATGTGTGTGTGTGTGTGTGTGTGTGTGTGTGTGTGTGTGTGTGTGTGTGTGTGTGTGTGTGTGTGTGTGTGTGTGTGTGTGTGTGTGTGTGTGTGTGTGTGTGTGTGTGTGTGTGTGTGTGTGTGTGTGTGTGTGTGTGTGTGTGTGTGTGTGTGCGTGTTCTTGGCCCTGTCTGTGCCCGTTGTGCTCGATAAGAGGGGCATTTATCCATGATGACCAAGCAAAGCTGGAGTTCCAGCGACACGGGAACAAAAACTACCTTTGTACCCCTTTCTGTGTGTGTGTGTGTGTGTGTGTGTGTGTGTGTGTGTGTGTGTGTGTGTGTGTCCACCCTTTTGCTCTACTGTAGACAAAACCCACATGAATACACACATTCATTACAGTTAGATAATGCACAGGCCTGTTTTATAACATGTTTTGTGTTGATTAATTGCCTTCAATGTGGAGGAAACAAGTGTGACTTGGGTGGGAAACGATCCGTTAGGAAGCGGACGAAGACAGTTTTTTGTATTTATGAATCATTTTTTATTTGTTGTCTTTGTGTTTCTGCATTCCCATTATGCATTGGCCCTATGTTTAAGAATGTAGGGGTGTAAATGTAGGAATAGTTTTGGAACATCTTCGGCCTGCAGCCCCACATGGCTGTCATGGCTGCAACGTAAGCTCTATGGGTAAATGTGCGCAATCATACGTTTACTGTACGTCCACTTAAAGATTGTTATTCTAAGTGTCTGACAACATTTCAGAAAGGACAACAGAAAAAGCGATTTTTGTGAAGGTTATATCTTTCACTAAATCAATCTATCCCTGTTTTCACTGGTTAGTTTGTTTGTGTTATTGTGTGGCTCGAAGATCACAGTTTCGTTCTCTTTGGCGCCACCTATGGCGAGAAACGGTAATTGCGGGAGCACACTTCCCAGATATCCAGACAGTGTTGCCTTTGTGACAGTTGTCACTCTTGATTTTACTCGCTGACGGTCGCTTTCCTTTTCAGACTGTTTGCTTCATCTGAGCGTCGAGTTTGTTTCTTTTTCTTTAGATTTTCACTTATTGTTGAAGTTGTATCTGTAGTCATCCATCTTTTCTTTGTTTGTTCAGCCATAGTAGATTACTGTTTACTCGCAACACTCGCAGAGAGCAGAAAAGCAGCCGCTTAGCTCCGCCTACTAGAGATAGACCGATATGGTTTTTTCAGGGCCGATACCGATACCGATTATTAGTAGTCAAGGAGGCCGATAACCGATATTTGAAGCCGATATTCATTTGCAGTAAAAGTGAAAATATTGGTGTCAAAATTTTGAATAATACAAACTCCAACACTTAACTTTGTTTAAATGACTTTAAGCATATGCATCAGAGCCAAAATAACCCAGTTTTAAATTGATCTCTTATTGGCCGTCGGATTAAAAAAATAATAATAAAAAATAAAAAAAAATGGCCGATGCCGATATGCGTCAAAATGCCAATAATCGGCCCGGCCGATAATCGGTCTATTCCTACCACCCACCCTCTCTGGCCGACCAACCACTGCTGGGTTATGGAAAACGTGTCACTAACTGTGCGCCGCTTGAGATTTTTTTACGCGAAAGTCGTCAAAATCTTCGAGATTATTACTTTAATTGCTTGTTTTAACCCCTGACTTAGATTATTATACTAAGTGTCTGACGACATTACAGAAAGAAAAACATCGGACATATATTATATTTTATCTATTTTATGTATTTTATTTATTTCTCTGTTCAAAGCCACCAGACTTCATTGACAGAAACTGTGATTTTAACTTGCGCAACACAGAAGTAGCTGCTCTGTCCCTGCTTTCATTGGTTAGTGTGTTTGTGTCATTGTGTGACTATTGTTGTTCTTAAGAGGTTTGTTCACACAATTACAAAAAAACAACTTAAAAAAACAACTTTCCAATCGAGCAGCGACAGATCAGCAACTCTTGTCTTATGCAAGTTAAAAATACAGTTTTTATGAATGGAGTTTGGTGGCTTTGAAGAGAGCAATGAAATGGTATCTTATCTCTCTGTTCGGATCCCTTCCATAATGGTGATCCTGTCTGTGGCAAACAAACAAAGCACTCCAAGTGGATGAATATTGATCGGGCGCATTTGCCCCAAAGGATTCAACACTATCACAACAGTCGCTTTTGCACCTGCCAGTTGAAGCAACCTTCTGGAGCAATTTTAAACCTTTTATTTGGGTTGGCCAAAAATATGTAAACATGGAGCAGAGGTTTAAAACTACAGGAATTCCCCTTAACTTACAAACATCCATCAAAGTGAAATAATCAAAAATAAAGCGGGTTTATGTTGTTTGAAACATCCAAAAAACAGCCACTTCAAACTGTTTTAGTTTGTTTTATCTGCTCGAATCTCACTGAAGTCAATCAAAACACAAGTTTGTGTCTGTATTTGGTTATTTTTCCATGAAACAAACTTTCTCAGAAGCCAAGAGGATTCAGTTTTTGGGCATGTACCAGAGCTAGCTGATTAAAAATAGTAGTCTAAGAAACACAAACATTAGTCAGACTTGGCCAGTCACATCGTACAATAGCGCTGTATTATTCACTGATTGCCAGACAAAATATTACACTGCAGATAACTCACACAATGGCCCTGCTTCTGTCACACTTAGTATACCACCGTATCGTGTAAAAACGCCTTTTGAGTTTGAAGCAGGAATCAAGCCGTCAGATCGAAAGTCATTAACCTTCCCCGTTGACTTGTATTGTCTGTTAGCGGTTAGCTGATCCCGACTGACCTCCCATTGTGCGATAGCGGCGGAGACAATCTGCGTGTGAATCGGGGGGCAACATGTGGTTTGCTAAGAATAGCCACAGAGGTCAAAGGTTAGTTAGTGTTACTGATTAGACAGTCATTGGGATTGTTTTTATAACCTACTGTGTGTTTCTTATATGTTGGAACATTTATTTGTGATGTTTGTTGTCCACATGCTGGGCCTTTATTTTAGCTTAAAATCCAATGTAATAGCAGCTGATGGCACACAGACTCTTGGAAAGTTGGCTTTCTGTGTTGTTGTATTCCCTCAACAATTGCCTGAAAAGTTTTGTGATGTTATGGGAACAAGAGAGGGATATCATGCCACGACAAAAGCCACATTATTATTTGTTCCTAAGTTTATTTGGGATATCCTCCTCTGAAAGACAAAATAGCAAGACAAACATTTCTTTGGCAGACCCGTGTGGTGGCATTATTTAACTTTTCCTGCTGCGGTAAACCTCACTAATCTAGTGCGTCTAAAGGCATTGAACTGGTTTCAACAAACAGATAAATATTTGGGCCTGAGGCAGGGCTCAGATTCTCATACCGTCTCCCAGGGCACACAAAGCTCTGACTGAGCCTGGTAACGTTGCAACTGGACTTTAAAGGTATCTAACACCAACACATGAAAATGTCTGATTCCAGATGTTAAATAAATCCACAAAAACCTGCTGGCATAACGGTGAATTTGTCCATCTGATAACATTAGATTGGCCTTTATTGATCACCACATGGTGAATTCAGGTGTTGGGGCAGCTAATGGACTGTGTAAGGGGAGATAAATATAAATATAATAGAGTTAATAATAAGAATTATCTCACATAAAACAGAGAGTTTAGGAGCAATTAAACTCAACATTAAAAGGCAGCTAATAGTGCAACACCATCCGAAGCATAGGGTGACATAATAACTGCAAAGTTAGCTAAGTGTAGCGCATGAAAGCATCCCAGAATAGTTTCTAGATGATTTAATAACCATACTTAAATTATTAAATTCACTATATAAGTTTTAATTAGGGATGCACGATATTGGATTTTTTGCCGATATCCGATATGCCGATATTGTACAACTCATTTAGCAGATTAACGATACCGATATTTTTTTCCCGCACACCTAATTGCAGAGATAACGCTGCGCAGGCGCCGGGGACAATGCGCCGAGGTCGGGCATTTAATCAAGTATGCAGCAGCCCATTATTTTATCGGTTAATTATATCGGCGGATATCGGCGTGTTGGCCGATGTCCGATAGTTCATTTTTAAGCCAATATCGGCCGATACCGATAACGTGCAGATAATATCGTGCATCCCTAGTTTTAATCATACAATCTTTGGCAATAAAGACTTAGTTTATTTGATATTACCAGTCTGATTTGTACCCATGCTAGCAGTTTTAGTGTTGCAAGCTAGCAAGCTAAGATGTTACATGCTAAAAGGTGTCAACAACCTTACACATATCATTTTAACGTTAGCATGTTGAATGCTAATTTACCCATGTTTATGATATAATATCCAAAACACTTTATGTTCACGTAAACATTAGCTTGTTCTTTTCTTCAGACTCTGAGCACTATTATTAGTATTAATAGTGATATTAATGCCCTGTTTGCACCTTGTTAAAGGGGACATATTTTAGTTATGCTGTAAATTTTCTATTATTGTAACAGGTTTTTGAATTACGTTGGTAAAGTTTGTTTCCTTTTAAAAATTGTATTCATATTTGGGGCGCTGGTTTGGCTCGGTTGGTAGAGCAGGCGCCCCATGTATAGAGGCTACAGTCCTCGTCGCACTGATCGCAGGTTCGACTCCCGGTCTGCCGATCCATTTGGTGCATGTCATTCCCCACATTTCCTGTCTCTCTTCGACTGTCCTATGAATAAAGGCAAAAAGCCAAAAAAATAATCTTAAAAAATAAATAAATAAATAAAAAAAATAATAAAAAAAATTGTATTCATATTTTAATGCAATTATTTTTCAGAGCCTCTCCTTCCTCCTGAAACGCACAAGCCGTTCTGACATTCAAAGGTTAGACCTTAGCTACAATTGGCTGACAGTATTTGCTCTCTTCCAAGAAACAAGGTATAAAACCACATAGCCCCTCCCCCACGTCAATCCCACGTGGGGGGGGGGCCACACTGTCACTCCAAATTTGTAGAAAACATGGCAGCTCGAGGATCGGTTATTCAGCCTTATATGTACAAGCCAGAATCGCCAGGAGGTATCGGAATGGTACGTTGAAATCGTGACAACAACTTGACTACAAGCTCGTGCAAGAAGGCAGCCTGAGGTGAATGACGGGGAATGACGATTGGTCGATTTCAGCGACAGCAAGGTTCTATGTAGAAACCTGCAGCTGTTCTGAACGGCCGATTTCAGAGGCGACCTTTTTAAAAATGACTCGCTGTGAACAATAAACACCCAAACATGTGAACCCCATGAAAATATGAGGATATCCATTCAAAAGATACGGCCCCTTTAAACTACACTGAACTTCAATGACTAGTCACAGTGTTTTCTGTACGCTACACGTACATGAAGGCAACTTAATCAGGCATATTTGGGAGACAGTTATTCATAACAGAGTCGTGTTTGGTAAACAGTTATAACTCTCCATTGGGCTGTTTGAATATTTCAACCCTTCTCTGCCCCAACCCCTCCTCCCCTTTAATTCTTTCTTCGGTCATTTCCCAGCAGTTGAGTTCCTCCCGGCCGCGCTGCTCCGATAAAAACAAACCACAGATCCAAACTTCCTGCGGCTGCCCTGCTGCCTCAGCGGGCCAACACGCAGAGCATGTACTCGCAATGTTGCTGGTGTAAATCCAGCTCATATCCTTTGTCACATACAGTACCTTCCCCTCTTTCTGTCTCTCTTCTCCTTCCTGTTTCCACTGCAGGCCCATGAAGAACATAATGTATGCGCTAAAAATATTCCTAACGGAAACTGGCACCTGGATACGCTTGTTTTTCAGACTCTCACATCCAACAACCACTTAAATTGGTTCCAAGTTATTTTTTCTGAAGTAAAAGTGTTCAGGTGGAACTTTATCTACATCCAATTCAATCTGGATTCACATTGGATAAACTGCTATGAAGTCTAACACTCATCTGGGATGACTTGAATTGTTTACATAAGTTAAAAGCCTTATTTCCTTGATGGGAAACTTTAATAGCAAAGGAAGCAGAGAATGGGTTTCCGACCTTCATCTCATCAAGGACAATGTCTCCTCAAACCGTCCATTAATCCAAACTTGTGTAGCATGGGTGGATATCTAGCAGCACTAAGGTTGTACCGACTTTCAAACGGACATAAAACAGGATACTCCTGCACAGTCACCACATTACGTCACATGTGGATATAACGTCTCATTTGTAGCATCTCATTTGTAGCGTCACATTTGTAACCTCTCATTTGTAGCGTCACTGTGTAGCGTCACATTTGTAGCATGTCATTTGTAGCCTTACTGTGTAGCGTCTCATTTGTGGCATCTCATTTGTAGCCTCACTGTGTAGCCTCACATTTGTAGCCTCACTGTGTAGCATCACATTTGTAGCCTCACGTTTGTAGCCTCACATTTGTAGCGTCACTGTGTAGCATCACATTTGTAGCCTCAGGTTTGTAGCCTCACATTTGTAGCGTCACTGTGTTGCATCACATTTGTAGCGTGTCATTTGTAGCCTTACTGTGTAGCGTCTCATTTGTGGCATCTCATTTGTAGCCTCACATTTGTAGCCTCATGTTTGTATCCTCACATTTGTAGCCTCACGTTTGTAGCCTCACGTTTGTAGCCTCATGTTTGTATCCTCACATTTGTAGCCTCACGTTTGTAGCCTCATGTTTGTATCCTCACATTTGTAGCCTCACGTTTGTAGCCTCATGTTTGTATCCTCACATTTGTAGCCTCACATTTGTAGCCTCACATTTGTAGCCTCATGTTTGTATCCTCACATTTGTAGCCTCACGTTTGTAGCCTCACATTTGTAGCCTCATGTTTGTATCCTCACATTTGTAGCCTCACGTTTGTAGCCTCACGTTTGTAGCCTCACATTTGTAGCCTCACGTTTGTAGCCTCACATTTGTAGCGTCACTGTGTAGCATCACATTTGTAGCGTCATATTTGCAGCCTCACTGTGTAGCGTCTCATTTGTAGCGTCACATTTGTAGCATCACCTTTGTAGCCTCACTGTGTAGTGTCACATTGGTAGCCTCACTGTGTAGCGTCACATTGGTAGCCTCACTGTATAGCCTCACTGTGTAGCGTTTCATTTGTAGCGTCTCATCTGTAGAATCTCATTTATAGCCTCACTGTGTAGCGTCACCTTTGTAGCCTCACTGTGTAGTGTCACATTGGTAGCCTCACTGTATAGCCTCACTGTGCAGCCTCACATTTGTAGCCTCACTGTGTAGCATCACATTTGTAGCCTCACGTTTGTAGCCTCACATTTGTAGCCTCACTGTGTAGCATCACGTTTGTAGCCTCACATTTTTAGCCTCACTGTGTAGCCTCACATTTGTAGCCTCACTGTGTAGCCTCACTTTGTAGCCTCACATTTTTAGCCTCACTGTGTAGCCTCACATTTGTAGCCTCACATGTGTAGCCTCACATTTGTAGCCTCACTGTGTAGCCTCACTGTGTAGCCTCACTTTGTAGCCTCACATGTGTAGCCTCACTGTGTAGCCTCTCAATTGTAGCGTTATTTTTTCTAGTATGAGCAATTAGCTATGAGGTTGTTGTCTGCCATTGACAGAGGAGCTAATTTAGGACATGCTTCTGTGGACTGTAGTAAAGTATATAAAGAAGCGATTGTTGCTAAACCATTTTTTAGTTCTATTTAAGATGGTGAACACATCTGTATAACCCAGAATGTGAAGTCTTGTACCAGGCTATCTTGTTGCTTCTGTGTCCGTACAAAAAGTCTTCCTGCTCGATCTTAAATAACTGTTTAGTAGAATATAAAGAAAAAACAGCCAAAATGTATCTGTATTCATCCAATGGCTGACTTGTATCTCCCCTCGCCTCTAGTGAGAGCAACAAAAAGGAAATACAAATGTGTGTCCGTCTCAGAGCCACACAGGAAGGGAGGACGTCTCTGCTCCCAGATTGGCAGCGGGGAAGCGTCCCGCCTCTTTACTTCCTACTTCCTCTTTTCCTGTCTGCAGCCACTTCCTGTCCTGCCCCTCGCTGCCGTCGGGGGATGTGTCGGCTCCCAGAGTCACGGGCTCAATCGCCGGAAACATCACATCAGGAGAGTGTTTGAATTTGCAGAGACCAAGGGGGATTTGAATGTTGACAAAATGATAGGAAAGCTGACTATTATTCAACAATTGGCTGATATTCATATATTAATGAGAGTTCTGCTGCTGTAGATTATTTGATGAATCACGGCAGCGAAAGTGGTTAGCGAGTGTACCAACAATGAGCTGCCTGTTTCCTGTCTTGTTTCCTTTTGGGAGTCATGTTGGAGGTGTCTTTTGAAAGTCTGTTTTTCTTTCAAGTTCATGGACCGGCTTGCTCCTGGAAAATTGATGGAGCATCATTCATCAGGTCTTATCTCCATTAAAAACAACTAATAGGAAAATTAAAATGAACCCAACGGCTTTGGAGTTTAGTCAAAGTCATTTCCGTGAATTCTTCTTCTCTTTCCATTCCCTTAAAAGTAACTAAAGCCAGCCACAGGAGACAGAGAAATTAAACAACACTTTTACACGTAAAACCATATTAACTTACCAAAAAGTATGTTCACACTAACTGGATCACAGTCGAGTATAAAATGTGTTTTTTAAACCAATCCTAGAGAGCCAAGACCTCTGCTGAGGCTGATTGTCCATTATTGCTTGTTTATGAGTCAGATTCTTATGCGGTCCAACAGTGAATGGTTTGCTCCTTGGCGCATGCTACAAACCTCCAACAAGTTACATAAAAGTCGCTCCAGTATTCCAGTAATCTCGCTGAAAACCAAACAACAGGGACCAAAACCTAATCTCCTTGGCAGAGGTAAAACTGCTGTAAAAATCAGCTAGAGAAACATTCTTACAATCTTCTTCGACATTTATTACGGGCTGTGGTGGGTTCCGATTAATGCGAAGCAATTTATATTGGGCGGTGCGATTCCATGCTAGTCAATGCAAAGAAAGGAATACATGTGTGTGTGTTTACTGTTAGCACTAGCATTGGATTAGGTCTAATATGTTCGGAAATAAACCAAAACAACCCCAATCAACCCTCCAATGGATTAATGAAGAGCTATGGAGGTTGGGCTCGAGTCCAAACGCAGACAGAGGGAGGCGTACGTGCGGTATGTGACTGTGTTTTTTTTTCTCTCCGTGTTGGAAAACATTTATTTGATAGCAGCTTGATAGCCGACACAGTCCATTTGTTTTCAGAGACGTTTTCCCCTCCGCTGTGCAGCTCGGCATCCTTCATAACTGGAGATCCTGCTGATCGCTGTGAAAACAAACACGCTCGCACACACGGCTGCTCACAGATGGCCTCATGCATGCAGATACACACTCAGGACATCTTTATATATGTGGGAAAAGTCTGGCTTTTAACATACAATTAAGCTTGCAGAGACACAGAAAGATAAATGTTCTTGTGTAAAGTCGACAACTTGACTCTCTAGCTGCATCACTGCACACAGAGGCAACAGAATGTCAAACTGTCTAAACTTAACAAACTTAGTCTTGTCTTAAAATGACCTAACCCCGATTCTACCTGCAACGTATGCAAACATAAAAGGCTAATGGAAACTGGAGGGCAGTGCTACATCCTGTCAGTTGGCTGCTCCGACACGGTGAGGTCAGCTAAACTCCTTTTGAACCAGACGTGGGTGCAGTACAACCTCCTCTTCTGACATTCGAGTGACTAAGTGTTTGGCTGACAGAGCTGTCAGGAGCCCAGCAGGAAGGCCGCTCCATGGTGTGCAGCGAGTGGAATCTGAAGGTCCTCATTCAGGAACAAGAACTTCTACTGAAACTGCTGCTGTTGTCGGTTTTAAGTCAGAGTAGCGTTGACATATCGCGTTTGAGATGAAGACAGGAAAACACTCGCACTGTTTCTTGATCTCACATCGAGGTAAATTTGGAGACAAAGCTCACTCTCACTCTCTCGTGCGAGAACACGCCCGCCCCGCCCAGCTAACACCGAGAGCTTCACGGTTAACCTGCGCTAGCATGCTAAGCGCCGGTTAGCTTGTCCGACCTACCTGTCTGACAGAAAGAAGGCCAACTCTGCATCGCTCTTTTCGCCATGTTCGCCTGTCTGAATGGGCCCCAGTTGCTAAATTAAACCACACCTATACGCTGTGATTGGCTCGGGGAACCACGACAGCGCCCTCTCCTGAAAACATCCCATGCAGAGCAAAACAACAGAATAGATGCAGAGGGAAGGGTCTGCACACACACTCACCAACACATGTATAGCGGCCCATAAGTGATGATTTATATTATATTTGTAAAAGTCTATATTTGATTTTTCTAGGCCTTCTTATTACACTCTTAGAAAAGAGATCTAGATGTACAAACAAACAGCATTCTCTGCATCAAGGCCACTGTTCCCCATATAAACAAGCTTACAAACAGTGAGTGATGGGCAGAGGGTCCGTGTTAAGCGCCATGGTAAATAATCCGAGACCTTCCACCATTTATCTCCCTGTGCGTCTCTGCTGGAGACACTGGAGCCGGTCAGCGGGTGTTTTCTGTCTCCTGACCTTGCCCAGGTGACGTAGATGCGCTGCGTCACTTGATCATGCGCTACAGTCTCTCTTTTGTTGTATAATTAATCATTTTCTCCATCTTAGCGTTTTTATCTCTTTCTAAAGGTTGTTATAGTCTAAGAATTATTAGTAATATTACAGAAACATTCTTTTAGGAGTGTCTGAGCCTTTCTCTTCCTCCCTTCCTCTCGCTTCTCTCCCCGTGGTCATCCAAGCCAAACAAGCAGGCAGCAGGAGCGCGTGTGTGCGATTCAGCAGGAGGCAGAGCACTGGGTTCATGGGAATACATTGCGGGTGTGTGTTAAGTCACTTCTCTCATGTTGAGACCGGAGGTAAGACACAGAAAACTCATCGCAGCTAATTGGAAACAGACACACACACACACTCACACAGGGCTTTACCTTTGTATGAAATCTTACGACACACAAACCAGCCTGCATTCCCTCTGTCTGACTCACACACTCTCATATGAGGTTATTAAACAAAGACAGAGTCGTCTTTGTCTTTCAAGTACACAAAAGTATCCTCCTACTGCATGTTGGCTCAGCTGTGTGTGCTTGTGTACATCTGCTCAGGCCTGTGTGTGTGTGTGTGTTGCCAACAAAACGTCTGAAGTCGTCTCCAATGACATCCATCTAATCCACTAAAGAGGTTCAATCACAAACAAGATATCCCCGTCTTTAAAATGACCGTGGCATTAGAGAGAAATCATTACGGGATGTTTGCAGGGTCCCATCGCCAACTTTTTGAGGAGACATTTTTGGGGAAGGCTTGCGGAGCAGTTTTTGTTCAAAGATCAAATTAAAGAGACAAAGCGTCCACAAAAACTTTCAGAATCGATAATCTTTACGTCTGTTAAATCGGATTAAGTTTGTTTGTTTGTCTGCAGGATTACAGAAACACAACAGGCCGGATTTTCATTTAACTTGGCGGAATGGTAGAGCATTCACCAAGGAAGAATCTATTAAATTTTGAGCAATGCACAAGTAATAATATTAATCAAATTGAAGTTATAGTTTGGACAAATATCCAGACTTATAAAGTGGTGTCTCCTGCAGATGTGCACATCATAGAAAGCCGGACTAATGTCCTTGGCAGAGGTCTGCGCTCTCCAAGTGGCCTTCTAGTTAAATTATTTTATCAAGCAAAAATGCCAAACATTCACTCCTTCCAGCTTTTGGGATTTATTCATTGAAATTTAATCTTCTGGGCTTTGGCTCGTTGGTGAGGCAAACAAGCGATCTGAGGACGGCGCAGTGGACTCGAGGAACTTGTAATGGAAGTTTTTCAATATTTTCTGACATTTCCAGACTTGATTATAGAAAGTAATAGATCTTCGATAAATCAGTCAAGTCAATTTTATTGTTGTAGGGCAACTTTTACAATGTTAAAAACATACAGTGCACAAGAAAGTTCGCCCAGTTCCCATGGAACACAAACAGCTTAGTTGGCAAAGCATTGCAGTTGACACACGACTAAACTACAAAGCAAAAGTTGAACATTTCAAACTTTATTGAAATGAGAGCGGTGTTTTCTTGGAAGATAAAGAAAAAGCATTTGAGTGCTGTGACTGAAAGTTTAGCCCTTAGATTCACATTCCTTGTTGGCGATGATATTTGCTCGCTTGCAAAATCGATGTTGCACGAATACCTTTCTTCAGTAGCTTTTCACCTTTCATGCAACTATTTTGATATTCGATTAGTCATCGATTATTGAAACGATTAATCAACCAAGGACAGACAGTGCTGATATAAAAAATAAATCAAATCAAGAACACATCTCCAACATGCCTTCTCTTCAAATGCTCGAGCATTACCGACGCGCTCTCGTGATGAGCAAGGTCGGCCGTATAGATCCTGCAGCCGATCCTTTTCTTTGCAGCACTGAGGGTGGAATACTCCCAGACTTCACAAGTTTTAGGACGGATGGTGTTGCATCGGCCGCTGCCATTTTGCTGTGTTTTGTTTACCTGCCGCTTTCCGGGCGATCATTTTTTAACAATGTCGACTAATCGTTGCACCCCTATTATACGTTCAATTTTAACGCCAACTCCCTCAAAATACAATTACCTGTTCAAATTTGCATCCACCTGTCCTGTACGTACTTCCGACAGATAGATGTTTTAGCCCAGATTAGCATAAAGACTAGTATGGAGGCAAACAGTTGGCCATGATGAACAAAATGTACTTTCCAGCAAATATTTATCTGCATGGTGTCTCTATATTTCTCTAAGACTTTAAGAATGCCAAATTATAAACCGATGGTAATAGTAATTCAGATAAAAAATGTTATGGATGTAGCTTGGTGAAACCACTGTTATCTTAAGGTACACTGACTGACAAGGACCCATATCATACTCTCTGTAGGTGGTTATATATGGGACGAGACCAACTCCATCTGCTTGGGAAGCATGCGAAAGCTTGCTAAAACATTGACCTTGACTTGAAACATTCATGCCCAACTTTTCAATAGGAATTGAGAACAGACACTGAGCATCTTCTGTAGAGAGGAGTATGGGTCTGGGTCTCAATCAGTCAATGTCTCCTTCTGTGTGCTCTGCTGAGTCCTTACAGTCCAAGGCTTTCACAACAGTCGCTGCGAGTGGACTGACGCACTTGTGGTCAGACCTGGCCTCAGAGTTTGTTTTGCTCTCATGGCACTGAGTCACGGCCCGAAAAAATTCCCTTTAAATATGTTTGTTCAACTGACGTGCTCTGGTTTTAACTTCTGGTTGAACCCACTCTCTGGATTCCCACCTGTTTTTCTTTTCTTTTTTTCTTCCAGTATATTGGCTGGTTTTGTTTCGTGGAATTGGTCGACTCTGCATGAAATGCCAAGAGACTTTGGTATTTGCTGAAATCATCTCATCTTCTTTTTGTTCGTGTTGGTGAGGCCCAGCCTGCCGAGTTCAAGTCTGTCTGATTTGTGGTTCTTCTTCTTTGTTCTGCGGTACATTTTCTTTTCTGTACATGAACCAGACTCGACTGTCTCAAACATTTGTTTGTGTTAATGCAACTCCTAGACAACGCAATGAGTTCAGGAGATATCAGAAACATGTGTCCATCTGACGGCTCTGATGTTTGTTTCTTGCCATTTTAGTCCAGACTGAAATGTCTCATCAAATACTGGACAGATTGCCATATAGTTTGCGCAGATATTCCCAGTGCCCAGACGATAAATCCCAATGACATTGATGGGATTGGTTTTTGCTCCAGTGCCATCATGAGGTTTATATTTGTGGTTTTGAGAGAAAGATCTCTTCAACTATTTGATGGATTGTCTTGAAATTCGGTATAAGCGGTCACGATTCTCTTGGGAGGACTTCTCCTCTTGTGCCATCATCAGGTCAAAGCTGGAACTTGACCAATACCTGCAGAACAAGTGGCTCAAGTTGGGTCAATTTCCAGTTCAGATTGGTGGACAATTTGAACTGGCTTGATCTACTGATAAACCACGTGAGACAACATTTACCTTGATTCAAAGCGTAATCCAAAAGGTAACTGGACTTGGTTGAAGTTTGGATGAGCTTCAGTTCTAAACTGACGGTGGGCGGAGCTAGAAATATAAGCCTATATAGATCATCGTTAACCTGGGACCCTCTGGTGTTGGTGGGTCGTTGGGCTCACGTGATTCCGAGTGTGAGTTCAGGCTTTAGAAATATTCGACTTGACAAATTTGATCAAGCTCGGGATGAGAAGCTCAAATGCTGCTACAATGTTGCCCTTTTGTATTTCTGGCTTTATATGAACGTAACTTGACAACTGGTATGATTCCACCGCTTCACGTTTGATGAGTAACTGAAAAGACCTTTGACAGTGTACATTTGGAGGGGCATGGGGCCAAGCTTAAACAACCCATTTCACAACCCATTCGCTACCATTAGCATACAGCAACTTCCCAGCTAACATTCAGTGGTATTTTACCATTCAAACTCCTAGCTTAATGTATTGTAAGCTGTAATTTGATTGAATGTCAAATATTTTGTTTTTCTCTGAAGTGCTGTATTTCTCTCCAGATTTTCTCTATTCATTTGCTGACCAATCAAGAACGTTCTACATGATAAAAATGTGTCAGTTTTCCAATTTCTTCATGACTTGCAACCTGGAAAACGGCCACATTAGTATTCGAGCTTCCAACCGTGAGTCATTCGAAGCTTAATCCAAAAGGCAGCTGGAATTGGTCAAAGTTCTTGAACTTCTTCCTTCAAGATGTTCCTTTTGGATTAAGCTTCAATGACCTGGATGCGTGAGAACCTTTGCAGACATGTTCCCACCCTGAGCGTGAAGTCATAGAAAAATGGCAGCCGTGGGAGGATGCTGAATTATGTTCCAATTTGGACGGCTGCTTGTGTGTTGTTTGGTTAAATATCAAACATGTGTTAAAGATTTTACACCGACCCAACCCTTTCGCTTACACGCTAAACTTACAAAGTGATTATGGTTAGCGATAACGCTTTAGCATTAGCTCAAAACACTTACAAAGTGTTTATGGTTAGCAATAACGCTTTAGCATTAGCTCAAAACACTTACAAAGTGATTATGGTTAGCAATAACGCTTTAGCATTAGCTCAAAACACTTACAAAGTGATTATGGTTAGCAATAACGCTTTAGCATTAGCTTAAAACACTTACAAAGTGATTATGGTTGGCAATAACGCTTTCGCATTAGCTCAAAGCACTTCTATTCAAAGAATTTGGCATAGCACTATTAGTATTGTTTTATATCACTATAAAGTAGGGATGCACGATATTATCGGCACATTATCGGTATCGGCCGATATTGGCTTAAAAATGAACTATCGGATATCGGCCAACACGCCGATATAATTAACTGATAAAATAATGGGCTGCTGCATACTTGATCAAATGCCTGACCTCGGCGCAATGTCCCCGGCGCGAAGAAGACCTGCGCAGCGCAGCGTGATGACGTCACATGTGTCTACCTGCAGCATGACAGAGTTAGAAGCCAAAATGTCCGTGGTGTGGAAGTTTTTCAAAGTGTCCGAAATAGAAAGCAAAACTGCTATTTGCAATGACTGCTCAGCTTCGGTGATGCGAGGAGGAGCCAAGGCAAAGTCTTTCAACACTACAAACTTGATTAACCATCTCAAGACCCGTCACCCCGACCGTTGTAACAAATGTGATAAGAGTATCACCATTATACTGTACGCTAATTCCAACACAGAAGAGAGTTGATGATCTCTGCAATAAGGTGTGCAGGGAAAAAATATCGGTATCGGTAATCGGCTGAATGAGTTGTAAAATATCGGCATATCGGATATCGGCAAAAAATCCAATATCGTGCATCCCTACTATAAAGTATTTCAAACAGAAAAGTAAAGTTACTACTGCTTCCACTTGTAATATTAATACTACTGCTACTTGACATTCACCTGAATATGCCACCATATGGGGATCTATAAAGGCAGAGTAGAGAGAAGAGTCTGGTTTTGGAGTCTTTGAAGTTTTCAAAAGTTTTGAATAAATTTCAAATATCCATGAAAGCACTTGTAAATATTCATCACCAGTCGGTTTCACAATCCAACTCTTCATAGTCCAAATTTTCCAGGAAAGCAGCCGCATTCTTCGGAAAAAACGCGAGACAAAGTGGAAAAAGTGTTCTTTGGCTGTCGGCTGCAGCGACCGTGTGCAGATGTGAGGGATGAAAGTTTGACTGCGAAGTGAAAAGAAACTCTAAAACTCATAAATCCAGAAGTTGTAATAATAATCGTTGTAATGTGATCTCTGTGTGTCAGTTTTTCACAGAGTACGGACCCGACTACTCGCTGGAGATAAGCCCAAGCTGTCGACCAGACCGCAACGACACCAAACACCTGGACCAGGTCGTCAGCACCATCAAAGGTGTGTTTGTGTGGATGCACAGGTGTGTTTGTGTGGGTGTGGAGGGTAAACAGGTGTGTGTGTGCCTGAACCCTCGCTCGCCTAAAGCCTTTATGTGGCTCTTCTTATGTGTGGTTTCATGTGTCTGCTCTTGTTTCCATACGTCTCTGTGGGGATGAAAGTATGTCTTCTTCTCTTTCTTCCTCCTGACATCCTTTTGTGTGTAACTGGACTGTCGACCCCGTTACCCGCAGCCTCATTCAGATTCAGTCTGGGTCTGATACATGTGGTATTTTCCCGCTTTTGCATCCTACTCTTTCTGTACGTTTGTTTGCATATATAGATATATATGAATGTGTGCGTCTGTATCATGTGGTTGAGTCTGAAGCCGGGCCCTTTGGTCTCGGCGCTGACAGCCCGCAGCGCCCAGGAGAGATCCTGCAGCAGGGTGAAACTCGGGCGACAAGTTGAGCAGCAGGAGAACCATTTTAAGGAGGTGAGCTCGGGAGTACGAGTCGAGTTCATTTTCCGAACGTTCAAATTTTATAAAGCCAGAGGAGGAAAAAAAAAAGATCGCTCTGTGTCTCGTAAATGTTGAAGATCCGGTGTGTTGAAGTGTTAACCGCAGACCAACAGGAAATCCTCCTTCCTTTCCCTCAGTCAGTGAAACATTTGATTTGACACAGCAGTCATCCGTTCCCTCTCTCCTTGTGTGCGTCTGATTGAATCAAAGGTGCTGCAACACTGCGGCTTTTGGTGAGACTCTGGGAAGAATGAAAGAAGGCCACAATCTGGCCGCATCACTTTGTTTCATGTTGAAAATTTATGTTGCGCTCGATGTTTCTTTTATTCAGTTATATATTAAAACCAAAGCCTTTATTTCTCCAAACCTCAGAAGTCAAGACTAGCTTGAAAAACATCAAATATTCTTATAAAGTTGAGCTCCTTTTACCTTAAATTCAAGTGAGGTCTCAGGTGAGCTATTTTAGCGCTTTTCCCCATTTAGAAAATTTTGCCTAAAACCCCTTTTTTCTTCTTCTTGCTTATGTAGTAACTAAGTGCCTTTCAATCCCAATCAATGGGGTTTGTATTTTCTGACTTCGCTTGTACTGCAAACTAGCAAACAACATCCACTACGAACAGGGAGAATGGCTTCCCAAAGTAGGAGTGCAGAGGCTGATACTTTGACAGTGCCTCCGCTGAATTTTTCGAGCCGAGAATCATGGAAGGAAATGCAACCGAGTAAAGGCTGGGACACGCCAAAGGTCTTTAACATCTTAACAGATCCACCCACACGACGACAAAGAATGACAGATTCATTCACCAACAACCAGAGTCCGACTCTCACAGCTGGAAATCTCTCGCGGTCAGACGAGACTTTAGAGTAAACAAACATGGCGGACGACGGGCAGGAAGAATTGCCAATGATTGAGTTTTTGGACCTTTTACTGAAAATTTACAAAGAACAAACTGTGGAAGGAGCGGTGGAGACGGCGTGAACGTGGGCTGCTTTTGTCGCCGTGGCTGCGTTTGTTTAGCTTCCTTCTTCAGTCAGCATCGTTTGGTTTAACGTGACGATCCACAGAGCGCATCCTCGGCTGTCCTCGGGGTTCCCTCCACACAACGGGATGTCAGACTTGAAATCGGTGACGTTCTTCCGAGCAGATCAGGGGAAGTAACATCACTCTGAACATCCCTCACACCACAGGAACATCTGGAGAGATCCTCTTTAGAACCATCAAATAATCAGGACTTTGCTTACTTTTGTCGGGCCCAAAATCGTCTTGATTATCTTCTAGTATGTACCCCGTGTTGGGCTTCATCCTGTAACTTGTAGGCACTGCGGTCACAGCTCTGCTAGCAGAAGAACTCGGCTTTCCCGGTCAATATAGCACGTACTGAGCATGAGCTTTAACAATGACTGGACATCCACATAAACACATCTGAATACTTTCTCCACCATTGGCGACAACCCTTGTATTATGTAACCAGCTGCACTAAGTGATCAGTGATAGCTTTTAAGTGTTTATGCCTTTGGAAATACTCACCCGTGTCTATGAGAGGCTGATTATTATTCAGTTCTTTGTGGAAAACTTCAGCTGAGTGTGAATGGAAGCCAAAACAGAGGGGGAAAACGTGCTCAAATTGTCCCAACATTAGCGTGGACGTGGTATCAATTAGCAGCTTAAACGTCATTAAACACAACGGCTCGTCAACCTTGTTGGACGCAGCAGAGGTTTATCCAAACAGCATTAAGCTCGGCGCTCTGAGAAACTCCAGGTCCCATCTAAAACGCGGGAACAGGAGTTTATTTACCGAAAGCCAGTCGGGCTGTTGGCTCGCATTAAATCATGACAACCGGAGGGGCTGAGAGTATCGCTGGGTTCCAGTCATACGGCTTTTATTAGGGGCGACACGGGGAACTGGTGAACGGACAGAGGGATGGAGGGAATAAAAGAGAGGAGAATTGAAACGCAGACAGGCCAAAAGATGGAGAGAAACTGGGAAAATGTGCATCCCATCTGCCTCTCCCATCACATTCCCTGCTCTCTTTCCTGCTTTTGCAGTCGGAGTTGAATTATTTATTAACTGCTCCTGGACGAGGAGGATCCCATGTAGCTCTCCCAAACAATCATTTAATTGTCACCCTCTCACTCTGGATTCTTCCCTGCGTCTCTATTTCCTGCAGACACTTCTTTCTTTCATTCAAGACTTAATCCCTGTTTTAACCTGTCACAGCTGTTCTATTTTTATGCTCTCTCTTTTTGCTCTCCGTCATGTCAGAAACTACTTCGACTTCTGTCACGAATCGCTTCAAAACACAACAAGCAGACACCAAAACCTCAAGGAGAATTAGGCGCATTAAAACATGAGATATACAAGTAAATGTGCGTGTCTTTTTGTATCTGTCTCTGATTAAATAAAAGACCTACATGTGTAACTCAACTTATGCACACACACGAACACAGATGAACACACACACCTCTAGGCAAACTTCTCCACATGACATCATCGGGGTGGATAAGTGTTTCTCTGGTTTGGCTGTGCTGCTTATAAACACTGGTCTCCCTGAGAAACTGGCCACTGTGACTTTGTATGTATGTTTGTGTGTGTGTGTGTGTGCCCACATCTGCTCCGTCCGTTGGCACGAACAGACCGTAAAGATTTGAATCTTTAAGTTGTAATCCTTTCCTTTTTTCATCTTCGTTCAGGATGTGTTGTGCCAAAAACCGAAGACACATCCATCATACACAAAAACACAATATGTGCAGACCGCGTTTTATTTGCGGTGTATGAATGTGTGAGAAAATACCAACAGGAAATGGTGCAAACAGTTTTCTAATGCGTGAAAAATGGGCTGTCACAGGCAGGGAAGAGAAAGTAAATATTGTCCTGAAAGCAGCGCTAATGGAAAACACCCTTTTTTTTGTAGCTAAATAAAACAGTCTTTGTCTGTACGGGAAGTATTTTGGGACAAAACCTCAATAGACCCGTTCAGCTTTGACTGATGGAAGTTCAGCTAAGTCTGGAAATAAAGAAAGTGAGATTGACAAATGTGAAGCTTTGACGGATGAAAGTTCAGCTGAGGATGACATTTGTAAACCTCACGAACCCTGCATGTCCATGGTTAGCTGAAAGGTTGTGTTAGCACCTAACAATGCTAAAGCGTTAGCAAAACGTTTGTCAGATTTAGCTCTACATTACTTGTCGACCTTATTCTTTATTTCAAAACTTAGCTAAACTAAGTCTATGCTACAGTTAATAAGCCGTCTTTAGGTTCTGCTCTACTTTGAGCTAAATGCTAACTTCCGTACGATAGCATACTGGCATTAGTTTGCATTCCACTTATAACACTTGAAAAGACTTTAACTTCAACCTCTTCTATACTTAGGTTTAACTGAATGCTAACATTAGCACTCCCAATTTCCTCTCTTTTTATTCAGTGAGGTTTTTCTTACCCACTGTTTAGAAAAATAAGGGATAAATACAGTTTGCTAGCTTCCCTGCTATAAGCATAAGGACTGTAGCCTCTGTATATGAGGCGCCTGCTCTACCAACTGAGATAAACTAGCGCCCTGACTCGGACTTAGGTCTTCTAATGCTTAGCTTTGAGCTAAAGGCTAACTTTGGTAGAATAGTATGCTCTCGTTAGTTAGCATTCAGCCCAATCAGAATTAGCTTTATATAGAGAGGCTTTGTCAGCCTCCTCTATACCTAAGCTCAGCTGAATGCTAACGTTAGCACATCTCTGTCTCTTGTATTTTTTCTGAAAAGCACTTTGTAGTTTACTTTATTTAGAAAAGTGAAATATGAATACAGTTTGCTAGCTTGCCTGCTATAAGCAGACGAACTGTTTGCATGCCTGTATAAAACTCTGGGGCGTCATGAGGCATGAAACAGCAGTTTAAATGCTAATGTCAGGATGTTACAACGCTCAATGTTAAGATGCTACTAGCATATTTTACTGACTTTCCTGTAAGGGTACGATAATAATAGCAGTTAAAGCTGGCTTATGTTAGCAACTTAGCTTTTTTTTTTTTTTAAAGATATTTGTCATGAAATTGTTTGCTAATTTTGGAAGCATTTACATAAAAGTCAGTTATCAAGATATTTAACTTTGGACCAAACATTAGCGTTTATTGCATCATGTTGCTAGCGTAGCTGAAATGTCATCATAAATCATCACTTAGTCAGCTCATGTTGCAGAAATAATCAGAGCCAGCATGTTTCTTTAACAGACATCAAGAAACATGTCGGCTTTTATTTTCGTGCCGATAAACTTAAAGCCTTAATTGTCCACTTAATGCGCTCGCTTTAATAAACAAATAATAAACAGTGTAAAAGCATTCACACACATAAAAACATTTGACTGAATGTGCTTTGTTGAGTGTTTCCAGGGGATTACTCATTTTTTTCCTCACACACACACACACTCGCTGAGGCTTGTTAAGCGTGTGTGTGTTAATTAAAAATGTGATTTTTTTTTATTAGGCGATTGTCAGAGACGGCAGCAGCTGTCCGACTGTGTATTCACAACTCCTTGTGTTTACGAGACTCTGGTAGCGTGATTTCCCCGGGGGCTGCGTGTGCGACTGTGTGTGCGTGTGTGTTCAGCTTCATCTGTTCTGCGTGAGTGTGTGACTGTATCTTATCTGTGTGTGTCAGCACGGAGATACTGCAGCATCTTTACGTCCCGCTACTCGCGCTCGTTAATTCTCCCCGCTGCTGCTGACAAGCTGCTTGTCAAAATAAAACGATACACATTCACACACAGATACACACCCAGGACGTGAAATATGCTCCGAGAAAATAGATGTACAAACTTGAATATGAGAAATATCACCGTGTGTAGCTCACCCACCCACAGACGCTGTGATAGATTAACGTGTGCAGGTAGTAAATATCAGAGGCCCCGCGGCCGCTCGTCACTTTAGCAGAATTTACTGTTTACATCTGGAAATGGACGAGAAGAAAGAGCAGAGGGATGAGGGGGAAAGAGGAAGAATCTGCAACATTTTTGTTACTTAACTTTTGAATCCATAAACGATACATAATAATAATAAAAAGTAATGTCTTCAGAGAGCCTTTTTCCAGCACGTTAACATGTTTAACAAAGAGGAAGTGAAAGAACAAAACAATTAAAGTTTGTATTGTAACCAGTATTGTTTGTGTTTCTGTGGGTTTTTTTAAAAAGCAAAAAAATATACACTTTTCAGATTATTTTTTTGGCCTTTTGCGCCTTTATTGAGCAGGGGAAGAGAGAGTGGGGATGACACACGGCAAAGGGCCGAGGCTGGGGCCGCCGCGCCACGGATTGACCCTCTGTACATGCGGACGTGTGATTTAACCGCTGAGCTAAACGGGCGGCCAAAAGACAGAATGTTGGAGGTTTAAAAAATAGAGTTTTTATAAAGTATAAACATAAAATCCAACATGACTCACTCACTTGCCATAGCATCGTTTTATTTTTGCTGTTCTAGTATATTTATTGTCACAGAAACGTATCAAATAGGTTTAAAGATGCACCATAGTTCTCCAATAGTGTAAGTCAGATGTAACACCTTTACACCACATGTGTATTTGGAGTTTACGAAAGCTACCGTAATATTCGGTGTTTATGACGCATTTCTTTTTCATCCAAAAAGTGGGCTGTGTCCTATTTACCAGCACAACCAATATACCAAAGAGTTATTTTATTGTGTTACATTATTTTACCCAGACGATGGCGCGATAATCTAGCTAACGCTTCGTCACGGAAATGCGCCGTCATGATCGCAAGTGCAGCCAACCGTCCTCACAACAATCAACGCTACCGTAGGCTGAGATAACTTCCACAATGCAAACTCGACATGGTGAAAACAGATGGTAGGCTGTAATTTGTGTGTGTCAAAGGAAAATAAATTGAAATAGTGCTGGAATAACTTTTAGACACGTTTTTATTAATAAAAAGCTGTAGAACCTTTTTCCCTCCGTTTTTACGGTAGTTAGCAAGAATACTGAATATAGATAAGTGGCTGGAACAGTTTATTCCCCACACTCTAATTGGTAATAGTTGTAGGAATGATAAGTGTTAAAGATGACACAAAGGCATCAAACCTAAACAGCAACAATAACAGGACACTACTACATATTTACATATACCCCAGATCCATGTTTCCACTGATTAAAACCATTTTTAAACAATTGTATAAAACAATCCAATCTGTTGAATTCTGGTACGACTTCCAAGGCTCTGAGTTTGTGCAGACTTTTGGCATTCAATAAAGCTTCAAAGCTCCATAAATCACTTTGGAAAGTTAGCACAGTTTGAGCAGTCAGTTTCTCTTTTCATCCCAACATGTGGCTGAAGCAGAAGAAATGTTTCAAATCGATGACTACAATGTGGCAAAAGTTACATTTTTAGACAGATGACATTGTGGTTTTTTTCCTGCAGAATCATCTATGTCATGTGGCAACGTAGTGTCATTGTTAAAGTGAATCAAGAGGCTGAGGTTTTTGTGCGTTTCCGATGGTTTCAACCAATGACTGTATATATAGATGGACGAAGCGTCTCCATCTGCTCCCATTGTACGACAGTGATACCAAAATAGCGCTGCCATCTTGCCATGGTGACGTCATTTGGAGCCAGAGACTGCGCAGTAGAAAATGGCGGCTAAAGCAGCCGTAGCCACTTCCGCTAACCAAAACACACACTTAACTTACCGAAAAACGTGTTCAACAGCAGAACAGCTTCCTGTGTTGGTCTGAGGTTAACGTTCACAGGTATGGAAAGTTCAATGACTGTAGTGATTGTTTTAGTTACATCTCTTCTCGCCGTTCCTCCTCTACTCTGCTAACCCAGAACAGATCGGCTGCAGGAGCCTGATTTGTCGACAGAATTGTCAATCACTTGGCCACACCCCCTTTTTACAGCATCAAATAACTAATTAAAAGTAAACTTATCAGAAAAATGCACTTGGACATAAATCAGCATGATAAGAACTAACTATAATAACAGAAACCATATTTGAGAAAAATGTATTTGACGTGTATTTTGATTTTATAGTTTGACTCATGTCCCATCTGTTAACATGGAGGAGGCGGGCTTTATGAGCTATACTGCAGCCAGCCAGAAGGGGGCGATAGAGAGGGTTTGGGCCATCTTTGTATACAGTCTATGTTTCCAATACAACAAAAACAAACTGTATCCAATGTGTTAACAACTGAAGTGCCTGAATCCAGAGCGTTATGTTGTCACCTCCTTTAAGACATGAATATAGAGCGTAAACAGAGCTATCAGCAGGCGGAGGAAACATCACGCAGGCATTAAAAAACAGTTTAGTTTTTCCAGCCTGATAAAGCTGCTGTTGTTGTCGAGAGCAGAACATGACAGGAGCTGACTGACGGCTCCACAATGGCCGACAAACAGGACATCCTCCCTCGCTGCGTCAGTGCAGCGCCGCGTTTGTCAGAGCAATTACTCATCCGCCGTCACGTGTGTGTGTGTGCGTGTTTCTGTGTGTGTGTGTCATGTTGATTTTTCCCTCAATCAGGCTATTTAGCATAACAAAAGACAAACAAAGCAGCATTGTTAGCAGTGTAACATATAAAGTAAACTGGCGACTGGACTTTATAATGCAGCTATTGTGTGTGTGTGTGTGTTAGGTGGAAACCAATCTGTGTCATGCAAA
Source organism: Semicossyphus pulcher (assembly GCF_022749685.1). Classification (NCBI taxonomy): domain Eukaryota; kingdom Metazoa; phylum Chordata; class Actinopteri; order Labriformes; family Labridae; genus Semicossyphus; species Semicossyphus pulcher. The sequence continues at coordinate 14,863,464 of NW_027211695.1, read as the reverse complement.
TGAAGTCACAGTGCTTAATGTTGTCATTTCCATATCGATTTCCCTTTTTGCATGCTTGTATTTCCTCGGCCAGATGTGCTTTTGCATTTTCACTGACACAAACGTGTGTGTGTGTGTGTGTGTGTGTGTGTGTGTGTGTGTGTCTTCTCCACACTGCTTCCATCTTTGGTCTCTCCTGCTGTCTAATCTGTGTATTTAGCCTCTTTTTGTACCCACTTAACACGATGAATTTGACCCTTTCTCCTTCCTCCTCCTCAGACGTGTGTGTGTGTGTTCTTACATGTGTGTTTTCACCCCTGTTCCCTCCCCCTCCCCTTTCTCCCTCCTCATCCTCACCCCTCTCATTTCTCCTTCTTTCTCTTGTTTACAGGGAATTTAAAGAATGTGGTTTAGGAGTCAGCAGCCTCAGCCTCCTCCTCCTCACACACACACACACACACACACAGTTTCCAAACCAGGTCGAGGCTCGGCGGCTTTAATGAAGACAATATGGAGCGGACCCCTTCGGCCCCGAGGCACGGAGCGAACGAGGGAGGGATGAAGGGAGGAAAAAGAGAGCGGGTGAGGGTTTTGGAAAACATTAGCCGAGTGTTTCCAGGGGAAAACAGTTTAATAAGAGGAGGGGGGGCGATGTGGTCGCTCTACAATGTTCACTCTTTTTAATCCTTTTGTTTTTCAGGAAAAAGTTTGTCTGTTCGAGTGTATGAGAGAGTTCAATGTGTGTATGTACAGTTTCTGGTATCACTGGAAGCGTTTATGTACATCCTATCAGACGGAGACATTTTAAACTAAAACGTTAAAACAGACTCTTCAGGTGTCCGGTTTCACGTTCGCCGCGGTGCTGCTGTGATTTCATCCCCTCGAGGTCGGATAAGCACTAAAACAGACAAGTTTCCCCAAACGCCCCGTTACGCCTAGCGTCTGAAAAAGGCCCAGAACGTCCGCAGAAGTCCATGAAACGAACTGAGAGAACATTTGGAAGTTTGCAAACAAACAAACAGATGTTCTGACCCCTGGGCAACATCTGCAAACGAAGCATCTGGACGGAGTAAGAGGAAAATATGCAGGGAAAGTTAAAAAGGGTTCTTTTTTTTCTTCCATCGACAGACAGTAACGTGAACTTTTATAGGATTTTAAATAAAAGCAGAAGTCATAAACTCGGGAAGAAAGAAAGGATTAATTCCAGATTAATAAACAAACATGGCCGCTGCTTAAAGATTGAAAGATTTAATTGAAGGACAGGAAAAATATTCTTAACAAGTCATCATTCGACTACCAGTCTTGAATCTATTGGAAAAGTTGTCCCGCTTTTTTTAAATAAACAAAACCTGTAAATCTCGACTGTCGTTCCTTTTAAACGTAGCTGCAACATCCCAAAGACAATTGATGGCAGCTGCATTCGCCTTCCAAGTCGTTAAAACGCATTTCTTAAATTAGTTGCAAAGTGTATCACATTATTTCCACATCTGTAAAAGTTTTGAAAATCAGAAAAAATGCTGTCTAATTTCCCCCGCGGCTGTCGTGTTTGTGATGTGGCACATTAGTCACATCGCGCAGCTGCACATCAAACTGAACGGAGACCAAAAGATGTTTAACCCCTCAGAACAAAGCCGAGGCACGTGTGGGGATTTCGACGCGAGCGTTAATTGTTATCAACGTTTGACAGATGAACTTTTTAGATATGGAACTAATTATCTGAATGACTGCATCGATCAGTCCCAGTTTTTAAAGTCCTTTCCAATGAGATATTTTCTTCCATAAAAATCCAAACGGTCCTCTGATTACTTTGTATGTCAGTTAAACTTTATTTACAAAGTACTTAAAATCAACATCAGTACACAAATACCGAGCGCCAAGCACCTTCAAGGAGGAGAATATTAGACAATACTAACAAATCAAGCAAACAGTTAAAGGGAAAAGCAAACCTTGAACGACCCTTGAAAAGAAAGAAAACAACTGCGTTAGTTTTCCATACGTCTATAAACTCCATCCGCTGCGAGATGTGGTGGAAAGATGGACCGTTGGTAAAGATTTTATTGTCGAAGTACTAAAACAAAACACATTGAGTCACTTAAATCCGATATAATTATTATTATTAAACTTCTTTTTTTATGTTTTTGTTGCATTTATCCCAAAAATCCTGCCTTATCTTTCACCTTTAACAAGCTGCTGTCATTAAAGAATGTTGTTTTAAGCTTAGTTACAAAGTTAAAATAATGTTTTTTTGTTTCAGACAACAATTTGTACAAAACTCATTTGACCAACATTTTTTAATCCCGCGGAGACAAACGTGGATTCTTGTGCAGGGATGTTTAAACTTGTCTGAGAAGTTATGTAAGCTGTTTTTTCTTGTTATGTTTCTGCATTTGTTTTCACTAAATGACTTTTTTTAATCTGTTGCCGTGTTTTGATGTACATACCAGGGGCGTTTTCTGAAATAAAAGACAGGAGAGCATGTTGTTGTCATGTGTCTTTGTGGCGTTTCCACAGTGATTTATGCAGTGTGGGCTGGTTAATAGAGGCTTTAATGGAGAGCGTTTGAAAGAGGAACCACAAATGTCGGCCAGTTTCCTTTAGAAGTGATGTTCCTCAAATTAATGGCCTGGAAATTCACACCAAATGTAGGAGTCACCAGTCAGAGCTGGCATGTGCCGAACAGAAGTGAGCTCCTTTGTGTGTGTGTGTGTGCGTGAGGATTCCCTGTGATCTTTATGAACACGGCTGCGGTCACCTCGGCGGTTTGAGCCCAACGTAGCCGAAGCAAATGAAACTCATTACACCGTTTACGAGTTCGGAAAAGGAGAGACGATTGAAATTCTATCTCATAAACTGGAAGGAGGGAGGGAGGGTGGGGGGTTTACACGGGTACCGGGCAGGGGGCTGTAAACATGAGAGACGTGAGAGTCTTGTGTGTGTTTATGTAGTTTTCTTTTGCACAGCAGAGTCAAATTAGAAAAACTTGAGGGGCCTCGAGAGGATTCGGGGCACCGCTGGATCGCATTTTCTCAAAAAGCCAAAGAGATTGGATTCCATCGTGACCCTAACGATCTTATTTTAGAAGGATACTGGGTCCTTTGCTTGTTTACAGTTTGATATGTAGCTAAGGAAAACAAAAGATACGTAACTCCAAAAAAATCCCAAAACGCTTCTAAATCTATGAACCTCTTGGACCTATGTCTCCAATGTTTTGTCGTCTTATATGGGTGGATTCTAAACCAAAACTTTCCCATGTCATCGGTCTCGACAAACACTTCAGCATCCCAACAGTTTACCCAAGTATTGGATGATTCAGCACCTCAAGATTAATGTCCAGTCACATGGCTTTTATAACGTTAGGTTAAAAAATAAGTCCAACTTTCATACAGGAAACCAGAGTTCATGTCCTGCCACAAACCTTCAATTATCTTCGCCATAGTCTATTTGACATAATCACTCTGTTTTCCTACTTTTAACTTTGCAATTGTTGCCACAAATATTGTGGAAAGAGAGGACGTTAAAGATGTTGGCACTGGACATAAATCAAACAACCATTGAATATAATTTGAGGTTTTGTAGAATCATCTACAAGCACAATTTTCAACTGGCAAAAGGGTTGTTTGTTCTGACCAACAAAAACCCCCAAAAAAGCAGGTTAACAGGGTTCTTTGAGTATCTTTGCAGAGTTAAATGGAGCACTTATAAAGCTCTTTTGTCATCTTTCAACCACTCAAAGAGCTTTTACATTTACCCTTTCGCACTCACATTCACTCACTGACGGCACAGGCCTAGGTGCCAGTCTCCAAACAGGATCTATAGACATTCATTCATGCACCGTATGCATTCGGAAGCAATTTGGGGGTACAGTATCTTGCCCAAGGACACTTCAGGGATCGAACCTCCCGACCTTCCAATCGAGAGACGACTGACTCTACCACTGACCCACAGCCGCCCATTTAAACCGAAATCCCAGAACCCCATCAATCGTTTTAAACTGATGTCCAGTACCTTGATGACTTGGTCATTTTGCCTCTTGGACCAACACCTGGACACAAAGTTTTAAGATATCAGCATTGGAGAAAGGTCTGGCCTCTGGGGACCAGCCAACTCTCCGGGTGCGTCTGGGTCGCTAAAATGAAAAGCAAGAAGTTCCGCGATCCACAATGGCTGCTCAGGCATGCAGTATGGCTCAGGTATTACCATTTAATGGTCTATTGCCGAGAAGGACAATGAGGAAAATTGTGGTTAAAATAAAATCCAGCGCTACAATCCCCATACCCCAAAGTTCCTGTACTTTTGGAAAGTACAAGCAGGGACTTTTGGAGACAAAAAATGTCCCCAGACCATGGTATTGCAGGGGAAATGCAGGGACAAATGAGTTCCTCCAAAAGTTCCTAGTCCTCGGGGAAAGTCGTGTGAATATGGCCTAATTGGTCTGCAATTACACAAATGTAGAGAGAATTTGTTAAAAAAGTTTAAAATCAGATGACGGTATCAGAAACTGGTATTTTTCTGGGGCACAACTGGTCCTAGTCAAGACACAGTTTGTGATATAACTGCAGTCCTGTTTGCAAAGCTTAAATTACATAGAAACCAGAATATTGAGATTTTCTGTCATGTCAAAATCCCACATAAACCAGTGGTGTGATGCAATGTACTCTGTAAAGGAAAAATGATCGTCAACAGAGGTTCCCCTGTCAGCACTGAGCTGTAATTTGTTTTTGGCTCCAATTGTCTTCCTCCAAACACTTGCAGATTAGTTTTTTCCTATTTGAAAATGGGAGGTGGTGCCGGAATCTATGGAGTAAGGTTTTGGATCAATCAGGAGGTGCTGAGTTATAGAGCTCCGGTGACTTCAGCTTGTTTTGTTATCCTCGGATGATTCATTAAACCTGTAAATGATTCTTAAAGTTTTCCAAAGTGAGAAATGTCACAAACAATTGGTTTAGCTTGGAATAACAGCTTCTCATTTACTAGATTTCTTCTTGTTCTGCTTTGTGTTGGACACACCTTTATTGCTCCATGACAAAAAACTTTCCCAACGACTTTTATGCAAATCAGCACCGGGCCCCTTTCACCACTCAGCCAGTGCTTTGAATAGAGTATCATCTGACCCACACTGTTGATTAGTTTAGATAAACCAAAGGCCCGTCCTTCCTCTTCCTATGTTTTTCACAGGGTTCCTGTTGGGTAGAGAGTTTGCCAGTTGCACCAAACATTTGCATATAAGTCTTGTAAAGCCTGTTGAAATATGGGGACATTTCCAAAACACTTTGTACTTTGGGAGACAATTGAACTTTACAAGAGCCTAAATATTGGGAAATCAAAGCCCTTTTTAGAGTTTGAATCAATTCTTTGGTCCAACCTTGGAACAAGGGTCCACTTCTGGGAGTTTGACCAACATGCAATAAGTATTTGTCTGCTAAGGTGGAAATCGCACATGGTTTGTCTTGTAAAGCCTTTTGAAATATGGGGAATTTTCCAAAACACTTTAGATTGTATCTACTTTGGGAGACTTTTCCAGAACTTAAATATGAGGAAATCCATGCAGTTTCTAGAGTTTAGTCAATTTATTGGTCCAACCTTGGAACAAATGTCCAGTTGTGGCATTTGACCAATGTGCAATAATTATTTGTGTGCTAAGATGGAAATCACAAACGGTCTGTCTTGTAAAGTCAGCTGAAATATGAGGAATTTCCAAAACACTTCAGATTGCTTCCACTTTGGGAGACAAATTAACTTTTCCAGAGCTTAAATATTGGGAAATCCATGCAGGTTTCATTGCTTTTTTTTGTCCACTTTTGTCGGTTTGACCAACATCCTATAATTATTTGTCTGCTTAGATGGAAATCACAAACGGTTTGTTTGATTTGCATAACACCCCCCCCCCACTCTCCCCCCTCCTCAGGGGAACAAAGCGACAGGGGCCTCTGTCTATACATCCTCCTCCTCATCAACATGTGAAGTGTCCGCGGTCAATGGCGGAGGGGATTTACCCGCACAATAAAGACAGATGCCACCTTTTATCTGCTTAACGGAAGAGAGGCCGAGCGCGTGGCACTTGACCGCGCCGACGCATGTTGTTGGCGCGTAATGACGTCCTCCTTCCACAGACTATTGAGATGGCTGGCGATGGCTGGTGAATGGACTTGTTCTTTTTTAAGCACAACGTGGGGGAGGGGAGGAGGTTTTTTTGGGGATGAATTGGCGCTTCCCAAACGACACTTTGGGTGATTTTTCTTTTTCCCAAACAGCTTTTGTTTGTCTCTTATGAATAAAATACGCTAAATTGTCCCACGGGAAAAAGTAATCTGGTTTTTCAAGCAGGTCTGCTGTCGAGTTTGATCTCCTCCTGGTTACTCCTACTTTTTAACATTTATTTAGACCTTCGGTAAACACATCCGGTACTTGATATTTAGCATGAAGTAGATTTAGAATAGTCTTTTACTTCTATAACAGTTTTCTTGTTTTACAAATGAATTAAAACATAACAGATGAACCAGTTTTATGCATACACATTGACTGTTTTTCATTATATCTATTGTCCTTTTGTATAGTTTTATTGTTTGTATTTTGTCTTCCCATATAAATAATCTTGATTATGTTGAATTTTTGTCCTTTTTTGTATATTTTTGAAGAGTGTTATTCATTAGTGTTTTATGAAGGAATAAATCCAAGCTGAACCAAAATGTGTGACCAATTACAACAAATTGAATACAAGGAAATAAAAAATACTAAAAAAGGAACATTTTAATGATGCCAATCAAGTTTTTAGTGTTGATTTAAGAGCGGCTGTGTTGTAATTAAGGCAAAAGTCAGGGAAAATAATGGTTGAGGAATGTGATTTACAAGTCGGCTTTTAACTGGATGTCACTTTGTTTTTATAAGTTGGTAAAATAACCGTTTAAGGGAAATAAAATCACTAAAGTTGTACACAAGTTGTTCAAACATTGTTTCTTGTGTTGCAACCGCCAACCAGCCTGCCATGATAAATCACTCTGTACATATTCATCAGTGTCTGTAATCACACGAGGACATCTCAACAACAGGAACATGTAGTTATGCAAATCATTCACAGACCCACACTCTCTCTCTCTCTCTCACTCACTTTCTCCCTCTCTCTCTCTGGTCCATTTGATTCCTGATGGTGTTTGCTTCAGAATGAGCAACATCTGCCCTGCAGAGCGGCAGCATCTAAACCGTGGAGGCCGGATTAAACAGGAGGATCTGAAACTGGAGAGACATTGTAACAAGTCACAGGAGGAAAAGTACAAATATAACTAATCAGATGAACAACCATGTTTCCAGTGAATTTTCACTTGTTAAAATGAGTCCAAAGTGCCAAACGTAAATTAATCAATAAATCAATGAACATTCAATATAAAAAAAGTTTGAACTTTCCGGATTGAACAAGGTCACTTGGTGCAACAGGCTTTGAGGTATGTTCTCTCTTGTTTGATAGGTGTATAAGACACAATAAGCTGCCATGTGTTTATATGTATCAATTAATTTAAAGGCAACACACCAAGGCAAATAAACATTTTGCTTTGCTTTGTCAGGGTTGAATTCTACGGAAGCCCTAAGCGGACATACATCCATTATCTCAAGATAACGCTGCACCACCGTAACGTCACATGATCGTAACTCAAAAAGCACAAAACAGACACAGGCTTAACTTACCTCATTAGTGTGGGCGATGGCAGCATAGCATGTCCTGTTTCTGTAATGTCACACTGTTTTCTAGATCTCCAGAAAATAATCTTATCATGCGAAAACCAACTTTGTTTTCCCGAGATAACGAGATAAATAAGTCGAGATCTCGAGAAAACAACCGACAGAAAAACTGAGTAAATAAAATGCAAGGATGCATGTCTGCTTAGGGCTTCCATAGGAACGCAGCCTTGGATATGGCCACAAAAATGTTGTCCCATCTGTGACCCAAAAGGATTTTCCAAATAGGCCACCATTACAGAAGAGACATCTGTTAAACTGCTGACAGGACATCTCGCACAGCAAATAAGGTCAATTATGACTCATCCTACTTTTAATTTTTTATCCATGAAGGTTTTACGTTTGTTAAACTTTTCTCCAGCCATGAGAAGAACAATATAACTCCACAAACCAAGGTGGAACTTGCGAGCGGGGGCAGCTGGGGAAACATTTCTACAGGAGAAATCTTTCTCTGCCAGGTGAGTCATTTTTTATTGCCGTGATTAGGAGCCATCTTTGGATCCAGTGGCTTAATAATCCATCCATGGTGCTGAATGTTTCTGAGCATGATGCAGATAATGTCTTGTATATTAAACTCGTCGACCTGGGTTGAACAAATAAGAAAAAACGTCCCTTTTCAAAACTGTAATGAAGGTGTTTACCTACGTTTCTAACGATGACAAAAGTTGTAGGACTTCCGATTATCAATGGAAAATCTGCTAAAACTTCATCTTTCTTCCAGCCAAAACAGACATCTATTAGGCCACGCCCACTGATACTTTCCTCACCCAATAAGATTCCTCCATCCGGATCCTTTGGAAGTCCAGCTCCTGTTTTTTGGATGGCAGCATGCCCGGACACACACACCAAGCTGGTCTGTGAGGAGAGAGCGCGGAACAAAATGCTTTTTATTCAGTAACGAGCTCATTGAGGAGCTGACAGAGTCTCTGCAGGCAGGCAGGTTACTCCTCCGGACTCCTGCTTCAGTTCACCTCCTTTTCTCTCCGCAGGAAACACTTTGGACTTCACTGCTTAAAGATATCCGACTCTACCTGGCTTGCAGCGGGCTTTTCTCACAGGTTGGAACATTATTTCTTCTCTTCCTCGCTTATGACAGGAGATGTGTTGTCAGTGTGCGTTTGTGCTGTAAATCTGTCTGGTGAAAGTTTTTTTCCACTCTCTCAAGTGTTTACATAACATGTTAAATGAGGTCAAACGTTTTCTGCCTCGAGCTGAAGAAGCTTCGGTTAGAGCCCATAAATGTCACATTAACTCCGGTTTACTCGCTTTTTATGACCACCTGATAATATCGTTAGCGTAAAAATTAATTGCATTTGCAGACTTTTGTGCAAAAATCTGACCGAAATTAGTGATTAATGCATAAGAAAATCCGCTTATTTCTGCCAATACAGCCTATTTTAAGTCTGTTTTTTACTGATGTTTACTTTGATTGAGTCTTGAATCGATTAATTGTTTTCTAATTCGATTATCTGTCCAAAACATCAACGTTTGGCGCGATAAACGGACAGACACGTTGTTGTATAAATCAGTGTGTTTGCGCTAAATTGGCTTCTTATTAAGTGAAGTTGGAGGCAATTAAAGCGCGTGGGGAGTGCGTCACGCTGGGGCAGCATATGGTGCATATATGTGAATGTGTGTGTGTGTGTGTGTTTGGAAGCGAGACAGACTGACGTTTCAATCTGCTCGTCACGCTTTAATTGTGTAATTGAAACCTCTGTTGTTGGCGGCGTGTCTGTTGACATAGTGCAGAAACTTATGTAATCTTATTTCTATAGACATATTGTGTGTTTGCAGATTGTTTTTTCTTTCACTTTTCTCATAATTCTTTTATACTTTTGATTACAACAACTGTATATTGTGTTTGTAGTGATCAACAGTCTTAACCTAACAGAAAGGTGTAGTAGCTGCTCCTGAGCTTTAGATCATAAATCATGGAAAAGTAGACTATGATAGAAAGCTCATCAACAGCTACTTAATGGACAGTGTGTTGAGATTTTTTTCCTTAATTGCTCCTTTGAGCTAGCATAGCACTCTCAAGCTAATTCACAAATGCAAATTCATCTGAAACCTCTCTGAAGGCTGCTAAGCTAGGTAGCTAGTTTCAACATCCAATTAAAATAGATTCTAGCTCAACATATTGCTCAAATGTTTGCTACGACATGATTTTACACCTTCAGTACATTTCTACATTCCAGAAAGTCTTATTGGTTATTTAAAATTGCTTAAAAAGGGCTTAGACCCGCCTTTTAGATACTCTGTTGTGATTGGCCTGACCTGAATCAGGTCGGATATAAATCTGTCCAAACGAGACGGGGACAAGATGCGAGAACTTCCCCAGCCTAGTTTGTCGATTTTGAAGGTGAAACTTTATCCTGTAGAAACCATATTAACCCTTTACTGACTTCATTAACTGCCAGACTGCTTTGTACACTGATCCTGTTTGGAGCCATATGAGGACTTTAGTTGGAGTTTGGTGACTTGATTGTATGTTTATGAGCCTATCTCTTCATTGTGGGTCAACATCAGCCTTTTCTTTTATTATCGGTTAGTCCTTTTTCTATGATTAAATGTCAAGTTTCTGTCTAAAAATTGAAGTTTTGGATCTCTTTGTAGACGGGAACAAAGAAAGAATTCAATGTATTGTTATTTAAAACTTGAAGAAACAGAAAATCCTCACATTTAAGAAGCCATAACCAGAGAATATTTGCCTTGATTTATGACACAATCAGTAATTAATGGGTCGTTTTGCTCCATGAAGTGTAAATGAAGAGATTAAATATGTGTTTGGCTTCATTATAAGTGAGTGTAATGTGATAAAAGGTCATTTAAACTGTATATCTTTGGGTTGTTCACAAAACCTAACGGAGGAAAATTCATAGAAGTAGAGATAGTTAACTTGTCATACCAGACACAGTAATGTGTGATGATTTAAAAATGGCGTACGTGTCATTTTAAAGACTTTAGGTTTACAAAACCACACATACTGAACTTTGAAACCCTGCTGAATGACTACGGCTGAGTACAATCAAATGTAGCTTACAATCAAGGAAAAACGAAATGATCCAATCATGTTGTCGACACCTGTTAGTTGTTTTGTTATTGAGTGTTCCAGCTGTGATTTTCCACCCGTCAGCTGAGTGAATTTGACATTTCTATGTTTATTCTGAGACATTAAAACGCTTGGAGGAAGTCCAGGAGCGACTATCCTGTTTTCTGGCTGCAGCCCGGCTCTCTGTGGCTCGTAATCACTCAGACCTGCAGCCTCCTGTTTTCGTCTGAAACGAGGATGGATTGGAACAGTTGGATGTTTTCGCTCCTCTCCTCTCAGACGGTTTCGGCGGAGCGAGGAAGGATGCTGTGTGAAGCTGCTGGAGGAACGCCAATGTTTTTTCCTGTTCACAGCTGACCTGACTCATTGTGTTCTTCCACCACTTTTATGAGCTTTTAGTTTCCCTGAGAATGATTTCATTAGCAGTCTGGGCTGCTGCTGACTTGGCTGTGAACTGATCCACATTTAGTTTAATTATCAGCAATGAAAGTCTGCTCTCGCTGCCGGATTAGAAGCCCAATTTAGAGAGTCTCCATGTGCATCTCAAGTTCTATTAGCGGATAGAACTTGATGTCTTCTAATTGCTTCTTCTTCTTTTGTCATGATAAACAGTTGAGCCAGAGATGTACTTGCTTTTAAAGTTGAGGTGAAATGAAAAATCAAAATCATTTTTTCTTCCTGTGAAACAAAATATCACGTGTGCTTACGTAAGCTAGTACCAACCAATAATATCATGACATCCACCTGTCAATCAATCTGCAACACGGTCAATTAGCTAGCTACTGCACTGTGGAGAACGTCTGTCTACGCCCACTTGTCAGCGATCAAATCAAATCCCTCTGATGATATGTCCCGCCTGCACGTCCTGTTTTACTACGTCATGATACGGAAGCTAGATACTCTCAAAATGCCGTTCCATCTCGACTTTAACTACGTGTTCATGCCCGCATGATGGCTGCCACACATTCCCAGTGCCTGTTTGGAGCGTTGGCTGTGCAGGTCCAAGATGCAGTATGCACAAGAACAGTAGGGGCAGTGTAGAGGCAAAGGGGATGTGACGGGTTCAACACAGCAGCAGGGACAACAATGGCAGACAAACATGCCTGTCAAAACAGCTGGAGACAAGATAAGTTCCAAGTCCGGGAAGGTTACATCCGTGCACGGAGGAACATGTTGGAGAGACGGAGTGAGGACGGTGCAGACGAACAAAATCTGTCGCTATTTCTGCCCTGATCTCAGAATTAACATAACAGTCACCTTCTCAATTGTCGCCATGTTTGTTGTTTACATCCCTCACATATGGTAGAGGCATATGGCCTGCGCTCTCTGGTGCGCCCTCTAGAGGTCTCCTCCAGTAACACACATAGTGTGTGAGCAGTTACGTTCATGACGCAGCCGGTTGTGTACGCGAACGCGAGTTTAAAAAGCAAGTATATCTCCGGCCTTAGTGGTGCGACTTTGGACCCATGGACAGGGAGGTGTGCTAGAAGACGATGACAATAAAGTTGCAATGGGTTTTTTTTATGCACAATTTGAAAACCCCCTTTCAGACTTCTTCAGCCTCTTGATGTCGTTATTTTTAGGTCTGGAAATGCGTCCAAATCCGACCGTTTCTTCCCGGCTAATTGGATGCATCTTAAGTGGCGATGGTGGGAAACTCTTCTCTGCCAGATGTTTGTTAAAATGCAAAATGTCTGTTTATTATTTCAGTATTTTTGTGCGTTCTTTTCCGAGCCCGAGAGAAGACTGTGTGCAGCTTTTCATTTATTTGTTTGTGTCTCCTGGACTCAATGTGCTGCAAAGCTGTTCAGCAGAGACACCATGTGCAGCCTGGCCATGACAGTAATCAGTCAATGAATAATGAACACACACACACAGACCTGCCACTGACAGCTGTTTGGCATCTTTGTGTGTGTGTTAACTCTATCAGTCGAGTGCAGCTGCATGCCTGCCTGTAGCAATTATGTTCTCGCTAAATAAGAGCCAGTGCTGGGAGGAGGGGTGTGTGTGTGTGTGTGTGTGTGTGTGTGTGTGTGTGTGTGGATCGACACATACTATTCAGCGATTAACTTACTCAAAGGATAGCCGCATGATGTGTGTGTGTGTGTTCGGGCACACACATGCTGTTTGAACTGTGTGTAATATAAACCAGCTCTGGGACTTTAACATGAGCCTCTATAGGCACACACAGGGTTTCACTCACCCTTTCTTCACCTCGACACACATCTCTGTGACATTTCCCTCCATTCACAAACACACACACACACACACACGGTCAGACATATGCTCTGTTCTCAGGCCTGCACTATGTATTTATCCTGCCATGTGACCCAATCACTCTTTAAGATCCTCAAAGGCTCTGTTGTGTTATGAACTCCATTCACACACACACACATATAGACCTATAAACACTCGCTAACCCCGTGGGTACCCACAAGCCTTCTCCCCGCAGCCTTTTCATGCTTAATTTGCTTCTCAATAGGTCAGGAGGAAAAGCAGACATCAAGCGAACACACACACACAAATCTGACTCAAACACAGCGAGTCATGCGGCCGTCCAGGCTCCGAGGTCGGCTGCTTTCCCAGACAGATCTGACTCCGATGATTTACTGGGTCATAAGAACTCGAGTAAAGCTGCTGTTAAGTCAACAACGCCTTTGTTGTTGTGGTTTGAAGCGGCCACGTGTTTGTCAGTAGTTATTTTTCATCTGTGTTTTAAACAGGCAACTTGTAATCCATTTTGTGATCTTTATAAATTATGTGGGCCATGAAGTACGCCAGCAGAACACTTAACAAGCATCAAAGCTAACAAAGAGACTACTTTCCAGTTAGCATCATTAGCATTGTCTTCACTTCAATCTGAAAACGTTTTACTAAAGAAGAGCTACAAGTTTAACACCTTGTGTTATTTTGAGAGAGTTAGAGGAGGAAACGGATACTACTTTCATGTCTGTTTGGAGTCTGGAGGCAACAATTAGCCTAGCCTAGCATAAAGACTGGAAGCCAGCAGCTAGCATTAATCTGAAATCAGAGTAAAATGTAATTTTGTTCGACCATATTCTGTCATCCTCACAATAGGTTTTCAGGTTAGGTGAGTTTACGTTGGGAGAGGGAGGTTATTTACCTTTGCCTTCCAACAACTAGTAGCGAGCGACATCCATCTGACCAACATGGAAGCTATGGTGGCAGTTGCTAAGACCCTGAAAATATATGTACTACTTTAAGAGATGCTATTTCTTTAAGTAGATTTACAGAATCCTGTCAAGCTTCTTTGATCTAAACCAAGTTTGTTCTTCATATTTTCAAACCTGTGGCTAGGTGGTGAGCTAGCTAGCTATTTCAGAGGACGTTCTAAACAAGTCTGTTGAGTGTACACAACTACTGAACAAGATGAGATGTGTGCAAATAAGCTAGCCTGCCTCTCTCCCAAAGCACTAATCTACCTACAGATACCTTTAAAGCCCATTGATATCTTTTTTGACAACCACAGTGTTCCTAAATCTTTCTGGCTAGCTGTTTGTCCATGCATCCAGTCTTTATGCTAAGCTAAGCTACTCACCTCAAGGTTGTTAATGCATATTTTATAGACAGATACAAAATTAGTATCCATCCAGTCATTCATTAACACTTCATAAAACTGCAACATGTTGCCTTTTAAACAGAAGAAAAATGTGTGCAACCAGCCAACAGAAATATTCAGCCAATATTGGGCCAAACTCAAGTGACTACTAAGATGAATAGATACCTGATTTCTCCTCACTGCTGTTGCCATTCAGACTGTGATTGCCTTTACGTAACAACTAATCAGAGTGGAAACGAGCACATGTTCACACAGGTGCAAACAATTTGGCAGGCTGTTGAAATGATTCAAGTCTCTTTGTGATGTTTCTAGCTGGAGCTGCTCTCAAAACTGGCAGCACTTATAACTGACACTAAAGCTCGACAGCAGCTCTTAAAAAAAGACAAATTCCAGTTTGAAATGTCACATGAAGGTGATAATAAATTCATGCAAAAAGGGAGCCGGTTCTGTTTTCTACAACAGAATATGAGGAGATTAGAAATGTTCAAAGGTGTACACATACAGTACAGATAGAGGAAACAGAGCATCCTAGCATATCAAAGTCAGGTGGCAACAATTAGCTTAGCTTAGCACAAACACTGAAGGCTTGTTTGTCTTGCTGTTTTTACAAACCACTTTCTAAAATGATTAAACAATTTAGATCTAATAAGTCTGTAAGTTTTAGATGTGTTAGGCAGGCCTATCAGTTGTTATGCTAAGCTAAGCTAATCACCTGCTGAATCTAGCTCTGTATTTAGAACACAGACATGTGTGGTATCTATCTTCTCGTGAATCTCTCGGCAAAATAGCCAAAGTATTCCTAAAAAGGTCAGTTAACATTCCAATATCTGACTACACATGAAGGAATTCACTACCAGTGGAAGCATTAGAGTCATTTCCAAGATTTTTGCTGTGATTTTCACTTAACATCTGGTCTAAATTTGGATGGTTATTTTTACCAAGATTATCTGTGATATAAAGTTCTTTATGGGTATGACCACATAACTTTTCCTTTTGTTTAGTTTTGCTGTGCATATCTGGATTTGGCATCTGTAAACATTGATTCATATCAGTTTCAGTCACTTGCACTCCTGTCATCTCCCCTATATGATATCGCCCTCTGTTTAGCTAACATGCTTATCTCATCCTAGTTTGATAGCATTGCATAACATCTCCCTTGTATCCCTGCAGGCTCTGGGTTTTCCTGGTGATGACCTCACTGCTGTTCCCTGGCCCTGCCCACGCTGCGATGAAGGACCTCTCCTCTTCCTCCTCTCCTCTCAGCTCCCTGCTCCACTACCCGTCCTCCAAGACCTCCGTCGTGCCGTTTTCTCCGTCCACTGGAGCCGCCTCGTCACCTGGGTCATCACTATCTTCAGCTAAAGCTCAGCCCTTCTGCCTCCAGACGGGGCCACATCTCATCGCCAGCATGCAGCTGCAGAAGCTCAACTCGCACTACCAGAACCTCGCTGGTGCTTCTGCTGGACACCCAGCGACCGGCGGAGCTCAAAGGGGCTTTGGTGCCTCGCCTCTGGGTACAGGAAACCAGCTCCTTGGGCCATCTGGAGGCCTCAGTGGAGGTGGGATGGGTGTTGGCATCAGCATGGGGAACCAAAGCTCTGCTCAAGGTGCAATCATTGACTTTGACCCCGTGGATGAGGAAGTTCTCATGTCACTGGTGGTAGAGCTCGGTTTGGACCGAGCCAACGAGCTGCCTGAACTTTGGCTGGGTCAGAACGAGTTCGACTTTATGTCGGACGTACCGGCTGGATGCTGACCGATGAGAAATGGAGCGGATGTAGCAGAATTGGTTGACAAAGAATGAGAAGACTTTCTCTTCTCTGTTTTGTATTTCTCTCTCCTCCCTTGTTTAAGAGGAAACATCAGAGACACTGAGCGATAAAGAGATTAGAAGCATACTCCTTTGCTCTCATACTCTCTGCGACAGGACAGACGGACTAAAGAAAGAGACAGCTTGCTTTTGATTTTGTTGTTTCTTAATGGAGATTAGCTCTCGCATAAAGAGGGCAGTCCTTTGTTTTGCGTTATCCAGCTCTGATTCTTATTTTTATTTTCATTTTGAAGATGAAAAAACCAAACCGTGTGCAGAGTATGAACAGAAACAAGTCGTAGAAAGAGACTCTGATGCTCGTCTCTTCTTTCTGCCTTAAGGAAGCCATTGCTGGCTTAATGAGAACAAGGTGATTGACACCAGGTGGGTTGGAGATGGTTCCAGCCTTTTGGAACAAAAACAGTGATGACACACATGTTGGACTTTCTTTGTGGCGTTCTCACTTGATCAATGCTTAAGGATAACGTAAATTGGAAACATGAATCTGTAGAAGGTTCGTGAAGGATGACAAACACTGCGTTTCCTGTTTTCCTAATGGACAATATTAGACTCTGGTCTCATGGGAAAGACTCCTGATCCCTCTCCTTCACAAAGAAACTGCTTGTCTGAGAACTGGTTATCTCAATGTTCTTCTTTTTCGTTCTTTCTTTTGTGTTTGAATAAAGTTCAACCAGTCGTATTCGTAGAACATGTTATTTAAGACAGTGGCTGATATCTATCAGGACGTCTGGACAAGGAGGGCTTCTATAATCGGTTCTACTTTTCTGAACATAATGAATTAGATCAAGAGACGGGGAATCTTTCGAAGCATGGGACCTGAATGGAGTAAATTGTTTTTTTTGCTCTGGAGCACAGCCTCATTAAAACAGTTGAGGACTTTTGGTCATGTGAGACGCCACTACATGTACATTACTTGTTTTCTGGTCTGCAGTGTAAGAAGAACTGACCCAGATGGTTAAGTCAATCTGTTGTCAATGATCCGAGATAGCACTTCCTGTTTAATTGAGGATATGTGGTCTGGTTGACTTTTGTGTACACAAACTAAATGGCAGATAAATCTATGTGCCCCCTTCTTCTGTTATTCCTGTTTTACCACTTCAATGTTTGTGTCAAAACAGCTCATTAGCCCTGAAAGACCTTATTATCACCACACTTCAAGTGTCCCTGATAAGGAAGCGTTGTATGTTTTGTCATCATTAGGCCTGGAGGCTTTCATTTGCACACCTTGCAAGGCAGCGTTTGCAAGACACACACTGTGGTTTGGTTTTAGCAATTCAAGATGTTGATCCACGCCAGTTCAGCCATTAGGACCAAAGTGGGATGAATATTTCAAACCCTAAAATAAAGCTTCTCTAACATGCTAGCATCCTTAACTACCAGCTTCAGTTAATTCCTATCGTTTGATGGTCATTTGTAGGCAGACACAATACAGAGAACATAAGCTAGCGGGGCACCATGTAGCAGCCATATCATGCTATTTGGCTTCGGTTCAACTGTCACTTGTTTGCTAGCTAGTGAGCAATCCCAAGCAGCTAAACATTTGATTTTAGCTACTGTAACTTTTAGAAACTAGCTTAAGCTTTAGCTTTATTCAGCATGTTGGCAAAACACCCATAAAAAGCACAGATAAAATGAAAATATTGGGTTATTTGAAATAATCACTTTGAAGATGTAGTTTGTCAAAACAATACTAGCTCAAGTGACGCGTAGTTTTTCTAGAGCTTTAATTTGTATCATACAAATTCTTTTTTTAGGCTAACAGAGACAAGAAGTGTTGTGTACCGCATCAATTTGAGGTCCTCATGCTCTTGGGCTTTAGACAAATTATTTGTCTAACTTATCCTGCTAGCAGTTAAGCTAATTTCCAGCTAGCAAGCCAGCTAGGGAGCAATTACTACCTACAAAACACTTGATTTTGGCCACTGTTACCGGCATTAGCCATTAGCTACATACAAGCTGGCAAATCAATATTAGGTTTATTGATTTACATCACTTTGAACTTGAAGTTTGACTAAAAATGTGAAGCATTTTGGAGCTTTTAGTTGTATCAAAGACATAAATACATTTTTAAGCTAACAAGGAAGACGTCTTAAACGTGTTGGATTATATCGTTACAGCTGCTGAGCCAAATCAATTCAAATGACAACTGAGCAAACTCCTACCTGCCTCTTCAGACCATGGGAACTAGTGTAGGCTCGCACTTACGTAGTAGGTGGACCTCGACTGTTTCATGAAATTTGAAACTTTTGACATTGGTTCTTTTTCCAGGGACGTTACATTTCACATGTGAAACTTATCACAAATATGTGAAGGATTTTTAACATCTCACATGGACTTAAAGTAAGGAAACAGATTATTAACATTCCCCAAAGCTCCATAAAAAAGGCTCAATGAATGTGAAGGGAATATTAACCGTTTAATTCAGTCCTTTGAGCAGGTGTTGTTTTTTTCAGCTGCAGACTTTAGTAGTTGGGAAAAAAATTCCCTGGGGGTTAAACTGACACCCAACCCTCCACCCCCCTGCCCACCTATAGGGGTTTGTACTCTGCAGTAGATGGATGCATGAGGGCTCTGACCTGTATCTGTTGTAGTAATAGGAGACAGGGGTTTGAACTGTGCGGCAGCAACAAAGGCCTTTCACCTCCAACCTGGTTCGTCTGTCATCTGGTATTGTGTGATTCCTTTTGGACCACACACACACGAAATAACACACCTGTATATACACGTAAATGCACACAAGACCTGGAGATACTCACCTGCATGTGCATTTACAAACAGAAACCAAACTACAGTGTGTGCAGGCATACAACGGCATCGGAATAACCCACAAAGAGACGCACACAGGAGCATGAGGATGGTATTACAGCAGGGAAATGGGAGTAGCAGCTGTGAAACAGGCACTTGTTCAGTTACACACTGACTTCACAGGGCATTGGGGTTGTTAGTGTGTGAAAAGAGAGAGTGGGTATAAAGTCAATTGTTTAAAGACGTAAACAGAAATGGTAGAACCAAACTCCATTAAAAAAACAAGCATTTTAAGTGTTTTTTTCTTGTCTTGCTTGCAGACAAACCTGACAGTGTTCATTTTTACTTTTTACAAATCTGCATAATGATTTAATTATTTCGGCATACTTTTGACCAATTTAATGAAATTAAATAACGGTTTATTTTGTGTTCATATCGCTGTAGATTGCAGACACTGTGGTACTTGCTAACCCTGGCACGGTGGTGTTTGGTTTTCCAACATATGTGGAAAGGCGCAAATTCACATGTTGTGTTTAAACACACATGATTCAGCAGTAAAACAAGTAGAAAATTTTGCTTCACTTACTCTTACAGTTTAATTGCTTGTAAGGGTAAACTAAGCAGCAGGTAATCCGTCCTAAAGATGCTGAGCCTTGTTGATTTATTTAGATATAGAGAGGTCAGTTTACACACACTGGTTATTTTCCTACACACTCACTACCTAAAGGTTAAAGTTGTTTAGGGTCTCAGTTGCAGCTAATGAGCACCAATTTTCCGCTTCTTTCTTTAATTAAATAGGAGACGCAGTGATTAATGAAAACCCGATGAAAGAGTCCCTTTTTTAAAGGGGATCTGGCGGATATTTCCCCCTCGTAACAACACTTTATTGAGTGAGGAGTGAAAAAAGAAATAAAGTTGCTTCTCATCACGTCCAAATCCAACAGACAGACACGCTGATTCTCCTTTTCCTCTGTCTGCCTAAGTGGGTCAAAATAACATACTTCACTTGAAGACAGTCTCGTGTTTGTTTCCATCTGCTCGACATTGTTTTAAAGTGCTTTTTTGTGAGTGTTGTTTCGCGGTAATCCCAGCTGATTGAATGTTATTTTTACTGTGTGAAGCCTCTCCTCCCCCTGAGAAGTTGCCTGGTCGAGATGTTTGAATCGTCTGAGGGCTTTCATTTCCTTTTCTCCTCGACGCTCCACATTGCAGATTAACCCTGGAGAGCAGAGACCTTGTGAACTTGAAATATACCTCACAGCTATGTGGTTTCTGTTATTTCAGCAACTAATTACTGCGAAAGGGTTCTGGTCATCACAGTTAACTATTATTAATATTCGGAATGCTATCTTAATGTAGCAAAATAATAGTGTTTTAGCTCAAACTTTCAAACCCATGAACTAAGTACAAACTATTTTCAAGTACTAATACAAGTAGCAATTAAGTGCTGTGTTATCCAAGAACAAAAAAGGCAATATTTGTTGGTTTTAACCTTTCAGTTTGAGATTTTCCTGCTTTAACTCATTAAATAGGAAAGCAAATTGGATATTTTTGAGGTTTCAAACCTCATTAATATAAATTGTGAGGACAAAACAATAAAAACATGCAGTGAAGTTCAAAAGCGCCACCAGCTGTAGCGTCAGTTGAATTTCTTTAGCAGTAAGCCTTCAACAAACACCAAAAATATCAACCAAAATAGCAGCCTTTATTACCGGACTGTTGTTGGATACACATTTCACTAGTTAGCTAGCTTATTGTTAGCTACCGTTAGATGGAAACCACTTCCTTGTTTGTTTAGTAAATAAGCTAACGTTTAAGCTAGTAGCTTGTTCGTTTAGCCTCGATCAAAGGCTGAAAACAGGCAAACTGCAACCCCAGCTCTGGTTTAATGTTTTTAAAAAGCCACAAAACATCTTCTCTAAATATTAAGCTGGCTTAATCTCTACAATAATAGAGTTCTAAAAATACAGATTTGCCGTTTTCGGCCATGCTACATCTTAGCGCTAAGCAGTTGCTAGGTAACCAGCAGAAGCATGAAGTTGCTTTAAGAGTTTTAAAGAAGTCCTTATCCAAATGGACTCCTGTGTGGTTTTGGACACTGAAATGAGTTTTTCTCCTAAGCTTTATGTCTGTGTAAGCCTTCACGGTCCCGACCGCTACCTTGATTTACAGTTTCTATGTGACAGCAATGATTTGTTACACACTCGACCATTTGCCTCTGGGCCCCTGGGTCATGAAAAATGTTGAACACATCAAGGCCTGAGAAAACCTTCAACACAAGCAGTGATGTAGCCTATCTGTTACAAGGTTTCCACTCCACAGTGATGAAGATGTTCAGCCTCTGCTCTGCTGCCAGGTCTGCTTGTGAAACCGCAGTAGACTCTGCACTGATTTATTCCCCTTTCTTTCATCATATTTACCTTTACACCTGTACATTAAAGTCTCATTGTTTCCTTGTACGCTGTTGTTTTCTCTAATGATGAAATGACTATTACTCAAAGATGATTTTTAAAGCACTTTTGCTCACCGGCTCTCACTTGTACATCTATATGAATATGTAAATGACTGAGATCATATTGAAAAATGCTTGTATTTTTGTTACGGCTCGGAGTTTGAGGACAAAATAAAGAAAAATTAAAACTTAAATGGAAGTGGACTTTTGTCTTTACATTTGGTCTTTAAGATTTAAAGTTTAATTCACATTTTATTGTTTTTTTATGAGCACGTTGCTAATTGAACCTTATCAACAGAACAATATGCCAGAACTTAGAGCAATATAGTTACTAGTAAGTTCTCGTATATCGAAGAATACTTCATGTTAAAACTAAGATAATTGATAGTTAAACATTTAATAGAGACTCTGTTAAACTAATATAACATTTTGACATTACCTGTACTAAGTTAAAAAAAAAAACAGTTATTGTATTGCTGTAAGAAAACGTATGCAACCCTTTCCTCTATATGTTGCTGATAAAGTCTGTATTAATGTCCCATACTGTCTGAATGTTTGCACAAGGCTTCCATCTGCTGGCGTGTCATGGTAAGTACACAAGTTCACAACATGGAACAAGTAAGAAAAAAACGCTGTCTATTCCACGTCTTCATTTTTTGCATGTCAAATAAGCTTTACACTTTTCCTGTTCAGGGTTGCAGGGTCTGGAGCCTATCCCAGCTGTCATTGGGCGAGAGGCGGGGTTACACCTGGTTGCAACTAATCGCCTGTCAATCACAGGGCTGACACATAGAGACAGACAGCTTTCACGCTCACATTCACACCTACGGGCAATTTAGAGTCACCAATGAACCAGAGTACCTAAAGGGAACCCATGCATGCACGGGGGAGAACATGCAAACTGCACACAGAAAGGCCCACTTCATCTAAACAGGGACCTGAACTAGGAACATTTTAGCTGTGAGGCAACAGCACTAACCACTGCACCACTGTTCAGCCATTAACTCAAGATAAAGAGATAAATTAATTTGTTATGATGGGAAAACCATTTTTCCATTGTTTTCTCGAGATAATGAGGTAAATAATTCAAAATCTCGACCAAAACCACTGAAATTAACTTATCATGGGAAAACAGAGTAAATTAAATGTATGGATGCATGTCTGCTTAGGGCTTCCGTAGATTATAAAGGAAAGTATCCCTTAATTTAAACTAGAGATAGACCGATATGGTTTTTTCAGGGCCGATACCGATACCGATTATTAGTAGTCAAGGAGGCCGATAACCGATATTTGGAGCCGATATTCATGTGCAGTAAAAGTGAAAATATTGGCATCAAAATTTTGAATAATACAAACTCCAACACTTAACTTTGTTTAAATGCCTTTAAGCATATGTTTATTAAACAGACAAACAAAGAGCGCAGGGAGTTCCCAGGGTCAGCAGCATCTCTTATAAAGTTCACTGAAAATTTAAATAAATAAATAAATAACTTCCTGAAGTTTTATAAAGTAAATAAAACAAAGTTAAATAAAATTTGCAAAGAAACAAACTTTTTCTACTCTCCGCCGTGTGTGTGAGCACTCTGCATGCACAGCTTTCACTGCGTGTAACCAATCAGTGCTGTGGGTGGGACAATGCTGGAGGCAGAGTAGTGACTGCAGACAGAGAGGCGCGGCTGCATCAGAGTCAAAATAACCCAGTTTTAAATTGATCTCTTATCAGCCGTCGGATTAAAAAAAAAGGCTGATGCCGATATGCGTCAAAATGCCGAATATCGGCGCTGATAATCTGCCCGGCCGATAATCGGTCTATCCCTTAATGTAAACCCCCCAAAATATGCATTCTAAAATCATTGGACACTTTATTCTTTATATGAAGTATGTCTAATAGTGTGCTAACCTGCATGATCAGCTGATATTCTTTACACTGACTAAAAGACTCTCTGTAATACCACCATAGTGTTGCAATGGAATTAATGACTCTAACTGGTGGTTTATTAATTGAACATTTCTACCTAAAATAAATGCCAAATTGCATACTGTATTTTCTGGGAAAAGACCGGTGAACTTAGACATGTAGACCTAGAAAAAACCCAAATTTAACTTGCAGATTTCAAATTGGACTTTCACATTGAAGTTCAGGGTCTTTACATACAGAAGAAAAACCATAAATGATTTCACAATGGGTGTTAAAAACATTTACTTAATTTTACCATGCCAATTTACCAATTTAAGACAGCTTTAATAGTCTTTCTGTACAGTTATGTTGTCTTGAAATGTCAGACTTACATCGGAATTCAATGCAATGCTCCCCTCTAGTGGTGGAAACATGGTACTGCACATTGACTCATGCAGAGGCCTTGTGTTGTATCTAAGGGCGTAAAAAGCACAATAATTGCCACTGAAGTGTTTTGGAGTAGAAGTAAAAAGTAACTTGAGTTTGTAACTGTTGCACATAATAACAAACAAACAGCATTAATGGTTGCTTATATTTAAGGATGAGTAAATGATGTCGGAGAAGCTCTTTTAAAAAGGGTCGATCTGGCTGAAATGTTCAGCTCAGGCCGTGCAGAGTGATTTGATTCCTGCCATCAGCTGGACTTTATTACGCTCCACATGTGTGTTAAACATCCCTCAGACGTCCAGAACAAACAAACGTCTCCTCCTTTTCCCTTCAGCTTTTGTAATAAGACTCCAGGAATCTGTCTTTGATCCTCCAAACTTTCCTGGACTGAGCGCTCAGTGCAACAGTTTTTTTTTCAAGGAAGTGGGTCAGGAAATTAAAGTTTCTGAGACATTTTACATTTTATCCTCCTTTATATTTGTACTCCACAATATTTCAGAGGGAATTATTCTACTTTTTACTTAACTAGATTCATGTGACAGCTTTATTTTACAAGAAAATCACAACTCTTCAATATTTTGATGGATTTTAAGAGCTTCTGAAGAATGTTAGGTCCCTGTTTGGGGCTTAATAAGCTGCTAGCTTGTGCAATTTAAACATAAAGACAATAAAAGAGAAACATGTAAGTTGGGATGCATTTTAAGAGCAATTTGTGTGGCCGTGATTTCTTAGCACTGAGTCCACACATCTCCATTTTGGCGTCTTAAAAGTGAAAGAAATTGCGATTTATACTTTCTATATTTGCTATATCTTGGATTCTGTTTATGCTACCAAACCTCATGGCTCAATCAGGTTCATGTGTAAAGATATTAAACCCTAAATGCATTTCTGTTTTTAGGATGCAAACTTACAGAGGCCAAAAACTTTGCAATTCTCAAGATAAGTCTATAAAATGTGTGTTAGTGAGTGGATGTATGATGCTTCAGGAAAAGAGAATATGTATTTAAAGTGGGTTGCCACACATAAATGTACAAACATACAGGGGAGAGTTTTTATTAGGTATGAATAGAGTCCAGGTTTGTCTCAAGCATTTGGGTTATTTCCTGCAGTCTGGAAGAGGAAGCAGAGAGAGCGAGTCGGCATCATGTGTGCATCACTTGGTATCATTTGGCAGGAAGACAAAGACCCAGGAGAGTTTTATCTCCATCAGTGTAAACAGGGCCGAGCTTGGCCTGCATCACTGGCATTTCCTGACACAGACGTGGACACACCACCAGCAGAAGCTCGGCTGAATGGAGGGAATATGAGATACTTAAAGTCTTGGGCTTAACCGGTTTTGTGCAAAAATATGGTCCATATTTTAGTTTAATACACTTGTATCAAATTAGTAGAAGTTTTTATGTTGATTGAAAACTTCTAGTGGAATATAGGCAACATATTTATTTATTAAAACTTATATAAAAGTGTTTATCCTGATTGTTTTTGTTATTTTTCCTCTTTATTTCTTTTTATCCAATGTTTATAAAAGTGAATTTGCGTATCGTATTTAATTGCCGTCCATTTAATGTTGCTTTTTAAATTACTGGGTGTAAATATGTGCAGTACTTTGTAACCTAAAGTGATATTAATATAAACACTTTAGAGCCATTTAAGCTGATGAAACAATAAGAAGACATTTAAATATCTGATATTAACCAAAACAATAAATGAGGACAAAAGGATTGTTATCAAAAACAACGATTGCTTTCGATTTAGTATATAAATTACGACTTACCATACTTTGTCCCTCCCAGTCTGCCGTAGCCGGCCTTATCATCCAATACCGGAAGACGGGAGGTCCTTTTCCCCGCAGACTCCAACATGGTGAGCTGTTTTCCCTCACGATTCTTCTCTGAAATAATCACTAAACATCACTTTTTGCTCTTGTATTAGAACACACGTCTACGTCCTAGCTTGAAATACCACTTCTTTTTGAATGGTAGATGTCTAAATTGTTACTCAAAACATCGATTGTTGCTTTTTGTGGGTGATTTGAAATGACCTGACACCAATCTGGTGTTCATCACCCACAGCTAGTTAGCTTCAATGTGGCTATGGCCGTTAGCTTGCTAAATGAACAAACCGCTCTAAGTCTTTTTGTGTCCATTTTATTGAAGCGACCCTGGTTTATTTTTGTATATAATCAATTACGGTGTAGCAGTCAAAAACATGACGAAACTGTAAATACTTTATCTAAACATGTCAATCCGTTAGTCTGTTTAGGCCGCAGCCGGTTGCTAAGCTAATATGCATTCATTCCTGCGGCACGTTAGCGCACTGTGCTAACCAAACTAACCGTTTTCTTATTATTTATCGTCGTTTTTCCAACTTTGTCCTTTTCCAAATATAAATGTGTACTTCTGGCTCTTTTCTCCGGTTGTTTGTCCCGTTATTTGACCGGCTTTGTGCTCTTCTCTCCCAGGCAAGAGGACCGAAGAAGCACCTGAAGCGCGTCGCAGCGCCAAAGCACTGGATGCTTGACAAGCTCACAGGAGTGTTTGTAAGTAACATTTCTTCCAGCAATTAACTTTGTATATCACTTTTAAACTGCATGTTGCGTGGTTAATCTCCTGCATAGTTATTGTTCAACATGTATAAAGTTTTGTCTTATGATGGTGGACAGTAAAATGCTCTTAAGAATGCAGCAGAGGTGTCTTCCTTAAAGCTTGTATTCATGCGCAAGTAACGTTACCTTAGTGCATATCTGCCAATGTTGATATATACATTATTCCAGTTCCTACTCCATATGTTTGAATGATTTCCAGCTTAAATAAGGTTTTAAGATTGTATTTGCAGTTTAGAAGATATGTCTACTATGAAACCTGGAAACAAATGTATGCAGCCTCTGTAAAGAGTTTTAACCAGCTTTCTAATAGGTGTGTAAAATTGGAAAATGATGTACACCTGAGTTGAGATTCATAGGAATCAGAAATAGGTA
Source organism: Semicossyphus pulcher (assembly GCF_022749685.1). Classification (NCBI taxonomy): domain Eukaryota; kingdom Metazoa; phylum Chordata; class Actinopteri; order Labriformes; family Labridae; genus Semicossyphus; species Semicossyphus pulcher. Next base: position 14,836,779 of record NW_027211695.1, on the reverse strand, counting down.
TTTCTACTCTCTATTAAAGAAGAGGAAAGTGTCATAATGCTCAGTTTCTACCTGTGTAAAGCACTTTGAATTGCTCTATGTATGCATGGTGCTTACAACTCAACAGTTTGGACCTTTACTAGGAACCTCTTATTCATAAAGCTGGGTCTTTGTTGTTGCACGTACCTTGAGGCATCAATGAGTTCTGTTTGGGGAGATAGAAGATTCTGCTTCTGAACATAGATGTGATTAGTTTAGAAAAAGAGACTTGATAAAGGCGTTAAGTTTGGTATGGTTTGTACGTGACTTCAGTAATGTTATGAGCCATCCTTCAAGTTAACATCAATACTAATCGTGTTCTCATTTTCCCCGTCAGGCTCCTCGTCCTTCCACCGGTCCCCACAAGCTGAGGGAGTGCCTGCCCCTCATCATTTTCCTGAGGAATCGCCTCAAGTACGCCCTGACCGGGGATGAGGTGAAGAAGATCTGCATGCAGAGGTTCATCAAGATCGACGGCAAGGTCCGCACCGACATCACCTACCCTGCTGGATTCATGGGTGAGTTTACTACTGTTTTTAAGCTTTCTTTGCAGCTCAAATCTGCTATGAGATTTGTCATTTAATGATTAGTAATAGAGGAATTACAGTCTGCAGAGTGGGTCTTATAAGTTGATCATTTGTGCTTCTGTCAGGAGAGAAGGAGGCAGAAGGAGCAATGATGAATTAGTGGTTTTGATCAGTAATGAGCTGAAACAACACGACCAATCCTCTAAGAAGTTCTGAGCTCCACATACAAACCTTTAGCACACCTAGCTTAATTTATAAGTTTGCTGGAGGCAAGTTGATATCTGTTTCGTTGATCCAAAAGTGTCAGATTTCGTGCCCGTGAGATCTGACACTGTCCTAAGTTTGTTGTGCTGAAGGTCGAGCTGTTGCATATTTGGCAGCTTCAGATTTGTCTCAGTCAAAGTAATGCGACATTGGATGAAGCTGGGATGGATTACAGCCAGTTGTTTGGATAGAAGGTGTTATATTGAGGGGACGAGGTCAGTTTGATTATCATGGAAATGGTTTTGTGATGCGATGAAGTGTTTTGCGAGCGGACTGTGATCATAGGTCCCGCTTCACAGAACACAAATGTTTGAACACTGTCTCGTCTGAGCTCTAAAGTTTAACTAACAGAGCATGTTGTGTGAAGAATCTAAAGATGGCAGATTATTGTAGAGCAGGCCGTTCCAACAGAGGAGTTGATGCTTCTTGTTTGCCCACACTCGCCGTCACGCCTCTCTCAGACCTGTCACCGGGTCAGCTTCACCTTGACGCTGGTCGACAGCCTCACATGGAGGTGTGGTGTTTTAATTTTCTAATCCAAGGGAAGCCTTCGCACTATAATGACAGCACCCTCGCTATACATGTAAACACTAAACACTCTGTTACTCTGGATCAGAAGCAGAGGAAATAAGATTGATGGTTTAAAATGTGTCTTGGAGTACATCGTTAATCTTTAAATTCTGGTATATTCTAACATTTTCAATTTCAGGCAAGTTGTTTATTCAAAATTAGCAAACCTTGAGAGTCTTTCTATGTGAATATGTGGTGGAGACATGAGTGTATGTGTCAAATTGTTTTTGGGCTGTTTGCATGTGTGACGTGGAACTTGAACCAGAGAGGACACTAGTAATACAAATTGTCAACTTTTGTCTGTTCCTCTTTGAACCTCTTGGCCCGATCTGTTGAAATGGCTGGGAGTGAGTCTGTTACCTGCACATGTCAAGGCTAAAAAGTTTGAACGTGTTCTCATTGTCCACCTCAAGTTAGCATGGCTTCAAGTCAGGTGGAAAAAGTGTTAAAAGTGGAAATTAAATTGGCAAAACAATGTCACACCAACCGGATAGAAATGACCTTCCATTATCAGCTCTGAAATAGGAACAACACCAATCCTGTCGGGAGAATATACTCTCACACTGTTTGGTTTTGACAACTAAATAGCAGATCATGAGGAGAAACGATGGGGCTGTTTGGCTGCTAAAGTGAAACTTATCCCTTTAATTTATCATCAGCGTAGTTGGGTGTATATATTTTGAATTTTGTCTGATTTCTGAATGTGTCAAAGCCCAGTTTAAGCGCCACTAATTCATTGAATGAATAGAAACTGGATGCTAAGACTGTTCACTGTTTGCTTCCTCAGATGTGATCAGCATCGAGAAGACCGGTGAGCACTTCCGTCTGATCTACGATGTGAAGGGACGTTTCACCGTCCACCGCATCACCGCCGAGGAGGCCAAGGTGAGAGGCTTAGCCGTTTTTTGTCTTTGCTGGTTGAACTGGTTTTATTGTCATGTGAGAATTTACCTCTTGCTAAATTTGACTTGTGAGTCGTAGCCGTATACCTGACCCGTCTCCTCTTCCTCTGCAGTACAAGCTGTGCAAGGTGAAGAAGATCATCATCGGCACCAAGGGAATCCCCCACCTGGTGACCCACGACGCCCGCACCATCCGCTACCCCGACCCCCTCATCAAGGTGAACGACACCATCCGCATCGACCTGGACACCGGCAAGATTACAGACTTCATCAAGTTTGATACCGGTACGTCCCAGCCACTGCTGCTTCCTTGAGCTTTTTATAGCTTTAATAAAGGGTTAATAACTCATCCGACCTCCTCTCCCTCCAGGTAACCTGTGCATGGTGACCGGCGGTGCTAACTTGGGGCGTATCGGTGTGATCACCAACAGGGAGCGTCACCCTGGCTCCTTCGACGTCGTGCACGTCAAGGACAGCACAGGAAACAGCTTCGCTACCAGGCTCTCCAACATCTTCGTCATTGGCAAGGTGAGGACGCGAAGTAATGACCTGACCACAGCTGTGATGTTTTCTGGTCTCAGCACAGCATCTAAACTTCCCAGAGGATGCATCAGGATTGCCATTAAGTTTCCTCGCAGCCAGAAGGGGGAAATTCGCGCAGAGTTTTGGAGCAATGATGACGTTTTTGGTTTTGATCAGCCATGAAAATACACAACCAATCCTCTAAGAAGTTCTGAGCTCCCTCACAAAATACAACCAGAGTTCTCATGCCTTCAGAAAATAACCTTTTGTAAGCTTTTCTTTCAAAGCACATTTATTCCTCCTACAATTCAAAAGCGTAGAGGTCGTGCAAGTTAGTAAAACAAGAAAGGGAAAGTAGCTTACAGCAAAGAGTAACCTGTTTTGTTGAGGTACTATTAGTTTATTTTACAACAGAACAAAACGTGTATTTGTAGTTGCTTTTTGCATACAAGAAATGCATCCAGAAAAACAAATTGTAAAGGTGGACTTTAAGGGCAACACGGGGACATTAACTGTACTCAAATCAAAATATCGATTGGAACAGGAAAAACTGTAATAATGCAACAATGAAGTAACTTGAAGGTCAGTGTGACGTCTCCCCTGTGTTCTCCAAAGTTACCTCCCTGTAGAGTTCAGTACATGTTTGACAATCTGCAGCGTAGTGGGACACTGCAATCCAAGTATAAGGACAAAGATTGGTGTTAACCATCTGGCCTCTGGAAAAGTATCTGTCGTGAGACGCATCTCTCGTTGCAGTCTGACATTTACCTGACTGCTATTGTCAGTGACGGTCGTGTTTCTGCTTCGTGACATTTATTCAATGGCCTCGGCCCTGAGCTTTCCCTCACCTTGATGGTAACTGTGCTGAAGTGTTGGCCCGTCAGATAAATGTTAACCCTTCTTTTAATTCATGTTCAGTTTTGTGTTAAACATGGGAAGCTTTTATGTCAGTCAAACTGAAGGAATAATTTTTAATGTCTGTCATGGAAGTGATCGTGTGAGGCTTATTTGATTCTTTTGACCTGTGTCCGTGGAAACGACTGAACACTTGGAGGAGCAACACTTCAGATGTCTTTATTTTAAAAGTTAAAAATGCAACAATACAGCTTGATTTGAGGTGCATTCAGGGCTACTACTTAATCGTTTACTTGGATGAATCTCCTGATATAAAATGTCAGGGTAAAGAAACCCCAGTTTGTCCTGAGGTGATGCCCAATGATGACCCTTTTTATCGAATTGTAAGCGAAGTAATTTTTTCTTTGACCACGACAATATAGAGACAGAAGCCTGAATCTGATTTTATGTAAAATAAGACCAAAAAATTTGACAATGATTATTTATGCTTTTATTTTGTCACCGTCAAGAGTTTTTACAAGATAACAATGTAAATGTCTTTGTGCATATAATAACAAAACAGAAGAAATGTGTAATCTAAATAATAAAACTGAATAGTATTAATTTTCATTGCCTGCCTGACCTGCTCCCATTTGATCCTAACAAACTCTCCATCCTCTGTCTCCAGGGCAACAAGCCGTGGGTGTCCCTGCCCAGAGGAAAGGGAATCCGTCTGACCATCGCCGAGGAGAGAGACAAGAGGCTGGCCGCCAAGCAGGGCAGCAGCTAAACTGGCCGCACAGACAGCCTGACCCGGGTTTTCAAATAAACTGTTATTTACAAAACACTCTGCTCGTTTCCGTGTTTTTACTCCTACGAGGCTTCATCAACACAGACTGATCAGGTGCCTGAAGGGGTAGCCAGGTGAGCCTGTGTCATACAATTGAGTCAAGCCATTTATTAACATCTGTAAGTTAAAATGGTTTTATGAAATCGATCCAAAGCAAGAAATTTAGAAGTTACAAAAGTTACATTTTTATTGGGGAAAAGCCGAACAGTAAAGTTTTTACGAGGTAGAAAATTCAGTGACAAATTAAGAAAATAGAAGTCCTGTTTTGTGTTCTAAGCTCTGATTTTAAAACGTTTTCCCTCCAGTAGGACAGTGTTTCAACTAATGTTTTGCAAAGTAGTATAGATGAATTCCAGTCCTAAAGCAAGAATGGAAAGTTGTCAAAGTTACTGAACACTGAAAGAGGCATTCGAGCAGCTGGCAGCTCACTTAAAGTGGCCTTTAGCATTTGTATCAAATGAATCGGCCCCTTCAGGAACTTGTGATTCAGCCAACCTTGAAATTTTGGCCAAATCTGCGCAACATTTCCACAAATTTGACCAGTAAACCTTTTTCCCCTACGGGCTTTGATGTATAAATCGCCAGATATTGATCTTCATAGGTCTGCAATGCTGTCTAAACGTAGAGTATTGCTGTGTTCGAAATGCCATACCATACTAGCAGTACGTACTGATTTGGCTGAAAATGTAGTATGCAAACAAAAGCGGACGGCCAGGCGGAAGTAAACAATAGCAGCCACTTCTTTAGCAATTGCGCCCCCTTCTGCTGGAATGCTGCTGCTGTCCATTTCAACTGCCGCTGTGACGTTCCAGCGCTTTGCATTGTGGGATACAGTAGGCGAGGTATACTGGTCCGATGAATATTGGAGATTTTCTCAGAATCAGAACAACATCCAGGTATTTTTGGCATACTGCAAATTTTGCTTTGTTTGCATACTAGATACATTTTGGCCAAATCAGTACGTACTGCTGGTATAGTATGGCATTTCAAACACAGCATTAGTCTTTTGGCACTACAGATTACTCCTAACAGGAAGTAGTTCCATGTGCCAAGAGACTAAAATAAAGTCCTATTAGAAAAGTTTTCTTATTTTTCCTGTAAACTAAAAATGTGTAGCCGCACAAAATTTCAAGACTTCAGATTAAACCGAACAAATGTCTCCCTTTTACTTTCATACTAAGTTTAGTCTTTGGGTCCAAATGAGTTAATGATGCAACGCGTGAAGAATTCCTGACCTTTGAATCACACTTAGAAAATCCTTAACCTAGTTTCCTCTCTTCAGAGGAAGTTTCTGAAGTCTTGTAGCAGAAAATACACTTGTTTACTTTCAGAGGCCAGACGAGCTGTGCTGAGTAGATTGCATTATTAAGGGTATTTATTTCTCTATTTGTAAAGTGACATCTTTAATTTAGTTCTGAGAGAGGAACAGTTGAACTCCAGCTCGTTCCATGGACTGCTGCTGTCCATGCCTTTATAAGTAAACATTGCTAACCTCAATCTTTAGCGCCTTGTTAGCATCAAAGCACATTTAATATCTTAATCACCCCAAACAGACTCACATTAATATTTTATAACATATTTTAAGCAGGAAAAATACAGACTTTTAGGTGAGCCATCCATTTAATCCCTCTGCAGATCTACTATAACCTCTATTCTCTCCATCCAACAAATCCCTCCATCTTTCTCCCAGAGGAATCCCATCCTCCCTCCCTTCCTCCGTCTATTCCCTCCATCCTCTCCTTTTTCCACCCCATCCTGCATGCATCCATCTGTTTATTCTCCTAATCCCTCCCTACTTTATGTCCGTTTTCCATCCTGTTGGTACACCTCCATCCATCCTTGGTTTTGCATCCTTCCTTTCTTGCTTTAGCTTCCTTCCATGTTCCCTACATTCCTCCTTACTTTGTCAGTTTCTTCCTTTGATAGTTTGTCCCTCCACTTTTCCTCTCTATCGTAGATGTGTCCTTTCCTGCCCCCTTCCTTCCTTACTGTCATTAATTCCTATCATCCTTACCTTGATTTCTTCCTTTTTCTTTAATCTCTGTCCTGTCTCGTTTCCTTCACCAGTTTCCTACGTTTTCCTCTCCTCCCTTCCTCAGATTGATTCCTACCATCCTTCTCTAAACATTTTTCTCTCTCAGTCAATTTTCCTTTCCCATCATTTGCCCGTTTTCCTCTTTCTGTCTCTCAGACATTTACTCTTCCTCTTTTCCTATATCCCTCCTCCCTTCAACCATCCTCACCTACCTTCCTTTCCGCCTATGCCTCCTTCCATCCTTCCTGAAATAGTCCTTTTCTCTCCTCTCAATCCTTCCTCCATCTCTCTTTTTCCCTCCTTAACTTCCTGTCTTCCTTGGCCTTTCTTACCCCCTAACCTTCCACCCTTCATCCTTCACTCCATCCTTCTTTGCATCAATCCGTCCTCCCTCCATTATCTTTCCATCTTCCTATAAATATTTACCATCCCTCCATCCTTTCCTTTTTATCATCCTTCTTTCCCTACACTGTTTTCTACTTCCTTCCTCCCTCCATCCCTCCATCTCTGTGTTCTGACTTCAGTACCGGTCCATATGGTGATGCTGGGATGCCGCCTGCTCCGCGCTACAGAAACCTGGCCCGACACACACCTCCTCAGTATGTATGTGTGTGTTTCTGTGTGTGTGTGTGACATCTCCTGCTCTGGCCTTCAGATTCACCTGCGTGTGTGTGTTTGCAAAAAATCAAAGAGTAAGAAATCAACGCCGTCCTTCTCCCCCGTGACCTCCGTTTCCATCCTCGCCTCTCGAACACATGATACCAAAATGATTCGTATGATAACAGCACACACACAGCAGGACGGTGTGTTCGGTGTGTGTAGAGGGGCACGGCTCAGTCCCACGACCGTCTGCTCTCTGACACTCTGTACTGTACAGTAATCCATCATCTCTGGCAGGGAGAAGTGAGGACACTGAGTCTGCTGTATTTTATCACAGTCACTGATGGTGTTGTCATTTTGAGTCTATCGCTAACCTGAGCAGCACTGTTTTAATGTAGCCTGTCTTTTAATGTTTTCTGTAAATATAATGTAATATAAAAACACACGCTAGTCAACCCTGATGTTCTGCTCACAAGACAATAGATGTTTTGGAGGAATAGTTATGGATGATGCAAGTAGAGGAAAAACGTGGTTTCCCAGATCAAAAGATGTGACCCTGAATGCAAATTGCTAAGATTGATAAGCTAGTTAGCTCGCTAACATAGTTGAACAAACAAATGTTAATTGCTGCATATAGTATTTATCATTTAGTATATTAGCATCCATATGAAAAGCACTTAAACTAAAAGACATTAGCATGCTGTCACGCTACAATTTGGTATGTAGCATTTAGTATATCAGCATCCTTATAAAAGCATATAAACTAACAGACACTAGCATGCTGCCATGCTATGATTTGCTATGTAGCATGTTAGTATGCTTGTAATAGCTCATAAACTAACAGACATTAGCATGATGTCTTGCTATAATTTGGTATGTAGCATTTAGCATGTTAGTAGGCTTCTAATAGCATGTACACTAGCATTTATCATTTAGTATATTAGCATCCATATGAAAAGCACTTCAATTAAAAGACATTAGCATGTTGTCATGCTACGATTTGGTATGAAGCATTTAGTATATTAGCATTCTTATAATAGCATATAAACTAACAGACATTAGCATGCTGTCATGTTACAATTTGGTATGTAGCATGTTAGTATGCTTATAATAGCACGTAAATTAACAGACATTAGCATGCTGTCTCGCTACAATTTGGTATGTAGCATTTAGCATGTAAGCTATTCTATCATGAGCTGGCTTCTTCGCATTTTAATCATTTAAAAATGTAGCATGTTAACATGCGTAGAGTTTGCTTAAATCACACAATATTCTCATATTGGCTTTTTCTAGTGTTGTCATTCAGCATGCTATCATGGCATTATTTAATGTGAACAGCCATCTTCTGGCATATGCATGCTAACCCAGTATTAACATGGTTAAGTTAAGCATGCAATATTTATTTTGACAGTAGCTTCAATTTAACATACAGCAGGTCAATTTATGTGTTCATAAGCATAATCTTACATGTTTAGTTAGCATGCTAAATAACCTAGATTTAGCTTGTAAGGTTGAGTATGTTAAAGTGCAAAGTTAGCATGATAACGTAAGTTTGTGACTTGATAAGACAGAAGCCATAAAATAATAGTCATTTTTATTGAAAACTTAAAGTCTGATAGAAAGAAAAGGACAAGAGAGGAAACAAATGACGCTGTAAGTAGCACTATACGCAATGTTTCTTAAGTAGTTGCATATCATAGCTAGCAGACTGACTTCCATGTTTAACTTTATCTAAATGTACTCACCTTGGTTACTGCTGATATATCTGATATGCTAATTTCTACCAGTTTTTATAAGCTAGAATCATCCTTTAATGATTCTATACCTGACCTGAATTGGAGCTTCAAATTGAATACAGACTGCTTAATTCCACTTGTGTGACGATGAACTTTGACCTCAGCATGACTCCAGCCTGCAGTGTAAACAGATCTGCATGTGAGGTAATGGAAGGAAATGAAACGGCAGATTTTAAACACTTTGAGGTTCACTAACAAATCAGAAGTGGCAGCGTTGTCCTCGTTTTTTATTAGCCTGGGAGCAGCGCTTGTAAATAAATAAGTTCACACACACACACACAGACTCAGACACATATGCACACATGCACAAACAGTCTTTGAACATTGAAATATGAGACTCGCCAGACGCCTGCTTAGCTTTGCTCTGGTCCTGCTCTGCGTCCCCTTGTGAGCAGAGCAACAATCACATTCGATTCACACACGCACACACATTGCACAGTCACACAGAGGCTTTGAAGTGCGTTTGGGTTGATGGTGAGTAAAGCAAAAGAAATGTGAGCTACAGAGGAAAACATCCACTCACAGAGCAGAATACTGATATGCTGAATTATGTTACGGAGGATTAAACACAGAGCAGGAAGGCGTCACAGACTCGCAATAAAACAGAGAAAACAATCAGGCATTAAATCACTGTAAATGTGTCTGCTTAATGCATTTATTCTGCATCTACTGTAAAACTTCAGACATCACATTAACAGATTTGTAATGAGGCTTTATTTTAACCGCAACAACCTTTACAGTCACATTTCTCTGCTCTTGCAAATAGTTCCAACATTACAAAGATTACAAAGTTTTTAAAATGTTAATATATGTCCAAAAGATTTCTCCCAAAAGTTATCTTTAACCTTGCTTAGGTCTTCAGCATATACAAAGTAAAATCATGCATATTCAAGATTCTCAAGCCCTTAAGATATTTAAAAAAATATATATTATTTTTCATACATTTCATACAATATGAATATTTAAATACATATTATATATATTATATATGGCCAATATATGCTCAGAATATTTCATTTAAAGCTTCTGTTTGGAGCTTTAATCCTGTGAGGATTTTGGTGCCCCCTGTGGACACAGTAAGTAGTATTGTATTCCATTTAGAGCACTGGTAATCTTGAAGAGTCTGTTCCTGGATAAGGTTGATCTGAACAACTTTGAAAAACCCATACCCCAGTTGTTCAATTAGTTTAATCTGGATCTGAGTAATCTGGATTTTTTACTATCCGGGATCAGATAATCCGTTTTACTTTTGTCCAGGGCCCAGTTGTTCAAAAGTAATCTAATTGGATGACTATTATGTCTCTATCTGGATTAGGTTTTACTTTGAAAAATCCAGGGCCCAGTTGTTCTAGTAGTTTAATCTGGACCAGAATAATCTGGATTTGTAAATCTCACTTCTTGCTATCTGGGATCAGTTATTCAAAAGTGATCGAATCGGATTACGGCCAACAGATTGGATCAAATCTTGACAATGGGTTGTGATTCTGAAATCGGATTAGATCAAGTAATCCAGTTTTGGTTTTAATCTGGATTAAACCTCCAAGTTGTGTTGATTCCATTTTTCTATGCGGGATCCGTTAATTTATCCAACTTTTGGCCTGGTTTTTCAAAGTAAAAGTGGATTTAATCGACCTGATCCAGATACAGACATTTGGGGCCAGTTGTATAAAAAATGTAATCTGGATCAAAATGATCCGGATTTGGAAATCCCATTTTTTGCTATTCCGGATTAGGTAATCCGTCTTAGTTTTATGCCGGTTTTTCAAAGCAACATTGGATTCGATCACCCTGATCCAGATAAACAGTTTTCAAGATTACCAAATCTGGATTACCAGTGTTATAAATGGGACTACAAATTTCATACTTTGTCCACAGGGGGCGCCAAAATCCACAGAGAATAAAAGTTCCTTACCGCTGCTGTATCTTGATGCTATTTGGTGGATTATTTTATAGGGAAAATTACAAGCATAATGTCTACTTTATCTGCATACAGCATTTCAAGTGCCAAAATATTTTTTAAAAATGTCTAAACTACACTGTAAAAATGTCGTATTGTTTGATGGATTCAAAAGTTTTATTACATTTTGTTCCTGAAATCCAGCCTGAATCCTCCTCTCTGCTGGGATCAGGATGATCCTGATTTTTTGCATCAAAATTATTCCAATCCTACTCTAAAGTTTTGAAACACACAAACTAGTTTTATCCAGATAAAAACAAAACTGGATTACCTTATCTAATCCGATTTAAGAATCACAAACCATTCTCAAGATTTGGTCCAATCTGTTAGCCATCATCCAAAAAAAATGTGATCATTCAGATCCAGATAAAATGTTTCTTACAGCTGGTTCCTTCTGATTAAGAGAGCTGTGTTTAATGGAGAGTAAGAGAGAGAGAGTAATAATAACAACAGTGGGACTTGGAGGGAAGAAGGAATTCATAGTAATGGGGGTACATTTGGATTGGCTCCCTGTGTGAGTACAGAGGAGTGGGCCGAGCTGCTAAAACAATGAACTCAGTCATCTGAGGAGGAGGAGGGGGGAGGCAGCGGGTGAGGACAGCTGTTTCTAATCAATTGCTTCCATGTGATTGACTTGCTGACTGGCGGATGATTGGCTGATTGACAGTCGAGGTCGCCGACTTTTGATGACTACTTTAACCCAACTGGTTGACTCGATGACTAGCTTGTTAATGACTTGAGTGACGCGTTGGTTGTCCTTACATCTGATTGGCTGGGCGACTATACTGATTGAGAGGAATGTATAGTAACTGTACGGGTGATGTAATGTGGCCGCACCCTTCCTCTTCTTCTTTTTCTTGTCCTCTGGTTTCTTGCACGTAGAAGTTTTTGTTCAACACACTCACATTCTCTTCGGTCTCTTATAAGTTTCTCATGTTGATGTTTTCAATTGGGTCAATAAACGGCAGTTTATGTTGAAATTCCTTCTCTCCATCCCCCCCGCTCTCCGTCCATAAGACAGACACAGACTGCATGAACAAAAACATTTAGGTAGGCCAAGTTCACGTCTGGGAGGGGCTGCTAGAGGGGGCCCAGGGGGCGCTCTGAGGGCCAGATGTGCTTTCTTTTTGGGAAGGAGGGAGGAGGGGTGCGTTCGCAAGCTTGTAGAAGGGGAACGGGGGAGTTTTCATAAGGCTCAGGAGAAAGTGCAGAGTCCTGGAAAGTGGTGTAAGAGAAGGACGAGGAGACGTCATTGTGCAGTAAATTCACCTCCAGCTGCAGGAGATGTGTGCAGCTGGAGGGGTCCACTGTGAAAACAATAGAGTTTATTTAGTTGACAAAGAATAGGAGGGTATTGTTACAAAATGTTAGAAAACATGAAATTAAAATTTAAGATATGTATTCCAAAATTTGATGAATAAGTTGATGAATCTGACGGGGATCATGATGGGAAAAGAAAAAAGAAATACCACATTTTTCAAAGTTTTCTCAAGAGCTCTCCCCAATATTCTTGTTTTTCTTCCTCTATTCTGCATGTAGTTTTACCCCACAGGAATCAGATGTTTTGGAGAAGGGAAAGTATGTCTGACAAACAGCTCACAGACATGTCACGCTTTATTTTACCAAACCAAAAAAGGATGGGAATGTCTGATTGAAATGACCCAAATACAGAGTTTAAAAAAAGCAGCAATTCCTAGATCAATTTTACAAACAATCACTGGGAGAAGGTCAAAGGTCGGAGCTGGTAAAAACACAAAAAACAAAGAAGATCGACTAGATATTGTTTGCAGCAGGTGGTTCGATTCCTAATCAATATCTGACAAAATACAAACAAAAAAAAGGTGCTATCCGCCTATCAGCCAATCGGTAACATCATATAGACATACTATATTGTGGCAACAATCATGAGTCAATATGTGCAATGTTTAAGTCCCTTCACTTACATGCTTCTCTGGGGCTTGTGTTTTATTTGCGCTTGTGTCCGGTCCATCTGAGCTGATTTCCATCTGGCCTGATTCAGGTCGGGCCAATCACAACAATTTATATAATATGGGCCGGGTTTGGTGCCATTTCTGTAAACAACCAAGATGGCTACCGCCGATGTGAAGCATTTGGAATCTGCTATCCAGTGGTAAGAAATTAACTTGACAGTAGTTTGCATTAAGTACAAATGGTAAGTGTTGGCTACTTACTCTTGTCATGCAAAACGTCTTTGATTAATATTAAACTATTGGATGTTTTCACTAGACACATAGCACAGAGGACTACTTATACGTTCCGTTTACTAGGTTGTGTAGTGTTGAGAAGTATTTTGCTGTGTGCCTGTTGAGAACATCCCCAGATTAATTAAGGCCATTGAATTCCCAAACAAGTAATGGGTAACAGGTGGCAAGCTAGCTTTTTGACTCGTTTAAAAGGACTTAAATGTGCTCTCGATTGGTGTATGATATCATGCTCAAAGACAGAGGCTAAAGCTGCATGTCTAAAATGTATGTAAGTCTTTACAAGTTAATGATTTATTGTGCATTATACAGAGAGAAAATATACAGTATGTCATAACCCTGTCTGGTTGCATAGCTAACACACTTGCTTTTTAACAGTTTTTAAACAAACAGTTTAAACAGTATTTTTATGAAGAAGGAATAACCGGTGTTTTCGGTAAGCTGACAGAGTTGCCTCAATGTAAACTTCATAATAAAGAGCAGGACAGGACTGCTAACGTTATGCTAAACTGTGATAGCTTTCAGAACAGACCTCTACAGTTAAGAAACACTTCGCGTTTGATGTTTCAGTCATCAAGATGTTGTGTAACCTGACAGAATGCCAATGAAAGTTAATGATATGGTACTCCTCTGCTTGGAAGGAAATCTTAGGGTTACTACTACAGCTAGTAAGCTAGTCAGCGGAACATGCTAACAGAAGCAGATAAACACATGGTGTAATCAATTCCTTTTCTCTTTTTTTCCCCTTCTGAATTAAGGTCTTTAATTTGTAGTAAAGTAACATGTAATTAATGATATGCTGCTTGGAAGTAATGCTATGTTAGCGTACTACAGTAGCTAGCAAGCTTGTCAGCCAGACATGCTAACCTTTGTAGCAGATAAACACACAGTTTAATCCATTCCTTTGTCTTTTGTGGTTGTCTTTTGTTCTTTAGAAAGGTTTTGAATTAAGGGCTTTAACTAGAGAAATATTATGTAGTGAATGACATGCATGCTAGCGTTACTACTGTAGACAGTAAGCTAGCAAGCTGGACATGCTAACCTTTGTAGCAGACTCATTGTTTAATCTATATTTGACCCTTTTGCTGTTATATTTTCGGTTTCACAGAATGGTTTTGATATTTTTTTACTTTTACCTTTAACGGAGTATTGTCACAGTGTTAGTAGCCAGACATGCTACTTTTTGTAGCAGATAAACACATGAAATCAATTCCATACTCTTTTTTAAATTTAATTTTTTTTTTTTTTTCATTAAGGTTTTGAATTAAGGACTTTAATTTGAAGTAAAGTCATAGGCTATGTAGCTAGTTAATGATATGCTACCTGGCAGTAATGCTACATTAGTGTCGCTAAATAAAAGATAAAAACATTGTTTAATCTTTATTTTACTCTTTTGCTCTTTTATTTTTGGTTTCATAGAATGTCTTTGTTTTTGTTTTGGACTTCTACCTATAATATTTTATCTTATCTATCTATCCACTTTTTCTTGAGTAAAAGTAGGCTAGCTTAAGTAGCATAGCAACGAAAACTTCTTTCATCACTTCCTGCCATGCCTAGTTCTACTCGAACTGCATAGAATGAACAAAATATTTCAATAAACAGGTTTTAATAAACACATTATATGAACAATCAAACAAACTTTAGCGATAGCATGTCCCCTAAATTGCTCAAAAAAAATGGTGGATGAACTCAGATATTAGTGCGGGTACAGATGTCTTCCAGAAAAACAGTTGAAGACATATTAAAACAGTTATCAAATCAGAGTACGTATTAAATTTCTCCAAATCTCATTTTGGAATTAAACTCTTAATTAATGCGTCATTTCCCATGAGACGAGGTGAACGGAGGACAGATTGTAATTGTTAGATTTACAGGATATGAGCAGCTGGCCGGGGTAAACAGTTATGAAGCAAGAGGAGTGAAACAGCTCCAGAGAGACGAGAGGACAGATCTGCTCCACCCGTCTCCCCCTCAGAGTCCGGGGGGGCCAAGTGACTGTGAATCTGACCACTTCTGTTATTTTAGCTTCCGTCCCCGTGCACTTGCTGTCACTTTGCACGGAGGAGAAGAATTCACTCAGGAGAAGGAGGTAATGTTGGTTGACCAGAGAGATTTGGCTTGGAGCTGGGATGTGTTCAGGGGCAAAGAAGAAAGCAGGAAAACAGAAAGCTCCAAATGATAGCGTGTTATGTAATGAATCTGATGAGAACCAGCGGTCTTTCCCAACACTTGTGGGAAACTCATTGCACATTAATGACATACAGTGTGTGAGAGCTTCAAATGCAATTAATAGGGATTAGCTTGCAACTTTGGGAACTGTAGCGACTGCTTTCGGCTCATCTCGGGTTTGATTAGGGACCAAAATAAGTCTTCATTTTGATTTCAGTTTGAAAAGGTTTCGTGTTGATGTTGGCGGATAAGGCCTGGCTTGCAGTTCATCTCAAGGTGTGTGATGGAGTCAGTCAAGCCGCCTTCCAACTGGTCAAAAAACCCACTACAGCCCGTCTTTTTTGCTTCGTGGGAAAGGTCGGCATTCAGACCCGGGTCAAATGACTCTGCAGTAAGACCTGGGTAATTATCGCCTCGGCTCCGTTTGGCAATGATGGGAACAGAAAACCTGGGTCAACACGCTTATCTCTGCCCCCTTTCCGGCGTTTTATTCATGTCCGTCTCTGTCCAAGCAGCGCTTGAACATCTTTCCACATTTGTTAGCGCAGAGTTTAATGAATAGACTGAATGACTAATAGATACAGTAAAGACCTAACCAGCATAACATCTTCACTGATTGCTAACCCTGTTTCTGGCGCGTTTCTGACGTCAAATGGTGACGCAGCAGAAAAGAGACCGAAAGCAGTAGACTTCCCGGGTCTGACAAATCGCGTCAATGCGCTAATTTTTGTGGGAAAGGAGTATCAGGTTTTTCTTCATGGATCTGGTTTGTGACAGGAGCTCCACAAAAGTGTTTAAGTTAAGTTGGAAGAAAAATATTCCCTTCCTCTAATTGGAAAATAAACCGTTGACAAAAAAAGTGCACTAAAGTATTTCGACAGGTGAAGCTCCCCACTCACCTCTGATCACACAAATACACACAGGTAGGAAATACGACTTCTGTGACTTTGTTTCATCTTCTTCTACTTCTTTCCATCCGTCCTCCTCTTCTCCTCCTCCACCTTTCGCCTTCTTCTTCTTCTCTTCCTCCTCCAGACAGGTTTGTATTTCTCGGGGAAACACCAGACTGTTGCGCCCCGTGTTGCCGCGTCAAGGTTGACAGAATGAGATCTGATGTCGGGATGTGCCGCTTCAAAATAAAAGCATGAAAAGAGCGACTAAGGAAAGCGGTCCCAAAACACAAAATCGCCCCCAAACTTTATCAAAAAACGTTACGTATAGTTTAAACAAATAAAATTGTACTATAAATTAATGATGAAATTAAAAGTAATTATATTGGTTAGCTTGCTTTTGTTTTAAGAAGTGTGTGTGTTACATCATGAAGGCTTTATAACTGCATTTATAATATTGGATTAAACTTGGTTACCCTGTTAAAGAAAGGCCAAATTAAACATTTATAAAACGTATTTTGTTTAGAACGATATGTTTTCTGTAGAGGAGCCAATGTGATTAGAACACATGAAGTTTCACACTAGCTTTATGTAGACTACAAGCTTTAATGGCAATATATATACTGCAATATTCATAACTAATCCCCAAATCTACTTTGACAGTGAGATGTTTTTGATTACCATAATAAAACCAAAATTCAGGCTTTGATTTTGAAACTTCAAACCGGATATGTCTCGTGCTATACACTCGCTAATTTGACATTTCTGTCCCCAGCAGCTGAGTCTCCACCAGAAAAAAGAGAAAAGCTCACTCGCAGTCAAAAACAATGAGGACGCACGACGCGCAACTCGCTCCAAGCGTCTCCAACAGCGACGGAGTTTTTCCTCCCGGAGGACCCGGAGCATGCGTCCGCGCGCCACCCGGAGGGAGAAGGACCACAGGAATATAACTTGACTATCTGCGGAGTTTGTTATCTTTCATCACGGGGAGAAATCATGCCTTTCTGCAAGCGGACGATACTTCCCAAAGATGTGTGCAAGCCTGACGGCAGGAGGCTGCAGCAGCAGAAGCAGGCGGAGGTGTTCGGGGACCTGGCTGGTGTCTGCGGCTTCACCCTGTGCTCGCTGCTCCGGCAGCTCTCGGATCTGTCCCGGCACTCGGTGAGCATCTTGGAGGATCTGGAGGGGGAGCTGGTGTCCGTGTGCCACCGGTCCGGCGCGCTGGAGGGCAGAGTGGTCCGGCTGCAGAGGCACGTCGCGGAGCTGGTCAGCAAGCCTCCACCGAGAGGTAAGAGGAAATTAAAAAGCAGTTAGAAAAACACACCTGGAGCCACTTTACTCAGGTTTCATCTGCAGGAGGGGACGTGAGGCAGCTTCTAAGTCTGGTGGAGGAAGTCAGGGGTGTCAAAGTTTGAGAAAGGAGGAGAAATTCATGTTTTTCTGGAGAGATTTGTTGTTTATTTGAGAGTCATGACTCACCCTGACTGTTTGCAGCTTGGTGCATCTTAACATGAGTTCAGGAGTATGTGAAAGGTTTATACTTGGAGGGTTTGTTATTGTCAGCTGGTGGAGAGGTGACCTGCCTTCTCACTGAGGCAGAAAAGTGAACAAATTCAGCTTGGAAATGAGGATTTTTCTCTTAGAAGGGGGAAAAAATGGCATTATGTGATGTTAAATGTTGTGGAGATCATGTGAGCGTGCCAATGACTGATATAAAACTGGTGTGAGATGATGTTAAGTTTCTGTTTAGTGTTGTTAAACTTTAACAAACCTGCTGGGACTAAAGGGAGCTGAACATCTTTTTCTGAGCAGGTCAACTTTTGGTGTCTTTGGTTCTGGGACGTGCAGCTTTACAAGCCGCTCCTGAAGGCAGCACGTTGTGGGTGTGTAGGGTGGAATGTGTGTCATGTGTGTTTCATAGTTTTGTCTCCCTACCTGCCACTTTGTCCCTGTCACCTCCTCCACTGCGTCAGTGATTTGTCTCGTTATGCTTATACAGAGTTTGAAACAACAAGGACGCTCGGGCGTGAATCTGCTCAGACTAAAACTTTAAATATGAGTTTACACCTTTGAATACCTGTCAAACCAGATGGATTTTGTAAAGTACAAACAAGTAAAGCAGCCAATCACAGCGCAGTTTGATCCTTACACAAGTGTGATGTGCTCGGGGACTTGAATCCTCCAAACACTGATTATTTATTTTCAGTGAGGCATCTTGTGTCCAGCTGTCATGAAAGCTGCACTATTTGCATGTTTGGAGTTTCCAGATGTAAAAGAAAGAAATGTTTTAGCTAAAAACGCACAGCAGACACAAGTATGATGCAAAACAGAGCAGCAGTTTTATGTGACTTCAAACATATCAGAACAGGGTAAGTGATCTTGAAGAAGTTGAAGAGAAATTCTCCTGACTCGGGATGGGACAAGACTCGTGCAATAAATTATCGACAGGCTGGCGTCAAATAAAGACATTTTTATTCACAAATATACTCTGAACATATTTCCCTGTGACTTTGACTCACTGCGTCACTACTTATGACTTGAATGAGGGTAACATGAATGGAAATTAATTGGCCGAAGAAGAAGATGACATCAGGATAATAGAAGGAGAAGAAGACAGCTGTGAAAAGACGTTAAGAGAAGCACCAGCAACTTTCAAATCAAAAGTCCTAATTAGTTTTTACAGTTGTTCTGCAAATTCAATTTACAGACGGAAAATATGTTCGTTGTTTTATCTCAGTTTGTGTCAAATTCTGTGAAACTGACCAAATTGCAGTTTAGAAGCATTTCGTCTTCTTTAGTTAATATGATATCGTATCGTATGTGATTGTCTTGCAACATATCAGTGATCGTAGAATCACTGTATCGTGATATTATCGTTATCATGGGCGAAATATTGCGTATTGTATCGCGTATCTTATCGCGTATCGTATCATGAGTTACCCTGAGATTTCCACCCTTACTGCTGACTTTGAAGTTGTTTCTTACTTGTATTAGGACTCAAAATTGTCAATTTTTGGGGGTAAAAAACACATAAAAAACCTCACAAAATGTCAGGTTTAGGGTAGAGTCTGTGTTGTATGTCGTTGCCAAGTATTTCAGTTGTTCATGTTTTGCATTTTAAGAATATTTCCACACAAAAGTAATGAATTGTTTTTTGTATTAAAACCAATTTGCCTCTTGTAGTACAAATTAAATGTTTCGAATCGATCTTAAGTCAAGTGCAAGGCAAGGAGATTTCAAAGTGCTAACCTAAAGCATCTTTATACCCTCCATCCATCCATCCATCCATCCATTATCTATACCGCTTAGGGTTTCAGGGGGGGCTGGGCGAGAGGCGGGGTTACACCTGGACTGATCTCCAGCCAATCACATTGCTGACACATAGAGACAGACAGCCTTTCACGCTCACACCTACGGGCAATTTAGAGTCACCAATGAACCTAACGAGCATGTCTTTGGACTGTGGGAGGAAGCTGGAGTACCTGGAGGGAGCCCACGCATGCACGGGGAGAACATGCAAGACATAGCTTGTATGTTAAAGCTTATGTAAACCATCATGTTTGATTTCTTACTCAGGCCTACACAGGCCACGTACTGCCTTGTGTTATACCAGCTTTATTTATACATAAACATGACCTGCAGCAGATTTGGTGTATTTTCCTCTTCTTTACACTGTGATTGCTTGTGCAACAAACGCTGATGCCCTACACTCATTACGGTCCCTGAACGCCTCCTGTGTGGACACAGATGGAGGAGTGAATCTGCGTCTCTAGCTCATGGTGTTGATTATACTTATCCTCACAGTCTTACAGAGTTTTCAAAGCTCTCTTCCTCAGACACTGAATCAGAAACTTGTGTCTAACTCCCAGACAGTCTGACGGGATGCTCTGCTGGCTGCTTGTGTTGGTTTCAGACATGTGACCTTCTGCACACAGGTCACCGCGTAGGCGACAGCAGTTATTGTTTCGAAGTTTCAAGGAGTCATTTAAAGTGTCACAATAAGAATCTAAACTATAGAATTACTGCGTGATGTGTTATGACAGTACAAAACAAGTCTATACTGCTGCATCATGGGCGGACAGAAAGACAGTAGACCTCTGGGCACAGACATGTAAAGGCCCCTCATCCCCCCTATAGTGGAGAAAGACTTGCAGTTTATCAGTTTTTAGGCATTTTGTGTCTCTTTTTGGTCTGTTTATCAGTTTGTGGTTGTTTTGTGTCTCTCTGTGGTTTCTTTGTGGTTGTTTTTTTTTCTCACTTTGTAGTTGTTTGTGTTAATCTGTGGTCGTTCTGAGTATCTTTGTAGGTCTTTAATATGACTATCATTATTGTGTCTTCTTTGTAGTCATTTGTGACTCTTTGTAGTTGTTTGTGGTCCCGTTGTGTATCTTTGTGGTTGTTTAGCCTTGCTTTGTAGTTGTTTGTGTCCTGTTGTTGTTGTTTTGAGTATCTTTGTAGTTGTTTGTATCCATTTGTTGCCGTTTTGAGTATCTTTGTAGTTGTTTGTATCCATTTGTTGCCGTTTTGAGTGTCTTTGTAGTTGTTTGTATCCATTTGGGGTCGTTTTGAGTATCTTTGTAGTTGTTTGCGTCATTTTGTGGTCGGTTTGAGTATCTTTGTAGTTGTTTGTATCCATTTGTGGTTGTTTTGAGTGTCTTTGTAGTTGTTTGCGTCATTTTGTGGTTGTTTTGAGTATCTTTGTAGTTGTTTGTATCCATTTGTGGTCGCTTCGGGTGTCTTTGTAGTTGTTTGTATCCATTTGTGGTCGTTTTGAGTATCTGTGTAGTTGTTTGTGTCATTTTGTGGTCGGTTTGAGTATCTGTGTAGTTGTTTGTGTCATTTTGTGGTCGGTTTGAGCATCTTTGTAGTTGTTTTTATCCATTTGTGGTCACGTTGACCGTCTTTGCAGTTCTTTTATGTGTCTTTGCAGTTGTTTTGTCTCTCTTTGTAGTCATTTGTGTCCCTTTCTGGTCGTTTCTGGACTATGTGTTGTCTCTTTGCCTTAATTGTACACTTTTTGGTGGGGATTTTTCATTATTTCCACACTTGCATGGTCGTTTCATTTGCTGCAGCCGAGCTCTTAATCTTAAACATCAGTATCACTAGGACACATATCTACCTGAAACAGCTCCCATGCGGGGAAGATGCAGCCCAGATGCATGATGGGAGATCAGTTTTTACTTTGCAAACTTTGCACAAACTTATCGCAGATGGTTTTCTTTGTGATTGCTTTGCAGCTTCAGAGTGTTCAAAATGAATATAGCAGGTCGGCTGTGAACAAGACTTCTCGAGGCTGTCAGCTATGTGTGTGTGTGTGTGTGTGCGCACGTACAGTATGATAAGAGAAAGTCCCCCTAAACACAGACCAGATGTAGAGCTGGAGAGAGGAGAGGAAGGCAGATAAAACAAAACGCAGCTCGGCTTTTAGTTTACTTTTACAGAGAGGATCCCACCCGTGTGCTTGCCTGTGTGTGTGTGTGTGTGTGTGTGTGTGTGTGTGTGTGAGAGACAATAGAGGTGTTTCTGCACATGTGCTCATCCCTGTGAGATGCAAAGATCCTCACTCTTCTTCTCCCTCCTGTCTAAATTCTGTGTGGGATCTTACTGTATCACTAACATGTGGGCAGAAGCACACGGCTAACGAATCAATAGAGCCGGGCCCGGGCCTTCGTCTCTCATCATCATCATCTTTCTCTCTCCATCTCTTGCCTCCTACTGTCTCTGCAAAGACCAAAAACATTCATCCACCTTTCCCCAAAAGAATAACGAGGCACATACATATTTGGGTTTTCCTCCTTTGCTGAGTCAGAAAGCTTTCTTTGGTATCGTCACCGACGTTCCTTTCAGTTTCTGCACCTCGATCAAGGTTGCTTCACTCAACCATACACTGCACAAAGTCTGTGTGACCCTCACAGCCTCCCTTTTGTAATAAATTAAACACATTGCTATGTTTGCTGGCATGTTTGCGATGGAGCAATTGAGGAGATGAAGCTTTTAGAAGTAGCACCGGGCCAGGAAAGGGTCGGATAATTTTAACTGAAGATAACTTGTGCATGAATCTTTAAAGAGGCAGAGTTGATGGTGTAAAGATAACCCTCCACGATGAGTCTTTGCATGTGTCATCAGAACCCATTGGGATATTGTTTAACAGCTGTATCCACGCATGCGAGGAGCCAAAAAGAAGTAAGTTTGCTTCCTGTTCGCCACCAGTTTGTACAGGAAAAGGCGCTCACGCTCATTGTGCAAGCATTAAACTTTTTGTGTCGCTCCAAGCTCTTCTTGTCACGCATTTCTGATCTTCTCAGAAAGCTGCTGGTGCCGTCACTGCTGCTCTTTTTCACGCAACCAATCATATATAAGTTAGGGTTGGACTTGCAACTGTGCAAACGAGTCCCCTGCAGGATTACAGTGCAAGAGCCACCTGATAGCGTGCGTTTCAGAGCAAGTCTGCCAAACTACATGACCTAAAACGTCACTTGTGTTTGACGAGATGTCTGACCTGATGTCTCTATCGGCACGAAAGACATTGGTCGTTGGTGTTTCCCAAAACTGGTGCCACCATTATTGTTCAGGTCAATCTTGGAACCCATCAGCTATCGTCTCATGGTGTTAAAGCCTTTGGCGAACTTTTCGGGGCTTCCAGTGTAGCCAGCAGCTAGCAATAAAGGACTTCCTTTTTCGTGTGCTGCATTGTTTACCGTCAAATTAGCAACTTGAGAAGTGAGAATGGAGTTGGAGTTGAGATACGATAGAGAATAATAGAGCCGTCAGATGACTGCTGATGGGACCTGGGATGGTGTTACAGTGGATTGCGTTTGCCCTTGCATTTTTTCTGCTGCTACGTGATTGGTCAATACTACTCAGACTACAAACTGATATAAACAGAAACACACCAATACCAAAATGGAGAAACCCTGACCCTAGTGAAGGTTTAGGGAAAGATTATGGTCGTGATTTAAAACAGTTCAAATTTGTAATGAAATAAAATAGTGGATGTGTGCTTTTCCTCCTTTTACAACCGCTGACATTCCCCCTCTCCACCTGCCAAAAGCAGTGAAACCCGGTCAGAGTTGCATAAGGCAGCCCTGAAACACATGTTCCAGGCCCGCATTAGGGGATTTTTCCACCCTGTGTTGGGCTTTGCTCAGGGAGTCGCATCTTCTGAGCTGCTTCCATGGCCCTCGACACGTTGGAGCGCCGAGGGATTGGGGCTGGTTTCCTCCACTCTGGGCGGAGAGGAAGAGTCGCACTGATACAGGGGAAGAGGATGCTGGTCGTCTCGGTGTTGATAGCTCGAGAGTCTGTGTGCACGCGTGTCCAATTTCCACTGGAAGCTGTCGCTCAGAGTTTGTCCTCTGCAGCTCTCTGTTTCTCACACGGGTGTATTTCCTGCCAGTTTCTGCTGTGTGTGGCAGGAGTATCCCAAGTATGTGAGTGGGAACCAAAGCTTAATGTTTTCTTTTAGTGCTTTTTCCATCTTAATTCTCTGGGAAACCACATTCTCCCTCCTGACCCAAACGGAGTTTTAAAGCTGATTTTGCTGGAGTTTGTTGAAAATGTTTCCTGCTCAGGTCCTGACGGTCCCGGTCGAGTTGAAATTATAAGCACATTTCCCTCCTGGACAACTCCCAATGTAATGATGTCACAGCAGCTGTCAAAGGCAACACACCTGCTATGACATCGGCAATTGGGGTGTGGCCTTAAGTGCAACATGCAAACGCAATGTCATGGGATAGCGTGTAGCTAGGATGCCACTTTTAATTACATTGTGTAATTCATTTCTACACATTATATGCTTTTGCATGTACTTTAACATTGTTGAAGGATGAAGTCAGTGATCGTCATGACAACAATAGTAAACAAATAGTTGGCACAGTGAAGTGGTCGCAGTTTGATAAGGTTTAGGCAACAAAACTATTTTGTTGTGGGAGGAAGCCGGAGTACCCACACATGCACAGGGAGAACATGCAAACTCCACATAGGAAGGCCCACTACGTCTCAACAGGGATTCAAACCAGGAACCTTCTAGTTGTGAGGCGACTGCGCTAACCACTGCACCACCGTGCAGCCCTGGTAGTCGAGCCTGCGATCAGTGAGTTGAGGACTGTAGTCGAAGGGATGGGCTTCTTTTCCTCCACTGGTATCCAATTTTCATGTTACACTTCTTACGTTTGCAAAGCATTCTGGGATTATCTTTTCCTTCTCTGTTTTCAAGTCCCAAAGTGTATTTCTGGTATTCAACCTAGTTTAGTTGTAGTGTACTAAGAGATGGTGCGACTGAACAAAGTCAAGTGTTTGATGCTAAATTAACGGGTTAATTTGTTGCATGTTGACTTTTCAGTTCAACATGAAGTTGACATCCAGCTGTTGCAACAGGCTGCTGCAATGCATTAAACATCACACAGTGATTTCAGGGAGTGGTTCGCTCTTAACTGCTGATTTCCTTCCAAATCCTGTTATGAAAATCAAAAGCCTGATGAGCAGTTGAGAAAGAAGCTTTAACTTCCCCGTTTTCTCTTTCTAACTCCCCCTTCCCTCGTTCCCACGGGTGGACATCAGCCACATGACTCAATACCCCTCCCTGTTGGCCCCTCTGAAATTCCCCTTCTCTTATTCTCTTACTCCTTTCCCTTTCCTCCTCTTCATCCTCCGACACTCTCCAGCACACATCCTTCTAAAAACAGACGCTTTGCAGAAATATATCCAGGTTATAACCCGACGAAACCATGCATTCAATGATGGGTGACTTTGGAGATCTCGGCTTTCATTTTGGAGATGTTCTGTAATCCCACAGGTTTTTTTATCACACGTTCAGGACGTGAACTCCACATCTCTTCAGGGTCAAAACGTTCACTGCTCCTCCTCCTCCCCCTACAAGCTCGCTTCCTACAGGCAGTGATTCAGAGGGTAGCAGAAACTTCCCGCCACCACTCCACCACACTGCAGGAGAAAGGCTTTTAATTTATCAATAATCTGATTTATTCCTTGGATACATTTAATATTCAGAGCTGCTAAACTGCCAGTAATACATCTCATTAGTAGGTGTTTAATAATGAAAACAATAACGTCTCGTTCCGGTAATTTCCATTCCACTGTTGGCCTCATTGTTTCTTCAAAGAGATTTGACCAGGAAGAGATCTTTAATTCCCAACTGTTCCCCAGTGCTAACTGTAACATATTCATATTGTTCATTTGCCTGATGAATCACGACAAAAAATTGATAATGATTCAACTTCCTGTCCTGGTAACAAAAGCATCTGTAGCCCATTTAACAACATAATCGTTTTTTGTAAACCCCTTTGAACCACAGCTGTGCAAACAGGTTTGAAGTCGGGGTGCTGATTCTTCAACTGCTTGGTCATGGGATTACAAGATTATTTATTTAGACGTGTGTGAATGTCTTACGTGGGTGTACAGTCTACCAATTTACTACAGAAGTCCTATTAATTGTAATTTAGATCTACATTATAATATGCATATTATGGGTGGGACAAAATATCGATACGCCAATATATTGTCATCCAATATATTACTGCTCTAAAGTTTCCCTGTGATTTTGACTCACCACGTCACTACTCAATGACCAGACCAGGCCGAAGAAGTTAATCAGATATCGTGATGTATCGTTATATGATTGTCTTGCAATATATCAATTATCGCAAAATCGCGATACTATCATAATCATGGGCCACGTATCGCATCGTGATTTACCCTGCGATTCCAACCCCTAATGCACATAGTGTATAGTTGGGAAAATTGTCAGACTGAGTCATGCCTGTACAGAAATTAGAAACCCAAACAATTTTTGAAACCAAATATTGTCAAGCTTCTTAATCTTGATTATTCATGTAGACATGAAGAATGTGCTGCTTGCACTACTTTAAGGATGAAAACAACAAAACTAACAAAAAAACGACTATAAAAAAATGTCATAGGTTACAGAAGATGCATTTCCAAACAGCTGTTTTTTACGCATTTGAGCAAAAAGGCACTGCAAGACAGGAAAAATTGGTGCATTTTTTAAAATTTTATTTAAAAAAAAAAAAATTCTTTGCCTTTTTATGCCTTTATTTTTAGAGAGGACAGTGGATAGTGTCGGAAACAGGGGAAGAGAAAGTGGCTGAGCTAAACCAGTGCCCTGAAAATGGTGTATTAATAAAAAAAAAAAAAATAGCAACACAGTGCAACCGTAGCACAGTTAGCAAATAAATTACAACAACTTTCTTATTCAAGCGTCCAAAGCAGAGACAAAAACATCAAGTTTGATACCTTATTATATATATTTCATCCTGACTTCCTGCCTTTCTTCAGCCTTTATTCTGATCATAATGAAAACCTAATTATCTTCATGTTTAAAGATGCCCAAATTAAGTATGGTCACATGTTTCATAGTTGAAATGTAGACCTTAAAGTGAGACGTTAATACGTTATTCATGTTTTCAGTCTCATTGCATTCTCACATGGTAGATTTGAGTAAGTTGTTTTTTTGTGGTTAATTCTTAGACAGTCAGCAAAACAGAACCACCATCTGTGCGTGTGTTAGTGTGCAAATAGTAGACGTGAGTGTTTTCAAGGTCAGTGAGAAACCATAGTAGATGTTCTGCGATTAATGTTTCTGTTGGAGCTCCGAGTGTTTTTACTTTCTTTGTGTGTGAGAGGAAAACTGTTTTTCCAGTGTGTCTCTGCACATGCTCAGTCTCTGTGTGAGCGAGTCTGATTAGTGAGAAGCTGGGATTAGGTGGAGGTGGAGCTCGGGGCCCCTTTGGTGGTTTCTGTGGTCAACATGTGGCCATTAATTACCCAGAGAGAGAGAGAGAGACGGGAAGAGAGATCGACTGTGGAGAAATGAGGAATGAAATGACCAATCAAAGGAGAGAAAATGCTGTCGCTCTCCAGAAAATGAGTTCAGGTAAAAGAATCAGACCTGCTAACCACTTCCTGTCTTGGCATTGAGCCCGGTTCTTCCCCTTTCAGTTTCACACACACACACACACACACACACACACACACACACACACACACACACGTTGTAGGAACCCCTCGTTGACATGAGACATTCTCTTGGGGATTAACGACCCTAAGGACCCCGGTCCTCACAAACAAGGTCTTAAGTCGATGGTCCCCACAAAGATACATGAACAAGAACACATCCACACACGCACGTCTTGTATTCTGAAGCTAAAGGATTAAACATTTTCTCTCTTATTTTGTTTTATTTTCGTTCCTCCAACTGCAGGTTTTTTGGATGGTTAACAGTGTAGCAAGTGTTCTGTTGCAGGCCTCCATGAAATACAACCAGCATGTTCTCTGTGTGTGTGTGTGTGTGTGTGTTGTCTCCAAGTGTCCCTCGTTGCCCAGCTTTCCTGCCATGAACATGTAGTTTTTCTTTTTCTAATACCAAGACCAATCTGTAAAACGGCTTGACAGAAACACACACACACATGTCCCCGGTGCAAAGCATAGTGAATATGAACACACACACACACACAGAGACGCAGGGATTTGTGCTATCTTGTGAGTCAGATTGGGAATTACAGAGCGGGGAATGGTAAACAAAAATAGGAAACAAAAGTAAATCATAGGAAGAGGGATGAATCTAAGAGTAAGAATTGGAGAAGAAGAGAGTAGAGTGATAAAAAGATAGGACTAAATTGGAGGAACAATTGGACGATCGAAACGTGGACAGATTGACAACTTTATAACAAACAGTTATGTAATTTGACACCTTGAATTTTTCCTTTGTTTTCTGTTCAGTCTGTCGCTTCTGGCTCAAAGAAAATCTCCTTCTTTTAATAGTCTTTTATAGTAGTTTATAGTCTTTTAAGCTAAATCCCATCCCTCCTTTTTCTTCTGCTTACCTGGAGTCGGGTTGTGGTGGCATCAGACTAAGCAAGTTAGCCCAGACGTCCCTTTTCCTTACAACGTTTTCCAGCTCCTCCTTGGGGATCCCGAGGCGTTCCCAGGCCCAGGTGGGATACATAATCCTTCCAGCGAGCTCTGGGTCTACCCCCGGGTTCTCCTCCCAGTTGCTAAATCCCCCCAAAAAAGAAATAAAGCGTCTATAATCAGTATTTTTACAATAACAAATCATCAAACGACAACGTGGAAAGAGGAGTTTTTGGATCGGAAAACTTTGGTCCAGACTTTAGCGTACTGAACTGATGGTTCAAACAAATGAACGGCTCCTAACGTTTAAAAATGAATCAAAACACGGACAAATGGACTGACAGCGAAGTCCAAATTTGCCGCTTCCTTTCCAACTTTGTTAGTATAATAAAACCCATGACACACATCAGCCATAGCTTCTATGATCATGTTTTTGTTGCATGCTGCATCGCTGTACCGCCCACCGGTCAGCTTGCAACACTCTAAATGCAAAATAAAGTAAAGTGCTTCTTCCTGTTTTGTGTCAAGTTCTCTTCCAGAAGCCCTGATGTTTGTTTTTATGTCATATGTCTTCAGGAAAATCGTGACTCAGGAGGTGTGCAGGGGCAGAGAAAGACTGACAGATCGCCACAAAGATCCTAAAATCCTCCAATTTCTGCACACTGTGAAAAATAACAAATACCACACGAGTCCAGGAGATTGAGTAACAGCAGTGATATAATGCAGGAAGAGGCCCAGTGTGTGTGTGTGTGTGTGTGCGTGTGTAATAAAATGTGCAGAGCAGCACTCTCTCCTCTGGGTCCAACAAGTTTCCTACAAGTGTTTTTATGTGTGCAGATTTTCCAGTGTGTCGTCTATCACGCTTACAAGACCTCTTTTTTCTGTGTGTTTCTCCACCACTCTTGTTCTCTGCACACACACACACACACACACACACCGGACATCTCTCTGTAGATGATAACAGTTTGTGTATGATCTCCAAGTGTGCAGATTCATATCATAGAGGAAGAAGAAGAGGGAGAGGGAGGAGAGGGGGATGTGAGGATCTAGACAGTGCTAAAGGTTTGGAAGTGTGTGTGTGAGTGTGTAGGAGTGTGTCTCATGCAGGCACATTGTTCAACGAGCAGATGTAGAGTCTGTGATGGCAGCAGTATGTAAACACAACAGGTGAGACTCAAAGCAGAGGAGATACAGAGAACTCAGTGACCTCAAACAAACACAAATCTGTCGTCATTTCACCAGCAGGCAAAAGAAGACAAGTGTCCACAGACTAGAGAGTGGAATAGCTTTCTGTGATTCAATAAGAAGTTTCAACTTCAACAGGCTGCAATATAACTTAACATTACCGATGCCCTGCACGCTGCAACGCTCCACGTTGCACTAAAGGCTGCACTGCACGTTGCACTCCATGTTGCACTGCATGCTGCACTCCAGGCCACACTGCACGTTGCACTCCACGCTGCACTCCACACTGCGCTGCACTGTACGCTGCACTTCACGTGCTGTATGCTGCACTCCGCGCTGCACTGTACGCTGCACTCCAGGCTGCACTATACGTTGCACTCCGTCCTGCACTCCAGGCTGCACTGTACGCTGCACTGTACGTTGCACTCCATCCTGCACTGCACGCTGCACTGCAGGCTGCACTGGACGTTGCACCCCATCCTGCACGCGACCGTGCACACGACCCTGCAAGCCGCCTTGCACGCCGCCGTCCCTATGTTTCTATCATGCCGTTTACATTACAGTTTGTTTTTTGGGTTACTGTATGCTTGAGACTTACTTTGTAAAGTTTACAGTATGCCATTGGACATACGAAAGTCCACAGTCACCGTTTCTAAAACACAATACTAACTTAAATTCTGTTTGATGGTTTGACCAAATAAGTTTTCCTTTCTTAATGTTCTTAATATCACCACATTCCCCCCAAAAAACAGCATTGGTCCAAGTTTCTCCTCACAAGCGACCACTTTTTGTCCCGTGAATTATCCCCTTTGTTATCAGCAAAGTGGAAGTACCGTGAAATTTTTGTGTCGCAGTAAAAACGATAAAAAGATTTAGAGGGTGGATGGTTGGGTGCAAAACCACTCCCTCGTATATGCTTAAAAGTTTTTAATAATGCTCTTATTTCTATATATTTCTATAACTGTAACGACATATTGATTTTAAGAACAAAAACGAGACCAAACTTGAGATTTTTTGGTGAGAAATTAATCGTACACGTATGACTGTTTCGGTGTGTGGGTGGATGTCTCTGTCAGTGACTGTAAGCTGTCAGTTAGCCTTAATTAGAGATAATATCATTGACTAATGGGCATGAGTGAGTTAACAGACTGCATCATGTGTGCGAGCAGGTTTTATCAATGTGTGTCTCTCAGGGCTGTAACAAAAGGCCGGCTGTCAACACCAACACGCTCAACGTCGGCCAAGGCATGCTGTAATGGTGCACGCAATCACTTCCAGATGACGGACAGAGAGGAGCGTGTGTGTGTGTGTGTAAAGGGGGATGATGTTGGGCTGGAGAGGGGGATATCACTTCATTGTGGAGGGAGTTACCTGGTTTACATGCAGGAAAGAAGAAAGAGTAAGAGGGGCTGTGGTAGGTGGATTTGTGTGTGTAATCAAAAGCAGGGTAGGAAAGGACACAAGGAGACAATCGAGTGTAACAAAGCAATAGGATGAAGTTTCTCTGCAACTTGTGGATGAAATCCGACAATAGCAGAAAAATGTGTTGCAAAGTTGTGACGTATTTCTGTTGAAAAAGTCCAAAATCTGGTTAAAATTAAAATTGTTTTATTACATGACTCAGATTTACGACACCTCTGTTAAAACACACAGGGAACTATCAACTATTTAACCATTTAGAGGCACAAAAAGGCAAAAATAAGCTTCATTTTCTTGCGTTTGTTTGGTTTTCAATCAGGATAAGTTGTAGATAGGACCTTGTACCTGCAACTGTATTTGGCTAAAGCCGCTTTCCCACTGGTCGAAAAACCCGCTAACACCCGGCTTTTCTGCTTAGTGGGAAAGGTTACAATCGGCATTCAGACCCGGGTCAAATGACTCTGCAGTAGACCCAGGTAATTATCGCCTCAGCTCCGATCGGCATTGACGGGAACACAAAACACGTGTCGACGCGCTTATCCGCGCCCCTTTTCTGGCGTGATGCTTTGCTCCGTCGGTAACTTCTGCGACTCCTCGTCATCTCAGCTACAAATTCCGCCCGTCTCTGTCCCAGCAGCGCTCAAACATCATTCCAGATTTGTAGCGGCGAGTTTGATAAACAGACTGAATGAGTAATAGACACAATAAAGACCTAACCACCGTAACATCTTCTGTGTTTACTAACCCTGTCTCCGGCGCGTTTGTGACGTCAGACGGTGACGCAGCAGAAAAGAGACCGACAGGCAATGGGAACAGAGACAGATCGGCATTTATAAGCGGGTCTTCCCATGTCTGAAAAACCTGCGTCAACACGCTAAATTTAGCAGGGACAGGGGTGTAAGATTCCAAGCTAGCAAAGCCGATGCTAAAAGCTGACATGAAAAGACTACAGAAAACTTACTGACCAGATGGTTTGTTGCATCCTGCTCGACCCTGACCACTACTCAGTAATGTGGTTGAACATGTATGTGGGCATGTAGGGACAATGGCTTAAAGGACTGTGTCCACTAACGGCGTTTTTTATGCTGGCAGCGCCGACGACCTCAATTTGCGCTTCTCACCCACTCTCGCTGTTGCTTGGTAAAGTTTTCTCATGGCCCTTCTGCTTCTCTCGATAGTGACCGTTAAGTCTGTTTTAAATCGCTCTGTGTGCTTCATATTTGCTTTAACTCAAGGAAATTTTACAAAGAAAACATAGAAACAGCAGAAATGAGACGTGTCCTGGTATCACGGTTAATTCAGTCTTTTCAAGCGTTACATTCTTCAGAAGTTTTCTCCTGCTGTCAGAGAGCAAAGAACATAAACAGCAACTGCAGGCTTTTTTTTCACACAACATACCTCATCAGTGTAATTTCCCTTTAAGTATTTGTTGGCAGTGTGATGTGGTGAGGAGGAGGAGGAGGAGGAGGCTGGTCGAGTGAGGAACACGCAGTTCTGACACTGAACACATGGACCTGGATGCCCCGATGAGTTCTGTGTTTGTGTGTGTGTGTGTGTGTGTGTGTGTGCCCATGCCTCCCGCTACCATCCCACTACCTGGCAGCCGCGAGGCTCTGCGGTTTGGACGTGGTGTGAATAAACAGTGTGTGTTTGTAAACAACTCAGACCTGCAGTATGAACACCTTGTTGTTGTTGTCATTTGTGAGTCATGCTCACGTTACTTTATGTTGGCTAAATTCTGCGTTATTGGCGGCGTTGATTTGTTATGTTTCGCATCGACCCCATCATTTACAGTCAGTGTGTTACTGGCTATGAGCAGTCTTAATATTTATTGTGACAACTGTATAAACAGGACGAGTTAAGAGCTGAAATAATTGGACAAAAAAGTCATTATTATTCTTATTAAAACGTGTTATTTTGAAAGCATACTCTAATGTCAACCATTATTTCATTATCTTTTCCAGTCTAAGCAGCTGAAATATTGTATTATTTATCATTATTATCGGTATGATTGGTCTGTATGTATTTATTTACCCGGGTTTTAACCAGATCCAGGTCTTACAAATAAAACCATATAACAACCATATATGGATAATAGCATACAGCTGTAAAAAACTATAAAAAATAGTCATTTAAATGAGCATGATTTTGTTTATTGCTCGGTATCTGACCGATACACAAGTTCCGATATCGGTATCAGGGCTTAAATTGACAAGTTTAAAACTTTGAGGCGATTCCTTCTTCCTTCCTGCTTGCTAGATTTTGTGTTGTTACTTTGGCCAGGTCTTCATAAAAAAAGCGAACAAGGACATCCATGATTTTGTCCATGCTGAGACTAGTAGCTTCATTAATATTCATTAAAAACAGCTTTTTTTAGCTTTTCAGATAGACGTCTAAGCTCCCGGGCAAGGCCAAGTGTATTAAAATAACTGCCAGGCTGATTTGAAATAGACAGCTTTGTCTTCAGATAGCTTTTCACACAGATCGACCAGTGGCTGCGCCATTGTGAACGACAAATCACGTTCTGCTATGAATGTGCACACACGTATTTTCTGGTCGCCAACACGGTCTGCCTGTCGCAGCTGTAGAAGTCGTTCCAGTAAGCGCACTTTTACGACAGAGCGCACGGACCGAAGCGTGCAGTAACTTCCTCGAACACACGCTGCGGAAGCAAACACCCGGCTCCTTCAGTTTGTGGCACCAAGTGCTGAACACCATTTTCCTCGATCCATGCCCGGCGCCATTTGTTCTCAACTACTTTCTCCACTAAGGCTGTGTCTTCGCCAGGTTTAAAAAACTATGCTGAGAGCCGAGTTGCTGGGCTACCACCCGCCCTACTCTGAGTCTGATTGGCTAGGACTTGTTGGTTGGCCTCATACCATTGGTAGGTGAACATCCTGGAACATTTCAGTAACAGGCTTTTGTAGTCATATTTTATGAGCTTGTGTTGAATTCATTGGTAAAAATGTAGTCGCCTGTGCAGCGTACAGTACAATATCTGTCTGTTTTTAAACTTATCTGTGTGTGTGTTGCTGCGTGTCCTCTAAGCGCCCTCTGACTTCCTCCATGCCCTGCGTGAAGTGGGCTCTCTGCCCCGTCACACACTCACTCGGTGTATTCACTTGTTTCCTCAAACTGCAGACGCTCCGGCCTGAGCGTCAACACTCCTGCGATGCTGATTACTCGGAGGAAAAACTCACTTAAGTGCTGTTTAAAGTTGCTGCATAGTTTTCAGGTCATGCTGCAGTTCGATCTTTACGAAGGTATCTCCAGCTTTTGGATGTTTTTTAACGGAGGTAGTAGACACAAATTGCCTTTAAAATAATGGGTTACATGATGTTAGTTATGCTAGCTAATTAGCCCGCTAGCTACCTGTTTCTAGGCGACAGGAGTATGGCATCTCATCAACAAGATTCAGAGACATTTAGAGCTACCAGACTTAGCTGCTACCACTTGAAGCGCATGTTCTAGAACAAATCCCAGAACATCACTGGGACTTCTCACTCTGCGTATCCCTCCGCCTCAGCCAGGTGTTCTGAATACTGTTAATTAACATCACAGCAGACTGTGTGTGTCTTCAGTGATCGAGCTGGTACCTCTGAATCACACAGCAGACTTTCACTGGTTGATGATGAATTAAAACAGACAGATAAAAATCTGTGGTAACCTGGAGACACAGTGCAGCGGAATGTTTGGGTTGCTTGGCAACAACAGTCCAGCTTCCGTTAGTAACTAGTTGAGTTGGTGGAGATTTAACTTCTATTTGCCGCTTGTGTAACTGTTGTGTAAAAGCAATATCACACTCAAGGTCGTGATGGCAAGAGGCCACTTAATCATACACATAACATGTAACGTGTGGGAGATGCTAAAGCACTTTGGTCTTTTCACATCTTTTTCTTTTTTTCACATCAGTAATTTTGATATATTTATATTTTATTTTCACGCACTTTTAATATATGTTTATATTTAAACATTAATGCTGCATTTTAAAGCATTTGTTCCCAGCTAGAAATGTTTTGTTCTAAGAACGTTCTGAGAATGTTACGTGCAATGTTTTTTAGGACGTTCTCTGAAAACATTCTCCTTTATAATCTCTATATATCTTGTTCAACATTTTATAAATCCCGTTCTGATAGTCCAGGTCGTACTAACATCCCGAAAAGATCCTCAGAATGTTCCAGTAAGCATGTTCTACCTTTGTTTTTATGTAGCATTGAGCAAATGTTTTATAAAAGGCGTTCTGACATCAAAGGTGTTCTGACATCCCAGGCGTCAATAATAACCCTTAAGAATGTTGCAGTTAAAACGTTTTATCGTATGTTTAACGTTACAAGAACTAGATTAAAACTTAAAGTCGAGGTGAAATGAAAAATGTACTATTAATCCTTTTAGATCACATTTGACAATATAGGCCAAAAAAATCAATTTCTTCGTATTCTTATATCAAAATCCGATTATTGTTTCGCGCGTGCCTACGTAAGTTAGCACCAACCAATTTCAACCAATCGATCTGCAACATTTAGCCGCAGTGCACCAAAAACACTCGGTCAGTTAGCTAGCTACTGCGCTGTGGAGAACGTCTGTCTACGCCCACTTCTCAGCGATCAAATCAAATCCCTCTAATGATATGTCCCGCCTGCACGTCCTGTTTCACTCGGAAATACGTCACGATACGGAAGCTAGATACTCTCGAAATGCCGTTTCAGCTCCACTTTAATTAGAACTTGTAGCTAATGTTAGCCAAAGGGAACGTTCCCTGCTAGCTTGGCTGCCATTTAAAACATTGTACCAGAGTTAGCTTTTTTTATGTGGTAGTGTGCACTATCTTTTGGAGGGATAACTTTTATCACTTAATGCTTATACTTTTTAGTCATTATGTCTTATTTTTTACTGTGTGAATGCGCGAGTGAGTGTGTTGAGCACTTTTCAGGAGTGGCACTCCAGATTTTCGTTGTGTTTTTTAACGATGCAGTGACACTAAAGCAGTGGTTCTCAAACTTTTTCTGTCATGCCCCCCTTTGGAGAAAGAAACATTTCCAGGCCCCCCGCCCCAACAAAATAGTCACAAATGGGTGAAGTTGAACTTTTATTGAAAGAAAGCCAAGATTGTGACCATTCTTTTCACTTTTCTCTGAGTCATTTGCTGTGCAAAAAAAAATATTTTAATTGCTCCATCAGACTTTTTCAAACAGAAATATAATAAAATGTGCAATAACTTTTTCAGAACAATAACAATAAAGTTCAGTCTGTGCTAAAAAAAACAACAAACACATTTTTAGCTGCCAGACTTTTCA
Source organism: Semicossyphus pulcher (assembly GCF_022749685.1). Classification (NCBI taxonomy): domain Eukaryota; kingdom Metazoa; phylum Chordata; class Actinopteri; order Labriformes; family Labridae; genus Semicossyphus; species Semicossyphus pulcher. The sequence continues at coordinate 14,800,839 of NW_027211695.1, read as the reverse complement.
GACATAAAACACAGACAGGTCTCTCTTCATCTCCGACCATATTCACTGTAAATCCGAGAGATATAATCCGAGAAATATAAACACGAAAAGCAACAAACAAGTGCATTCAGAATAAACAAGTCAGTGTTTAACTGCTAATTAAAAAAGGCAAGAAGAAATTGATCCATAAAGATATTTGCAGGTATTTAGAGTTACATAAACACTCACATGTTGCAGGAACAAAACAAGATAAATATGAAAAATTACTGCTCACAGGTATAAGTAAACATGCTGAATATACTGCAAGAAATCAATGATGTGTGTGTGCTGGAGGAATAAGCGCTGCATGTAGGTGTGTGTTTAGCATCTGTTGTTTTTGTGTGTGTTGCGTTTTGATTGTGTGTATTTATCTCTGCCTGCGTGTGTGTGTGTGTGTGGGCAGGGCTGACGCAGCAGAACAAAGTGCAGCGTGGCGCGTGAGCGAGTCCACACACACACACACACACACACAAATATACACGTGTGGAAATATGCACACTGATATATTTATACTGCTAAAAGCAGAAACACTCATAAATATATAAATAGTTTGATTCTGACGTCACATTTGAAATCACATGCAGGTATGTGGGAAGATAACACACACGCACGCACACACACACACACAGTGTTTTGGTTATCATGTGAACTGTCACTGTTGTAAGTTGTGTTGCCAGAACGATCCCTCGTGAGAGAGAGCGAGAGAGGGGGAGAGAGAGTAATCAAAGGGGTGAGGATGGAGAGAGAGAGGAAGAGGGGAGTAAAGCAGGAGGGCGAATAAGTGGACACATAGACGGATAGACTAAAAGAGAGAGAGAGAGAGTGTTGGTGAAAGTAAGAGTAGGAGAGATTTATAGATAGAAAGAGCGTAAGGAGTGATGCGTTGGAGAAGGAGGCGATCGCCCGCACAGGGGAGGACGGAAGCTGAGGAGGAGGAGGAGGAGAAGAGATCAGACTCCTTCTCTAAAGTGCACTTCTTTAAAGGTAGATATGATGTGTGTCTCCGTCCTGCACATGCCCAGTTAGTCGCTTGTTTCGCTGTCTTGATTTGCTGAAGTGTTTTAAGTGACGTGCGTCAACATGTTGCCTTCTCTGTTGTTTCAGAAGTTGGTGAGATTCTGTCTTACGGTTTGCGAGGGCTGAGTATCGTACATCAATACTGTATCATACGGTGGCTGACAAGGGCCACTTCCATTTCTTTCTGCATGTTTTTTTTGACTTTGCATTGTTTCTTTTTTGCAGGGCGTTTGATGTTTATGCATTTGTTTCGGCCTTTTGCAGCATGTTTTTTCATTTGCAGCGTGTTTCCATCGTTTCATTTGGACGTTTTTTTGACAGCCTCTTTCTTCCATTGGAAACCGTTCAGGCTGCTGCAGCTTGATTGCCCTTGTCGGCCACCGTAGTCTTAAGTGAGTGAGCATTCAAAAAACATCAGTTGTCATCAGTTGGCAGCGCAAAAATGAAGCTGCATGCAGTGGCGTACTCAGGCTGTTTGAGGGGCAGGGCAAAAAAAAAAAGGGGGGCACCCACTGTCTGCCATGGGGCACCAGCACTCAGAAACATCAACGTGGGCATTTTTAACTATAGAGGCACACCATGAGGGCACATTGTGTAACACGTAGGCATGCGTGGAGGCCACCTAATTTTGAAACATGCATCATTTATCCACTGGAAGGACCACCAGAGGGCGCTTCATCATTTTTTACGACAGGGAGACGCAAGCACAAGCAGACATAAGGAGAGAGAGACTTTTTAGAATTTGTATAATTGATGTTCAATAGGACGAGATAGTTGATGACTTATCGGTGTATCTCTGGCTAGCGCTGCCTTGCTTATTTTGTAGTTTGTTGAAGGGTGTGTCCATTTATGAAAGGAAATAAATATCCATCAGAAGTTAATGAATATCTTTCCCCATGAGACTCTCTGGGTAGAGAAAGTCCCGCTCTGCTGTGTGACAGTGAAACACAACAAGCTGGTGTTTGTTCGTGCCGTCCCGCCTCGGGCCGAAGGAGGTCTGCTGCCGCTCTGCTCACATGTCCCGGCCCTCTGACTCCCAGAGAGTGTTTGTAATTCACCTGGAAATGTTTGTTGTCCTGACGGAAATGTCTTCAATGTTTTTCAAGAAGAAAAAAGCGGAGATGAGCCTGACTCACGAGCTCTCCATCTGCCTCTCTGTTGGATCTTTTGTGTGTCGGAGTGGAACGTCTCTAAAAGAAGCGACTCACAGGCTGACATTTAAACGTACCCGGAAGTTTCAAATGAGGCTGTTTGTCCGTGTCGTGTGAAAACTCTGTTGTTGGAGAGGCTGAACGACGGCTAAATGGCAAATGGCTAAAAATACGATTCCTCGTGTGCATGTTCGTCCCTGTTTTTAGTTGTCAGTAGTCAGTGCATTATTCACATCACTATTAGATCTGTGCAGAAGATTCCCTGTTGTTGTGGTTTCATTGCACCTCCTGCAGACGACTAGCTGTGTCCTTTCTGGGGTGAACGCCCAACAGGCTGAATACAGAAAGTCTAACACACTCACGCTCAGCCTGGGGGGTCTGGGTCTGGAGGCAGCCGAGTAGAAGGAAACAGGGTTGACATTTCAGACTTCTAGCAGGGCATTGTGGTAACACAGAGTCACATTTTTACTCCTCTGAAAGTCAAACATGGGAGCAGAAGCGAGTGAAAGTTTTATAGATGAGCTTTTTGCACCTGAACATAAAAGATTTCCTGGAAACGTTCCCTCTCATCAACGTCCCTCCTGTCATGTGACAGCAGAGCGAAGCTGCTCCTCCAGGGACTTGGACACACAGAAACACACGCGCTCGAACACAACCTCTAATTAGCGCTGATTTGGACGTGATTTATCCTCGGAGTTGGTCCCGACACAAACATTAGAAGTTAATTTAGCTGTAAAAACATAAAACTGGCAGCAGATGGGAGAAGAAAGAGAGATGATGGGACTTACAACAAACAACTTCTTCTTTAAGAGTCTTGTTACAGTGCATTAACGGTTTGATTGGCTTTCTGATCTTATAATGGAATCAACAACATCAGTCACTCATTTTATGAACGTTTTATAGCGTAAAAAAAGGAACCTGAAAACATCCCGTTGGGCTCGTGCAACGAACAAGACATCTGTTATCCTTTTGATATATTAGTTTGTCTTGTTTGGAGCTTCATCTCTATGAGATTGCCTCAATATTAACACTTAAAGGGCCAGTTCACCTCAGTCCTATCATGCTATCATGGGGAGCTAATGCTATTAAGGTAGAACAAAAATGCAATTTGGCTCTGTGCCTTTGGAGGACGCTATGCGCTTCACCAATGGGCCCTGGAAAAAACCTCCGCCACACTGCGTTAAACACGTCATCTGACGAAGGCCAGGGAGCTTGCTGAACTACACTTCCTCAATCTAGGACACCCGCCTCCGATGTCATGTCTTGTTCAAAATTGTCAGTTTGAAATGTAGACTGCAGACCTGAAGTTTTTTCAGATGATCCACCGGTATATTCTCGTCGTATTTTGGATTCTGTAGCTCTGAAGCGAAACTCGCTGCGCCGTTCCTTTCAGAGGGAGGGGCGCAATGCACACTGGGGGTTGTAGGAATCTAGAATGGGCGAAACCACGAGCTGTTTGTACAACTTTCTCCACAGCTGTGGTGCCAATTTCAAATATTATTGCTTCTATTGATTACAGAGAACACCAGCTTTGACTGACAGCGTCTTTCTTCAGGGGCGAACCGCTCCTTTAAAGCCACCTCGTGTAAAAAAAATGTATTGAGTAACTTAAATTTCAGCGGAAACATGCATACGTTTTATTTCCTCCGTTTTCCTCTGATAACGAGTGATTTCCGATTGTTTTCTCGTCTTAGTTATCTCACTATCTTGAGATAACAAAGCTGCACCACCATAGCGTCACATGATCATGACTCATATCCTCAGAGCTGCAAAAGCACAACACAAACATAGAAACAGGCTTACCGATGGCGATGGCATGTCCTGCTCTGGACAATAAGACACACCTCATCACATTGGACTTAACTGCTGCTAATATTTTATATTAATAATTTTATGTTAGATTCGATGGTTTTAGACAAAAAAAAGTGATGTGAACGTTTTATATCCCCCTTCGAAATCTACAGGAATTAACTGTCTTATGCTCAAATTATAGATATCAAATAGATTGATATCAGCTAAAATGCCTCGTTCAAATTCTCCCCATCATCTTTCCTCGTTCACATTCTCTAATTCTGTTTTCCCTGCTTTTGTGGGACTCAAACCAGCGACCCTGCAAAGCAGCGTCTCCATCCCTGCAGGCAGCTGCTGGCCCAGAAAGCAACAGTCTCGTCTTTGTTCTGTTGTTAAACAGAGGGAGGATCTGGCTTTGTGTTAATTAAAGTGTTTCCCTCAGCTGCTTTTCGCTCGATTCAGCAGATTTAGGTAATTTTAGAGCGTCTTCCACCGGCCTCACGCTCACCTCAGGCAGCTGCACTTGAATCTGTTTGTCTCACTTCGTCAGAGGAAGTTTGTTAAGACATTCATTGTTCTGTTTTCTTCAGAGATCTTCTGTTGTTCCATTTTCTTCAAGTTTATCACAATAATAGAGATTTAGATCACTTTTATATTGACAACATAAACCAACAGTCTTCTCACTTATGCTGTTTTATTAAGACTTTATTTATTGATGTAAACTAATAGATTATCTCTGTATTTATGCTTACATATCTGGCACACTCCCTTGCTAGCATTCTGCACATTCCTGTGCAATAAATACAACTCTTTCGTACCAAATAGATACACTTTACATATTTAATATAACACTGTTTCATATTTATATTTACTTAATTTTTTTTATTTTCTTGACACTAGTACTGCTGTTCACTTTGTTTCCTATTTTTTTTATTATATTTTAAGTTTACCGTGATGCACCAGTAACTCCACCAAGTCAAATTATTTGTATGTGTACACCTACCTGGCAAAAAAACCTGATTGTGATTCTGAAATGGTCGACTATCAGTAGTGATTGGTACATCTTAAATTCATAATTTAAAATGAATAAATGTTCATGACAATTTTGAGATACAATAGAGGTTTTTTAGATGACCGCTGAAAAATGTCCTATTAATGGAAATTTAAAGTTAGAATCTCAAAGATCTCAGTTTCGTTCTCTTTGGCGGCACCTATGGCGATAAACGGTAATTGCAGGAGCGCACTTCCCAGATATCCAGACAGTGTTGCATGTGTGACGTCCACGGTCGGCTCCGGTTGTAACTCTTGATTTTCCTCGCTGACGGTCGCTTTCCTTTTCAGACTGTTTGCCTTCATCTGAGCGTCGAGTTTCTTTCTTTTTCTTTTGGGGTTTTCACTTATTTTTGAAGTTGTATCTGTAGTCATCCATCTTTTCTTTGTTTGTTCAGCCATAGTAGATTACTGTTTACTCGCAACACTTGCAGGATCTTCGAGAGGGTCACTTTAACTTCTTGTAAAATAATGATGATATTGATTGGTTTGACTGGGAGCGGCATCACAATTTTGTTGTATCTTGCACATCAGTATAACGACAAAAAGCTTCATATTGGTATTTTATTGAATCGTATTATATGAAATTAGAATTATTGTTACTTAGATACAAAGAGATTGCATGGAATTGTATTATTCCTAAATACTGTGGCGTATTGTGTCATATCTGAACATATTGTTAAGCATTGTACAAAGTTTGTATTGTATTCAATGGTATTATATTTGTATTATTACACAACTTGACAAAATGAATTGAGAAGGAAAAACTATCATATGAAAGTAATATCATGTGACCGCTCTGAGCTTTGGTAAGATTTAACTTTTTTATTTTACCATCAGCACTTCCTGTAGAATATCCTGTGACCTCAAAGTGTCCTCACATGACATCTTTGTCTCATCCGTGTCCACATCTGTGAGAGGAAATGTCTCCACATTAAATAATGTGTTCATTGCGTCAGAAAAGCTTGTTTTGCTGCAGAGAATATAACTGTACGTCTGTTTTACAGCGTGCAGATTGTGGGTTAAATTTCATCTTCTGTCACCCAAGAATCTTTTCTTCCCCCGGCAGTGCTTCTATCTCTGTTCAGCTGTCAGATTTGTCTTGTTCGTCAAACTGTCACTCTGCTTGTACTCTGTCACAGCTTTCTGTCCTTTCTTGTTCTTCCCTCGCTCGCTGTGGCGTTCTGCAGATTGCTGAGCGATGACGGAAACCAGTTTGTGAACGACAGTCAGAGAGAGTGCAGAGGGCAGACAGAGAATAAGTGGAAGTCAAAAAGGCAGAAAAATAAGGGATTAGTTGAACAAGAAGGAGAAAACAAGGTCAGAGAGGTGTGAAAAAAAACAAAGAGAAAAGGGGAAAGAGGCGTTAAGATGCATAAGATAAAAAGAGAATACAAGAGCAAACAAGATAAGAAAGATAGAGGTATTGCTTATTTGTTTCCTGCTGCTGAGTTAGATGAGAAGATTGACACCACTCTGATGTCTGTATGTAAGTTTGGAACCAGAGCCAGTAGGTTGTTAGCTTAGCTTAGCATAAAGACTAGAAGCAGATGTAAACGGCTAGCTTGCTTTTAGCTATGACTTCCAATAAAATCCCAACCACTTCTTTTTAAACTTTCTTCTTGTGTATGTGTAAAACAAACAAGAAGAACAGATTCAGCCTTAACTTTTCCCCCCCGTTTGTATTTTTTTATGCTAAGCAAAGCTAATAGCCTTTTGGTCTTGCCTTGTAATAAACATAGAATCATAAGTATGAAAATACATGCATGTGCAAATATCATGAGATCATGAAGCTGAAGATTAAAATCTATGGGAAACAAGGAGAACAAAGACTACCAGGTTTTAAGCTTAGCTTAGCAGAGGGAAACAGCTAGCTTGTTTTTATTTATAAATCCCCATAAAACGACACCTTGTTCGAATTTATCTGTTTGTATAAAGATTAAACAAATAATATGCATGTTAATTAGTGTGGATTTCTTGGACCGAACCAGACTAGCTATTTCCCTGTGTTTCTAGTTGTCATGCTGAGCTATGCTATTAGCCTGCTGCCTCTAGCTCTGTAGTGAATTTACAGACACATAAGTGGTATCGATTTTCTCGGCTAGCCCTCGTTATTAAGTCTGTTTTCCAAAATATCAAACTTTTTCTCAACCTAGGTTATGCAAATATCATGAAAATATGAAGCTGAAGATTAAAATCTATTCGAAACAAGGAGAGCAAGGTTAGCTTAGCTTAGCTGAGGGAAACAGCTAGCTTGTTTCTATTTTTGACTCCCCAATTTTTCTGTTCGTATAAAGATTAAACAAATAATATGCTGCAATTTTATTAGTGTGGTTTGTGTGTCGAACTTGGAAGGAGCCAAACTAGCTATTTCCCCATGTTTCTAGTCGTCATGCTAAGCTATGCTACTGGCTTGCTGCCTCTAGCTCCGTAATGAACATACAGACACAAAATTGGTGTCAATTTTCTTGTGGAACTCGGCGCAAAAACTGAATAAGAATATTTCCAAAAATGTGAAACTTTTATTTTTAATTTAAATTATGCTTTGGCAGCATATGCACGTGTAAATATAATGCACTTATGGATGAAAATATGGAGAGGAAAAGAGGCAGAACTAGAGGGAAGGTAAGTGAAAATGTTATAGAAACAAAAGAATAGAAGAAAGAAGGGATGTGTGGTAAAAAATGTAAAGAGGAAAGGATAAGCAAATGAAGGAGATGGAGATAGATGGATGATTGGAAATGTGAGGGAGGTCTGGCCAACGTGTAAAAGATGGAGGTGGAAGAGAAAAGGAGAAGAGGAAAGAGACAAAAATACGAGAATATACAGTGAAAGATTAAAACTGAAAAAGGAAGGGGAAGAGAGATGAACTGGTGAGTGGGCGGCTGGAAATGAAAGAGTGTTACTGTAGTACGATGCCCTCTGTGAAGGAATGCATCATTCATCAGGCTCTCTATTAGTGTGTGTGTGTGTGTGTGTGTGTGTGTCCATATTAGGTAGCCGCCTCAGGCCACCAGTATAGATTTCAAGTGGGTGTTGCAGTGTGAAAAATGTGCCATGTGGTTTCTGTTTATGTGTGTGTACAAAACAAATTACATCACACTCACTTCCTGTTTCAAAGCGATTGTGTAATGAGCGTGTGTGTTGATTGTGGGTGTAAAAACTCGGCTTGTGGCTAACAAGACAGGTTTTGGGAATGCTGCCCATCTGGAAGTTACCTCCTGTGTGTGTGTGTGTGTGTGTGTGTGTGTGTGTGTGTGAATCATACTAGCTCTGCATGACAATGACACACTTGTCCGTTGTTTATGTGCTGTCTGACAGTGCAGTTTTCTCTCCATCAAGTTTGGCACAAAGTCTGCTCACAGTCAAGGTCGTTCAAGGTTTGTATTCAAAAAAAGGGAATTACTTTTTGTTCGCTTATGTTTTATTTATTTCAAGATATTTATACAGACGAAAAAATTGAGAGGGAATGGACTAAAAGTCACCTACAAATCTACTTTTCATATTGTTGTGTATGTTCTGCCATATTTAAGCAGTGTTAAAAGGTTGTTTTGGTCACTAGGGGGCAGCACAACAAGCTGTAATCACTGACATATTACTACCTCATTAAGTTGATTGTGCCACCACTGACCACTTAATGAAGCATAATTCACTTTCCTGGGGGAGCTATGTGGCTCCTTGGCTGCTAAATATTTAACTATGTTTAGCAGCTAGTTGCTAACTTTTCCTTTGTGGTGCGAAGCGGTAGTGTACTCTGGTTTTGCAGTGTATTTGTTATGCTACGTCCAAACACTTGGTTAGAACCAAATTGTGAACCTACAAGCTGGACACCTAAACACTGAGGTGATTTACACCTTCAAACATGTCAAACATCATCGCCCTTCTCAAGAGCCTATTTGGGGTTTTTGATGGTTGATGTTCTCTAACATCTTCAGTAAACTGTCCACCCTTCCTTATGAGTTTCTGCTCTCAACCTTCTTTTACAGTATGATGTTTATTTTGTAAATTATGCTCCCATATAGAGACAAATATGACCATAAAGCAGGGTACATTTTAGGACGTGGCTACCTGTGATTGACAAGACGCCACCAGCAACTTGTCAATCAGGATAGAGATGTAGCAATATATGGTCACTTCTGGTTCCAAAGAAGCATTATGGTGACGACCGTCTTAAAGTAATAATCTCGAAGATTTTCATTTAAATAAATGTCAGTTAAGTCTCTATCTTTCGCCAAATGACGTAACACAATGGTGATTGAGTCTATGGCCCACTGATGAAAGCCTTTGCATTTGCAGTCTTACAGACTGGGTGTCTGGTGCGACTTTCACTGAAAAAATCGCAAGTTAGTGACGCGTTTTCCATCACCCAGCAGTGGTTGGTCTGCCAGAGAGGGTAGGCGGAGCTAAGCGGCTGCTTATCCGGTCTCTGCAACTGTTGCGAGTAAACAGTAATCTACTATGGCTGAACAAACAAAGAAAAGATCGATGTTACAACTTCAAAAATAAGTGAAAATCCAAAGAAAAAGAAACAAATTTGACGCTCAGATGAAGCAAACATTCTAAAAAGGAAAGCGACCGTCAGCCAGGAAAATCAAGTTACAACCGGAGCCAACCGTGGATGTCACACATGCGACACTGTCTGGATATCTGGGAAGTGTGCTCCCGCAATTACCGCTTATCGCCATAGGTGTCGCCAAAGAGAACAAAACTGAGATCTTCAAGAACTAGTAACTTGTTTTGACTTTAAAGAACCTTAAAGTGGACATAATGTCTCTGCTATATCTGTCAGGGGGCTTACGGCAGTCTAATTAAACGGTAGCAATAACTCCTACCTTTATAAAGGTTACAACCTGACAGGTTTAGTGTTATTTATTCCAACCAATTTAAATCAATGAGGGAGGCCTTAATAACAAGGTCCATTCTTTACATCTTTACATCCTACTTCATTCATTCACTCCATTCTTTTTTCCCCTTCCCCTTTTTACTAAAATGTATTTTCCTTACTCGCTAATACTCCCTTCCTTCCTATCTCTCTACAAGTACCCTTCTCTCTGGCATCCTCTCCTTTATTTACTTTCTTTTAGTCGTCCTACCTTCCTTCCTTCCTTCCTCCCCTCTCTTCTTCTCCCTCTCTCTCGCTCTCTTTCTGTCTAGACAGACTCAGCAGTAAATATTCTGTAATCAACCTCACATGCTTCCCTGCGCACACACTGCTGCTGTCACCACACACTGACGAGACTGTGTGTGTGTGTTTCCTCCCAGCTCTACTTTTTGATCTAAGTGCCAGTCTATTTCACATGCAAATCATTTAAAGTGTATCTCTATCTCTCTCTTCCCCTCTTCATGTCATCCCTCGCTCCGTCCAGCTGCAGTGTGAACCAGAGAGAGACGCTTGTCTTTAGGTTTGAGGATGCTATAGCGTCACCAACACCTTTAGCATTGGGGTACAAGATTTTCTACACTGAGTCAAGTCAAATATATCAAGACGAAGCACCGTCCACTTGTGCTTTTACATCAGCAACAGTGTTTCTCTGAAGTCCATAAAGTGTGACATCCTTTGTGCAGAGAAGTCAGAGAGAGGACGCTGGGATGGATATAAACTTGAACTATGGTGTGAGAGCTCAAAACACTTCAAGGGGAACTTAAGCCCCTTTGTATTAATCCTATATAGGTAGTATTAGCAAATGTTTAACTTCAGTCCATGTTGCTGCATCAAGAGCTTCTTCCGAAGACAATCAGATTGAGATATGGGTGGCTCCATGCCGCTCCAAAATCATACTAAATTGTCCATTCTTGAATCATACATCTGGGGCATTAGGAAGGGGAAAGAGAAAACGCCGTCACAGCAGTAGCAGTACCTGGTGGAGAAAGTGGTAGGTGGGGAATGAAGAATGGTGAGGATAGTGGGTGGCTGGGATCGTGGAAGTTGGAGTTGGCGGGCGATGGCTATCATGTGCAAGTGGTTTGGATAGTGATCGTTGGGGATAGCAGCCAGTGTTGAAAGCGGTAGGTGGTGAATGGATACTGGTGAGGGTAGTGGATGCTGGAGATAGCCGGCAATGGTTGTCGTGTGCATTAGGAATAGCAGGTGGTTTAGATGGAACTGGTGAGGATAGCTTTGTTGGGGATAGCAGCCTGTGTTGAAAGTGGTTGGTCAGGAATGAAGACTGGTGAAGATAGAGGCCGGTAAGGATCATGGGTGAATGGGAATTCTTGTGTTGGAGTTGGCGGGCAATTGCCAATAGTGTGCAGTGGAAATAGCAAGTAGTTTGGCTGGAACTGGTGAGGATAGTGACTGTTTAGGATCGCAGCCTGTTTTGTGGTCGGTGGGGAACGAAGACTGGTGAGGATAAATGCCGGTGAGGATCGTGGGTGGGTCGGAAAGATTGTGATGGAGATATTGGAACTGGAAAAGATTGCGATTGGTGAGGATAGCGGGTGTTGGAGTTGGTGGGCAATGGTTATAGTGGGCAGTGGAAATAGCAGGGGGTTAGGATGGAACTGGTGAGGTTAGTGATTGTTGGCGATAGCAGCCGGTGTTGAAAGTGGAAGGTGGGGAATGAAGACTGGTGAAGATAGAGGCCAGTGAGGATCGTGGATGTGTGGGAAAGCTTGTGTTGGAAACCGAGGCCAATGGCTATAGTGTGCAGTGGGAATAGCAAATGGTTTGTATGGAACTGGTGATGATAGCACTATTGTCAGATAGCACTGACAATAGTGGCTTGTGGAGTAGCTGTCTGTTGGGATAGCGACGGATGGTGTAAAGGACCGTAGGGATTTGTGGCTGGCAGTTGGTGGGGATAGTGACCGTTGTGGCTAGCTGGCAATGTGTATAGCTGGTGGAGAGATTAGCAACGGGTTTGGATAGCTTCTGTTGGTGATAGCAGACAGTAAGGATAGTGGTTGATGGAGATATCACTTGATAAGGTTAGACAGCTGTGCAGAGCTTTGGTTGTAGTGCTGCTACAGTAAATATGCACCAAAACTTTGGGCCACTCATTGACGGGGCAGTGCTTCAGAAGCCAGGGTGAAACGGACATGTCCGCGTGGAGGAAGTGGAATAGCGACCCTACAATGTTGTTTTTTTCTAACTAAATTTACAGTCTATCCAATGAGAGGTCTGGAAGGGCATGGACACAGTGTATTCTGGTTTTTGTAGTTTTATAAGTCTCTAGCAAAAGGGAATATAGCTGCCCTCTGTCTTTGTTTACTCTGGTCATGTAGCACCAATTGAAAAAATATTTGGATCTTCCTACTGCAGCCAAGTTCTATAAATAGACCATTTTTCCAGCAGTGAAATATCCCTTCGAGTTGTTTACATGGTGTTGAAAGTTTTAAATGCTATGTGCAGATAGAAAGTGGAAGATAAGCCACCTTTCTACTCTTACAGCAGCGTCTGTGGTTAGGAAATGACAGCAAACAACATTAAATCATAATGTCTGACCATAAGCGTCTGTTACTGAGTCTTTGGTTCCACATTTGTGGTTAATTTCGACCGTTTTTGAAGCCAGTTTCAACCTCTAGGGATTCTTTCTTTTACTTCTGTTGCCAAGTAGAACAAGCAAAACTGCAGGTTGTACAACATATTTTCATCAGGCAGTGGTAAAAGGGAAGCTCTGGAGCCTCGGGGGGATTTTACTCTTTCTAGGAAGTTGGCACGTCACCCGCCAAAATAATACCAAAGCAATGTAGTCGTCTTTTTCTGTTTTGTTTCAATTCTGCTTCACTTAGTCTTTTGGATTTTCCCTCTCAGCTCCTCCTTTCCATTTCTACTTTGCTCAAAGTCTCTCTTTCCCTTCCAGTTGAAATGTTATACTACCAAACCAGACCTTGTCCGACAAGGACAGTCCCATCCCCCATTCTTATAAAATGTGTTTAAAGATGTCAAGGGAAAATTAAAATGGAACTCATATAAATGTTGGCACTTTAACACACTTTAATGTAGGTTTGTTTTGTAGATTTCAATGTTATTAAGTCGATCAAATCTCATTATTGAGTCCAACTCTCAAGTTCAAAACTCACACATATCTCCCACATTTTTTGCTCAATTGACACCAAACTTTAAGCGTGTTATCTTCAGACTGTCCTCCTCAGAACTTCCAGCTAGATTCTTTATGTATAGAAAATGGTGGAAATGGTAAGAAAATAAAACAGTCTACATTCTTGTAAAGTGATTTTATCTCAGCGCATTTCTTTCTAATTTTTCACTGAAAGTCCAGACATGCCTGTAAATCCCTGAAACCATGAATAATTCACAGTTCAAATGTCTTTTATGATACAAACAAAATGAGCTACAGTCTAAAAGTCCCACTTGAGCACTCTTAATTGGTTTTCTCAGCTTGTCTCTACAAAATACATAAATAATGTAACATTACTGTAAATAAAACATGCTCAGTGTGTTCACTGATTCGCAGACGGAGAGTAAATTCTGCTCAACGGGACGGGGAAGTCAGGGAGAAGTCATCTAAGTTGGATGTCCAAGTATGTGAGGGAAGTATTTACAGTCGTGTGTTTTCTCTTCTCTCTTAAAGTGAAGAGTTCGGCAGAAAAAAGGAAAAGCTGTATGGCTGCAGAGTCTTCTTCTTCTTCTCTCTTTGGTTTGACATGATACTGGAAGCTGCGTCCCTGCTGACTATGTCTCTCGTCACACAGAAAAACTTGTTCTTTTAACAGATTGAGTTTGTCGCCAGTGGAATAGTTATTCTATTTAGTGTTTTGTATTAACCGTATTCTTAAAAGCACACTTGATATTTTAATGAACAAATGCTGTAGATTGGGCTGCATTGGTTAGCGCTGTGCAGATACAAGGTTCGAATCTCGGTTCAAACGTAGAGGGCCTTTCTGCGTGGAGTTTTCCTCCCACAGTCCAAAGACATGCTTGTTAGGTTCATTTGTGACTCTCCTGTAGGTGCTGTCTCTTTGTGTCAGCCCTGGCGATCAGACCAGGTGGCGATCTCGCCAATGACAGCTGAGATAGGTTCCAGCACTCCTGCGACCATGAACAGGATAAGCGGTGTGGATGATGGATGGATGCTGTATATTCAGTAAAGGTGAAGCAGCTGTTTAGGATTGTATCACATGATCTTACTCGCAGATATCCATGTGTCATTGGACTATAGATGTTTACATTCAGTGTCGCGGTCGTGGAGGAAGTATTCAGATCCTTTTACACTGTCAAAATAAAAGTCCTGCATTAAAAATGGCCTTTAAGTAAAACTATGTGAGCATAATTAAGAAAAGGTATTAAAAGTATGAAAAGTAGAAGTCCTCAGTGCAGTGTGACTGTTATATCTTTATATATTGTGTCACATGTTTTTATGACTCATGCATCGAGTTCACATCAGAACCGATATTGACCGATATTGAATTTCGGGGCCGATACAGATACCGATATTTATTCGGGAGTTTATTTGTAGGATTGTAGGATACTACAAAAAAGTAACATCCATTATTATTATGTTGTTTTTAATGTTGTCACTATTACATATTTATACCTCACATCTTTATTACTATTATTGGTATTAACATGTGTCTGCTTTGGCTATAAGAACAGTCTTTTCATGCAAATTAGGCTTATTTAAGTATTTATAGGACAATTTATAAATTTTTCTGCAGCATTGTGTTGAAAAAAGTGCTTTCATATCTGTGTGTACGTGACGTGTCTGCTGATACCGATATATCCATGAAAGGCCGATATCAGGCACAAAATTGGAAAAAAAATCAGGTTGAGAAAATCTGTGGTTTTGACTTGTTTGAAATTGTGCCAAATATAATAAATGTATAAGTATAGACATAAATAATACTATACTCTCAGTGACTATTATACTTTTTATATTGGGTCAGATCTCATCACATGATCTTTACTCGCAGATATCCATGTGTCATTGGAATATAGATGTTTACATTCAGTGTCTATGAAGACTTTTGGTACATTTTGGCTTAAAGTTTGACTTTTAAAGTTCATTTTTTACCTTTAGAAACTGCCCGAAAACCCACCTCAAGGCCCATTTCATAACTAAAAGTGAAGTGGAACTACTAAGTGAGTACAGTGCACTGTATTTTCTGTCTTTCCATTAAAAACAAATAGATGCGGAACCACTTTATTCTGCATTTTAATGAACATATATATTATATCTTTCTTTTGACACACCTCTCTCATGTTTTATCCCTCCACAAGCTCCGTCACATCAACTCCTTGATTTCATTACTTGCTAAGTTTTCTGTGTCATTAAGTCAATCTGAGTTTATCCGTCAGCTCTTCAGGCAAAACGCAGAAGTGATTCATCTTA
Organism: Semicossyphus pulcher; assembly: GCF_022749685.1. NCBI lineage: Eukaryota > Metazoa > Chordata > Actinopteri > Labriformes > Labridae > Semicossyphus > Semicossyphus pulcher. Next base: position 14,785,523 of record NW_027211695.1, on the reverse strand, counting down.
CATTAATATTAATGTGTCAAACATTTCAGTGGCTGTAATAAAAGAAGAGTCTCACTTCCCGTCATGGCCACTAGGCAGCAGTAGAGCCCAGCTGTTGGTGTAAACCTGCCGACCACAGCTTTCATACTGTGTGTGTTTACTTCTGACATCATCATCACTCTAATCCTCTTCTCTCTCTCTCACCTTGAAGAATCGTCTCCTCTCGCTCTGTGAAACATATTTAAAATCTCCTCTGAGCAGAGTCTGAACGTTTCAGCTCCAGAATGAAGACATGGCGGCTTCACTGCTGGGTTTTAAGTTCAGTTTGACCCATTTGGTTAGACAGATAAAGTGTGAGGAACCCTTCTTAAGAAACATTTCCTACAGCAGGGTGAGATTGTGAAATATTAGGCCGAGTTAAATCAGAAATGTGTCCGGAGTTTCCATCAGTCTCTCAGCTTTGTGCTACAATAACTTGATGATTGCTTTGTTGAACGCGGCATCAGAGTAAGAGGTTCAATTTCCTCCCTGATTCACTGCAAACTCAAACTGGCACTTTAGCTTCGCTTTAACTCCACTTTTCTCTGCAAAATACCCATAAATGTCTCTACAAATAGTTTCCAAAACGCCTGGAAGTCTTTGATAAAGCTAAGAGCTGCAGATTTGAGTTCCCCAGCCTTAAATGTTGCCAAAAACTTGATACGAGTGAAGCAGCAGGAGCAATTTCAGGCGACATGAAGGAGAGAAAGCAGAGAGACAGAAATGAGATGAATGGATAGAAGCAGAACGAGAGGAGAAAACAAACTGCCCTCTTCCTTCCTTCCTTCTTTCCTCTCCTTTTAGGGATCACAGTCTGCTGCTCCTCCAGCTTCATTATCTGTTGTGGGATGGAGCTTTAAGAGATCTTAACACACACGCAGAGGCAGGACAGTGTGCGAAATGTGTGTACACGCATGTCTGTGGTAGTTTTCTTACTGAATACGTGGGGGTGGAGAAGTGTTTACATGGAGAAAGATAATGATGATGGAGGGAGTGGGCTGTGGCTTAAAGAGAGAGAGAGAGAGAGTTATTAGAGGCTCCATGCAGGAGAGGAAGTCAATTTAAAACAAAGTAGAACAAACTGAAAGTTATGAAGTGGAATTATTAGAAAGGTAAAGTCGAAAAGAGTGTGAAGGAGGAAGCAAAGGAAGTAGAAAGAAGTGTGAAAAGCGGTCGTGGAGGAAGTATTCAGATCCTTTTACACTGTCAAAATAAAAGTCCTGCATTAAAAATGTCCTTTAAGTAAAACTATGTGAGTATAATTGTGAATATATATTAAAAGTATTAAAAGTAAAAGTCCTCAGTGCAGTGTGACTGTTATATCTTTATATATTGTGTCACATGTTTTTATTACTCATGCATTGAGTTCACATCAGGACCAATATTGACCGATATTGAATTTCGGGGCCGATACAGAAACCGATATTTATTCGGGAGTTCATTTGTAGGATTGTAGGATACTAAAAAAAAAGTAACATCCATTATTATTAATATTGCTTTTAATGTTGTCACTATTACATATTTATACCTCACATCTTTATTACTATTATTGGTATTAACATGTGTCTGCTTTGGCTATAAGAACAGTCTTTTCATGCAAATTAGGCTTATTTAAGTATTTATAGGACAATTTATAAATTTTTCTGCAGCATTGTGTTGAAAAAAGTGCTTTCATATCTGTGTGTACGTGACGTGTCTGCTGATACCGATATATCCATGAAATGCCGATATCAGGCACAAAATTGGAAACAAAATCAGGTCGAGAAAATCTGTGGTTTTGACTTGTTTGAAATTGAGCCAAATATAATAAATGTATAAGTATAGACATAAATAGTACTATAATCTCAGTGACTGTTATACTATTTATATTGGGTCAGATCTTATTATAACTCATGCATTGAGTTCATATCAGGACCAAGAATGACCGATATTGGATTTCGGGGCCGATACAGATACCGATACCGATATTTATTTGGGGAGTTTAAAAAATTCTGACATTGATAGATTTTTTCTGTTTGATTGTAAGTCTACAGATAACTATACATCCATTTGTATTAATATTGTTTTAAATGCTGTCATAATTACACATTTATAACTCACATCTTTAATACTATTGTTAGTATTAAAATAAGAACTTAAAATGTGTCTGCTTTGGCAATAAGGTCTTTTTATACCAATTAAGCTTCTTAAGTTGCACTCTGCTGGTTGAAGTAGAATCACAGTATTGCAGGACAATTTCTGAATGCCCCAAAAAACTGTTTTCTGCTGTTTAGTGTTGGAAAAAATAGTTCTGTGTTACGTGTTGCCGATACCGATATAGCTATGAAAGGCTGATATCAGGAACAAAACTGGAAACAGAAATTGGTGGATATGACTTTGCAGAAATTGAGAAAAATGAATTAATCATTAATAAAACTACACACTAAGAATGTGTGTGTTGGAGGTCTTGCGTTGCTATCTTTGTGAGGACCAATTTGTGCCTGTTGCGTGTGCAGTAATGCAACCAGATGAGAGGAAACAGAGAGGTTTTATTCCTCCAAACCCTCCTTCCTCCATTCCTCCCCTCAGTCGTGCCCCTTCCCAAGTTCATGTTTCAGCTCTCTTTCCTTTTTATGTGCTTTGTATGAGGGAGTCTTTTGAAGATTAACCTGGAAAACTGCACGCACAGAGATGTCATAGTGAGGGCAAAATCTTTGTTCACAACAAACAAAGCTGTTGTTTTATCAGGATCTCGGTCTGCGGGAACATCCTCTGGGGGGCGGCAAAATCCCAGCATTTAAATTTTACACGCTTTGCTTTAAGATCTAATTTACCATCACTAACAGAAGCTTTTCTTTGTTTTACTGTCGCTAAAAGATGCTTAACGCAGCAGTTTTACAGCACACAGTGTCCTCCTGCGACGATAATGATGCTTAAAAAGCTGCTGGTTGTAAAAACATGGAGGAAACTGTTAATGAGCTGCTTTCCATGAGGTTTCCTAATTAAAACAACAGCAATAAAACAGTTTAACGAAAGTATTTTAATGCTTTTACCCTGATTTTTGTCTTACAGGCTCTTTGAAAATCACATCATCTGCGGTTCTTATTATAAGCAGCCATAATAAAATGTCACTTTTGCAGAGACGCTGAGGTTATTTAAAGGTCTCTCGTCTCCTCTCTCAGCTCCTCGTCAGTTTCTGTCTCCTCCTGATGAGAGGAAAACAAACCGCCTCCCTCTCCTCCTCTCCCTGTCTTCATCTCCCCGCTGCTCCTCGCCTCTGGTCACGTCTGAACCCATCGAGCACACAGAAGCTGCTATAATGGCCTGTTAACTTGTATCTCCCCCCTCCTAACCTCCCCCATTCCCCCTCTAACTCTCATCTGTTTTTACTTAAACATGTCACATCTCATTTTCTCTCGTCTCCCCCCTTTTTTTGTGTCTTCTGTCGGAGTGCTCGGTTTGTTTATGTCACAGAAAAGGAGAACGTTTTATCGGCAGCACTGCTGTTCGGCGATGGATTGGATGTGAATTAGATGATTTTCATGAGTCTGAGCGTGAAAAATTGCCTCCCTCATGTCGCTTTGCACGCCATTTTTCACGAGTCATGTCTCTGCTATCTTGAAATTTTAAAGCAAATCCTTTTTTAATCATTCTCCTCTCCTTCATCTACATCTTGGCGAGTCACTTTCTGACCGTTTTGCAGAAGCAGCGAGAAACTGAAGAGTGAAAAAAGAGGTGAGGAAGCAGTGCTGTGTTTGCTCCAAGATGCTGCAGTGTCTCATTTTTTATGTAGGAAAGCTCCAATAATGGAGAGTGGAGTTAAAGGGGACTTATTAAGCCTCCTCTTCCTCCTCCTCTTATTTCTTCTACTCTCCTTTTCTTACCACCCCCTCCCTCCCTTCCTCCATCACCTCCAGCCTCCCTAATCCGCTCACAATATTGTCAGGAAGTGGCCCCTGCGACAGGAGAGCTGAGAACACACAGTCGGGCGTCTTATTAGAGCAGGTGGGTGTTATTTGACCTCCTTTGCAGACTGTGAGAAACTCTGCAGCTCTGTGAAGGAGAGACGAGGAGATGGAAACGCCCAGAGGACAGAGACAGAAAGATGGAGAGGAAATGAGAAACAGGAAAAGAAAGAAAGTGAAAAAATACGTGAAAGGATTATTTTTCAGCAGTCGAAGGAATACCGACTTTATTCTACTTATGTAAAAGTCAGTTTGCTGTTGTAAAAATGTGCTCAAACAGACGCAAAAATAAATGTATTCATTAAAAGTTAATTAACACTAATGAGACTGTTTTCCGGAGTCGTGCTGCACAGAAAACTTCAAAATCATTGCAAACTTGCATAAAAATAGAAAGTTTGAAATCATTACGTGAAGCACATTTTAAACATTTTTGGTTCATTCAGATACAGGCTAATCACATGGTTGATATCAAAGCCTGTCAATGGATTCACTTTAAAACCCAACATTGGGTTGATGTTAAACCCTGTGATTGTGTTGACGTCAAAACCCGACGTTGGGTTGTCGTCAAAACCTGTCAATGTGTTGACGTCAAAACCTTATGTTGGGTTGACGTCAAAACCTGACGTTGGGTTGTCGTCAAAACCTGTCAATGTGTTGACGTCAAAACCTTATGTTGGGTTGACGTCAAAACCTGTCAATGTGTTGGCGTCAAAACCCGACATTGGGTTCATTTTAAAACACGATGTTGGGTTGACTTCAAAGCTGTCTTCGGGTTAACATCAAAACCCGACATTGGGTTGAAGTCGAAACCCGACATTGGGTTGACGTCAAAACCCGACATTGGGTTGATTTTAAAACCCGACGTTGGGTTGATTTTAAAACCCGACGTTGGGTTGATGTCAAAACAAGACTTTGGGTTGATTTCAAAACCTGTCAATGTGTTGGTGTCAAAACCCAACATAGGGTTGACGTCAAAACTTGCCAATGTGTTGGCATCAAAACCCAACGTTGGGTTGATGTCAAAACAAGACGTTGGGTTGACGTCAAAACTGTCGTTGGGTTGACTTCTAAACCTCACGTTGCTTAGATATCGTAACCATGAAGTTGATGTGACATTTAAACCAGTTGTTGGATTGTCGTCAAATCCTCGACGTTGGGTTTTAAGAATGCAACCAATGAGAATTTGCATTATGGATTACTTTAGATGATTACTTTTTTGATGAATTAAGCGGCTGTTTGAGCAACTCAAACATTTGAGAAGTATAATTTCCCAAAGCCAAAGGGTGGCATCTTTAAACAGCTGTTGTGTTTGTGGTGTTCAGAAGATGTACACTATTAACCTATAAGACTGGATAAAAGGGGGTTATTTTCACACTGAAGAAGCTGCCACCATGAAATTATTTCTAAATTGACCTTCGATATGAGCTGATTGACAAAAATAGTTTTTTAGTTGTTAGAGCTTTTCAAATTTTCTTAAAAAGCAGTTACATAAAACACAAAGTCACAATGTGTACAAGTCAAAAGTGCTACACACATACAGTACACACATACAGTACTGAAGACCCCCCGAAGTGAGAGGGAAGAATAATGTAATGAGCTGCCTCATTTAGTTTCAGTAATTAAAAAAATGACAAATGCAAAAGATAGTGAGAGAGAGGGATACAGAAAGATGAAGTCATTATTCACTGCTGAAAGTCTGACTCGATGTTTGTCACACGTACGTACATCTGTTTGTGTGCGAGAGAGAGCAAAACAGAGAGAGAGAAAGACCGAGGAGAGGTGAGGAAGAAGGAAGTGTGGGTGACGACTTCAAAACAAGCTGAGAGGAAGAGAGGTGAAGACTTTAAAGAACATTTAAGTCAAAAGAAAACGATGGTAAACTCGAACTTCACTTGGGAAGACATAAGATTTGTCTGTTATAAGATATGAGGTAGTAAGGACCAGACTCTACCTGCTGGTTGTTGGCTCATTAGGCCATTATGGCTCAAAAGTGACAGTAGAGAAAACAGTATTGCTGATTTTACATTGTGTTATTTCTTTCGTATATATTTGGTTATCTACCTGGAAGTTACTTTGTTGTTGGTGCAACGTCACAGTCATTCTGCCTAGAGACGGAGCTGCTTTCTGGCTACAGTGTCTTGAGTAATATGCTCTTTACTACTCTGGCTCCTTTGCTGTCACGCTGCTGGTAAAATGTCACTTGATTTGTTTTGACTTGAGAAAGAGCGAGCGACTTTCGGATAGAGGGAAGAGACGAGGAGATGGAGACAGATGCAGAAAGATGGAAGAGACAAAATGACAGAAGCTGTTATTTAATAATGTCAGCATGGAGGGATGTGAGGATAACCAGAGAGAGCTGGAGAGTTTGTTGGGAGTAATGTCGGGATAGAGTGACAGACGGAGAGGGAGAAGAGAGTAAGTGATGGTAGAGAGACATATGAGTGCAATGAGGTTAGGGAGGGAGAGAGAGGGCGCAGGAGGAGTCCTTCGATTTTAGACCCTTCTGTCCCCCAGGGGAGCAGAGAAAGTCTGGCTTGAGTTAGCCATGCAGAAGGAAAAGGACACACAGAAACACACACATACACACACGCACAAAGTCAATCCATCACTCCCCTCCCCTCCCACCCCAACACTTGTCCACCTCTCCTCCCTTTTCCCTCCATTTGCTATCTGAAGGGAAAGACGGTGCATTTACTGTCCCTCTTCTTTCTCCGTTCCAGTTGTTTTGGCAGGCTTTTTTTTTTTTGCTTTGTTTGTAATTTGTCTGCAGGACATTCGAGTTGAGCTGCACTCAGGTAGGAGGGTAAGGGAGGTGAGGGAGGGAGGGATTTGAGGGAGGAATTTATGTGCATTACAACCTCTTTCTGTTTGTCTTCCTACCTATATGTTCATATTCTGTTTACTGTCTCAATCTGTACGACATGTTTGATGGCTATTTCTTGAGTATATCAGCTTTAGATAAGAAATACCTTTGTGCAGAGCTAATACTGCTTAGATTTGTGGCAGAATGGGCTCAAATTTGATGTGAATGGTGGTTAAAAATTACCAAGCTGTGGGAAGGGGGCGCAATGTCAAGTAATCTAGAGAGGATCATTGGTATCTCCAACAAGTCCTTAAAGCTGAAAGACTTGTCAATGCTATTCTGATCTGAAACCTTTATGGATGGACCTTTAAGATCTTGTTGAAATTGGGCACACTAAAGTACTTGGTTAAGCTTAGAGAAAGATCAGAGTCATGGTTGAAAGAAACCAATGTTGACAGGATGCTCTAAATGCTTTGTTAACCAAGCAATCGACCCAGGTGTATTAACCCACATTGGGCTCATTGGGCTTGGTAAATTATTTTGCTCCTTTAACTCGGGTTCTGATTGACCCTGGGTCAGGCTCTGGTCAAGCTAGGTTTCCGGGTAAGGTGGGGCCTTTGTCTATGAATCAGGTTGGAGTGGGCTTCGGACAGGTGGGGCAAAGATCAGGCAAGGATCTGGCTAGGGCCTGGGTATGGTTTGTGCTGGCTTTTAGGCTTGGGCCGGATTAGTAAAGATTGGGCAAGGATCAGGCTAGCTAGGACTTTGGTTTGGGTAGAGCTTTCTTGGGCTAGGTCAAACTAGGACAGGTGGGGCTAGGATTAAGCAAGGTTCTGGCAAAGAATCTGGCTACAGTCTGACTTTTGTCCAGCAAGGAATTATGCTTGGGGTGGGCTTGGGTCAGGCTGAAACTGGCTGGACAAGGATCATGATAGGATCAGGCTAGGACTTGGGTTTGGCTTAGGCTTTCTTGGGCCAGGTCAAGCTAGAACAGGCAGGGCTTGGTTTGGGCCAGGTTCTGTCAAGGAGTCTAGTTCCAGTCTGACTTTTGTACATGAAGGAACTGGGTTTTGGGTTGGCCAGGCTGGAATAGGTGGGGCAATGATCATGCTAGAATCAGGCTAGGACTTGGGTTTGGGTTGGGCTTTCTTGGAGTACATCAAGATAGAACAGGCAGGGCTAGGTTTGGGCTAGGTTTAGTCAAGGAGTCTGGTTCTGGTCTGACTTTTGTCCAGCAATGAATTGGTTTTGGGTTGGGCTTAGGCCAGGCTGGGAAAGGGGGACAAAAATCAGGCTAGGGTTCTCATAGGATTTGGGTTAAATTCAAGCTTATGTGAGCTTGTATCAGGCTTGGACGGGTGTGGCTAGGTTGAGACTACATTCTGGCAATGACGTGGTTCCAGCCTAGCTGTTATCCATTGAGGAATCGGGTTGGGGTTGCGCTATAGTCAGGCTGAAATCAGGCTCAGGTACAGATTTGGTGGGGATTGGATTGTGGCTGGATTGAGTCGAGGAAGGTTGGCTTGGGGCAAGTAGACTTTATCATTTAAGGCCAGTCCTGTTTGGGATAGGTTGGTGCCTCATTTGGGCTAGGCTCTGGCACTGGTCATGCCCAGGCCTTGTGGAAGGTATAGTTTACACCAAACCTTAGTCCTAACCTGGTCTGGAAACACTCAATTTAACAACAAAATATTATTTGCAGTATTCAAATGTTATGCAAGACAGTGAGGCAAAAAGGGGTTTTGTTGTTCATAGTTACTGCTCACATCTACCAAATTTTGAGTTCTAAATCTTCAGAATTGGCCTCTTTGCTCACCTGAAGACCCACAAGGCCCGAGAGGGAAGATAGTTATACTTGACCCCGAGTGACCGCCAGTGATGATTGATGATAGATGTACTTTGTTGATCCAAAACTGGGAAACTATGGAAGGACTGGAGGTTATTTTACATCAAAAACGAACAGAGAAATTAGATATTTATTGTTATGGAAACACTGCAGATTTGGTGTCTCAGTCTCTTTGGTAACATTTTTATTTCAGCAGCAATTGAGGTGGGAATTGGGTGTCATGGGGTGAACACTAACCTCAGCTGCTGTACTGATGATCCCCTGCTGTCGGTGCCTTAGCAACAGTGTCTCCGACATTTTGCAGATATTAAATTGAACCTTGAAGGCTGAAAAACTGATGCGAGGCGTCAAGGGTGTGAGAAGTGCAGAGAAAACAGTGAATTTAAATAAATACGGAAATATAACTCTCACATGTATTCTGAGGTAATGATCTCACACAAAACACAGACACACCTCACTATGCATGTTTACCTGTGTTTAAGATCCTCCTTCAACCTTCTTTTGCTGATTTTCATTGTAAATTTCTCACCCCACGTAGCTCCACTTAAAGGCCCCATCTCAACCGTACACACACAGAATCTTCACTCTACCCATCATGCACACAGTTTGTCAAACATTTCTTGCACTGCAGCAAAATATCATTGCTCACATTTGCATGGTTTTATAACACTGCCTGTCTGTTGAACTGTGTGTTTTTCACAATGCACTTATGTGAAAACACTGCAATTTGGAGCTAAACTGGGAGTCCCAACGGAGGACCGTGTAAGATCTCACTGCCTGTGTAAGTTCTCTCAAAGTTCAGGAAAGTGTTTCGACTTTTCTGGCAATTCCCTGACAAAGTCAAAAATGTTTCTGCTGGAGTGAAACAGACTCACAAACTAAAAAGTGCTGCAGAGACATATCAATATTGAGAATTTGCTTAAGGGCAGAAACATTAATTGTTCAGTGTTAAAGTCAGACCAAAGCATTGTTGGTTGTAAGAAGCTGCTCAATACAATGTGACCTACCAACCTAAGCTGGCTAGCAAGTTAGTAACACGGATGCATCCTTTGAGGCATTTAGGAATAATCTAAAAGTGGAAAGCTAACAACCTTAAGCACCTTAACAGTTTTTCGGAAGGCCAAACACTGGAGGTGATGGCGATGAGGAAGCGTTAGCTGCTAACATTCAGGAACAACTTTCCTGACGAAAGCCTGGTTATGTTCCTGTCTTATAGAAGACTGAAGAGAAGCGTTATAGTGCCCATGCAGACGTGTGACTAGCATTTTTCATGTACAACCCGGCAGACTTAGCAGAGCTACTACAGCTGCTAGCAACCGTGTGTTAACATCAACATTGGATTGCTAGCTAAATAGCTTCATTAGCTGACGTTGTTCAAGATATCTAATCTGGTTTTCCTAACCCAAAATTTAAACTAAAAAAAATGCAACACCTTGAATGCTACTTTAGCTAGCTAAAATGGCTCAATAACAATAGACCTGCAGAGTCAACAATGATTGTGTTTTGGGGCCCTAAAAGGATATTGTTCAAACACTCCAGCTCTTCAGTTTTGTTGTATACCTGCTCCTGATTTTAAGATTTGTTTTACGGACATTCATAATACTTATTGTCACAACATTAAAAAACCAACAATGGTTAATTGTTATCACTGGATAACATCTATATGCATAACAATCTTTCAAAATAAGGCAGCTTTATGCTTCGATATTTCTATATGATGCTTTTATAACTAATAAAAGATTCCTCCATACAGTAAAGGGTCACTTGGCGTACATTGTTGTCTTATTGGTGGTTTTGTAGCTCTGCTCGTCCTGTGATTTTACCCACTTTCATGGGTTTACTTGTGTTACAAGTCAAATGTTGAGCCCATATTAAAATGTCACTTGTGTATAGTGTGCGATTTACCCCGCCGGATCTCTAAGACGCCCCATTCTTTCGTTTTTCGCTTCTTGAAGGTATTTTGTTATTTAAGTGTAGATTTGTGTCCCATCGGTGTGTCTCAGTACCTCCCAAAGAGATTAAGGGCCAATTTCACAGCCGGGGATTAAGCTTCATCCCTGACTAAACTCATTTTTCCCCCCAATGGAAACCTTCATTGAGACAGAAAATTACTCTCACACTTGTAGCGGCATTTATTTCTGTGATACTACACCCCCTCATACTCCTACACAAGTTTGACAATCACTAATTATCCGTCGGCTTTCCCTCCAGCAGTTTCTTTATTTAATTGCAAAGTTTTGAAAGTGTTGCAAAGTACTCGTGTGGTATTTCAAAATAAGAGCTGTCAAAAATGCAGCAAATTACAGCTTTTTAAACTCAGTTTTTTGGGTGCACAGGGATACAGACATGGCATTAAAAAGAGTTGAAGTGCTGGTAAAATTGGACAGACTGGATGGTGGCGCTATTTTGCCGATGAATATGCCCTTTTCTGTAAGTCTTCATCCTTCTTTAGTTCCAGATTACAGTTGGAATCTTCTGGTCCGCGGTGTCTGAGCGCAGCGTGTCCAGCAGTATTAGGTTATCTGCTCTCCAGGGATTAACCGATTTTCTCTGGCCTGGAGGAATGTGTGAGAGCTGAAAAAAGCTCGAGCGGTTGGACAGCAGATCAGAGTACACTGACCCCGCCTGAGGAGGCAGAGACTGGGAGTTAACAGTGAGGGCGTTTGCGTTAATGTGCATTAATATTCAGGACATCAGCCTCAGCCGTGCGTGGGCCTTGGTTATAAGCGGTCAGCAGAGAGACTTGAAGAAATATAATCGGTATACAGTAGTAGTTGGGTAGTTTGTAAAGGTCTGGAAAAGGTTTAAATTGTTGCCTTGTGGTGGATCATGCTGCTGTCAGTGTTGAGGAACTCTCTCTCTTCGGTCTTTTTGGGCTCACCCAATTTTGGATGCGGCCTGATTATGCTCAGGTCAATTCACGGGCTGCACTTGCGTCTGTTTTGGATTTGAAAGTTTAATCTACTTCCTGGTTCACGTTTTACCTTTCACCTAGTACCTTGAATCACCACGCAAACATCAACAGTGCTTTCCCAGAGGGTTCTCTAAGGATTGGTTTTATTGGTCTGTCTGCAGTGGTTTTTCCAAGCGATCGGATCAGATTTGTCTGTCCGGACATCTCTGACCTATCTTGCTAATGATGTAGGCTTCAGTAACTATGAATGCTGGTGACACTGATGTCCAATATGCACGCAGATCCATCATCTGTCCCTTTAAGTAATCGCGCTGTCAAGTCGCAGCGCAGAACTTGGTTCGACTTGCTGGTACATTTTGCACTGATGCACTTCCATCGCTCTAGATTTTTTACGTCGTTGTTTGTGAGAATGGGAGTGACACAGGAGACACTTCTGATCCGATTTGAGTGTCCAAACTGAGACGCGTATGTAGAAATCCTTGAATTGCACTTCTAACCACGTACAAATGCGGCTGAGATTGGACCTGATTTGGCTCATTTGGCTGTCTACACTTTCTAAAATCAAACTGGATACAATTTGGATTTGCCCAAAAACAGATGAGTGCATTCGGAACAAGGCGTCCGCCAAAGAAAAATGTAATTTGGTGTCTCTGAAAAGCTTATCTTTGACAACATTGCCATCTGTTATTCTTCACCAACAGACCAACCGCCATCAGACAGGGATGCAGATTTGACCTCAGTCTTCCTCTTGCAGATTTCTCATCACAGCAGAATGTTTTCCACAGATAGCACAAAGTGAGACGTGGTTTCCCACGCTTCTCATGTGTGCCTGTGGTGATGTCATCAACCAGCAGCAGCAGCAGCAGCAGCTGTGCAACCTCCCAGTGATGACATCGTGTGTTTTTGCTGCTGCTGGGTTGGTCACAGTGAAGTCTCAATGGGAGTGTTCTAGAAGCTTCTGGCTGAAGACGCCACATGAATGGTGAAGTTGTCACATTCATAACAAACTTCTATTTAATTTGTATAAAAGATTTTCGCTTAAAACATTCCAGCAAACATTCGTCTCATTCTTGAGGGAATTTATTGATTGGTGGTTCGAAAGATGTCAAATATTTTCTGATCACAGCTTCTTAAATAAAAGGATTTGCTGCTTTTCGTTGTTATGTATCAGAGTAAATGGTTTAACTGTTGGTTTGGCAAAAGCACCAATTAGAAGACTAAATTTGAATGAACATTTGAAACAAATTTTGACATTTTTGAGACTAAATGTGACAATTAATTAATAGATAATGAAAATTGTCGAGTGCAGCCTAATTAACGACCATCATTATCATCATATTGGATTTTTTCATGCTCTTTTAATGAGAGAATCCCTGTTTGGAAACGTTCAGACCTCCAAAAAGACCCACTGAACCCGAGTTTATAGCTCTAAAACAATAAAAAAACCACGTTGTAAATTCTGAATTCCAGTTTCCACCAGCTCCTGCAGTAATGGCTTGAGGTTTTTCCTGCAGAATCTGCTTCATTTCCTTTGTGAAATTCCTGTTATTGCAACTTCTCAAAGGGCTTAAACTGTTCATGTTTGAGCAAACCGTGAAAAAGATTCAGCTCCAACCCTGTGTTGATTTTTTGGAGTTTGTCTGTCAGCATGTTTAAAAGATCCCGATGATAAAAGTGTTTTCATTTAGCCGAGCAATCACTCACTGTGACACTGTTACGTATTTATTAATCATTTTGTATGAAGTGCTGTGGCTTTTATTAAAACGTTGCACGGCTCAGTTTGAAACAAAATCCCTCAAACAAACAAAGGCGATCTGGCGCAGGCGCCCCTGACTCGGCCTCTCTGCATCGTGAATGGATTTTACTCTTTTCTGATGTATTTGTATTGTCCTGTAGCTTTGAGGGAGCTAAATGTTTCCCCACCAGCAGCAGCACTGATTATTATTTGATTAAGAGACGACAGGGTACGACTGCAGGAGGCAAATGAAATTAAAGAGCATAATAGAGCAGAACTAAGGACCGAAACACTGGGCAGGCCTAATCCTCCCTCAGCTAAACAATACGGAGCAGGACGAGGAATTCGACTGTTTGTCTGCTTTTGTGCGTCTGTAGAATAAATGTGTGTGTTGCTGTACTTGTGTACAGAGGAGGATTGAATGGCTGCCAAAAAAAATCTATGATGATGGATAAAGAAAGGCCTCTTAAGAGAGGATTTTTTTTTCAACTTGTTAAAAGGCTGGCTGAAGGATAGAAGAGTTCTTTAATGATGTAGCAGTGCACTCGATAACATTTACAAGCTCACAATAGTTTTTATGAAAAGTGTCAAAAAAAAAAGAACACATTGATATTGTCTTTTTGTCTAATTCTTCTTAGTGGTCAAAACCTGCTGCCCATTTAACCCACAATGCAACTTGAATTCCAATATTTGGAGACTTTTATGCTAGCAGCAGCCAATGTAGCCTCTAGCTAGCTACGAGCAGAGTTGGAAGATCAGGCTAATAACACTTCTTTCTGACTTCAAACCTCTGGGTTTATTTCATTTTCAAAAGCTGGCGCCCATATAGGCCTAACCAACAATACAACTTGAATTCCAATAGTTGGAGATTAAGATGTGTTATGCTAGCAGTGGCTAATGTAGCCTCCAGTTAGCTACGAGCAGAGTTGGAAGATCAGGCTAATAACGCTTCTGTCTGACTCCAAACCTCTGGATTTATTTCACTTTCAAAACTGTAGACTTCACCCCCGGACACCCCACTCCAATGACATCACTTGAGGCAATTTATTAGACTTCATATTGTTCTCCTGGTAGCCACAACTTTTTATAGCTTTTTCCACATGTAGAAAAATAGTCCCCAACTTTCATAATGTGTAAAATCAGTGGAGTTACCCTTTAAGAGCTTAGTCCAGGGTCAGAAGTAGGTTTAGACCTTCCAGTGACGGGACTATATCCTCTCAGACGCAGGGTTTCGGTAGATTTTCAAAGCTTTGTATAAAACATACCTTTAGTTTTGTATCTCCCCAAGTTTCCAAAATTGCTAGAACTAGAGATATTTCAGTTACGATGAAAAGGATGCGCGATCTTTCAAAGTCCAATCAAGTGTTTTACATTTATTTCCTTCTTCCTCCTTCTTGCTTCCATTTTTTAATGGTCCAAAACCAACATTATGCTACTTTTTATGCATTCAGTTATTGCAAGAAACCCTTCTCCCAAGAAAATAGACATTGTTTGCTTATTGTAATGCCTTCACATTTGCTCATGTTCAGCTGGAAAGAACATGTGTTAGCTATTTGAATTATGAGCATATTTTGTTGGCAGTTAAACTGAAGTAATAAACATGTTCTGCAGCCTGTTAGCTTAACCTTTGACCCATAAACTATCCATAAAACAGCAACAACATGCGAGAGATCTGACTCTACCCAGCTGAAGTCAGCAATGTTTTCATGAACACAGATTTGTCTGGCTCCCTGTTTTGAGCATATTGGTGACAATCTGGACGGTGTAGCTTCACTCTGAGCGGGATGGCAGCCACACGAAACAGGGATCTCCTGTTGCATAACAGTCTGTGTTACAGATTAGAATAAATTATGACTGAATCTGTCTGTTTGCTCCGACTGACCTCAATCTCTGAGGGGAATAAATCTGCTGGTGGGATTCACTGCTTTGATGTGTTTTGTGTGTTTAAGCAAAGAGAAAGTAGTGCGATAAGATGTGAAAAAGATGGACAGATTAAAGCACACATTAATGAATGAACCGCCAAACCTTTTCCCAGTGGATTCCCAACATTTTGGATTGATTTCCCATTTCTTCATAAGCAACAGGGGGAGAAACTGGCACAAATGTAGAGTGAGAGTCTCGCCATTGCCTGTTTGTCTTTCTAAACTATCCTTTCGTAGATATATAACGGATAAAAAAGCACAATTTAGCCGTTTTTTGACAATAACAGATGTCAAGGGGGGGCGCTTGCCTTCTGCGTCAGTGGAAAAGCTCTGTAGGAAATGACCCTTGGTGATTTTAAACATTAAGCCTGGATTACAGTTTGAGGTGTGGAGTTTGAAAGACAGGGGCTTTTAGAAGAAAGGGAGAGTTTAATGAAAGAGGCTATCAGGTGTCATTGTGGGAACTAAACGTGTTGACATCTCCGCCCCTGAGATATCTTCTTTCTAACTTAATGGTGGATTACCAAGGCCTTTGCGCCGGCTGAAGGTTGGAACCAAGGATTACCTTTTTCTCAGATTGTTCACATTTGACGCCCTGTCTTTATACTTGGTTTATAGACAGGCGTAGGTCTGTTGGTTGGTGTCTTGTCTAGAGTCCCTAATGTCCTCTCCCAAAAAATGATCAAAAGGCTCATCTTGGTTTGTTGCATTCCTTTTACTTTTCACGTTTTGACAGTTGTTGGACTGTACCTGACCCCGAATGTATCAGTCAAACATAATTTGGCTGTCAAAGTTTCTTTCCTTTTTGGTTCAGCGTCACAACGAACTCTCATATCAGCCTGCGTGAGCCTCATCCAACAGTTTAAGAACCCTTTCATTGGTTCCTTACTGTCTTTCGTTGACTTAAACCGTGTTGTTCTGAGTCTTTTAATACACTGTGAAGGCAAACAAAAGGAAATCATCTGTTCAATGTTTTAAGATGGAGTGCACTGTTGTTGCATCAGTGTTGCCTTCAGGGTGTTTCTGCTTCTGGCAGACGAGGGAGCGCTATGAGTTGAACACACACAAAAAATGTTATTAATTTTTAAATTTTAGCTTCATTTTTTTGACTTGTTTATTCCCAAACTGCCGCACTCCTTCTGTCTTCAACCCCTCCAATCTTTCTTCCCTGCCTTCCTACCTCACTTTCAGTCCTTGTCTTCTGGATTCTGTCTCTGAATGTGGACGCTAACATGCCTCCCTGAGACAGATGATGGATTGATGAATAAGCACTGATCCTCTAAGGGCGACAGAAGGAGAGAAAAGCGCAAGAAGGATGGAGGTGACAGAGAAGAGTTGGAGAAGGAGGAAAAATGGAAAAAGAGGCATAGAAAGATGAAGATTTGTGCAACAATATCTAAATTTCCCTCACCCCCATGTGGTCCGCTGAAATCTTTCCCCCATGGTCCCCCTCCAAACACACCATCACCATGACCACATTATCTGTCCCAAACCAGAGTTATATAACTAAAAGGGGGTTCTGCGCCAGATATTTCCTTATGTAACCCCACTCTCTCACAGCACTGAGTGACAACAGATGAATTCTGACTTCTGGTAATAGTTGAAGGGTTTTTTTTTCTAAGTTGAGAAGAGAACGAGCTTGTAAAGTCTCTAGAGAGTCTCTCTTATTGTCTCACCATTTGGCAACACTTAGTTTAGGTTTAGTGAACGCTGCACATTGGCTACTAAATTTGAATATTGAGGTCAACATTACCCATTTCTTCAACAATAAGGTTGCTAGTAATGTTGTATTATGTTGCATCATACAGTCTGTATATGGCCGGAAAATGTCCACTGAGAAGGAGGTATGAGTCGCTTCGGACGCCAATGATTGGTCTTTCAAGGCTAGGATGTTGATGCACTCTTGACTAAATGGTGGTTTGTGACTATTCTTTGTACTATTATGTAAACACATGTAAATGAACAGCTTCAAATATGTATAATAATATAAAAACAGGTCGTTTAGGCTGTATTTCCATGCATCTTGTGAAAGGGCTAGCAATACAGTAACCATCATGGAAGAATGGGTACATTGGTAACATCGACAATCAGCTATCGGCAACCATTTGCTCTCCAGTTTTTCCCATCCTGAATGTTTGTGTTTTGGGTGACCATGAAGTATCCAGCAGCATTTTCTCTTTATCGCAACAATACTACTGCGTGTTGCATTCTGTTAGCCTAGCATCATTGGACCAATCTGCAAATTCAAATTAGTCTTGAACGTCACAGTTCATTGTTCTATTTGTAAGTGGGGTTATCCCTGGACGTATACCAAAATGCCTGTGGATATAACTCTAAGCTTAAACTGTTGAAGTTCTTGAAGACGTTTCACCTCTCATCCGAAAGGCTTCTTCAGTTCTAACTGGTTGGCAGAGCTAGAGATTTAAGCCTCTTTAGGGACTTACGTCTTCAAGAACTTCAACCAAGTCCAGCTGCCTTTTGGATTAACCTTAGAATTACCATGACCTGGATGACTGAGAACCTTCACAGACCTGTGGATGTAACGTAGGGTAACTTTATGCAAAATGTTCCCTTCTGGATTTCCTGTTTTAGTCCCGGTAGTCGAGCTTGCGTGTGTTGTTGTCGTTGCCTCAGTGTTTGGGGTCAAACAATCGTCAGTATTTGGCTGCTGGTGCCTGAACAAATGGACAAACCTGCTGTTGAGGATTATGCTCTGCACACACAGCGCTATCACTCAAACGTGCAGCTGTTCATTTCCTCTATAGCCAATCATAAAGTGGATATTAATCACACATTGTATTCATTACAAACATTAATATTATGATGTTATGCGGGACAAAAAATGATGCGTCCAATAGTAAAGTGGTGTACCTCTTGTTATTGGAGTTGAAAATCAGCCCAGTGTACCATGTATGAACTACCAAACATCCTCTTGAAAAACACTTGACATCAATTATAAATCTTGCCTGTTCATGGCTTTCCAAAGTTTTGTTGGTGATGAAACTGCAACGATTAATCAATTAACGAATCAATTGAAAGAATATTATTAACCAAATAGCTTGTTAGCTGTGCATCATTTTCAATGAATATTCATGGAACAATGTAAAGTTTCTGCTGGTTTCAGCTTGTAAGAATTTTACTGTTTTGGGAGACTGTTGAAAAAACGTAATTGCAGCCCTAGTCGCTAAGAAAAACAGAAGTTGTATTAGATCTCATGAAAGTTACCAAATGTGCACCGACTTGGTCCAACAGTGTTGATTTATGTCTTTCTTTTACAGACTCCTTGGCCAAAATCATGACTAAAATACACACAAATAAATAAACCTTTTAAATAGGAATTAGAATGGCTTGTAAGGTTGTCCTTCAACTTAAACCCACAGTTTTTGATGTAATAATTTCTAAACATTTCTCACAGCTGCAGTGCATGTGTCATATTATGTACCATCGTGATATTTAAATGTTCCACTTGAAAATCTGTGTTGTCTTGTGATATATATATATAAAGGATTTGTGTCGACCATACTGTGGTGAGCACAAGAACACTAATATGTTTTAATGCCTCCCACATTTTCTTATCAAACTCCAGGCAGTAATCTGGCTCTGTGGGGGGTGGATTAGCAGATTAACAGCCTCCTACAGCCCACATACACACACATATAGACGTCTAAACATAGGCACATGTATTAATGTAAACCTGCAGGCGTTAATAAAAGCTTAAGACTGCAGGTGACAGTAGTTGACAATCCCCTCCCTTGGAATAAGCAGATAAAGAGAAAGAAGTTGGGACAATATGTTGCACTTGGGCTGTTAAGTGATGACCACAGCGGGAAGATTTGCGTGGACAAGGCCTAGAGAAAACCGATAGTCGTCAGCGTAGAGGTTTTACAAGTTTGAAAATATTGGAGGTCGGTACAGAAAATGTGTAAAAACAGTGCAAGACCCTGTATTTACAGCAGCTCATCGGCTGGTCAAATGGCAAATTCCATAAAAAATGGATCGAGCCATTTTGATTTGGATTAACAACCCCTGATAGAGTTAGCCCTGGCCCTGAGTGTTCACCGGAAGAAGTGTCTGTTATACTTAGTCTGGTGTGTCCTCAAATGCAGCAAACAACAGGATAAACCCTTTTATTCAACTTTCGTCGAGCGTAACCCTGAGGCTAATGTTTATTTTTATATCTAAGAGTAGGAACCCTCTATTTTTCATACAGTTTGAAACAGCTTCACAGAGTGTATTCTTTTTAGAAGTCTCAGGTTTTCATTGTTCATTTTGTGAAGTCTGTGGTTAGCCTTCAATGAAACACTGTACTGAGTCAATATGGCAGCGTCAAAGTTGTAAATGACAGATAAAGAAGGTCTGTCTCATACATTATTCACTGTAGTCTCTTTGTCAAACTTTGTCTGTCTCTTTTCTGGTTATACATCTCCAGTGTTTTTCTCTTGACTCCTGTATGAGCAGGACTATTATCACCAAGGGACGTCACACAGCTTGTTCAGCATCAGGGAATCATTGATGATTTCAACAGCTTCCAGCTCTGTCTTGTCTTTGGTTTGTAGAAATTGGTGCAGACAGAGATCCCACGAGGATTAAGTCCCTGAGAGAGTAAAACTCTGCAGTTTCTTCAGTTTACTTGGCGTATGTCTTCTTGTTCTCTTATATATGAAATTTTGTCTCTTGTTCTTACATCACCTAAATAAGTCTTCCATAGATATTCTACACCAATCAGCCCTAACATTGTGCCAATATTGTGTAGGTCCCCCTTTTGCATCCGAAACAGCCCTGACCCGTCGAGGCATGGTCTCCACCAGATCCTCTTAGTCCTGTAAGTGGCGAGGAGGGGCCGCTATGGATCGGGCTTGTTTGTCCAGCACATCCCTCAGATGCTCACTTGGATTGAGTTCTGGGGGAGGCCAAGTCAACACCTTGAACTCGTCGTGTCCCTCAAACCATTCCTGAACCATGTTAGCAGTGTGGCAGGGTGCATGATCCTGCTGAAAGAGGCCACTGCCATTAGGGAATACCGTTTCCATGAAGGGGTGTACTTAGTCTGCAACAATGTTTACGTAGGTGGTCGCTCAAGTCCTTGCACTTGCCCATTTTTCCTGCTTCCAACACTTGAACTCAAAGTACAAAATGTTCACTTGCAACCAGTATTAGTATTGTCGTGATATTCCCCCCAAAATGCGGGATAACAGGGGTCTCCAACCTTTATTCATCTGAGACACACTTTGAAAAAATGAAAGTGGCCAAGAGCTATTTGCATTACATCGCTCTAATTGTTGGTCCATCATAAATCTGGCTAATCAGGCTAGTAGCACCAAACTCCTCACTTTAGCTCAACCATCGTACAGCATAACTGACTCGACCTGTCGATGGAGGTTGCTGCAACTTTGCTGTGATTGGTTAGGTTCAGACGTTGACAAACTGGAGCATCACTGATTTTTATTGACAGCTTAACGGCCTATTCTATTATTTTGTACTGGAGGGGGTGAGACATCTGTGTATTTGATTGATATGAACTGGGAAGATTTTTTGTACAGAGTGTGCAAACATCTTGGCGAGCTACTAAAATGCAGTCCTGTTACCTGTTGGAGACCCCTGTAGTATAAGACTACCTGTTGGAGACCCCTGCAGTATAAAGCTACCTGTTGGAGACCCCTGCAGTATAAGGCTACATGTTGAAGACCCCTGCAGTATAAGGCTACCTTTTGGAGACCCTTGCAGTAGAAGGCTACCTGTTGGAGACCCCTGCAGTATAAGGCTACCTGTTGGAGCCCCCTACAGTATAAGGCTACCTGTTGGAGCCCCCTGCAGTATAAGGCTACCTGTTGGAGCCCCCTGCAGTATAAGGCTACCTGTGTGAGACCCTTGCAGTATAAGGCTACCTGTTGGAGACCCTTGCAGTAGAAGGCTACCTGTTGGAGCCCCCTACAGTATAAGGCTACCTGTTGGAGCCCCCTGCAGTATAAGGCTACCTGTTGGAGACCCCTGCAGTATAAGGCTACCTGTTGGAGACCCCTGCAGTATAAGGCTACCTGTTGGAGCCCCCTGCAGTATAAGGCTACCTGTTGGACACCCCTGCAGTATAAGGCTACCTGTGTGAGACCCCTGCAGTATAAGGCTACCTGTTGGAGACCCTTGCAGTATAAGGCTACCTGTTGGAGACCCCTGCAGTATAAAGCTACCTGTTGGAGACCCCTGCAGTATAAGGCTACCTGTTGGAGCCCCCTACAGTATAAGGCTACCTGTTGGAGCCCCCTGCAGTATAAGGCTACCTGTTGGAGACCCCTGCAGTATAAGGCTACCTGTTGGAGACCCCTGCAGTATAAGGCTACCTGTGTGAGACCCCTGCAGTATAAGGCTACCTGTTGGAGACCCCTGCAGTATAAGGCTACCTGTTGGAGATCCTTGCAGTATAAGGCTACCTGTTGAAGACCCCTGCAGTATAAGGTATCACCTGCAGTACACAAGTCAATGCCCTGATCTGATACCATACCCAATTAGTTCCCAAAAAAAAAAAATCAACTGCTTTCAGGTAAATTATGGTGTGACAATAACAGACAAACAACATCATGGTGCTAGAAGCTAGCATATTTTCAGCTAACTGTGTTTTTCCATCAATATTATGAATAGATTTTTAATCACACTAGTATCGGAGAGGGACTCTGTGTCAAGTATCGGTATCGGGGAAGAAAAAGTGATACTGGGACATCTCAAATGTAGTGTAGGGCTGCATCAAATGGTTTTATTGATTAGGTGAAATATATGGAAGATATTCAATTCAATGCCATATATCAAAGGAAAGCATCCAATCCTTACTTAAAGGACCTGAAGACAGAGATAATGTGTCATTTTGCTTGAAAAATGCCTTTCAAGACAATCAAAGTAGTTGCTTATTAGGACATTCTGTTGATCAAGTAACTGGCAGATTGTGTTACAAAGGGATGGATTGTAACCCCTTGTGCCGCCTGTAATACAGTTAGACTGTGATTTTTTCCAAACACAGAGGCTCCAGATGTACATCTCCTTGTTAAGGACATTTTTACCATTTGCAGAACCAAAAAGATAATTGTACGGATCAACCCAGGATCAGCCAAATTTTAGGGATTGCCAATCCAGTATCAGCCTAATATCCAGCATCAGTAATGGATCTGTCCATCCATTATGTTTCTAATACGATGCCCTGCTCTCTCCTCTTGCACACACACTGTAGACTCCCCTCATTCCTTGCTTTGCTGTATGGGTTTTCAGGATCGATACTATCTCTAGCAATTGGCCGTGGGCAACTGGACAAATGTGAATCTTGTGGATTAAGTTGTACACTCACACTATCTCACACTCGCCCACATTCACACTGCAAACACTCGAATGAGTACAGCAGCTTATTCACAGTTTATCAAATGTTCTTTGTTATCAGAAATAATGCATCAGAAAGTAGATTCATACCTGAAGGATGAAAGTTACACACACACACACACAAAGGCAGGATTAAAGGCTAAGGATGGGTTTAAGGAAGCGTCGGTTGGCACATGAATACATCCTTTATACACATTTGTGTCCGCCTGACAGTGTGTTCCTTGTGTGTGTGTACATATGTGTGTGTACCTGCAGAGAATCACAGTGTAATCTCAGATTTTCTCCTTGTTTACTCTCTGGATACACACACACACACCGACATAGATGCAAACACACACACACATTTTTGTGCATCAGAATGTAATTTGTGCTCGTGTCCTGTCGGAATCCTTGCTCAGCGGGAATCATTAAAGAGCACTTAATTACCCATAATCCACTGTGGGCCAGATGTCTGCTCTGTCGGAGGGGTCAGAGTGCGTGGGTGTATTTGTGTGTAAATATATGCAACCATATGTGGCAACATCCTCCAACTTTTTCTCCTTCTTTCATCCCCTTACTATCTTCTGTATCACTTCCTCCTTCTCTTTCCTCCTCCTTTCTTTCATCTGTTTTAATATTTGTGAATCAGATCTGTTCTAGTTTATTCCCTGTCAGTGTTGCTCCACCTCTCCCCTTTTTTGTCTTGCCCACAAATCTGCTCATCCCTCCCTCTTCATCCCTCTCCTCCCTCCCTCTTACTCTCATTTCGGTTCATACTCACTCGGACACAGAGGGGATCAGAGTTGACTTGTTGCAGTCTCTACAAAAATAAAGTTGGCAGTCCAAACCTGAAGGTACTGTACTTTCATGATTTTGTGTGTGTTTGTGTGTTCATGCATGCAACATGTTTCGCTGTCAGTCTTCTCTATGGCAATGAGAGTATTCATGTGATCAGAGGCACTGATACCGGTACAGACTCTGAGCTGTGATAACTGGTTGCTTGGTGATAAAAAAGGTTTTATGGCTTTATGGACTTTTTTTTTAGTTTAATGGATTAATGTTTAAGTTTAATGGCTACAAGTTGACAGAGGAAAATGTCAAGTATCTGAATTACTGAAGAGGTCTTAAACATTGAATTACTAACGCTGTTTCTTTAGACGGAGTAACCTGACAATCAACCAAATAGTTTTGACGATTTTGTTGTTTTTATTTCCAAATTTGGTGCCGCCAGTTGTATAATCTACTCTGATAATCTTTGAAGTGTAAAGTCTTGATTTAGTTCTGTTGTCTGGAGCCTTTAATTATTATGCACAGTTTTATTCAGAAGAGCGTTTTACCCTTTGATTTATAGATTGTTTATTGCACATTTCCTGTAGTTCTTAAATGTTGAGTTTCAAAGTTTCTCGTACGTGTTGGCCTAAAAGATGAGCACGTCCGCTACACGCGTCCTGAAAAAGCCAACAGTTTTCTTTTTGTGTAAACAACCAAAAATCTTGGCCTAACTGGTTGGGCTGATTGATGATGGCACTGTCCATCCCCTATGGCTGCCAGTCATTGACCACAGTGCCCTGTACCGTGGTAACATTGGTTCTAGAGCGGTTTCGCGCTTCTTCACCTTCAGAACGGAGGCTGGAGCGTCCGGAGTCACGCTGCCCTGTTGTTGGCACACTCCCCTTCGTTATTATGATTCTTTTGATCCTCCATTGTAAATGGTAAATGGACTGTACTTATATAGCGCTTTTCTAGTCTTTGCGACCACTCAAAGCTGCTTTTACACTACATATTCACATTCACCCATTCACACACGGATGGCAGAGTACGGATGGCTTACGTAAAGTGCCCAACTGTCAATCAGATATCACATTCATACCCGTTGGCTATGCCACCGGGAGCAATTTGGGGTTCAGTGTCTTGCCCAAGGATACTTCGACATGTAGCCTGAAGGAGCTGGGGATCGAACCTCCGACCTTCCGATTGAAAGACGACCGACTCTACCACTGAGCCACAGCCGCCCCTGTGTGGTTGTTCTCCAATTGTTTTGCAAAGTTACATATGCAGAGCAGCTAAAAAGCAAACAATATGGTCGCCACCGACCCAACAGCAATTAAAATCTTGTGTCATCGCAAGGTGTCTCTTGTTGGATTAAAGTCAACTTTGGTAGCTCCAATCATTGACCAACAACAAACTGCAATGACGTTGCTGACCTTTAAAGGAACAGAGAGCTGGAGAGTCCAAAACACACTCCAGCTCACCAAGGTAGTAGTTGCTATATTGCCAAGCCTATAGGGCAAGATGCAGAGAGGATAATTGCTGTGCCACTTTCTGGTGGGTTGATGGTTTAGATTAACAAGTTGTAATCAGGACATGGTCACATCCCGTTTAATAGCGTGAAGACATGGCGGTCTTCTTGGATGTTTTCCTGGAGAATGAAGTTATCAGAATTCAGACAGTTACCTCTCACTACCTGCATGTGATGTTTCAATGCGCAACACTCAGAAGTACAGCGTGAAGGAAAATCAAAGGCTTCCCATATTCTCTAAACTCGGTGAGGGGTCTACTCTCCAAAAAGTTTTCTGCCCTTGAAAAACCTCATCATGTCAGCTTGGATTTAAACCCTGTAACATCTTAACTGGGGGGAAAAAGATTTATTTCTCTTGGTCAGAATGAGGTTTGGCGAACAGAATGAATCAGAGGCATAAATCAGTGTTTAATTTACTTGGAGGAATCACTCTGTACTCCTAAACCAGATTTGTTTGCAATGTCCTTGGAGGAACTGAGGCAAGTTAAACTATTTTTACTCTTGAACACAACTTCCGTGAAGCTGTCTTTCATTTGTTTGGACTGGACAAACAGGTTAATCATTTCTGGTGTCATATTTCTTTATTAGCAGCTCTTTGAAGGTGGAAATCCATTTGCACAGGACCATTACAAAGGTAAACACAGCCTCATTCTGTTGTCAGAGGATGGAGATCTTTTGTTTGCCTTGTTTTGATCCCTTCTTTCTCTCGTAGCAGCCACTGGCTCACTATTATGAGAAGGTTTGGCTTGGCATGCGCTGCATTGTTTGCTTGTTAGTTCAAGGTCAGGCCATGTTCGTGTGAACGAGATAAGACGCTGGTAAATATTATGGGTGCTTTGGTGAGATCTGGGCTGTGAAATAGAAGCATTTCTTATCCTGAGGTGAACCTGTGTGAGAGCTGAAGTGATGTGGAAGGAAAAAACTTGTGTGAATATGATGTGAGACAGAGTGCGAGACGCAGAGAAGGGGAAATTTTATCACCTTGTCTTGACTTTTTCTGGGACACTTAGAGAAAGAGATGGAGATAAAACGGGTTGTAAAGACAGAGAGCGAGATGCTGAAGTAGTAAAGAGAAAGGATTCAAAGAAACAAGAACAGAACGTTTAAAAGAAAGCGCCCGCGGCAGTCGACAGCGCTCTGAAACAATGAGGAACAGAGCAAACGTCCCCGTTAGTCACAGTGATAGCTGACAAGACGCAGCAGCTTGTGTGAAATCGATGCCGTCAACTTAACGAGATGTTCTGAAAAATGGCAAATCAGCAAGAAAGGGAACAGCTCGCACTCTAACAGTTCTGTCCCCCCCCTCCCACCGGGCCTTGAACCTGTTATGTAAGCAGAGGGATCGAATGTAGGAAAAGGCTAAAAGAGATCTTAATGGAAGGCCCAGGGATGAACCTGGATTAGTGATGGTTTAGGGATATTTGTAATAGGGAATCCCTGCAGATTTCAATCCGCAAATATGTTTCTCATGGAACATTATCTGCTGCAAAAAGGAAAATAGGAAAATAAACTGGAGGATCTGAGTTCAGTCTTTAGCAGCCACTACCTGCTAAACCTGCTGTCTTTTCCTCTAGTGTCCCCATGAGGTCCATATAGATGGTTCATAGAAAAATGTAAATGTTCCTCCCAAGATGAAGTGTAATCATTTTGATGATCCTTAAAGCAGGCTATATATATTCAGTATGGAAATGTGAACACTGCAGTTCCCCAAGTGGCCACTTGAGGCTGGCTTCTAACACGAGTCAACTCCATCTATCCATCAATTTTCTACCGCTTATCCGAGGTCGGTCGTGGTGGTAACAGGGTTAGCCCAGACATCCATCTCCCAAGCAACATTTTTGGGGAATTCCGAAGCATTCCCAGGCCAGGTGGGATATACAATCCCTCCAGAAAACTCTAGGGTCTGTCCTGGGGTCTCCTCTCAGTTGGTAGTGCACGGAAAACCTCCATAAGGTGTTGCCCAAGAGGCATACTCATCAGATGCCCGAACCACCTCAACTGGGTCCTTTTGATGCGAAGGAGTAGCGGCTCTACTCCGAGCTCTCTTGGGCTGTCTGAGCTCCTCACCCTCGCTCTAAGGCTGAGCCCAGACACCCTGTGAAGGAAACTCATTTTGGTTGCTTGTATCCGCAATCTCATTCTGACAGTCACTACCCAAAGCTCATGACCACAGGTGAGGGGTGGAACGTAGATTGACTGGTGAATCGAAAGCCTCGCCTTCAGGCTCAGCTCCTTCTTCACCACGACGGTCCGGTACGATGCCCGCAGTACTGTTAACGCTGCAACAACCTGTCAGGTGACAGGTGGCTAATTGGTGCCACTAAAATGGACCTCTTGGGTATCGACTCCTTTGTCCAAATATGGCCACTTCTGGTCCCCCCATGGCGGTGGCCACATGCCAAACTTAAGGCCTCAAGACGACTGTCCACAAAGCCAGAGGGTGACGTAATGACATGACAATCAAACAGTTGTACTTTGTGTTGGTTAATTAGCCAATGTTAGCATGCAAACACACTAGAAAGTAGATGGTTAACATGGTGAACAGCACCTCTCAGAACTTAGTAGTGTAGCTGTACACTCTTAGTCCTGTTTATCTTTGGTATCATTTACCTTTATCGGTTTTGGCTCTCAGGTATTTGGCATATTTCATTATTTTCCGATAATGACTTTGAAGAAAATCTTTATTAATGAATGAATCTGCCCTCAGCTGTCCCCTGGAATGAGTGGGAGTAGATAAACAGAAACAGACATCATCCGTCCTGCACGACACAATCAAAACTCCTTTTAAAAAAAAACATTAAAAAGGCTAATAAAGAGGAGGATAATCTACTCAAACGTGTCTCTGGGGAGAGGAAATGAGCCGTGAAGTCATTTTTCTCAGTTTCACGGCTCGGGCTGTTTCTGCTCTCTGCAGATGTAAACATCCAAATGAAGCCACAGAGGCCATTCTTGTTTCTCTGGAAGAAGTCATTGTGCAGGAAAGTTTGATACTTTACCAGAGAAATAACTTATTAATAACTTATAAGCTTATCTTGGCCTAAATAACTGCAATAACGGAACTCCATTTAGAGCAGATAAGGGATGATCTCATGTCTAAATAAAGAATTATATCTATAGATAAGTTTGACATACAGTAATGAGCCAATTTTTGCTGTGCCAATATGAGAAAAATGACCCATTAGGAAAGAGAAAGGTTTTTGTCTTTGAATAAATCCTCTGTTCAAATTTACAGTACAATTTACTAGACTTTTAATCCAGCACTAAATGTGTCTGTGTGGGTGGATATCTTTGTTAACAGCTGTTTATAAGGATGTTAGATGAAGAAGAGGAGGAGGAGACAGAGGAGACGTGACATTGCAGACTAGAGCGAGAGGAGGAGAAAGGACGCAGCAACGTGTTCAGATCGATATAAAGATTATTTTTAAGATAGCATGAGTCCTGCTAGCTAAATGCTAAATGTCATATACGAAGGTTAGCTTGTTTAACTTAAGTTAAGCTTGCTTAGAATTAAACACATATTCCATTTGGAAGGAAGAACATAGATTTATTGATTAGATATAGAAATATTTGTTATTTAATGCTTAGATTTGAAGTGTAGCTGCGACGCTAGCTTGATAGAGCTAACACTTGCAGCATGGAGCCTAGGTCCACTTACCAGACCTCCCAAGTGTTATGTTTTTTAGCTGTGAAGAAAAAACATAGATGTATTGATTGTATATTGAAACATTTGTTTGTCAGTGTTTAGATTAACTGTAGCTGCGACGCTAGCAAGCTAGTGCTATTACTTTCAGCATGTAGCCTAGGCCTACTTAGAAGAGCAACCAAATCTAATTGGTTTTAGGTGTTTTAGGTATTCATTGATTACATATTCAAATATTTGTTATTTTTAATGTTTACATGTTCACTGTTGCTAACAAGCTAGCTAGCTAATCTGTGCTAAGGCTTGCAGCATGTAGCCTAGGCCTACTGCCCATGATCTACCAAATCTTTTGTTTTTTAGCTGTAAAGAAAAACATGAATTTATTGATTACATATTGAAATATTTGTTATTTAATGCTGAGATGTGAACTGTAGCTAAGACTTTAGCTAGCTACTGCTAATACCTGTAGCATGTAGCCTAGGCCTGCTGACCAGAGCAACCAAATCTTATGTTTTTAGCTGTGAAGAAAAAACATGGATTTTTTTTATTTTATATTGGAGTGTTTGTTATTTAATGTTTATATGTAGCTGTAGCTGCGATGCTAGCTAGCTAGTGCTAAGGCCATGTAGCCGAGGCCGACTGCCCACAGCAACCAAATCTTATGGCTTTAAGCTGTGATGAGTTGTTTAGTTCTATTGTGAAAGGTTATGAGCTGCCACTAGGAGAACAGACAGTTTATCAACATGATTTTTCAAGCTGTCAGTGACTGTATAGAGCTCGTGTTGCATCTCAGTTGTGTTTTCCTGGAAAGCACAAAGTAAAAGAGCCCATTTCACCTCATGTGGCTAGATATCCAGCCTTGGCAATGCATGAAACACCTGCGTGTGTGTCACCTGTGGTTTACTAGATAAATGTGTGAACGGATAAAAGCAGGGGAAGGAAAAGGAGGAGGAATAAACGGGGACAGATGAGGTAAAAGGTGTGTCTCTGATACCCTGATGTCTGTGATCACACCAACACACACTCACAACACATCCTCTCCTCTCCTCATTCTGTATTCTCCTCATTTCTTGTTCCCCCGTCTCAATCTCGTTCCCTGCACTGCTCACTCTGAACAGAGCCGGTCTTCATTTATTCATCCCTCTGACTCTCCGTATACACTTTTTTTTATTCATTCTCTTTCCACTACCTTTATCACCCCCTGCAGTCTTTCCATCACTCTTCTTCCTATATCTCTCTGTCTCTGCAGTTTAACTACACGGCCAAAAGTATCTTGACAGTCTAGTATTTTACCCGTACCTGTCTGTTTCTTGGAACATCTCCTTCCCAAAACTATCGGCACAAGTCTGCTGCTAAAACTAACCTGCCTGCAGGGATTTTCTCCCACTCCGCCACATGAGCGTTATAATGAGGTCCAACACCTCCACACTAACGAGGAAAACCATTGGCTATGTGCACTGTCAATGTCAGGTTAAAGAGAAGCTTCATGGGGCGCTGGTTTAGCTCAGTGTTTGAGCTGACTTATTTGCTCACCTGACTTCCCACGTGAGCGTCTTATATTCCCATTAAGAACTTACACGGTAATTAGAAGCACGTCATAAAGACGCTGCTATGAGACATCTGCATGAGACGCCAAAGGGGTGTGACAAAGCGCTGTTATTTGACAACCCAGGAGGAGAACGGACCGGGTCGACAAGGCGGGCTCAATGAATGACATTCAGGAGGAAAAGAAGGGAGGTAGTTTGAGCAGTTTTGTTTGGGAAAAGAGGAATGTCAGTTTACTCTAAAATGTCTCAACAAAACCTGGAAATCTATTGGTGCACAGAATGTCAGAGCACCGAGTCATTGCAAGCAAATAATTGTATTTTCCGCAAGATTCTGCAAGACGGTGAGCAGTGTTTACTTAGCCATGGAACACGGAACCGGTAGGGCCCAGGCCTGATATAAATATATAAAACATTGCAGCGAACAGTAGACTCCTTCACCCTATTTAAAACTAAATAACTGTGTGAATATCTGTTAGTTACTTTGTGTTTCTCTCTCTCCATGTGTCTGGTCTGTTGACATTCATCATGAGCGCTACGTTTTTACAAAATTGCCAAAATAACGCATCTCGCGTTGTGAGTTTTTTCACCCGCAATCTGGTTTTCGCAGCGACAGGTGAGCCACACGCGACGGAGGCGAAACAATAATGACCGACGAATGAGGCCGACACTACGCAGCTGCACTCAGAAACTTTTAAAACAGAATAAGAAGGTCAATATTTGATTGAGGACTCAATCAGTGCATTTATAGGAGGGTACGTGGACGTGTGTGTTTCTGTGACCATGTGAACCAATGCGTTCTGTGGTCCATGCCTTTTCCTCTTCTATGCACCTGTCCTATGAAACAGACTTTCTGCAGCCAGCAGGTTTTTGTTGTCGACAGTGAAGACCCATAGATCTGGTTTAAAAACTATTCAAACCTTGTCGGACATTTTATTTTGAAATACTTTAAAAAAATGTGTCTTCCTTTTATGAATTTGTGGTGTGTTGCCAGCCCATTCATTCAGTCATTCCCTTCATTGTAAGTAATGGGCCGCAGAATGAACTTTGTATGGGCAGAGGTGTCCGCACACTTTCGGCCATGTTGTCCCTCTCTGCTCTGCTTTCCGGTCACATCGCTGATAGTGAGTCAATCCATCGCTCTCTCTCTCTCCGGCCCCTCCCCTTTTTTCTTATTTCTCGCTCTACCTCCCTCACTGCGTCCCCCATATCTCCCTCTCTCTCTCCCTCTCGTCCTGACTCGATCTCCCTCTCTCGCTCTCCGGCTCCTGATTGGCTGCTTTCCGCCTGCCTCTTTATGAATTGAACGGCAGCGGCTGGATGCGACTGGCTGGAGGCTTATCATCACAACTAATGCTCCCTCTCTCTCTCTCTCTCTCTCTCTCTCTCTCTGCACGCACACACATATTCACACACAAACACACACACACAGAAATACGCACATGCTCATCGAAAACAGCCTACAGTAACCTTTCATTGAAACATGCAGAGGTGCTCACACACACTCTCTCCCACCGTCTCTCTCTCTCTCACACACATGCTTCCACACACACACACACCGACCTACACACACACACACAGCCTGCTTTGTCAACAGCTCACGTAGCGCAGCGCACTCAGGCGAGCCCTCACACACACACGTCTCTCTTTCTCGTCTTCTGTCACCCTCATCCGCAATCACACGCCGAGCTTCACACACACACACACTGACACACACGTAGGCATGCAGTCACACACGCCGGCTTCAGTGATGCTGTGACGCTCTCTCTCTCTCCCACACACACACTTTCTCGGTTGTCTTTCACTCACATGCTTTAACACACGAGAGACACACACCTCGTCATCCTCTCTCTCTCTCTCTCTCTCCCTCTCAGTCAGTCAGTCAGTGTGTGTGTGTGTGTTGGTGGAATGAGGCGGTGATGTTTTGGGACAGGAAGAACAGTATGGGCAATTCCCAACGACGGCCCAAAGGAAGACACAGACCCAAATCGGCAACAGGTACTTTATCTCTCTAATTATCTCCTATTTTCATCCCTTCATCTTTCCATTCATGCGTCTGTAGTAGTGGCATCCTTCCATCCAGAATGTGTCACATACAGGGGTCCATGCATCCCTCTTTTCATCCCTCCATCCGTTAATTTCCCTCCATTTGTCTGACAAATGCACCTTTGGTTCGCACCTCTATTGATTGCGCTACGTAATCCAATCGTCCGTTCGTTTATCTTTCAGTTTCTGCATCAAATCGCTTCGAATCTTTTTTTCCATTCATTCACTCATCTATCCATTTATAGGTCTATCCCTCCATCCTAAAATACTCCATGTAAGAGTCTTGCATCCATCCATCTCTTCCTCCATTTGTTTGGCTTTCATGCATTCATCTGCAACTATTCATGCTTTTGCGCCCAATCCATTATTGCGCCCAAATTGCGTCCTATTCAGCTGTTTCAACTGCATGTATTCTTCTTTTTTTTACCTCCTCATCCAAGCATCTTTCCCTCCATACATCCCGTACACACATGCACTTTGTAAGCCTCCATTCATTCCCCTTTGTACCCATGTATCAGTCCATGGGTCTGTCTAGCTTAGCTTCGTCTGATTTTCTTCCAATTTCTGCATCCTTCATCCACTCATCTCACCTCCAGCCATTTTTCTTTGCTGATTAGTCATTTGTTCCATTCTTACGTCCATTGATCCTTCATTTTCTCCATCCCTACATCCAAAAAGTGTTACCCCATCCGTCTCTTTCTACCCGTCCTTTTACATGTCATCTGCAACGCCTCCATTTGTACACCAATCTATGCATCCATTGATCCGTATTTAAAGTATTGTTCCGATTTGTCCATCGTTCGCCAACGCATAACCCCTTCCATTCTTCTTTACCTCCATCAGACATCTATCAAAATCATCTGTTATTGATTTGATATTGATATATTGTGTCTAATATTCATCCACTCATTCTTCCGTCCTTCATCCATCCAACAAATGGCCCAACAGTCCATTCACTTGTCCACTTAGCCATCCTTTTATCTCTCCACAGATCTGTCTAGCTTATACTGGCTTTCCTGGCTTCCGCTCATCTCCTGATTTCTGCGTCCTTCATCCATTCATCTCACCTCACACATGCATCAAACATCCACATTCATCCACCGTTGTTTCTGATTGGTTTGCAGCTGATTCATTACATTCTTACCTTCTCTCCTCATCCTTTATTCTCCCCATCCCTCCATCCAAACAGTGTACTGAAACACCTCCATTTGTTCACCTGTCTATGCATCCATTCATCCACGCTTGTTTCAATTCGTCCATCATCAGGTGACTCTCCACAGCCTTCATCCAACCATCAACTCCTCCAATACTCCGTCTTCTTGTACAATTCTCTCCATCCAAAACGTCTAATATCAAGGCCTCTTGTGTCCGCCTTTTCAACCACTCTTCTTTTCCTCCATCCATACTTTAGCTAACAATCATTCATTCATTCATACCTAGTATTGGTTTGCCGTCGAATCCACCCAACATCCACACAACTTTCCAATGCTTCCTCTTCATCCCTTCATCCAAAATATCCCAGATTGTCCCTCATTAACCCTTTCGTCCACCAACCATCCAATACTTTTCCCATTTTCTCCACCCCTCCTTTCGAAATGGTCCCATTTTCTTGTTTGTTTTCATATTTCACCCCTTCATGGAACTTTCCATCTGTCTCATCGTCCCAGGCTTCCTTTTCTTTCCATTTTTCCATCCAAAACGTCGATGATTAAGCTTTCTTGTGTCAATCCGTCTTTCTTTTCACCCCTCCCATCCAGTTTTTCAATTCTTCCTTTTGTTCCCAATTTTCTCCAAACGTCTTCATCCCTTCATCCAAAATATCTCAGATTTTGGGTCCATCCATCCCTCTTTTGACCCCATCAAATTCCCCTTCCATCCAATACTTCTTCTCCCTTCCAATTTTCTCCTGAATTCCGGATCTTTCCATCCAAAGAACGTCGTATATTTATGTTTTTATCTTCATCTTTTCCTCCATCCATTTTACAAACATAGCCGCCAAACCTATCTCTCTAGAATCGTCTCGTTTTCAATCCTTCCATCCAGAACATTTCATGGCCAATGCTCGCCATCCATCCATCCATCTTTTACTCCACTCATCTTTTCATTCCTCCGGGTTGCCAGATCTGAATGAACTAGGTCAATTGGTCTTTTTGCCTCTTGGCATGCAACTTGGCTGAGAAACTGTGTGTGTGTGTGTGTGTGGGGACAGTTGTAGCTTGTGGTAGTCTGCTGCTGCTGAGCTGAAACTGTGTCAGTGTGCAAATACTCAGGTTTCACACATTCGTCATACCGCTGCCACACGCTGCAGTCTCGTGCATGTTTGTGTGTGTGTGTGTGTGTGTTATTGCTCGGCTGCACCGCCTCGTCCTGCACGCCTGGATGGGATTACTACCGGGCTCTTTAATTATCTCAGAGGGCGAGCGAGGTAGAGATTGTGTGCGAGAGAAGGAGAGAGCGAGAGAGCGGGGAAGGGAAACGAGAGAGGAGCGGAGATGACAGCCCTTGTAAATCTGCCCCTCTTACTCGCTTCCTCGTCCGATAAAGGAGGAGAGGAGGAGGAAGAAGGGAAGGGGAGGATGGAGTGAGAGAGAGGGTGCAGCAGGAGGAGAGGAAGATGATGAAGAAGGAGGGGATGGAGAGGGAAAGGAATAAATGAAATCAGAGGAAATGGAAGAGCGATTTCGTTGAGAGCTGGAGATGAGCGACGGACAGGCAGTGGTGATGAAGGACTGGATGATTGGGAGGAGGTTGCATTAAACACACACATGCAAAGCGTTTATGTCATGCTGCAGAGCTGCACAGTGCACACAGTGCCAACCGAGAGTAAACACACCCATATGCTCACTTTCTCTTTTTCTGTCTACACATGCTCTTTGCATTTCCCCTGCAGGAAACCGTGTGTGTGTGCAGTGCAGTATGCATGTAAGCGTTAACACAAACCGACAGCCCACCAGCCTGCCTGCACCTGCCGTGGTGCAATAATCAGCACAAGACGCTTCCTGATACGTTTGACCTTGACTTTAATCGGCATCCTTATCAAGCGTTTGTGTTTATCGCCTTCAGACGTGACGGTCACATCACTGTCAACGTGCTGCGATATGTTCCAGACGTGTGTCATTTACTGGGATTACTGGTACAATGATGGTGGTGATGTGGTCAGGGACAAGAGGCGTAATTGAAGCTGAATGGATTGAAGGAGGAAGTGCGTTTTTGATGGGTGAAGGAGAGTGTCGTCTGCATACTAACAACAGCAATGGTCATTTTACATGTGTTTCTGCCAGGACCTTCTCTTAGTCTTTGATTATCTATGATTATTGTTACAGTGAAGCAAAGATAGAAGTATAAGGAGTATCATGACACAGCACAAACTCACAGGAAGGAGGCTGGGTTGGATGGGTGGACGTTCAAAGTGCCTGAAAGAGAATATCGTCAACAAAGACAAAGCTATTGTTCCCGAAGACAAAACGTAATTCAAATATTTATAGATACTGTAATCTGAAATTGTCTGATGAATGAGAACCCGTAACTGATTAACCAATCAGACTGTCCTTCAGTAAGGGGATTGACTTGTGACTTCCTGTTAGAAATGACGCTCAGTTTAGTCGTGATCATTTCAGGAGACCAGCTCTGAATCTTCTCAGAGAGTTATCTTGACGTCTGAAATCAGGCACGATCAAACGAACTTGAGATTAATTAACTGCTTATCACGAGCAAAAGAGCTTGTATCCTTTGAAACATCAGATCTCATGGTTTCTGTGACTCCTACGACGTTTAAAATGCTCCCAAAGTAGAAAACTCACGATGGAGAGGTTTGGGCTTCACTTTTGGGGGAGCTGGTGTGTCATTGTCATGAGCGTCAACCTTGCAGCGGCAGTTTAGAGTGGAAGAGTAAACAACAGAGACCGGTTTGTCGGTTCAACGAGTGACCATGTTAATGCGCCTGTGGTTGTCGTGGTTACAGCAGCTGCTGAAAACGGGAAGAGAATACATAGCTGTCTGCGTGAATGCCTCTTTGTTTTTTGTCCTTTCGATCACAAAATAAACTTCTCTGTTACGTCTTGGAAGTTTCTGCAAACGTGTCATGCAGACCGCTAATGCTCAGTCGTGTTTTGAACGCTGCGAAAACATGAAGAGAGCTCAAGATGTTGCAATGCAGTGAAGTCGGTTTCAGATTGGTTATTCGACAGAAAGGAGCGTGCCTGTTGAAAATCCAACCTTAAACTAACTTCACTGCTCAAGTAGACACTGCAGTTTATTTCCAAACTCCCAATAATGTTCAGTCTCAGAATCGTCCACGTCTGCGTCAGGATGCATGTTGGAGTCTGGACTTTTCTACACCTTTTGTGCAACCTCGCTTATCTTTCTTTGTACTGCAGCTCCGCATCGACATTTAGAAGCAGGTGAACTGATTGACCGGCAATAAACACAAACACCAAACACGTTAATTGATATATTTTCAAGTCGATGATGTCATTTTCAGGACAGCCAGAACCCTGCAGCAAGAGAGAGACGGGGGGGGGAGAGGGGAAGTGAAGGGCTGTGTGTTGAGATAATTGGATGTAGTGAGGAGAAGGAGGAGAGCGTTTCAGAGATCTGAAGGAAGATGCGAGACGTGAGAAAGAGCGAGCGGAGAGGAGGCAGAGGCGGAAGACGCTGAGAGAGAGACAAAGAAAGGAAGGAGAAGAAGAAGAAGGAGGAATGGGAGGAGACAGGAAACGGTGCCTGGGAGTGTGAGGCTGAGGCTGCTGCTGCCATGGCAACCGTACAGGTGTTAAAGCAGGTCAATTGAATGCTGGTCGGCGCTCTGCCAATGACCAAGAACCCGTGCGTGTGTGTGTGTGGATGCAGTCTATGGTTTGTCCATTCATTACCAGCAGAGTGTGTGTGTCGCCTACTGATCTGATCTGTGTGTCACGTGTGTTGACAACATTAAAACTTCGTAACACTTATAAAAGGATGTTAAAGTTGCAAGGTGGGGCCTCCATGGATTGGACTTGTTTGTCCAGCACTTCCCACAGATTGGATTGAGATCAGAAGTCAACACCTTGAACTCGTCGTGTTCCTGAACCATGTCGGCAGTGTGACAGGGCCCATTATCCTGCTGGAAGAGGCCACTGCCATTAGGGAATACTGTCTCTATGTCAAAGTAACATTCACATGAATGGCAAAGCCCAAAGCAAGGCACTGCCTCCCATCACCTTCTTCCCATAATGCATCCTGGTACCATGTTTTCACCAGGTGTTGCAGCCTAACACAACAAACCCACTGCCAGGTGGCATTGTAACGAGATAATCAAGCTTATTCACGTCACCTGTTGGTGGTCGTAATGATACGGCTCATCGGTGTATATAATCATCCTGTTCTTATGACTCATACATGACTGAGTTTTACTCTTGTGTTGGTTCAGTTGGAGCTTATTTTGAACTTTTTTAGCTTCAGACTGTTGCTAATAGTTATTTTAATCCATCATTATGTTCATTGTTTGGTTTTTAAAGATGCTGAAAAAAGTGTCGTTACAATTATCGTATTGCCGGCACCACGACGATGCTCATTTTGTCCAACCAAACGCCCGTTTTCTAACATTATTTATTATTAAAAATAAACTAAATTAGTGAAATGATTAGATAAAAACTAGCAAAGCTTAAGAGCTGGAATATATATGAGCTACAAAGCCAACACGACCAGCAGCGACAAGACTGATCTAGTTTTTTTTAATGCCTGCAAGCACTGCCGGTGGGTAGGTGTCAGACGAGGCCATTAACTTTGCGCTCCCAAATCAGCCTTTTTTCTACATTTTCCACGGCAAAGATTCACATCGATACGTTTGAAGTTTCAAATAAAGCAGGATGAGATATTTCATTGTTAAAAAACACTTCTTACACATGTACAAGAGATGAGAGGTACCACTTCGACCACAGGGGGCGCCAAAATCAACACAAACTAAAGTTCCTCACAGGAGCTTTAAACTAATCTCAAAATACTGAATTTAAATGAATTTTCTGTCAATCAAGTAACTGATATTGTCTGAGCTGCACTCTTAAAAACTGCTTCGTAGGTTAGTTTGTAATAAAACAACATATTTTAAAAGTTAAAAGTTCTTCTGTCTGAAATGTCACAAAGTTTGAAGCAGGAAGTTACACAAAAACTGCTCGAGTAAATAAAAGAAGCTATGTTCCACAACTTTCACCAAGCACAGTGCAGGTGATCTTTTATTGTGAGTGTTTCTGTACAATATAACAACCAAACGTAGTCATTTAGATTTATAATTTAATGCACAACTTCACATATGAACAGGTGAGTTAATAATTTGGCAGGAGCGTGAATCCTTTAATGTCCGCTGAGCTTTGACTTTGTCTCAGACCTGTTTGTTCTCAGACTTTATTGGCCTCAGCTCTTCTTCACCGTGTCTCCTGTAAAGTGCAGACTGTGTGTTTCTGCAGACTCTTATTAGCTGATAGCTTCTTTCTTGCTCATCAGAATTAATGGGGTGTTACAGCAGAGGAAGATGGAGGCAGTTCAGAGCAGACGCTGCTCTTTGCTTTGCATTTTAACATTTGGTTCACTGTGTTCTTTGTAGTAAATCAGCCTCCTGAGAATACTGCTGCAACAAATCCTGTCTTTAAAGTTCCAATATCTTTGTCTTTCTCTGTCCTTAAACATTGTGTTTGGATGTTTATGTCCTCCTTTATGGCTGTAACCTGAACGTCTTTGACGTCATGTGGGGCTTTTGGAAACACTGACAGACTTTCTTCACCATTTTGGATCCGATCGATCGATCCAGAACGTAATCGGCAGATTAACCGTCAGGGAAAATACAGTTGGTTGCAGCCCTCGTTGTGTTGAGGAAAAGATGGACAGAAGTTCAGACCTGTCAGAAAATGAATGATTATCACGTTTTTTATTATTATTATTATTATTATTTTTATTTTTTTTATTAAAAAAAAAAAAAAAGGGATGTTGTTTTGGGTAAATTAGCTTTAAAATTCAGCGTCAAATCAAAGTATTTATTTGTACAGGAATAGTTCAATTTGTGCACAGACAATTTGGGCTGTCACGGTAACCGCGATACCAACGGCAATCGCAGGCTGGACCCAGTGATGTTGCTCGGGACGCGCCCTGCGTCTCTGATGCATTAAAATCTAAAGGGACGCAGTAAATTCACTGTCCATGCGTCTCAGGGAAGCTCCTCATCTTTCCAAAACAAACGATACAGTAATCAGTAAAAGAAACCTGGCTGTCAGAACACCGCTGTTTCAACCCTCTTGCGCATCTAATCAGTGCAGACGAGCCCGTGTGCAGTCTCGCGACATGCTAGTTTAGCCGCTACAACAACAACTAGCCTGTCACCTCGGATTTTATCTCAACAAATAAGGAAACAAACTTAGCAGTGATCATAAACTTGCTCATGCTGTGTTCGCTCACGTCGATCGTGTTTTACCATCTGGGGGACACGATGTAGTGAAACAAACAGGACACCGGCAGCAGGCCGGAGCTGCTGTTAGTGCTTCACCATGGTTCAGTGCCGTCACAGCCATGCAGAGAGTTAAAACTGGTCTGCTCTGAGCATCTTGTTTCCTCCTTGTGCTCAAACTTTTCTTCATTATGACACTAAACTAGAGATCGCTTGTTAGTAGGAATTAGTCTGAAGAAGTTTGGGCCGGCAAAAAAGAGGATTTCTGTCCAAACAAAAGACTCGTTTATCTGAAACTTAACTGAAAAATGTTTAAAAGGCTTAGTATGTAAAAAAGGCTTAAAATATGACTGCTTCTTTACAGTGCTTCTACCTAAAGTGCTTTAAAATTCTGACTATTATTGAGCCATTAAAAAGATGCAGTCACATCAGCTGGAGCGTTTTCGGCCTGGTCAGTTTGCTCTTGTATCTGCTGCGCAGCTCCGCGTGTGTGTCTGAAAAAGGGCCTGAGAGCAGGTGGGACATTTTAAACCTTAATTCATCCCGGGAGGTGCTCTCTCGCCGCTGCTCCCGAGCTGCTCTCTTTCTGCACCGCTTTGCTCTTTTAAATCCAGTGTGAGGAGTGCAGCCGCGGCTTCTCTGGCTCTGTGTGAGGTTAGTGCCTTGCTGAGAGGAACCTCAGCGGTTGTGTTTAAAGGTGGAGGGAGCATTAATCATCTGATCGGTGGACTCAGCGCCCTCACAGCTCCTGGGTCGGATACTTCAACACTTTAGGCTGCTGTGGCTTCCACTGTATACATTCTTTCCCTTGTGTTGTGACTGCTGTAAGGGACACTCAGACCTGCCCCGCATGCTTAAACAGAGCTGATGTGACAGGAAGCAGAGCAGAGTCAGACCCTGTGACTGTCTATAAAGATGGCCGACGCGTCTCTGCTGCAGTAGAGATCAGCTGGTGGAGCCACAGTATCGACGTCCCACCCCTTCCTCTATCCAAAACACACCTTTACCTTGTGGCCTTGACGCGTTGGAGCCCTCAGGTGGGCTCAGTCTGTAGCAGAACAGCTTCTTGTGTCGGTCTGAAGCAGATATTCACGCTTATGGAAAGTTCAATGACTGTAGTGTTACTGTTAGTTACGTCTCCTCTCGACGTTCCTCCTCTACTCTGCTGCTCGGGAACAGAACGCTGCTGGAGCCTGACTTGTCAGCAGAGCTGTCAATCATGAGGTCACACATCCTTTTTATAGCATTAAATATCTATTTAAAAATAAACTTGTCAGAAAAATGAACACTTGGACATAAATCAGCATGATAAGAACTAACTATAATGACAGAAACCATGTTTGAGAAAAGTTTGACTCATGTCCCATCTGTTAACATGGAGGAGGCGGGCTTTATGAGCTATACTGCAGCCAGTCAGCAGGGGGCGATAGAGAGGGTTTTGCTTCACTTTTAAGGAGCTGTCATGTCGGCCATCTTTTTTTATACTGTCTGTACTCAGACTCGGTTCAACAGAGGCCCAATCCCAATCTCCAAACTCATAAACTCACAGACTTTCTGCAGACTTCCCGCAGACTTTCCTGTGACACTTACCCAGAGTTCATAGCGAACTTGGTGACGTATACAAACGTGATTGTCCAGCCCCTCACTAAATGTAAACAAATGTTCATTCATTGAAGTAGTGTTCAATAAAGTTTGACCACAAAATAATAATAAATGTAAACAATGCGAGCGGTGACGGGAACCGCAAATACGTTTATCTGTAAGTGACAACAATTTAAATATTCGCATGAATTAAATGTAAATGCCTTTCTGACTTTTGATAGTTTGTTGAATAAAGTTTATCTGATCTTAAAACATGTAAAAACTGTAAGACACACAAATACATGCTGCAGGTTGGTAGATTTAATGGCCCATCTGGTTTCCAGGCACGTGTGACGCCATGATCGTGCATCCCATTCCTCATTTTTATGCAGTTCTCAAACCCTCACAGACTCCTGCGCTTCACACCTGACGCCATTAAAGCCTGTGAGTGTTCAGTGCTTAGGCTTTAGGGTGGAGATTGGGACTGGGCCACAGACTCAAGGAATGGCTGACCTTGACGAACCAGCAATTTTCAAAATAAAAGCGTCTGTCTCACTTCAAAATCCGTCACCTACAAGAAGGTTTTCAAGTATCTGTTCTTCTGTGTCTCAGTCTTGTGAATGATTCACGTTAGAAAATCCTCAAATGAGGCAAAAACAAGGACGTCCCTCAAGGACGGAAGGTTTGGAGTTTGGCTCGAGGGTCGACTTTTTGGGCAAACCTGAAGAAATAAAATGCTAATGATGATACAACAAGTGTCTGATATGATACAATAATGCAAGTGTGACACTTTTTATCCAAAAGGTCAAAAGTCAGGGGTTAAAGCGTGTCCTCGACGCAGTTTGCCTCCGACCCTCGGCCCTTTGCTGCATGCCGTCTCCACTCTCTCTTCCCTTACTCTATCAACTGGCTAAGGTCAAAGGTCAACTTCACTATGACATAATAAGGTCCTGGAGGAACTCTTCTCTGGCCTGTGTGAAATCGGAGGAACACCTGGAAGGGATATCTTCGATCTTGGTGCTCAAAGGTCAGGGGTCGCCGTGCCCTAAACATCCGCCGCAGTATCTCACTAGAGCCGGGAGGGAATTTTATTACATCTGGTTTATTTATTGATCTGTTGATTGATCTATGTCATAGAGAGAGAGAGAGATTGATTGTGATGCACCTGATCCGACAGCAACATCCTCCTATTACTGCATTAATACAACACAGCTTCACTGACCTGCCCCACACACACATACAGCCCGCATGTATGCGAGAGCTGCTGGTCACTCTCGTCACCTCCAGTGTTTACAGGAAGTGAGTGTTGAAGGGAGGAAGGAAAGCAGCCGGGCTGCAGCGACACAATACGAGACTGAGGAGAGGAAAGGCAAAGAAAACATCAGAACGGAGATTTGACGGTTCAGATATCGAAGCACATTATTTCAATATCCTGGTTTTTGGAGAATTATGTGGTTCTTAGTCAGAGCACTGTTTTCACACTCCTGCCTCATATGTCAGGCTTGCTTCGGCTACAGGCTCCAGCTAATAATAAGGATGTGAGAAACTTCCTTTCTGCGTTTCTTATGAGTGTGCGAATAGCAAATAACAAAGATAAAACAGCCTGTCTCACACAAGTTCTGTTGTTAATTAACGTTCCCTGCAAGTTACAGGACTGCTGAAAGTAAATGTAGCCCTGTATGCACGATGTTTACTTGCCTAACTAATAAATTGCCTAATAAATTAATCAGTTAAAGGAAAAAACAACAATATTTCCTGGTTTCTTTCCTGCTCTGTGACAGTAAGCTGAATGTCTTTGGGTTGTGGACAAAACAAGATATTTGAAGACGCCATGATCGTTGGTTGCAGCCCATACTCATATACTTTATATGCTAATGTTGTGCACAAGTATTGGTGCCATTGGTGATGACATTAGTTTTTTTGTTGTACCTTTTATACCGTTTGGTTCATTTCTCACTAACTACTGTTGGAAATAGTAGTCACAAGTAACTATTTCTAGACTCAAGGTACGCTTTCTTACTTACCTGTTATTTGTTCTTTTAACCACATAAACACAATCTGTTAAAGAGGACTGAAAGATACAGTTGAGAGCGTCTGAAAACCCAAAGGTCAGACAGGGGCAGACTCAAGCTGTTTTAGGGTCAGGGGTTAAAATACCAGAAAAGGGCACCAACATGCAGAGAAACACCAATGCACAGAGCATTTACGAGCTTCAGGCAGCTTCAGGCTCTTCTTAAACCTCCCGACCTCGATTTGTAATTGCTTTACATTTTATTGATTCATTTTAGTTTTATTATGAACATACTTAATTATTTGAGTACATTTTAGGTTTTGTCTTACACACCTGTATTTCAGTCGTCCTTTTAATGATCTAATCTTTGTGTCAAATGTGATTTTAACATTTTATCCAACTGTCCTCTGATCCTTTTAACGCTCTGTTGTCGTAAGTACATTTTCTGACTATCTGTACATTAGTATTATTTTTTGGGGATTATTTATTGCTACATTTGAAAGACAATAATGGTACTTCAGAATCCACTACATTTCTCGTTACTCACTACTTTAGCGCTGAAGTCAGCCAATGAATTTTCTTTTCTAAAATCTGAAAGACAATAAACTGGGTTCGCGTAGTGCTGCGTGCGGTTTGTCTAAGTGGTGTTGCCGTACGTGCACCTTGCGCATCTTCATGCTTGAACGCAGAGCAAACGTCAGATCAGGCAGTTCATGTAGCGGTGCTAATGATGGCTACGGCTGACATTTTTGGCTGTTCCTATTATCGCTACTGTTATTTTGGAGCTGCAAATCTGTAAATCTGCAGCATGTGGGTTTAAAAATTTAAATAATGTTGTCTAAATAAACATAACGTAGTTTGAATACTTTAGTATTTTTAAAAGCAAGCACTCCAGTACTTTAACTCAGATTGATCAACTTTCACTTGTATCAGTCCAGGAGTATCTAAACTTTGACTCAAGTGATGAAGTTGTGAACTTTTTCCACCAATTTGTTGGAACACTCAGCCCCTCCAGGAAGTTGCGATTGTGCAAATGTTCCTAACTTTCCACCAATCAGAGGCTCTGTTACTAATGTGAGTCAGTGTTGATCTTTAAGATTGTTTGAGATAGTAATCCCCCTGTCTCTTATCAATTGTTTTATGCAGCCACAGCAGCCGAAATAACAAGTCGAACAGCGTAAATGTATTTAACAACATGTAGATTCTCCTTTGCAAATATTGATAACAAAAGATTTACTTTTTACTGGCTTTATTAGGGCGTTTGTCCCAGTTGCTGAAAGTGAATGAGTTGTGTTCAACAGAAAAAAATAAGCCCAAAACATCCCATCTCGCATTGCAACTTTAAAAAAGCTGCTGCAAAATCAGGCATTTTAGGCCGCAACAATCACTTGAGAGACGGAACATTGGGCGGTCTATCTGCGGGCGCTTCTTGGATAACTTAATCGTCCTTCTCTCATAACTTTCTGTGCACGTTGACCAGCTGACCGCCTCATGAAAACTCCTTCAAAGTGAAGCTCGGAGGTGGAGAAAGGAAGGAGTATAGGAAGTGGGAGGCACAAACGCCGGCACCATCAGCTTCCTCCCTTTCTCTCCTCTCACAGAAACACTCTGTCCTTCTCCCTCTCCTTCTCTATCTTTCCCCCCTCACTCGCTCGTAGCCACAGCCTGAATGA
Organism: Semicossyphus pulcher; assembly: GCF_022749685.1. Taxonomy (NCBI): domain Eukaryota; kingdom Metazoa; phylum Chordata; class Actinopteri; order Labriformes; family Labridae; genus Semicossyphus; species Semicossyphus pulcher. Next base: position 14,740,801 of record NW_027211695.1, on the reverse strand, counting down.
GTCACTGGGTTTACCTCAGAAGGCAGCCGGCCTCTCCTCCTCCTCCTCCTCTTCCTCTCCTGCTCTTTCTCCACTTCTTCCCTCCGAGTTTACATGTGTGTGATAGTTTCAGTGGCGGAGAGAGTTCAGGAGCACAGACATGGAGGTTTTCTGGTCCAGAACAGGTAGGAAACAGCGGGAAGGGTTCGGTTTAACGGGAGAAAACGCTTAAAAGTTGTATCAGGGAGCGGAGTGGTACTGATAGGAGGAGTTCAGCTTCTTCTCACGATAAGAAAATCTCAGGAATGTTACACTTGACATCAGCGCGGTGACCATGTGTCTGCATGGCCTACACGAGTTAACTTTATATGCATCTTCTGCGGCTGCTGCTTCTGTGATTTCAGGCATTTTTGAGGCACTTTGAAGGCCGAAACGTTCCTGTTCTTGAACGTCACACATTGCAGAAGCATGACAGCTGCAATAGGAGTGTTTGTGTGCGTGTGCTGAGGTCTGGCATGAAACTTTTCACAGTTTTGAGAGACAGTAGCCTCGTAACGCCTGGTGTTTGTTGTACAGCTGAAGAATTTCACAAGGTATTAAAGAAGGAACGCATTTAGTGTTGCAGAAAAGCCTTAAGAAATACAGTATGCTGTAAATAACGAACACTACAAGCTTTAACAGACCCCGTTGTTTGCATAATCCTTGTGCATTAATTGATCATAAATAAAGGCCCCAAAAAGCAAAGGCCTTTGTCTTTCACCTCATTGTTCTGTCCTTTTGTTGACGTCCTTATGCTACTTCACGTGCACTGTACTGTAAAATGTAATGACAATATGCGGGCAGCAGGGGGCAGTCTCAATCTCGCCTAGGGGGGATTGTACTTTGCATAATTCTTGCATAATAACTGATGTAAAATAAGAATACAGTCGTACGTACTCCAATTGTATCATTATTTTACCTGCACTGTAAAATGTAGTGACAGCATGCAGGCAGCAGGGGGCAGCAGCGATCTTACTGCATGATGCTAGAACACTCTTTGCATAATATATGATCTTAAATAGCTAAAGCATCCATCTTTTGTTTCACCGTGTTGTAATTCGCCGATGATGTCATTATGTCACGGTACGCGTGGTGTAAAAGATGTTGACAATGTGGTGGCAATAGGGGGCGACACTGATCAGGGACACTGAATACAAACCATAAGAGAGAGAACAGAACTTACAAAACAGATTTTTGCATTTAAGGATACTTCAAGATGTTACACCACAGTAAGAAAAGGTACTGATGTAAGGACTGTATTTCTATTCAGATAAAAAATTAAATGCCTGATATAAACATAATTTAAATATCTTCTAAGGGTGTTAAGAAATATTTAGCTTGTTTCTACAAGCTGAGAAACATCTGATTTTTGTATTTCTTAACACATTTGTAACCCCTTCAACGTGAGACAAAAGTGTTGCTAACCCTGTTGAGTTTCTATTCCGCTATAACAACCTGCTCACTGTACATTATTCCGCTTATTGCACGGCTAATGTTTACTTCATGTGTCAGACCGACGTCAAACTTAGTGGTCTTCTTTCGGCAGATTGCTATGATTACAGTTAGTCCTGCAGATTCTGTGATTAGAGCGGCATCCCTAGCAACGCTCTGTTCTTTGTAGCAACGGTCTGCTATCGAGAAACAGCAGACCTCGGAATGCCGCAATTAACCAATCAGAATCAAGCATTTAACACAGCCGTGTAATTATATGGTTTCTTGGCTTACACAACTTTTTAGAAAAAGGTCGTACAGAAACGTTCCACTTTTGATTTCAGCTTCACGTCTGGCAGAAATCATTTTATTCCGACTGTGTGTCTGTTTTTGTTCCAGCTCTTCATGTGTTGCCTGATCAGATGGAAATAATCGAGCTGGCTTGAGGAGCATTTTATACACGTTTGGCCCACAAAGTTTTGATTGGAGATTTACATGCTGACATGAGACACAGACAGCTTGGTGTGTATGTTTGTGTGAGTGTGTGTGTGTCATCTCCCCTGAAAGCCTCTTTGTGTGTCTATGATCCCACACTTTACACTCTGTTCGTCTCTTTGGCCCTCGAAAACTCTTTGCACATGCCTGTTAAGGTACCACAAGGTCACGTGAGGTCATCTTTGTGTGTGTGTGTATGTGTGTGTGCTGGTTGTCACTGCTCGCACACACACAGACAAACGCACACATTGGTTAAATGATGTTGCTGAAAGTGCATTTTGACTCTGGCATGGTCACAGTGTGGTTTTGTGTTCAGCTACAAAGGTTTCCAATAGAGCAATTATTATAATACACACACACACGCGCACACACACACACACACACACACACACACACACACACAGCTGCGGCTAAGCTTCCATTTTACACTCCAGTATGGAAAACCGAGGCAATAAGGCATGAACCATGACACGCAGTCACATGACAGCAGCACGTACACACAGAATTTCACACACTGATACATCATGCTGCAAAAGTACTCTCAGGCTGCTCTTATTATCTCTCTCTCTCTCTTATTCTCTCTCTATGTCTCTCGCCCTCTCTCCTACCCCTGCCTGAGTTTAATAACAAAGTGAAAGGGGGAATAGAAATCAAATATCATCGAGTTCTTATGCAGATTAGTTGCTAAATGCGGCAACTCGATTGTCAACCCAGCTGCAAAGAGCGATGGACAGAGTGATGGGAAGAAGAGATTTAGAGAGGAGGGAGAAGAAGAAGAATGAGAAGAAGTAGAAAGAGAGGAAGAACAGATAAAAGGAAGGAGTAGATTGAGAGGGGAAGAAGAAGAAAGAGAATAAAAGGAGAAGAAGGGTTACAGGAAGAAGAAAAAGAAGAGATTCAGAGAGGAGGGAGGAAAGTAGAAGAAAAAGAGGAAGAAAAGGAAAAGGAAGAATAAGAAGAGGAGATTTAGAGAGGAAGAGGGAGAAGAAGTCAAAGAAGAGGAAGGAAAGAAGAGATGAAGAGGAAGAGATTTTGAGAAGAAGAAGAAAAAGAAGGTGACAAGGCAGAAGTAAAAGGAGAAGAAGAAGCAATGAAGAGGATAAGGAAGTAAAAGAGGAAGAGATTGAGAGAGGAAAAGAAAGAAGAAGAGGAAAGCAAGAATGAAAAGAGGAGGTGGAATAAGAAGAAAAAGATGAAGAGGGAGACATTGAGAGGTGGAGGAAAAGAAAGAAGTACAGAATGACAGCTTTAGTTAAAGGTTCCAGGAGAACAATAGAGAGAGAGCAGGTGATTCATTCAGGGATAACGAGGAGGACAGCAGACAGGTGTGATACATTCTCCTCTGCAGGTAGAAAGTCCTGAACTCCTCCTCCACCCTTAAACACACACGCAGGCCTCACATGCCAACATTTGTGGTGAACTTCCTGTAATGTTTACACACTCGTCTGTAAGTGTGTGTGTGTGTTTGTGTTGGTGAATCTAAATTAAATGAGCGTATAAATGATGGCTTTGACCCGAGAGTGACTTTCCCTGCAGTGTTTTGGCTCCATATCAGCTAGGCTAGTGTGTGTGTGTGTGTGTGTGTGTGTGTGTGTGTCTTCTGGCTAAAACCAACTTTATCTTCTCTTTTTGACTCCAGTTTCTCTCAGTTTGATTTATTTTCCGTCTTCAAATAACCAGCATAAGTGTGAAGCTGGAGCCAGCTAGCTAACAGCTAACGGCTAGCTTTGTTTGCTAGCTTAAAGCCACAGATGAGCAGTTTTTTATTTCTGTTTGTGTAAAGATTAAACAAACCCCATAATATAAACAAACTTCTTTTACACTTTAGATTTTCTGTTCAAATTGTGGCCCAAATGTGAACTGAGTAGGACATTGAAGAGTCTACAAACAGACTAGTTAGGGTAGTTGGGGGACAAACCACACTTTATAATGGAGAGACAGTTATTAAATAACTTTAAACACATCTTTAACATTCAGGTTTAGGTCATTAGGATTACAAACGTCAAGGTGTTGTGAAAGAATTGTTCTGTAACTCGCTCCTCAGATCTGTGCAGAGTGATTTGTGTTTATTAGAGCTGTCTGTGCGCTGAACAGGAAGTAGATGGAGAGCTGGAGACAATGGCTTCTGGAAGCAATCTGACCGAGACAGCACAGTCCTCCAGGGCCAGTATGTGTGTGTGTGACTGTGTGTGTTGGTGTGTGGTGTTATTGGAGGTGGTCTGGGCAAGATCAACCCACCAAGTCCAGTCCAGCGTGGGAATAATCCTGAAGGAGAGGCAGAAAAGAAATATGTCGTGGGAGCTGGTATCAGTCGCCGGGTGCCAGTGGGGGTTGTAGTTCTTTTGTAAGACAAGGTTAACTCTATCAAAGAAGGCTGGAACTACAGGAAGTGGTGCCAAAAAAAATCGGAGGACCTGACAGCTGGTGATAAGATCCCTGTTGGGATTGTAGTCCATCCTACCTACCTAGCTACCTACCTACCAACATACCTACCTACCGACATACATACATACCAACCAACTTACCTACCTACCGACCCACCGACCGACATACCTACTTACCTACCTACTGACCGACCTACTTACCTAACTACTGACTGACATACATACATACATACTTACCTACCTACCTACAGACCCACCGACCGACATACCTACTTACCTACCTAACGAGCGACCGACGGACATACCTACCTACCTACTGACATACCTACCAACATACCTACCTACCGACATACATACATGCATACTTACATACCGACCGACATATCTACCGACATACGTACATACTTACCTACCTACTTACCTACCCACCGACCTATCTACCTACCGACATACATACATACCTACCTACTTACCTACCTACCGACATACATACATACCAACCTACTTACCTATCTACCTACCATCATACCTACCTACCTATCTACCTACTGGCATACCTGCCTACCTACCTCCCTACTTTACAACTGAACAGACACACAGCCTTTAATGTGTCAGGTGTCTCCTATGCTGCTTTTTGTCCCCCCTCTTATGTCCACATCTGTCATCCGGCTGTTTGCCGTCGTTTGAATACAAAAGTCAACCACTGAATCTCTGATCTGATGGGAAGTTTAAAAAAATATTAAACTCAGACTACACAAATGCCCACATTCTTAGAAAACCCTTGTGGATGGTAAAAATAGTGTTATTTGGATATAAAATACCAAAGCAGAGCCTGGATTACAGTCTGTTGGAGGGCAGAACGCCAAAATAAAAGCACAGTATGTCTCTTCCTGGTGTAGCTGTGTGCCTGCAGCCGCTTGTTGCAGTTTGTAGCATGAAATATTTAAAGCACCACAAGTGTTGTTCAGCATAAAATGTTAAAGTGACATCATGTACTGAGCGTGTAATACCGCTTTAAAAGACAAGCCTCGCTGCTTGGCAGGTTGTGTAAAGTGTTTCCTGTTTTATCCTGAAACATTTCAGAGTCTCAGAGGGAGACGAGACTTCAAACTGTTGCCGTCCAACTCCTCCGCGATTCTGTCCTCTGTGTCTCTCTCCTGTCATCGTCGTCTGTCTTTTGAAACTTTTATTTTGAAAGGGTGTGTAGTTGTGCAGATGTGATTCGCTTGGATGTTCACAGCTGTTCTGTGTGTGTGTGTCCGTGTGTGTGTGTGTACAGTACACCTTGGACCATCTGTGTAGAGAATGTATCTGCTACAGGGTCAGAGTGTGTGTGTGTGTGTGTGTGTGTGTGTGTGTGTCAGCTGTAAAGCGATAAAAATATGATTGATGTACTTCAGCAGGATGACTGCGCTCTGACCTCCTCTGATGGGGTCAAAAGGTCACGGAGAATGACCTTGGTGGAGGAAAAAAAACAGTGTGTGTGTGTGTAAATCGGAATGGGAGGGGTGGGTATCACTATTGACCTTGGAAGACCTGTAACATCACTTCCTGTCTGTGTGCCGCAGTCTTTTCCTCCTCTGGGGTGAGAGGCGGGACGCTTACACTGATACAAACTCTCTCTTGCTTTCCCATGTACGCACACACACACACACACAAACTTACTGACCTCCTGTAGAAGTAGCTGAGTCAGCCTCGGGGCCCTGCGCAGTGATGTCTGCAGTATGTGTGTGTTATCAATCACTGTGATAAATAATCAGGGACTGTGTGTGTGTGTGTGTGTCTGGATTTACAGCAGCAGTCGGTGAAGTGACACACAGTCCATCCTCAGAGTCTGAACATGAGTTAGAGGAGCGTTTGCTGAGTGAGAAGATTGAAGATCGACTTCAGTTAAATTCAAAAGAAAACTTTATTGACAACATCAGAGTACTTTGTGTGAAGGAATACTTTCTGTTGAGCACCAACTCCAGTTAAAAGACATTTTATTTTCAAATTGGCCCCTGTCAGTGGGTGGGATATGTCTGCAAGTGAACATTTTGTCCTTGAAGTTGATGTGTTGGAAGCAGGAATAATGGGCGAGCGTGAGGATGTGAGCGACTTTGACAAGGGCCAAATTGTGAAGGCTAGACTAACTGGGTCAGAGCATCTCCAAAACTGCAGCTCTTGTGGGGGTGTTCCCGGCCTGCAGTGGTCAGTATCTACCAAAAGTGGTCCGAGGAAGGAAAACCGGCGAATCGGCGTCAGGGTCATGGGCGGCCAAGGCTCATTGATGCTTGTGGTGAGTGAAGGCTGGCCCGTATTATCCAACAGAAGAGCTACTGTAGCTCAAACTGCTGAACAAGTTCATGCTGGTTATGATAGAAAGGTGTCAGAACACACAGAGCATCACAGTTTGTTGGGTATGGGGCTGCGAAGCCGCAGGCAAGTCAGGGTGCCCATGCCGACCCCTGTCCACTGCCTAAAGCTCCTACGTTGGGTACATGAGAATCAGAACTGGACCACGGAGCGATGGAAGAAGGAGGCATAGAAGGCGTACCATCATGTGGATGTTACACATACCACCAACCTAAACATTGTTGCAGACCAAGTGCACCCCTTCATGGAAACAGTATTCCCCAATGGCAGTGTGCGCCTGCCACACTGCAAACATGGTTCAGGAATGGTTTGAGGAACACAACAGCGAGTTCAAGGTGATGACTTGGCCTCCAAATTCCGCAGATCTCCATCCAATGGAGCATCTGTGGGATGTGCTGGACCAACAAGTCCGATCCATAGAGACCCCACCTCGCAACTTACCAGACTTAAAGGATCTGCTTCTAAGGTCTTGGTACCAGTCTAGTGGAGTCCGTGCTTGAACGGGTCAGGGCTGTTTTGGCGGCAAAAGGGGACCTACACCATATAAGGCAGGTCGTCATAATGTTATGGCTGATCGGTGTGTATAAGAAAACTTCAGGTATTCTTCTCAGCTCGGCCTGTTCAGTGTAAAATGTGCAGTAAAGGTTATCAAAGTCTTATTTGTAGTAATCTCTTTGTGGTTACTCGTGTGTATGTTTATGGCCCCACACTGCACCTGAATCACATCATAACACACCTGTAAAGTGTCTGCGAGTCGGGCTGCTGATGACCTTATTTGACTTAAATGATGAGAGATTATCACAGGAGGAGAGTTTAAGGGGATCTGAGGGGATTTAATAGTTTGTAGACGAGAACAAATGAAGATTTAGAGCATATTTGGGTCGGATGTTCACACACAGCCAGCGGTGCAGCTGCAGAGATAAATGACAGCATGGATTATGGAAACAGCTGCTCTGGGAAAACAGCTTTTAATCCTCCGTCTCTTTTAAGGTGGATCTAACAATGACTCACTCATTAGCTCATTGTGGTTTGCAGAGACTCCACAACATATTCCTGGCATATCAGCAAATTGAACCAATCTGGATTTGTTTACTGTAACAGTCTGTATTTATGCACATGTTGAAAACACAACAGCTTGATTTGCATTTATATATTTGTGCCGTTTCACTCTTGGGAGCAGCTGAGTGTATCTGCATCTATTAAATAAGGCCTGTCATGCCTTTAATGCCTTGCTACTGGAATAATAGTCGAGTTTGGAGACGCCTGATGACTGAAAGCAAAAGTGGAAAAAAACAGCGTGGACGTGGTTTGATAATATCAGCCTTTAAACAAAAGCAGCAGATTAAACATCACACAATGAAGGCGGAGTACAGCCACGTTATTAAGTCAATTGATTTGGAGGCGAGACAATGAGGTGACAGTGATGGATCCATCACATTATTTGTTCATTTTGCAGTAGTTAATAAGATCTGTAGCAATGTTGTAATAAAAATATGATTATATCAGTTTTCACATTTTAGGAGAGGTGCAGTCAAATGGGATAAGCCATAATCAGATGTATGGATGATTAAACATTGTAAATCGGCAGCTCTGTGTTAATTTATGACTAATAGAAGGCAGCAACAGACATTTTTAGCTGAGCTCTGGTGCTCAACAATGTGTGCTAAAGTTGTCTATCTCTCTTCTTTAAGACAGACATCACAATTAAAACCAATAAAATCGTTGATTTTTATGGGAAAGTGGACAATAGGAGGCACTGCTAGCTAAGCTGCTTCTCATGTTAGCTTCTTTAGGTGTTTAGCTTGTTTTAAGTTTCTGTATTCATCAGGGGAGTTTTACTGGGATATCAATTACTCGCAGAGGTCTCCTTCCCTCCTAAACAAACATACATAGTAACCAAAACTTTCACCTAAAAATCTTCTTGCGGACAGAATTCAGCTGGGTAAGCTGCTGCTAACATTAGCTTTGCTTTTGCTTAGCTTGTTTTAAGGAATCTGTCTACTGGGGGCTGAATTATCTTCTAATTGTCTCATTTTCTTCAAAACAAACAGACCTGGTAATAAAAACTGGTAAAAAATTCTGAATAAAGCAGTTTCACGTTAAATCAGTGAATCTCTGATGCTCTCTGGTGAGCGGAGCTGCTGCTAACGTTAGCTATGCTTCTTTCTAGGTGCTATGCTTCAACCTCTCGGTGTTAATTGGTCACAACATTTGTACTGGGAGCTGAAATATCTCCTAACAAACAGACCTGGTGATAAAACAGGTAATATTCTAAATAAAGCAGTTTCAGGTTAAAAAATCAGTCTCTCTGATGCTCTCTGGTGAGCGGAACCGCACGTTGGCTTTGCTTGTTCAAGGTGCTTAGCTTGTTTTATGTCTTAAATCTCTCCGTGCTAATTGTTCTCACAAGATTTCTACTGAGAGCTAAAGTATCTTCTAATTGTCTCCAAACAAACAGACCTGGTAATTAAAAGTGTTTAAGTGTTTTAAAAATGCCTGATAAGATAATAATAAAGCAGTTTCACGTTAAAAAATCAATGTCTCAATGATGCTCTCTGGCGAGCGGAGCTGCTGCTAACGTTAGCTTTGCTTCTTTTTAGGTGTTATGCTTCAATCTCTTAGTGTTAATTGTTTGCAAGATTTCTACTGGGAGTTAAATTATCTCCTAACTGTCTAATTTTCTCCAAAATAAACAGACCTGGTAATAAAAACTGGTAAAAATACTGAATAAAGCAGTTTCACGTTAAATCAGTGAATCTCTGATGCTCTCTGTTGAGCGGAGCTGCTGCTAACGTTAGCTATTCTTCTTTCTAGGTGCTATGCTTCAATCTCTCAGTGTTAATTGTTCATAACATTTGTACTGGGAGCTGAAATATCTCCTAACAAACAGACCTGGTGATAAAACAGGTAATATTCTAAATAAAGCAGTTTCAGGTTAAAAAAATCTGTCTCTCTGATGCTCTCTGGTGAGCGGAACCGTACGTTAGCTTTGCTTGTTCAAGGTGCTTAGCTTGTTTAATGTTAAATCTCTCCGTGCTAATTGTTCACAAGATTTCTACTGAGAGCTAAAGTCTCTTCTAATTGTCTCCAAACAAACAGACCTGGTAATTAAAAGTGTTTTAAAAATGCCTGATAAGATAATAATAAAGCAGTTTCACGTTAAAAAATCAATGTCTCAATGATGCTCTCTGGCGAGCGGAGCGGAACGTTAGCTTTGCTTCTTTGTAGGTGTTTTGCTTCAATCTCATAGTGTTAATTGTTTGCAAGATTTCTACTGGGAGTTAAATTATCTCCTGTCTCATTTTCTCCTAAATAAACAGACTTGGTAATAAAAACTGGAAAAATACTGACTAAAGCAGTTTCATGTTAACAAAATCAGCGTTTTTCTGATGCGAGCGGAGCTGCTGCTAGAGCTTGACTTTATGTCTTATAATAAAAGAATGTCAGATGACTTAAATCTTTTATAAGGTTGAAAGATGTTACAAGCATCCAAGATTTGAAAAACAACAATGAAGTGACTTAAAACGGAGAAAGTAGTCTGCTCTAAGTGTTATACAGAACAGCCCTCCTGCCAACAGCAGATGCTAACGGAAAACTGTCGGCTTTTATTAAATCCTCAATTTTGGTGATTCATTTCATCTCTCCCTGACCACAGCTTTCTAATTAAATTACTTGCTCCATTATGTTTGGATAAATTAATTTTCATTTTCAAGGATTAATGTACTTGAAAGGCTCACTTCTGGGAATACCTGCAGACGCTAACCAAACCGCACTTCATTTAGTGTGGATTTAGTGAGGAGTTGTAAGTGCTGAGTGTTGGTGCGAATGCTGCATCAGAGGCTATTACGATTAAATCTCTTGTTTAACACTGAAAGTTAGACATATTTTTGGTGTGAATACTGAAAAATGTTGGAGTTATGTATTTTAAAGGACACGAAAAGTAGGAAAATGAAATATTACAGTTTTTACCGATTAGCATTAGCTTACAGAATCCATACATGCTCAAGATTAGCCATCATGTACATGTGAGAAGTGAATGAAAAGCTTAGTCATTCATGCTTATCTGTGTTTGTGTGTGTGTGTTTGCGTGTCTGATTTTCGTGTCACTGCAGTTTCCTGCCAGGCTTATTCGACTGTCTCCCCTGCAAACGCTGGCATAATAAGAGTGCGTGCATTGAAAATAACGGTTATTAGTTCCAAAAATACAGACATCCTCTCTGTGCGGCAGTTTTGAAGAGGAAGCTGCCGTGTGTGTGTGTGTTGCCAGTGGTGAGTCACGTTAGCTATCTCCTCGTCCGACTAACCATCACAATCAAAGTGACGCAAATCGCTGCGTCAGTAATTAGCATAAAATTGGATCTTTGTCCGTGTTAGCAAACATGGCTGAACGCATCCGGCGCTTCAATTAGGGCCCTGACTGACACGCACTACACACACACACACACATATATGAAAATACACTAATCCAGCAGGGGAGATGAAATCATGTGCATTTATCTGTCTCTTCTGGGGATTACATTCTTTGGATGCACGCACAGATTGCATACATGAATACACAACGGTACACACTCACACACACACAAAATGTACATGCGCACACACAAAAATGGCCATTTGGCATCTCGATTGTTTTGTACAGTCGAGCTTATTCTCCATGGCGGCTGAGCCAGGTGGATTAGTCCTGTGATTACACACACACCCCTTCTTATTACACCCAATTCCATTCCTCCACCCTCTCGCTTGTCCCCCATTTTGTTCGTGTCCGTGTGTAAAATGACGGAGATATGACAGAAGAAAGAAAGAGGAAGATGACGGAAAGCTCCGGGGAGTAAGAGAGGGATGACAGAGAAAAGAGGAAGAGAGGAACTTTGTGATTTCAGGGAATAAAGGATGAAATCAGGCGAGACATGGAAAGAGGGCAGAAAGTGATTTAGAGAAAGAGGGAGGAGGAGGATAAACGAGTGAAAGGAGGATGAATTGTGGCTCATGTCACTATAAATTACTCCCAGGCTGTAATCACTGCAGACAGCCAGGTCTCTCTGCAGAGCAGAGGAGTACAGACCCTTTTAGTGGATGTGTGTGTATTGATTCAGGAAGTGTATTTGTGTGTTTGTCTTTGATTGATTCAGATGCCGGAGACGCAAATCTGTTAATAAGTTCTCTGTTAAAATGGTTAAGAAGTCTTAAATACATTTAAAGGTCACTGATATTACATTTACAGGTATCGTACTTTTAGCCTTAAGCTAATACAACTGCTAAAGTAGATTAGTGTTGACAGATTTAATAGCATAGTTTGTTATTTGAAGACATTTGAAGATATTTTTAAAAGTTTAACTGATATTCTACGGAGGCCCTAAGCGGACATGCATCCATACATTTTATTTACTCTGTTCTCCCGTGATAACGAGTGATTTCCGGTTGTTTCCTCAAGATCTTGACTTATTTATCTCCCTGCACCAGGGTAACGTCACATGATCATAACTTAAAAAGCACAAAACAAACATAGAAACAGGCTTACCTCATTAGTGTGGGCGGTGGCAGCATGGCCTGCTCTGTAATATCACAGTGACCAGCGTGTTGTTCTGTTTTCTAGATCATCGGAAAATTAACCCGAAATATATCATGAGAAAACCAGCTTTGACATCCCGAGATAATGAGTTAAATTAATCCGATATAATGGGGAAAACCGGCCTTTGGTATCTCGAGATAACGAGATAAATTACTCCGTAATAATGGGAACACAAGCTTTGCTGTCTGGAGATAATGAGAGAAATTAATCCTTTATAATGGGGAACACAAGATTTGTTATCTCGAGATAACGAGATAAAAAAGTCGAGATCTCGGAAAAACGGAGTAAATAAAATGTATGGATGCATGTCCACTTAGGGCTTCCGTACTATGCTAAACAAAAAATGAGCTTTTGTTTACATTCTTCTTGAAATGATGAAACCAACAATGTTTCAGTCTGGCTCTCAGTATTTTTGACCGCCATACCATGTTTTTTTTGCTCTAAGACAAGATGTAAACCTTTAAAATGTTGCTGCAGATATTAATTGTTAAAAGTAAAAAAGTAATACCAATCATCAATCAATTGCAAAAATTGTTTTGCCTGTGAAATGTCAGAAAAACATTGATAAATGTCCGGCACAGTTTTAATTTTAGCTCCAATTTCAAGTTTCAAACACTTAAAGTTGTGTTTCTGAAAGTTTGAAATATTCGTCAGACAGATGCATCAATAACTGTATGACTGTATATTGTGTGCCTTTAATGCATCTTTGAAAACATCTTGTACTTCTTCACAACTCTTTAAATGTCTCAACTGTGTGCGAGTGTTAAAGTGTGTTTGCAATTAGTTGTTGTAAACAAACCCCTTCATTTACAGCCATTATTTATTAATGCACATGAATACTTTACATTCAGAGTCCATTAGTAACACTTTATGCTTCACTGCTTCAGTCCTCAGTGTGATGGCTGGCAGCAGATGAAACTCAAGAACTGGAGGAGAAGAATTAAATGAGATTTTCTCAGGCCTCTTTTCAGTAACTGAACACTTTAATAATTGATGCAGTTTGTGGTTTCCTCACTGACTTTGTCTGTGTTCTATCGTTGATTCTCCTGCAGGGGGCAGCACTGAGCTGCAGAGAGATCTCTGGCTGCAGCAGTCAGAATCTGCACATGCCCTCCACTCCCTCAGAAACACATGCACACACTCAATTTTACACCAATTAAGCCTCTTAGAGTGAATGTGACGTGCTGAGAGGGAACATTCACGCCTGTGTCCGGACCAGTGGGCGCTTTAATTTGCAGCTTTCTTCTTGTTTAGGCAAAGTCTCCTTAAAATATCTTCGACTGCCACAGCTGGGACGACAAATCCATTCAAACACCTTTTCCATGAGATTTGAGCTACATGCTGCATCTTTAAGGAACATGTTTTCTGCCGCTATTTTTCCACCTCTGGCATTGTTAAAAGTGAGCAGACACTCAGGGGGAAAAAGTGCTTTCAAGTTAAAAAAAAAAGTGCAGAAAAGCGGCCTTGATGATCAACAGAACCCATTTTTAACCTCACTGAATTGTCATGCTTGAATGTGGCTGTTCCTTGTAGGCCACCATTGATTTTCAAGGGTGATTTTTGGGGTTCCTGACGTGGTGGGCCTTTCTGTGTGGAGTTTGCATGTTCTCCCCGTGCATGCGTGGGTTCCCTCCAGGTACTCCGGCTTGTTTAAAAATTCCAAGATCTCCATTAGCCTTTGACTATTGTCGAATAGAAAAAAAAACTGAGTCTTGTAACTGTAAGGCTGAATGGGAGACTCTTTCTTTGTGTTGACAACAACACAAAATACTGCTGCAGTTGTATTTTGCATACACAGAAGGATAGACCTAAGTAAGCACTCTTGTCAAACTTGTCAACAAGACAAAAAAAGACAGATATATTCCAATTATGGGACTAAATTACGGCCAAAACACCAGTATATGTTGGACCAAACCAAGGCTAAAACACGGCCACATATATCCAGACAAACTAGGGCTAAAACACTGGTGAAAATTGGAACAACCCAGGGATAAAAAGGATACTTTAGACTTAATCAGGGCTAAAACTCCAATAAATATCGGCCATGAAAACCAAGTTTACAATACACAGTGCTTCGACAATTTCCTCCTTACTTATCCCAATTAATTTCATATTTAGCATGTATTTTCTCTCACATAAGCTCTGCTACTTTATTACCTTGCTAGCAAAGACACTCAGAGGTCAGTTATATTATCTGCATCGACCTTTGCCGTTACTCAGTCGTAAATACAAAGGTCAGTATGGATAATGTCTCCGTGCAGGAAGCTTTGCTCATTTCGGTAACGACACCCAGAAGTGCGGCTAACGTTCGGTTTGGGTCTCAATGCCGTCATTAAATCTCCTTTACTGCACGGCTTTTACTAACTGGGAGAAAACGCAGCACACATAACACACACACTTTGTTTTAGCAAGGCTTTTCAGCAGGAAGTGACAGCGTTATTTAAGACATGGCGTAAACGAGTCTGCTGAGCACATGGCTAATGCTAACGGAGGCTCATAAGTCTGTCATGTACAAATATAGACATACAGCTGGATCTCCTGACCTTTAAACCACCCAACATTTCCTTGTAAGCGTGTGAAAGATGCACAGATGTGTTTTTATCATCAAACATGTTACCCTTTTTTTCTGTGTGTGAGTATGCGTTAGCTAAGCAGTCAGCTAATGCTAACGGCGGCAAAGCACCAGCTCCTGGCCTATCAACCACTTTTCAATTCCTCATAAGTGTGTGAAAGATACACGGATGTATTTTTGACATGCGTACACAAAATCTGTGAATACTTGGGTGATGAAATGATAAAATTTGACAACTTTTTGTTTGTTCATGTGTCTAAAAAGAAGGAAAGTCAAGAAAAAGTGTGTGTCCGTTGATAACAGCTTGTCTAAATCTGCATTCTCCCGAGTGACACTTCCAACGCACACAAAGGGGAATGCATTAGCAATAATGGGTTTGCGAAACTTTTGCTAATGCATCTTTTTATGCCTGTATAGAGTACTGTGAAACTTTTGTATGTTTTTGTCCTGTGTGCATGTAAGCTTGTTTGTATGGACGCTATACAGTACAGACTGTCAAACCTTTTCACGCCTGAATGTGTCGGAGATAGAGATGCTTGTGTGTACGTGTCATCTCTCTCCCCGCTGTGAAAGTGGGCGCAGCAAAAATATCACCTCTGTGTTTTCTCCGTGTCAGCTGGAAGTAACTCTGGGTGTTTCAATCCTCTCTCACCTCGGCTTTTCTTAGTCTCTCTTTGTCCTCGTCAGTGCTAAAAAAAGGTCAGAGGGTGCACTCTCTCATCGGCAGGTAAATGTTGTACCTAACGGCATTAATGATTCATGATGATACTTTATCTACTAAATAGTTTGATAGCTAATGACGCTCAAAAGAACATTGCTATTAAATGTTGCTGTTTTATTAGGATTAGTCTGCTTGGTTAGGTTCAGAAAAAGATAGTGGTTTTGGTAAAGACTAGTATGTTGTTCTAGTAAGTGCTTTTGCCATTATCTATAGCGCTTATCCTGCTCAGGGGGCTGGAGCTGATCCCAGCTGTCATTGGGCGAGAGGCGGGGTTACACCTGGACTAATCAACAGTCAATTACAGGGCTAACACATAGAGATGGATAACCTTTCATGCTTACACCCACACCTACGGGCAATTTTAGAGTCACCAATGAACCTAACAAGCATGTCTTTGGACTGTGGGAGGAAGCCTGAGTACTCTGAGGGGAGATACACGCACTAGGAGAACATGCAAACTCCACACAGAAAGGCCCACTACGTCTGAACAGGGTTTCGAACTAGGAACCTTCTAGCTGTGAGGCAACAACGCTAACCACTGCACAGTTTTGACCTGGAATCTGCTTCTTTGTTTTATCATCTGAACTAAACAATCTTTGCTTCAGTAACAGTTACCCTTGAACATTCACATGTACCCAAAAATCCTCCTTTTGTATTTAATTATTTACCCCAAAACATTTTTCAAAGGAGAAAATAGTTGTTATTCCTTTAGAGAAATAAAAATACACTTTGAGTACACATTTGCACTGCCTATATGCTTTATTAGATGCCAATATTGGGCTTGATATTTGTTTATTTGTGATGTTTTAGTCCAATATTCATTGATGTTTAAACTACAATACTCATTTACTTGATAGTAAGCACAACAGACATTAGACTGGGTACGCGTGTTTGCTTTGATTGTCACTGTGATCTCCAACTTGACATTCATGTTCACTCTTTCTCTGAACATCTACCGTCACTGCAAAGCAATTCTCCCAAGAACCGTCTTTTCCCTTTCCTCAAAGCACTGTGGAGATTTGGGAGTTTTTTCCCTGTGAATCTGCCCAGTGATGCCCAGAGGCTTGTGTCTCTCCTCCATCCAATCCCTCCATCTTCCTTCCTTTTTATGTCACCGCCGTTACGTAAGGGAGGAAGGAAAGAGAGTGACATCCCCTCCGAGGAGGAGTGAATGTGCTCTGTGTAAATGTGTGCCTGTATGTGTATGGCTTCTGCTTAACTTTTAATCAAGAATTAATTGTTAACCTCAAAGGAAATGAAGTCTCCCCGAGGAATTCTCTGTCTCGTGTATCCGTCTGTGCCATCAGCTCTGAGGTTTGACAGCACGCCATGACTGTGGAAACACAAACCCGGTCATAAAAACCCAGGATACAGAACCTTCAATATTTCAATATAACCTACAGTAGGATGCAACCTTTACAAATTGTCACCCAAAGGTCAAGGTCCGAGCTATCTTCTTTTTATATTTATCAAAATTATCTATTAGGCCTCATACGTGCAAGTTTTTAGGAGCATAGCAAATACTTTATTGAATATAACTTCTCAACTAAGTGATTCATTATTTCAAACAACAGAGAAGCTAGGCTGACTGTCAGTTCAAAGAGTTGCATACTAAGTTAGCTAACAGTTAGCTTCTGTAAAACTGCTCAGACTGTGACTCCGCAATTTTCTTAAGTGTATTCTCAACACGCACAAGCATTGTACTCAATAATAGTCAAAACAACAAGTGGGAATTATCAAAGTTTGTTATTATTTAATCCGACAGAGGCTAGAATGACAGACGTACTATGCTCCTTGATCTGTGAGTAGCTAGCTTAGTTAGCTAACGTTTTTAATTTCTTTTGATACTGTCCAGTATTTTTTTACGCTTCTGAAATTAGCGATCACGCTTTGAGTTGCTAGCTGAGTTAGCTGACTTTTCAGCTTCTGACAGGTCAGAGTGTGAATTGCAAGCTAAGAAAGCTGACCTTTTTAAGCCTCTGACAGTACTGGTCAGACTGTGAGCTGTGTGTTGCTAACTAAGTAAGCTTAACGTTTTAGGTTTGACAATATTGGTCACACAGAATACTTAGCTTATTTAGCTAACTTTTTAGCTTCAAGAATACTGGTCAAACTATGAGTTGCTAGCAGAGTAAAGTGACTTTTTATCTTCTCACAATACTGGTCAGACTGTGAGTTGTTAGCTTAGTTAGCTGACTTTTTAGCTTCTGACAATAGCGGTCAGTCTGTGAGTTGCTAGCTAAATAAGGTGACTCTTTAGCTTCTAGGTTACTGGTGATACTGTGAGTTGCTAGCTTTGTCAACTGGCTTTTTAGCTTCTGACATACTGGTCAGACTGTGATTTGCTAGTTTAGTAAGCAGACTTTTTAGCTTAGTTAGCTATCTTTTTAGCCACTGTTACAATAAATACTGCTCAGACAATGAGTCAGCTATTTTTTTTATGTCTTCTCTGTGTGTTCTTTAATTATTTACTTATACATTTGATTCATAATAGCATAAAGGTTAGTTGTGACCGAGGGGAGGATTGTAATAGTAGCTGACAAGTTTAATAATATATTTAGCCAGGCAGCACACCCAGTTGTCTTATTAGATCTTTTTTATATCTCAAAAGAGCAAAACCAGACCTCTTTGAATGTCTCTACAAAATGTTATGAATAGTTTCCAGTCTGCTTCATTCTTCAGTGGTGTAAAAAGTGTACCATTGTCCTATATTCTAGCATCAGCAGCCCTCCAAAGCAGCATACTTCTTCAGAAGTCACTCTGTGACTGGCACATCGTGACCACAGAGCTTTGAGTTTTTCTCTTCTGAAGTGACAGGTCGTGTCTTCTTTCCTGTACTTGTGTCAAGTGACAGGCTGTCTTCTCCTTATGTCTTACCTGTCATGGCCAATGAAGACGTACAGACATGAAACAGGAACGGCCAGTTTTAGGGCACCTGCTTTTGGTTTCTAATGACTCCGCATGATCTGCCATGGCACTGCTGCAGTGTTGGTGTGTTTTGGACTTAATCCTGAATCCTGCGAGGCCTCCAGTCCGTGAAAAACCTTGTTACATAGATGACGACTCCTTGCTGTGTTGATGTGTAGAGAGAACAGTGAGAAATTCTTCGCACACAGTCACAGTCACAGTCACAGTAATGTCCCAAAGGCCTGACGGTAACAAAGGTATTAACGCTCTCTTCCGCAGTCCCTCTCTAGATCATAATAAGTAATTTGTGCCACATTTTCAGAAACTCCTGGGGCAAGTTTTACCTAATCCACACATTCACAGATGCATACCTGCCTAGAGAATATCATATATTTCACTTTTTGAAGTCCCACATCTTTAAAAACTAGCAGTAGCTCTAGCTTTTCCAAATCCATGGTAGGATTTTGTCAGCAATTCTAACGTTAAAGAAACCCTATTAGTAAAAGCAGAGATACTGTAAAATAAAACACCTTTCAAGATCTTTTTCACTCTTTATTTTTGGATGTTTAGTTGCACCAATCACACTTGGTTAGCACCTTTTTGGCCTTTTGTATTAGCATCCATCTACACATACAAACAAGCACCACAAAAAAGTGGTCAAAGTAATTTGCTCTACCTCAATAACCTTTCATTTTCACTCCTATATTGAATCGTTTGCTGTACTGTAGACCCACTGACATTATCAGCTGTAGAGAACCTGAGGTACTTTGCTTTTACTAAGGCTGGAACATCATATTTTTCAGCTCCCTGTTTAGGTACTTTCTCCGCTCTGAGCAATCGAGAGTGCATCCTTTTTTGTTGTTGTAAACAATGAGAAAGAGGAGCCGGCATTTGAAAAGATGTTCCCGGTGAGCACTCAAGCCTACATCACATTTTGTACAACATGATAGAGAAAGAATTTCTGTCAGCGGTTGGAGCATTTCACATTTTCCTCATCTGCTGTAGGTTGTTAAGGTCAGGAAACTCATACAACCTTTGAAACATTCGAGGCGAGCTTTTGTTGAGGAAGTTTTGCATTCTACATCTTTGGATTACCATCATTCCTTTTGCTGAAAAAAAGTACACTATATCCCTGCAAGAATAATGAATTTATCAAATGGAAACCTTCATGGCTGAAATGCAGATGTTCCAAAAACTGCAGTTCCTCCAATGGCCACTTGAGGCTGGCTCCAAAAGTGAGTCAATCCCCATAGAGCCCCGTGTTAAAATACCCAACTTCACGCAACAATAAACTTGTTTACAACCTGGTGAAAAAGGCGGCCTTGGTCTCTATAGTCAATTTCCTTATTCATTATAACTGTAAGGGAAGATGATTTTTGTTATAACGCACCCATTTGAATTATATTAAGTTATGCAAAATGTGGGCTTGGCTGTTGTGTGACAGGTGGTCGCTGCTAGCTCTATGCTAGGCATCACCTACGCTAATGAGAGTCACTAAAACTCAACCATGTTTGTTTTGTTGCTCTCTGAAGGAGATTTTTTCATGCAAATATTGGGCAAATTTTATTGCTTGTTGTGCGCTTAATTGTTTTAACAGGCCCTAAAAAAAGTCAGTGCTCCAGTTTTTTTTGGTTAAATTGTTGTATAATCTCATTTTATATGTTGCTATGATAATTAGCAGTTAGTAGTGTTTGGGCTCACCAAACCTGGCTTATTAGCTTAGCATGTTAATTTTGTAATTAGGGGCAGCTGAGGCTCAGCGGTAGAATCGGTTGCCCTCCAATTGGAAGGTTGGTGGTTCAATTCCCAGCTCTCTCCTGTCTACATGCCAAAGTGTCCTTTGGTAATACAAGAAAGGCACTATGTAAGTGAAGTCCATATAGCATTTCACCATTTCATAAGCCAATTAATGAATGGCAACTTTTGCAAACCCCTTGCTTCTCTCAAGCTCCATCCACTCCTCCAAATATGGTCACTTCTGGCTCACAGAATGGTGATGGCAAAAAATAGCAAGACCAATGTAGTGACGTCACAGGAGCTGCTTTAAATATACAGTCTTTAAAGGCTAATTTTGTACGTTTTCATAAAGATACAGTCTTTACATTTAAGGCTTTTAATTGACACCATTTGTGTTGAATTTATTGAATTTTGGGCAAATTTGTCTTTAATTTTTATGTGTTTTGATCCTATGTGGGAAGTTATTTTGCATACGGGACCCAAAGAAATCGCTAGAAGCTAAGTTTGTTTCCCCTCTTGAAATACTGCTGACTTAAATATGGGGGAAAAACACCCAAGTTTAATCTGCTGGATGAGCTTCTACTTCAAACTCAGGTTCCCTAATGGGATATTTAGCCTGTAGCAAAACCCTCAACACAATACATACATCCAGTAAACACAGATTAGCTTCGAAAAAGAAACAATGCAACAAAAAGCGCAGTCAAAATGAATGAATTAAAGGCTCTAAATGATAAAAAGTAAAAACACATGGGCGCCATGGTGAGAATATTCGTCTACTCTACAGTATTTTATAAATCATGCATGATTGCCTTTGTTCTCTTAGCTGAGGCTGATGCTAACTGACGTGCTCTTCTGTATCATAAACAGTGAGGCCTCGCTCTCTCTGGTGGGAGCCGATTGTGTGAAAGCAGCTTAGGAAGATGAAGCCGGTAGCTGGGAGGGTGAAATTGTGATTCTATACAGTACGGCGGGTTCTGTGAGAGGAGACGGCTGCTTCAGAGCAAACAAGACGTGATAGTGCCGGTGGATTCGCTGCAGAATAACTGTCTCTACGACTCTCTGCGGGGAACTGTGTGTTCTTTAACTTTTAACAATTCTCTCAATGCTGCAAATCAAGAAATAGCTTCTGCATGTTCCCCTCAGAGATGCTTCCCATACACATGTTCCAGTCTGCATTTATATTTATATTTTGTATTTGTTTAGCTGAGGATCCCAACCGCAGTCTAGTTGGTGTCAGTGTCTTGCTCATAGACACAAACTCTATTTTCTTTTAGCAGGAATTGACATTTCTGTTACAGGAATATCTTTCCCAGCCTCAGGGAGGATGACTCTGCCTTTATTTTGTTGTAAAATGCTGTGAAATATCATTTCATTTGGAAATACTGCGGAAAAAATGACAAATTGAATCCTCAGAGAATAAAAAGCTTCTTATTTTGGTCTGTTTCACGCTTTGGGAGGTATAATTCTCATTATGTAAGTAATCTAAAAATGTAAGTTAGGAACAATGTTTACATCCATGTTTTTAATGATATCCCGAGGTCAGTGTACCTGCATAATTTAGTCAGGTTTATTTTTAGAGCTATTTTACTTGCCTCAGTCTCATACTGTATGAATCTTCCTCAGAGTACAAAGCAGAAAGTTTGTATTATTATTTAAATGTCGTATCGTATATCGTAATGTGTCGTATTGTATTGTGTCGTATCGCATCGTGTCGTATCGTATCCTGTTGTTCCACAACTAGTTCCACAACTTAACTGGAACTGGACTGTTGCCAAGCAACCCAAACATTCCTCTGCACTCTACAGGTGACCACAGATCAGCTGTTTTTTATCATATACATTTATGTGTTTGTTTTAATTGATCATCAACCAGTGAAGTAAGAGTCTGCTGTGTGATTCAGAGGTACCAGCTTGATTAATGTAGACATACCTGGTATTTTATAAAATTTTATGGGTTTTTTTATTCAATAAAAAATGGAATGCCTTGTCCAATCAGATTACTTTGTTGGAACGGTTGTTTAATGAACTGTATCATATCGAACCATATTGTATCATATTGAATTGACCTTAAGTGCTAGCTAAGTTAATTAGCACCTTAACTTGAAGGAGTTTTCGTTGATCTAAACTGCGAGTGAGGTCTTCCACAGTTTATAATCCATGTCCAACCTCTCTTCTCCAGTTTTTGCTTAAGGAATATGCCCCCCCCCCCCCCAACTTTGAGGAAAACTGCCGTTGGACTTGCACATTCCATATGCACACCGTTACGGCATCTGAAAGCTTTTCAGTCCTCCTGTACCTAGTTACGGTTGCTAATGTATCGTCATCGGCCGTTCAAAGGGGGGGCTTAGTGAAGGGTCAATTGTGTCGTTTAGTTGTGTTTACAAAGTCTGTGGATGAAAGTTCACAATCACCAAGGTGGACTTTCACCACCTTAAAATAAACATACATATGGATACAATTATGCTTGGACAGACGACCTGTTCAAGTGTATTTTAAGGTTTATTCTTGGTATTCTTTTATCTTTCTTTAAACGTCTAATTTTTAACATTAAGTTTGGTGGGAGTCATTGTGCAGCCATGTGACCATCAGAGCTAATTACGCCCGTGACTTCAGTATGTGTGTCTAAAGGCGACGTCTGTCACATTGGGGACTTCCTGTGTGTCTTCGTCATGTTTTATCAGCTGCTTGATGTGTCAAACGGTTTCATCACAGCTGATTCGGAGCAACGCCTCATTCATGTCGACGCTGAACGGCCATTTGCGATCGCTCGGGCTGATTTGTTGTGATTGTCTGTTTGTGTTGGAGGTTTGATGCTGACAGGGGGAGACGTCTCCTTCACCTCCTTCCCTTCATTCCCCCCTTCTCCTTCCCTTAAAGGTCCCTCCTCCTCTCCCTAATACCACAATCACAGTTTGTCTCTTTTTCTCTCTGCCCTAATCCTTCCTTCTCCCCCTCCCTCCCTCCTTTCCTCTCTATCTTCCTCCCTCTCCTAATTAAGCACTCCCTCTCTCTGTTTCCCCTCCAAATCTGTTCTCTACCTCTTTTCCCTCCCTCTTTTCCTGCCTAATCCCTGTTCCTTTTTTTTCCCACCCTCCCTCCCTCCCTCCTTCCCTCCTTCCTTCCTCGGTCCTTGTTCTCCCTGACAACACACTGGGTTATGTAATATGCGTCTCTGGGTATTAGTTATGCAAATTCATACGTTTTTATTTACGTGATTTTTCTCTCTCTCCCTTCCCTCCTCATCCCTCCTTTCCTTTTCTCTTTTTTCCTCTTCTCCCTCCTCTCATTTTCCCTCCTTCTTCCCTTTTCCCTCTTTCCTCCTTTTCCTCTCCACCGCGCTCCCAATAATCTTATTTCACTTCCCCTCTCTCCTCCCTCCTCTCTCTCTCTCCCTCCATCCATCACTTCCTCTCACATCTCCCTCCTCCCTCTCTTTTTTTTCTCCCTCCCTCCTTCCTCCAGCCACCAGCGGTCTAGAGGCGGAGAGCGGCAGGCGCGGCGGCAGCAGCAGCAACAGCAGCCACGGCGAAGGCAACCACAGCAGCAGCAGCATCATCAGCGGCGGCGGTGGAGGAGGAGGCGGCGGCGCGGCCCACTTCAGGTCTCCATGGCAACAGAGCGTGAACGTGTTCGGCTCGTGGAGCAGGCCGGAGTGTGTCGAGGAGCTGCACCAGCAGGCGCAGCTCAACCTCCAGAGCCTGCTGCAAGGTAAGGGTGGATGGAGAGGAAGGGAGGATGGATGGAGCGTGTGTGTGGGCGAGAGTGTGTGTGTGTGTTTTGAGTGGGTGGGAAAGGCGTGGAGGCAGAAGCGGAGGCGGATGGAAAAGTGTTTACATGCATGTGTGGCGGAGGACTGCGCTGAAATGGGTGTGTGTCCGCCGCCTGAAAAGTGTGTGTGTGTTAGCATGCAGATATGCTGCGTGAGAGGGTGTGTGTGTGTGTGTTTGATTTCCACTGCTATCTGCTGTTTATATTGCACTAACGTGTGTGTGTGTGTGTGTGTGTGTGTGTGTGTGTGCATGTAACCTCAAAGGGACACAGCTGTTGGTGTGTGTTGGATTCACCTTGCAGCGTTGTTATTTAAGGTAGTAGTTTTTCTGCATGTGTGTTGGGTTGGATGAGCACTGTTGATATGTGTGATTAGATGTGTGTGTGTGTGTTGAGTGATATTTCTGCAGTGTGTGTGTTTGTGTGTAAAAAA
The DNA here is from genome assembly GCF_022749685.1 of Semicossyphus pulcher. Classification (NCBI taxonomy): domain Eukaryota; kingdom Metazoa; phylum Chordata; class Actinopteri; order Labriformes; family Labridae; genus Semicossyphus; species Semicossyphus pulcher. The sequence goes on along the minus strand of NW_027211695.1, from coordinate 14,716,412 downwards.
AGGGGCGTTCAAAGACGTCTGTTTACATTTCAGTTGGCAGTCAGAGGTTGTAACTCTGCCTTGTTATTGTTTTTTAAGGTGGATCGTCTTTATTCTGGGTTTAATATCAGTCTCGTGTTTGTATTGTTCTGTGTGTGTGTGTGTGTGTGTCAAGTGTGTGTGTGTAAATTAGCACTCAAGGGATCTGGGGTTTCCTATGTTCTCAGGTAAAACTGTCTCCTCTCTCTCTCTCTCTCTCTGTGACTCATGCTGTCTTGCCCTTTGCCCGACTCCTCCGAATAAACCATCTTTACGGTTTTCAGCTGAATGAACGACAGGCGGAGGATGTTTGAATGACAGCTGTGAGCAAACACCTGAGGGGATGAATGAATGAAGTTTGTGTCTTTACATTGTGTTGAGTTTGGAGTTACTTTGTATCTAGCAGTCCCTAACCTGTAGGGCGCTCAGACCAAAACCTATTTGTTACTAAAGATGAGATAAGTCTTAAAAAATGAGTCACAAATATATTGCTTCATTTATAAATCATTTATCAGTCAATTCCAAATCTGCTGGGAATTGTAGTTTTTTAACAGACGCGACTCAAACTGCAGTTAATAGTGCAACTGTTGGGATCTATTTTCAGCTGTGGATGAATACACAATTGGTGCGCTAGTTTGTAATGACTTTTAATAGGCCTTGTGAGTATTAACAGTATTTTGTATATGAGGAATTAAATGAAAACAACCGTTTAAAGCTGCAACAATTGTTCAACAAATCGATGAGCTGTCATTATCAAATAAATCATCAACTGTTTTTATTGATAATCATTCATTTTAGAAGATAGAAACTGTCAGTATCCTGCTTCTTAAATGGGAATATTGGATTCTTCATTTGTCATCTGTTAAGTCTTCTTAGACTTTGGGAAACACTGAGCAACATTTTTCACTGTTGATTTACATTTTCTAGAAAATGGGGAAAATAATCAAGAGATTAATGGACAATGAAAATAATAGTTTTTTTCTGCCATTATTTTGCTAAGGTGCAAAAACGTAGCTTAGCTTAGCTGTATATAACTTAACAAGCCAAAAGTCCAAGGGGGCTGGGGTATGTGTCTGAAATAATTCCTATTATGGCAAGTTTTTTCCCCCTTAACTCCAGCAGCTGCACAGGACCTAAGCCCTTTAAAAACCTCAGGAAAACCCTCAACTTCATTTTTAGTTGTTATTTAATGTGTACAGTTATAATGTCTTGACTTACTCCAGTGTAAAACATTGAGATAGTGGAGATTGAATGGAAATGACTGATGTTTGCTAAGGTGCTAAAACTCATGTTTGCAGTGCGACTAAGCCTTATAGTTTGTGGTATGTGTACAAAACTATTTCGTCCACTCCATACTCCAGCAGCTGCACAGGACCTAAACCCTCTAAAAACCTAAAGAAAACCCTGAAATCCATTTTTAGTTATTAAATGTGAAAGATGATGATTCGTCGGCGCGCTGCCGTGTAAAACAGTGAAGAAAGTAATATTTTCTCGCCCACCAACTGGGGAAATTGACTGGAAATGACTGATTACAAGGTTTTTTCCTTCCATTGTTTTGCTAAGGTGCTGAAACCCGCCGTATGAAAAGTAAATAACAAGGCAAAAGTTAAAGGGAGCTTTGGTATGTGTGTAAAGTCATTCCTGTTTTGTCTGATTTAAATCCCAGCAGCCACACAGGACCTCTGAAAACCTCAAGAAAACCCTGAACTCCATTTCTATTTGTTATTAAATGTGTAAAATGATGAATCATCGACATACTGCATTGTAAAACAGTAAAGAAAATAATCATCTCTCGCACCACAACAGTGGAAATTCAAAGGAAATGACTGATTCCAGGTTTATTTCTACCACTATAAGGCGCTCAGACATTATTTGCTAAGGTGCACACAATCGTACTTGCAGTGCAACTAAGCTGTATGACAATAAAATAACGTGCCAAAAGTCCAGTGAGGCTGTGGTATGCTTGTAAAATAAAAAGCTGCACAGGACCTCTGAAAAACCTTAAGAAAGGCCTAAATAACATTTTTAGTTGTTGTACTAAATGCTAATGCTAGATGCTAAAAAGTAAAGTTGAAAAAAGTTGGCTGCACATTAAGCTAGTATAGTCCACATACTGTAACTATTGATGCTACATGTTTACAACAGTTAACAAAAGGACTAGACTGAAAGAAACCTGATGTAAACACTGCGCTCCTGTTATGTTAGCTTTATGGCTAACTAGCTTGTCGACTGAACCATAAATATCAGGCTGACATCTTGTCATCAAACTCCATCAGTACCAGCTCATGAATATGTGAGCAGGCTTTCCCTTTCTGCTCTCCCTGTGCTGAAACCAGTTATTTAAGTGAGTGTCCACGCTCTGTTTAACGGCTCTTCGCAGTAATGAGCATGGAAGGCTCATGAGCGGCACATCGTATCGTCGGATGCTACGTCGGCGTTTTAAAGTAGTGGAACGAATTCATCGTTGGTTATGATGTTTTCAAAAGAGACCAGACTTATTCTTTAATTCAGAATTCTCTTTGTTGTGATCACTTGTTGATTTTCTTCCAAACAACTTACAACAATTTATGTGTTTAATCCCAGAAAGATGGAGTTGTTTTTCTTCACTTCCTCTTCCTGCCTGTATAGACAGAACTATGGCTCATACAATACACAGTATCCTGCCTCCTACATCTTTGTCTCCTTTCTCTTTCTCTCCACTGTCTTCATTCTTTGTGTGTGTGTGTGTGTGTGTGTGTGTTTCTGTGTGTATTAAGCCAGTTATTGTCTCAGACATTCTGGCATCTTGTGTACAATAAAAAGAAGATGGATGAAAACAGTCGTGGGAGGACAAAACGTGTGTATGTGTGTGTGTGTTCATTCATCTTTTCTGCTCATTTCTGTCGCTTTCTGTGTGTGTCTTCGCTTCATACACCCGTGTCCGTTCCTGTTGTGTGTGTGTGTCCATCTGTTTGTGTGTGTGTGTGTGTGTGTTATATAACACCGTAGCACCCAGCTGCACTCCCGCTCTGTCCACCAGCATCGCTCTCCTCTGGCCTCAGCGCGGTTAAATATTCATACTCCCCTGCTCCTCACACTCTGTCCTCCATATTTATGAAGCCGGCTGTCGTGCTTGCTGTTAAGACGGATCTGCGGCGTTTTCTTCCGAGATTCAGCCGCCCCCCCCGCCCGCAGTGAGATGTGTGCGAGATTCATTTCACTGTTGCTGCTAAGTGGGTAACAGTGAAATCCAGCCAGTGTTCCCACCATAGCATGATTAGCATATGAGGGATGTTTTCTTTTCGTCCTGATTGGGTTCCTTTTGTGTGCAAATTTGATTTAATGAGCAGATTTGATTTGAACTGTAAGTCTTCAATTATAATTAGGCTCATGGTAATTTTGACCACTTTAATTCAACAGGTCCTTTAAAACTAAATGATAGAATATGTTGCTTGTCGGACTGGGGGAACTTTTTCATGGAACAGTTGGAGGACCCGCCCCCGCTGCAGGAAGTTCGAACCATTGTAGTTTTTAGGACGCCAATCAGAGGGACTTTTTAAGCTTCTACTTTAGAGTTCGTACCTGGACTTGTTATGAAGACTTGGTTACAGTTGCCTCCCAGCCTTGATTCCAATTTTTCCCAGGGGCAACCTGTGGTATTGCAGCAAAAAGTTCCCCCACCGCCCAAACAAAATTGTCCCCATTGGCCACCATAATCAAAAGACACTGATTACAGGACATATAGACCTGCACACAACAACTATTGACTCTTACTATCATGATGATTTGTTCCATGGAGGTTTTATGTTTGTATAACTCTCCTTGAGTTGAGGAAATTGTTTTAAGATTGGATGACAACATCGCAACATTAAATCTTTGGCTTGACCAGGAACTTGAAGCTTACTAAGGCCTAAATCTCCAACCAGGATTCTATGCAATGTGGCGTTCAGTATCTCGCCCAAGCACACTTGGACATGTGTCTGTAGCAGTCAGGGATCAAACCACCAACCTTTAGATTAAGAAACGATCAACTCTACCACTGAGCCACAGCCGCCCCAAAACTTACACTGATTGGTCGAATATGCGCCAATGTTGCACTTGCGGCTGCCATCTTTGAAAACCAGTGTAACAGCTCCAACGGTGGCCTTAAAAATGGACTAAAACCAATGAGCTTTGGCTACAGCATCCTCCATCTTGTTCTTTTTATTCTATGTATGAGACGTTGCTACAACAACCATTGTCTGTGTTATGTCAGGGTAGCATTCCCATTGGTGGTGCGAATACAGAAAGGTCCTTGAAGGTATATAATTCTCTGGGGAGCTTCCCAATGGGGCGATCCTTCCAGGCGTCATCAGAACTGTTTGGTCTGAAAATGCCAAACAGTATTCATAGTATGGATATCATGTTTCTGTTTTCCATCAATACCTTTATTTTATAAAGTGACAGTTGGCTGTAGTATCTTAGAGAGGACCAAAGCTTATTGTTTTCCCATAATGTGCAACTGTTTTATCCCAATATATTGTTAGCATCAGTACATGTTTATTTTCAAACAGCTAGATTTGAACATTATCAGTGCATTACAGCTGAAGCTCAAGATTTATAACATAGAGTTCTGCACAGTTTGTGATCAAACGTTTTGGTTTTAAATGTTAAAATATTCATACGCCGCCCCTTGGTAGCACTGTATTTTTATAATCTAAGCTCAGTATTTGGTTCTCTACTGAAGGCGGATATATTGATGAGTATACACGGGTTGACAATAGGAAGATTTGCACTTATTTCTTAATGCTTCCAGCTGTCACTGGCCTGCATATTTATGAAGCTCCCTCCTCCTCTGCAGACAGATTTACAGCAGCCAGTGTATATTTCATTGTCTGCAGTCCATCAATCATCAGCAAAATAATCAGATTGTTCTTTCACATTAACAGTGAACTTTGTATTCGAAGTTGAGCTCATCCAAACCAGACTGTTTGTAGACACCATCCTCTGTTACTTAACAACAATCCATTATTAAGGCTCAAGCAGTCACACTTCACCGCCTCCTCAAAACTCTAACATTTTCATTCACATTGTTTTAAGTGTTGGTACAAATATTAATAACAGATTTACAAGTTAATTTTACTTCAAAATGGTCCTTGTTTTATTTATTAGGAGGATATATTCCAAATAAAGTAATTAGTAGTTTTAATTATTCGCTTTTCCATGAACATTAAACTGATTACATTTTCTATTTATTGGGCCTTGTGTACATCTTTATTGGAGTTCCTTGGTCCTCCTGGCAGCTCACGTTGGCCTGATTCCCGCTGAAGACACTTTGATGTTGGTTTGTTTTGGCAGCTTAAGATTTGACCTCTAATTGTTGACCCTTATTTAACGCTGTCATCATAATACGTTGCTGTGTTTTCATGATTTATAGCACTTAACATATTGTTCTGATACGTGACTGCATTTTGCATTTCAAGAAGTCATGTTGGACGGAAGAATGTTTTTATTTAGTGACGAAGAAGAGCCGAGTCATGGCAGGTGACAGATGCTAACATGTAGCATCTTAACATGAACAAACTGTTAATTGGAATCCATTTATTATATTTCTTCTCTACATTTTACATTCTTTCAGATTTTCATTCTAGTGTCATACATACTCTACTCTTCCACCAATGAAGGGTAATCAAAAGTAGAGTAAAGACCTTGTTGAAGATTCCTACTCTCTCCATATTGGAAAGTTAGCGTTGGAACAGCTGAATTATATTTTATTCCCTGTTTGCTAATGAGAAGGCGGACAGGACGGTTGCCTAACAAGCGGTTTGTAAGATTAGGGAAAAACTTTTTGGAGTTTGAAGGATGAGACGGGTTTCTTATCACTAGTGGTGTAGATCTTCCTCTGAGGTTGCATAAATAAAGAATAATCCACTAACTCAGAGCTACATAAGGACACTTTGGGTGCTGTCTGGTAGAATTTGAGCTTCAATATCAATGAATCAAATAGAACATTGGCAAAGTGTGGACATTGTCAGTATGCCAATTTTGAGGCTTAAAATGTTGGAATTAGACTTTGTAATTTATACTCCTGTAATAGTAATTCTTGCAATATCAAGGTTTATTGACAGAACATGGTGAGGAGCTCTCTGTAAGAAAACCCAAACACCAAGCAGACGTCTTAAAGTGGAGAGCTGTCCGAGAGCTTCGTCAGAGAGTCTGATCGTTGAAGAGGTTTGGATCCATATTCACACTCTCAGTGTCGACAAACAGCCCTTAACTGTCATCTAAGCTGCTGGTGGTCACACTGCAGCCGGAGGGCCTGAGATAACAACATATGACTGAGTGTTATTTGTGATGTAAAGCCGTGTATGAAAGGGAAAGGGAAAGTTCTAGATAGATGGCCAGAAGTATGCGGTATGGGATTGTTGAACATCTCATTCCATTGGCATCGTTGTCTTGATATAACAGCTCCACCATTTTTAAAGGCTTTCTTTCTGAGTTATGAACATGGCTGCAGGAATTTGGTCCCATTTAGCCACCAGCATTAGTGAAGTTGGGTGATCATGCCTGGCTCACAGTCTGTGTTCCAGCTCATGCTACAGGTGTTGGATGTCTAGTCAAGTTCTCTCACACCAAGCTACTTCATTATGCACCTCACTCTGTGCTTAAAGGCATCTTGAGACAGGTAGGGAAATTGCCCTCCACAGAAAATGACAGACAACAAGTTTCCCAACAAGTGACGTGTCAATGTTAAAGTTACAAAGCCCTATAGCGGAAGTAGTAATTATTTCAGGATCAAAGGAGGAAGTTAGTTGCCATTATTGAAGGGGGAGTGAGTCCAGTTGGACAGATCATTGAGCAAAGTATATTTTTAGCCATCGCCACGAATGTCCCGTAACGCAATTTGTTATTGTCGCCAAGACAAAGAAGGTCCTCTAACCTTTCATAAGTAATTATTTTACCCAACCTGAGCTTACTCAAACCTGGCAATGTTTGCTTTAACCAAACTTTAGCTTAAGGTTTGTTATGTCAAAAGGAGCAGTTACAAATGATGTCTTCTTACCAATGGGGGGGTCAGACTAGAAAACTCATCTGTGGCGTCCTAAGGAGAAGTTACAAATGATGTATTTAGTCTTTTTTTGAATTTGGAGGATCTGTTGTATCTAAAATGTCATTGTATTCCGTCAACATAAAGGGCCCAGACCATGTGAAACTTACCCAGAACAAATGTGCACAGACGTTTACCACGGGTTTGGGGCTGTATAGTGTATCATCAGATTAAGTTGAGGACTTCTTAATGTCGAGTTTTATGGCTGTAGATTCTGTTTCATGGCTTTACACTTAAGGCTTGAATACATTTTCAATGGAGGTCAATGGTGTCGTTGTGGCTAATAAGACTTAACTGTGTGCTCTGTTTTTACGAAACTCGAGGCCAGAATTAGACTGCAGCACATGCACTAGCACAATTCACTTATTCATTCTATTTGCACCATTTATTTCCTTCTTCTCCCTCTCTGTGGATCAGTACGTTATCCTACCATATCTTATCTTATGCGGCAGCTCTCTCCCCAGTACTTTAAGTGCCACTGCTGCAACCTTTCCTCACTGTGGGCAAAGCAAGGTGATGTGATAAAACAACCCAACTTTATAATGTCACAGTTACCCTTTATGGCGTCAGAGGACGTCTGAGTCGATGCCCACTGCGATACAAGTTTCCCCGTCTGAACTAACTTCACTGTTATATATCACAGCAGCTCCTTAATTGTGTCAGAGGAGGTCTGAGTCAATGCTATCTACACAGGATGGTAAGGTTTGGCTGTGGTCAATATACATTACTGAACAGGGGATACTGCTGGAGGAGCAGTTCCACTTACATCCTAAACACTTTAACAATAAGACTTAAGCTCCAATTAATTCTTTACAGATTGATAATGAACATTATTAGCATTGGATAGACATTTTCCATGATAGAAGTATTAGCTTATATGTAGGCTGGTTTCCCATGAAATCAAAGTAGATGTTTCAGCTCTTTTGTCAGATGTATCTTGCGGTGATTGTCAGCCGTATGCTCGTATCTGGCCCAACAATGGCAAAACAATGAGTGTTCTAGGTATTCTTTGTGGTATTGTTTAATGTCCTTGAAAACACAAAGCAAGTTGATAACTCTTCCTGCACTCATTTTGCGTCAAATTAATTGCTTTCAGGTATAAAGTCTGCCAATGGGGTGGATGGTAACTCTCTAGGGACTTGGCTTGGGAACCGGAGGGTGGCTGGTTCAACTCCTGAACTATGGATTTGGAGCAGTTCCCCTCCTGGGCACTGTCGAGGTGTCCTTGAGCATGTTTGTGTAGCATGTTTGTGCTAATAACAGAGTGAAAAACATTGAATTTCCTCTCAGGGATTAATAAAGTATACCTTTATTCTACCTTCTTCTAATTACCAACCCGAGTTCAGGACCTCAAGCTAGCTAGCACGTTAGCATCCCATACTTGCTATCCCATTTACTTTATCTTGGATTTTCAATTGCCCCGATTTTGGTCAATTTTGAAGGTGGCTGCTTTTCTGCTAATCAGTATCAATGGCAAGTCCTCAGTAGTATCTGTTATACAGGAAACATAATATGGGGAATCCATTACTGTTCTTCTAGTCGTTTCAAGGCAGCTTTGACCCAATGAAATATCTTCTAATCCTGAGACCCAGACGGCCCGCCTACTAGACAAATACTGTACTGTTCATTTAAATTGCATTTTAATGCAAATTTGTTAACGCAGCATTTTATTTGGGCAGGCGTTTAGCGTTTCTGGCCCAAATTGGCTCGTGAACAGAGAGCTCAGACGAGTCCTTGTTGTCACACTGAATCCAGCCTGAAGCTCTGCCTTTGACAGTGAAGGGAGCCCTTTATAGAGGATTTATACAACGTTTGAACTGTTATTACTGAGTGACCTTTAAAACATGGAAGTCTGTTTGTTTTTGAGCCCCTAAATGTTGCCTTCTCTCGCCTGCGAATGAGTAAGTTTGGCTGATCCATCACTCTCTTTCTCCTTTTCCATTTCTCTCTCTGTGTAGAGTTTTCGTTTGAGCGACATCGCCGAGAATCAGTCAAGACAAACTCGTCTGTCTTGTTTCTTTCCTTTGGGGTCTTTTAGAGAAGTTTCTTAAACACAGGCTGAAGTGTGACACACTTAAATGCTATGATCAGGGGACATTTGCATTTAAGCCACCCTACCAAAACCTCAGCTGAACCTCACTGATGATCAAACACAGGCTGAGGTGGCAGCAGCCTGGAGGTAAGAGGAGACGGCTCGTGACTCAAAAAGTCGCCGCTTTGAATCTGTTTGGTGGTTTAGAAACTGAAAAGCTCGTGACATGAAGGAAAGACCTGACAAGCTGGGTCAGGATGTCCTTGAGCAAAGCACTCAGTAGAAGTTGGGCTGTCGCAGTGCAATGACATTTACTCATTCTGATTGTTCATCCCAGTGTAAAAAACAGTGTTTAAGCTCAGTATCTTTTTACTTTCCTGTAACAAGTCGGACTGATTGTGCTGTAGAAGATGTTTGGACTAGACAATGACATTTAATTTATTTACTGGTTCCAGCTTTTTAAATGTAAGGAGTTGGGGGCAGCTGTGGTTCAGAGGTAGAGCATGCTGTCCTCAAAATGAAGACCGTTTGGTTTGGTCCCAAGGTGTTCTTGGGCAACACCCTGAACCCCAAATTGTTCCTTGTCCCAAATTTCGCAGTAGAGTAAAGAGCTTTGAGTGGTTTGAAAGCTTGAAAGGCTCAATAAAAGTGCAATCCATTGACCATTTGTTGCTTTTCTTTGCCAACTATGATTGTAAATCTTTGGGTCCAAGTCTTTGGGTTTTGTACAGTTCTCAAGATTAAAAATCTCTTTTTCAAGAGTGTCCTGGCCGACACAGGCAGCAGCAGCACATTAACAAAGTTCTGACCAACAGTGAGCAGCCACACATATGAACATATACAGGATACATGACTATAATACAATAAAATACATGAAACAAGTGAAACCAGTCAAACTTTAAATCGACCTCAATCATAAATATATCAAGCAGAACATCTACAGCCAGATGTGTCTGCCTCCAAGTTATTAAAGGTCCCCTTAAAAACAAAGTTCCTTTAGTTTCAGGTCTTTTTGTAATCCCTTCCATCTAAAGGGAGCAGCACATTTGGTTCGGATCGCTTTCTTACCTGCAGCGAACCAAATTCTAGTCCGCTTGGAAGCGAACTGAGACCCCCGTTTTTAGGCGGACCAGAGTTTGTTTGTTTGGTCCCCACCAAAGTTCAAGATTGCTTTAACACCACCCCGAACAGACCGGACTCTCGCACCAGGGTTCGGTTCAAACGGACCAAACAGCTCAGGTATGAAAGCACCCTTAAACGCCTTTTTTCCCAGTTCAGTTCCGACCTTTGGGACAGACAATATGAAAAGGTCCTGGGGGCGAAGGTTGTAAGACGAGAACGCAGTTTGAAGACGTCACTTTGGACTTGGGGAATGATAAAGCATTGTCAGTTGGAGCCCTAGTTTAGACAGATTTTGTGTTCCCTTGTTTCTTTGTCAGTTCATCATGTCGTCCGTAGTGATACCCGTGTTTGCCGATGGATTACTTTGGACTCTTCAGTTGGACCTTTTGTTGGATGTTGTAACCTTGACTCAGTAAGACTTTTCTTTTGCCATTTTGTTGAATAAATAACATTGTCTGCACCTGGGTCCTTTACCGCTTTGTTAACAGTGAATCGTGACAGATTTTAAATGAGTCCGAGGCTGTCCCATTGTGGATGCCAAAGTGGAAGCCTCTGGCAATAAAAAAAAACACTGGTGGTCTGGCGTAAAATTCTGTGGCATCCTCAAGTCAAGGTAATCAAATGCTTAGTAATGTGAATATTACGGTTGATCATCAGAGCGGAGGATCAATGAATGGCTGCTGTGAAAGAAAACCAGCTCTTATTAGGCTGGTTCCTAGAAACTGGATGGATGATGGATACTCAGACCTGGGACATAATTTAATATAAGGCTTATTTTAGAGGAACAGATACTTAGACAAACTGAATCAGCTATCTGATGCATTTATAGTAGATGCTACTTGAAATAGTAGATTAGTCAGTAGATAAAGCAAAAAGGCAAATTAACTTCTGTGTCAACCTTTTAGCTAAATGCAGCATTATGTGGTTACTAAGAGACGTCTGCAGTCCCTCAAGCTTGGAGAGCTCAATGTAAAAACACACGACTTAGAGAATGTCTTCACTCTGTGTACCGAACTATAACAAACAACAGGTAGTCATCTGCGAACATATGCTGGAAAAGTGACAAGAATTACAGCCAAACAGAGAAAGAGACCCGTAATTGGATCAGAACCCTCCTTGCGGTTTCTAATGACCGACATAAACTAGGCCGCTAACCGCCAAGTGTGTCCTTCTAGGTCACAACACGGTACATTCTTACAAACACCGGCCTCCTTTTCCCCGTAATGGATTGATCAATTGTGCATGTTAAATCACAAGGACAAAGACATGCGTGTGCACACAAACACACACATTTATGCATCCGTGGCGGCGTGCACAAAGTGTACACAGACAAACAAGCGCTGTTGGTGCGGTGAAAGAGGGGTATTGTTAACTTCTGTCTCCCCCCTTCGTCTTGATGGAGGGGGGAAGAAAGGGTGACCCAAATTTGACACGACTGGGGCGCATATTGTCAAGGACGGGTGGGCTTATCTGTGAATGGGTGCACTGTACACACACAAACACACACAAAGATGCAGATACATGCACAAAAACACAAGTTGTTGCATGAAAGTTTTTCATTTTTCACACATTTTGGTGTAAAACGTAGACACACACATTTATGCACTCACAACACAAACACCTAAATGAGTGATAGACGTGCACACCTACACACAAACACACACAATATACAGGTTAGTGATGCATGAGTGCTCGGCCTGCTTGTCTGCACATAGGAAGGGGGTGGGGTGGGTCGGGGTTTAATGCTCTGTGTGTGTGTGTGTATGCATTAGTGGGAGTGACCGGCATACCTTTACACCCCGCGCACCAATAGCCTCCCTCCTCCCCCTCCCCGGTTCTCCCACCCTGCAGTCATGTATCCGAGCTGCGCTCAGCAGAGCCCGGCTGCTATCTGAAGCGTGGATCTACAACTGTTTACCTTCCCTCTGCTTCCGCTTTAGTGCCGCTGCTTTCAGGACTCAGTGAACACGTCCACAGCGTGTGTGTGTGTGTGTGTGTGTTTGCAAACTTAAACTGGAGGAGCATGAGTTGTTTGATTTGAGTGATTCTGCAGGCTGCATGGTGAGGCATTAACCTGGCAGGGGTGGAGGAAGAACCCAGATACTTAACGTGAGTAAAACAGCAGAATGTGGAGTCCTTGATTTAGGATGTAACTTGTGTGAAGAAGAGGAGCTGTTATCAGGAACTAACTAAGCAATCAGCAGCTGTGATAGTCCGGTTATATTGTGATTTGATCATTGCTAGTTTTGATGCATCATATTGAAAGAAGTAAAATGTTGCAGCAGAAGATATGCAGTCAGAACAGACATATCTGCATGTTTAAATTGTGCAGTCCCTGCATTTTGTCGTTTGCACACAACCTTTATTTAAAAATTGTTTTGGAAAGTTGATTTTTTTTCAAAAGATTTTCACAAAACTTCCATGTACTAGTCTAAAATGTAGGTGATGCGAGGCAGGTTTATTTATAGACCCAGCGTTCATACATCGAGAAATTCAAAGTGCTGAAAACGGAGCTTTCAAAACACTCAGTTAAAAACCAAAAACAATAAATCAACAAACTTAACAAGACAAATTTACAGTGTATAAAATCATTCTGATTTAGTGTGAGGGATAGAACTGAATATGCACATTTGAAAAACTGCGTTTTGAGAGAGAGTCAGTGTTACGGATGTGGGGTGGGAGGGAGTTCCGGAGGTGGGGGGCAGAGCAGCAGAAGGCTCTAGACCCCGTGGTGGTCAGGCGGGCGAATGGAAGAACAGTGCAACAGAATTTGCTTAAGGGCCCGATCAGACAGAGCGTGTTTTACAGCTTACCGCACTGCCTTTTTTGTTGAAGCCTACTGTTAAAAAAAGTTTTTCTAACCACCGAACCATAGCTGTGATTAACCTAACCGTTATATTGTCTACTGACAGAAAGCCCGCCTCTTCTTTCATCCAATTGGACAATCGCTTTTCTGCTTTGAGCTGAAGTTTTTTCAAAGCGAGGCACTCGGAGCGTTTCCTCAAAAACGCGAGGCGCTCTGCAACGCAAAAGCAGCGCGCAAAAAGCATCCCTCTCATTGCTAAAACGCATTCTGTCTGATCGAGCCCTCAGTCAACTTTTTCTTTCATTATAACTCATCACTTATAATTAACCTCAGTAAACTGTTACAGGACTGTAACAAGTGTCTGGGTATTAATTTACATTCCTTGTGAAAAAAACATGCAAATCATGAAATCAAAAGATTTTCTTGTTAAGCTTGTTTAAGCTGTCAAACAAAATATAGTATATATTTTATATATATGTATAAAGTATGTTTGGTCCCTTAAGAAGAAGTATTATTGTAAAAATACTTAAGTACCTAAAAACTGCACCTGAGAACACTTGAGAGCGTGCTGCTTTATTATGATTTTGTAGCATCGAAGTTTGTTGATTCTGATAATTTATTATGGATTTATTGATAATAGTTATTTATAAAAGCTTTATTATACTGTAAAAGTTTTAATGTTGCACAGAGTAGCAATTGACTGAAACTAGCAGTAACGTTTGGATTGTATCGGCTCTTTGTTTCATTGCTCGTCTTGGATCGTAAGGTGGTGATGTAACTTTAGGACTCCTGCGTGTCCTCCTTAAACACCACTTTTTATGTTGTTTATGTTCCTCTGTAAAGAATAGTTTTACATTTTATAATGTGCGTTCAAAGCTGCAATAATTACAGCTTGTATCACCCTGTACGGGCATAAATTCACATTTTAACAGCGCAGATTAAACAACCGAGATACAACAGGATAATTAGCGAGCTTTAGGGGTGCTGGTAGGCGTGTTTCCCCCTCGCTTGCAGTCTGAACTAATTCCCCTGCTGGCTGCAGCTCTGTTACTGAACACACAGACATGAGGCTGCGTTAGTCGTCTCATCACAGCTGGTAAGAAGGAGAAGCTCAGCACCAAAATGATGCGCTACATCTTTAAAGATAAAAGGGGGGTTTCTGCAGCCAAATGGCAACACAAATGTTTCCTTTGTAATAAATCTGATCCTCAAAGAGCTTATCAAACTTACTCAATCTACATGTTAGAGTTTGTTGTATTGACTCAATAAGGATGTTTTCCGAGGCAGGAATCTTTGATTATCAGAAACATGTTCGGCCCTTTTTTCTTCTTCAAAACAGGAAACTTCAGAGGCGTCTGTTCCCCTGTTACTGCTGGTAGTTATGGCAGCAAGTTAGTTTCTTCTTCTTCTTCTTCTACACCCACTTTTTTTTAACCATTTCCCCTCCAATAGTTCTCCTCGTCTTTCATACTTCTTCTCCGCCCACGTCTTCTTCTTCTGCAGTTTCTTCTGTTTCTGACACAAACTTCTTCCTAATCATCCTCCTCAGACTGACGCCCTCCTCCTGCTCATTCCTCTGTCTTTTCATCTCTCATTAATCCGCACTTTCTCTCCTCAGTTCTGCTTCTTTGCAGTTTATCCTCTTTTGACCTCCTTCCTCTTCTTTTATGTAACTTCTCTTCATCTACCAATTTAGTTCCGTCTCTCTAATTATCTCTTATTTTCCTTGAAATGATTTCTCTGCTACATCATCTTCATCTGCGTCTCCATAACTTCTCCTCATGCTCTTCGTCTTCGTCTTCATCAGTCTGTTTCCCCCCCCCGTGTCGTCGGACTCTTGCTGACTCCTCTCTTCTGTTGGCCGCTGCAGCCTGGATGAGGCCTAACCAGCTGATCCTGCTGTTTCTGCATGCAGCACTCAGGCAGTTTAGAATCAATTATTTTTAACACTTAACGCTGGCTGTGAAATATGCTTCTATAAAATAACCAGGGACAGTTTTTCCTTAAAGTAAGCACTCTGAGAGGGAAACGTTTAATAGCTTCCTGAGGAATTAAAAAACTTCTCACTTTGTCGTGTTGTCAGTAATATTTACGGCCAAACTGCAGAAGAAGAATATTGTTCCAAGCAGAAACATCTCCTCAGTCTGCCGTTGTGCATTTTATTAAATAAGATTGGTTTGAGTGGTTAGTGTTGCCGCCTCACAGCTAAAAAGTTCCTGGTTCGAATCCTGGTTCAAAGACGTAGTGGGTCATGTCCGTCTCCACAGTCCAAAGACATGCTCGTAAGGCGACTCTAAATTTCCTGTAGGTGTGTGTGTGATTGTGAAAGGTTGTCTGTCTTTATGTGTCAACCCTGTGATTGACAAGCGACCAGTCCAGGTGTAACCCCGCCTCTCGCCCAATGACAGTGGAGATAGGTTCCAGCCCCTCTGCGACTCTGATCAGCATAAGCGGTATAAATGATGGATGGATGTTTCCAACTGGTGGCCCTCTTGACAATCTGATGACCAAAAATACCCTTTTTACCAACCAAATATGATTCTTTAATCGGTTATAACTGAATTTTTTAACTTATTAACCTTTAATAAAGAAATTTCTGTAGTTGAAACCACCCAGAGACCTTTTAGAAAGAGGTGCGACTTTCAATCCTGTGTAGCCACGTATGATTGTGTGCTTCCTGTTTTACAGTTGGTTTATCTTGTATCCTGTGTTTATTGTTAAAGGAGGGGATGTATTATGCTAATGTCAAGTTTCATATTTCACTCCGTGATACCTGTGGACTAGCTTAGCATCATTTACAGTTAAAAAAAACTCACATTTTTCTCACATTGGTGCTCTGTGCAGGCCCTCATACAGCCTCTGCCTGAAACGACTCAGTCAGCTCTGTCCCTTTAAGAAACCCCGCCCCTACAAGTCCGCTTTCTTCTGATTGGCCAGCTCTTTGTGACGTCACAAAGTGCAGCATGTAGAAAAAACTGTGTGAAACCTGGCGTTCACAGCAGCCTGCAGACTGAGCTGAGAAGCCTGGGGATTACTCCAATATACTTTTACCTACAGATCTGAAACTTCACCCACGTTTAGTGTGGACATCCAACATTGTAACATTATATACGTGTCTTATAATGTGAAACAGCATAATACCGCCTTTTGTGTTGTCTCTTGGGTATTTGTTGTTGATTTTCTGTATTCAAAAGGCCCATCTGAGACAGGAAGTGCAAATTAGCAGAGCTTTAACAGCTGTTGTGTGTGGAATTAGTTTACATGCTTCATACTCGTCCTCATTCAAATAAACATTGAATAAACAAGTTTCACTGTACACTGAATCTGCAGCAACACACAACAATATGAGTCCTGTTGTAGCCAAGTTACACCCACATGATGCTCATTGGGATTAATGAGAAGGCTTCTTCACATGGCAGCATCAATTCCAACCAGATGAAATTGGTCAGAGTCTGCATGGGAATGTTTGCCCCCAGCTAACGATAGCAGGACGCTAGAGACAGATTTGCCTGCAAGCGCCGCAAAACCTTCTGAACTTTAAAACTTAAAATGAATTAAATAAAAGCACAGGAATAATCGGATTGTATCCAAACCATCAGAGAGTCTCGTCTTAGCCTCTTCCTTTCTAATTCTCATTTTTATCTCTCACTTCCTGTTTGTATTTTCAACATAAAGCAAAGAGAATAAATGTCAAGATGTGTTGGGAAATAGTTCTTTAAGTGTTTAACACCTGATCCTCGTCTTGTGGACCCTTTCTTCCTCATTTCTGGGTAATGATTCACATTTATAAACCCTTTTAAGTGAATCTAAATTCCCCACTGAAAGGACAGCAGACATATATCACAAACACATCTGTAATCTGTGCTAAAAGTTTTGCTCCGTGCAGACGCCGTTGTGTGTTTCTTCTGGAGTTTACAGACATAATGGCTCTCCTGCAGACGTTCTCCTGCTGCTGGCACTTTTCAGTCGAGCAGAGGGAACTGACGTCAACAGCGATGATCCCAAACGCCATTAAAAAGCAGCACAAACTCTGTGGGCGGCTGGACTGCCTGCCCTCGTATAAAAACACATCATTATCTTTTTGTATTTGTGCTGCTGCTGCTGTATATTAATTTCTATTCATGACTCTCGAACACTCCCACGTTGCCTTTCGCTCGCTTAACTCTGACACCTGCACAACTTCGTGTAAACATTTCTGAATGTGTTTACCAGGCGGTGCAGCAGAGGCTATTACAGCGTGCAGAGTGTTAAAGCAGAAGCAATCACCCTGAAAATTTTAGTGCTTCACCATATGGATACTGCAGGAAGTCCAGGAGTCACAAAAATGAAGCCAAGCTGATTCAGCAGGTCTCGTTTAACCTGCAAGACACACAAAAACTACAATATGTAAACTTTCATGTTGTAATAGAATTACATGCATTAGTTTTATAGCAGCATTAGGGCAATTTCAGAGCGCTTCTCACTTACTGTTGCTAGGTTATGAAAGTTGTCTGGAAGCACTTCCGCTTCTCCCGATAGTGACCGTTAAGTCTGTTTTAAATCTCTCTGTTTGCTTCATATTTGCTTTTATTTTAGTACATTTTACAAAAAACATAAAAACAATGTAAAGGAATCGTGTCCTGGCGTTAGCAGCAGCTCTACACCTGGAAATTGTTCCCTAAAAAACCCTGAAAGGATTAGCTTCTCCTCCGCCATTGTTGTTGACAAAGTTGATATTAGAAGTCCCGCCCCTTCTTGATTTTGGATTGGTCGGTGAGGGAGGAGTGACACTGACGAGGGGATCCGTTTACATGATTCATAATAATACTAATAAATACATAAATAAATATAAATTAATAAATAAAACAATTAATAACAAATAAATATAAATAGGTAAATAAATTAATTACATAAAAACATATTAATTAATTAATTAATTAAAATAGATAAATAAAATAAATAAAAATAAATAAATAAAAATAAATAAATAAAAATAAATAAATAAAAATAGATAAATGAATAAAAATAGATAAATGAAATAAATATAAATAAATAAAGATAAATGACTTAGCTTAAATAGCTTAAATGTTTTGCTGTGTTCCAAAAGTTGAACTAATTTCCACTGAGTTGCTGGACACTGGCCTTTGAGCTTTATTGTGAGGTCCCTTCGGGGCAGCAGCTTTAAGTCCAACATATACAAATTGTAACTGTATAAAGTTGTTGGAACAAACTGTTGCCTGTTTACTCTTCCTGCAGATACGGAGCAACATTAGCATTCATTCGTCACATCCCTTGAAAGCTCGTTAATCTCTGCGAATATTCACTTGTTTTCTTGCTCTGTGTTTGGTCTCCACCAACTCATCGCAGAAGTATCCGGCTCTTTAGCACCTAATTGCTCAAATATGTTCACTAGCAAGTTGCTAACTAACTACTGATTGGTGATTAGCATGTAGCATACAGTGCCTTTTTGATAGAAACAGCAGTCAGGTTTCATCTGAACTAATGTGTTTACATTTAAAACAACAGTGCAATCTTAGCCCATTCTTACAAGCCTGAAACGAATGTCACATGACCATGAATAAAGCAATGCTTTTTCTGGTGTTAGGGCAGCAAGTAACAGTTATTACATCACTGAATGATTAGCATAATTTATCCTTAAATTGTCACATGTTTTCTGAACCCAGTGGGACAGCTTTCAAGTGCTCATTTAGTCAAAATAACAGACCCTATTTTCACACATTCATCTGTGATTTCTTCCTTTCTTTGGTGGGTGAGGAGGTGCTGTTGTAACCCTGCACCCTTGTGTTGCTAGGCAACCGTACGCCACCAGGAAGGAATCCATATTGTCCCAGGGAGCAAGTTCAACCTAAACTCTACACCTCACTGACGCTGCTGTTTCTCGAACACTGTCAGCGCATGCGTGTGTGTGTGTGTGTGTGTGTGTGTGTGTGTGTGTGTGTGAGAGCTAGAGGGCTTTAGGGATGAGTGGAGATAGGGGAGTGTGTTTTGGGGCAAAGGATTGGCTGAGGGGTTTTGAGGGGGGGGTGTGTGTGTGTGGTAGGAGAAAGAAGGGGGGTTCGGGGGTGGGGGTTAAGGAATCTGTTTACAATGGCCTGAGGGAGAGTCGTCTAATCTAGCAGAGAGGAGAAACAGTCAGAAATCAAGAGAGAAAGAGGGACCAAGAAAGAGGAATCTGAAAGGAGAGAAGGTCGGCGAGTCATGAGAGGATTGAGAGCAAACTTATGGAGTCCTTTAAGGTTCTGCAGAAGTTGCAGCAGGAGTCACAGGAGGGAAACTGCAGGGTGATGTAAAGCTACCAGATCCCTGCTCCGGGCCATGCAAACACGATCTCTGGTGTGTGTGTGTGTGTGCACAAACTTGACGCTAACTTCACAGCTTATTCTGTTTTTTCTCTGTGTGTGTGTTTGTGCGCGTGCAGACTTTGAGGAGCAGTTATACGACACCAAACTGACCGGTCAGACGTTCCGGCATCCGTCCTCGCAGAGCTCCGACGACACGTCCACCTCGCTCAGCCGCTCGCCCATCTCCCTCAACAACAAGAGGCCTGACTTCATCTTCCTGGTAAACACACACACACGTACACGCACACACACAAATATGCATACAGGCTTGTTTGATCATAACTCTCCCTTGCACCAAATGTCACCTCCCTGGTAAACAAACACACAAATTCATATATGAATATTTGTTCTTCCACCTTTCTTCTTTTATCACATCCGTCCTCGTCCACCTAGGAGCAATCAGAGCAGACGTTACACACACACACAGTCAGACTCCACACCGTGTCCACCTCACTTATCTTTCTCACTTCTCTCCCTGCACACCAGAGAACAGACGTCACATCAGCAGCAAACTCACGCTAACTCGCTCCGTCCCACTCTTCCTGCCCTCGCTGCCCTCCTCTCTCTGTTCTCCTACACTCTTTATTTATTTCTGCTCGACGGTTTATTTCTAAACCAAGTCAAGACTTTCGTCTTTATTCTTAGCTTAGTGAATCAGACATTAACTGAACGTTACACACGTCACTTTGTGGGCATGTTTTGTAGTTACACTCAGTAGATACCCACTACTGCAGTCCTACAAAGTGCAGATATTCACAGATTCAACAGAACGTATGATCTACACGATGCAGGGAACTGTACTTAATAGTTTATGCAACTTATTTCAGTACATCTGAAAGGCCAATTTTATACCTAATCACAAATTTGAGGTGGATACATGCTCATATTTTTAAGCACTGGCACCAAGGGCAACCAATTCCCTAAACATAAAGAAATTGGGATATTTGTGGAACTTAAGCATTTAGGGCCTGTGTCCACTAACGCCTTTTTTTGTCCTGGCAGCCCACACGACCTGAATTTCAGAGCACTTGCGCAGTATGAAAGGTGACTGGCAGCACTTCCGCTTCCCTTGGTAGTGACAGTCTGTTTTAAATACTTCATATTTAACAAAGAAAACAAGACTAGGTCAAAACCAAGTACGTGGCTGACAGCATCAGGTCAGTGTGCGCTTTTGTGGGCAATGTATTACAAGGACTGTCCTTATGAGGCCGATGGCAATGTGTCTGAAAGCAAGTGCGCACTGTGGACGTAGGTGAGGACAGCGGACGAGCAGCGGAGGAGCAGCCCCGCCTACTCCCCAAACAAAGTATCCAGAGCCGTATAGACAGAGAGTCGAGTCAGTGGAGGTCCAATATGCTCCATGAGCCGCCATTGCGATGTCGCAACTCTCTCTCTTTACAGCTGTGAGAGTACCGTCACTCATTCAATCATTTACTCACTCACTCAGTCACATACAGACAGACCCATGTGTAGGGCTGACCCCGGCAATCAGCCAACAATGGGAAGGAATCGTGTCCAACAGCGACAAGAAACAGCTGGCGCTGAAAGCATTCTTGCGCTGAGGGCGCTGAACTGCACAGGCTTTGTATAGAAAATAGACGCTGCCAGTGCAAAAACCGCTGTTAGTGGACACAGGCCCTTAGTTGGCAAAAGATTGCATTATGAGGATAAAACTTGGTGTCCACCTACGTGAAATATTCGTTGGCCAACTCAGTTGGCAAATGTACTTTTATTCCATTACTCAGAATACATTGTTGTGACTGCTTTGCATTGTGGGACACGGTAGGCAAAGTAGACTGGTTCAATGCATACTGAAGACTTAAACTTACTTACTTAAATCAGGAAGGAAATGTTGGTCATCACTACTTGAAACGGGAAAATATATTGCATGAATTGGCTGTTGGGTAACTCCATCACGTCTACATGTTTATTGTGGCTTCTCCTTTATTGAGAGAGCACTTTAGTTTCAGCCTTTAATCGCTCACACAAAGCAGTGACATTCTTCTTCTTCAACAAATTACTATTTCACTGTCACTGATATTGTTTCATCTCACATTTGTGTTGTGACAAAATGCCTCTTTGCTTTTGTTAACTGAGCTGAATAATCCAGAAACTACTGTACAGAACGTCCCACCCCCTCCTTTTGGATTTGTCAGAATTACTCATCATCCTTTTCACACTCTCAGCAGGTTTCCATCAACAAATGCCAAAGCGTTTAGTGTCTTCAACGAGGAAATATCACTTACGCTTCAAGTAGAAAATGACACCAGTAAGTTTGTGCTCATTGAAAGTTGATGGAGTGACTTGTGTTCAAGGAGATTTACGGACTTAAGCGATAAAAATCTGATTTATTGTTGTATTATCTTCCAAAGTGTCTACAGAAGATCACAGGCGAAAAGGCTTGAAACAGTGCATCTCCTCTCTCTGCCTTTGCTGCTAATAGTTCTCAGGTTATTTCCCCGAACTGTGCCATTATGGCAGCTTGATGGACTCCCGCTGTGATTTTTACTGCATGATGGCTGCACATTCCCTGCACATTGACGCACCGATCCCTGCAGCAAGCCGTTAAACAGCTCTGTTAAGTTAATGCCCCTCTTTCTGTTTGGGATCATTTCAATTAGAGTTTGGCAGATTCCCACGAGACAACTCGGATTTGGGTTTCTGCAGTAGGTGCGAGGAGAGAGTTTCCTGCATTGCAGCAGCCCAGAAGCAGTTTGGGTTTCAGTGCCTTGCTTAAGGGCAGTGTTCATACCTCCGATTTAATGCCAGGTGGCTGATCAGCGCCAGCTGCCTCCCAGTTGGGATTAAACTTTCATTTTGACACCTGCAACTGAACCGGTGATGTCTGCCTCTTTCCCTACCTTCTAATCACCAACCATCGTTCTTCCTTTTCTCTTTCATTCCTCTTCTTTGCTTTGCTTTTTCATTCCTGCAACAGATATAAAAACGCCACACCCTACGGTATTGTTACTCTTCACAAATAATCAGTCCTCCAGCTACAAGCCCAGTGAAACTGAGACGTACACTGTGTTTATTTCCTCTCTATCCTCCTCCTCACCTCTTATCACACCGTTCCTTCCTCGGGCTGCCATTGAAGCGGCTTTAAGAGGGCAGAACAATTTATTTCGGTGGAAGTCGATGAGCTGATGACCTCGACTCAAGTTTTCGTTTGTATTGATTTTGGCTTTAATTGAATTTAGAGTTTGTTTAGTTTTTTATGCCCCCCAGTCGGAGATAGACGTGACCTGTGGCACGATGTTTTCAGGTTGTCTGTCCCGCTCTCTTGAACGCAGTATATCAGGAACGCCTTGAGGGAATGTCTCCGAATTTGGCACAACCATCCACTTGGACTCGAGGATGAACTGATTCAATTTTGGTGGTCAAAGGTCAAACCTGACCAAACCTGGTGGATACTATATTTCTATATTTCAGTCTTGGTTTTTAGACCTTTCTGTTTTAGTCCAGTGTCGGTGCTCTCGTCAACCTCGTTTCCAGCAGCAACAGGCAGCTGTTTTCAGATATGAACACAGTATACAATACCCACTCAACACCTATAAGGAAACACACAAATTTAGAAACTATCTGGTGTACATAGTCAAGTATTTTGCGCTGAAAGAAACAAGATAGGCGTTGGAGGAGACCAAAACAGAGCAAAAATGAGGCAGAATCCATTTCTTATTGGGCGACTGTTTGGTCACAGTCACAATATACTGTTTATATAACACTTTAACACTTTGGAAGGGCAACCCACTACCTTTTACTGTAACTCGTCCTCTTCTTCTTCCTCCAGCCGGCGTCCAAACAGCTCTACGAAGATGAAACCGCCTCCTCTGTGTTTGGACTGAGGTCCGTGACCGACCCGTCTCCCTCCCCGTCCCCGTCGCCCTGCGGCTCAGATCGCCCCCCGCTGGGCTGGAGCAGTAACAACAGCAGCAGCAGCACCGCCACCTCTGCCACCACCGGACCGCCCGTTGCAGACAAACCACGCTGGCACCTCGGGAGGCGCGGCCACTTCCTGCCTCTCGACATAACAGGTAAGATAAAATACAGTTACAGTGATTGTGTAGCTTATTAAGGATGCATTTAATTGGTTATTTGTTGCACATGCTGTGAGATTCTTCAGTAAATTTATTTTCTTCCCAACTGAATTTTGTTAAATTTGGCAGCTATTTTAGATTTAGTCTTTAGACAAAAATGCTGATTAGTTTTAGTCACAGTTTTACCCTTTATAGTTTAAGTTTGGATTTAGTCGGCAACTCTACAGATTTAGTCCAGTTTTAGTCAATAAAAAGTCACATTTTAGTCAGAACGTTTTCTCTCTTTAAACAAATTCAATCAGCTTTTTACAGGTGTCGGAAATTGGTATCAAGGTGACAGGTTTTACCAAGAGTCTGTAAAGCAACCTTTCTCTCTCTTTACACTTTTACGTGTGTAATATCCTGATCCCTTACCCTTCGATTCAACAGGATCCGGCGCGTTCCCTGTGCGCCGCGACCTGCGGAGTCAATCGCGCCAATTCAAGTCAATGCTCGTGATTCCACAGCACGTGCCGCGGTCCGTCTCCGGCATCCCAGAAGCGTGTCTCCGCTCTGCTCCGCTAAAGATACGCGCCGGGTCTATTTTTGACAGAGGCCGCTTCAAACACGCGTCAAGCTCAACAGAGCAGATCGTTCCAAACAGGAAGTCACACACGGAAGCAGCATACAGCATCCGGTTGTTTCAAAATAAAACACATGTTCAGACCGGTACAGACTCACGTTTTTTCCTGTTTATTTTAAGATCAACACACTGAAATCTAAAAAAAAAGAACACTATTAATGAAGTAGTGTACTCCTCCATGGTAGAAGCACTAAAATCACGAAATGATCTCCAAATGAGCAGATGATCAACCTCGGATGTGCAAACTGAACTGTAGTTTGTGTGTTGCTCTGCTAACATTGATGTTATCGTGTAATTTCTCAATTCTCGCGCGAGAATGTAGTTCTCCCGCGATCTTGTGATCTCGCGAATCCAGCTGCTTGGACCAGTCTGTGCTGCGGACCAGACACGCTTCCTGTGCGCAGACGGAATGCGCTGGAGACAGATCCTGTGGGATTGAGGGGTTACCTTGGATAATGTAGCCTCGACTCTCCCCCTGATTCTTCCCACCTTTGTAGCCACGTTGCGTCTCTCCGTCTCCCGTTACTACAGTGCATTGTGTTAAATAAATGAGGTATGTCCATCTGTTGTTTTGGGTGGATGCTGCCATGTTGTTGTCAAGCTGCCTGCTTTGGGATTCAGCGGGGATCTGCACACGCCAGTTACAGGAACGCATTGCTTGTATTTTGACAGATTAGACGCACAGTGGGGAAAATATCATGGATTTTAAATGTCCGACAGCCCACCGCTAACATTTTAGTCCCGTCTCGCCTCGTTAACGAACGCAAACAGGCGTGTCGTGTGAGTTTTTATGATCAACGATAAACTCGTCTTCGAAGTATGTGAAGTTGAAGACAAGACCCGTTCTTTGTGAGAAAGGGTTGCTGCCTGATGGAGGTATTTTTGGAAGCTGTGTTTTGACCGTCATGTTAAGCTCACTGTGGAGGAGGAACAGGAAAGGAGGCTGTATCAAACTGTATAGCTTGTGCTATTTTGCATCTTATCTAACCAAGCCTGCGGGATGTTTTCATCCAGAGTTATTCCGATATTTCTGCATGAAAACTCTGGACAAAGTCAGAATGGACAGCAGACTCTTTCATACTTCTTGCTCTTAGAAGTCTTTGGACTTGAGTTTCTCGGGGAGTCCATGAATGTTTCATTGCTGGACCTGACTGATCTCAAGCCATCAAAGTAGTAGAAGAGTTTGCCGGGTGAATGTTAACACAGGTGACTGGTATCCGGCCAATGAAGTGGTACGGGATGTGTTCAAGCTGTCCTGATGATGATATCCCACTTCTTCATTGATTGACAGGAAATTAACCTATAAGTGTTCACACATGCTCTGTTTTTTTTGGCTTCTTAAATTGGAAAATCCAGTTAAATATTTTTGGGTTTTGACTGTTTGTCAGAGTAAACAAGCTCTTTAAAGATGTCGCCTCCGGGAGCTTGTTACTGGCGTTCATAAACACATCTATTAGTCCATTGACCACAAAACCAGTGAACAGAACAGTTCATATTGGAAAGAGCTGTTTGTTGCAGCCTTGTTCAAAAGGTCACGTGATCAATGAGTGAGTGAGAGGACTGGTATCGAGGTTAATTACAGCGTGGCATCGAGGGAAAGGTGAGGAGCTTATTAGTTGTATATTGGCGTCATGCCTTCAACAATCACTTGGTTTTATTAGATTTTACGGCCTCAATATGAAACTTCTGAAATGAAACGGATTAACCCCAAAGATGAGGTGGTGTTGGAAATGAATCAGCACTTGGCAGCTGCTCTGGAAGCCTTGAAAACAAACTCTGCAAACAGCTTCTGCAGGAGGTCGTTTGAAACGTGTATGGTTAAACTAAACCCTGTTTTTATGTCTTTGCATCATTGCTCCGTTGTAGTAAAAGACTTTGTTCTGCACACTTAATGCCTCCGGGTAAAAAGAAGATTCACACATTTTCTCGTGATCTTAAGGGAGTTATTTTGATTCCTTTGACGGTTGTAGAAGTGAGAGTCAGGGGGAATTAGACTGAAGGAAAATAACTGTGAGTTTTGGTTTCTATTTGAGCTCTGTGGGATTTGAGTTTGACTTCAATCAGCGCTTCATAGTTGAAGAGGAAGCACAGTTGGCTGATTTTGGAAGTAAACTTGCAATATGAAATATACCCCAAAATGCAACAAGTAGTCCCCTAAAGCTTTTGTAATTGAGTTAATGGAAGATTTCGTCAGAAAACCTTTGCTTAAATTTTCAAAAAATACTTTGAAGTAAATCATAAAAATTGTCGACATGTTGATCAACATTTGTGAAAACTGCTGCCTTCTACCGCGAGTGTGTTTAACAGCCTAGAGTGGGCGATATTAGCATACTGAGCAGTGTTGGTAAAGAGATGGCAATGTTAGCTAGTTGGTTGGTTCACTGGTCCAGACTGAAATATCTCAACACTTTATTGCTATGAAAGTTGTCTTTGTATGTCCACCAGCAGGAGAGAATTTACTTTACATTTACTGACTTGTTATTTGTGTTAGTTCTAATACCATGGAGTGGATAAATAATGGCCTCGAGTTCCGGATATGGCCGCCGCCATGTTGGATTTCTGGAGCAGGAAGTGACCATATTTGGACGAGAGGGTGGCGCTAGAGAGGAGTGATGCGTTGGCGGACGTCAAGTTATTTCATGGCTTCCGGAGCCTCAAGTGGCCACTTGAGGAACTGCAGTTTTTTGCACCGGAGCATGCCGCTTGACTAATAATTACACACAAAACAAGACCATGGTAAACATGACTGCTTAAACATTATTTTGTAAGACCATTTGTATGACATACAAACTTTTAATTAGCTGATTATTGCCTGAAACAATGCTCCAATGGTTAAATTCAAACAGATATATATTGAGGCAGGTGTAATCTTTAAAATAGATAGCTGCGAATACAGATAGCAATCCAGTTGTAGACGTCGTTTCTTAACTCAAAAGTCATTGTAGCTTCTGAAGTTAATGCTAGACTGGAAACAATGACCAACATGTAAGGAAGTCCATCCAGCCATCCAGCCATCTATACCACTTATCCTGTTCAGGGAGGGGCGGGAGCCGATCCCAGCTGTCGTTGGGCGAGAGGCGGGGTTACACCTGGACTGATCATAGGGCTGACACATAGAGACAGGCAACATTCACACCTACCGGCAATTCAGAGTCGCCAGTGAACCTAGCGATGTCTTTGGACTGTGGGAGGAACCCGAGTACCCAGAGGGAACCCACGCAGCGAGAACATGCAAACTCCTACGTCCAACCAGGAACCTTCTTGCTGAGCCACCGTGCAACCCTCTAGAAGCCTTGATATCCATTGGCTGCACAGGCAGTTGCTTAGATATTGACTGTTGACTGTCCAGACAACACCCAACTCACCTTAACATCATGAAGTTGGCAGGTGCTGGTTGCAGTCTTTAGAATGTTCCGGAAACCAGCTGCCAGCTCCACACTGCCCAGACTTCAGCTGACAGGACAGACTACATTTTCTTGTTTACGTTTTTGTCTAGTTGTCTCAGAATAGTGAGGATTGTTGGGAAAAGGCGCATATTGGTCCGACTTTCCACGACTCCCCCAAACCCGACTGGACATCAACCTTGAACAACTCCGTCCAACACCAATTGTTGGCGCACACTGACCTGACATTTGGTTGGACAGTTGGTTGGCGTTTGTCTGGGCAGTGTGCAGCCACCTCAAAGCTGAGATTGAGGCAGATGTGTTAAGGTCCGACACTGACAATCGAGTCAGTTCAGGTTTTGGTTATGTATCGGAGGGATAGATTTGAACTTAACACCTGCCTCCCTAAAAATACAGTGCTTGAAATCTTTGGCGAGAATGGAGAAACCTTCTAAATTCATGTTAATGTTTCAGCACTCTTCTTCTAGTTTCCTGCAATTTAGCAGCTAAAGCTTCTCCTGCTGCCGTCACTGTAAATTACCTCCGACAAGACAAGCAGCTACTTTCCTAAACGTAATCTGATCACGAGTTCATTGATGGTACCCCAGGTGCTAGCTGGCATTATTAGAAACTCGACTATTCTACCAATCCAGCTCTTATCTTTAATTATTTTCTCTGTTAGAGAAGAAAAACACACCAAATATCTTCTTCCTCGTTAGATTAAATGTTTGGAAGACAGTTTTTGAAACAGATTTAATGTTGTGGGTGTTTTTCCCCAAGAAGAGGAAGCATCACTCGATGAAAAAGGACAGCTAATACACACATGATGATCCATGGCATTAACTGACCAGTGGGGAATTGGTAATAAAAGTGTCGTCCTGTTTCAGTTTCTAATATTAAATCCATTTTAGCGATGAAAAACACTTTTTAAAGGATGTTAAAGGAGAGTTATAAACAAGCACAGAGCTCAGTATTCCTGCTGTAAACTCGAAACATTTTGTTCTCTGCATGCAGGTTCCCTCATGGTTGATCACTTTGCATATTCATGCCACAAGTCATAGCTCTATGCACACACACACGCAGAGTCCCTCCTGACACAACTTTGAGCTAAAAGCGAGAAAATGCTGCAGAAACCAGATTTGACGTCGAGAACATTTTCATCCTATGATCGCCCTCGCCTGTCTCTGGCAGTTGTGTCTTTGCGTGTGTGTGTGTGTGTGCTGTCAGAGTTGTTAGTATGCTGTGGTCATCCTCAGCAGCATCTTTCTGACACTCCTGCTTCCTCTCGTCTCGACCGAGCCTCCTCCTTGTTTACCCTGCGTGCATGTGTGAATGTGAATGCGTGTGTTTGGTCCTCCTGGTTTTTTGGCATAGCAACTGCTTCGTCACTGGGAGCCTCTCCTCCTCCTCCTCCTCCTTCTTCTCGCTCAAATCCATCTTTAGCTTAATATCTCCCCATCTCTCTCTCTCTCTTCCTCTAGCTCTCTCTCGCTCTCCTCACCCACTGTGCTGAGGAGTAGAAGGTCAGGTATAATGATGCATGCCTGTGGCGGTGGACTTGGTGGGTATTCACTTCCTTCAGAGAGAGAGAGAGAGAAACAGAGGGAGGAAGGAGGTGGAGAGAGAAGAGGGGACAGAGACAGAGTGATAATAGAGTTAGTAGAGAGAGAGGGAGGAGAAAAGACCAAAACTAAACTCTTTGTGATTCCCAAAAGTTGAACTGAAAACTTAAATCTTTAAAAAGCGTCAGTCATGTCCTGAAACAGCTGGGCACTGTAGTTTTTAGAAACTGTAACTCAAACAGGAGTAAAAAGTTGACTTGTTAGGGACTAGCTTCATATTTCGCACTGTGATACCTGTGGAGTAGCTTAGCATCATTTACAGTTAAAAAAAATTGTTCCCACGCTGGTGCTCTGTGCAGGCCCGAGGTCGCCAATTTGTAAGCTACAAATGCCGCCCGTGTCCGAGCAGCGCTCGAACGTCGCTCCAGATTTGTCAGTGCTGAGTTTGATAATTTGTCTCCAGCGCATTTGTGACGTCCAGAAAAGACACCGACAGGAGGATACTCAACTGGTAATTGGAACAGAGACACTCAGCATTTATAAGTGGGTCTTCCCGGGTCTGAAAAACCTGCATCAACACGCTGAATTTAGGCGGGAAAGGGGTAATACTAAGGCATTTCGAGAGTATCGAGCTTCCGTATCGTGACGTATTTCCGAGTGAAACAGGACGTGCAGGCGGGACATATCATCAGAGGGATTCTTGGTGCTCTGCGGCTAAATGTTGCAGATTGATTGGTTGAAATTGTTTGGTGCTAACTTACGTAGGCACGCGGGAAATGTAGTTTTACCGGAAGAAATAATGATCGGATTTTGATATAAGAATACGAAGAAATTGATTTTCTGTATTTTTTTTTGGTCTATATTGTCAAATAGATGCACAATATTACCGGGGATGTGATCTAAAAGGATTAAAATGACATTTTTCATTTCACTTCGACTTTAAGCCTAGAATCATAGTAAGGCTTGTGTCCCACAACTACAGGGGTGCCCAACCCTGCTCCTGGAGAGCTACCTTCCTGCATGTTCCTGCTATCAGGGGGATTGATATCGATCAAAACATTCGAATCAGGTGTGTTAGAGTACGGAGAAACCTAAAACACGCAGGAAGGTAGCCCTCCAGGAGCAGGACTGGACACCCCTGCGCTACTAACAAAACAACGCACCCTAAACTTTAAACCTTGTACATCTATCGTACCGTCAAAAATGCAATTTGCCAAGAATGTTTCTTTGGTTTTTGGGTCAGAATAGCCAAAAAAATGCTGCAAACACGACGGATTAAGGAAAAGGTGCTTGTATTTTTGGCACACATGTATACGGACGCCACACACTAAATGTTTTCCTGCTTGCTAAATAGTTTGGAAGTATCGTCACGCAGCCATCGTGCTGTAGTTAGTATTTAAAGCAGGACGGTCAGCGTTGGATTGAGTGAAATAACCTACATTAGCTAATGCTAATGAACAGCTTGGAGCAACAATGGAGCTCAGTGGCTCAGAGGTTTCATCTCTGTCAGACCCTCAGACAACAGTTTGATCGACCCACCGCTGGCTCCTCTCTAATAATGTAGAATATCAACAGATTAAACACCCAGTCTCTCATCCCTCCATCCCTCCTTCACCAGCAACCAGCAACAACAGGTAGCTTACACTGCTGTTGCCATGGTAACTCGCCACTCTTCCTCTCTCCTCCCTAAAAAGAAAGAAGAAGGAGGGAAAAAAAATGGCAGCAAAGAGAAAGAGAGGATTGAAAGTGACGACAGCGACGGCATGGAGAAAATTGAGTTTGGGGAAAAGCAGAGTGAGAGGAGAGGAGGGATGGAGGGGTGGAAGAATAATGAACGAAAGATAATGAGAGAACATCTCAGCACGGCTCCTTCCTGCGCTCTTTCTCTCCGTCCCTGCACATCTGGCTCCGGCATTTTTCATGAATGACGGAGGTGGTGTAGGCAGGGAGGATGTGAATGCAGATCAGGCGGAGAGGAAGACGGAAAAGAAACATTTGTTTTTAATCCTCTGAAGTTGATTTCAGGGACAATTTAAGTCATTTTAAGGAAAAACACACAAGGTATTATTTTGGTGTTCCATTCATTCATCAAAGACGTCTAATAACATCGTAAGGAGCATCTTTTATTTCTGACCCTAAATGTCAACCTCTGCACAACATCACACTCTGCAGCGCTTCGTGCTTTTGCAAGGACAAGCAGGAAGGACGAGGCAGACAAAGTAAAAGCGAGCATCACAGCACACATTGGTGCACATTTTAGTCTGCTCAAACCTTTTCAAGATCAAATTACCGTAAAATGTTGTCTAATTGATCGGGTATCACAAGAGGCCATATCATAGGATATTATCACGATATTCTCAGTAGGGGTGCAACGGTTAGAGACATTGTTGACTAAAAAGTTTGTTACGTCACCACACGTGTTTTTAATGCTGTTTGCGGACATAACTTCGTTTTTCCAGAGTTGCTAAAGGGGTAAGCCATCTCACATCCTTACCATCTCTGCTGAGAGCTACTGACGCAAAACAGCGACCGGGAAGCGACAGGTAAACAAGACATAGCAAAACGTCGTCACCGTCAGCGCTGCAAAGGAAAAGATCACCTGCAGGAAGCAGACCTTGCTTATCACAGGAGCACGTCGGCATTTGAAGAGAACTTTGTCTGTCGTTGGTTTTAAACTGACAAACACTTAATATTGGATTTTTCATTTCCCTCCTGTATCAGTAGGATCTGAATCATCAGCAAAGTTTATTAAAAGTCATATTTTTAATGAAGAATATTTAGCACATGATTAAAAGAACCTCCAACTACATTTAAAGGTGAGAGCTGAGTAAGAGCAACTAAGTCATTGTTCATTATGCGATTAGTGGATTCATGTTTTTAATAATCGATGACTCGTCGAATTATGTCCCCACAGGAAAACCTCGAGCTGAAACGGCATTTCGAGAGTATCGAGCTTCCGTATCGTGACGTATTTCCGAGTGAAACAGGACATGCAGGCGGGACATATCATTAGAGGGATTTGATTTGATCGCTGAGAAGTGGGCGTAGACAGACGTTCTCCACAGCGCAGTAGCTAGCTAACTGACCGAGCGTTCATGGTGCTCTGCGGCTAAATGTTGCAGATTGATTGGTTGAAATTGTTTGGTGCTAACTTACGAAAGCACGTGTGAAATTTAGTTTTACCGTAAAAAAATCGAATTTTGATATAAGAATATGAAGAAATTGATTTTCTGTATTTTTTTTGGCCTATATTGTCAAATAGATGCACAATATTACCGGGGATGTGATCTAAAAGGATTAAAATGACATTTTTCATTTCACCTCGACTTTAAACATCTATCTTTTAAGTCTTTATTTTCATGCCAATCATTTTTACTGCTGCAAAATGGGATTCCCAACACTGTTGTAAAAACCTGCCAAAAATGATGCATACACCTGATAAACTAAGCTTGTACTAAAATCTACATAGCCCAGTTTGACTGGATGCCAACATTTGTGGACTATTGTGCTATAACAGGATTTTTGAACGATGCAACTTGTGCAAATGTTATGTTATAACGCTCTGGCAGATTGACACTAAATAATGATGTCCCCATCCCCCATCCAACTTCCTACCAATCCTGACGGACCTTTGCAAACCTCACCAGAAAATAATTCAGATAATCTTTAACGTTTCAAAAGTTACTTGGATGTAACTTTCCGTAATAATTTATAAAATAAAACATTACAATACCTGACGTCTAAGAATTGATACAATATTGCCAACCAAATATTGCAATGTTTGTGCAGCAGCAATAATTAAGCGGACAGAAAGGCAGGGAAACGGCCTCCAAATGTTGTCATTTACAGCCAAAAAAGACAGGAATGTTAGACAATGAGAGGCGTTTTGTGAATGCACTTCTGAATGCAGTGTGCAGAGAGTCTCTGAAAGGGAACAGACAGCTTTTGAATGTGGAGTTTAGCAGAAACACAGACAGGCATTCATGCCGTCGAGCTGCAGACGCTCTAATCCTCTCAGTTTACCTAAAACGCCTCCGTCGAACAGGAATCTGACAGGAGGAGGGAGTTTTCGGGACTGCTGCAAATCCTATTGGCTGCGCTTTGAATTGAATGCAGCTCAGATTTGAGTCAGAAAAAAGAGGAGAACATTTCTAAGTTTAAGGTTGATTGATTGATCGATCCCTTGGTTTAAAAGTGATTGGGAACTCTTTTGAACGTTAGAAGTTCAACTAATTTAAAAGAAGATAAAGTCACTTTTATACACAGAAGAGACGGCTGGTTAAAAGCAGCAGCAGCATTTTCACATGGTAGATTAAACCTGTAACATCTGTGTTTCCCGACAAGGCCTCTAACTGCCAACGACCCCCCTCCCATCCAGCACACTCACAGCAGGCAGGGAAGCAGTGAAGCCAGAGCCATGCTGAAGACACATTATGATGAATGAATCATCAACATGTCACTCTGGTGGAGGCTGCTAGTTGAAGGAGTGTCAGTTATTAATGGCTGCAGATGCAACACAGCAAGGCGAGCTCAGAAGACGTGACTGTTTGCACGTGTTAGTGTTTGTCTGCTAACAATAAAGGCGGCGAAATTGTCACTTTTCCGGATGAATTCAGGATGAAAGAGGCCGACGGTCCAGCAGGAAGTGGGTGAACGCATGACAGCCAGACAGGAAGACATGTTTAGCCTCACTCAGTGGTCTGAGTCATCGCCTCTTTCTCTGCTGGATGCTAAATGTTTCAACCCGAACACTCATTTATTCATGCTCAGGGGAGGAGTAGACACTGAACGTCACTCGGTAAATAAGTTTAAAGAGACTGATTGTTGCAAAAGCAGATAAAGGATGAATAAAGTGTGCAAGGGGTAAAGAGATAAAGAGAAACATGCAGTCAATGAGTAATTGTTTTTCTCTCTGATAGCATAAAATGACCATGATTCATCAGTCAGGGTTGTTGGGGTTCAACTAAATCACTTATTTAATGATTATCAAGCCAGGAAATTAGATTTACTGATTCATTTGTTTGACACATCCATCAAGTGATTTGCAGCTCTAAAGACTTTAAAGTTTCAGGGTTTGAACCAAGCTTTTTTAATTTGTCTCATTTATCGCTGTTTGATCATAAAAAGGTCCAAACATCTTGTAGAAACTTAGTCATTAAAATGCTGTCGAAATAAGAAACCTACGTAACTTGGAAAAACGTCTCAGCTAAATTTAACTTCAGTTGACCTTGTGCTGACAAAACGTGCCATTATACAGAGTCGGGGGAGGGGAGTAATCGCCATATGTTTGCATGTAATACATTTACAAGAAACACCTCAGTAAAATGTTTTTTACAAAGTTGGCGGTCAGACCTAGCTTATCTGCACTGGCTAGCTTAACTGTTAACTTATTCGTCTTTGTTTTTCAGTAGCTCTTGATGGCATAATGTACTTGACCTAGCTTATCTGCACTGGCTAGCTTAACTGTTAGCTTATTCATCTTTGTTTTTCAGTAGCTCTTGATGGCATAATGCACTTGGGCTGGACGAACCAAACTAGCTCTTTGAATGCTTCATCCTCTAGAACAGTGGTTCCCAAAGATCATTGGGGGTGTGCAAGATTGTCAAAATTAGATTTGTTAAATAAAATCATTAATAAAGCACTTACTTGATAACAAAAGTCTGTTTAACTATTAAAAAATATATTTTTTGGTCCTCATTCAAATGTAGTAGATACTTTGTAGGCCACACCTCTGCCAACTATCGGCTGATTGGTGTACGTGTGTGCAGGCTAGGGGGGCTCAGCCTTCTTAGATACATGCAGGGGGGGCTCCAAGGAAATAAGGTTGGGAACCACTGGTCTAGAACACTGAACACCCAACTAGTGGGATGACTGTGGATGGGCTGATAGCAACGTGATCTTTGGTTGCTAGCTATCCAAAGACATGGCCGTTGCGTGCTTTCTCTTAATGTGGCAGGGCATAAAGCTAATACTACTACTAACATGAAGAGTAACATCACACAAAGTACATTTTCACATTGTTTCATTTGTGGAGAAAAGTTTCCTTTAGCACGCTTTGCTTTTTAGCTTAGACTGCTAGCTATGATGAATAGAAGTAAGTCAGAGTTCTTATAAATTACTTTAAAACTACACAGCAGCAGAAGAGGCTTTAATCAGACTGGAAAAAAAGGCTAAATGTTGCCTTAAAGCTGGATGAACAACAGCGTAACAAGATGTGACGAGATTTCCTCTTTAATAAAACTCCACATTCAGTGTTTTTCTGTGTCTGAGCTTTGTTCTAGAAATAAAAACGGCCTCACTGAGCAGGGAACATCTTCATGTGGAGTCTGCCTGCTATTAGCTGCGTATTTGCTCTCTCAGAGAGCTCAAACATTTGTATTTCTGTGTTGTTCAACACTTGGATGTATAATTGATACGCAGCGCTGCAACAGGGACACGACTAGAAACGGAACGGAAGGAGGGCGGGGTGGAGATCTGTGTGAACGCAAACCCCTGGATAGGCAACAAAGAGACAGACAGGTAGAGAGACAGTGTTTATACTTTATGGGCTAAAAGATTAAATCGCTGTTTCATACACTGAAAAAATAAAAACATTGATTCCACCAAAAAAAAACTAATTAATAAAATCTGACGTTGACTCAATGTGAACAATTTGTTCAATTTAACCTGTACAAACTCATTTCTCAAAGTGAAGTGAACTAATTACTTCAGGCTGTGCGAAATTAAGAAAAACAATCTTCAGAAATTATTAACATTTCACTTTTAACAAAAATGATTCAGAGTGAAATAAAACTAATTTAGTTCATTTATTTCATGACAAATCAAATATACGGCAATAATTTGAACAATGAACAATCATTTTCGGCTGAAGAACTCATGGCAAGGCAACAGCCTTGTTTTTCTTTGGCTGCGACCGCTTGTTTCTTGTTCTCTATTCTTTGTCGCATTGGTTTATGGTTTGCAAAACACCCAGTTATTGGCTTTGACAGCACAATGTTTGATTTATGAGGCAACAAAGAGCAGGAGATCTGCAGTTTGTTATATTTTCCTACTGAGACTCATTAAAGTCTGCGGTTATGCAATAAAAATTGTATTGTTCCTTTACCTCAGGAAGTTGGCCCTGGTGGCATAATGCCAACATACTTTTTTATCGATCCAACTTCACTTGATTCATTTTCTGTTTTGACTCAGTGATTTTGTGCGTGTGCATGTGTGTGTGTGAGTGATTCTGTCAGTCTGACTGAACATCCTGGTCCTCATTCAAAAAGCAAATCTTCAGTGAAAGGCGCCTTTTTTGGTCGGACATAAATTTTCTGCATCCGATAAATCTGTCGCTATAAAACAAGGCTGATGGCTTAATAGAAGTCTGACAAGTGAGAGTTAAGTCTTCTTGTCATTGAAGTAATCAAGTAGGTACCTGCTGCCTCTGATGACTCATTGGATTACTGTCGGCACGGACAAGACATCAGAAGGACAGGAACTACAACAGAACAGCAGGTTTCTTCGCAGCATCTGCTGTAAGTCACTCAGGATTTAGATATGGCAGCAGAAAATGTAGAACATAAACATAATGTAGTTTTATGTTGACAGCAGGGAGGAAGTGGGGCTGTTCAAGCGTGGAGTTACATCAGTGTAATGTACTCTTTGTCATCCCCCAACACATGTTCGTTCAGCTGTTACGAGGCTTTTTTGACAAAAACCTGTTGATTTTAACAAACAAATGAGAGAAAAAGTGGCTCAAAATCAAAGATCAGGCAACAGGAAATTCCGTTTACTGCATGGTTCATATCTCTTGGTCAATCTCTTCACAAAATGCACTTTAACCTGAGTGAGACAAGCTTGGTACATTGAGAGTCATAATCTAATACTTTATTGCCATGTCAACAACATGATTGAATTTCATGCTTTATTGAATTTCCTGCGTGTCAGGTAAAATTACTCTCCCCGTAATCTCACTGTCCCCCTGCTCGTCTGTTTCCCCTCCAGGTGAAGGTGGAGGAGGGAAGTTCCACGGTGTCGACCTCCTCCAGCACTCCCCGTCCCCATCCCCCTCTATTGGGGACCCCTTCCCCCACCAGCCACGCTCGCTGGAACCTGTCACGGACACCTTCCAGCAAAACCTCCCACTGAGGAAGACACACTCTGACCTCGACACAACCTTACCTGCAGGTGTGTGTGACCACTAAGGAAGCTCTTAACCCTCCTCCAATGTTTATTTCTGTCTATTTGTTCTTCCTTGTGTTCCTGTGGTGCAGATCTTGTTTTTGCTCATATAAACTTTACGCTATCATTACCCAGTGAAAGAGAGAGAAAGAAACAGCCAGAAAATTGGTAAAAAGATCAAAGACTTGATTTCATTAGCGATTAATCATCCCTCTTCCCCCCCTCCTCCACAGATAACAGTTTGGAGCAGCGTGCACAGGACCAACTCCACCAAGGAACTATGGACCACTCTGGGCTGCTATGCTCAAACACACCCTCTACCACCTGGAATGGACCTAAGGGCTCCACATTTTCTCCCGGAGCGTGGAATGAGCCTTACAGTTACAGCATGAACAAGGGCCCAGCAGTTCCGCCCAAACAGCACACGATCATTGGTAATGCAGGAGGAGGGACCCAAGAGGGGGTGATGTTGGTGGGCTCAGGACAGTCTGTGAGCTCACATTCTAGTTCTTTCACATCTGTGACCAACCCTTCTGGGAGAGGAGGGAATAACATACCGGGGATATCTCTGGCCGCTGCAATGATGGGGAAACGGAGCGAAACTGAAGGGGCTGCAGCAGATGGAGGGAGAGGAGGAGGAGGAGGTGGGGGAGTCAGGGAAGCAGGGAGAGGGCGGGAGAGGTCGGCACGTTCCATAGCAGCGGCAAACGCTTTTAAGTTCCGAGAGCGTTCCCTATCTACGCCCACAGATTCTGGTTCCTTCTGCTTTACAGAAGGTGGTTTAGGCCAGCCAGACGGTAACGGGAATGCCATGGCAATAACAGACCACCAACAACAGCATCATAACTTCCTGGGTTTGGGGGAGAACTACGCCCTTCTTTACCCTAGAGGGAGCTCTGAAGACAGTGCCAGTACCACAGACACAATCTCGGTCACAGCTTCAGACTACAGCGCAGATGGCCGCTTGCGCCTACGCTCCCGTTCAATCTCACTTAAGAAGTCCAAGCGCAAGCCCCCACCACCAGTGAGGAGCGTCTCTCTCATGAAGAACCTTGGAGAAGCCGAGGGGAGAATCCACCATGATGGTGGTCTTTACAGGGATGGCCGGCCAAAAAGCCTGCATATCCCCAGGGACCACTACCCAGACTTTCAGCCGGATTTCCTTTTACCCAGCTCTTCCTGCTCTTCTAAACCCAGTGTTAGTGAGCGGGAGCTGGGCCATGGAGGCCCTGATGGACCTCCAAGCCTTGAGATCCAGGCACCAGAGAGGGAGGGAGAGACAGAGCTTACCTTTCCAAATCACTGGCAGCTGGGGGAGTGGAAGAATGACCCTTACAGGTATATTTGCTAGATGTAGTCTTCTCCTCTGATTATTTATGTTCTTAATAATATTGACCAGCCAAGTTTGTTAGATAAAGATGCATTAATTTTGTCACTCTTCAATTTTCCTATCTTCTCTTCTCTTTGTCAGGTCTCTGTCAGGCTCCAGCACAGCAACAGGTACCACAGTCATTGAATGTATGAAAGTCAGAGGTAGTTCGGAGTCCCTACTTGATTCTCCTTCCACCTCTAGAGCCACCTCACCCTCACAGCTCTCCATGGAAACAGACATCAAGGCATCTTCGCCCTTCAAACCACCCGGACTCATGTCCCCATCAAGTGGCTATTCCAGTCAGTCAGAAACTCCCACCCCGACTGTTCCACTCAGTCAGATGACAGGTCAGGGGACAGCAGGAACAACAGGGACAATAGGGACATTAGGTTGTAAGCTACGCCCGAAGATCCCAGAAAGGAAATCATCACTACCATCACCCAAAGACCCAGCTGCAAG
This sequence comes from Semicossyphus pulcher, assembly GCF_022749685.1. Lineage (NCBI taxonomy): Eukaryota > Metazoa > Chordata > Actinopteri > Labriformes > Labridae > Semicossyphus > Semicossyphus pulcher. The sequence goes on along the minus strand of NW_027211695.1, from coordinate 14,677,429 downwards.
GTCTAGATTGTCCTTCGAGATGCCTGGGAATGCACATCTAGAGCTGTCGTCCATCAAGCCAAAGCAAAAAGCCAGCAGACGGCATTCTGACACCTCAACAGCAGCAAAACCAGGAAAAATCAGTCCCAGCTCATCACAGGCTTTGCCCGTAGTTACCCAGAATGAGCTAAAGACTATTCGGCTTCGCTCTGTCTCTCGTGGTGACTTGGAGGACTGCCCAGATGGGGCATCTGACACCATTGAAGAAGAACAGCATGGCCGAGACCTAGGCGAGGACCCTAGCCCTCCACCCACTCTACCAAAGCCCAAACCACCTGTTGCTGTCAAGCCACCCTTGCCCAAGCGGCCCTTAAACCTCCTTCTCAAGTCTCCTTCCCCCTCCTCAACTTCCCCCCTAGCTCTCGACTCGCCTCCTGCCTCACCTGTGGACCGGCCTGTGCCCCTTGGCAACATCTACAAAGTCATGAAAAAACCAAAACCCAAGAAACCTCCACCACAAACTGCAATAAGTCCTTCTGCATTCCCAGATTCAACCATTGCTTCACAAATGTATGATCATGCATTCCTCCCCAACTCCCAGTCCCTCTATGATCTTCCTCCACTTCCGGACCCCCAGCCTCTCCTGGAAGACCCAGCAATGGAGCCTGAATTTGATGCAGACCCAGAAATCCGCCTTGGTCCTGAGGATGGAGGCTCCCTTCCCTCTCCTTGCAGTAACCAGGAGGCCCCGGAGCTCCAGGACAAGAGCAAGACACTTCCCTCAAGGATGACAATCTCGTGTCTGGCAGAACTGTCAGACAAAAAGAAACCGAAGGTTAGAAAAATATTTATTCAAAGGTGGAACAAAGTAGAGATAAAATTAATTGAGTCCTCATTTTAATTATTACTGTTCGGATTCATTTCATGTTGAAACCTTTCACTTTCCTTTCAAGGTACCACCTCCAGTCCCCAAGAAGCCAAACGTTCTGCTTCTTCCCTCGTCGGTCAACTCCTCCACTAATGGCAGCACAGATAGGCAGACACCACAGGCTGACAGTCCTGTGGGTCTTCGGTCTCCTGTAGGAGCATTCTCACCAGAAGAGTTTCCCGGTACTCCTAATCCTCCAGATATAGCGGAGCAAGATGAGAACCACTTGGGAACAGATGAGGAGAGTTCAAAAGAGTCATCTCTGCAAGATTCCTCACTCACAGAGCTAGGAGGGAAAATGGCCAGCACTGGCATTGAGGAAGGTATATTTGCAGGTCAGTTTGATCCTTGTCTTGTCTTAACATAATCTTTGGAGCTCCTCGCCTTTTTGTTGTCATTTTTTATGCATGTGTTTCATGGCAGCCCGTCACATTTGATTAGGATCCTACCCTGCTGCGTTTGATGTGTAACCTCTTTAATCTGCCAAGGGAGGTTTCTCTGATTGCTCTGTGTTTTGAAGAAAATTAAACCCAATTGCTCTAAAATTGGACCAAATCATGACAAAGGATGGTTCCCACTGTTCCAGCAGTGAAGTTGACATTTAACATTCTCATATAATTAATAAATATAAAAATATTGCTGAGTCAGATTTAATTTATTTGCATGTACATACAGTAGATGTGTACTATAAATGTTGGCTTTTATAAAACAACCTGAAATCCAACAGTCATTTACAGATATGGTGTTTTACAACAGCGGTCCCCAACCTTTTTTGCGCCACGGACCGGTTTAATGTCAGACAATATTTTCACGGACCGGCCTTTAAGGCATGGCGGATAAATACAACAAAATAAAATGATACGACCGGCATAAATATAACAATAAACGAGAATCCACTGTGTACTCGTATGCAACTTTATTAGCAGCGTCCTCGTAACATCGCGCCAACAACATAACATGAGTAACATCCTCTCTGCACCCTAACACTCTCTGGTCACTATGGTAACGTTTAAACATGCCTTCAAAATAAAATACACCACAAAAACAAATATAAGGTGCATGAAAAATACAGCCGTTGATCTCTGGTTTGGGTTTAATTTTAGCGGTAACGTATCACGTATCACATGCGTCAAGATTGAGTCTTAGACGGATGTAACGGAGAGAATCTGGTCATTTTTCAAAATAAAGCAAAAAAAATCAAACAGAAATAATGTACGTTGTTTTTTCTTTCTGTGCGGCCCGGTACCAAATGACCCACGGACCAGAAGAAACTTAGAATATGTAATTCACAAAAAAACTTTTTATTTAAACATGTCTTTATTTCTTTGTCTTGTTTAGATGACTCAGCAGCCAATGAGAAGACAGTACTCCACATTGCCGAGGAAACAGACGATGACTTGCTGGCCAGCACACCTTCAACACACACCACTGAAGACCTGTTCACTATTATTCACAGGTGAGAATGTGCACATGCCTTTCTCATGCATTACAGTTGTGTCTGTTTTGATGACACCATCTAATTCTCTGAGCGAAGAATGGTTTCCGCCAACAACAAGCTTTCCTGCAAGGTTATTACAAGCCGAAGCATGTTGTCTTTTTGAAAAGGTGTGAGGCGGACAGAGCATAAGGTTCCCTAGCAACGGCTACATGTATAGTTGGTTACAGCACGACCAGCGGCTCTTATTAAGTCCTTTTTTCAGAATCTCTCTCTCTCTCACACACACACACAGAATCACAAGAAAGCTACTCTCTAAGCAACAAGTGTTCATCATGTTACCTTGCATGGTGCTGAAAATAGCTGGAAAGGAAGTGAAAAAAAGGTAAGGAGTGGAGAAGGAAGAACAGGAGATGTTTTCATCTCTTACAAGAAAGGATGGAGTCCCATCAGAAGGGACACGTTGTTCCCTAAAAGGAGAGATGTCAATATATGTTGACTCATCTGACTTGAGGAGTTCAAATTATGAATAGAAAAAACTGCATGGTGGAGAATGTTAATGTCATTTTTTCTCTTCCCATTCTTCACCTTTGCTAAAAATCTTCTTTTATTCCCTTCTTGTTTTCTTCTATTCTTTCTCTTTGCCCAGATCAAAGCGAAAGGTTCTAGGTCGCAAGGAGCCTTCAGACTCCTTCGGCAGCCGCCAGAGCCTGGTGTCCCCAGTGAAGCACAGCACCAGTGGTAGCGACCTACGAAATTTGACCTTAGGCAGCACTCAAAGGTCAAGCTCCCGCAATGAGAACTTCATGGCCCTGCTGCAGAAGAAAGGCAGCAAGTCTTCCAGCGGAGGAACAAGAGTCTCTGCGATGGAGCTGCTCAAAAGCACAAACCCTCTTGCACGACGGGTTACAGAGTTTTCAACCACTACATCGACGAACAGCGAGGGAGGAGATATTGCATCTGGGAATGGCAAACCCAACGATCAATGAACGGTTTTGCAGATGTTAGCCAGGTCCGTTTGCTGTTGTCTAGCTACCAACCAATTCTACAATGTTCCATCCATTGCAGATGGGGCATTCAGACTAACAAGTCCAACTGGATCGCTCCAACTACTGGTTGACCATTTGGGCTGTCCAATCAAATTGGAGCACAATTTTGGACAAAATGGTCCTCACCCTGGTTGAAGCACTATTGATCCCTGTCAAAACGGTCCCTCAATAAAAGTGAGAAATCTGTGGAGAGCACAGGTTTTTCTCACTATATTTTCAAAGAAAAGTAGAGGCTTTGAGGCTATGCTTCAATACAGCAGCCACCGTGTTTTCATTATTTGGAATATGCTCAGTGCGAAGGCTGGTTGGACGGATCGATAGGTGGAGTCGACAATGGGAATATAAGGATATACAGTGGATATCTTTTCTCCTGGCTCCATCTGGATGAAGACATGAAGAGTCCCTGATGGCAACGGCGATCTGTGCGACTCTGTAACCAGTTACACCGATCCACGAGGATACCACAAAAGATCAAATGAATTCAAGAAATAAATGGAATAAGATACAGAAGAAGGGGCCCCTACAAAAGATACGTCAACTAAAACTCTCTGACCATACTGCTACAGCACCGCCACCTGTAGACCTACAGGAGTTTAAGGGTAAATCTTAAGCAGTGTAATGAGGCACCTGAGGAAGGCAGTATGCCCCAAACCTTGGCTGTACTAATGTCTTCTACTTATGGTAAATGCAATACCATAGCCGGCAGCGACTATCTCAGAAAACAGACCGTTCTGAATTGCGGAAACGAAAACGCAGGATTTACAAAGAAAAAACCACACGGGGGCTTTTTATGCCACCAAAGATGAGGCATGTCACAGATTTTGTTGCTCATGCTGTGAACATGAAAGTGGATCTTCACGAGACATTCCACAGAAACACCCAGCAAATGGGCGACATTTTGGAACGCAAGCACTTTTGTTTTTCCTTGGCATTGACGGTTGTTTACATGGCGCAGACTTTAAGTGCTACCTTTTTTTTTCTTGAGACACTCATCAATCATTCTTCGTTCAATCTTTGTTTATATTTTTTTTCATTTTTTTCTACAAGTGCTAGATGGCCATATATTGTACATGTTAAATTGGATTGTACTGTATGTATCATGTATAAAGATAAATGTAACGCATCTATCATTTGTGGATTCAAAGACTAAAATAGTGTACAGAGCAGCAAGCAGCTTGGACTAAAAACTGCCCACACAGAGGAGGGAAAACACACTCAAACACACACACACACAAACAGACTGAGGACAAATGCCAATGAAGACAAGCAGAACAGACCTATCTACACAAGTGTGTGTGTTTATAAGAGTGTGTGCGACGAAATCTCGCCTGTGGAGTTTCTGTATGGAGAGTATGAAGCAGGCCTGGTTACTAAACAGGGTTTTTATTCATTTTGGTCTCTGGTGACGGGACCAAAGGACTGTTATTCTACAAACAGACCAGAGGGGACCTAGCGGTGTGTATGTGTGTGTGTGTATGTGTGTGTACAGAGGGGAGAGCCAGGAACAATGTGGGAGAAAAGAGAGAAGAAAGAGAGAGTGTACAGTTTGTGCAAGTTTATGTTTTTGGCATTTCTGAGCGTGTCCTCACTTTGTGTGAATATTATGACTCAAACATATTTGTGTGTGTGAATGTGTGTGTTAGCATCGTCACCCCCTCCTCCCACCCCCTCCTGTCTTGGGATAGGATTAGAATGACCCCTTTACACCCACACATAACTGAACCAGAAGGATTCCGGAACTCAAATGGGATGCCGCGACCAATAGGATTCCCAAATTAAGAAGATTGAGAATTCCTGGTTGAGTTTGGAATTCTGGAATGAGGGGGTCTTGTGACACAAGAACCCTTTGCTACTACTGCTCTAGACAGAGGATGCGGAGACTGTCGGCAGTGTCGCAGAGTGACGTTACAGGGTCCAACAGTTCCTGTTTGTTTTGCCCTCTTCCACATTTTCACACTCATGTCTCTTTTTCGTGTCAGAGGGGAGGCGGCGATCTGCTCTCTCCTCCTCCTCTCCTCTCATTCCTCTCCTCCCCCTTTTAGCGCTGCTGGAGCGCACACTCCATCTGTCTCTCCGCATTCAGCATCATCTCTCTTTTTCTCTCTGTAACCTCTCTTCTGGCACACAGTAGCACGCTCTCTCTTTTACCGCAACCTCTCGCGTTTTCACTCGTAGCATCGCCTCTCCGTTCTCTCGTTCTCTATCTTCCTGCGTTGCCCTCCCCCATTTCCGCTAACCTTCCCCTGTCTCTCCCATCTCTTTTCTCTCTCCTCTCCACCTCTCTGCATTCAGTCTATGCATTTTAGCTTGGCAGGCGACACGACACCGGATGAATGTCAATGAATGACTGTTAAGAAAATTGATGCTGTGCTTAGTTTGAGAGTGCAAAAAAACATCTTTCTTTCAACGTTTATCTTCTGCCTTCTCTCTTTCTTGTTCTCTGAGTTTTTATACTTTTTCTTTACCTTGCTTTTAAGTATCCATGTAACATGAAAAGAACATGGATGGATGAATGGATAGGATCTGTGCACAACCACTGAGAGAGGCAGGTTTCGAATGTGGTTTTGGACAAAGGACCTTGAATTTTGGACTTTGAATGGAACACCCTGTGGTCTCTGACCTGTGACCGATCCTCAGTACTGGATTGTCTGGTGGGTCCGAGGATTACCAGTGGTAAAGCTGTAACACCTGACTTATCCAATGCATGGATGGACCGTGTGGTCGGAGGAGGGAACCTTTCATCTCTTGACTACCAGTCAAACTATCCCTCGGTGCTATTGAGTCAGAGCTCCCCCTAGTGGATGGAAAAGGAGAAACCACACACAACAACAGAAGAGTAGAAAAAAAAACTCCTTCACACACATCTCTCAGTCTTTCAGGTATTCCATCATCCTGACAAAAAAAAGATGAAGATTTTAAAAATGCATAAATTATCACCATCTATGATGACTAGTCAAGTGACGCTTGTTTTAAATATTTAGTGAATGAAAAAAGATAAACCTATAAAACTCTGTGTTCGTTTGCCTTGTATACTGAATTATGGGCGTGTTGCTGCAGCGCCTGCTGTGTTTTTTTATTACCTTTTGTTATTTTTTAATTTCAGCTGCCTTGGTAGTACACATACAAACACAAGCTTTTGCAACAACTGGCCAAAGTAACAGTACAGGTGTCAAAGGGAGCATTTTTAATCGTTTAATCTGACCTGTGAAGGAAATCTGGTGTTACCAACGATGTGTGCCTCAAGTGACTCAGATATGTGACGTATTTACCGAACAAATATTTGCCCAAATCTGCATTTATTGACCATATTCACACAGCGGCTGTTTTACCCTTGTTGTGTTCTGAGTTGTAAATCTTAGAAATGTACTAAATCTAAAAATCTAGAGCGCCATTCAGGCCATATTTTAATTTTAAACATATTTGATAACACAAAACCTGCTATCAAACAAGAGCTTATGTTAGCTTAGCATTAGGGCACTTCCTTGCTAATATTACACACCAAAGAAGTGGCTGAATGCTGCTTAACCATTTGATAGTGTAACACGATATGATAGGAAAGGCCCATAATCTTAGCTAACAGCAATGTTAGCTAGTTAGCTTAAAACTTGTAATACAGTGGTCCAACTATTAAAACTGCTATTTCTGGTGGCATCAGAGGGAACTGGCCGCTGTGTGCGTGTGGTAAATATAGACAGACATGCAGAGTCAGGGAGGGTAGTGATATTTCCCCACTTCACAGCAATACCCCTCAGAGCAACCACCTATCTGAAACTGGATAAGTGAACTTGAAAGGAGGGGGATCAAAAACCATTTGAACTAAACTCACAGATTTTGTTCAAAGTATGGGAACAGAGAGGAGAGATACGAGTACAGAGAGAAAGGAAATGTTTTAGCACAATAACAACAGAGACAGTTTCTTGTGAAATAGTTATAGAGTGTAGAGATGACACCTGCTAAAAATGTAGATGTATCAGGAAGAACGTGCAAACTTCAGCGTCTGTTCAGGATCAGCAAACAACACTGTTGTGTTCCTGTGACAGATGGTAGATTTTATTCAACATGGCGGTAACAAGTAAAGGTACAAACAAAGAAAGAAACATATGGGTACACTGGTGAAAGCGGTGCTGTTCCCTGCGTAGGGATGCAGTCATTAAATATTAAGAAGAATATATAATTTTGTGCAGTTTTTACAAATATTTCTGAAGCGAAGTTGCATCAAAGGCGGAAATAATCTCATTCGTAGCCGAAGCGGCCCCAAAGAACCTGATGGGATGTTATTGCCAACTTGGTGGAATATTTTTGCTACTTTTTCCTTCTTTATCGACAACAAATCCGCTGAAAATGGGAGCAACCAGTCGTCATGGTATTTGGTTGATCCCTGAGTCCTCTCCAAGACTGGGAAAATCTGGTTCCTTGCAGTTGCTTCCCAACACAACCTACCAATGGGAATATTTCAGCCTAAAGGGCAGCTCCGCCTCCAAGAAATGTCTGTAGAACTAAATTGACGACATATTATATTATAAATGACACTTCTATAAAGTATGAAAATAGAACTGACATTAGATATAAATTGAATATTTAATCCATGATCCCTTCTTTAGGAGGACAAGTAGGGCAGAGAGGAAGGAGGGGGAATGTGGAGCAAAGGTTTGATTCTGCCAAATGTGGGGATTACCATCCCATACTCCATCATCTTTACCTTCACCTCCTCTCTCCCTTCTCAGCTGTCGTGTGACTCAGTGTAGTAATCACGTTAAAAGCTTTTCTCTCTCTCTCTCACTCTCTCGTTTGCTTTCCTTACAAAGTGGTATCTAAAAGCAAGGAAGTACAGAGCTCTGCCATTCCTCGTTAATTCATGGGGCTTAATTTTACAACCTCCAGCCTCTGCAAATTTCGAACAGCAAAGGAAGCATTTGCATCTTGACTTAATTGCTGCTGGTGGAGGTTGTGACTTCCCAATCAGAGTCCCCCAAAGTTCAACTTAACACAAGGAAAATATGCAAATTTTCCATGCTACAGGAAACGAGTGGTTTATTTGCCACTTCCCGAATATTCACTAAAATACATTTGTACTCATCTCAAAGCTCCAAAAAGTGACATTTGAAAAATTCAAAAGCAATGCAACTTTCCTTTTGCAATGTCCTACTTACTGTAATCCACAGACTTCACTGTTTGCAATTTATTTGAGATCTACTTTCTGCCAAATTACACCTGCCATGTCTATCCCTGTGCAAGAGAATTTAGCCCACTCACAAGACGGTTTGTAGGTTATCACAAGTAACCGTGTTTTTGTATTGCAAAACTGATGCTGTTGAGTTTTCCACGTCACTTTTTGTTGCTTGGGATGCAACGATACAAGTTACCCTTCCAAGAAAATCACTTAAACTTCAGACCAATATTTGGGTGAACTGTTGCCTTCGTAATTTGCAGAAATTGGTCAGTGTGGCTTATTATCCCATGCTTTATTTTTAGCGTTTTAAGTGTGGTTCAGCTTTATGAGAGAGTGAAAAAGAGTGAAAAAGAACAACGGAGAAAGAGGGGGAATGGTTGCAGATTTGGGCCAAAGAGTATCTTTCATTTGTTTATGCTGGCCAAAGGGTGGGGTTTACAGTGTTCGGACATTACAGGGGTATTTTGGGTATTTAGAAACTAAAGCTGATGTCCTGTGCTTGTAAACTCCAACCTTTTGCCCTTCCAAGGAAAAGATAATAAACCCCCAAACCCAATTTGAACCCCATCCCGGGGCTGTACAGGCAGCTTTTAGAGACACAGAGATGATAATTAGAGAGACATAGTTAAAGAAAGAGAGAGAGATGGACAGAGTTATTGGAATTATTCTATTTTTGTTATTCCCCATTGAAGAAGACATATTTAAAGGAATATTCCGTGTATGTATTGAATAACCTCTGTCTCCCTGGCCATCCAATGGTGTGATCTGTAGCTGCGAGGTGGCGTCACACACAAACGCTTCCCTCCGCAGCTATACAATGCCAATGTGATGAAATTATTATTATATCATTATAAATAAATTATTTTTCTTGCTTAAAAAAACAAAATGTTTTATTTGTTTGATTTCTCTCTGATGTTTGCTCTGCGCGCCCTGCTTGTCTTCAAGGTTACGTTCTGAATCTGTATTAATGAGTTTCCCCGGAGATGCAGCAGCACTGCTAATTGGGTGTTTCTATCTTTACAGTGAAGCATTAGACGCTAACTAACACCTCTTGATCCAAAGTTAACCATTGTTTACCTATTTAGGACATTTTGTCTTGAAATTACTAAGCATGTTCACACAGTAGAAGGGGATTCCAGTATAACAGACCAGATTGCATATTTGCTTCTTATTTAACAGAACCTTAAACATCTTTTGGACCGATTTGGAATCCTGCTTCATTTTTCCAAATAGATCTTTACTGAATATAAAAGTGAAACTGAATCAGACTGTAGATTCTCCTGTTTACGACCAGTCAGGGCAATGTTAAACTCATAGCCAAGTCACTATCTAACACGATGGTGATTGAGCCTATGGCCCACTTTGCATTTGCAGTATTACAGACTGGGTGTCTGGTGCGACTTTTGCGGAAAAAGTCACAAGCGGCACCCAGTTAGTGACGTGTCTGCTAGACAGGGTAGGCGGAGCTAAGCGGCTGCTTTTCCAGTCTCTGCAAGTGTTGCGAGTAAACGGTAATCTACTATGGCTGAACAAACAAAGAAAAGACCGATGACCACAGATACAACTTCAAAAAGAAGTGAAAATCCAAAGAAAAAGAAACAAATTCGACGCACAGATGAAGGCAAACAGTCTAAAAAGAAAGCGACCGTCAGCCAGGAAGATCAAGAGTTACAATCGGTGTCGCCTTGCCAAGGTGGAGAGTAATTACCGTTTATCTCCATAGCTGCCGCCAAAGACAACAAAACTCAAATCTTCAAGATTATCGCTGTAATATTGGAGCGTTTTGATGACGTAAGCTCTGTAATAGAAGATGTTCCAGAGGCAGCTGATAATGAGGACTTTGTTATTGTGCCATTTATGAATCATATAATTCCTAAACTAAACTTTAACAAAAGATTGATGATGCTAGCTCAGACAACTTATCTCTGAATATGACATTCAAAATACTCATATTACCCATATACCCCCAGAACTGTTAAGGAAACCTCATACAGTAATTTTCATGGCCATGTTTCTAATTTTAAAAGCTGATTTGTCCTTTAAACCACGAAATCAGATTAGCAGTGCACATTTTATTTGGAAGTATCACTTTGCATCATTTTCACTGCCTGGGGAGATTCTTCAGTTGTGTGTGTCTTCCTGTTAGGATTATAGCTCTGAGGCAAAACAGTTGTTTTCATAATCAGCTGCACTCTACTCCATGACGCAGCGAGTCAGTGCTCACTGCAAAAACAAACTCACGTAATTATCTGTCCCAGACTTCTCCAGGCTGTCTCTTTGTGTGTGTGTGTGTGTGTGTGTGTGCTCTTGAACTACTATCATTGTGAGGACCAATAAGCAAAATAGGCTTTGTGAGGACATTTGGTCTTCAAAGGGCTGTTTTAGTGATAAGATATTTTGATATTTAAGTGTTCGGGGCTGGGCATGTTTATTTTGTACATGAGGGTCCTCACAAAGACAGTGTTTCTAAAACTCAAAGTGTGCATATATATGTGTGTGTGTGGATTCAGGTGGACTGTGAAGGCTGCTGCTGCTGCAAAGTGTTTCATCTTCCAGCTCTGTAATGACATCCTCCCAGTTAATTACCTCCTTCCTACACACATACACTCACAAGCATAACAACAAACACACACACACACACACACACACACACACAGGTTTCACCCTCTGTTGTATCATTTTCTTTTTGAGCTCTTGAGCCATCTAGTGGCATTTAATTGTCAGTGCAGCCATTTGTCCAGTGTTAATACATAAAGAAATACATTAGGGGGAAAAAATCACAAGTATAACAAACTGATAAGGTGAAACCAGCCTTTATGTGTTGATTGCATTTAAAAAAGAAAGACACGTGATGGATGATATCTTTTGCAGCCTTGCATATGTTTTCAGTATTACAGACGTTCCAAAAATTTAATGGAAAAAAAAAAATCTAAAAACCTAAGTTTAAAAATGTTTGTTCTTTGTACCTCTTTAGTATGAAGAAACATTTTAAATATCTAGTTTAACTTACCTTTAAAAAAATGTGTTTTGCTGCTCTTTATGGTTAAAAATGTCTGTTAAGAGTACACAAAGAATTCAAGCAATACTAACACAAAAAAGATTCAAGAGCAAAGAGAGGAAACGTAGTGCCAGGGAATTCAGATAAGATAAGATAAAAATTGGTGAAGGGATTGTGCAAGAACGATTTCACATTGGATAAGAGCTTAATCATACAAAGGGGAAGAAAAGAATAAATATAAATTAAATGACAGATAAATAATAAATAATTATCTTACATTTGTCAATATTTATATGTTTCAAATGTTGTTTTGGTCTTTCTTCATTTTTCAGTATTTCAGTAGTATATTCAGTATTGTACAAATTGTACTCAAGGTTTAAATCCATTAGCTATGAGGTAAAGTTTGGTTTACTGTCGGTCAATTTTTATTTAATGTACATGGATGGTACATGGCTTAATGTTAAAGCCTACGTTTTTTTCCATTAAGCTAATTTGAATAGAAGATAAAATATCACATAAAATATGAGAATTAGACCTGCTTATAATATTTCAGAGCACATATTTTGAGAATAAATATTTTTGTAACAGAGAAATTACAAGAAAAATGTATATTCAATTTAAACCCTTTTGATGGACTTTGTTGCATAATTATGTAACCACACCAAACAGAGAAGCTGAACCACTGGGGGTCAGCATTGACAAGATAACAGCTGCTGATTTAGTTGTTGTCAAAGATTGAAGACAAAGTACAGATTTTTCTTTTTTTACTGCTAACCAGAAAACAATTTTCTAAATGAAATGTAATTTCTTTAAACTTGAACAGGGCAAGCAGATGATTATAATAATAATAATAATAATTACATGGCCACAAATATAAGCTGACCCATCATAATGATGGTTTGAGTGCGTATGTATGATAATTTAATACATATAATGTGATGTAAACAGATTTAAACCTGTACATATAGATATTAGTAAAGGTCATAAACTGTGAGCACTTTAAAGGTGGCCAACATGTGTGTGTGTGTGTGTGTGTGTGTGTGTGTGTGCGTGTGTGTGTAAGCTGATTCAACAGAGTGATTACTGCTTCATAATGAAATGCTTTAGTTTAATTACATCACCCTCTATCGCTACACTGCCTCACACATACACACACAGTCACACATCACTTCAGAGGACATCACACTAACTCACATTCACTTCCTGTAGACTTACCCTAACTTTAAACATTGCATCTACTTGTGTTACCCCTGTCTTAACTTATATCTTATCTTAACCTAAACTTTAATGAATCACCTCATGGGGACTTATGGAGAAATTTGTCCCCATAAGGAATGCAGGTCCCTGTGATGTGACGGTGTTATCAGATTAAATGTCCCCACAACATGAGTTAATCAATGACACACAAACACACCAGGTTCTCTCATCAGGGCCAAACTACCAAGCTCTACTCTTCCTGTTACTGACAGCAGAGAGCAAGCCATGTTATCTATGACACACACACACATGCATGCATGCACCCACAAACACACACACACAGAGGTGGTGGTGTTGGTGGTGGCAGCTAGCACAGGAAGCACTGACAGCAATCTTAAATCAACACAGAGACAGAAAATGTGAGATGAAAAGTGAACTGCTTCTGCTTTTTCTTATTGATCGATGTTTCTAAAATTAAAATATTTAGAAAAGGAAGAGGACAGCACGAACAAAGAAGTGCTAAAGAGGAAAAGACAGAGAGGAAAATTGTTGTAAAAGCCAAGAAACAGGAGATTAAATTGTACTGGAAAGGGAAAGAAGAGAGGAAGTGGAACCAAAACAGAAAAACGGGGGGGATGAGTGACTAAAGTCATGTGGGCAGGAGGAAGAGGGGAGGAGAGAGGAGGGCGGGGGGTGGGGGGGTGGAGGGGAGGAGTAACGTCAAGTGCAGGAGAGAAGGGGGAGTGGAGAAGAGAGAAAGCAGCAGCATTAGAAAAGAGAAGAAGCAACAGAAGGAGAAGAAGACTTCAATGAGGCTTTTCTTTTTAACTACCTGTTTATTTGGAGTACTTGCAAGGAGAAGGAAGGACCACACACACTCACATAAACAAACACACACACTCCTGACTGATGCTCCTGCTGGATGGACCATCCACAACCACACTGTCTCCTCCACTTAAAGCTGTGCACGTAGAAGATCGACCTGTGCAAAAAGACATGCATTTCTTCTATGTGGTAGGTAACACATGGACCTGTGTGTGTGTGTGTGTGTGTGTGTTTATGTCATAGTATTTGGAAGTGTGTATGTGTTTAATGTTTTATTTGTCTTTGTGCAACCCCTCTATCTTCATTTATCCTATTTTATGTGGTATTTGCAGACAGGCTATAAATGTGTGAGTGAAATAATTGCTGAGAAATGGAAAAAGTTTCTCGAGAAAGTCAACCGTTTCTGCTAAAATTTGCTATTTGTTATGAAGAAAAAGTTGCATGTGGACATTAAATGTTGATTGGAGCTTTATTAATTCCACTTCAGTCATAAAAGGTTATAAATTGAAAGGCAGCAGATATAAAAATCATCAAAGAGCAGCATGATCCTAATAACTCAAAGGTCACTGATTGCGCATGTGGGGACTGTTCGTTCTTTAATCATCTATGTTTCATTAATCAGCTGGATTTAGTCAAACTTTTTTTTATCAATGCTATAAAACTTTGTTACAGCAAAGGAAAACTCCTCTAAAAAAAGTAAATCACTCAGAATGTAACCTGTTAAACTAGACTGTGCTGGTTTAACAGTAATGTAGGGACTATTAAATACTATGCTTTTAATGCACTTTTATTAAACTCAGCTTGATTTAGTCAAACTTTTTTTATTAATGCTATAAAACTTTGTTACACCAAAGGAAAAGAAATTAAAAGGGTAAATCACTTAGTACATACTGTAATCTGTTAATAGAGTGTGCTCGTTTAACAGCAATGTGGGGACTACGTTATATACTATGCTTTTAATGGACTGTAATTAAACTCAGCCGGATTTAATCATCCTAATTCATTTTCAAAGAATCACTTAATAATCATCGAACTTTGCTGCTACACAAACACCGTCCTTGTTAAATTAAAACAGTTAAATCACTGAGCTCCACTTCTGATTACGTGCGTTTATCACGTCATGTGGGGACTGTTGTTCGTTTATCATCCATTTTTTTATTGCACTGTCATTAAAACCAGCCAGAGTTAGTCAGTGTTTTTTATTAGTATTATAAACTCTCCAACTTTACATCCAAAGAGAGAATTAATGTAAAATTAAAACAAATAAATAGGCCAGTGCGTGGCCTGGATTCAGTGTCACTTTTTTTGGATATAGAATCAGAGCTCCACCTCTGAATATACACGTTTATAAGTCACATGGGGACTCTGGTTCTTTTTGTGTTTATGTTTTTATTGCTTTCATTTGGGTCATTTAACCCAACTGAATTCTAAAGCTTTGGCCTTACACCCACAGACACATTTCCTGTACAATTAAGAGTTAAATGACTTTTTTAAATCAGAGTTTTTTTTACCGTAGATGTCCCCCTTTTGGAATAAGAATCAAAACTCCATTCCGTTTGTTTGTAGAAGTTTAGTTTAGTTTATTTCGAAATAAATATAGGTCCTTTAAGACCCTTTGCAGTCTTTTTTTTGAAGGAGTCCATGGACATTTGCTCCTAGTCTGTGAAGGTAACCACCTGTTGTTGATAAGATAATCCTTTATTGATCCCCAGAGGAGAAATTCGAGTGTTGCAGCAGCCCAAAGCTAAAATAGCAAGTAAATATAGTATAAAAATAAGAATAGATCAAATACATTAAATTTGAGGTACATACAGATGTTACGCAAGTAGGAGTACGTGACAATATGAAGTGACATGGTATTTCTTACTACTTTTCACAACTTTTGGTCTACACCAAAGACATTGTATTTTTAGGGAAAATATATTGTTTGTGTATCTTATATTTTCTGGAGAAAATACTAGAAAGGATGGGTTGAATGTTATTATAATATAAGAATCTTAGAAAGGTGTTGATGTTCAGTGAAGCCCAAAGTCTCTGGAAAGGAGGTAGCTGTAGTTGTGGTTAAACATAATAATCATCTGATGCCAGACAACCCCCAAAATCCAGGCACTGGTCGTTGGCTCTGCGCTTATCTGTTGACCAGACCAGTGGAAAGAAGTTTTTTAAATCTATTATGCAAACACCCTGAAGGAAAACAAACATCGCCACATGCAAAGGTGGAAAAAGTATCTCTTTCCTATGACAGTAATAGATTCTGACTGCAGACAAAAGGAAAATGAGGATTACTTCTGCTTACAAATGCAAAAAAATAAAGAAGTGGTGATTGTGTTGTGGTTGCCTGGAAACCTGGAGTAAATTTCCTGAAGCTTGTAATTGTTCCCCTTTTTTGTACATTGTGTATGGACATGTAATCTGAAACTACAGTGAAGGAGCCTAGTCTGAACTTGTAATTAACTCTGCCATGAGTTAATTTGATGAGGTAATTGTAATGTGAAACATCTTTACATTAAGCCATCTGTGGTGCTGGAAGAACTCAGCTTTGATCTGCACTGATGGAAGATCTTTCTTATGCAGACAACTTATCTTAATTATTCTTTGCAGGTACTCCAGGTTCATGGTCTTAATATATACTAATTATAAGTTTGCTATCATGATCATATAAATTCAATCATTGTATTTATACTACTCCCTATGAATGTCCTCTCTCATCAATCATTCTAGCTAGTGTTTTATCCCTGCAGGGCAACTAATTTTAGTGAGATAAACTATTGAATTCATCTTGCAGCCTGTTAAAACTCACTGTGATTTGCAACGACTATTCAATTAACATTATAAATGGCCTCGCAGCGCAGCATGTTTTTTACTTGAAGGAAACTCAATACCTGCAAGAACCATTATCTGGTTCAAATCAATTAAAAGCTTCATGCATCAATACTTCTTCATTTAAACAATGGCTAAGATTGATTTCTGTAATGTAAATAACTTTCCTAATGAAATACTTTAAAGTAGGCAAAGCTGTGTTTATTGAGGCACTACAGTTGTGTGTTGTTTGTTAAAACAAAACGAATAAGAATAATAAATGCTCTTTAGAACATTTTCAACAAATACATATGAAGGCTGAAAAGCATTTTTATTGCTGAATAGAAGAAATATGTAAAATATTTTTTCCTTTTAGTCAACCAACAGATCATTATCTTGACTTCCTGACTCATTTAATCTATAAAATGTCTGACATAGCTTCCTAGAACTTAACGTGACATCAGCATCTTGTTTTGTGCAACCAGACAGAAAGATATGAAGGTCTGAGTTTATGCCTCCTTCATTTAAAAAAAAAAAAACCCGTCCACACAAAAAATCCTCGTCCAAACGAAAACGCAAAAACACAACAGAAACCAGAAACGCTGTCATGATAATGCCACACCAACAGGTGGCGATATAACCTGGTCATGCTATGAAGAAGAAGAAGAATCGCAGCCAATCAAAAGTCTGAAAAAATCTATCAGTGTAGTAGACGAGTAACTACACGTATATGTGTAAACATGTAAAAAATCCTGTTCAGCATTACTGTTTTTGTCACGTCCGTCATTTGTGACGCCTCACAAAGGAGATAACGACGCACAGTCTCACGTCACGAGCCGAAAACGCAGCTTACCCTGTCTACACGTCTCCGCAGAGACGGAGTTTCTAAACGTCTTCACCCTGGCTGGAGTTTTACAAAAGATCCGTTTTCAGTGACCTAAACCAGCGTTTGTGTGGACGAAAGGACGAAACACAGAGAAAAAGCTGCGTTTTGAAAACTACATGTGTACGTGTTGACATGGCCTAAGTCTTATATCACAAAATTGTCAAACCCTAAAGTTGGAATAAATTTTTTGGGGGGGGTACTATAATGGCAGCAGCATATGTTGCCTATACAAAACATCCCCCTTTAACTGGTATTACCTTTGCAATCTTTTAGGGTTAGGGTTAGCCCTACTTAAGTACCCTGTGCAACTTCACAATAATTATTCCACGTTGCACACTCCCATAAACATCAACATTGCTAACACGACGATGTACAAATTTTACCATGTCCCAAATGTGAACATTCCCAGTTCCCCTAAAAAGGCCCTTTGGAATGTAGAACATTTGTATCACAACATGGTACTGTTTCTGCTCAGACACATGCCCAGCCAAGGCCAGATGATTCTTATAGTTAATAACACACATTTAGAGTTCTCTCTCTGTATTTTTCTTTCCTGTCAGACATTACCGGACAGCTGCATCAATTTTCTCTCAAACTATTATTTCTGCATCTGCCCATCTGTCATCTCGTGTTTCGCTCTCAGCAGAACATTTCTCCTCTCTCTGCTGTTGCCCCATCTGTCTTCTCCGCAGCCTCTGCCACGGTTACGTGCCGTTAATGTGGCTCAATCATATTTCCTGCTGTCTTTTTGATTTGTGGATCCGAGTCTGGGACTTTATTTGGCTCCCGTGGAGTGGCCAAATCCCATTAAAGTTTCAACTATTTAGGCCATTGCTATGACCCCTGCCCTGATGCAGTAGCCTGTTAAGCTGTTGGTGTTGGTTTTCTTGATGTTTCTGTGTTTGTTAGTTGATCAAATGTCAACTTAATGCTTTAAAGGTACAGATACTTCATTGTTCAGCTTTTTGTCATGCTAAGGCTAGTTTGCACACTGATTAATAGTGTAAACATTACTTTACCTGACTTGTTTTCTGGGTTAATGCTAATACATACTATTTCTATCTAATCCAGGTCACCGTTTGTTAACCATAACCTAACAGGCCATGTCTACACGTAGCTTTTTCTCTGCGTGTTGGCCTTTCGTCCACACAAACGTCACTTTAGGTCACTGAAAACATTTTGTCACATCATGTTTTTGGCTCGTGACGTCACATCACTTGTCACCATGCCCTGTTTATACACCCAATTAGCCAAACATTCACCACAACCACCACCATCAAGGTGTTATCTAGTGGGGCTCTCATCTGAAGCAAGCCTTTACATTACCATACTAATGTAGGCTGTCCAGAAAGAATAAGATTCTTGTTAAAGCATGACCAAGAGATAAGAGAGGCGGAAGCTAGTAAGACAACTACCTCACCATGGTTTCCGTCTTCTTTGAGAAAGTATTAAGGCGAAGTGACAGACATGATAACTCCCCAGACTACGAGACAGCTCTTGTTTGACATAAGGCCTTTCCAGTAAAACAGGAATTACCCCGGTAAGAGTTTTCATCAGACTTTATCTGCTGATATGTAAGTTTGCCAGCTCCCTGACTTCTGCATTTACAGCAGCTCTACGTCAGATAGGTGCTTCGAAGTTGATCTCCTGTCGATGGCTACAACTTATTTCTTCCTGTTCCTTTTACTATCAATCACTTCCTGTTTTCTGTTTGTCTTTCACTCTGAAACCATCAGGATGTTGTATTTTTAAAACTTGCTCGCATTTTAGTTACGCTTTTGGCTAAGTTAGTGCATGCTGTGTGACGTTCTTGTTAAAATATGTCCTCAGTGGTTTGTAAATTAGCCTTGTACTTGGAGTTAGGAAATCAAATGATTTGCGCTCATGTGTGTGCTCATGAGGTTATTTCCAAACATCTTAATAATGAACACCACATGCCATCAGGGGGGAAAGGAGGATGATAAAGCTGAAGGCACAACGTGGGCAAGGTGGAGCTGCTGAGGATTTAGAGGATGGTGATGATGATGGTTGGGGGTCATTCGTCATCAGTGATGAAAGCTGAGTAGAACCACGAGGGCGTGACTCGCTCAGAGAGGGTGTATTTGTTTTCCACCCCGGGCTGTGGAGACACATGCGTCTCTGCTGGAATGGTATCCGAACCCACCACACACCTCTTCTCCAGTGTCACCTCCGGTCCGGCTTAGTTTACCTGAAGACTCACAGGTAGTTAAACACACACAGGAGAGTGGGTTTACAACAACATGATCAGGGAAGCGCAGAAAAGACTTGCCGCAATGAAAATCAATGGTTCTAAGGTAGGACTTCTTGTCGTTGAGATGAAATTGTTACCATTTGTGAGAGAAAAGTTTCATCCTTAGTTTGAATTTCTTTCTGTGTGATGGAAAGTTGTAATCAATTTTAAAAGGCCAACTTATTGTTTTGCCTGTCGGTGCATGCATTGGTTTTCCATCTTTGTATCTAATCGTTCAGAATAATCTGGAATAATTTTGTGTTCCTAATACCCTTAAAGAGATATGCCTGCCTATTGGGATAGTCTGCAGAAGGAATTCAAAGTTTACATCTGGATTCACTCCGAGACTTTTGTGATAAATGGCTCCATTTGTAGCTTTGCCCTCTGGCTTTTTAGTGTCTGCTCTGTTGGTGTTTTGTCTGTTGGACTGATTTTGTTTTGTCTGCAACGTTCTCTGCTTTTATTTTCTTGACATCAGTGGGACTTTGGGGAATAAGACCGGAGCTCTATTTGTTTTTGTTAGTAACCTTAAAAAATTTCAAGGCAGGAACCAAAACATGTTAGTGCATCTCTGTAGTCTTTCTGGTTTCACTCCACACACTCTGTCCTTAAGACCTTTAATGCCTGCTGAAGACATCCAACAATCTATCTTTAAGATCAACAATTGTTGGAGCAGGATTGAAAGCTTTTAAATTGAGAAAGGAACAAATTGAACAATGAATATATGTTTAAGGAGATCAGGCTGTTTACTTCCCTTTGTTTTATTGGCTGACCGCCGGAGTCAGCCCTTCAAATGGGTCTGTATGTGACTGACTGACTGAGTGACGGTACTTTCACAGCCATAGAGAGTTGCGACATCGCAATGGCGGATCATGGAGCATATTGGACCTCCACTGATGCGACTCTCTGTCTATATGGCTCTGGATACTTTGTTGGGGGAGTAGGCGGGGCTGCTCCTCTGCTGCTCGTCCGCTGTCCTCACCGACAACCGCAGCGCGCACCTGCTTTCAAACACGTCATCAGCCTCAAAAAGACAGTTCTTGTAACACATTGCCCACAGAAGCGCACACTGGCCTGATGTGGTCAGCCACATACTAGGTTTTGACCTAGTCTCGTTACTGTAAATAAATTAATCAAAATAACATCTGACACCATACCCCATTACCCCCCCTTAAATATACAGGCATCTCAAGTTGGTTGCTCTCTCACACAAGCTGCATGTACTCTAGCTATAGCTCTTACTTCCGTAAAAAAGAAAGGAGATTCAAACTTACCTGATAAAAACCACAAGTCTCTGTGTTACTTGAGTTTGTCTGTGTGAGGGTAAGATGTCGGAGAGCTTTCATTTAATCCAAAATGAGCCTGATGATCGGTTTTATTGCATCATGCTGGGACTCTCTGTTCCCTGTGCTTACGTTTGATAAAAGCTGCTGCAGCTATTAAATTATTCCCTGAATCTTACAAGGGGTTTGAAAAGAAGTTGGTCTATAATTTAACGTTTAAAAAACTGGAGCTGTTACTTTAACAGTATCTGTAGTGAGGCAGCATTCGGCTGGAAATAAGTGTATCCTGGCTGTGAGTCTCTCCAGAGGTCCCATTTTTTAATCCATTTTTATTTTTAGTGCAAATGAAAACATGGTTTGATTTCAGCTCTGTTTTTCTAAATCTCCACCCAGTTCAACATGATTTCACACTGCTGACAGACACAAGAGTGCAGGTTTAGTTCAACCTATATTAATCAGCTCTCTTCGCTCCGTGCTCGGATGATGCCTTCAGGGTTTCTGTGCATCTGGTGTATGCAATCGTCCCTATATGGGAGTGTGTGTGGCTTCAGTGGTTTGGGAGAGAGTGCCAGTGCCTTCAGGGTGTCCTCATAAACCATGTGTGTAATCTTCCATCAGTTATATAACCAGCGTACAGCGGGTGCTACCAGCTGCAGGTTCACTGTCCTCACTGCAGGAGTTTACTGATAAGTGTCCCTGACTTTAAAGGTGCTCTGCTCTCAACACATTGAATTATGTGTGATTATTTTCTCTCAGACGTTTGTGTTCTTACAGCTCTAATGATATTACAGAAGAGATATTATGTAACAGAAACATTGTCTCATGCAAATTGTGTCTGTTGTGTCGATGTTTTGAGGTTGTTAGCAATATTTTGGCAGACAAATCAACCAATGTTACCTTTAAACACAAACACGTTTTCACGTATGCTGACGATATATATCCTCTTGGAAACCATGGTGAACATGTCGGGCGTGTCTGGTGTAGCCAGCGTTTAGCGATGACCGACTTCCTGCCGAGACTTCCTTCTCCGTGCACTGCATTGTTTCCAGTCCAGTTAGCAGCTTGAGAAGCGACTGTGTGTTCAGATCAAAGTGAAGTGAAATTCTCATTCCATCCCCCAGGAGGCGCGCACGTTCATCTGTTTGTGCTGAGTCTCAGTTTCACTGTAAACGGTAAGTTACACAGAGGCTGCACTCTCGCTTAACTCAGCGGTATGAAGCCGAAAAAGAAACAGATTTTCTTGTGATTGACTTTAATTATTTTACACATTAATATACCCAAGATCAAGTATGTCCTATGTAAATATATCCTCGAAAAATAACTTCCTAAAAAGAGTGAAATCGAACTCCCTCTGTGTGTTGTGCTCAGCTCTTTGTATACGTGGACGGGACAGATGCGCGTTCCCGTTTAATACGCGTTCATGTACGCTAACAACTCACTGTTACACGTGCTTGCTTAGTGTTCTGTAGCGTTATCATATCACAGGTCATTCTGTGTAACCATGCTAGCAGGGGGGCTGTAGCGACATGCATAGTAAACTAAAGTGTGCTAACGTTAGCCTGTAGCAGTACAACGAAGAAATGTCTCCGAAACGGTACTGCAGAATAGGCCAGGCGGAAAAAGCAGCAGCTGTATGCTGTTTGTTTTAGCTTCATGCTGGTGCTCAACTGTGACATCTACTGGACATAAAAGTCGCATATTAAACTGTTGAGTTTGCTCAAATAACAACATGCAGATGCAGATTAGTAACAAGTCAAAATGAAGCTTTGTCAGGCGTGTCCTCAAGAGAAGACATTTTAACTACTTTAAAAATGAGGAGTTTGTTGAACAGAGGTCGGATCCATCGTTTCTGAAGCATTCGAGGAAGTCGGGATATTTAAACGCCGAACGGCTTTTGTGACACAGCATCAAGGGAATTTATCTCAAGTTGAATTTTAGGTCTAGAACAGATTTGGCTGTTAGCATGCAGATGTCTGTTTGTAGAAATTAATACGAAGGTAAAGCGTCGTCAGATTACGCTGCTGGGAGCCTGGATGTCATTATGGTGGATTACATTCCTTATGCTTTTGCTCTCCTCATGGACTGTTTTTCCTGCATACGCCGCAGCCTGCTGATACGTAGTCAATACTACTTAGACTACAAATAATATAATGTGCACTCCTGGATGTTTAATGACATTTGCAGCTGTCTGTAGTGATCCTGGTAATATTTGTTCTGAAATGATGCTGGGAAAGCCTGCGGAGTAACACTGTTAAGCTTTGAAATGTTATAAATGCAGTTGCACAACAGACTCACTTTCTATTGTAGTTATTGCCAAGAATGGCTGTTAATGAACAACCCAGTTTCCTTGTTTCAAAGGCTTTAGGTCAGTAAAACCGTAGTAGTTGCTCTCATGAAAGAGAAAGCAGAGTCATAAAGCTTCCTACGTGCAGAGTTTGTGGTCGAGAAGTTTGTTAATCAGTCACTGAGGAGACACTTATCCGTCTGCTTTCCGGAAACACTTGATACCATCTGTGGTCGTGTGCATGCATCTGTTTGTGGACGCATGACGCTCGTGCTTTGCTCATTTGTACACACGTAGGTGTGTGTGGGTGATTCCTGCAAGCATTCCCAAAAGTGTGTTTAATATTTATGTGTGTGTGAACAGCTTCCCACTGTCTGGAGAAGATGAGTTATGACAGGAAAGACACAGGATTCCCAAATCTCAACGCTCAGTGTTCAGTAAATCTACGGCGAGGAGCGGAAAAGAAAACAATGGAAACACGGATGAGACTTTGTGAAGTGAGTCAGACATTCAGTCGGAACAGAGACAGATCGGCTGTTTCCGTGTCCACCTTCACATTAACTAACTTGGCATTGCTCTGTTGTCTTCCTCTGTGTGCCGTCTGTGTCAGTCTTGGCATCTCTGTGTGCACGTCAGCGTTCAGACTTTGTGATGGATCGTCTGCTGCTCGGCCGCAAGCGCCATCCTCTGACTGATTTACTGACTTGTGAGGCTGAGGGATCGTTCTAGACCTCGGCTCACGCGGCAGGCTGCCTCTGACGCTCCCCGAGGTGCTGACAGTCGTTTAGCCATGTTGCTTTAGGGGGGGTTCGGTCACAAGACTCGACAGGGGGAGTATTAACACTGAGGCGCCCTTGAGCAAAGCCTGTCGCATGCAAATAATGAGAGTGAGACAGTAAAGTACGGTTGTCAACCTGGGCTTGGTTGTCAGGGTCTTGTTTTTAAGCTGAAAACACTAAATCTGCACATAAAGAAAAGAGAAAATACTTAAATTAAATTAATAGCAGTATGTGCATTTAAATGTGCTTTGTTACGTCTGCTGTTCACACTACTTCACACTCAAACTTCAAGCAAACTGCCGTAAACATATTCCATACTGGAGCTTGTGTTTTTACCCACACCATCCCGGTCGCTGCATCACCACAGTCAAATTATTTTCAGTCGTAGAAGTCGTAGAAGACGACAGGTTAGCTAACATTTTAACTGGAATTCTGTGCAGCTAACGTTAGCGGTCGGTCTTACCTGTAAATGTTTCTTTAAATTAGATGTGGAGTCCTTGGATAAGAACATTTTCACAGATGGAAGGCAGAACTTGCACTGTACTGCGATGTTGCTCCTGGCCACTTTGAGGAGCAGTGCTGTGGAGTGTTGTAACGTGTGCGCGCAGGTGCATGGTGTGATCAGAGACGGTGAGACGGGTAGTTTAGAAATGAGACGGCAGATGTTCTAGAGCCATGGTTCTCAAGTGGTGGGTCAGGACCCAAAAAAGGGTCGCGGAGCTGTCTTCAGTGGGTCGCAGATGTGTGCTTGAAAAAAAAAGTTGTGGCTGCGCTTTTATTTTGAAGGACATGGGTTTCCTATGATGTGCATGCCGTAGAAGTGTAGTTTATTCACATTATTTGGGTAATCCCAGCTACAGTAACATTTACATTCTTGAAACTTGATGAGCTCTACAGTAGTTGCATTTAAGTTTTAAATATAATAAAATAAATTTGATTGGTTGAGAAATTTCAGAAAGTTGGGTCGCGATTTGTTATTAAGGAGGTGGTGGTGGGTCCTGAGGCTAGACCAGTTGAGAACCACTGTTCGAGAGCATCTTTGGTATTATATCGTCTTCATTTTAAACTTTTAATCCTGCTAGTAATCCACATTTTAATAAATCTACCTGTAATCTAATGACCTCTTTGTTTCTGTAACTGTAACAGAATAAAGTTGCCTTTTTGTTGTGTCTTAATATAGTAACGCCGTTACTTGTATTCTGTTACTCCCCAAGCCTGCAATTAGCTTAGCTTAGCTTAGCATGAAACTGAGAACACATATACCAGCATTATTTATGCTTTCACTATCAATCCCCTGAAGATCAAAGCCAGCGATCACAATATTTAATCAATAACAGCCTGTCTTTAACGTGGCAAAAGAATAATGACATTTAACTCAAGAACTGTGCAATCGGAAACCTCTGAAACTTATTTTTAGATTTAAATTCTGTGTTTATTTGCTAAAAACTTGAGAGCACACCACGATTTGGTTTTAAGAAGATGAACTGTATGACATCACGGTTTAAATCCCGCTTCCTGAGTAGTTTTCTTGGTTTTAAGAGGATTTGTTTCTGCCTCAGTCATTTCAAGTCAACGTTATCTCTCCAAATCTGCACTTCTTAACGTGACTTAAAGTTGTTACACAAGCAGCGGCAACTTCTCCAAAACGAGGAGGGAATCAGAGAGGAACTCTCCAGGATTTTAATCTGGGAGCAGGCGAAGAGTTGTTATATTCATGTTTAGAACTGAAGAAATTCTCTCTCAGTTGAAGCCGTTTTAAGAGACAAATTAAATAGGTTAAAGATCTCACATGACAGTTGTTACATCACAGCGTCAGTTTGGAGGATGTTGCAGACAGCAGCGCTCCCTGATCAAAAGCCCTGGTTGGCATTTTCCACATTTCCTGTCTTCTCCCTGCGGAGGAATCCAACATGGTGCCCACATCCCAGCACGGCTTTCATCCTGAGATGGATGGTCGTGTCCGGGGTTTGGTCGGGTCAGAGCTGTCATCGCGCTGACGCTTCCTTTTATCTTCTGACTTTTGTTATCGGTGTTATAGTTTGGTCAAAGTTTTATAATGTTTCTCGTGTAGGTTGGAGGACTCTGACTCTGCTCTTTCGTTCCTGTTAAAGAAGAAACTAAAGCTTACGTTCCTGTCTTGCTTCAACAAAAAAGGGATCGCAAGAGTAACAAAGGAATAGAGTCAAACCTTCCGTGTTTTCTTTCTTTCTTTCACACATGCACTGCACTCCTGAAAAACGTCCCCACGTTGTCCGGTCAGGCTGCATGTATGAACACAAACGACTTTCTGCAGACTTTTTTCTCGCCAGCCTCCAACTGAAATGTCCGAAAGATGTTGAGGTGACCTGATGTGTGAACGCAGCAGGTAACAGTCAGGAACATTCACCGCAAGCGAGTGAGCGGGGTGGTGATCATGTGACCGGTGTGAGCGACACATAACAGGACGATAAAAAACATCCGAGGTTGAAGAAGAAGGATGGTTTACGAGACTACAGCAAAGATGCAAAGAGATGAGGAGATTCAGGAGCTTCTGGTCGATGCAGGAAGTGCTCGCCTGTTGCAGGGAACGAGAGGGAAAGTCTCCCGCTGTTAGGGACGTGTGTGGAAGGACAACTCGGGAAAATTTCAGGGGCATTTTCAAAAATAATGACGAAAAATGCTCGTCAATGATCTTTTTTCCACGATGAAGATGAGACGTTGACGAGCTAAAAAAATCTTTGATGATAAAAACTCTGACGAATGTTTTCGTTAACGAGACGGAACTAAAATGTTAGCGGTTTGCTGTCGGACATTCAAAATGCAGATTTTTCCCCACTGTGCATCTAAATAGAAGCAATGCATTCCTGTAACTGGGTAACCCAGTTAGAGTTGACAGGTATCATGAAGGTAGTTATGAACTTCCTTCGTTAATCCAGACTTTCTGTACGCTCAGAAAAACGGGCGTTTTACACGTCATGTGACGCTCCTTCTGCACAAACAGGCGCGATCATCAGCTGTCTGCTTCAGTCAGACTGTTTACATGAGAAGCGATGATGAAAAGTAATCTTTAGATGCTGTGTCCTCATCGATCTTTCACTGTTTTGCTGAAATCTAAAGAGTTAATTTTACCTGACAGGTAGAAACGAGGAGAGGGAGACTGCAGGGAGGGTCATATTTTCTTAACAGAGAAACATTGTTTTAATTGTTTGGTTTCCTCTACTTGTGTTTCTTTAGTTGTTTTAAAAATGTAAGTGCCTTTGAGTATCATTATATGTAGTATTATTATTATTATTATTATTCAAACGTTTTGACTAAAAGTAAGGTCTAAAATTACTTTTTATTGATTAAAACTGGGCTAAAATGTTTTGAGTTTGACCAAATGACTTAAATGTGACTAAAACTAATAAACATTTTTATGCGAAGACTAAATCTAAAACAGCTGGCAAAATTAACACAGCTTCAAATATTTTGGGTGCATGTGTGAAAGGGGCTTAACACTGGTACTCAAACCCATGTGAACAACAGTCGTATCCTGGGGCAGCCATTGTTTGTGTGTCTAAACCGCCCGTCAGATACAGAACTAATAGATGTCAGATGATGCTGTTGTGTTCTAACTGTGATTTTTAATTTTAGCTCAAAATATGAGGGGACTTCTGAACTTTATGGTTATGTGTTGTAGACGATCACGTTTGTACATCTCCATATGTTTATTGAAATGTTCAGAAGAAGAATTATTTATGTACATTTATCCAGGCAAATACATAATTCATTTTAAACATAGTCTATATACCAGCTGGGGTCTGAACTGTGCCTGTCTTTGTGTCTATAATCTCTTCATCTCTGCATTACTGAGGTATGACTAGGGTTCAAAGGTCAGTCTGTCTTATATGCTCCTTTCTCCTTTTAAAGGGCCAGTGCACACATTTTTAGCAGGGATAAATATTACATTTTTACGACACATTAAAGTAAGATCTGATATAATTTGCATCCTCCGAGACGGACTTTCTTGCTTTGAGAGATAGATGAGTAAGAAAGCGGCAGAGCTCACATTTAAGGCGCTGGATTCAGTGTGTTTGAGATGTTTTAATAGATTAATTACATCTTTCTTTCTTTTACATGCAAAAGTCCCCAAAAACACTGCCTGTTCTCTCCTCTCTGCCCTTTCCCCCTCTTCTCCTCTGGTTTGAATCACTGTCGCAATAAATAAGACAAAACTTCAAATCAAAGGAGGAAAAGAACGAACACCTCGTATGAACTCTCACAGACTTAATGCTGTCTGACAGAAATAAAAACGTGTCGCTGAGCGCTGTCGTGCTACAGTTCATGTCCACAACAGCAAACGTGTGTCGTAGGTACGGCAACAAAAGCCTCTTAAACACAGCAGCAGGTTTGTAGGTTTGTTTTCACCTCGATTAACGACACATTCTTCCCGTAATAAGATTCAAACAGAGGAATTTAAATGTAAACCTCAGCTGAGGAACGTCTGTAAAAGAGGTTAGCATGGATACGGATCTTTATCTGACCATGACAGACTAGCTTCTCACTTTCTGACCTTGTGCTGGTGAATCGGTCCTCTTGTGTCCTGGTCACGGTTGTCGTCTCACATCTCATCTATCTTTACACTCAGGCCAAAGCGGGTTAAATGCTGCTGCGGGAGTAATGTGAGATGTTATACGGGGAAGTTTCTTTCTGTTTCCAATAGGTCAAAGGTCGCTGTCTGCTGCAGAGGAGCATCAGCTGAGCTTAGCCTTGTTTTTGAAGCATTTTAAGGCTAACATGATTATAGAGCATGACTTTGAAAGGGTAGTTTGGGTTTTTTGAGGTGGGGTTGTATGAGGTACTTATCAATCCATCCGCGCATCCAGTAGCAGATAACAGTTAGCACATTCCCTGCAAACATGGTCAAGACTACCACACTTTAACTGAAGTGTTTGTTTATGTGTACGACTCTTCGAAGTGGCTAAATAACTTGTTACTCATAGTACTTCAAAAAAAAAAAAACAATCCCTTTAAGCTTTTGGAAATTAACGTTGGTTAGCACCTACAAACTTGCTTCTTTAAATATCTCCAGAACCTGCAGAAGGAACTAAAAACGACAATACGTTTCTTTGGTTACATCTCTTTTTACGGATCACCATTTTATTATGTCTATTCCTGATCAGTTAGGCACCAAACCCAAATCAAAACGCATGTTCCAAATGCTCCCAAAACCTGATTTCAGTCAGCTTATATAGCAACATAGCTTGGCATCACTCCTCACATATGTATTTTACATGCATACATTTGGGGAGTTGAGATAATATCTTAAACCCCCCGAGCCGGAGCCTGCAGGTGGATGCTGGGGCTGAAAGTACGAGCACAGTAGTGGTTGCAGGGCAGCAGGGGCAATGACCAGAAATCTCACAGCTTACAGGACTACGTTGTTACATGACTCATATCAAATTTGGAATATTGTCAAAATTGGAATAAACATGTATAATAAAGTTAGCATGTGAGCAAGCAGCTGGTGAACATGAAGTATTTGGCAGCTAATGCACCAGATCTTCTCAGAAGATGGTGGAGACCAAAACAGAGAGAAAAGACTGTGAATGTTGGACGTACTTTTGCTTGATTACCAGAAAAATTACTCAAACTGAATAACTAATGGATGTGTACTTCTTTGCTGACGAGTTCTCCATACCAACTTTTAGATTAGATTATATGTCAGTCGTGTTTGTAGCTCATTTTAGTTGACGCCAAGGTTCAGGAGCCTTTCACCGTCGGTGTGATACAAGAAACTGTCACAAACTGGCTCAAAGTCAGTGACAAACAAAATAATCACACATGAAATACTGTTAAAACAATACTAAGTTATTGTACACTAAAGATGGAATAAATACAGATATGTAAGTTAGATAGGTCGTGTTAGAGTGTCATGTTGAATGCAAACAAACCAGCTGGTGGAGGCCTGGGAGGAAGAGAGGAGGCACTGAAGTTAGAGAGGAAGCCACTTAAGCTGAGGCCCAATTAACTCAGGTGCAGGCGGTTTCCTGATATCCTCACCGACTCTGCCCATTGGCTCCTGAACCAGGAAGCCAAACAACCAAACCAATAGCAGGCAGAGAGGGCAGGACGTCGCAAAACAAACTTTGGTCTCCCGTGTTCAAGTTGAAGTTTTGTTGATGCCATCCGGCCAACCCAACCTCCTAAATATGAGTCTCCATATCGACCTCATGCTACAGACCAAACACAAACACAAGTTGTATTCTGTATTTGATGATGACTGGGTTTCTTATGCAAGGACAAACATACAGATGCATGGAAACATGCAGTGTCTCTTTGAACAGGATTGAGATGCATTTAATTGTTGAACCAAGATACCAAAGAAAACACACGCTCTTGTTATCCCCTTTGCTTTCTGGGACGCAGCATGAGGATCCGATGCTTTGATATATTTTTCCCTGGGCCAGATTCCCCAAAGCGTTCTTCAAAATAAGATAATCTCTTTGTTCTATCGACTTGCTCTGTTGGTTTCGGTAATAAGGACCTGTGGGAGACATGATAACAGTCTCTTAAATTGCAGGAGGCAGAAAACATGAATCAACTTTTTATTTGTATTCTTGTCGATTTCCGTTTTACTGGCTTTTTTGTGTCTTGTTGCTTCTCTCTCTTCCTCGTTCCGTGATCATGTCATATTAAGGAGAGAATGAGAGGACGTTTGGATAGGAAACAGGAAGATGAGAGCAAATGATCAAAGAAACAGGAAGTTAAGTATTGGCAGGGAGCTGTCAGTGGAAAGGGCAGAATTCGGTGTCCAATCCTGGCTCCTACAGAGGTTAGCATAGCATTGCTTTCATTGATGTCTTACACTAAACAGTATTATCTAACAAGAGAGGGTGATGTCATCGTAGACTAATCCTTACAATTTCCTCTATTAGCAGGAAGTTGTTGAATCTGTGCTGTGTACTCGCCGCCACAGCAGCAAACAGAGTAAGAGAGGAGGATGTTTTGAGGAGGACGGACTGTCAGAGAGTGATGGTGGTGATGATCGTGATGATGGGTGTGGATGTGAACGTCCTGTTTAGAGAAGAGAGAGGGAAAGACTTAGAGAGAAAGACTTGTTATCAGTGTCCTCGCTGGGATCTTGGTTCCTCTGCCAGCTTTGGCATTTCCTCCTTGCCTTTCCCAAAATCCTTTGGGAAATACACTGAGGTAGAAAGAGACACATGAAGATGATGGAAAGGCAGGCATACTATTATATTTAATATGGGGATATTTTGGAGAGAGAGACCTCAGTATTCAGGTTCATATTATACCATCAAGCATTTAGTAAAGATGAAGAAAAGTTCAAGAGATACTGTGTCAAATCCCTGCTGTGTCATCGTACATTATGTTAACATATTGGATGGTAAAGTTTGGAATTACAGTGTGTTTACCTTCATAAAGTTGTTGTAGTGATGAACCTGGTGAATTTCAGTCTAGTATTAGCCCCTCTTTTGCCTCCGTTTTGGTCTCCACCATGTCCCAAGGAAAATGTCAGCTTCTTTATTCTCTAAATGTTCAACCACGTTCACCTGCTAGCTACTAACTTTGTCTGCTTTTTGGTCCTAATCAGCCATAAGAGCTGAAAGATGTTGAAATCTAAAGAATGTATAAAGGAAGTGGACATAGCCTCTGGGTATTAAATATGAAGCCATTACAGAAGTACCTTAAATGTGCATTCTTTCTAACTGCCAGCAGGGGTGACTTCGCTATGTCCATTAGATAGAAATATATAAGAAAATGAGCCTACTTCTCACAAGATTTATTCCTCTGTAAACATTTTCCTAATGATTTTGTAGTTTCAATCTATGGTTTAAAGTCCCCTTCAATACAGCATGATGTTCAGTTTGTAAGTTATGGACCAAATTAAAGTAGTATAAACAGTACAGCAGGGTACGCTTTAGGGTACCTGTAGTTTTCAAGTCATTACCATGGTAACCAGAAAAAAACACTGCTGGAAATCAGGTTTTTATCAGAGTAAATTTTGTTTAATGCTTGTTTTACTAGCTAGCATAGTAATCTTCAGTTAGCTTGCTAACCACCTCTAAAACGATAAGAAGATTGGTTTTGGCTGTTCTTTTAATCTAAAAAAAACAGCTAACTCCAAGTTCAGATAATTTGGAGGGAATCGTTGCAATCAATAAAGAAGGCTAGAGATGTAACTCAGCATAAAATTTTACTGAACTTTTCCAAACATTTTAAAGATAAAAAATTACTATTCAAACAGAACTGGCCTTTTAGCAGGAAGAAAACAGACTTAGTATGGAGCAAACCTTAAGTTCCCCCCTGATATAAACGTGTTTTTTCAGGTTAGCTCTCTGGCTGCTAGCTAGCTCAGTACCACCAAGCAAGCTAACCACTTGTTCGCTAGCAACAAAAAACTTGGTCGCAAGCTAGTGTTTACAGCTTTAGTGATGCCTTTTAAGAGGCAAAACAAACAAGTAATGTAAGTTAAAGTGTTCTTCAACACAACATGATGTTCAGTCTGTAAATCATGGACTAATTTAGAGTCAAATAGATGGTAAAGCAGGGTACGCTTTAGGGTGCGACCTGTGATTTTCAAGTCACTACCATTGGTAGCCAGAAAAATGTCTTGTTCAGCATTGGGTTGTTCGAAAATACATTGCTGGAAATCCGATTTATATTCAAGTAAATATGATTTAATGCTTGTTTTTCATTGACAAACGCATCCAATTGCTATAAAATGTACGTGAATTAGAGATATTTCTGTTAACCAACCTATAACCCATACAGTTTAGCGGTTGCAAGATGCAGCTCCTTAATCTCGTCTGAGCATGATCAATTCTGGCTACATAAAACAAGATGGCGACAGCCCAAATAGCAAACTGGGCTTCAAAACAGTACTACACAAACCAATGGATGACGTCACAGTGGCTACATCCAGTTATCATACAGATTCACTTGAAGTACTTGATTTCTCAACAATGTGAGGAAAACATTGTGGACTGTGAGGCAGCGTAAATCCTGAAAGTTGAGAGGAAACAATTCAAACTGCAGGAAGTTATAAATCAAACAGTAATCTCATGACTCATTCAGTGTCTGAACCACAACTTCGGCTAATAACTCATTGAAACTACAGACTTACAAGCCTCTCATTACAGAAACAGGAGTAGATGTAATTACTTCGACTCTTTTACAGGCACTTCTCGGCTTACACCAGCTCCTCACTTGTGCAGAAGCAGACTGTTTTTGTTGAACACACACACAAACACACACACACACACACACACACGCAC
This sequence comes from Semicossyphus pulcher, assembly GCF_022749685.1. Taxonomy (NCBI): domain Eukaryota; kingdom Metazoa; phylum Chordata; class Actinopteri; order Labriformes; family Labridae; genus Semicossyphus; species Semicossyphus pulcher. The sequence goes on along the minus strand of NW_027211695.1, from coordinate 14,644,309 downwards.
ATACACTCAGATATATATAGAAGTAAAAACACACCTGGGGGCAGAGGTAAATGTAGCATTAAATTACCTGCATTGAGGGCTGTGGATCCCTAATCCATGCAGCTACGTGACTGAGCATCCAGTCAAGTACAGCAATGCATGATCAAGCATAAAGAAACACACTCACTGAGCAAAGAGAAACAGTCGTTTACCATTTTGTTTATTTTTTCTAGATTTTCACTATTTGCCAACACATTTCAAACTGTTTGATCATTTTTATGGCTCATAAAAGGGCTTGGGTTGTTAATCAATGGCTTTTACAGCCATAGCTCAAAACGATTAATATGAAGTGCGTTACTCAGCCACCTTAATGTTTTGTTTTTTTCAGCTGACAGACAAGACTGGATAGGTCTCAGAGTTCTTACTTATCAGACAGTCGGGAGCATAAAGACGTTTTGAGATAAGAAATTATTGGCTTCTAAGTCACAGTCCAATAGGGTGAGTTCATGTCGTGTAACTGCACGACATGAAGTGGCCTGTGAACAGGAATCAAACAGACGTAGTATATAAGGAGCAAACCTTTCCTTTGTTTAAATGTGTTTTTTCAGGCTAGCTTGTTGCCAAAACTTGTTGTTTGGTTACTAGTTATCTGGGTAATCTCCAGTTAGCTAGCTTACCACCTCTTAGCTAGCTACTATGATCTTGGTAGTAAATTAGCTTAACTTATTCAGTTTGCAATCAACAGAGAAGGCTAACCATGAAACTTAGCATCAAAATAAAGCTTACTGAATTTTTACAAACATTTTCAAGTAGAAAAATGACCAACCATCTGAACAGAATTGGCCTTTAAAGGACAAGAAAACAGACATAGGATATTGAGAGCAAACCTTAAGTTTCCTGTCGTTTTATCGTGTGTTCAGCCTAGCTCTCTGGCTACTTGCTAGCTTGGTAATCTCCAGTTAGCTTGCTAACCGCATCTTAGTTTGCTACTACGATCTTGGTAATAAGTTAACTTAGCTTAGTAAGATTGCAATCAACAAAGAAGGCGAACCGTAAAGCTTATTTTAAACTTGAAAAATATCAATATTCAGAGCAATCCCTAAGTTTCCCCCTCATTTTAAAGGATTTTTTCAAGCTAGCTCTCTGGCTACTTGCTAGCTTGGTAATCTCCAGATAGCTAGCTAAGCAGCTCTAGCTACTACTAACTTGATCGCAAGCTAGTGTTTACAGCTTTTAATTCTGCTGGTAAAGAGGCAAACAAACAATGAATGTATGTTATATCAGAGTAGTTAAATGTACAGCCTTTATTTGAATGTAAAAGGTTGGTTTACGCTTGATAGCTTGTATGCTATCAGGTATCAGGTACATACGAAGCTGTAAAGTTAAAAGCATGAAACATCATTACTGGATTACAATTGATACCCTAGTTAAGTGTTGCCTTTTTACTTCATTGATGAATCATGCTCTGATTGATTTGTACCATTGTCAGTGTAGTACAAGCTTGTGAAACAACATTTAGGCCATCGTGTCATGGGATACTAAAACCCAAATGTTTCTTTTGTTAGCGACAAAACACGGTGAGCCTTGGCATTCTTCGATGAAACAGAAATTTACAGGTAGAATGATAAATTAAAATGGCAAAAATATAGGAGGTATTTTAGACTCTGAGTACAAAAACAGTCTTCATACCAGCAGTGAACACTTACTCCTCTTGTTTCTTATCTATAAATCATTATTTCACAACATGTTTGGGCCTGAAAAGAAGGTTTCCGTTCTAATGAAGAGGAAAAACAGAGGGTATGATCTCTGGGAGGATCACAGCTGTAAGATTTCAAGCTTCATTTGGTGTCTGGCTTATTTAAAACATGCTGGATACAGACCAGGAACCCATTTACACAAGCATGAATATGACTGACAATTACCAGTTGTTTTGTTCGATACAGTTGAGGTTATATAAGAACTTCTCTGTGGTTTTAGGCTCAAAAAGTTTAAGAAATAATTGGATATATATCTCAAAAATGAATTGCCTTATAGCTAAATACTAAGAACTTTGTTATAAAGTAAAATATATTTAATTTAATCAGATTAATTAGATGAACACAGATTATAACAGCATTAAAGGAAGCGTTTTTATGCATCTGTTCTCTCAATGAATGAATCATTTTGTCTTGTAGTTCAGAATTCAGACTGTAGGGGGCGGTGTAGTCACATTGACACTGATTTCCTGGCCCAGCAGTGTGTGTTAGTGTGTGTGTGTGTTGCCTGTTAATCATCCATCCTGTTTTTATAAGCAGACAGTCAGAGTCAGCACACGACTTTTAGGACATGACGGCCATGCGACGCCACCCGTGACCTTTGACCTGGAAATGTATGTCGCATTACAGGAAGTTAGGAGGTTCAAAGATGGGGAGGGAGAAACCGGAAGATGACACACACACACACACTGACCAGCACATGATATCCATGAGATCAATAGAACAGAAGGGGTCAAAGGTCAAGACTGTATTGTAATAAGCACATTTGTACATTATGTAAGAGGAAGACGTTTGCTCAGAGGGTGCTGCATCTGTTCAGCTTTCCACTTCTTTTGTGCACAATGTTTCCTCTTTGCAGCCCGTATAGTCCAATTTAACGTTGTTGATCTCTCCTCATTCCTGCCAAAACTTTATTAGATAATCAGAGTCATGACCTCTGAACCCTGCCGTAGTCTACCCCAGATGTCAAAGGTCGTCGTGTGATCCTTTTTAGCTGCTGTTGTTTTGGGCCTCGCAGCTGGAGTGCTGACTGACATTTTCCAGGCTTGTTTCCACACATGTGACACGCACACTGACCTCTGCACAGCTGTAGGAAGGAATCAGAATTGTAGGGAGGAATTTTTCATGCCGTATTTAGTCAATTTATTGATTCACACAGCAACGAAAACTCACTCCGAGCTCAGCCAGGACCTCGTTCTACAAATTATATTCATGCAAAAGAGCCAAAAGTAAACTTGTGCGGAGGAGTGATAATTTGACTGTGGAGCAGCATTACATTTAGTAACACATTGTCAAACACAACAACAACTTTAAGAGGTCTCCAGGACTTTTCTTGTTGCGGCCAACGCTCCAATAAAAACATATTTTGGCTGAGCACGTTTTTAGTCTTCGACCTCACTGGCTAAGTTGAGGCTAACAGTTTTCAGCACAGAAACATGGATAAATGACCACAAGAAGACATCCAGTGTTGGATTTGTGATTATGGATTCACTGTGTAGAGTCTCCTCAAAGACCAGTAGCTCATGAAAGTGAGACAAGAAGAGCATGTTTGGGTTTGGATGTTGTTTCTCTGGTGTTATTTGTTGGCTATAAATTCAGATTCAGAATCAGAAATCTGGGACATGTACGAGGACATGTAGCCTCATTTTTCAACCTCTAGAAGTGACATTATTGATGACGAAAATGCGACCAAAGTAGAGCTTAGTTTGAAGAGTCTCACCCCTCTTTTCTGTCATGCTTTCTTCTCTTCTAATTTAACATCTTCCCCCCTCACAGTTTTATTTTCCTCCTCCTCCTCTGCTCCTTCTCCCCTTGCAGTCTCTCTCCTCTCCGTCCTTTTTATAGAGCTTTTATCCCGTGTTTTAATCCTCCTCCCACTCACACTCTCCCTCCCTCCTTACCTCCCGTTCCCTTTGGCTTCTTCACCTCCTTTCCTTAAACCTAAACCTATGTTCCCTTTCTCTCCGTACCAAACTTGTTCCCTTTTTTCCTTACTCCCACGTTTGTCAACCTCACTTCCTCATCCTTTCCTACCTCTACCTCGTTCTTCAAATCTACCTTTCTCCTTCCTCCCTTCCTCCTTTTAACCTGCTCTCTCACTCACTTTCACACCTGTCTTCCCATCCCAACTCTTTATTTCTTATCCTCCACCTTCTTCTTTACTACTTTGCTCCTTATCCATCCTTACCCCCTTTGTTTACTCCCTTTGTCTACCCCTCCTTTTCCTCCTGTACTTTAACTTTTGCTTCTTTTATCCTTCCCGACATCCTTCCTTACCACCTTTTTCCTTCAGTCTTCTTCCTCCTTCTGTCCCTTCCTTTATCCTTTTCTGCCTCCCTTCTTCTTCTTCTTACCTTATTTTTCTCGTATCCCTCAATCTCCCCCTTCTTTCATCATCGTCTTTCCTTTCCTTCCCTCTACTTTACACCTCCTTCTATCTCCCTTTCTTCTTCTATGATCTCCTAACTCATTTTCTTGTCTTGTCTTGTCTTTCCTTCTTTACATCCTGTATTGGCTACTTGTCTTGCTTCCTACTCACTTCTCTCCTTATCTCCATCCTCATTTACTTCCTTTCCTTTCATATCTCCTTCCTTACCTCCTTCCTTCCCATCCTGCCACCTTACATGCCAAATTGGCTCATCTTGCTCCTCGTTTCCTTTCCTATACTGCCATCCCTTCCTCTGCTCCCTGGTTGTTAACTTACCTCTCTCCTTTCCCATCTTCCTTGTCCCTTTCCTCCCTGTTTCCTCTCTCTCCCCTCCCTCCTCTCTCTCCTCCCCCTCTCTCTTGTGTTTATGTTCTCAGGCTCCTGGAAGTAAAGTCAGTATGCTGCTCCTCCTCCTCCTCGTCTTCTCTTAATCTAACTCACTTCACAGCCCTCCCTCCCTCTCTCTCTCTCTCTCCCCCTCGCTCGCTTGCTAACTACTTTACCTCAGCACGTCTGCTCATCTCCTTCAGCTCAGTGCTGAGATGTGTGTGTGGGTCTGAACAAACTCTGGATACCAAACACTGAGGAAGAATCTACAAGGGATTTTAATTCAAAGTGAGGCCCTAATACAGGTACTGTGTGTGTGAGTGTGTGTGTGTGTGTGTGTGTGTGTGTATGTCTCAGGTACACTTTGACATCTCATAACCTGTCAGCTTAGCGGTTTTCAAACTTAGTGTTTTGTTTTTGTCGTCTTAATGCCAAAAAGTTAATGGATTTGTGCAGTGTTTGTGTGTGTGTGTGTGTGTGTGTGTGTGTGTGTGTGGTCTTATCTTACTGATGTTGTGGGGACATTAATCTGTGTACGCAGTCGCATTGTGGGGACTCTTTTCCTTTGAGGGACAAAATTTAAGATTTAAATATTTTAATTTCAGGGTGAAAACTTGGGTTAATGTTAGCTTCAAGTTAAGATTAGCGTTAAGTTGATTCTCCAGAGAATGAACGTTTGTATGTGTGATGTCCTCGGAAGTGATGGAAACACGACTGTGTGTGTTTGAACCAGAGAGCTTCTATAGATTTTGACCATCCTTGTGTCCCTGTCAGTGTGTGAAGACTGTGTAACAGATAATAATTATGTGAATTATTAGAAATGATCCAATAATACCTCTCAATACCACTGAATTAAAAGCTATTTCAGGATCGTTGTGAATCTCTAAATTACATAAAATCAACTCTCAAAAATAAATAACAAGAATTAAGGTATATTTTTGAAGTTATAAGACTCACCCAGTATTGCCCCAAAAAGTCTTAACTTAAAATGTATGGGGTTTTTTTTGTATATTTTAAAGTATGTTTTAAAAACTTAAAGTGGCTAACTGAAGACTTAAACGTGGCAGGTGCACAACACAGTAAAAATTATTTATTCATCCTTTTAAACATTGTAAGTTGATTCCCACTAATGAGGTCAAGCTCTTATTTGAAGAATATAAAGAAGATTCTTGGATGTGACGCAATTAAATGAAATATATTGTGACAAAAATACATAAAATTTGTTTCTCTTTGAGCCGAATAATGCATGTAAATGTGTGATTTTCTAGTTTATTTTTAATGTATTAATTTATTACACAGCTCCAGTATATTATATATTATAAATATTATGTTTTGAAGGTATAATCTCGAACTTTTTCATGTAAATAAATGTCTTTTATGTCACTGTCACTGTTGCATTTGCAGTATTACAGACTTGGTGTCTGTGGTGACATTTGGGTAAAAAATCACAAGCGACGCCCAGTTAGTGACGCGTTTTCCATCACCCAGCAGTGGTTGGTCTGCCAGAGAGGGTGGGCGGAGCCAAGCGGTTGCTTTTGTGGTCTCTGCAAGTGTTGCGAGTAAACAGTAATCTACTATGGCTGAACAAACAAAGAAACGTGAAAATCCAAAGAAAAAGAAACTAATTCAACACTAAGAAGAAGGTAAACAAAAAAAGTGAGGAAAATCAAGAGTTAGAACCGTGACAAAGGGAGCCAGCTGTAAACATCTGGTTAAATTGGAATGTGTGCCCCCATAATTACCGATTATCACCAGTGGGAGGAGCTCAAGAGCACAAAAATTTAAATCTTTGAGATTTTATCTTCAATCAACGGAAAAAAAAAAAAACTTTTGTATCCATGTACACAAATACAAAAGCTAACTTTTTGTTACTATTTTTCAAACTGCTGTGAGACTGGGTTGGGTTGTTTTTTTTCCTTATATCAATAATGATCAAGGTCCAACATACGCACGTTTCGCACATAAATTTTTTTAACTCTATATTTTTTTAAGCCAGTGAGTGGCGCCCAAGAGCACGAAACTGAAATATTCAAGATTGTATCTTTAAGAATAAAAAAGTTTTTCTTTTCATTTTTTTCATCAATCAAAAAAGTTTTAATCAATCTTCTCATTTGGTTTCTTATGTTTCTACTTAAAATGTTTCCATAATGGAGTGTACATTGAAATCATGCATGCTCACGAAAACACACTCCACTTCCACAACCTACTTTTAGAATACAAACAGTAGGAAGCGTGTGTATGTGCGTGTGTGTGTGGTAACATGCCACTTTAGTCAGCTCTGACACAATAGAGCTGCTGTGTTGACGCCAGACCTGCTTCTTTCGCTGAGCCTCCCGTCTTTAGCACTGCCAAGGGGCCTATTAGTGCCGCCTGTCTGTTTACGTACAATGTCTTTGTGTGTGTGTACCTTTGCATACTAATGCACTCCAGGCTCAGATGCGATGCGTTCTCTGAGAGCATCATAATGAGGGCGTCCGCTGTTCCTGATTAGTTTGATGTAAACACGACGTGGAGCAGAATAATGTGAAGATAATGTTCCTTCATTAGAGTGAATCATGGAGACGCAGCAGGAATACAGCACATTATTTATGAGTGTGTACTGAAAATGAGGGGAAAAACATAATTAATTAGCTTGTTAGTTCACTGATAAGAAACACTTTTACACAAGTTTGAAAACGATGAATCAAATCCTAATTTTAATGTCAATTTCTCATTTTTCTTACACTATTCTTTAGTACGTATTATGAAAGCTTAAGCCTTAAAATGTGTGCATATTTTACACATTACATAACATTGTAACTTCCTTACAGATGAGAGAAATAAAGCAGAATCGGGCCACGTTTTATGCACCAGTGATTTATTTATTCCCTAACACAGAGATGACTGTGAAGTTATTGTACCAAACTGATGAAGCAGCAAAACCTTCAGGGCAGGATGAGGAGACTTAGTAAAGCTGGAGAACATACTGTACAGGATATAAGGAACGGGAAAACATAGAACCCAGTACTTCGTCTGACTTCCTGCCAGGAAATTTAGAGAATGTAGCTTATCTGTGAGTTTCTGTGATGATGTGAAAAATGGAGAAAGTGATGCAGGGCAGAGCAACTGTATGGAAAGCAATTAATTCTAAAAAGTGTACTTATACGTGAAAACAGCTTATGTTTTAGCACAAAGCACAAATTGCCAGTTAAATGTTTCTCAAACCGTAAGCAAGGTTGGTCTTGAAGTTCACCAACCATCCACCAAATATGTAGCTCTCCGTTCAAGAAAAGCTTTCCAGGCAGGACTTAAACTCATTACATATTTTTTATCAAAATAATTTAATAGTATATAAAATATATGGGGCTACCAGACTACCAAATAATGTCTTAGGTCGGATACAAGTACACGCTGTTTTTTCTTTCGTTGTCTCGCCTAGTTAGACGCACAACAAGCCAAGGAGAAAATGAGGGTTGTAGTCGCATACATAGTCAATGCAAATAACCTAATCACAGCAGTGAATGACACAATCCTGTGATGCACATCACTTTAATGCTGTCGAGATTTTCCTTATGTCCTGAAGAAATGGTCGATCCAGAGTCCCTTACGAAAACGAGCATTTTTAAGGCCGCTGGTTTAGCTTACCTGTTAAATTGCGCGTCCCATGTACAGAGGCTCAGTCCTCGATGCAGCGGCCCTGGACTCAACTCCCATCCTTGGCCCTTTTCTGCATGTCGTCCCCACTCTTTCTTTCCCTGTTTCCGACACAATACACTGGCCTCTCTCAAGTAAAGGCCAAACAAAGCCAAAAAAACGTATCTTTAAAAAAAACTAACATAAGTTTCATAAGTTTTTCTTCTGCTCTCGTCTTGCGGACAAATCTGACAAAGCACAACTTTTCAAAAACCTTAATCATAATGTGGTAATTAAGACATCTTTTAAAACCCTTTTTTTGCAGTTGCAAGAAACACAAGGTGTAAATTTGCATCACTTTTGGTCTGAGCACAGCTTTACAGTTGTATTGATGAATCACATGCAAACCTTAAATCATTAATCATGAACAAGACCCGTTGTGAAACTCTAGCTACTGTAAGCGTGAAAGTAAAAATAATTAAATGTCCTAACAGCCGTGAAAAACTTCAGTTATTATGTAAATGTCAATGGCTATTATTATAAACTTCCAGTAATTGAGGAACATAAAAGACATCATCACCTGCTGCTGCTGAATGAGAGCGAGTCCTATTAATCTCTGTCTCATTTGTGCTGCTTTGCGAGTAACTGGGGGCAGGATGAAAGGCTGAGGTTAATGATGAAAGCGCATAGAGAAGAGGACGGGAGCACCCACGGGAGAGACGAATACCTGTGATCACATTAACAGCAACCAGAGAGGAGAGATGGGAACGGAGAGAAGGGAAGGCAGGTGTGAGGGAGATTTAAAAATGATTTGGTGAAAGATATAAAGCATCAGTTAGCTATCAAAGCAACTTTCTTTGTGCAAATTTCTTCAACTTTCTGTTTGTTGCACGTGTAATCACAAACACACATTAAATAGCATTTTTAGCCCTTAAGCTAATGTTTAATGCAATGTGAAAAACAGTGAGCTTATTAGCATACAATTGAATACGGAGTTAATTAAAAGCAGCTTTAAGAAATGAGGACAAAGATCCAAATAGCAGTGCAGGAGTAAAGTTGTGTTAAGTTGGATGAAATTACATATTAATCTTAAGTAGTTGAAAGCCGTATTCTAGGTCGTAAGCCGTATTTTTGTGAAACTAGCCCCTGATTTTGTCCGTCTTGGCTAGCTATTGAGCTAATTAACTTAGCCTTTCAGTGTTGGCATGAAAATTCCCTCTGCAGTTCAGTTTTTAATGTCTCCCCCTCACTCATTTGAAAAAAAAACCTTGCAATAGGGTTTTTAATGTGCATTTGCTTTACATGAATTCATGCTACCACTGAGACTTAAGCTAACAGGGAGTTCTTATCAGCTGATGATCCATGGAGATGACAAATAAACGGCTTTGTTAAAGGTTAGAGTTAGCCAAGAACACCATTAAGGTGTTTACTATACCAATATACAAAAGTTACTTGGACAAAAAACAGACAGTTTAGTCACCTGTTACCTAAGTTAGCTAATGACATGCTAACTTGAGAGTAACTCTGGGCTACTGCTGTAGGTAGCACACCCTTGGTATTACTTTTTTGCTGTGGTTGCGTTGCACTGAAACATCATATTAGATAATAGCTGTGCTGCTCTGTTTGTGGATGTAGACATGTACATGTAGGTCATTGTACTCCCATTTCTGCTATCTACCTGTATGTTTTTGTTCGCCGTGTCATTTGAATTGTCTTCCTTCCTTGTATTGAATTGAGCCACAATTGGACAGAAAGCCTAAAAAAGACCTGTACTTCAGTTGTTTAATTTTCTCTCTTAAGATCACTGACAGTCTTAGAAAGATGGCTCCAACTTTTGGAAACCACCTCAATGTATGACATCTCAAGTTCTCAGATTAATCTTTACAATTTGGAAGAAATTTACATTAAGTTCACAAAATCTTAATAATCTCCTTATGTTTATGCTTAAGTCACTTACAGTGTTCTTAGGTTTACATTGGTTTGCTGCTGTATTAAATCGTACCGTTCCAGAGTTTTCAATTTAATTTCTAAAATATATATTTCTACATCGAAAAGAAGAAACACAAAGGAGCCAAAAAATAATGCACGTACCACATTATCCATATATAAGTAAAGCAAATACATCTTATAAGCATTTGTTTCATTTTATGACACATAAATATGCACATCTGTTACAGAAATAGAGAAAACTTACGGGATAATGTATAGGTTTACTTTCCTTAAAAAGACTAACCATAGATCAGGATACTTATCCTAAATGTCAGCTCTTACTGTTAACATTTAAGAGAAAAAAACAACTTTCCCATACTATTGTTTTTCTCTGAACTATGTTTTCTTTAAGATGATGTATGAAAACCTCTGCGGACGACGCTCATCCTGTTTAAACCGCAGTGTGATCGTCTGGTTACGTTAAGCATTAAGGCCAAAGCAATTTTCTCCAATCATGCTTTGCTGTGCGGTCTGAGGGCGGCTAGATTATAGACATGGGATGGTCACACACATGTGGAAGTAAACATATATACACACATACACACAGCATACAGAGCCAGGCAGTCATTGTAAATTACCATGAAAGGTTAGCTTATTTCAGTCAGGATGCTTTAGAGGATGAGATAAGGCCCGAGGCTGATTACTTACAAAACAGTGGTTATGTAAAGGCAGTTTCTAAGCTTTGATAAAGTCCTTTTAATCTTTCCTCAAAAGGGATACTATCTAGTTTTTTAGCTAAGCCTATGGTGGCTAATGGCTAATTTTAGCTTTTGATGTATCCTGCTGTGTAAGCAACATTGCAGAGCTACTTTAAGGGCTTTTTTTCCCATGCCAGCTAGGCTCTAGAGATGGCTCTGGTCCAGACTGAAATATCTCAATAACTATTTGATGGATTGGTGTGAAATTTGGTACAAATATTTATGGTAACCAGATAACAAATCCTTATAACTTTGGTGATCCTCTGATATTTCTTTTGTTGCCAGCATTGGGTTGAAATTTGTGGTTTGGACTTACATATCTCCATAACTGTTTTAGGGATTGGTATGCAATTTGGTACAAATATTTATCATGCCCAGGTTACAAGTTCTAATTACTTTGGTGATCCTGTGACACTTCCTCAGGTGCCACCATTGGGTTGAAATGTGTGGTTCGGAGTGAAATATCTCAACAACTATTGAATGGACTTGCTCCACATGTCCAAGCTATTTTAGGATAAATTGTACTCCCATTGGTAATCACTTAACTTTTAATCTAATCTTTTGTGTAGGACCAAATAAAAGATAAATCACCCTAAGCACTGCTCTGTGTTGAGTTTGAATTAGCAAATGTAACCATGCTAGCAGACAAAGCTTAGATGGGGAAAATGGTACAAACATTATTAATGCTTAAATCCAGCACGTTCACACTGTGAGCATGATGGCATGCTAAAGTTAAACATCAAAGCTACACCTCAGTGATGCTAGCCTGGCTGGCGACTATACTTGTGCAGCTGACAAGTTTTCAATTCAGCGTTCAGATTCAGCCTTAATGAACTGAGCTGATCACAACCCAAACGTTGGCTGATGGGAAAGAGTTCATTCCTTCACGTTAAAGTTATAAATCTTTAACCTGTCAGACATTCTCAAATATAATGGAGAATCTGGAATACCTCGTCATTTCGGGGATGCACTAAACCGACCATGTAGCTTATTGAGTTCATCTATAACCACAGTAAATGTTCCCGTAACTTGCATATTTTCTGGTATTTAGGAGCCTTGGAAGCTAAACCCAGGAGCTTAAAGTCCCTTTCATGCATTCCTGTCTGAAAGGCCATGACGATCTGGCATTAAACAATCATGATGTTTTCACCCACAAGGAAACAATAACACAAAGTCCTGGGTTAAAAAGGAGACAAAAAAAATACTAAGCATTTGAAAACAGTTGTGTAATGTCTCCTGTGGCTCTAAAGGAGGTTTGTTATGTTGGAGGAAAAAAAGCCTCCAAGTGAAGTCCAATGGTTATCTAAGATTGGAGATCAACACATCACAGAAACAACACATTTATAACAAGAACAAGTGATTTCATTTCCAGAGTTTATAGACTATATCTCCGTCTCTGCTGCTATTCTTCACTCTTAAAGCCCATTCCTAAAGTATAATTTTAACGAAACAGTGCAGTTTATTTTTGGAAAAATCAAAAGAGAAACTTTGACATTTGAGGTTTCCAATCAGCTTTTGTTTGTGTTTGGTGCCTTACCAAAAAAACCCTGTAAAGGTGGGGCTCCTGGTCATGATTCAGATGTCTGTGAGCTATTAGCGTTTCTACAAAAGACCTTTCCCTCTGTTAAAGTCCTACATGGTTTCCTTAAAACTGCTTTTTGACGCCCGAAAATGATCCAATATTTTGGTGTGTCATAAATATAGTAGTAAACAATGGAAGACTAACCAGCTTGTAAAAGACACTAGAAGGAGAAGATATCGCTTCCTTAATCAAGTGCAGTCCCTCTCTATATGCTGATTTATTTACATGCTTTTGTACCAAATACCTCAAACTTACATGCTCATGGTTTCTCAACTGGTTCATCCTCAGACAAAATTAAGAAGCACATTTTTGTGTGATGGGTGAAGCGGTGGTGAAACATGGAGTCTCAGATGTGGAGTGTGTTTGTCTGGTTCTTGTTAACCCGTGGCCGCTGCTCTCTCCATCAAACACTGCCTCACCTCCCTCACTCTGTCACAGCGGCTCAGACTCACCTTTCACCTCTCTCTATCTTGTTTTAATAATTCAGTCTGTCTGTCAATCGCTCTTTTACTGCTGGGGTCTCCATGAGTGATTGGGGAAGTAATCAGACAGTGGTACAAGTAGTAAAAATATCTCTGAAGAAGCTGGATTATTGCAGAAAGAAAGAGGGTCAAATTGGGCCGGCATTGTCTCATATATCAAAAACATTGTTAGCTGGAGCTCAGCTGATCTAAGCATCTCTACGATTCAAATAAATGTATCTACTGAAATGTTTACTGGAAAAACAGAAGTGTTTCTTTGACTGAAGTTAGAATAGAAAACACAACATGAAAAAATAAACAACTTCCAACTGTCCTCAAGAGAATATTTGAAAATGCTGCACTGTACTAACAATAGTTCATTTCTGTTTATTTGTCAGCGTGTTGCTCAGCAGCGGTTCAGTTGATGATTAATGGATTTCACAAGACCCCAGAGCTCTGCGGTAAACTGTGGAGCATATGAGTGTATGAGTATGGATAGGACAGTGGTGGAAGAAGTATTCAAATCCTTAATACAAATAATTAAAACCACTCTGTGAAAATAAACCATTAAAGTATGTAAAGTGCTCAGATATCAACATGTTGTCATACCATGTCATTTGCTGGAAAAAATTACTTTACATACAATTTTTTTTTTTTAAGTAAGTGAACCTTGAGTTTTGAATACTTTATCACTGATATGTGTTCAGTCATTAATCGCCATTGTTTTTAAAGATTCCTTATTTATTAAGTACAATTTGATGGAGAGCAGTCAACGAAATTTGGACAGTTATGACCTTTGATATGCCGTTATTTCCAAATTTCAAAAAAGTTTGCCAAAAAAGTTATGTGTTTTTTTCAACATCCTGAAGAGTGGATCCAAAAATCTGACAAACAAAATCACAGGAGGATATCATCAGAGATTTTCCAAACTTTGGAAACATCCCTCAAGGGTCACATAGGGCATGTAACTCTTTTCACAAGCCGAGAAAAACTTCCCATTTCAGTCAGAATAAATGTGCATCTAAAAACACAAGGAAGGAGACTGAAGTTATGACTTTTTGTCCTTTAAACATAATATTCTGTTCAACATAATTTAAGCTAGCTAAAGGTCACTCTTTCCAACATTCAATTTACATGTCTTCTAGTTTAACATAATTTAACGTGGACTCAGCTGGTTTTTTCAATACTGAAGCAAAAGCAACTTTCACATTGGTGGCCGCCATCTTGGTTGTTTATGAAAATGTCCCCATGGCGCTCAAGCCCGCCCCATTATACAAAAAACAGGCTGTGATTGGCCTGACCTGGATGGAAATCTGTCTAAACGGAGGGAGACCAGACGCAACTTCCAGAGCAAGTTGAGCTTTTTCTGCCTCTAAGAACTTGATGGTTGGTTGATAATCCTCACTGATTGCAGCCAGTGGAGATTTGAGCCATCTACATTTTCATAGGGAGCATAAATTTGGTTGTAAGTAGATAAAAGGATAACTGGTGATTGTGATTAATGGTCTGATGTGTCATCTACATGATCCTCCATCGATCTGTTCATCTGTAATCACTAACCTCCCTCTCTCCTCTCGTCAGGGGGACCACAGGTGGTCGACCATGTTGGGTCAGAGTGTGCGGTTGCAGCCGGTGCCCATCCAGAGCCTGTCAGAGCTGGAGCGAGCCCGGTTACAGGAAGTGGCCTTGTACCACCTGGAAGAGCGGGACCTGGACTTTAAGATCAGCATCCCAAAAGGTACGGACATTCAACTGATTTAACCTGTTTTAGCCAAATAACTTCAGTCCGGTTTTTCCAGTTTTATCATCGGTATTGGTCTTCTAGTCAAAAAGTCTTGGAAATAAAGCAAAGACACTTACCTCCCAAAATGTCTGTTGTAGCTCTTCTCTTTTTTAAAGAGAGGTCTTCCAAACAAATACGTCTAAATCCACATTAGCCTTTGGTCATATGGTCGTTATTAGTCTTCTCTGATGGATATCTTGTAGCTTCTGATTACAATACAAAAGCAGTTTTTGAGATCCATTTATTTCAATCTCTGGAACAATTAAATTGTAGCAACGTTTTTAAAAATGGAAGGAATACTTGGTGGGGTCAAGATGCAAACATTCTTTCATCAAGGGACTCTTGTTGAGGAATGACGGGTTATCACTGTGAGGGCTTTAGGAGAACACGTTTCCTAATTGAAGTGGCTTCTTTTAATGGTTTGACTTGTTTTGGAAAGGACTGGCAGCCTAGACGTACATGAATCAGGCTCGTGATGACACGGTAAACCCGGCGCCGGTTTAGAAGATGTAAGTGGTTGGACTGACTCAGCCAAGGCCTTGGTTGGACTGTCCCTCGGGGAGGGGGACAACCCTTCAGCTGTCGAGGGAGCCATAACAGTCTGTGAGTGAATCTGAGGAATGAGTTTGAAGCAGGAAGGCGGAGAAGTTAAGCCTGTGCGCTAGGTCAAATTTTGTACACATGTGTGAGCAATCTAAGCTGTCAGCCATGATAAAAGAGGTCAAAGGATGCCTCATGATTTGTTCAGTGCTTCGTATCTCAAACACTTCTGACAGGATTCTGAGTTTAGTTTATATGCTTTTATCTTTCAGGTATTTTGGGTGCTTTTAAACAAACGTAAGGCAAATATATGGAAGGCGACCAAGTGTACAAACTGCTCAAGAACTATTATAAAATATCAGCTAATGCTCTGCCACTCAACTTGAGCAACAACTGCTTTTGAGTGTGACCAATGCTGTTGTTTTTCTGATGAAGAGATAGGGGTCCTCTTACAGCCAGGAAGGATGATCTTGGCTAGCTCCGCATGAACTGGACACAAAAATAATCTCAGGGGGAATTGGAGCCAAAAACGTTCTTACTTCCCAGGCCTGGACACAATCTCAAGGACAATCTTGGATTCACATTTATTTCACTTGAGAAAGTCCTCCGATGACTTCAGTGTCCAAGAGATTTGGAACGCTGATGTTAGCTCAAGGGACTACAACACATAAAGCGAGGCTTAGAGATTTTATGAAGTCGTTTTTCTCTCCTTATGTAAGAAAGTCGAGAGGACACTCGACACTCTTCCTCTGCTGATGTTTACTTGCAAATGCATTCCTGTTCATACCGCTGGAGCACTCCCGGCTTTGAAATATCATTTATGTGCATCGTCTTATCCAGCTGAACTCTAAATCCAGCCAACAAAGTGGGATCGTTTAACCAGTAAACCGTAAATCTTTCACACACCTCGCACACTGCCGACTGGGAGGTTTTCTCTGAGTTTATTGGGGCTGGAGGAATCGCTGGGGTCAGAGTATCACTGCTGAGAAACAAACACAGCTGATTGTAGAACTGCTGTGTGTGTTTATGTGTGTATCGGTAGCCTTTCTCCTGAGACAGGTCAGTATGTAAGCTGCTTTTCTCAGCCTCAACTGCTCCTTCCAGTACTCTTGTTCTCTCTCAGGGTTTTTAACCCCTGACCTGCTCAACTCGGGCCAGACAGCTGATTCAGTCAGGCCCAGTTTACACATGGTCTACAATCAACAGTGAAGCCCAATTACACTGTAGTTCCTCTCAAATTACCAAAGGTCACCTTAAAGGTGCTCCTCAGAGTTTCCTTGCAATGAGAGTTTTTGTTTACACCTAGAGATCCATGTCTTAGCACATTAATGCCAACTGTACATCAGTAAAAACACTGCCTCTATATGCTGGTGATCAAAACAGAACAACCTGGAATAAGAGATTTTTTGCCATAGTGGCGGCACCTGAAACCATCTGTGTACACTAACAAATGTCTCATCACCTTCTAAGTAGATATAGTGAAGTAGAAGCCAACAGTTGTTAATTTACCGATCTTGCAGTTGTGAAGAAACTTAGTCATTCGTGTAAAGGTGGTGATAAAGTCCACCGGATCAATTTAAGCAAAAAATTCACAATCTTTTAGCTCTGTTTTTGGTCTCCACCAATTCCGGAGAAAAATATCTGTCTCTCTAGCTGCTACTATGTTCATGCTAACGGTGTCTGTCTGCTGCTTAGATACGAGAAGGTTGTGTGCAGTTATTTTTTACAGCTTTTCTTGCTTAAAACAGTTACCATATGTGGCCCAAAAAGTGCTATGAGAGCATAAAAAGTGAACCCAAAAAGTAAAAAAAAACACAGACAATGTAAAATGTTCAAATTTAGGGTCAAAACTTGGGATATTATAAAGGTCTCAAGGGAATTAAGTACATTTATTATGTGAAGAATAGAAGCTTTTGTTCGTTCCTCCAATATAACGCATCCTGTGAGACTTCACTCGTCCCTGTGCTCTTTCACTATCGGGAAGTTATCAGTTTTTCCCCGCCCTTTCCCTATTTTTTATCTTTAGGGATTAATTTATACTCTTTTCCCGTCAGGTCAGGGTTTAAATACACAGGGAGATTCATGGGAAAGCATGAGTAAATTGCCAACTGCTTTGTGATTACCTGTTCAGATTATTTTTCACTGTCAGTCATGAAAACTGTATCATACTTTTCTTTGAACATAACTTGATAAATCAGGGATTCAAATTCCTGTCAACAAGTTTGAATGTAGGTAAAGACCTCCCAAACATCCCAGATGTTCTTCATGGAACAAACTGTTCAGTGTGCCATGTGTTCCCTAATTGGAAAAAGACCTAAGCTTTAATTAGTTTTTTGTAAACACCAGTTTTACTTACCAAAACGAAGCCTTCAAACCATGTGAACCAGGTCAAAGGGAGGAAGTGGAGCCTGTAAAACACAACAAAAGCACAGTTATGGCATCACTGTTTCCATAGGAAGGGGCGTTTTTTGGTGATGAGGCCGTGAGAGCAGAGTTAGGCAACTTAATAGACTTCCAAACAGAACAAAACCACAATGTAGCTTTCTTTGCTAGGCACAAAGAATTAGCATTAAAGCATGCTATGGCAGCACTACCACAAACAAAAGCATATTCAAAGGTTAAACATATAAGAGCAAAACAATGAAAGTTATGTGTAGTTATTGGGCTCCTGCTTTAATTGTGTCAAAGTGGAATGACACAGCAGCTAGCAAGTAGCAAGGACTAGCTTAAAAGCTTAACTCTCTCTTTGAGAAACAAGCTCTTACTGAAAATTTAAAACATGGTCACCGTTGTTTGTTTTTCATTATTAATCTATGCATGCCTTTATAGTTGTATTATATGTCTTACAAAAGATGTCACCTTAAAATATTTAGCTTAACAACAGTTTCGGGCTAGCTAGACATTTCAAGGGCAGCTAAAGCTAGCTACATCAGCTGTATATGTTATATTCTTCTACAAGATTATAATATACTAAACTCTACTATACTCCTGAATATAACAACTGTTAATTTTAATATCTTAAAAACATGTAGCCTATTAAATTGTTAGCATATGCATTAAAATAACATTATTTCCTGACATATAGCCCTATCTATTTTATGTTACTTGAAGTATATATTTGCTAATGAACCAAAATCAATGCTCCTTTAACTTCTTCACTGCAGATAGGATTGAGGCATCAGTCTGAATCTTCTGTCTGACTCTCACAAAAAGCACCGTGTAGTGTGGGAACATTCGTCCTCTGTTTCTCCCCTGGGGTAAAATCTCCACAGTCCACCAAGTCTGTCACGGTCTCTGCATCACCTCCCGCCGCACTCCCTCTCTGTTTGCTGCTTCTTCTGCACTTCTGTTTCTTCACTTTGCCATTTCTCTCTCTACCCATACATCTCCTGTTTCATTGCACTTTTCCATCACAAACACGCATCTTTCCTCCTCTTTATCCCTCACTTTCTCTTCTTATTCTGTCCTCTCCTTTTGTCTCTATTACTCCAACTAAAGGAGGGATCTATTCAATAAATCCTCTTCATATTTGTCGTACAAGCACACTTGTTTCAATTTGTGTGCACCTGTGTGTTAGTTCTATTGGCGAGGCCCGGTGAATTCTTTGTGAAACGTGTCCGTAGTTGTGAGACAGATTTGCTCTTATTTGATGTTTCAGGAGGTCTTTCTCACACCCCGTTCTTTGAAAGACTTCTCTACAGGGACTGCAAACCAACAGCTCACGCCTTCCCCTGAACTTTTTTTCCATTTGTTTCTCTTCACTTTTCTTATCCTGCTCCAATTTTCCTGGAGTGTTCTGGCTATAGAAGAAACATCATCTGTCTCTCTCTGGCCTGTACAAATCAGGAAGTCTTTTTTTGTTCTTCCTTCGAAATTTGTGTTAAATTCAGTACTGTGCTGTTTGCTGCTTTAACCTTGTGAACCTTTTTTTATCGTCTTGAGATGGACCACCCTCGTTTCACATCAGTCGTCACAAAATGTAATCTATCCCAGTGAGCACCAACCGAGATTACAACGTTGAAAACAGGGTGAAATCAGGTCTTAACAACCACTTTTCAACCGGCTAAAACATCCTCAACGTGTCACAAAAAACATTTTTGTTTTATAACTTAGATCATTTGTTCATTTCAGCGTTCAAAGGGTGACAAAAGTGATGATTGCGGCAGCATTTCTCCAAAATCATTTTGCAGCCGTGGGTCCAATCCAGTCTACACAAAGACGTAAATTCAACGCATTCTGTTTTTCATACAAAAATCAAAATGATGGAGCTTTACAGGCTGTGTGATGTTAACAAGAAGGCTTAGAGAAATTGTAAAGGAGCCTTGTTAAACATTCCCCACAAAAGAAAGAAAAAAGAAGATGGTGGCGAGAGCTGCACTGTCATGAGATTGAATCTAAATCCACTCATGTAAAATATTTTCGTTGGTGACTGTGATGCACTGCTCACTTTTACAATCATTTTATGAGATGCGACTTGAAGATTGCGTGAATGTGTGATGAATCTTGTGACAGAAGCAGATTTCCTGGTAAAATCTGGTGTAAACATCGATGTTTAATCAACGTCGGTGAAAAAACATTCACTTTTGAACTGGTTTTTAACGTGTTTTCAACGGTGGCTATAGCCAGTCATATAGATAGGATTCATGTACATAGACATACCTTTCCCATTTTATCGGTTAAACTCTTGACATTGCAATATGTGGTTGATGTAATGTCCTAGCAGTCCATCAGTTCTTTGTCCTAACAAAAGTTCGATCTCACCAGTTTTTCGACATTTCTGGTCTCCTCCGAATGTTTTTATTGAGCTGCTACATTTACTGCAACTGCTGGAAGAATTCAATGCTGCATCTGTGTTTAAATAGAAGAAGAAAAATTTGTGAATTAGCATGAAGTTCTGGCTTCAGGTGACTGATCGCAATCTTGTAAACATCCAACCACAAACAATCTGCGAAACATCAAACTCGGAAACTTGGCCAGTTTCCCCCTCTGCAATTCATCTTAATCTGTCATCTCAGCTCTGTCAATGGGCCTTATGTAATCATACTCTGAATGCATACATGTGCACTCAAACTCACACAGATGTCCAAGGAACAATGTTAAGAGATTAGCTTTGCATGAGGTGGCGTGTGCATGGAGGGAGGGGTTATGAGCTTTGGAAATAAACTTTAATTTCCTGCAGTCATGAGAATTTGACCCTTTTTATCCCGACAGGCAAACACACACTTAAGTACATAAACACAGACTCGCATGTAGACTAATACTCATCCTCTTTCTTTCTGTAACTTGCTGGTTTTTCCCTGAGACCAAGCGGGAAATAAGCAGAAGACTTGTTATCTCTACAGTCCCAAATATTCTGGATGGCACAATCTGAGCTGCAGGGACCTCCGTTTGCGCCTTAATAGGAAAAGGACCCAACTTTGAATTAGTGATTTCTAAACACCAGCTTTAGAAACCCAAACAAAAGCTTCTTCTTTGTAAACCTGGTCAGCGGGGGAGAATGTAGAGCTCGTAACACTTGTGTAACACAAGAGGAACAAAAACAGACTAGTCACTATATAAACAGACACACAGAGAGCTACTGCTGCAACAACAGGCCTGCTAATACGTATTATATTAGTCACTACCATAAAGGCATGGATTTACAGCCCCCGTTTGACATCACCAGGGTGTTTTATGGTGTCAAACTCCACTATTTTTATGTGACTGATGTTTATTTCTTCCTATGTTAAGCTAGTAATAAACAATGCTGCCTGACTTGAGTGACAGCTAGCTAACGTTACTGAAAAGCGATCTTGTCTTAGCTTACCTTTTATCCATTAT
Source organism: Semicossyphus pulcher (assembly GCF_022749685.1). NCBI lineage: Eukaryota > Metazoa > Chordata > Actinopteri > Labriformes > Labridae > Semicossyphus > Semicossyphus pulcher. The sequence continues at coordinate 14,623,336 of NW_027211695.1, read as the reverse complement.
TTTCTCTCTGGAGTATCCATTCATTTTACATTTTTTGTTGTCATGATTATCCACTCAGCTAAGCTCGCAAGATCCCTTTGTTTTTGTAAATAAAGACAACCTCAGTTTAGTTTGAGTTGTTTACAGGCTAGAGAGCTTACAATCTAGTTAGCTGCAGCACACTTGAGTAGCTTTAAATCATACCTGCAAATGTAAAGAGCGGTCATTGTATGTGCTAAATTTGCAGATAAGCTTGTAAGCTACAGTTAGCAGTGTTTGTTTACCTGTGTTGTGTCTTCTGCACTGGCTAGCTTAGCAATTAAACATTCTTCATTACTATCTATCCCGATATGCTAATGATTTGCTGGCTTTTCCGGATCTATGGTCGGTCTAAACAGATGGATTTTGCTTAATTGTCATGAAGATAGCTAAGTTGTCCATATACAAACATGATGACAATTAAGCTATCTCCCTGAAAACTAAGCTAGCAATTTTGTCATTATTATTGGCTGCAAACAAGGGATGACTTCTGAAATCAGTTGGCTTGTAAATGTAACAGTGGGGGATTCTTATTTTAGTATCCAATCTTTTCATGTAAAGAGTCATTTACCCCTCTGAAAATTTTTCTCAAATACACACACACACACACACACACACACACACACAAGAAACAAGCACAGGCACACCCCTCTGTCTTTCATGTCAGGGCCAGTGTGTGCAGCCATTAAGCAAAGCGCTGTTCAAACAAACGAGAGGGGCTCGTCTATTGAGATGGTCCGCGCCATTGTTAGAGCTGAGGAAGAGGTACAAGCACTCAGGAGGAAAAGATAATAAACAGAAAGAGAGGGGAAAGGGAACAAGGTCCTAGTGAGGGCGGCTTGAGTTGGCGGTGTTTGTATTAGAGAGAAAGACGTGACGATTGAGTTCATTAAGGACTGATTAAAGAACATGCATGACGTATGTGTGTAACGAGTCTTTGTTCAATTTTCAATGGGGCATTTTTACAGCATGAATGTACACATAGATGAATAAATGAAAAAGTCTTCAAGGTTGTTCAACAATTTTATTCATTGTGGTTTTTATCTTTTTTTCTCACAGAAATACGCAAACGGAGAAAATCTCTACGCAGGAAGTTTGACTCGTTTTCAAAGGAAAAGAAGGAGCGAGGTAAGTTCATCACATAAACACAGTCATGTGTGGTTAAACATAAAACCATCTCTGGTCCCAGTTTGTCTCTTTTAATCATCTTTGCCTTCATGAAACCCTCTGTGACCCGACTCCCACAGCCTCTCTGCGACAGTTAATATTATCATCCAACACAATGTCCCCTCTGTACCACAACTGACTCTCAGCGGCTTTCACCACTAATGGTCTTACATACTTGAAATAGTGTGTTTATAAAGCACAAACAGAATCAGGGCTGCAGACTGACTCGCAGTGTGTGACGCTTGTGTTTCATTTTCCTGCGTTGTTCCAACCTAAACTTCATAATGAATGACCACAGCTGTCCTTGATGTGCTCTCGACAGTCATGATGCGTCACCCTACGAACGCAAAACAACTCCATCAGTAGGTGCACACCAATAACGTAGTTACTGGACTTATTCAGTAACATTTACGTACATTGTTCAAGTGTTTTCATTTCCATGGTTTCTCAGATTCTTTTTATTAAACGTTAACATCTTGATATCGTATTTAAACAAATTGATTATCTTAAGGTATTTTCTGGAGAGAGCATTTTAGTGATTTAAAACTTAGTTCACATATGATATTTTCAGTTCTATAGCTTAGTAAAGTCAGGTGTGATTACTTACCCAGAAAAGGAGTCAACAGGAGTGTGGCCTGAGATCTTCAGGGGTCTAATACGATCAGTTTCAAATTGTTCTTTGGAGCCAAAACACAAAATCCACTGGATTTGTAAAATATTTAGTCAGGATTAAATGAAAATTGTCTTTTTAACCCTTTTAGATCACATCTACTATCAACTATATATGCCAAAAACAACAGGGAAAAAATGATTTACTCCAATCATACTCTGTTGTGCACTCATACAAGCTTGAACTCACTAATTTCATCAAATGTCTATTCAACTGTCAACCTATAAATCTTCAACCTAAAGTGGCACAAAGAATTATCCATTAGCTAGCTAGCAGCATGGTACAGCGATGAGTCTTTAGCTGTTTTCCCAAAATACCATACTCTCAAAACAAGGATGCAACCTCATTCATTAATATCCAGCCATGCCATAATCTACAAACTTTTTGCTTGCTCTACTTCCCTTTAAAATCCCAATGCGCCAACCGAAAGGAAACTAAATGTTCTTGGTATGTTGTGCTTTGATCACATGAATCTAATACTGGTTTTCATTTCCTGTTTCCTGAACAAACGAACAGCTAATTCTATCAGAAACTGGTGCCAGCTCCAGTTAACCCCACAAAACAAGAGGACAGACTGTACCCTCTCTTTTCATATATGCTTCTTTACCTCCCTCGTCTTCCTCCTCGCTCGCTGTAAAGCCACATAGCTGTTCCTCTGCCACTATGACCCCAACCTTCCATAAAGAGATGTTCTCGATTCTCAGGTGATTATCACAGCAGAGCGAGATACGAGCCAAAACACACAGCACACACATTCCCAGGCTGTCTGCGCAGGTTTTTTAAATCCTGCCTCCAGCCTCTTACACACAGGGACTTAGCTGAAGCTAACCCTACTAATCAAAAAACCAGGACATTGGGACCTGGCAGACCTCCTGCTGGCTCTGCTCACCTACTACTGAGGGCGTGACTGTGTGGCCTTCGGCGGTCAGCAGGTTTCCATGTTACTTGAATGTTTTCACAGTAACTTTTTAGATACTTGTAGGTCTCTGAGGTTTTTACTTGATTGGAAAGGAGAAAGTCGGGGTTATAAGTGGATTGCTAATGTGCGATCTAAAGTGCCCTTTTGGCCTTTTGAAGAGGAACTGGACTAATACGATTAAGACTGACTTTAAATCATTTAACAAATTGCATTTTTGACAAGGGAACAAAAGGTGAGATTCCACAAATATGCATACTGATAGTTAACAGACAGGATTTCCTGCAGCATAAATTGATGTTATATTTGAAAATGGTCCGATTCTTTACAAACGGCTCTTTGACACGAAGGAGTAAAACTGAAATGTACTTGTAAGTGGGTCGTTTTACCAATTTAGATAATTGACATACTTATTTTAACCAAAGGCATGGACATTTCCTAACTGTACCCAAATAGTGTTGGTGACGAAATCACCAATTTAAGACCGTTTCACAACGTAAACAATTTGTTCAATGTGTCCGGTATGCCTATTGCTGGCACTTTCCTATAATCATATTAATTGTTTTAAAGAAGGGTCATTAATGTCATTTTGGGAGGCACTGAGAATCGACCTTTTCAGTTGTGTAGGATAGAAAGCATTGAAGTGGAAGGAGGTAAACTCCTGAAATAACTGAGTTGTGTAGCAGCTTGGAAGCAGGGCTGAGTGTCACTGTATGCAGATGACATGATTGTCTATTTATATGGCCTGGTGATAAGGGTATATTTGAAACAAACTTAATATACTGGTTGTATTTTCCAACCGTTAATAAAGAATAACATGGTCACACCTTTGTTAAGCTTTTTTGGACTGCAGGCCATCCTGAATGTTTGTAGTGTGTCGTTAAGTCGCTCCAAATCTGTAGGATTTATGATGTTGAGACTACAGAGCCATTGATGGTGTATCAATCAACATTTTTAAAAAGGATCTTGGTAGAATAATCTTTTTTGGATACTCCCCATTGTGATGTTGTGATGTTACAGTTAAAACCACCAACTGGTGTTTCCTATTGGCTCAACCTCCATTGTTTGTGTATGTATTTTTGCTGCTCTCTTCAGACTATTATTTTAAGGAAAAGGTTAAAAAGAAGTTAATACGCTTACTATAGTCTCTTCTGTGATGTTTCCCTTGAGTTCACACAAAGGACATCCTCTGTTGAATAAACACAAGTTTTTAAATTCCCTGAGCGCGTCCCCTGGGGGACCAATTTTACCATCCAGCTGCTGCTGTGGTGAAAGAACGACAGAAGTGAGTACTAAAGCATCTAAATATAAATCTCTGTGAGTCTTCCAGTAACAGACAATGACCTGAGGACCATAAATAATAAAGGAGGAAAGCAGTGAAATTACAGAACAATAAGGCTTTAAACCATCAGACAACCACAGCTGTCTTCCTGGACGAGGTTTAGTGTTTGTTTTACTGTTAACCCAGGACATGTCCACAGGGATCTCATCAGTGAATGTTAACTGTAGTAGTGTAGTAAGAATGAAGGAATGTTGGCTGGTACAAACGAGGGAAATATATTATTATTTACAGTTGTCAAGAATGTTTGGAAGATGTATGCCAGGATTCTATAAACATTGAAGTCATGAGTCTAAATCCGCAATGTCTATTGAATCCCTTCAACACAACTAGTTCCCCAGCTCGACTGGAACTTGTTGCTGAACATTTTCCTGCACTTTGTGTACATCTACACATTTCTGCAGACCAGAAACTTTGTATGATGTACATTTATTTCTATTTTTCCATTTACCATGCAACTACTGTTGTCAGCTTTGGTGGTGTCCAACCAGATATACATACAAGTGAACATAAGCATATGTTTACATCATATATCCATGGACTGTCTGGCTAGAAAAAATGACATCAAATCTTAATCACCATTTAAGCAACTAAGTGTAATTTGTGTGTAATTGCAGAATATAAACTCTGACTCAGAGACTTTATTCACCTCTTTCCTGTGGTTGTTGCTGCCAACTGACGTCAGGACTGAAGGAATAAGCGTGGGTTTACAGATAAAACTGGGCCAGTGCAGTGTGTAACACAAATAAAGTGATTATCTATTTAATCGATGGTTCCCATGTAGGCACAAGACATTGCGTTGGTTTGAAATGTACCAGGTTACTCAGGGTGGCAACCACATTTCAGGACAAAGTGCACAACAATTCTTCCTTAATAATCAAATATGTGGGCTCAAAACAAGGTGAAAAAATGCCAGACAGCCAATGATGCTGATAAGAGTTAATGTGGTTATTACTGCTGTTAAATCACCAAATGGGAAGCAAACATTATACCACATACCAAAACAATGTCATAGGACAACATATACTCGCCAAGTAATTGTCATTAATTATGCCGTCATCTAGATTGGCCTGTATATTCCCAGGAACTTTCCCAGGTTTCTCTGAACAATATTAGGGTCTTGAAAACCTTACTTGAGTGTTCACCTGTGAATATAAGAACTACATTTAGTTCTTCAGCCATTGATCTTGCTATGGCCCTGCTCTTGGGGATTTTTTATGTGATATACTTGGGAATGTTCATGGCAGAGTGAGCAGTGCTAAATCTAGCTCACTGATATTAAACAAACCTCTAAGGAAGAAATAATCATGGTAGAGATTTCTTTTGTCATATTTATTGAGGGGATGAAATGTGTTTAGCTAACAAAACGCTAGCTAATGAAAGCTGCCAGAAGTAGCTTTTGATATGATCCTCTCCCAGACCTTTAGCATGTTTATAAGCCATTTTGTGTTCTGATAACTTATCTTGTCCAACAGCTAGTTAAGCTTCCTTAAGTGAATTGTGAGTTGTTGTGTAGCTTCACAATCTGTTTTGTTCATTAGATAGCTAGCTTAAACTCTGATTAGCCTTCAAAACACTTGTGTTAGCTTGCAGCCTTAGCTACAAGCTAATGCTAACTGGCAGTTAGCCAACAAGGCACTTGTCAAGGAGCTTATCTGTGAGCCTGGCACCTGTTGGAGACACACGTGGAGGAGGGCTGGTAGGATCGGCTTCAAATCAAGCTGAAGAAATGTTTTAAAAGGGTCGGAGAGCAAAGTTATAATGAGAGTGTACCAAACTCAAAACACCGGCTACAGACGTGGTCACTCCCAAATTTGTCTTTTTCTATCCACTGGAAAATAAAGTCTTTTCGTGATGCTTCAGAAAAGATTCAACCCTGTTTCATGTCTGTAATTGACACATGCAGAGTGAACTCTAATGCCTGACTAGCCGTTTATTTGTACTGTTGGGTATTTACGGCCTTTAGAATGGGGCAATCACTCTACACTCAGGGGTTAACAGGATGTATCAGTCATCGAACAGCCAGTCCTTCAACTCAGACGATCAGGGTTCAAGACCACAAGCCAGCAAACATCCTCCCTGACGAAATGTCTTTGAGCAAGAATTTTTTTACTGAGACCCAAAAAGGTCGTCTTGAAGTGCTGAAATATGCAAGTGCTGTGAGGTAATCACAAGCAGATTTCCAAATTCTCTAAAGATTCTGCAAGTCAGATAATTTTCTGGATTTAAGTGCAGCGATTTGCTTTGTTTATGCTACTTTTCCCTTTGAAGTTCTAGGAAAAGTTTGATTTGTTTTGGGAGTAGGCTGAATGATCGTCGTGCACTGGTAGATTTTTTACTTGTGGTATAATAAACCGACTTTTTTGGCTCAGTAACGAGACAAATCTTACTTGATGAGTTTGAGATTTTGCAGAGTCGCCTTTATATCAAATTGGAAAGGAACCAGTGACAAATCGGGTCAATGAATCGTATAAATGATATTATTTCTTTCATGTCTTAAATTTGCAAATACTTGTGGGAAATTTTTTAGTTAAATGAATGGTTATTTACTTAAACCAATAATACATAATTATATAATAACCCTCCAATTAAGAGTCGCCTAAACGCCTCATTATCCCGCCCAAAAACACACATGGAAGCAACACTTTTGTTGCTGTATTAACAGTGGGTCTGTACTAATCTCTATTTAGTAAATGAGACTATTTGGGTCAATTACAGGTCAGAGAGCTGCTGGTGTTGCAGACCATAATATAATTTACAGTTCATTGTTTCCTGTGCAGGGTACAGTGTTGTTATTCATGGCATGTTCAGCCGCATTCTATCAGATGATTAAAGGTAATTTCCTTATTGGGGGCAAGTTCAGCTCACGCCTTTTAAACCTGCACAGTGTAAGAGGATTACGGGTTAAAGTCGCAGGACAATAAATGGTTTACTTTTAGTTCATCAACAAAAAGCGAGGAAAAGCTGCGCAATAGGGCTGTTGGGTTCCCCCACTTGTCTTAAAGGAAAAGCCCAAATAATATAATGTGTTATTTTCTGGGTGAGAGTGTGCTTCCATGTTGTGTTTGTTGGTGCTCATCTCACAAACTTTAAGACTTAGTTAAAAAGTGTTTGAAGTTGTGCAGATGATGGTGTGTTTTATCCTGCAAAACCTTCCAAATACTTTGAATATTCAGTTCAATTCTTGTCCCTCTGAGGGAAGTTTGGCACATAAGAGAATATCTATAGCAATAGATTTTTATAACATTGGATAAGACAAAATGCTATTGTATTATGTGGTGCATAGCTAAAAGATTATAGCCTCTTGTGTAAGAAGCATGTGTATTCCAACAGAGACAAAAGGAATCGAAATATGTCTAACAGCAGAATGATGAGCTGCTGACCATGAAACTCCTGCGATGACAGCAACCTTACTCGTGTTGAGTTTGTGGTGTTACCCTGGCATTGCAGTAAGCCTCTATCAGACTGAGTGTGATGTCTGGTTTGTGGCTGTGACTGCTCTAACAGGATTACCAGTTCATCCCTCTCTTACCTATTCTCTGAATCCATTGTCTATTCTTATACCGCTCTTCTACTTGAACTTGTAATCTCTCCTGCGAGGGTCTGTGGGATCACTGCGTTCACAACCGAACAAGTAACCACAATTTTGATAAAGTCTGTTGCTACTAACAAATAGTTTGATACTATATATGAGCAGACCAGCAAATGACAGTATCATGAGAATCATTTTAACATTTGCATCGAACACATTTTGATCAATACTGCTTGTATAAATGTGAATAACAGTGGCCCTAGAAGTGAACCATGGGGTACACCCTTTGACTCTGCACTTTTGAATATTAAGGTATGTTAATTTTAAGGTACTTGAATTTTGACACCCGGACAGGTTTTTTTTTTTTTTTCTAAAGCAAACTTTTTTTGGGTTGGGAAGCCAGATAGGTAGTGGCATCAAACCCTATTCAAGCTACATAAATTGATGCTATTGTAAACATAAAACATGAAATAACTTACCTTTTTTTTGTCCTGTTCAATCCTCCCCTCGCTCAGAATCAGCTCCCAAGGCGTTCGGCATCCCCCTCTCCCAGGTCATCGCCAACGACCGGGCCTACAAGCTGCGGCAGGACGCCCTGAAGGAGAGCAGGCGAGACTGTCTGGACCTGGAGGCCAGCATCCTGCGCTTCAGGGCAGAGAAGAGGCAGTTCTTCAACGGGAACAAACCGCTGGTCAGCTCCTCGTCGATCACAGGAGGAGTCCCCGGCTCGCCGTCCGCAAACTCGGTGGCACCGGCGCCCATTTTTGAAAACCAGAACAAACCGATGTCGCCCACGTTTCTGGACAACAGCGGCCGAGGACAAAGGAGGGTAAGACAGCTGTTTATACGGTATACGCCAAAGGTGTAGGGTAAAAACACATATTTTCAATGAGATGTTTTAAGGTAAATTCTATCAATGTGACTGAATAGGGTAACTTTGGCTTTTAACACGTTAACTTTGTTCCTTGCTCCAAGTGCAACACAGCAATTGGTTTTGCAATTTTGCCAATTTCCACATGAAATCAGGCAGCCATTATTTGTTTGGTGTGCTTCCATGTTTGTGTTCTGATTTGAAGCACTGATTCATGGGAACACAATGTGGATAATTGGTAAATTAAGAACAGGCAGAGAAGGTGTTTCTTTCTGCCATGTTTGGTGTCATCTGAGGGGAAAACAGTGTGTTTGCGTGTGTGTAACCTGCTAATCTTGGGGTGCATCTCCAGCTGTAAACATATTCATGAGAAATTCTTCAATGTATTTACACTGCGCTGGTGTTTGCTTTTCTGTGTGAGAAACCTCTCAGCTTGAGGCCATCACACCCTGTAATCCTCTTCAAACTGGTCTGGAAACAGTTCTTATGTAAAGCCTATAATGAGTATCATTACAGCCGCAGAGCACAGTAAACAAACCTGAACCAGATATCAAGTACAGCTCATCGGAATCAGGCACTGAGATAAACACTGCACAGATATGGAAGGCCGAGCAGGTCAGAAATATGTGATTTTTAACACGTTAGCAACAAGTTGTTAATTTTTAGAACCCTGCAATAGAAATGAGTCCACAAATATATACATGGGTATTTTTGTTCATTGTGATGTTATTGGAGTATCTTCATATGCGTCATGTAGCTGAAATCTATAGAACCTAAACTAAAAGGTTATGTAAGTCAATTAACTATGCATCCATCCATTTTCCTTTGATTATCGCTGTGGCAGCAGGCTAAGCCTCCCTAGCATTGTTTCCCAGCTCCAACTCCAGCAAGCTCTGGGTCTATCCTGGGGTCTCCTCAAAGTTGGACGTGCCTGGCGAACTCCCTAAGTGAGGGGTCCAGGTGGCATCCTAATCAGACCACCTCAAATGGGCTCCTTTGGATGCGAAGGAGTAGCGGCTCTACTCCGAGCTCCCTCTGGATGTCTGAGCTCCTTACCCTACCTCTAAGGCTGCGGAGGAAACTCATCAAGTTTAGCCACCAAGTTTAAGAGTCTAAAAAATCTAAAGAAATGCAAACTTCTTTGAAAAATTGCCACTTTACGTCCCTACAGAAGCAGCAGGCTGTTTATAACCTGACAGATTCAGTGGTTATTAGAAGAACAGGTTGGCTGGTTGTTTGGCTGGTTGAAAGAGGGTGAGAAAGACAAAGTTCTCCCATCCGTCTGCAGCTAAATGGGACTCTGACTTCACCCTCTTACTCTTGTCTGGACTGTAACAGCTCCCTGTTTACATATCTGACAACACACACGCACTTTACACATTCGGCTGGAGACCTTCTGCTTGACAGATGAGGCTGCAGTGTGGTGGTGGTGGTGCTGCATCATGTCTTGCGCAGTGACAGATTGCGTACACAGTAGGAGTAAAGGTTAAAATTTAACGACTGGAACAAGATGAGTTGTAGGGGAAGAACTCATGCAGGGAGAAGTTGCTTTAAACTCTGTCCACGCTCAGATTAGAGCTATAAAGTAGGTCAGATGTCATTGGCTAGAAGAGGAGGATGATGGAGGGCTTTGAGGTTACAGCTGTGTCCTGATTTCACACTTATTTTAGCAGGGGGGGTTTTTTGTATGTAGAGCATTCAAAGTGACAAAGTTGTTGAGTGTGATGACGGAAGATAAAATATGAAAATGAAAAATGGGTCGTGAGATAGACGGAGAAGGAGCTGACCCCTAAGGTCAAGCTCTTTATTTACCAGTCCATCTACATTTGGATCCTCACCTGTGGTCATGAGCTTTGGGTAGTGACCGAAAGAATGAGGTCGCGGATACAAGAGGCCGAAATGAGTTTCTTCCGCAGGGTGTCTGGGCTCAGCCTTAGAGGTAGGGTAAGAACCTCAGACATCTGGAGGGAGCTCGGAGTAGAGCCGCGACTCCTTCGCATCAAAAGGAGCCAGCTGAGGTGGTTCGGTCGTCTGATTAGGATACCTCCTGGGCGCCTCCCTTTGGAGGTTTGGAAGGAGACCCTGGGGTAGACCCAGAGCTCGCTGGAGGGATTATATATCCCGTATGGCCTGGGAACGCCTGGGGATCCCCCAGGAGGAGCTGGAAAACATTGCTAGGGTTAGCATTGCTACCGCGACCTGGCCCCTGGATAAGCGGAAGAAATGGATGGATGGATGGATGAAAATTAGAATTTATTTGCAGGAAATATGGAAACATCCATATTTATATAGTTGGTGGACTGCCTGTGGTCGTACAAACCTTTTATTTTCAGTTCCTAAGGGCCAGTAGTGAAAAACGTAGCGTCTGTTTTGTCTTTGCCCTACAAAATGTAGTGGTTGTAGGAAAATGACTGAAGCCTGATTATTGAACCCTATAAATAGAGCTTTAGAAGAGGTTTTAATCTAAGCAGGTCCTGAAAGACCAGGTTGAGTGATATTGATTAAAGTTCATTTAGTTCTACAAAGATGAAGTCAGACTTCATGAAGAAAGACAGGTCTAAGCAGAGTCTTGGTCGTAGAGCTGTTTAAAACCCGTCCAGGCGCTCCAATTCCTGAACTCTGGTGCTGTTTGGTTGTCAGAGCTGAAGGTTTGGGTGGATTAACGGAGCTGCTGGAAATTCCTCCGACACTTGACGTTCCTCCAGAAACTATTAACATGTAGCAGACGGCTGATTTATATTTCTGTGGTATTGCTTTCAGCCATATTTATTGGACAGCGACGTCAGGATGAGTGATGAAAGCTGACGCCTTTGTTCTGCTACATCTTAAAAACTTTCCATCTTCAGCTGTGTATTTCTTCTCTTCCTCAGCCACCTCCTTTTGGCTTTCAGTATCTCTTTCTCTGTTCTTATCATCGATTGTTGTCTGAGAATAAGAATTCTACTTCTTAAGGCACATTGTATAACTACTCTATCACCGCCTTAATTTAAAAAGTAACCAGTCAAAACAGCTGTCAAATAAATGTAGTGGTGCAAAAAATACAGTATGATAAGTAATATATAAAAAGGTACACACTTCCTTTGCATCACTGGTAACATGCGTCCTCTCTCCCCCTGCAGGGCGGTCTGTCCGTGGACTCCATCTCCGACCTTGTAGAGAGTCAGTCCCGCCTGCTGGAGGCGCTGCAGCTCTCTCACCCCGCTGAGCTGGAGCTGAAGAAGTCACCGGGCGGCTCGTCAGAGGGGCGGACGCAGACCAAGCTCAGCCTCAACCCCATCTACAGACAGGTGCCCCGCGTGCTGGAGAGGTGCTGCAGCCACATCGAGACACAAGGTGAGACACTGTGGGGTTATAACACTCCCTGTTTTATTTTGGGGATCCAAATGGTGCAAACTCTTTGAACCTGAAGTTGTAAATTTAGAAAGGTTTGGTTAAAGTACATTGGTTTAAATATTCAAACTGAAGTCTATGCGTCCATGTTCCTGTAGATAATCAAACGTCTACTTAATGACTTTTTCTGCACCATTTTGCTTCCCCAGGTCTTCAGACTGTGGGGATTTTCCGAGTTGGCAGCTCAAAGAAAAGAGTGAGACAGGTGAGAACGGTTTCTGTTCAAGGGTTTTTTGTAATTTTCACAGTAAAATACAGCTGGATGAAGCAGAATATGCAACAACAACCATTCACTCATTGGTATTATGCTAAATTCAAGCTTCATTTTTCACTCTGTGATACCTGTGGAGTAGCTTAGCATAATTTACAGTTAAAAAAAACCTAATTTTTCTCACACTGGTGCTCTGTGCAGGCCCTCATACAGCCTCTGCCTGAAACGCCTCATTCAGCTCTGTCCCTTTAAGAAACCCCGCCCCTACAGGCCCACTTTCTTCTGATTGGCCAGCTCTTTGTGACGTCACAAAGTGCAGCGTGTAGAAAAAACAGTGTGAAACCTGACGTTAACAGCAGCCTGCAGACTGAGCTGAGAAGCCTGGGGATTACTCCAACATACTTTTACCTACAGATTTGAAACTTCACCCACGTTTAGTCTGGACATCCACCATTGTTACACTATATATGTGTCTAAAAATGTGAATACCGCCTCTTTAAACAAAGACTCAAAACCTTCAGATCTCCTGAGTTCAGTTCCTGGTCCTGACATTTAGTGTGATCCTCGCTCCCGTGTTTGTCACTCTCACTTGACTTCTGAGTATAAAAATAACGCTCATGTGAAAACTGATGATGTGTGACATCCTGTTTTTAGGACATCTCATCCGTCGGGATAAGCGGCCGCAGTTTGACCTCCGTGTGTGTACTTTTTTAAGCAAATTTAAGTTTGTTCGTCCGTTTCTCTTGTAGCTGCGGGAGGACTTTGACGTGGGTGTGGACGTGCAGCTGGATGAGGAGCACAGCGTCCATGATGTGGCAGCGCTGCTCAAAGAGTTCCTCAGAGACATGCCGGACCCTCTGCTGCCCCGAGAGCTCTACCCCGCCTTCCTGCACGCCAACCGTAAGCACTCACAGATTCACACACACACACACTGACTAAACATCTGTACTTATCAAACTGAATCTCCTCCTCCTGCGCCTCCTGCAGTGCTGAGAGGAGCAGACCAGCTTCAGTACCTGCAGCACCTCCTCTACCTGCTCCCTCCGTGTAACTGTGACACGCTGCTGCGCCTCCTCAGCCTGCTGCACACGGTACAGAGCTACGCCCAGGACAGCATCGGGACTAACGACGAGGAGGTGGGTTACATACACAGCATGTTATCAATAAACTGAATAAAGGTACACTCACACTACCTCCTCCTCCTCCTCTCCATCAGATCTGTGGTAACAAGATGACGGCTGCTAACCTGGCCGTGATCTTTGGGCCCAACCTGCTGCAGAGAGAACGAGGAGACGGGAGTCTTCACTCCATCGGGATCGAGGACAGCACGGCCATCATCAGCGTCACGCTGGTGCTCGTACAGAACTACAGGAGGCTCTTCACGGTACGACCGAGATCCAAACTGCTCGTTACACCCTTTTCAGTCTGTAAACAAATCTTCCATTATCAGAAATGTTAGGAGTATTAAAGGGTTAGTTCTCTAAATTCTTCGGGCACTTGTGACGTCACTTCACTGACCTTAAGTTCTAAGAAAAGTACGAGGACATGACTTTTAGATATTGCACTAATACACCTCTGCTTTTGTGTGTCTGCTCAGGTGTCTGCAGAGCTGCAGCAGGAGGTCCTGATGAGTCTGATCCAGACGGACCCCGACATCATCGACTACCTGCTGCGGAGGAAACTCAGGTAACCACGACAACCTGCTTGTCCGACAGATCAAATTGGGTAGACGGTAGCTCGGTCTGTAGGGAACCTGAGGGTGGCCGGTAGCTGGAGAGGTGCAGTGTCATTTCCTGGGCACCGTCGAGGCGTCCGAATCCACCACGTGCAGCCCCCTCACTCTGACATCTCTCCATTAATGCATGTCCAGAGTCCTGTTCGTGCATGTGTCTGTATTTCGGGCCTGTGTGTGTAGCATGTTTCTAATAATAACAGAGTGAATAAACATTGATTGATTCTTCTTCTAAATGATCTAAACATTCATAATCTTATTTTTCATCCCTTCACAGCGGCAGTCACCTGACGGTGGAGAGCAGCAGTGAGTCAGGGGGCCGTCGGGACACGGGGGTGTCTCTGGACTCTGTCGGAGCCTCCAGCGGGAGTTTGTCTCCGCTCGAGCCTCCGTCACCTCTTTTCCCTCCGGACGGCAGCCTGACCAGCGAGGTGTTCCTGAACGTGCTCAAGCTGAACCAGAACAGGAAGAGACAGGAGAGCAGATACGGTACGGTCATGTTTTCTGGACAGGTCAGGGCTGCTTTGTCCTCACTTCATCTTTTAAAGCTACACTAATTTACATTTTTAGACCTGTGCCTTGAACTAAAAAACGTCTAAATTAATAGAAAGTTAATCCGTGTTTGAACCGTAGTGTTTCTACAATTCGTTGCTACAGCCTTAATTTAACAGTTGAACAAAATTAGTTTTAAAGCAGGATGTGCTGCAGTGATAAATGTGACCACAGCACCACCTAGCTGTGACAGACAGGAAGTGCTCAGTAATCAAAAGGCTTTTTGGGGTCTTTTTTAGCCTTATCCAGGTTGTTTAAAAGTCCTTTTTCTTCTTCTGCTCTTCTAATACGTCCACTTTTTTTATTGTGTTTTAACTTTTCTTTTTATTGGCTGAACAAAAAGAACAAAAAGAGGAGACTTTATAACTCCTTCCCCTGTGTTTCTTCCTCCAGGTGACGTCCCTCCGGGCAAATCCATCCGCCACATGCGTCAGTTCCACTCCCACCACAACCTGCTCAGCCTGACCCACACCTCCTCCTCCTCCTCCTCCTCCTCCTCCAGGGTCCACTGTCAGGACCACGACGCCCCGGACCGCAGGGGCCCGCTGGGACACGCGCTGAGCTTCACGCTGGGCGGCAGCGGAAGCGGCAGCTGCTCCAGCCTGAGCGGCTCGACGGAGAGCAGCATCTGGGTGAGACAGACGCCGCAGGAGGAGAGCAAGCCGTCTCCGGCGTCCAACTTCTGGGACTTCTTCACCGGGAAAGGGTCGAGCTCAGAGACGATGGTATGATGAAGGGGCGAGGAGATCAGAAGTCTGTTACATTTACAGATAAAACTGTTAAAGTCTAGTGTATTTCAAGGATGACAATAACGCTCCTGGTGTCTGCTTTGAAACATGAATGCTTATTTTCCTACATTAACTTCTGAGGGAGCAACCTGTGGCAGATTTTCCCAGATGGAAGTTGGAATTTCCTACTTTTCTGGCACCTCTTAAACGCAGCATGTGTTTGAATATGTCTTGGACACAGCGAGCAAGAAGAAGGAAGAAGAAATTGGGGAGAAAAAGTTGATAAAAACTCTTTAAACTGTTTCTTTAAAGACGTTTTGGACTGAAAGCTTGGATGGTGACACAGACATCAGTAACTGAAGGAGAAGAGACGTAATAAAAGTATCTATGAGATTACCTGTAAGGGATGCAGTAATAATTGTAATGTACATAATGTGTATATTCATAATTTTACACACACACTCCTGGACCTTCATCACTAACTCTGCATGGACTCTACTTACATTTTATCCACACCAGACTCCCTCTGCTTTTTGTCGTTTTCCTGTAACATGCAATAAACTGCATTCGCTGCAAACATAATCCACATTTCAACCATCAGCTATGAGTTATAACGACTGTAGGAATTCAAAACACCTAAAGACCTCTTAACAATGAAACCAACTGAGCAAGAAATTAAAACAAGCATGTTTTGATTTGGTGTTGTGCAGTTTAAAAGACGTCTGAACATCGAGGTTGAATTTGGGTAGAATTTGGTTTAAAAAGTTGCAGGTTTTTTTAACGTTTTTAACAATTGTTTAAAAGGCTTTTAAATGCTTATTTTTCATTGTGTGTCTTCCCCAACAACACATCCTTATTTTACACACAGTTTCATTACCCAGTGTTTGAAATCAGGGCCGGCCATAAGGGGGGAAAAGAGGGAACGCTCTCTGCAGCAACAACATCATTCACCCTAAATATAAGCATTGATATAACATTTTAATTTAAACCTAAATACTCACCCTTTCTTATAAAAACAACATTGTTGCTCGTTGCCGAATGTAAACACGCTCTTCTTTAAATGACGTGGGTCTTTATTTTAACACACCGGGAAAAAGGAAGGAGAGGAAGAAGAGGGAGCGAGCAATCAACAATGTGGTAATAATAAGGAAGACACTTTTTCATTTAACACCAACAGTAGAGTTTGAGCACACAGGTCCTGTGGGTAATTATGATACATGTAAGTGTTTTTGTTGGGGGGTCACGTTGAGAAAAAAAGGCCCATGCTCGTTCACGACACCTTTCAGGGGCCTGTTTTAATTTGTTGTTCTGTCAATACTGTAATATTGTAATTGTAACAAGATCATTCACAAATGTACCAAATTTTAAGATAATTTTGTGTAGTGGTCCGATCAAGGGCTACACGGTGGTGCAGCGGATTGCGCCGTCCCTAGGTCCCTAGTTCAAACCCCGGCTCGGACGTAGTGGGCCTTTCTGAGTGGAGTTTGCATGTTCTCCCCGTGCATGTACGGGCTTCCTCCCACAGTCCAGACATACTCGTTAAGTTCATTGGTGACTTCCCGCCCGGCGTCCCTGAACAGGGTAAGCAGTATAGATAATGGATGAATGAGTTTGGCGTTAACCTGGACGTCTTTTGAACTGCAGAACACCAAAGTAACTCTCACTATGAAGTCCGTCTGTGTGATTATAGGATCAAGAAATATAGATTTTTTGGCACCTCAGTAGAAACAGCAGCAGCTCGGGGGCTGGATCCTCTGAAGGCTTCTTAGCTGTTTCTTTACACAATGAGACAGTCAGGCTGAACATGCCTCTCCTCCCATATGAAGCTAACTTCAGTATGAAAGATAATATTTCAGGATTCACATATAGGACAGTTACCTTCCTTATCCACAAGAGGACGACATTCATCACATCAGTTCCCATCATCTCCTGACTCATAATGTCACAGATGAACGTAAAAGGTTTGGGAATATTGCCAAACAAGTAGAGACTGTACGGATGTCTCCGGCCTCTTTGTTGTAGGACTCCATGTTTCCATTGTTGTACAGATTTTCCTCCATCCTAATGTTGTACAGAGTCTGTCCTTCACCTCAGGAGTGAACTCTTATCATTGATGTAGAAAAAACAAGATATATTTTGTCCTTTTATGCCATTTTTTCCCCGTGACATGTTATCGTTGTTAAATCCTACACCAGAGAATGTACCACCTACCTGCAGAGAATTAAATGTCAAACTGCCTCTGTGTCGCTGCTTCTTGTTGTTGAGTCTTCAGGGAGAGAGGAGCTCTTCTGAGTCACTGCACTCTCGCTGCTAAAAACAAAACAGCAGAGTTCTGGTCATAAGTTTGGCTGCGTAACATCTTCTGAGAAGCAGGTGAGTCAGAAGACAAAAAGCCCTCCTGGGGACGATGATCTCACAGCGGCTACAGGCTGAAAGCTTTCTGCGCTCTACTTCAGTTACCTCCAATTAATCGATCAGTATTTTGTCTTTCCGGCTTGACTCAGACGAACCTGCAAGAGATCAGACGATTTTAATCAACTACAGCATCTCAATTTATTATGTCTGGATCCTCTACACTTTCTTTTTAGTGTTTCCTTTCCATCACTTACCTTCAAAAGGAAACTTTCTCCATGAGTCTACAATTTTTCATCGATGGGTTCTTACTGTGTGTTTGTGAAATCCAAGCAGTGGTTCTTTACATTTTTTCAGCTTGTGACAAATTAAAATGAAGCTAAACGTTCGGTTGGTTTTGAAATTTTTCAAAAGAAATAAGAGTAAAAGTTATCCAGTATTTTACAAAGACAGAACATATATACGTGTAACAAAAATGTTTATTACAAAGACGCCCCGAAAGGCAAGAAAACATAAATAAATCCAGGACATCAAGATAACCTAAAAAAGATCTGACACACGTGGGTAAAATAGTTTTGCCAGGGAGCTTGTAAAAAGAAACATTTTTAATTTTGTCAGCCATGATTTACCGTAAAGTGCAGAATATAAGTCCCACCGGAATATAAGACGCAGTCTGTGTTTGGGGGTATCCCAGAGGGGAAAAGGTTTTCTATAGCTATTTATTAATAAAAACATGCCTACATGTTATTTCAATGTATTTTCATTTGAAACATATTCAAAACACAGAAATTAAAGTCTACCATCTGTTTTCACCCTGTCGAGTTTGCAATCATGCTAGCTACCAGTGCGGTAGTTGAGCTCAGCCTGCAGTAACATTAATATGGCTAAATCCCAATCTCCACTCTCACAGACTTTGAGGCGTGTTCCCGGTAAGTTAGTGCGTGAGGGCTCTGAAGCCGACTTTTCAATTCCTAATTGGGGACTTTCCTTTGGTACTTACCCAGAGTTCATAGCCAACATGCTGACGTATACAAACGTGCTTGTCCAGCCCTTCGCGAAATGTAAACGAATGTTTGTATATTGAAGTCGTATTCAATAAAGTGTGAACAAAAAAACCTACAAAGCAAGCATGGACGGTGGCAGGAACAGCAAATATCTGTAAATAACAACATGTAGTTAATCCCTTTTGTGATTATTCATATATATACACATATATACATATACATACATATATATATACACACATATACATATATATATATACATTCATATATATACACACATATACATATATATATATACATACATATACATACATACATATACATATATATATACATACATATATATATATACACACACACACATATAAATACATTATATATATATATATATATACACACAAAGGATTAACATTAATGACTTTCTGACTTTTCATACTTTGCTATTGTTGTGAGGATGGCGGCTACACCGGTGATCATAGCGACGCATGAAGCTTTAGCTAGATTTTAGCGCATCATCTGGGTGAAATACAGTAACACAATAACATATATCTCTGAACTCTGATAAAAGCAGCTCCTCTCCCTCAGATGACCGTCTGTGTGGAGACGTTATAAGAGAAATAAAAAACGTAGGACACAGTTTAGATTATTCCATCTTCAAAACCAGTTTGTGTTTTATTTCAAACAGCTTGGACACCATCAGAACCAGCCGTCATTCCCAAACTTCACTGCATCTACATGAATTCAGAATGAACTTCAGACGGCAGTGTGTGAGCAGCAGCAGCAGCCTGCACAAACACCCAGGAAACAGCTCAGAGGAGAAGGATTCAATGCTTTATCCTTCAAGTCTGTTAGAAGCTAAAACTGGGGAGACTCTGGGCAGTTTCATGGCCAATTAAATGTCTGCAACTAAATCCATTAAAAACACTTCTGTCTGTCAGACTGGTGCCAAAAGGTACGAGCATCAGACCTCGCAGAAAGAGTCTGTTTTTCTTCAGCCTGAATACAAATTCAAACAAGGTGTTTCTGTTTTCTGCTTGATTGAATATATTATTTATTTTCTCAAAGTAGAAATTTGCTGTGAAAAATTGGCAAAATTACAACAAATCGAGGCATTTCCTTATTTCTAAATGAGCTGTTTTGCTGTTGGCATCTGAGGCTGCTGCCACTTTGCACAACTGTTGCAACAAACAATATCAGAGTGTTTATGACACATTCAGTCTCCCTCCGCCCATCAAACATTTACATTCTTGGTGAGTCTGAAAGTGGGGCGCGACGTGGATGACAGAAGCCCTGAAGGGACATTTTGGACGACAAACAATACAACTTAAATCTGTTATAAGGAAAAATCCAACCGGAGATGTCAGTTCTTGTTATTTAATGAGTTTGCTGCTTAATAACTTTCTTAATAGGTTAAATTTTTTCTTATTAACTGTAAGAATAGTTGTTGTAAAATCAGAAGATTATGTTCTGCTCTATTTTTTAGCTGGCGGAGAAACTGGTCCGTCAGCGAAAGAGCTGCTTCCTGTGTAATTCTGTTTGGTATCAAACTTGAAGCTCTCACTCACACGCAGACGACACCTTCATTTACATTAATAAAAGAGTCCAGATTATTGTGATTTAGCCCGATACTATACTTGATATTGGAAGTTTAGGGTTGATACCAATGTCAATATTAGAGAGTTTACAATCATTTGATATTTACGGTGGCCGTAGAGGGCAATGGCGCTGCAACGGCCCAATTGGTTTCCAATGGAAGAAACAGGCTGCACATTCAGAAACGATGTAAAAGCCCAAAACAAATGCAACGTCGGAAGTGCGCGATTGTCCTTGTTGGCCACCATAAATATTTCTAATATTCTCTGACAAAGAAATGCATTGACTGGAACACTTTGTAATCGGACAATAAGCTCCTGAGTGCCTTCTGGTGGACAAACATTGAAACGGTGTCAATTTTCAAGCTAATTTTTAGAAAATATTTGAATGTTGCTAAAAATAAATCAAATATAGTCATCTTCCAGAACTTCTTAACTTTGTACTTTTGGACAAATGTCACCCTACATTTGCTCAGTTACAACAGGCTTGAAATGAACGGTTGATTTCATGTTCTTTACAGTGGATTTTCCTTTAACACAGTGATGCACAAGTCAGTTTTTTTTGGTCAGTTACTTTCTGCACAGCAGTTTCTAGTTTGAATAACTTCTAGTTTCTTTCAAAGAAAGTTTCTCTTCATTAAATCAGAATGTTTTTTGTGTAATTACAACCAATCAGGTCACATTTGAGCTCATTCACTGTTGGGCTGTTTGGTTTAGACAGTCTGGGATGCCAGATAGGCGGGGCTTTTACTTTAAGAGACAAAATATCCACGAATATTTCTGATTTAGATGTGCTGATTATTTCAAGCAAGCAAATATTTATATTCCAATAATAACATCTTTTTTATGTACACATCAACATCTGTCATCACAAACTCCCAAATTAAACCAAAATAATCTTCAGAGACGTCTACACAACAATGGTAGACTCGTAAAATTAGTGAAATATATCAAAAACAAGTGACAAAATCTAAGAAAAAAGAGATAACATAAACATTTATAATAATATTAATTATATTTAAATAAAAAAGAGCCTTGTTTCAACTTGGTTTCCCAACACTTTGTCTCTCCAACAGTTTCGACCAGTTTCGTTGAGTACTGACTTTTTTTTTTTTTTTTACAATTTTGAGGACCGATCATTTCCATGTAACTGCAGTTCATTAAAAACAGACTCAAACTGAATCTGTCGCCTTTTACCACCAAACTAATGTGCTTTTGTGCTTTGTTACCAAAAACTGACTAATAAACAAAGTCCTACTGATGGAAATGAAGTGGATTGAACCCAAAACAGATTCAACCACCCAACAAAACATCTTCCTTTCATCTCGATTATTGGAGTTTGAGAGCAGCACAGACTGAAAATGGAAATAGTGTTGACTTTGATGCTTCAAACGAGTGAATGAAAAGGAGTGTTCGGGACACGTCATCTGAGGTCGCTCTCTTTCCTTTTTATCGTTTACACCAATTTGAAAACTAAGCCAAGAGAGGCACTTGTGTATTAACAAACTATACTAAAATACTATGAGTTTGGATATGTCTCCGTTTGCTGGCAGAGCTTTAATATTACACTCACAGAGATCTTCCTCGGTCACAGTTTGAACCCAATTACTGTTGTTTGTTTTGCATCTTCACCAGCTGCTCAGAAGACAAATCAGCCAGTGTGTTTGCACTTCAAAGATACCTCACATGACAAGTTTTTAATGAGTTTCAGGAGATGTAATGCCGAGTGATAAAAAGTGGGAACGCCAACTGTTCAAGATTGGCTTAAGTATTGCCAAACCAAAATACAAGGTCAGCAGACAAAGAACATGAGGTCGTATTTCAGGTAGATACATGTCTAACTTAAGTTCCTTCCTCTTATTATAAACGTTTGCGCCTAGTTTTGTCATCTGAAAAACATTCAAACTCATGCATCCATTACATATACAGCTTATCCTGTTCAGGGTTAAGGGGGGGCTGAAGTCATTGGGCGAGAGGCAGGGTCTGGGAAAATCCAGACTGTATCCAGATGATATTAGAAACTCTAACATATGTGAAAGCGCTGTCAGCAAACCCAGAGATATCAAACTTAACCAGGGATGAAAATGACCCTGACCTCGATTACGTTTGCTCTTGGGCTTCAAAATAAAAGCCTTCAAAGGAAACAAAGTATTTCAGTCGTCCTTCTCTTGTCTGAGCAGGAGAGAGAGCAACCTCAGATCAAGACGTGTCCGACTCCACATGGTGTTTTACAGGTCAAGCAGCAGCCCTATTGTAATCGTAACTGTACATTTTAACATTCAAATAATACCTGACCCACAGCCTGGGACGCTCACTCTACCGAAGAATATAAACACCTTAAAACTGCAGAAAAAACTGGGGCAGCCCAGTCAGGTGGAGCCTCACAAGCTTGGCAGTGTAAAACATACTTCATGAAACAAGACTTAACAAAAAAAATACCTACATTTGGTTTGTTTGTGCGTTAAAACAACAGAGGTGATGAAGGAGGCTGTTGCCGGTCAGCAGGCTCGAGTTTAGGAGAACATGTACAGGCTTTAAAACGGCTGCTGTTCGTCTTTCTTTAGTGAAATTAAAACCCATTCATTTCACTTGTTTTCCACAGGAGTGTTAAGATACATTTTAATGAGACTCTGATCTTAGTGGAGGACAGCCTTAATGCATTAAATGTACCCCTTCTTGGACCAACAAGCTCTGCATGAGCAGGCTGTTAGCATCCATCAGCTTTACTGAGAGCTTCAATTTAAGATTCTGGAGTGAAAAACACGTTATGTAAAAGGTCTGACTGCCTGCCAGAGCTGCAGCTGCAGGAGAAAACAGCACTCGAGCCACTTAAGTCGAAATTTGGTGATGAACCAGCTGCAGCAAAAGTGTGTGTGTGTGTGTGTGTTTGTGGAGGTGTTAAAGTTTGCTGTCCAGAAATAAAGCTTTAATTAGGAACAAAAGGACAAACACACAAACAGTTAACCTGTGTGTAGTGTGACAGTTTGGATGTCAGAACTGTATTCAATTAAAGAAAGTCTCTGTATGTGTCCCTTTGAAGAAGCGGTACAAATGTGCATATTCTTGGTTAAAACAACACCAACCTTTGAAGTCAAACTACAAAGGAAAACAAAGCTAGCTTAAAAAACGTTGACACACCTGGCCGCGCTTTGTTTAATGTGTTCCCTCGTTGAGATTTTCCCACAGTGGCACCAAGCATGACGCGTAATGGCACGACGCACCGCTACCTTTCAAAATAAAACCAGCCGCTTGCACTCGCTGCGAGCTGAACAGGGTCGTTGGTGATCTTTGAAGTTGTGTTCAGACCAAAAAAGCGAAGCTAATTGTTGTTCTATTTGTGCGTCTTGCATTGACTTTTAATGAAAATGTGCCACGAAAAAATTGCTCCGATTTTGGTCTCAACACGCCTAGAGGTTCACGTATTTGGTTTTTGACATTTATTTTTAAAAGACGAATTTTCCCAGAATTTTGAATCATCCAACAGTTTTTTTTCCTGTTGCTTTAAGACATTTATCAACACAATTTTAAGAAAACAAAATGTAATTGCTGGTAAAAAGAAACATGAAATGGTATTTTTTGGTAAAAACTGATTTTTTTTTCAATTTTTAGTATTAAAAAAACAATTAATTCATGGAGATTTCGTTTCAAAGCTAATGAGCCCCTCTTTAAGATCTCTGGTAGCCTGTTTTCCATGCTACGCTCTGCTTGTAACACTTTGTCATTAGAACCACGTCACGACAAAAACACTGCAAACTAGCATCTCCGCGCTGCGCTCAAAGAATATGTTCCAGCAGTTCAACCTCTAAACATGGTGTCAGTGTTTGTCATGTGGCAGGTGGGACGTCTAACAAGGCGGTTCAATTTTCTGTGGAATGAGTTGTTGGGGTGAAAGCATGTTACCTGTGTGTTAGCCTTAAGGCTAATTTAGCATGGTATAATTTGCACGCAAAAACACTAAAGAAGGCTGTGATGAAGCTGATGGTTACCGTGATGAGGAGGATTACAATCAGAAGTAAGCGTCTCATCTGAAACAGTTGTGTCAACAATCCCAAACTGCTTGAACCTCCAGAACAGAGCGCTGTGCGTACGCCGATGTCAGCCTCTTGGATCACTGATGCCCCAATGCAAAGCGAGTGTTACAGAATCAGCCATCTTGTTTTTTAAGGTGCTTTTTTTTTTTTTGCAGTGAGGGCTCAGAGGAGTCGAAAGATCGTAATCCAGGAGGCTGCCATGCGACCTGCACACGTCTCGAGCGATCCGAGGGGCACTCCAGTGCAAAGCTCCGCCTACAGGGAATAAAGCCTGGATACTTATGTGAGCGTACTGGGCGGAGCCGTGGGCAGCCATAAGCCCCTCCCCCTCTGTTGAGTGACAGTCTGTTGGGGATTCACCGCTGGCTGGTTCAGTCTCTGGACTGGTAGAACAGGATGTATCCTGACTCAGAGTTCTTGGAAATGTCCGACGTCAGACCGTAGAATTCCTCGATCGCCTGTGCATCGATTTTCTACAAGAGAAGAAGACGAAGGGTTAAACTTTAGACATGTACAGGTTTCTCCTAAAGCTCTGTGTTTAAACTTCTTTTTATTGATGCTGGCAGCTTTGTTTCAGAGAATAATACTCCAGCGGGAAATATTCTTATTAACCTGCTTTTGTGTTAAGTTTAGTGCTAAATCAGGGAGCTGATTAGCTTAGCTTAGCTAATTTGAGCTTAGCACAAAGACTGGAACAGGGACACAGCTGAGCTGGCTCTTTTCAAACCTCACTGTGATAACTAAATTAATGTTTCTTTCCTCTCAGTAACATTACCTCGTGGGTTAGAGGATACATACGGAAGCCTTTGGCGGACGTTTTCCCTGGATAACAAGTAATTTCAAACTAATTTCGTAATTTCTCAAGATCTTGACTTATTTATATCGTTATCTCGAGAAAACAAGCTTCTTTATCCCGAGATAATGGTCTAAATTTATCTGTTATAATGGGAAAACCAGGTTTGTTTTGTCCAGATAACGAGAAAAATAAGTTGAGCTCGACAACAGGACATATGTCGAGATCTCAAGAAAACAACTGGAAATTTCTTGTTATCAAAGGAAAACGGAGCAAATAAAATGTCTGCCTTGGGCTTCCGTAGATAGGGGTCCTCAAAATCACCAGGTATATTCTTAAGTCTTATAAAATCCTGAAGTAATTTGAAGTTCACAGAAAAATAATCACCTTAACTGCAGGATTAAGTAGAATTCTAGGGATTTTTATGAGCTAAATGTGTACATTTTGGACCTCTTTATGCCACTGAATAAAAGTGAATGGGAAAAGCACAAAATGGGAAAAGCCACAAGTCGACATCCTTTTCATACAAGTGAAAATACTTAATCACAGATCTACCAGCAGACCTTTAACAATAACCCTTAATAAAAGCAGTTTATCCTTGAGTCATGCCTCCAATTCAACAAATTCTCCAGGCATGAAAATAAAAAGTACTTTTCAGATTCCAACAATGTGTTGTCACAACCTCGTTAAATCTCCGTCTTAAGACAACCTGAAGACATGACAGCTCTTTGAGGAGGTCCGTGTTGGCAAAACACAAAGTCCTTTGCTTCAATCCACTGCTGTGCTGCTGGAATTTGTTGTGTAACTGTTTCAGAGCGGGATTTTCTCACATTCATCTTCATTTATAATCGAGTATGTTGGCAATAAGTTGAGAATATATTGAGACTAAGTCCTCAGTTCTACTTCTTATTCGGTGGTGAAGACGTTCTGGGTGAAACTGACTAAAAGAGAGAAGAAGAATGAGACTGAAAGCTTGAATACAAAGACAGACGGGGAGAGTAAATCTCCACAAACCATAAAAAAATGATACGTTTGTGTTCTGCAAGCTCAGCAGAATGTTACGGAGCAGATGTTGGCGTGGGCCTCCTTCCCGTCATAGTGGAAAAATACTCTGGAGACAGTTTTAAACATCAGTCCTTGATGACTGTGACGGAGCAGCTTTACTCTGTATTCACACCGCAGGGCGACGTCAAGTAAACCATTTCAATTTGTAGTAGAAGTAGACTGAACCGGAGCCATACTCGGATCATAAAGGAGGTCTGATGTCATTTGTTGAAGGAAATATAAGGTTGTTAAATATGAAGAATGTAAAGAGACCATACCAGTGGCTCCAAATGTTGTAACCCATAACCTATAACTCACTTCCACCAGACATTTAAATACTGTTCCCAACAGCCATACGTTTCCATTAGTTACTGTCAGTAGACTATTGAAACATGCTCGAACTGTGGAAGACATCCCAGTGAACAACAGGTCTGCATTGACTTAAATACCATCCTGATGTAATGCAGTGCAGCTTTTTTTTAAATTGTAAAACCAGACAATGATAATGGATGATTTTGAGAATGGATTATGGCTTCACTCAAAATTGTTAATGCCAACTTACAGGCTGATCATGCAAACATGTTAAAAGTGGTAATCTGGAAGATCTCAGTTTCGTAAACGGTAATGATATTGATGCCATTGATGATGACGACATCGAGGATGTGGTTTATGTTAATTAGGATTCTCATGAAGATGACGCAAATTGACGAACTATATTGACCTTGTTGATGTTGCTGCTGATGATCATTACACTGTGTTCCAAATTATTATGCAAATGATATTTTTCTCAGATTTTCCTAAATAGTCGATGCAAATGACAGTCAGCATAATTTTCAAGTCATCAACCGTTAGTTTAATGAATTCAAATGTTATTGAACAAACCTCCCAATGATAACAGTATTTTTCAAAAATAAAAAACTTAAAATGCACTGTTCCAAATTATTACGCACGACAGAGTTTTATAACATTTTATACGTTGTTATGAACTGAAAATGCTCATCTTTTGAATCTGCAGCATTAGGAGGTCATATTTACTGAAATCAAACGCTATTTCAATCAAAAACATCTTAACAGGTCAAGTTACATTTTAACATAGGACCCCTTATTTGATAGCAGCTTCATAATTCTTGCATCCATTGACCTTGTGAGTTTTTGGAGAGTTTCTGCTTGAATTTCTTTGCAGGATGTCAGAATAGCCTCCCAGAGCTGCTGTTTGGATGTGAACTGCCTCCCACCCTCATAGATCTTTTGCTTGAGGATGCTCCAAAGGTTCTCAATAGGGTTGAGGTCAGGGGAGGATGGGGGCCA
The DNA here is from genome assembly GCF_022749685.1 of Semicossyphus pulcher. Classification (NCBI taxonomy): domain Eukaryota; kingdom Metazoa; phylum Chordata; class Actinopteri; order Labriformes; family Labridae; genus Semicossyphus; species Semicossyphus pulcher. The sequence continues at coordinate 14,596,086 of NW_027211695.1, read as the reverse complement.
CACCATGAGTTTCTCTCCTGTTATGCCCATAGCAGCCAATGATGCAGAGGTATTCCTTGCAGCATGAGATGGTGCATTGTCATGCATGAAGATGATTTTGTTACGGAAAGCACGGTTCTTCTTTTTGTACCATGGAAGAAAGTGGTCAGTCAGAAACTCCACATACTCTACAGAGGTCATTTTCACACCTTCAGGGACCCTAAAGGGGCCGACCAGCTCTCTCCCCATGATTCCGGCCCAAAACATGACTCCGCCACGTCCTTGCTGACGTCGCAGCCTTGTTGGGACATGGTGGCCGTCCACCAACCATCCACTACTCCATCCATCTGGACCATCCAGGGTTGCACGGCACTCATCAGTGAACAAGACTGTTTGAAAATTAGTCTTCATGTATTTCTGGGCCCACTGCAGCCGTTTCTGCTTGTGAGCATTGTTTAGGGATGGCCGAATAGAAGGTTTACGCATAACTGCAAGCCTCTGGAGGATCCTACACCTTGATGTTCGTGGGACTCCAGAGGCACCAGCAGCTTCAAATATCTGTTTGCTACTTTGTAATGGCATTTTAGCAGCTGCTCTCTTAATCCGATGCTTTTGTCTGGCAGAAACCTTCCTCATTGTGCCTTTATCTGCACGAACCCGTGTGTGCTCTGAATCAGCCACAAATCTCTTAACAGTACGATGATCACGCTTAAGTTTTCGTGAAATATCTAAGGTTTTCATACCTTGTCCAAGGCATTGAACTATTTCACGCTTTTCGGCAGCAGAGAGATCCTTTTTCTTTCCCATATTGCTTGGAAATGGTCGTCTGCTTAATAATGTGGAACGCCCTTCTTAAGTAGTTTTTCCTTAATTGGGCTCACCTGGCAAACTAATTATCACAGGTGTCTGAGATTGATTTCAGTGATCCAAAGAGCCCTGCGACACAATACAATCCATGAGTTTAATTGAAAAACAAAAACTGTAATCTTTATGACACTTAAATACAATTTGCGTAATAATTTGGAATGCGGTGTATAAAAACAACAACAAAAGAACGCTGTGTCCGATCGCACTTGGAGCTGTTTGTCGGCTCTTACTGACTTTATTCCCTCCTGTCTTGATCGTTGCTTGTGTTGTGTCTCAGATGTACGTCGCTTTGGACAAAAGCGTCTGCTAAATGAAATTGTAACATTGTAATTGCGGGAGCACACTTCCCAGATATCCAGACAGTGCTGCATGTGTGACGTCCACGGTTGGCTCCGGTTGTAACTCTTGATTTTCCTGGCTGACGGTCACTTTCCTTTTTAGACTGTTTGCCTTCATCTGAGCGTCGAGTTTGTTTCTTCTTCTTTGGATTTTCATTTATTGTTGAAGTTGTATCTGTAGTCATCCATCTTTTCTTTGTTTGTTCAGCCATAGTAGATTACTGTTTACTCGCAACACTTGCAGAGACCGCAGCCGCTTAGCTCCGCCTACCCTCTCTGGCAGAACAACCACTGTTGGCTGATGAAAAACACGTCACTAACTGGGCGCCACTTGGGTTTGTTTTTTTTTAAAGATTATTTTTTTGGCTTTTGCCTTTAATTATAGGACAGCCGAAAATAGACAGGAAATGTTGGGAGTAAAGAGTGGGGGATGACATGCACCAAATGACCGGGCAGACCGGGAGTCGAGCCTGCGATCAGCGCGGCAAGGACTACAGCCTCCGCACATGGGGGGCCCGCTCCACCAACCGAGCCAAACCAGCGCCCCGGGATTTGCACTGATCTGATTGAAGATTGGTACTTAGACCTTTGCTATCAGTGTGTGACATGTAGTGTAAAAGAACGTAGGTGCAGTCCATTTACCAGAAAGTGTTAGCAGTTTCTATCCACAGTATCTGATTCAGCGTTTGGAGGACGTTTTGAAACTCCTTGCAACTTTTAATACATGTAGTTTTCATGCAGTATCTAATTTACTAAGTTGTTTGTGACTGTTACTCATCTTGGAAACTCCTGTTGGTCCATGTGTGCCTCTGATTCAGATTATACTCCACAAACTCTGCAGCGTTTACTCATCCTGCCTGCCTGCACGCTCAGTTAACCGCCGATAGTTTGACTGCTTTGGCTCGCGTTGGAAGACGTAAGAATAACAAAATGAAAGGGTAGTTGGCTGCAGCTGAAACGCAGCAGCGAGGCCGAGGCTTTGGCTCCGTGTTGATGTGGTGAAATGCTAATGACTACAGAGCTACGTCAAGCTTTTGGCTAACACAGATTGGTAAAGAGATGCTTCTGATTTCTCGGGTAAATTTCCCGTCTTGGATTGAGAAGTCTTCCCGATCACTCTGCTGTCATGTCAGCTCTGTTGTGGGTGTCAGCGTGCTGAGCGGGGGGCTGGAAGCTGTTAGCTGAGCGCTATCACACATGCTAGAAGGATGTCAGACTGTCTGTGTGGGCTGCCATGTTTTCTCCTGTCAGCACGTCCGAGAGGGAAACAGATGGTTTCTTACGGAAGCTGCAGAATAACAGAAGGAGCTGCAGTTTTATCAGACCCCACATTTCAATCTTATTAAACTTGTTTTGTTTTTAAGAGTTAAAAAAGTGTTCAAATTAAAAGAGGAAGAGGGATGAAGGCGGAGCAGACGGAGCAGCAGTCTGTCATGTTTTTAATTTTCCCAACACGACGTGCCGTCCAGGTGACATCGGGTTTAAAATTGCAGAAGCAGGATGAATAATGTTTCAATTAAAAGGTGAATGTGAAGCAGGTAGATGTTGAGCATGAGTGATGATGGGAGGGGGAAGGAGGGACGTTATTCCCATTCCACATCTCATCCTGGAGGCTTCAGGCTGATCCCTCGCTCTAATCTGAAGCAGGTTTCTGTTCTCTTTATGAAGACTTTCATCCACCCTCCTATAATCGCATCCTCATGGCTAAACCCTTCTTAAAATCCTCATTATGTAGCGCAGGTTAAGGTATCTGGGTCGTAGGAAATTCAGACACAACATTCAGAGCGCCAGGATCCACACGGAGACGGAGGGGCGGCTGTTTGAAATTCCTGTCTGCTCGGGATGAAGAGGAAAACTTTGGACGGCTGCCGGGGATTCAGCATCGGTACATTTCATCCCCAGAGTTTATACATTAAATATTCCTCACGTTAAACCTCTTTACATCTGATTCCTAAGTTGAGGTAAATGTCTCAGTTATGACTCCAAACTGTTTTTAACATGAGTTTTTGGGATTTCTAAAACAAAAACAGCTTTACAGGTTTCAAGATGTTCTTATGAAACCTTCGTAAATGTTTGTAAAAGACAACCCGAGGACATGAGGTCCGTGTGACTAAAGACAGAGCTCACTGCTGCACTTTGTTGTGTAACTGTTTCAAAGCATCTTTTGTTTTCATCGCTGCAAAATCTCCATTTCAAATTGAACATCTTTGGTATCTGAGAGGGAATAATGTTTCTTATTTGGGGGACAAGAACAGGGCTGGGAACAAATTGTAGAAGATTTAATTTAGGAGCGGTTGCGAGAGAGAAACGACAGGCCGCTTCAGTTCAGGTGGAATAGAGTTTGTGAAGATGGACGTAAACCATAGAAACAGTTCAGGAGAAATACTGTATTTTTGCAATAAGCGCAACAGACAGAATAGTATGTTGTTCTCTCATAAGGGCCTGTGTCCACTAACAGCTCCTATTTTCCACACAAACCCAGTGCAGTTCAGCGTCCTCAGCGCTAAACGCTCTCTGCGTCAGCTGTTTTTTGTCGCTGCGCTCTCAGTTGGTACACGGCTGAGCTTGTTAATGTCACCTTTCCTCACAGACCAATCAAAATCAAGAAGGGGCGGGACTTCAGATATCAACTTTGTCAACAACAACGGCAGAGGAGAAGCTAACCGTTTAGTTTTTTCGAGGGTACAATTTCCAGGTTTAGAGCTGCTGCTAACGTCAGGACACGATTCCTTTTAGTGCTGTCAAAACTGGCCAAAAATGGCTATTTTAGTGCACAACAGGACATACCAATAAAACGAGAGACCTATTAATCTAAACATAAACATGCCTTTTAAAAGATCAACATAGGCTTCCTACACCTTACAAAGTAAACAAAATAATGAGGTTACACAGGTATATCTGATAAACATAAACACATCATTTTTTTTTCAGATCAAATATTCATTTTAATAACCAGATTTTTATTTTTATTACAATTTGGTTATATATTCAAATTTAGAATTTGTTGACAGCCCTAATTCCTTTACGTCGTTTTTATGTTTCTTTGTTAAATTTAATTGAATAAAAGCAAATATTAAGACTTCACGGTCACTAGTAATAATAATTCTAACAATACATTTTATTTATAAGTGCCTTTTAAAGCACTCAAGGTCACCTTACACAGCAGTAGGCTGTCAACGAATATTCTACATTCGAATATATAATCGAATTGTAATAAAAAACGGATATTCGGATATTAAAATTAAAATTCGTTGTGACAAAAAAATCTGCATTACCGCGGCTGTTTGCGAGACTGAAGTTCTCGTATGTACTCGCGCGCACTCTTGGTTACAGAGCGTCATTGAATGCATCACAACGTCACTATGATACGTTAATAATTAACTTTAGTGTCACTGAAACGAGCTAAAACAACAACCATGTGGCGTGCGGTGATGTCGTCGGAGAATTTAAATCCCAGCCCGGGCAGACAGAGAGATTCTCACCCCTAGCATAACAGACAGGTGTAAGTATGTTGATTTTTGGCCAATTTTGACAGCACTACACAGCAGAGTTAAATAACTAAAAACAATGCAACAATAAATCAACAAAATTAACAAGACAACCAAGGGGAAGTGTAAGTGCCGCAGGAAATCTTTCGTAACCTAGCAACAGTAAGCGCCGGTGAGAAGCCTCTGAAAGTGAGGTTGTGGGCAATGCCAGCTGTTAGTGGACACTGGCCCTTATTCTGCTCAAACGTTTGTTTACTGCTCTACAGAGAACATTAATGTAAGATTATTTCTGTTTCAAGTTCAGGCTGATGAAGGACTGCAACAGACTCTTAGAAACTCGAGGTTCGTTAAATTACAAAAGGTAACATGGGAGCAGCTTCCCTCTTTGTGGATGCGCAGTGAAATAAAATCAGCTCTTGTTTAGCAGAACAAAGAAAAATTAAGCTCCAGCTCTGAGTCAGAACAGCACAATGAATCACTTTGTTCCATTATGAATTCAAAGTGGGGACATTTTACTGCTTAAATGTAAAGGCATCCAATTTCCTGTAAAATGAAGCTATTTTTTGTACAGAAAACAAAAGAATCTAAGAGAAGTCAGAGAGAAAGAGGAAAGTTAAAGACGTCTCACCTCCACGATGTCGTCATCGAACAGCAGCCAGAAGCCGTGGCTCTTCACGATGGTGATGTAGTGTCCGCGGTTTGGACCACTGAGACAGAGGGGAGGACAACAGAGTTTAACATGTTACTCTAGAGGCTAAAAAACAAACATCATTATTGCGGGTTAAATCTCCTGTAACCCACCTGCCACAGTGTACGACGACGGCCACCAGGTCGTACATGCGGTCGGGGTTGGTGGCGTCCCCGGACGTGTTGAAGAGGCGGAGCTCCAGCGGGAAGACGACGCGGTAGGACAGCTTGGTGTAGCGGTGCAGCTGGTCCATGTACTTAAAGCGCTTCAGGTGGAGGGCGAGGATCATCGGGAGCTTCTTCACCCGCATCCTGGTGTGAAAACAGAAACACAGAGAGGTTTAAAAAAAAAGGTCTGACGAGGGTTTAATGGCGTTCACAAGGGTTTGACTTTTAACTAATAAAGACAAAATGAAGAGGACGGCTGAGTGCAAAAACACCAGGAGGAGAAGAGGGCACAGGAGGCGTCCCCATCACTGCTGCAGCCCCCCTGCAGGGAGCAAGGGGGGGGGCTTTAAGACGATTTATGCTCCTCCTAATTTGGCTAAACCTTCGGTGACAGCAGGTCGCTTTCAAAATAACGGATGCTGCTCGGTGCACGCTCAGAAAAACAGTGCATGAAACTTCTGTGTCAGAGTTGAGCAGTGTCTTTTCATGCGCGAATGAAGACACAGAGCAGCGTCCAGTGGTTTTCAGACAGGCGAGCTGAGGGTAATAATAGACGACTCGTCAGAGAGCAACAGGAAGGCCCTGACTGGTTGCTTTAGTAACTTCAGATGTGGTTTTTGGGGGGTACCTCCTAATGGAACAAACAGCTACCGTACATGTTGACTTGTACAGAGCTGCGGTTTAAACCGCTCCTGCACAGCTCGGAAGAAACAAACTTCTCATGACTAACTAAGCAGCAACCCTCGTCTGCAAAAAGCTACTTTAAAGATTGTAAGACGAGATTTGATCAGCGTCTTTAAAGATATAATCTTGAGGATTTTCATGTAAATAAATGACTGTTAAGTCTCGCTGAATGAGGTATGATAAAAGCCTTTGCATTTGCAGTATTACAGACTGGGTGTCTGGTGCGACTTTCGCGGACAAGCGGCGCCCAGTTAGTGACGCGTTTGGTTGGTCTGCCAGAGAGGGTAGGCGGAGCTAAGCGGCTGCTTTTCCGCTCTCTGCAAGCGTTGCGAGTAAACAGTAATCTACTATGGCTGAACAAACAAAGAAAAGATGGATGACTACAGATACAACTTCAAAAAGAAGAAGTGAAAATCCAAAGAAAAAGAAACAAATTGGACGCTCAGATGAAGGCAAACAGTCACCGAGGAAAATCGAGAGTTACAACCGGAGCCGACCGTGGACGTCACGCGTGCGACACTGTCTGGATATCTGGGAAGTGTGCTCCCGCAATTACCGTTTATCGCCATAGGCGCCGCCAAAGAGAACAAAAGTGAGCTCATCGAGATTATGGAGCTGGAGCTGGTCTTTAAAAGACTATTTTTTTGTGCCGTTTGTCTTTATTTAAAGAGAGGCCAGTGGAAAGTGTTGGGAAAAAAATGGCGGATGACACGCTGCAAAGGGATGGAGATTAAACCCGATGCCCCCAACCCGCTTTTTCAACATGAAAAACACCAGAGACAATGAAACAAATACAGAGATGTTTGAAGAGATGGAGAATCAGACTCTAAACCTGCACAGCAGGAAGTAAGGAAGTCACCCACCTCTTCTGGGCTTCCTGTTTGCTGCGACACTGCTCACAGTAGTATTTGTATTCACTACATAACGTCTCTGTGTTGCTGAAGCCCCTGTGAACAGAGGTACAAACACGCATCAGTGTCGGTTAAAAGACCCGAGAGTCTAAATACAGACTTTTTGGGTGCAGACAGATGATGCTACCTGAGACAGTGTGTGATGGACGTGTTCTGCTCCACGTCCACAGACAGATCCAGGAAGTCCTCGTCTTTACTGCTCACCTGCAACGCAAGCAGACGCGCAAGGTCACGTGGACTCTCAGATTTAGAGCGACAAGGTCAACAGAATTAAAGGTGCATTGTGGACTCACAGCTTCACAGTTGAGGCAGCGCGTCTCGTTGGTCAGAGTCCCCTGGAAGATCTCGTGGACCCACGTCTGTTGCGTCTCCTTCCCTCCTTCCCCTTCTCCTCCTCCCTCACTTCCACTTCCTCCTCCCGTACTTCCCCCTCCTCCTCCATTCTGCACCAGCTTTCCGTTCTGCTGCCGCTCCTGGCTCTTCTCCTCCTGCAGCAGGTCCGCGATGGTGTTGAGGAGGTAGTTGAGGAACTCGTGCGCGTCCTGCTGCATGTAGTTGTCAAACAGTTCTGGAAGGACAGGGAGATATCAAAATGAATAAAAGGTATAAAGAGACAGAAAAGGGGAAATAAAGAGAGACAAAGAGAGCCACAGATGGACGGGGAAGGAAGAAGTGAAAGAAGGAGGGAGAATAAACAGCATCAGCTGGAGTTGGCGAGGACGAATAGAGCTAATTAAGATGGTGGCTTCTCTTTCTTCCCGCTGCAGGATTTGGCTGACAGCTTTATTTCCTCAGCTGTGAGATGAACTTCTCGGCAGAGATAACCCTCCCCCTGCCGCTTCTCTTCTCCTGCTCTCACAAATCTCACCAGTGACGCACAAGTCGGTGTTACAAATTACTCATGGAGGAACTTTTCATGATTCATTCATGGATCTTTTTATTACTTTGGAGGAGTAGGATGGATGCTGTCCTGATAATAACACGGGAAGTCGTTTATTGCAGCAGCTGCGCATTCTGGAGTCCAATTCTAAACAAATTCAATTGAAGGTTTTATCAGACACCTACCATTTTCTTTCCTCAGGCGGGAGATGAACTTCTTGGGCGGGATGACGCCGACCTTCTTCTTCTGCGTGGCGATGCTGTTGAACAGGTCGGCCAGGCAGGTGAGGAGGGACTCCTTGCGACGCGGCTGCACCTACGAACAAGGACACAGTTCATTTCCTCTAATTACACAACTAGAAAGTAAAGGTGAGGTTGTGCCTAACGTTATCTAATCTACATCAGACACAATCATAACGCACACACACACAACGTGATACTGATGACCTGTGAAACTTATATCTCAATCATAAATCAGAATAAGAGGTCACAGCTGGAAAACAGGTGACGGACGTTTTGTAGTCTCTTTATAAAGGTCATTAGGCATCAAATAAATGCCCCAAATATAAATAGTTACAACATGATTGACGCTTAAAATGCTCCGCCTGTAGGAAACTAACATCCACTCCCCCAGGGGGCGATGTAGAGGTTTGGGCTTCACTTTTTAGCGCCTACCTTGCAGCGGCAGTTTAGAGTGAAAGAGTAAACAATGGCTGAACAAACAAAGAAAAGATGGATGACTACAGATACAACTTTTGACGCTCAGATGAAGGCAAACCGTCTAAAAAGGAAAATCAAGAGTTACAACCGTGATAAAGGGAGCCTGCAATTCCTTTATATCGCCAAAGGTGGCGCCAAATAGAGCAAAACTGAGAACTTTGAGATATATCTCTAGCAAAGAGGTTATGAAACCTGCGTCTGAGCCGCAAAGCAACACGACTTGTTGACGCAGCTAAAAAAAAACAGCACAGAGAGGAAGAACGAGCTACTCCCTGTCCTCCAGCGTCACGTCAGACCTCCAGAACAGAGACACCGTATCCACCCAACTCCCAAAGACACACGGACATTACCCATGATGCACCAAATTCAAGTAAAGAAGCTAATTTTAAAGCTTAGTTTGGTGCTAAATTTGTACATGAGCCTGAATGAAAGAGGAACTGAAAGCGCTGCTCTGTTTGTCTAAATGTGAAAGTACTGAATACCTTAACGTCCATATTTTCTTACATAACAACAGTGGAAGTCTGGTCTCACACTCTGGTGAGTGTGATATTTTTGGATGTATTTAAGTTTGTTCTTGCAGCCTGAAAAGAGGCCAGTCGTGTGAACACAGCAGAGGACACGAACACTGCTGCTCGTTACGGCTCTGCTGTTTCTCTCATCGCTTACCTTGTATGCCAACACCTTCTCCCTGAACGGTCGACAGAAGTACAGAGCCTGCAGCACCGAGTTACAGTAGCAGGTGTTTCCAAACTGCAGAAGAGACACACAGGCACAGTTAGACACACAGAGAGACAGACAGACAGGTACTCGACTGAGTGTTATTAAAGCTTAAACACACAAGTAAAGCTGCACTGTCTCACAGTTACTCTGACTGAGGGGCATCAGTGTGTGTGTGACTGACACTTACGTTGACCAATCCGAAGTAGTGTTCATTAACGGGAAACTGTTCCGGTCCAATCTCCTTTTCCAAGGCAGAGGCATTGGCGCCCTGAAGGAGAAGAACAAGGAGGAGAAGGTGAAGAAGATGAAGAAGAAGAGGGAGGACAAGAAGAAGAAGGAGAAGAGGGAGGGGAAGAAGAAGCAGGAGAGGAAGAAGGAGGAGAAAGAGAAGAAGAAGAGGGAGGACAAGAAGAAGGACAAAAAGAAGAAGAAGAAGGAGAAGAAGAAGAAGGAGAAGACGAAGGAGGAGACGAAGAAGGAGGTGAAGAAGAAGAGGGAGGACAGGAAGAAGAAGGAGAGGAGGGAGGAGAAGAAGAAGGAGAAGACGAAGGAGGAGAAGAAGAAGAAGGAGGCAAAGAAAGAAGAAGAAGAAGAAGAAGATAAAGAAGGAGGAGAAGAAAAACAATGACGACGAAGACAAAGGAGAACAAGGAGAAAAAGAAGCAGGAGAAGGAGAAGAAGAAGATGAAGAAAATGAAACAAAGAAGAAGGAGATGGAGACGGAGAAGAAGAAGAAGAAGAAGAAGAAGAAGAAGAAGTAGAAAAAGAAGAAGAAGAACAAAAAGAAGAAGAAGAAGCAGAAGAGAAACATTTAAAGCATGTTCAGTAAACCTCTCACATCACTGGACACATCCTCTGTGGCTAAAAACGAGCACGTGTTTAAAGACGCTGTACAGTGAAACAAACATTTCCTCCACATATCTGTCCCTCAAACTGTGTTGAAGCGATCCATCAGTCGTCCTTTGTCCCCTCGTTTCCTCCTCTTTGTTTGCTGCTTCCTTGCTCTATTTTTCTCCACCATCTGTTTGTTGCAGCTGTGCTTCCTGCGAGATTTCCACCAGCTCCACATTTGGCTTTTCCCTGAGTCACTCTCAGAACTTGTTTGTGTTTATTTCCTCACTTCAAACTTTACAAGACCACATGTGAAACTATGTTATTTCACGTGTTTCTTCAGCTTCTTTCATCCTGTTAAATGTGCTGGAAAACCTAAGACAAATTAAAGTTTGAGAACGTCAAACGTGTGCACTCCTAAGTTATAAAACAAAACGGTTTCTGCAGCAGGTTTCTGGGTCTTTCGCTTTTCAATTGTAGACTAAAGTGCAACCAGTCTATTATTATCAGAACGAGTCTTTCAGTCATTTTGAAAGTGTTTGTTTTCAGCGGCTCGGAGCTTCTGGAAATGACACATTATATAAAAGCAGCAGAGACACAGACAGGAGGGACGATAACGGTGACGATGATGCAGCTTTTCCTTCAGGCCTCGAATGACTACAGCAAACGGAGCCGCGCTGTTCTTACTCATCATCACACCGCAGCTCATGTCAAGTCAACACCAACACCAGGCTGAGGTTATTTATCCAACAGCGCGACGACCACGCAGCGCAGGGTTGTAAACAAAGCCGGGGCACAAAAACAAGCTCTGTGCGCGCTGGGAAGGCAAACACAGAGGAGGCCTGGGAACACGTGAGAACAATGCGTGCTGCAAACACAATATTAACTTTGTTTCAGTGCAGGTTTGAAGTGATGAAGTGATGGGAGGCGAACTCTGTCGGTCTCACGGGGCAGCTTGAAAACATGGCACACGGCAGCTTCAGTGAGGACAAGACAAGTGGGCTGAATGAATAAATGCCGATTGTCTCTTTTCCCATCGCCAGTGAAGTATACTCCTTTTCTGCTGCGTCACCGTCTGACGTCGCAAACATGCCGGAGACAGGGTTAGGAAAGAGTGAAGATGTCTATACATTAAACTCTGTGCCGACAGATTTGGAACGACGGGTTGAATTTGTAGCCGAGATGACGAGGAGTCGCAGAAGTTACCGACGGAGCATAGCATCGCGCCGGAAAGGGCGCGGGGATTAGCGCGTCGGCGCGGGTTTCGTGTTCCCATCAATGCCGATCGGAGTCTACTGCAGAGTCTTTTGACCCGGGTCTGAATGCAGATTGTAGTCCTTCCCTTTAAGCAGAAAAGCCGGGTGTAAGCAAGTTTTTGACCAGTGGGAAAGCGGCTTTAGAAAGTAGTTCCTGCAACATAAAGTTTAGGGATGCACGATATTGGATTTTTTGCCGATATCCGATATGCCGATATTTTACAACTCATTTAGCCGATTACCGATACTGATATTTTTTTCCCGCACACCTAATTGCAGAGATCATCAACTCTCTTCTGTATTGGAATAAGCATACAGTATAATGGTGATACTCTTATCACATTTGTTACAACGGTCGGGGTGACGGGTCTTGAGATGGTTAATCAAGTTTGTAGTGTTGAAAGACTTTGCCTTGGCTCCTCCTCGCATCACCGAAGCTGAGCAGTCATTGCAAATAGCAGTTTTGCTATCTATTTCGGACACTTTGAAAAACTTCCACACCACGGACATTTTGGCTTCTAACTCTCTCATGCTGCAGGTAGACGCACGTGACGTCATCACGCTGCGCCGCGCAGGTCTTCTTCGCGCCGGGGACATTGCGCCGAGGTCGGGCATTTAATCAAGTACGCAGCAGCCCCTTATTTTATCGGGTAATTATATCGGCGGATATCGGCGTGTTGGCCGATAGTTCATTTTTAAGCCAATATCGGCCGATACCGATAACGTGCTGATAATATCGTGCATCCCTAATAAAGTTCAGGGTACTTCAGGTGGAAACACGACTTATGACTCCCAATTTGCTCGGGACAACAAGCCTTCATCAAAGTGTCGAATAGTTCGCCGTTTTTCCGAATTTTAGACGCTAAACTTCTGATATAAAAGTGGTCATACAGGCCGGTGCGACTACTTTACTTCACAACATAGCTTCTGTTGTCTTCCACTTCTCTCTACTGCAGATAACAGTCAAGATAATTGACTCACTCGACCATCCTCAGACTTTCCATCTCTGCCCGTATCAGTTCATCAAGCTCTCATCCTTTTCCTCTCTAATGTTGCTTCATTAACGCTGAGGTGAAACCGCCCCGCTCTGGTGTGTGCCGTCCCGTCGCTGACTTTCACCAGAAACATTGATTTTCTGCAAAACAAAAACCTTCCAGGCAGAAACTCTCCGGCTGCCAAAACAGACCGAACCGACCTGCCAGAGACACAGCTCTCATTCAGCCTTGTTAGTGTTTGAATAGTGGGTAGAATAGCTGCTGGCCTTCACACTTAAATGGTTTACACGTCCTGCTGTGTGGTCTTTAAACACCGGGCCTGTAGCAGCCACACAGAGCACACACACACACACACACACAGAAAGTACAAGACGGCTCTGTAGCATCTGCCGAGCCGTCTGTCAGCTCTGAGAGGTGCGACGGGTAGAAACGGGATAAGTTACACTCAGAAGTTAATCTTCTAGCTTTAAGCCCTCCTGCCTGCTTCTGTGGCTTGGCTACGCTGTAAAAATAACAAAGACAAAACTGTCACATTAACGCCATGAGAGCGAATAAAGCAAGAGTTACAGTGCGTGACCTTTCTCTAACCTTGACCTCTGTGAAACAACCTGCCGAACATGTCGCCGTGCTTCATGCGGGTGTTAAAACGTCCCCGTTAGCAGGCGCAGAAAGGTGCTCCAAGGGTGCTGCGCTTTAGCTGACCCTGACCTCTGACCCTCGCAGAATTTCAGCACAAATATTGATAAAGTATCACATTGTCAAAGCTACTTTAAAGCCACTGCTTTAAATTGATTTATTCAAAAGCTTTAAATGTGCAGAGCTAAATACCCAGAAGGAGGCTTTCACGGTTAACTGGGAACCAAAGAGTATGAAGGAATAATCCTTTAAATTGCTCAGAGGAAAGAAAGAGGAGCACAAGCGCCGCACACTTTAGCTTTGGATGGAGTGTCTCCTATTTACCCTGACACCACGAGGGTTTCTTCAAAATAAAAGAGCGGTTTTTTTTGTTAATTCTGAGAACCAAAGTCTGAACATTAGGGGAGAATTTGTACGGAGGAAACATTCAGGGTGTGTCCCACGACAGGACATGCTGAATTTCTCCATCAGATGTGGCTTAACACTGGAAATACCACCAATTAGGGCTGGGCGATATTTATAAAATTTGCAATGTTAAAACACGGACGAGTTATGAGTGTTTCTACGGCCGTCAGTTTGACTATTTTGGCCATTTTAGGATGTATGTGTAACAAGTCATAAAGGTTTTTACTATGCTTTGAGAGATATATTAGTGATGTTTAATATGCGTTTGTATCCTAAGCTAAAATCAGAATGACTTATGATACATACTATCTAATCTGTATCTTTGCTGATAAACTAACTTATACATTTTCACTTTCATTATTATACATATTGTGTCCAGATGTTTATTACTACTCATCTGTGAGTATTGTATTATCTATGCCAACATTAAAAGATCATGTTACATTTGATTTTATTTATTTAAATTATGTGGAAATACTGTCCGAGCAGCTGGACGTGACACTGCCTTTATAGTAGTTACAGAATTCCGGACACTTTAATGGTTGAGTAACAGCAATGTCAGCTGGATGAGATGTTTACAATCCTTTAGTGCACATATGTTATGCTAATCACTTTAATTTATTTTAGCGCGACAGCTATTAGAAATGAGTAGCTGTATACTATTAAGGACTCAAACTGGAAATTTCTTCTGGAACACCGGTGAGCAAACAACTTTGTCCCAACAGCCACAGAGGGCTACCATTGGGCTAACAAGCTAAGCTAGCTAGTTTTCGCCCGTTGGTCAACCCTGCCCTTATTGCATAAACAAACTACAAGCAAACCAAAGCTGGCTGATAAACTGCCAAACAAGCTCGGGTTGAGCATAATATTATGCTGTTTTAAACTAAACTGTAGCCTATGTAGAGCTGGAGAGCTTGTGTTAAAAGGCTAATCTGTACAACTTTCTGGAAACCCTGTGTGTTATTATCATGTTGCCCTGTGTGGTTAGCAAACAGGCTAGTACAGCAGCTAGCTTAGCGTCCTGGCTCACCAGCCAAGGCACCGGACAGAGGCGCAGCGCAAGAATACCAGCGATAAAGCCGAATCTCAGCTCCTTACCATCGTACAAATCGAGGCGATCTTTCGGACTGTCATCAGTATTTCCATCCGTAAGCCGCCATGTTGGACCGAACCCCGATGTTGAAATAATCAGAGCCGATGCGGCTGCAGAGTTCCGGGAGAGCCTTCTGCCCGTCTATTACAACTGTGAAGTCACACAGAATGGGAGGCACGACTTCCGGTCCTAGTTTTCAAAATAATACACTCACTTTTAAAAGGGTTTTTTTCTGTTGATTAACAAACAAACTAGATATTGTATACGACTTTAAACCCCCTTTCCTGTCCAACTGAAGAGAACCTCAAACAAATAACCCCATCCCAGTTTATTTCTTACACTTAACTTCAATGCAAGCTAAAAGTAGTATATTTATTAAAGCTATTAAACAATATACTTTAATTAAATGGCTGCTAGCTATTCCTATTTCATGCCTCTTTTGGAATTAGTTTTTAGATTGAAGAGATTTGGTAATTTTGGGACCTCAAAGCAAATGCTTATCAGAAATATAAAATAATAATTAAAAAAATACATATACTTTTAAACATTTGACATTTTTTTGTAGTATCATCTAAATACAGTGTGCAACTCCTTTCAGCTAATGTTTTTATTACTTTTTATCATGAGAAATATGCACGTGATTTTAATTTACTTTTTTTTAATTTATCGATTTGTTGTATCTTATTTTGAATGTAAACATGTGACTTCCGGTGTTTCTCGCTGTTCATGCCAGCTTTCTCTAGTCACCCTTCCTCCTGTCCAGCCTGGGGAAGCTGTGAGGGAGTGTCGCCGACGCGCAACTCAGATGAAATTGGGTTCGTCAGATTGTTTACACCGGGCTAAATCGGCGGGCGGTGCTCTTTACGGTGTAAATTAGTTACACCCCCCCTCCACCGAAAGCAATAAATGAAACCAATATCAAAGTATAATAATAGAATATATAAATTCTAATCAAAGCACACCAAAGTAAGCAATCAGTAGGTTTGTCTTGTATTGACACATACAGTCTCCCCCAGTTTGTTTAGCAGCATCATTATAAAACACGGTTTTGCTTGTTTATTGATACTGAGATGCTTAATGACATCTTAGGCTGGAAAGTGAGAGCCCCATTTACACAGGTCTCACGGGAATATTAGAGGGGAAGGTTCAAAGTCTTCCTCCTCCCTCCTCCCCTCTCTGCTCTCTGTCCGCAGTCAGACGCATCTGGAATCGGTGCGAACCGTAACACAGCCTTTTCTGCTTATTTTGCATCTTACACCGACAAATATGACGTTTTGCTATAGTGTTAAGATAATTCAAATGAAGACGTTTCGCTGCTGAAAGATCCAGGGAGGAGTTTCAAACTTTTTCTAAGCGCAAAGTGGAAGAAGAATTGGAGCTGGAATTCTTGGGAGATATTTGGGAATTTTGGACCTTTTACGCACAGGACGACCTTCTATTTAAGGAGAAATTTCCAACTACGGGAAATATCAAGCAATCCACGCTTATTATGGGAATATTGTAGTGTTTTTCCTCGGGTTGGAGGTGTTTTCCGCACTGTGTTATTTCCGAGCAGAGCTGACCCGAGGGCAGAGGGGAGCTAAATGCGGCTGACTGGTGGCGACCCTGCACCGGGAACCATGAACAGCAGCAGCGGCTCTGGGAACTTCCTGCTGGTCCCCATACCGGAGTACCCTCTGCTGGACTGCGTGCCCAACAAGACAGTGAAGATTGTGGTGCTGGGGGCGAGCAACGTCGGCAAGACCGGTATGGATGCATGGATGCATGGATGGAGGAGTTAGAGGTGCAGCTTGGCTGATGTTTTTAAACACGAACTGGAATAAAACAGCTGCCTTTTAGGGATAAACAGTGGGTAAAAAGGCTATAACCTAATTATAACTGCTGATTAAACTACCCATCATGCAGCTTGTCACTGTAAGGAATATTTTTGTGATGTATAGATGTGTGAATATCGTTCTGTGCCCCTGCGGTTCAACCACTCCTGCACACCAGGGGGCGACATTTTGCACTCTGTGTAGCTTTTTATACTTGATTAATTTGTTTGTTTGTTTATATTTACCTTTAATTCTTTATAATCATTGGTGGAAATATTCAGATCCTAAACCAAATTAAAGCAGAACATTTGCTCCCCATAACTGAGGGCATACAAACATGACTAAAACAAGTCATTCTAAAAGTCTAAATATTATTTCTATTAATAGTAATGTAGTTGCAATTTGGTTTGTAGGCCAGATTACTCATCACATCCAGTGAAAACAGTTATCTTCTGTATCTCAGGAGGGAGCTTTTTTAAGGGATAAAAATAACCCTAATGATGTCATCGTGATGTCATCTTTGGCTTGGAGACAACAAAGTTAAAACAAAAAGTCTGGGTTACAAACAGGACTTACATGGAAAGTTGGAAGATGAGGATGTAAAGCAGGGAGGTTTAAAAGAAAGATGCTATCAAGGAGCATCATGGGAAATGTAGGATCAAGTGTTTTTAGAGCTTTACTTCTTACTAGAAAATAAAAGTCTTTATATCTCTGTCTGTGCTGCTCCAATTTCAACCATTTTTCTTTTAAACTTTGTCTTGTAGCTCCCCAACTTTATGAACGTGCATCGCCTGAACATCAGAAGGGCCCTTTAATATGCATAATCTGTGGAGTAATCCTTTAATTCTAACTAATTGGTTTCCTAAAACCTCTAAAACCAAAAAAACAAAGCTGGATGAGACAATCATTAACCACTACAAGATGATTGCAACATCTGATTCTGGGTTCTGGTGAATCATTTTCTTTGTTCAGACTTTGGGCCTGTTTGTTTAGCTTATCTCTATGCTAACAAAGCCTTCAAAATACAAAATATGTCACAGAAAGAAGGAAATTCCAGCAACACTCAGGAACCGCAATCTTTAATTTGTTGTTTTTCCTTTGCGCAGGCTAATTAAATCCATGTTCTGCCTCCCTGATCCAGTGTTTTCTTCTTTCTTTCAGCTCTGATCGTCCGATTTCTGACCAAGAGGTTCATCGGGGATTATGAAGCAAACACTGGTGAGTTTCCATCCATCTGTTTTGAATAAGAGAAGAAACATTTGTCAAAGTAAGCAGGAAAAATACTGCATGTACTGATTTTCCCTCTGCAGGAGCACTCTGCTCTCCCACTATTGATTCATTCATCCATCTCTTCATTCATCCGTCCATGTGTCTCTTTGGCTCTCTGCAGGGGCTCTCTACTCCAGAAAGGTCACACTGGATGGGGAGGAAGTGTCGCTTCAGATCCAGGATACCCCCTGTGTCGCTCTGCAGGTAACTTATGGAGGCAGCAGCCATGTTGTCACGTTTTGTGTTTTCATGTTTTTGGCAACCTGTTTCGTGCTCAGTGCTGTACTGCTTTTGCACTGCACCGTTCAAAGGTGATTTAGCAATCAAACAAAGCAGCCAAAATGTGCCTTCTCAAACTAAATGTTTTTATGTAATGATTGCACAAGGAAGGGAAAAGATAGGTGAAGGATCATAGTGTATTTCCTTGTGGGATCGTGGTCTGAACAAACCTGGCAAGCAAAGCACTTTGCTCAACTAATGTTTTGTAATCCTGTAAAAGATGTATCTAAAAGAATGTAATGTTTTTGGCACAAAATCCAGGCAAAGGAAACTGTCAGTGGAAATATAACCCAACACTGGGAAATGACATTTCAACATCAGGCATTGTGAATAGCTCAGTGATTTCATTAAACCTACAATTTGTGCTTGATTTGTGTTATACAGAGGCCACAGTCCTTGATGCGGCAGCTCTCGCTCTCTTCCCCTGTTTCCGACAATATCCAACTCTCACTCAATAAAGGCATAAAAGGCCCAAAAACATCATCTTTCATTTGTGTTATACCTCTAAGTATGCAAAAGTAGTTGAAAATAGTTGTGGGAGAGTCTGAAGAGTATGTTTTTTCTAGTAGATAACAGCCTCCCTGGCAGCATACTGCTGATGCTAACGTTGTTTACTCATGTAGCCTCGCAAGATTGTAGCTAGCTGTGGTTAGTGGGAGCTTTTTCCCCCGAATTTTTTCAGCTAATATGCACAAGATGGATTGTATTATTTATTGTTTTATATTTGTAGGTGTGTAATAAAAAAAAAGAATGATACAATCACAGCTAATGTAGATGGTCATGTAGCTTTACAAGTTAGCTGTGTTGGTCAGTCCACGTTTATTTAACCGCACTGCTTTTGTATAAACTGCTCCACAAAAAGTTTTTCTAGTTTTGTGTTTTTACAAACTTAAAACTTAATTTACTTACAACCAAGAAAAGCTAACTGACAGTTAGCAAGTCAGCTAGCTTGTAGAGTAACTCACAATTGCCTTGTTCTGAGCTAGCTAGTTTCGTAGCGAAAATACTTGTCCAACGTGCTCTGTGGGGACACTGTGGCACAAAACACCACAACAAATTAGACCGTTAAGTCGACATTAATCGTGAAATACATTTTTAACCCTTTTAGATTGCATCCTGAATCATTTTGTGCACCAATAAAACAATATGATAAGCAATTACAAGAACATATCAGCCTTTAACTATTAGCAGCACAGAACTAAGATTCATTAGTTAGCTAGCTAGCAACAGAACGGTACATCAGTGTGGGTCAGTGTTTAAATCAAATTCTTCCTAATTTTCTCACCCAATTATTTAGCGTGTTTTACTGTGGCATAATTAGCATTTTTGTTGAGGTCACTGTTTAACGTTCTAGCTGAACTTATCAAAGCCCCAAAAACGTTCAAAAACAACCATTTTTATCTCAAAGCATTTTCAGGAATGTATTTGAAGTAAGAGGAAACGACTCCAGTGACCATCTCCTCGCTCTTGATGAACATAATGAGTGCAACATGCCACACGGCTCACCCTGCTCGAAACCGGCGGGCTGTTTACAGAACCAGGCCTGAGAGCTGCTCATTTCCTCACAAAGGGGGAGATAACAGAGGGTGAGGAGGAAGTCCCTCCTGATGATGGTGACCGGCTTCCAGAGATTAGACAGAAATAATTGATGTGTGGAGGCAGAGAAGTTACTGAGCTTCTGAAAGACTGCGTATACATTAGTAGAGTTATAGAGGATTTAATGTGAAATTCTGGTGTTTGGGATCCACAGAAATAAAACTTCATTGTTATTCAGCAGAAAGTAAACCGTTTTTTCCAAAGAAAACTAAACAAATCTTTAACTTTTGATTAGAAAAAACAGGCTTTGTTGGGTAATTATGTGGACAAAGTAAACTGGATATCCCAAACTGAATTGTTCCTAAACTGACGACTGGGTGGTCCGGGGTCTCTGGAGTCATAACTCTAAACCAGCTGGTGCTTCTCTATTAACAGCTGTTTGTCTTGGCAGAGTGCCTTTCAGTAAAATCACCACCTGCTAACTCACTTTTAGCTGCGCTGGAGGATGCAATGACAATTTCTGGACGGTTGTGGACCCTTTAAGTCTTGTGGACATCTGATGCCAGTTTCTGCAGCTCTACTTGGTTTGGGGTTCGGAAAAGATGAACTCTTAATTGGAATGAATCCAACATGGCTTCCCTTTCTGCCCATTATGGAAAGTCTAAAGAATAAATTAAGCACTGATGCTATTCCTCGCAGGTCTTGGTGGAGCACCATATCAAGTTTTTAATATTACATCCATGCTCTGGTACCTACAACCTATCAGAGCAACAAAACATGGGACGCAGTGACTAGCTAGGCTAGTTAGCTAGTTTCAACATCCAGTTCATAACGATAGCCATTTGAGGTTGTTTGGGCATCTGATCAGGATGCCTCCTGGGCCCCTCCCTGGGGAGAATTTTTGGGTCGGCCCAAAGCTCGCTGGAGGGATTATACATCCCACCTGGCCTGGGAATGCCTTGGGATACCCCAGGAGGAGTTGGAAAATGTTGCTTGGGAAAGGGACGTTTGACCCGACCTTGGATAAGGGGAGGAAAATGGATGGATGGATGGAGAACATTTGGTAGGAAACCTTTCACATCATTGTGGTTGACCAGACCTGAATCAGGTCGGGTGGAAATTTGTACAAACTGGAGGGTTGCCAGAGGAATCTGCCTCAGACTAAACTATAACCCCTAAGCTCTGATATATTCTGGTATATTTAAAACACTTACCTGTCTGTCTGTGGATCTCTTACAGGATGATGCAGAGGGCCTGTACTGCCAGGAGCAGATCAACAGGTCAGACTTCTTTATTAAATCTGAATCAAACTTAATACAAAGTAATATCCTGTAATAACTGTTCAGTAACTGCACTTCCAGGTCGATCTACTGGGCGGACGGCTACGTGCTGGTTTTCTCAATCACAGACCACAACAGCTACCGCACCATCCAGCCGCTGTACCAACACGTCAGGCGCATACACCCCTCTGGAAACATACCTGTCATACTGGTCAGTGTGTATATGTGACAGTGATGATCCAACTGTTGGCGATGCATTGGGGAAAGTGTGTTAAAGTTGATCAAATTGATGTTGAGTTGTTTCATTTGAAATGTAAAATGTCTCCCGTCGCAGACTAAGATTGGATTAGACACCAACAGTAATTCAACTAATGCAATCAATACAGTTAATATTAAACTCAATCAGGTTTAATACCAACACATGTCATGCATTATGTTTCAATCATTGTTCCCACAAACAGAAGCAAAGATTTTCACTGCAGTTTCCCCACTAACCCTAATCCCCATAATCTCATCTATCCTGTAATCTGTAATCTGCTGCAGGTTGGAAACAAGAGCGACCTGCTGAGAGCCCGACAAGTGCCGGCAGACGAGGGCGAGACGTTAGCCGCTTCACTAGGTCGGTCTTCTACGCCGTATTAGTCTTATAATTTATGGTCTCTTTTATATATGTTCTCTTCATGCCTCTAGTTGTTTGCACCTTTTTTAATCATATTTAAAATGCAATCGAAATGACTCAATTGGCCAGAGTGTTTGTGTGCAGAGTTAAAAGTTAAGCAAAATCGCAACACGTCTCAAAATGTGACTTCTGGGAATGTAATAAAAAAGACCCTGAAAACGTTTATAATCTATCTTTAAAATTAAAATTTTATCAGCAACATTCATTGTTACAGTTTTTAATCATTTTTAATGAGTTGAAAGATATAGTAGGTGGAATTTACACATTAAAAATGCCCGAAAACATCTGTTTTTTCTGTATTTCTATTCAAGTTAATGGTACATTATCTCATACTGATCGTTCAACAAGATTGGGGTGTGGTTTGACAAGTTTTCATAAAGCTAATATGACCTCCTCATCATCTCTCACACACAGATTTTCCCACAGTAGCTAATTCGTAAACACATCTGGCAGATGTTGATTCGATCCCTGAATGCATCGTCTAATTATGACCAGTGTGGGGAGAACACATCTCTGCCTCTCTCTGAACTATATCCTGCATGCTGCTTAATGAATGAGGAATGCTGAGTGTTATCTGAAAGATAAGAGCCCGATCTGAAAACTGTGTCTGCTCGCAGGAGGAGTTTACTTCGAGGCCTCGGCAAGAGAGAACCACGAGGGCGTCCACGCCGCCTTCATGCATCTCTGTCAGGAGGTGGGACTATTTTCTGTTAGTGATTTGTTGCTTTGTTAAGGATGAATCTAACATATTATTTTGTCTCTATGAAAGCATGTTACAGACAAGTATCGGGATGTGTTGCACCAAACTTTCGAGGTTTTTCTCTTCCTGTGGGAACTTTGATTACAGGCTGTTTCCCACTGGTGCTCAGAGTCGCCATAAAATTCAAAAATACCACATGTTTGTGTTTTTAGACAGAAAGAGGTATACCAGCCCACATTGGTCTGTTCTGTATATTTGCTTTTCTGCTGAGGTAATAACAGAGCCCAGAGGCTGAGTACATTTGAGTCTGATTAGACTTTATTTCCTTCTTTGGTGTTCAGTAGTGCCGATCCTTTAACCTTGCTTCAGCGATAAATTCCAACTGACTTCATATAATCTGCAATTTCTCTCAACTCTACTGAGCATTTTAGTGTCTTTCAGCCCGTTGTTTTGGTCTTATGGCCCTCAATTCATCCTAACCAGGTTTCCAACCACTGCAGGTAGATTATTTCAGGAAAAAAGGTCTGACTTTACACCACCCTCCCAGCATCAGTCTGCAGACATACAACGTTAGCAACTAAATGGTGGCCTTAGTGGAGCATTTAGCAACTCAAGGGTCCATCTAGAGTTGGTGGAGACCAAAATCAGAGCCAAAAGCAGAGTTTAAAGTTTGAATTATTGAAGGAACATTACAAAAAATGTTGGTGGGTTGGAATATATTCAATTGTTTTCCAACAATGGGTTTGAATTCTGGTTTGGACGTAGTGTGCTCCAGGTTCCTCCCACAGTCCAAAGACATGCTCGTTAGGTTCATTGGTGACTCTAAATTGCCCGTAGGTGTGAGTTTGAGCGTGAAAGGTTGTCTGTCTCGATGTATCAGCTCTGTGGTTGACTGGCGATCGCCCAATGACAGCTGGGATTGGCTCAATGTGCTCTCTGTGTGTTCCAGGTGATCCGGGCGCTGGGAGGAGGGAACGGGGAGAAAAGACGAGGAGGCCTCCACCTGGCGCGACCCAAATCTCCCAACATGCAGGAGCTGAAGAGGAGGTTCAGGCAGGTCCTCTCCTCAAAAGTCAAGTCTGCCACGACGCTCTGATTGCAGGATGGCAAATTAAGAGCTTCCATGGAAATAAAAGTTTCAAGTCCTTCACTGATGGAGGGCTGGAGACAAATGGCAAGAGGCTTGGATATCCAAGACTTCAGAGTTTGAAGTCTGGGAATTTGGCATTTTGGCATCAGACAGGCGGATAAAGACTGAATGGAGCGTTCTGGAAGTTAAGCTCTTCTTTGTGGTTTGGACAAAGATCATAGTCAACATGACCTCTTCCAGGTTCAAGTTCAACAAGTATGCTGCTCAAATGTCACAGACTGTTAAACAAACAGCTCTTGCTGTGTCAGAAAGTTGGCGTGTTTACCCTGAACGAAAGTGTGTGTGTCAGTAAAACGTCACCGACCGCGTCACTGTAAACCAAATCATGTCTCAGTTTTCTTGAGGCTGAAAAACATCCAACAAAAGGGAATTTAATAATTCAAATTATGAAACAGTAATCGACAAGACAAAAGGTTTGTTCCTAAGCCTTTTTGTATTGTTACATTTAATATTTTTTGATGGTTTTGGATCTAAATGCTGCCCAAAATACATCTTTTTCATGTGGTAAAAAGTAGTCAATCCATGTTAGATTAAAGCCAGATTTCACCTTTCCTGATACCAAATAAATGACGTGTGAGTCTCCGTCCTCTCTGTTGCTGCTTTAAATTCTTCTTAAGACAGAACTCTGAACCAAAACAGGAAATGACCCCAAAATGCAAACGTTCAAGGCTATTCACTGAGACGTTTGACAGCCGGAAGGGAAGCAGAGTGTAAGAAAACAAAGCAAGGACAAACTCCTGGGATATATGGAAGACAAAGGCTGCCCGTGATAAAATAAAACCAATTATTGAAATGAAAATTACAATAATATAATAAACTCCATAATATAAGTTTTTTGGGGTATCCCAGAGGAAAACAGGTAAAATGTATATACACGTTATTTCAACACTATTTTAATTTATTTTCCTTTGAAACACATTCAAAACACACAAACTGCAGCCTTCCACCTGTTTTCGTCGAGTTAGCAATCCTGCTAGCTACCGGTGCAGTAGCTGAGCTCAGCCTCCGGTAATGTTGATTGTTGTGAGGATGGCGGCTGCAGTGGTGATCATGATGGCGCACGTCAGTGAGGAAGCTTTCGCTAGATTATAGCGCCATCGTCAGGGTAACATACTGTAACACAATAAAATACGTCTCTCTGCATTTTATACTGGTATATTGGACGCACCGGTTTAAGGATGCAGCCCACTTTTTAGATGGGAAAATTGATTAAAAAAAGTGCGTCTTATAAAACAGATTTATGAATGACAAAATTGACATTTTTATTGAACATTAGAAATATAAAATGACTGCCAAAATTAAAATCAAAATGTACCATTTATTGGTTTTCTCCAGTATCAGAGTAATCCAGATTGTTAATAGCTAATTTGGCAAACTTTTAAAAATATCAATTGACCAAAATGTCAACAAATATAGACTTAAAAATGTAGTTATCTCTTGTTTGTCTGAGGGAGCCATATGTATATCCATAGTATATCCATATACACTTGAGGTCAACTATTTTATAATTTGGCCTGATATTCAAACATTGAAGGTTAGATGTTAAATTTATATGTTACGTCTTATTTCCATTATATAATTCTGTTTTAACACAAAAAATAATGTAGCATGATTTATCATTTCAAAAATGGCAAGCACAGGCTTCCATACTCAGCTGTTTAATTTATGTTTTTTAACCAGTTTGAACCCCGGAGGCCATTCATTCTTGGCTTAAGTTACAAAAGATGTAATTAGATGTTTTAAAACCCCTAATGCATCACTAAAATGCACATGACTTAATTTACAAGCCCTGCTTTGACTGTAATGGTGACTTAAGGTACATTTTTCCACTATAGCTCAGCCCAAAGAATCCAAACTGTAGACGTGAACGCAGGTCTATTGTTATTTTAGGGAAGTTTTAGTGTTTCAAAGAGTTAATGCTGCTCCGGAGGCCTTTTCTTTCCAACAAGAAGGAATTTCATTGGTACTGAAAGACACAGCTGGAAATATAAAGTAACTGGTTGTGTCTCACGAGTCAAATTCACAAAATGTATTGAATCAATGATGTGATGTAGCTGTAAAAAAAAAACAGTCTACGCCATATGGTAAGAACTGGGAGGGATGTAAAAAGAAGTTGTATGTGTGTGTGTGTGTGTGTTTCTGCCGTTCTCATGACCTCTCCTCTCATTTACACACACACAAAATTCCCACTGAAGACAAATTCCTCAGCATCTGGAATTTCTTTCTTGGTCGCTGAACCGCCACTCTAACCCTTTAACGCACAAACCATTTTAAAAATTGTCTGCTGACCCCAACATGTGACCTCATGACCTTTGACCTTTAAGTGCAGCACGGCTCCATCAGAGGCTGGAGAAAAGTTGAGATAAAGAAAGTCGTCCAAAGGCAGAAATCCTGAGATGCCACAACAGAAATAAGTAATGTGTGAACGTCGGAGAGATTTTCCACATCATTTTGAGCTAGTCCAATTTTCTCTGGTGTTTTCTTTTCAGACCCTCACTTTACTTCCCACACACACACACACACACACACACACACACACACAAACACCCTGTCGCTCCTAAAGGCCTCCTTCCTGTGTGCCATTGGAGCAAGTGTTCTCACATTCTTACATGAACAAATGAGACATGTCTCCCTTAAAAGCGGGCAATCTGTCCCGACGTGGACGTTAAATGTGAGTTTATTTGATAGATGAAGACTTCATGTGACATTCAGAGGCCAGATTTAGAAGTTGGAGCCTCCACAAACTGTTGCCTTTTTCGGTAAGAAGAAAAAGAGCCAAGGTAACAAAAGTCAAAATATCATCGCTATTATTACTAAATGTCCAGTTCTGCAGCATGCTTTTACTCTGTGTGTCATGCAGTTGAGCTGATTGGTTAAGAAAGGATTGGTTTATATTCAATTAAAGAAGTCATAAGTCTAAACAAGGGGGCCAAAATCTTGATCTTGTAAGAGAAATTAAACAACAACAACGTCCGATTATTACAAAAAAATCATTTTGGTCTCTAAACCTCAATCAGGTCATATGTGTTGCAAAGCACAGCTCCTATGTGCTTATGGAAATGTGGTTCAGAACTGTAACACCGTCAATTAAGGCAACACAGGTTGTCTGTTCAAGCTCATTATTACAAAATATATTTAAGTTTATTTAAGGCAGCAACCCCCAGCAACCACTGTAATGATGATGGGAGTAAAGGAGTAGCATAAGGCCAAATTGAAAGGTTGGGGTGGATGGATTGGCCAAATGCAATGACTATATATAAAGATGGACGATGTGCCTCCATTTATTCTCATTGTACAAAATTGAAGCCCTCTGACGGGTGCTGCCGTCTTGCGCTGGTCGCATCATTTGGAGCCAGAGACTGGCTCTACTGCGGGTGGATCATAGCCACTTCCGCTAACTAAAACACACACTTAACTTACCGAAAACGAAGGCAAAGATCCGACACGGTGGTGTATTTAAAAGCTAGTTACGTCTCCGTTCCTCCTTGGGAACACAACACTGCAAGAGCCCGATTTGTCAATAGAGCTGTCAATCGTGAGGTCACACCCCCTTTTTATAGGATCAAAAAACTAATTAAAAACAAACTTGTCAGAAAAATGAACACTTGAACATAAATCAGCATGATAAGAACTAACTATAATGACAGAAACCATGTTTGAGAAAAATGGATTTGACGTGTATTTTGATTTTATAGTTTGACTCATGTCCCATCTGTCAACATGGAGGAGGCGGGCTTTATGACCTATACTGCAGCCAGTCAGCAGGGGGCGAGAGAGAGGGTTTGGCTCCATTTTCAGGGGGCTGTCATGTCGGCCATCTTTTTTTACAATCTATGGTCAAAGGTAAAACTTCAACCCTGATGACTCGTGTTTGTGTCCCATGTATAGCTAAACCAAAAGTCAACGTAGCCAACTTTTGTGTGTGATTTAACTTCTGAAACATAATCAAACAACATTAGTGTAAAATGACACCATGGAAAGGCATACATTCCTAGCTAAAGGTAATGTAACTATGAACAGACTTAATGGGAAAAAAATGAGCACGCTACATGCTCTTGAAGAAAATGATTCTTGATTTCAGCCCCAAACTGATCAGCATGGCTAGGACCATTCATTCAAGCAGGGCCTGAACAAGCAGTGAAAATTACCGGACGTATGGTTGGATCACACCAACATGTATATATTGATTAAACTGCCAAGGCTCATTGGGATGTTTTGCTCTTTCAAAGAAATTTTGTTACTGTGTTTGCATAAAAATGCTTTTCTTTTAGTCCATGAGCAAGAGGCTTGGTGCATGAGGTCATGGCATAAAATTAATTCAGATGTCTCTTGTATGTTGGCGGGTCTATGGGGAAACAGTCAGTGTGCTTAGCCAGCTTTCTTTTGGTGTGTATCAGAGTAGATTCAATTAAAAACAGCAGAGTTTGTAACACGTTTAATCTCTAGCTGACAAAGACAGATGAAATCATGGTCAGCATATCAACACCCAAGTGGCCCAAGCAACCAGACACAAACATGGGTGGGTGTTCTTGTTCTGGTGACCACTATGAGAAAGGTCTTTATCAACAACAGCAGTGTGGAGGACATGAACCAGCTGTGTGTGCATGTTTGTGTGTGTGTGTGTGTGTGTGTGTGTGTGTGTGTGTTAAGGCCTCTGTTATCTGCAGGAGGCGGCAGGAAGTGAAGGTCCCGTCTGGGATGAAGTCAAGACCTCAAACCCGGAGAGAGGAAGAGGGACAGAAAGGAACGAGAGAAAAACTGTAAGAAGATCTAAGACTTTAGGAAGCAAAACAAAATATGAAATAAATAAAAACAGGGAGAATGAATCATTTTAAAGAGACAGAAAAGGTTTACAGAAGCAGGGAGGGGGAAGTTACTGGGTGTTGAAGGGAGACAGATTAAATGAGACAGAATAACACAGAGACAGGAAGATTATCAGGGTGTTTGGACAGACATAAAACAAATGGACGTGTCAGCTTTCAGCACAAGATACTAAATGTTCAGCTCCCCAACCAGGGGTGGATCCAGGGGGGTGGCCTGATTGGCCACCCCAAGTGCCCCCCCAAAATCCTAAACTAGGATTGGCTATTTGCCTTGTCAGAGGCGGGACTTGTGTTAAAATCTATTTGGGCTGTGTTGCAACAGGCTGCTCGAAGCTTTCTTTCCATTTCAATGTGGCACATTTCCTTTAGTACTTTAAATTGTTACTCTGACCACACATCTTCTGTTTGAGTCCTTAAAGAATTCAGCTTAGAAGGGTTAATTAAATGCTATTCATTTGCATGTGTTGCCTCCCACAGTTGGGCCACCCCAGTCAGAAAAGTCTGGATCCGCCCCTGTCCCCAACACAACCATACTGTTTAGACTGGCAACTAACTGAAACCCTCTGATTCTCCTTCTAGAAAATGAAACAAAAACGTTCACAAGTGAATTGGATTCGACTGTGGTCGTCTTGCTGTGTAGTCATATACCATACTTAGACAGCTTCCTGTTTAGTACAACCTCTGCCTTTGTTTATGCCTTCCTTTCATTTTTGGCTAAATGACTCCAAGTATAGACTTAATGCTTGAACAAAATCGGAGGTCTGCTGTCTCTATTTTTGGCCCCAACGCTCCCAACGGATGACCCATCCAGCCTCCCATTTCCCCTTTCTCTCCCTGCCTGCCCTTTTTCTCAATCTCCCCCATCATACACCATTTCTTGAGACCAGGCAGACCAAGGACCAAACCAAAGCAGTGCTCTGCCCATGGGCTCTTCTAATAGTCGATGCTGAAGGAGGCTAAAGCAATTTCTACTCGAGCTTCTCTTTAATGTTTTGATGTGGAAATTCTGAACACGTCCTCTGCAGACTCTCTTCCTATCTTTATCCTTTTATCAATGGTTTATTTTCCAACACATCTCTTCCTTTGCTCTCTCCAGCACTCCCCATTTTCCCCTTCGTCTTAGCTTGCATCATGTTTTCAAGATAAGCTAACGGTTTTTAAATGGTCAGATCCATCACCATAAATTCAGTGTGGCAAGCTACTGGAACGCTCTCAAGGCAAGCAACTCAGGCTTTCTTCCCTGAGTGTAACTCCATCCTTTTACTTGAATAAAAGTAGCATACATAGAAGATAGATGTCAAATTAAGCCTCAGAAAATTGAGCCTTTTAAGAAAATATTGAAGAACAAGTCTGACAATCTTTTCCCCATTTCTTGCAGAGAGTCAGATGAGGAAACTGAGACCACTCTCTTATCTGTACGCTAGCTTTGTAGGCTAGCAGGAGGTTAGCTAGCTTTCACAAAGAAACGAAAGAGCTAGCCTGGCTCTTCTGTTTTACTGTTTTTTCTTTCTGTTTAGATAAAACAAACATCATTTCTTGCTGAGTCAGATGAGGAAATTGATACCACTCTCTTATCTATACACTAGCTTTATAGGCTAACAAGAGCTAGCAGGAGGTTAGCTAGCCTGGGTCTTCTGTTTTACTTTAGATAAAACAAACATCATTTCTTGCTGAGTCAGATGAGGAAATTGAGACCATTCTCTTATCTATACACTAGCTTTATAGGCTAACAAGAGCTAGCAGGAGGTTAGCTAGCTTTCACAAAGAAACACAAGAGCTAGCCTGGGTCTTCTGTTTTACTTTAGATAAAACAAACATCATTTCTTGCTGAGTCAGATGAGGAAATTGATACCACTCTCTTATCTATACACTAGCTTTATAGGCTAGCAAGAGCTAGCAGGAGGTTAGCTAGCTTTCACAAAGAAAGGAAAGAGCTAGCCTGGCTCTTCTGTTTTACTTTAGATAAAACAAACATCATTTCTTGCTGAGTCAGATGAGGAAATTGAGACCACTTTCTTATCTATACACTAGCTTTATAGGCTAACAAGAACTAGCAGGAGGTTAGCTAGCTTTCACAAAGAAACACAAGAGCTAGCCTGGGTCTTCTGTTTTACTTTAGATAAAACAAACATCATTTCTTGCTGAGTCAGATGAGGAAATTGATACCACTCTCTTATCTATACACTAGCTTTATAGGCTAGCAAGAGCTAGCAGGAGGTTAGCTAGCTTTCACAAAGAAAGGAAAGAGCTAGCCTGGCTCTTCTGTTTTACTTTAGATAAAACAAACATCATTTCTTGCTGAGTCAGATGAGGAAATTGAGACCACTTTCTTATCTATACACTAGCTTTATAGGCTAACAAGAACTAGCAGGAGGTTAGCTAGCTTTCACAAAGAAACATAAGAGCTAGCCTGGCTCTTCTGTTTTACATTAGCTTAAACAATTATCATTTCTTGCTGAGAGTTAGATGAGGAAATTGACACCACTCTCTTATCTGTATGCTACCTTTTTAGCCTAAATGAAGCTAGCAGGCTTTAAGCTAGCTTTCACAAAGAAACAAAAGAGCTAGCCTGGCTCTTATATTTTTGTTGTGGATTTAACAAAAACCATTTTGTCTAAATTTGTCCGTTTTAAAAGTGCTGGCAGCTTATTTTTGATATTTGGACAGAGTCATGCTACCTGTGTCCCAGCTGTATTTTGACAAGCTAAGTTAGGCTAATTAGCTTAGCCTAGCCTAACTAACCTAATTCATTCATCTCACTTTTGGCAGGAAGGGAATTAAGTATATTTCAAAATTATAATTCTACACTGAGATAACTAATTTTCCTTTCACCTGAATTTATCAATCTCATTTCCTGGATTTTATGCTAACCTGTTTCAGAGTTTGATCTCCAACATATCTTTGTTCCACTCTTGTTGCTAACAATTTTCTTTAAGGAGATTATAGAAAAACATGAAAGACATGTTTGAAATTCTTTAGTAGGGCCTATAAACCATCCAGATATATATTACCAAAGCAGATGATATCAATCAAAAAGATCCCTCTGATAAATCTGTTTGGTTTACGGGTTTCTCTATCCTTTGACTCTTTGTTTCCATAATACAAAATCTGCTTCAGTGCAGCTCTTTGAGAGGAGGGAGATTAGCAAATGGTCCCTGTAGTTGCCATAACAAATAAACAGCAACCACAGCAACTTTATGTGCTCAACAGTCACTTATGCTAGCTGCCTCTTGGACACTATCTGATGGAGTGATGCAGCTTCATAAGCCAGAGATGTCAGCCAGCACAACACAACAAAGGACAGAAACATGGTGCGTTTGAAAAAAGACACAAATGTTAAGTGTTTTGCAGAAAGTCTTGGGGTGCACTGATGATACATTTTCCTTTTCGAAACAGGTCATTAGTTAGAGAGACATCAACAAGTAGACATTTTTCTTCCTGTCTCTATTAACAGGCAGAGAGGAGTTGGAGAATGAGTCACACTTACAGATTTATGATCATAACAAACACTTTCTACAGGAAACAGGAGATGTTGACTGGATTTTGTGTTTTTGCGTTCGTGTTCTGACCTTTGAGGAAATAATTGAGGTTCTTATTAAATCCTTTTGAATGTTTTGGGTTGGAAAATATGTTTGTCTGTGGTTGTTTCTTGGTGGTGGAGTAGTTTTCATTCTTATATTTCATTCATGTCAATCTGCTTTTCAACATTTCTGACTTTTCATCGTCCCTCCTTTGATGAGCGGTCAAATTACAGACCCCATCTGATAAGGAGAATAAGTAGACTGACTGAGGAAGGGTCGGGCAAAAGAAAGGAAGGCACTGAATGGATATTTCAACATAAGTCCATGTTGAATTGACAGCTATTATTAATACAGTATGGTCTGTCTGATTCCAGCTTTTTTCAGCTACATCTATGTTAGATTTTTACCCACTGCATACGACCTGGATCGGTCTGCATGACCGACAATATATGGCCGAACAGTCCAACAATGGTATCACCCTACAAAGTTGATATTGCTAGCTTGCATTACATTAGCATTCAATTTCCAATCTCTTTGCAGCCCTGTTTTGGTCTCCACCAACACCTGTAAAAAAAAATATCCCCTTCTTTAGCTGTTTAGTGATCCACTATGCTACATTATCTGTCTGCGCTACAGCACATACCTCTCTCTAAAACCACAATCTGTACATTTTTTACATCAGTGTTCACGTATGCAATCAATAAAGAAAGCTAGTTAGTGAGTAAAGGAAGGGTTGGGTACTTTTTAAGAGCACCAAGCTAGCTCTGGCCAGCAGTCTTTGAGCTTAGCTAAGCTAATAGTCTCTCCTGGCTCTTGCGTTCAACTGAACTGTAATTGGTCCATGTCATTGTTCTATCTGTTGATATTTGCCATGACACCATTTCCTTTATTGTAAGAACTAGCCTTGAGAGGGTAAACACAACCTTAAAAGATTTGGCTAGCTCCAACAGGTGAATTGGTTTAATGAAACTTGTAATGATTCTGGAGGTCACTGTTCCCAAAAATCAGGGCTTCAGATCAGAAAACACTAATGACGGTTGTCTTAAAACCATGATAAAATGTATATTTTACCATTAAGTTTGGGGGACTTATTAATATGGCCATCAGTAGAAGCCTCATGTCACCAAAGAGTCTTGTATTCAGCTGCTGTTGCCACTGATGGAATTTAAAAACCTGTTTCATCCTGTATGTGGCCTCCCTGTGCCCCCGTCCATTCCCTCCGTCTCCACCAACAGCGGTGCCGGTCAGTCTTGAGAATGAGGGGCCCTCCGTCAGTGACCGCTAAGTGGCCGTTTCATAAAGATAAGTGCCATTCAGAAAAGAAAGAGCTTGAGATTGATTCAAAGAGTTGCTTATGGCAGAGACTGTCAACACCTGGATATAAGGAGGGCGTTTAGATGTGTACAGTAACCTGGGGCTGAACTCTGCTGGAGGCCTGCTTCTGAGTCAAAATGAACCTCAGTGATAGACAGTGCACCTCCAAAACTTCCTTTGATGTAGCAGTCAAACGTCAAAAACTAGAACTAGTTAGAAACTCTGTATTTTCTAGCTAGAATTCCACTGGAGCTTTTAGCCACATCTCATGGCCTTCCTCAACATTTACTTGAATACTGAGGTCACGTGACGTCAACTGAACTATCCCCTTGATAGAGCTTGTTTAGAAATCACATTGTGCATCTGTGTCATCAATCATTTTGTCTCAATTTAAACAACTCTGACAGCAGTTTAAAAATGCATTCATTTTTCAAAGAGGGTCAAAGCAGCATGTATTTATATTTGTTCTGCAGCATTAATGGAGTAAGGAGGTTCATCTGGCAGGTCAAGACTCCACATCTGGACTGATTTGTCTTGGGTTTGACATAATGTTGGTCGAGTCAGCATGAAAGAGAAAGAAAGCAAGAGCGGAGAGTATGATATATTGGTACAAAAAGAGATGCATGTAACAACTTTAGTATTCCAAAAGTCTTTGGCATCACTCCTAACACACACAAGCATTTTTCCTCATGTAGATGTGAAGAGAAAATACACATTTTGATGCCTTTTGTCCTACCTTTCCTGATTTCCACATGTTGTTTTCCTATTTAGGGATCATTGTAACCAAGTAAACCCCAAAGGAGAGGGAGAGCCTGTAAAAAAATGGCGAATCAGATTATAAAGTTGCCATCAGCCCCATGAAAAGGCCAGAATGCTGACATTTACCCTGCAGAAATTTGCAGCTTGTTTTGCCACATTGTGCAACGCAACGCCTTGTAACCTTTTATTACACTTTACAATGAAGGAGTGCGACACAGTGAGACAAGGAGAGAGTATCTGCTTTGTGTTGGCCCCCTTTGGATTCAAGAAGAAAGCTGATTTATTCCAGAAGACTCTTCACAAACACAACAGTTTTTATATGCAGGAGACACACTGAAGAGCCGAGTTTGGTTTCTGCATCCTGCTGCCCTCTACTGTAGCTTTCAGAGAAGCACTGTACTGTGTGTATGCTAATAAAACACAGTAATTTAAATAAACATTTCCATGTCTGACTGGATACAAGCCGTGTCAAAAAGTCTAAAGAGTCTTGATCCAACAACCTAATATTAATCATGATAATCAAACATTTTTACTTCACATTGGTCCGTGCGGCTTATAGCTACAGAGGTCCTGATAGGATTTGATATAATCTGACTGGACAGGTCACACACTTACTCGAGGTCATCTCACACACTCATGGACGAGCTTTAAACCTTCACCAGCTGAGTTAAATGAATGTATCATTGTAATACAAGGACATATATTTGGGTTCCTGATGCTGCAAAGGTTATTACAGGAGTATTTTGGATGTAACCGCAACAGGAAGTGATGAAACCATCCATTGGAAGGAAGACTTGTCCATCTCATTACGTCATGGTAAGACCTCTTCAATTAACTTAAAGAAAGACATAGAAAATTCTTAAGAATAAATACAGATTGATGTATCATTACTTTGTTTATCACAGACAGTGGCTGATTTTGTCCGAAACAATTACTTTTAAGTTTGATACTTTCAGCAAATTTAGCTTATAATACTTAGGTAACTTTCCATTGTTTCAGGGAAGCACGATCTTCTGGCTCTCTTCCTCTGGGTTTTTGTGATCTCTGGAGCTTTGGGATGAAACCACAGCGCTGTGCCTTCTTCATTTTACCTCAAATATGGGAGACGACACCAGACAAGGCTCCTAAAATTGATCAATCCTTACCACCTCCTCTGTCCCAAATTCTGTTTTCACCTTGTACTGTTTCCTCTTCTCCTTTTTCTTCCCCTGCTTCATCTTCCTCCTGTCCTTGTCAGTCCTCTCTTCATCATTCACCCATGTACCTGCTCCCTACATTAAGCCCTAGCATCCTGAGGTTCCTCCTGGTCCTCTTGGCCTCCTTGTGTTGGCTGCCCTGTCCAGCACAGGCGGCCTGGTTTCGGGTCGGGGTGGTGGGACCATGGGGGTGTGACCCTCTCTTTGCCAAGGCCCTTCCAAGTGTGGCAGCACAACTTGCTGTTAACCGCATCAACAGGGACCGCTCATTGTCCTACGCTGCGACATTCGACTATGTTGTGCTGCATGTAAGAACCTGATCTTAAGCTTCAACTGCCTGAAAACAATGTGAATTGAGCCATTAAATGTAGTACATCAATCAGTATTATGGGTGCTGATGTACAAAAATCCGTTTAACAGCAGTGTGCAAAAATACAAGGATTTTCTGAGTTAGCCAAGGGAGATATGTTAGCTACAGACAGAAGGATCATTTCTGTCTTTTCAGGGTCTTCCTAGATTTATAGGGCACAAAAAAAGAGAACAAAGGGTCCTTTGTTCCCAAGGTTGTATATTCCCAGAATCGTAAGTTTCCAAAGTCCTGTGTACCCAAGGTCCTATGTTCCGGGGGCCCTACATATATACCTGAGGTCCTATGTACCAATGGTTATATGTTCCCAAGGTTCTATGTACAGCTAGTGGCTGTCAGGTTCATTAATTAATTCATAGATTGACTAGTTTATTCACTCTTTAGGAGCCATGTGAAACATCAAGAGCACTTGAGACATTCTTGGGTTTCCACACCAAGGCCTCAGGGTACATTGGACCAGCAAGCCCAGGCTACTGTGATGCTGCTTCCATGCTAAGCAAAGGCTGGAACAAAGTAAGTGATGTTTCTGTTGGAATAGTAATTTAGAGAAAAGTTTGAGCTTTTTAGGGCATGAAATAATTGTTGTTCCTCTCTTGTTCTACAATGACGTGATCATTTTCTGCCCTTTTAGGCATTGTTTCCTTGGGGTTGTGTCGGTTATGAGCTGGACGATGTTCGGAGTCACCCAACCTTTGCCCGCTCAATGCCAAGGCCCACCTGGGTGCTGCTCAGCATCATAAGATACTTCAGGTGGGCCCACATCGGCATCATATCATCCACAGAGGATATCTGGGTTGACACAGCCACCAAGGTTTGAATAGTTTGGAGTTATTGGTATGCTTTTACTAAGAAATGGAATGGGAAAGTGTCCTTTTTTGCTGTAAAAGATTCCCTTGTTGTTGCATGACTTTTTCCAATATTTTTTAAGTTGTCCCTATCCCCTTCAGGTGGCTGATTCCTTGAGGAGCCATGGTTTGCCGGTCAGACTGATTAGTTTTATGGAGAACACACCTCATGGCATAAGACGAACTCTGTCCAAGGTCAGAAAGATGAGAGAATTGCGAGGTAAGTTCTGGATCATTTCTGTGTTTGTGCTTCTAAATGGAGAAATAGTTTACTGTGTGTCTTTATTACAGTGGTTTTAGGTGTAGTTTAAATATGAGTCAAATAATTACAACTACTTCTCTAATCTCATTGTAGTTGTAATCCTCTGCATGCACTCTGTGCTGACCGGTGGTGTAGTCCAGAAGCTTCTCTTGGAGACAGCCTACGACATGCAGATGATTGACGGCTCCCTGGTATTTGTGCCCTATGACACCCTGCTCTACAGCCTGCCTTACCGCAACGTGACCTACCCAGCTCTTAAGAGCAACAGCAAACTTCTACGGGCCTACGACTCCGTGCTGACCATCACCATCGACTCGCCACAGTTGTCTTTCTACGAAGCTTATAGAGAGGCGATGGAGAGGGGGGAAGTGGCAAGGACGTTGCAGCCACAGCAGGTGATGCATTGGGGGGTAGAGACTGTAGAGGAGGGCTTGTGCAATGTTGCCCTTGAGGAAGGCAGTTTGAGTTGAAATCTGTCTGAACGTCCTATAGGTGTCTCCTCTGTTCGGCACCATCTACAACTCGATCCTCTTACTGGCACATGCAGTGCATCGTGTCCGGAAGTCTGGGCAATGGCTGTCTGGAGGAAACCTGGCCAGGCACACCAGCAACATGGACTTCCAGGTACTGTAAGGATTTTGAATTTAAAAAATCATACTTGGATATTCAATAACTGTACCTATTGTCACTCACTCTAGAACAAGATTGTCCATTAGACATTTGTTTAATGAAACAGTGTATGGTAAATATTGATACCTTTTGGTTCCCCAGCATGGTAAAATGACAAACGCCAATAATTAAGAGCCAACTCCAACCAAATATCTTTTCCTTTTTGCAGGGCTTCAGCCATCCCATCAAAACCAACAGCTCTGGAGAGGTTCTTCTGGACTATCTCATACTGGACACAGACCCACTCTCCTGGGAGCTGAACCCAACATACAGGTATATGAGATTTGGGTTTAAGTGTGTAGCATTTTCTTACAGCTCAAGCAAAACAATTTACAATAGAGAGATAAACAATTTGAGAATACTGGGTTAGGTTCTCTTTAGGTTTCCCTTACGATGGAGAAACTGTATGCAGTGGCCTCTAGGGTGCCCTAGTGGAGAAAATGTGATGTAATGCCCACTAGGGTTTCCTTCCAAGGGCGAAAACAAGTGTCTTCCAAGGTGTCCTCCCATTGGAGAAAACCTGATGCTGAATGACTTTCCCATGGAGAACTTCAACTGCAGTGTCCTTCCAGCAGAGAACATCTGATGCACTCCTTCTATGGATGACCACACAGTGAAGAAACTCAACTGCAGAACAGACTAGATTGCCCTCCCAGTGGAGGAAACCAGATGCAGTTGCCACTAGGGTCCACCCCCACTGGAGAGCACTTCAGTATCTACCTCAAAAAGGTCATCAGTTTTCAAGGGGCTTAATACTCTAATGTGACCTTGTACCCAACTCAAAGAACAGAAAGCTATCTCCAGTGTTATTGTTGCATTCATAATATTATACAATTGATTCATGACAGGATTGACATGGAAGCTGGTACGGTGCAGTTCCTTGGTAGAGACATCCACTTCCCAGGTGGCAACAGACCCAGAAGGGACTCCTCATGCTGGTTCACTCCTGGAGTTGTCTGCTCAGGAGGTTAGGAACACACACATAGTGTTTGAGATGTTCTGATTTCCTTTTGAGACTTTTAACTGTGTTCAAGGACTCACATAAACATAGTCCTGTGCATGAGCAGTTTAAAAACTGCCTTTAATGTCTTGAATCAAACTTTTCTTTCTGTTCAAGGGGTGGACTTGTTCTCGACCATCAGCATGTTCCTTGGAGCAATGGCCTTCTCTATTTTTGCAGTAGCACTGAATTACTGCATCAGGTACAACGTCAGCAGGAAGTCTTAGATCATGTTGGACTGCTCTTGAAGGTCTAGAATATTACTGACTCTTGGTGTTTCCCAATCATCTCTTGTTGCGTAGGCGACGCATCAATCAGATTCGACTGCTCAGGGGTCCAAACAGGATCTTGCTGACTCTGGATGATGTCACATTTATAAACCCCTCACTTAGCAACAAGGTGGGCCCCTGTCTAAAAGCTCTGACATCTTTGAAGTTGATGTAAAGTTTAATGTATAGTATTTAAGAGTCAAAATTGTTGTTGCCAATTGTTTTTGCGGTATTGAGATACTATTTGTCTTACATTTGACTCCTTGTAGAAGCTGAGTATAGATGACAGCAAGGCCAGCGGCATGAAAAGTTTGTCAGACTACAGCGTTGCATCATCCTTCTCCACCCAATCCCCAGCCACCTATGAGAACTCCAATGTTGTCATTTTTGAGGTGAGACAGTGAACTGAATGTACAGTACAAGGAAGAAGGTACATTTCTTTTACCCTTTCAGTCCCAGTCCAAAAAAGCTTTACCACCATTTTTTCAATAAAAGTTAAAATGGAAACCACAATATTTAAGAGGTCAGATGTATGAGATAGCATCAAGGAATAAAGCAGTTGTCTTTAACTGGAAGTACTGTTTGGTGTTTCCTGTCCTCCAGGGTGACTGGGCATGGCTGAAGAAACTGCCTGATGGCTCGTTTAGCAGCATCAACCCCAAAACCAGCCTTGTGTTTGAACTGGTGTGTGACATTGTAAGATTAAGTTGTTAAAAAAAACAACAAATAACATAAACCAGAATCATAAGGTACTGCTTCTTTGGCTACAGATGAAGGACATGCGCCATGAGAATGTCAACCCTTTCCTTGGCTTCTTCCATGACTGCGGCGTGTTCGCCATTGTGAGTGAGTTCTGCTCCAGAGGAAGTTTGGAGGACCTGCTGCTAAATGACGAAGTCAAACTTGACTGGATGTTCAAGTCATCTCTGCTACTCGATTTGATTAAGGTCAATATGGATGAAAGGCGTGACTATAATATAATAGATATGACAAGTGCTAAGTGACAAAAATTTGGCCCATCTCAGAATGAGAAAGAATCTGACCTGTCTGTATTCTATCTCAGGGTATAAGGTACCTCCATCACCGCGGAGTGTCCCACAGTCGTCTGAAGTCCCGTAACTGT
Source organism: Semicossyphus pulcher (assembly GCF_022749685.1). NCBI lineage: Eukaryota > Metazoa > Chordata > Actinopteri > Labriformes > Labridae > Semicossyphus > Semicossyphus pulcher. The sequence goes on along the minus strand of NW_027211695.1, from coordinate 14,556,574 downwards.
GTGGTGGACGGGCGTTTTGTCCTGAAGGTCACAGACCATGGCTACAATGAGGTTCTGGAGGCTCAGAGGTTCCCATATGTTGAACCACCGGCAGAGGGTAGAGAGTAGATCAGATTATGAACCAGGGTCACCTTTGAGTATCCATTAGAGACCAAACATATCCATACAAACTAACGAAATTCTTCATGTTCCAGAATTGCTGTGGACGGCTCCAGAGATCTTAAGGATCTTCGGGCAGCCAGGGCTTCATGGGACTCCCTCCGGTGACGTGTACAGCTTTGCTATCGTCATGCAGGAAGTGGTGATGAGAGGGCCTCCATTCTGCATGCTGGACCTGTCTGCCACAGGCAAGATCCTGACTTCAGAAATGAATGTCTATATCAGATCCTGGCAACTAACAACCAATGTTTCTGTGTGTTTTAGACATTATAGAGAAAGTGCGTAAGCCTCCTCCTCTGTGTCGTCCGGTGGTCAGTCCAGACTACGCTCCGTTAGAGTGCATCCAGCTGATGAAACAGTGCTGGAGCGAACAGCCGGAGAAGAGACTGAGCTTTGACGAGATCTTTGACCAGGTAGGCGGGTTTTTGGTGGTATCTGTTTTATTCCTGTACATCCTGCCCTTTATTCCTCTCCCTCCACTCAGTTTAAGAACATCAACAAGGGGAAGAAGACCAACATCATTGACTCGATGCTGCGGATGCTGGAGCAGTACTCGTCTAACCTGGAGGAGCTGATCAGAGAGAGAACGGAGGAGCTGGAGATAGAGAAACAGAAGACGGAGAAGCTGCTGACACAGATGCTGCCTCCGTGAGTTTATGTCTCACTTTATGTATCTTAATGTCAAAACAAGAATAACATACCAGATACACATTTCTAATTTGCATCTCTTCTCTCCTCAGATCTGTGGCTGAGGCCTTGAAGGTGGGCGGAACAGTCGAACCCGAGCATTTTGATAGTGTTTCTCTTTACTTCAGCGACATCGTCGGCTTCACCACCATCTCAGCGAACAGTGAACCCATTGAGGTGGTCGACCTGCTCAATGACCTCTACACAGTGTTTGATGCCATCATAGGAGACCATGATGTCTACAAGGTGCATTTCTTTAAATACCTTTTGTCCAGTTATGAGGGCATTAAACCTCATTATAACTCACGGTTGCTTGTTCTATCATGTTCTTCTGTAGGTAGAGACTATCGGTGATGCGTACATGGTGGCGTCAGGCGTTCCTGTCCCTAACGAGGACCGCCATGCTGCAGAGATAGCAAACATGGCTCTGGACATCCTGAGCGCTGTGGGAACCTTCAAAATGAGACACATGCCTGATGTTCCTGTCAGGATACGGATAGGACTACACACAGGTAAGGGAGCACAAATAAACAAAAAGTGCATGCTTCCAGCCAGCCCCAGGGTCAGGTGACGCACTTGAACACAACCTGCTTTGGGAAACCTATCGACTGTTCTCAAATAAGCCATTTTCCATTTTAACAGAACTAATAGTGTAATTACTCTAAATCATTTCCTAAAACTAGCCAGCTGAAGAACTCTAACAACTCCATGTGTGTTTGACTGTTGCAGGTCCGTGTGTAGCCGGTGTGGTGGGTCTTACTATGCCTCGTTACTGTCTGTTTGGAGATACAGTGACCACCGCCTCTCGTATGGAGTCTGGCGGGTTGCGTAAGTTGCAGACCTGAGATTCAAACATTTATTAATGGACAAAACAGCCAAATTTAACCTGCAATCAATAAATCACAGCTTCTATTTGCATCCTCTGATTCTACGAAGGTTAAATTCTATCTCACTGGAGAATTTGCACAAAACAATAGTAGATGGAAATACAGATGAATATATATTTTAAATTCTTATTTAAATTGGTTAAAGTTTTAACTACATATGTATGGAAACCTGGCAAGTGACATGCTCCACTTATTTTCCCAACTGCTGTACTTCTGTTTGTGCTGCTCAACTGGGAACTATAATATCTGTTTGGTTTGCTGCAGCCTACAGGATCCACGTCCATGAGACTACAGTGAAGGTCCTGCAGGACCTGAATCTCGGCTACAAGGTCGAGTTGAGAGGCAAGACAGAAGTCCAGGTAAGACTCTTTATGGGATGATTGACATTTCTGCGTAGATAGTTTGGTTCAGTCACTTTGTTCCCACCATTTTTTGTGTCTCTGTCTCAGGGGAAAAAAGTAGAAGAGACCTACTGGCTTGTAGGGAGGGAGGGATTCACCAAACCTCTGCCAGTTCCTCCGGATGTCAACTCTGGGTAAGAACTACTCTTTTTATTCTTTGCTTCCCTTATGGCTGGACTCTTTCTCCCAGCACTGTATAAATTCGGAGTCGTGTGTCATCAGGCTTTGTTGCCCACATGTTACGTTCCCCAAAGATGGTCAAGGGATGAAGGCAGTAACAATAAAATAAAACCCAGGAAAAAAAGGGAGGGACAAATTATGAATAAATTTAAAGGAGAATATGGCCCCACTGGAGCCTCCTCTCTGCTGCTCTTTATACTCCTGCCTTGATTGGCAAGTTGGCACAGGTGAGATCAATCGTCTGCTGCAGTGAGGGAAGAGCAGCACCTGGAGAAACACAACAACAGACACAATACTTTGGCACATTACACTGTGTCTGCCCGTCTTCATCCACATATTTTCCCCTTGGTAGATGTCCCAGTATTGACTGCATTCAAAATTTTATGGATTGTTTTTTTTTGGTTTTATTATATTTTCTGGTGGTGTTTTTTTCCATTTTCCTGCAAAAGCTTTTGCAAGACAAGAGCAGAAAGTCTAGTAAATATCAGGTTTTGGTGCCAGAAACAGAGTCAAAGATAATTTTATTTTAACAGTAATTATTTACACACGTTAAAAAATTTAAACCGGGAGGTAATCCATTGAAAAAATACAGATATAACATATTTTAAAAATAGAAGAAAATAAACCAGAATGTCCATTCTTTATGCTAGGCTGGGCTAATCGCCTCCCAGCTCTGGCTCAACACTAAACAGACTTGAGATGGGTATCAATCTTGTCATACCTTACCGTGAAACCATCCAGACCTCTTTAGTGGAGCTGATTCAGGACTTCAGCGTTGGTGTGTATTTGTGTCTTGGTGTGTGTATTGTTCACCCTGTTCGCTTCGTCCCAACAGGCAAATGGCCCAGGGGCTGCAGATGGCCGAGATAGCCCAGTACAAGAAAAAGAAAGCTGAGAGGCTACAACAGGAAAAACTTGCAAAGAAGAAAAACTGAGGTAATGTACTAAAAATAAGGTTTGCATTGTGACAGTCCTCTGGCTAACATAGTTTGGGTACTTGTTAGCATGATCTGTCTCAAGGTGCCTCTGCAGTTGTTGCATCTTGAACGTGGTATTAGAAAGAAATATTTGCCAGTAGAAGAAGCAGCTTTTATTTGGAAATTTTTTGTTCATTTATTCAAGAAAAATAAACTCCCAAAGTCCTTTATTTCACATTTAGTATCAGAACTTGTTCCTGAGCAGATGTTTCTAGCAGCAGGTTAGCTAGGAAGTGTTTGTATGCTAACGTTAGCTGTTGCCGTTAGCTGTTAGCTGTGTAATGATTTATCTCGTATGTTTCTTTAACATGAAATATGGCCTGAAAATGTGGGCATTTAAAAACAATATGTATACTTTAGCACATGCATGTCAGATGCTTTTAGCGTGTTTTGGTCCTAATGGTACTCTCTCTTCCTCTCTGCTCCAGCAGCAGTGTCACAACGAACGGGCTAAATGACCTGAGGCAGGTGTTTCACAAAGCGAGGAAGAAGATCTCTCGAGTCATGATGTCACACCACTGACTTGCCTGTAATTAATTAAAACTTTACCCTGAACTGGATCTTTTGTTGGGTTTTCACTGCTTAAAGACTAACCAAAGAAAACGATGACCTTTGAACTTTAACAAAAGTGACCAACGGAGGTCCTCATGAACTTCAAACTAAAGACAAACACTGTGATTTTGCACCAGTGTTTTCCTTTATCCATCTTCACCCTGTGACATGGAATATCATCCTGATATTTCCTCAGTGAAAGTGTTAGTCCAGATTATCAGCGTGTGTGTCTGTGTGTATTAACGGCTTGCTTAGAGGAGATGAAGCCTTGTGTGAAACGATGTACAGAGGTCGAGAAGATGTGACTCAGCAAAGCCTGGATCTACAGAAGCCGTCTGTCAGCAGCAGAGGAGAGACGCTAATCTCTTGTTCACTTCATGCTTTCTCTGTCTGAAAGGGAGGAGAGGGAAGGAGGGAGGAGAAGATGGCTCCTGCTTTTGGAGGAGGAATCTTTGCTTGGTGGCGTCAAGTTAGCAATATTGGAAGAGTATTCAAAATGTTCTTACAGAAATAGAATAAAGGTACCAATGATTTTTGGACATTTTGGGTTAATTTGGTTAGTGAAAAGAGAGAGGTGAAAGGAAATGATATAAAGTTTTTCTTTCCATTGCTTTGCTTAATTGTTTGGTCTTTAAAATGTCAGAAAATTGTTAAAAGGGCCAAAAACTGTTTCACAAAGTCCACAATCTGCTTGTTTTGCCTGAACAGCAGCTGAAACACAACATTATTAAACATTTTACATATAATATATATAAAATTTAAGTTAATGTAAACCTGTATTATTACAGAAGGCCAACTGATCTGAACCTTGTATCATTCTGACGGTTTGACTTCTGGTCTATTTCTGTTTATTTACCCCCAACAGCAACTGTACACGCATTAGCTGTACGCTAGCTAGCTGCGGCTAACCGTCTGTGTCTGTTTGATGATTTCAGTTTGACGGTGTGTGTTTAAGTGATTGATTTACTCCATTGTATTTGTGAAGCAAATTATTTAAAAGACCTACAGCGCCCTCTGGTGACACTACAGAATACAAACTAAAGTTTGTTCAAGCTACAGATGGCCTCCTGGAAGCGCTGAGGATTATCCCTGTTGATCCTCACAGTCAGTGAGTGAGTGTGTGTGTGTGTGTGTGTGTGTGTGTGTGTGTGTGGTCTATTTAAAATCTACATAAACTGACAGGCAGCTTACCGTACTCTTTTTACTGAATATACGGGATGTTTTCCGACCTTAAAAGTTGTTTCCTGTTCATAAAAATTAAAGTGTGAGTGATCCAAATTTATTTTAGATTTTCCAATTATTTCCTTTTAACAATAAAGTTATCCAATATTTCACAACAAAATGGCAATTATTAGAGAGAAGTTTAAAAAAACAACTTGGTCTACCTATGCAAAGAGGAATATTAGCAGTGGTGGAATTTATGAAAGCACATTTACTCAAGTACTGTACAATACAATCCAGGTGCTCAACGCTATTTCCTTTACAATTTTATACTTCTTCATTTCCAAATTGCATATTTTTTATACAACGGTATCTTTATTGGTTTTGATACATAACAGCCCATGGACTAAATAATGCAACTCTACAAGAACTACTTCCTGTTGAAATATAATACGTATTCTTTAAACATACAAGGTCCTTATGATCCTAAAAAGCTAAGAGACAGTAAAAATGCAAACTAAACAACAGCTTTAGATCCATATGCTTATACTTTCTTTAAGATTTATACCCCAAAATTAAGTAGGAAGAGTGTTTCTCAATGCTTTCAGCATGCTACAATGCATTGTCGTTCTAGTAGAAAGCACAAAATCCCTTCTATTATTCTGGTACGTATTTAGTTAATGGCCAAAAAAGATATATTATTCAAACTATTTAGTCTTAAAAAATTAAGAATCTGTTTAAGAAAACAAAAATTTGTATTAAAGGTCAAACTATACCATGCAATTTCCTTTTGATTTCATTAAACTCAGTACTGTTACATACGACAATATGATAAATGTTAGCTTACGAGTTAGCTTATTTGCCAGACTGCCACTGGTTGTACTGGAAGTCTTTCAGCTCTGCAACGTACATGAAAAAGGGTGGTTTATTATATGTGCAAAACCACATTTGTGCTGCAGACACTCACATGGATCTAAATCACATAAATCATCTCTAACTTTGTGTACATGTGTGATTATATTTCGTCCAACAGACAGCAAAGAGCTGCCAACAAGCTGTCGCGTGTCAGAGCTATAGAGCGGAGATTAGCAGAGGATTTACACGGTTATCCAGGCGTTAATGGCAGTTTGTTTGGGGGCAGGAAGGGGTTAGTATAGATTATGGTATAGTGATATAGAATAAGGAGGAATATGGATTAGGGAATATTGAGGAATGGGCGACGACCAGATTAAATCAGGATTATTTATGTGAATGTGATCCGCTGCTGTCCGGACATGCTGAGAGCAACATTTTCAGCATAAAGTCACAGAAAATTGAGTCCTTTACATAGAAAAACAAACATATAGAACATTATATCACATTACATTTAAATCCCTGTTTCACTTTTTAGTCTGCATGAACTGTAAACATGAGGGGCAGTTTACGGTCTGGATTTTTATAATAAATCCATGACTGGGTTTAAAACAGCAACAGACATATAAAATCGCCAACAATTGGTTTATTGACTTTTTTGAAGGCTTAACTTTGACGTTATGACAGTCACCATCTTTGTTTTGTGGAGACATAAATGACCACACTTGGATGAGAGGGTGAAGCTGGAGAGGAGCAAAAGCTAATGTCATCAGCTAACAATACTGCAAGCTTAAATTGCTAGGTGCATAATTCAAAGGATGGTAATTTTCCCTTTTGAAAAACATGCTTAAAAAATATACAGTCGACAACTTGGTTTTCTGGACTCACAATTGACACTTGGATATTTGGACGAGCGGGTGAAGCAGGAAAGGAGCGAAAGCTAACGTTATCAGCTAACACTAGTGCTAGCTTAACTTGCTAGGTGCATTTGTAATTCAAAGAATGTTAGTTCTTGCTAGCAAAAAAGTGCTAAAAAAATACACTTAACATGTTGACAGCAGACATCTTGGTTTTCTGGAGCCAGAATTGACATTTGGATATTAGGATGAGCGAGTTCAACTGGAGAGGGAAAGCAAATGTTTCAGCTAACCCTAGTGCTAGCGTTATTTGCTTGGTGCATGACTCAAAGGATGCAATTTTTCCATTTTGCCAGACATGCCTCAAAAATGTACACACTGAAAATATTTACAGGCGACATCTTGGTTTTTTACTCAAATATTTTCTGGTATTTTAATCAATTTTCTCTCTACAATGCGAACCAGAAATAAAAGTCAAAATGTATATTGTGTGTGTTTTATATACGTTTATGTTTCATAAAACAATAATGCAATATAAGTGTACTTGTGCTAGTGAAATTAATTCGATTTTAATGCACTTCATGTTCAAGTAGAGAGCTTTTTCAGACGCCATAATAGATGAAAAGTTCAGATTTTATTACATCTAGTGTAATTAGTACAATTACTTCTGAATACATTAAATATAATATATATATAGTATAGTATAGTATATAAATAGTATAATAGCAAGTACTTCTAAAGACATTAGGGTGTGCACTCATGCTATGATAATATACAGAGATCAAAGGTAGATCGATAGATATACTTGTTTGAATGTTACTGCTTGAAAAAAACAACTTTGACTGTTTTTGAACCTGTGCAGATTTTAACATATTATTCTGAGTTGCATAAATAAACTGCGTGCGTGTGTGTGTGTGTGTGTGTGTGTTTAAATTGCATTGTCAACAGCAGCAGTCATGTCTCAACTGTGCTTGTTGTGAAATAACAGAGTGAATCTGTAACAAAGGGAAGCATGCTCTCCTTTGTGTTTCCTGTGTGTGTGTGTCTCAGCTTTGTTGGCTCTGCTCCTTTGTTGCAGTACAAAAGCAGCAGAGGGTTTTGTGTAGGGAGCAGGCCCGGCCAGCAGAGGGCGGCGTGTCATGGTAACTGTCAAGAAGGAGAAGGAGAAGAGCATGATACGGAGAATCAAATTAAACCTTAAATGATGGTAAAAACAGAAAGAAATATCTGATTGAACAATACAAGCAGCTACAAAAACATGGAATTATGTCAACAAAAGACATTAAAAGGTCTTGAAATTTGATTTTGGTGCATGTTCCCAAGCAGAATTTCATGGTAATAAGCCCAAACTGCGTTACAAATTAAGTTAAGAGCTTTAAAGGCGTAAAAAAAGGTATGTTAAACATAAGAAACATAATACATTCAGATAGGATCACTGCTTTTAGAGTAATAAACAACTACAATATATCAACAACATTACCCCAGTTAAAGGTAGCTTTGCAACTGTTGTTTTATTTAGCTTTACGCAGAATAAAACAGCTCAAATCACCACGCTCTTATATTAAAGAGTTAAGTTAACATCTGTCTGTTTGTGCTTGAATGAATCAATCCACATCAAACTTCCTCCATGTGTGTTTACAAACCCAGACAACTCATCACTAAGGATAAATGACCCGATGCAACTGGTAAAATTTGCATCATTAAGCCTACAGGCTGGTTACTAGTTTGACTGACACTGGGACTGACTCATACACACTCAAACACATGCAAACACACACCTTTGCACGCACAGTCTCTTTGTTCTCTTCCGTCTGGACCTCAAAGTCCAACAACACTCATAGACAGCTGCAATTAGTGTCTCTATTCTCATGAAATCATCACAAAACAGCTTGTTTTACTCAAAAATCTATCTCGACCACACCTATTTTTTAATAACAATAACTTTATTGATGCCCAAAGGGAAATTCACTTGTCTGGCATCTCATCTATTTGGAAATGTACTAAGTTGTAGTGCATGATGTTGTCACTTTTACTGTAAAAAACTCCTCCATTAACATTACAAATGAGGCAGAAACAGGACCAAAGGTTGAGGGCTACATAAGTTCAGTTGCTCTCACAGAAGCAGAGTTAGCACATGAAAGGATGAAAAGGTTGAGGGGCTTTGACTGGTCTCACGCCAGACTAAGGTTAGCAGGAACCAGGCTTCCTCTGAAAAGCAGCTGACATTTCCCCGGGGAAGAGTTGGGTTGCCTGTCGGCTCGACTGGTAGCTCGCCGTCATTGTGGGATAGATTGGACGCTGGTATTCCGGCTGTCACGATGCTGTCCAGTTTTTCCGTAACTAGAGGTTAAAGAGGTGAAAGATTGAGAGAGAGACACAGGCTTAGGCTAGAGGGCTAAGGGACAATGCTTTGATCATGCTTTTTGCTCATTAAATTACGGTATGATTGTGTGCTAAGTTAGCCTAAGTTGCCCCTAAATATCCAGTTTAGCTAAAGACAAGCTAATTTCAAGCTAGGTTTGCTAAATTTGAGAACTGTGCGTTACATTTAAAACTTGATGCCAATTTTACCAATTTTTTAGGCTAGCTTAGCTCAAAGACTGGTAGCACAAATGAGAAGGCGGCTAGCTCCATCAAAAAAGAAACTATCTTCTATTCAATCTTAATTAGTCCTAAATATTGTATATCTTGCTAGCATGCTACTATACCATCAACAGCATACTCAAATTTACAAATACTTAATAAGACTTTTTAGGTGCTACATGCAGTTAGCCTAGCTGCAAAGTTGTCTCAGTAGCACACCTTTGTAAGCTAACGTAGCATGTCATCCATTCAACTTGACAAACTGTTAATGTTAGCTAAATTCTTGTTAGGAGGGGCTAGGGTTGGTGAGGTATATTTTGCCTAAGCTAACATTTTTCTCCGGCTAACGTAGCTACAATAGCGGTTGCTAGTGGCAATTATCTTAGCATTTTTGATTGTGATAAAGGAAGGAATTTAAATGTCCAGTTTAGCTAAAGACAAGCCAATTTCAAGCTAGGTTTGCCAACATTTTGGAAAATTAATATTATGTTTAAAAATCAACGTGTATTTCACCTCATTTTTAGCCTAGCTTAGCACAAAGACTGGTAGTACAAATAAGAAGACAGCTAGCTCCATCAAAAGCGGAACTATTTATCTTCCAGACACTCTTAATTAATTAGCTTTGTACGACAATGTCATGCACATTCTTATTGCTTCCTATGATTGACTGTTTTTCCAGTCTGCAGAAACAGCACAAGACTTATTTGAGTGGTTAACCAATTTGTATTTGTGTGTGAGATGTGCTGAGAAGTCTGGCATTAGCTAAACCAAAACTAGCTTGTTAAACTATACAGTTAAGTGTTTTAAAACTCACGTTTCATGTTTTTTGGTGGTTTTATTGTAAAGCACATTGAGTTTTACTTTGTATAAAATGTTCTGCTTAAGTTTTTCATTGTTGGAAGGCTCCCCAGGCAGACTTTGCTAACTGCTAAGCTAGGCTAATTATGACTCAGGCAAACTTTGTAGTGAATGTTTAAGGGTTAAAATGATATTGAAGTTCAATTGACCTTGGAAACACTTTTTGACAAAACATTACCACAATTTCTACAGTTAATGCTCCAGATAAGCTACATTTTGGTTGAAATGTATGTTAATTGAAAGTTTTAGCCCTTTTTGTTCCTCTACAGTGACCAATTCAGACGCAGGCACAGACAGGTGGTCTTGTGTAGCTCTGCCGGCAAAACACAGCTCCAACTCTGCCGGGGTGAATGAATGGTGTGATTCCCGCTGGGGCCAGCTGCACTACACATGATCCCACTCATGATACTAAAAGGTGTTTGGGATAAAAGGGTCGAGCAAATTGTTGCATGCAAATTGTAGTAGAGTCTCCGAAGGCCAAGCGTGGCATTCTCTGAGGTGAGGAAGAACACAGATACCTCCCTCTGGGCAAAGGGAGAGTCGTCCTCAATTACTCTATTGAGGTTCCCATGGAAAACAAAGCTGGGGCTCCAACCTTGGCTCTGACACATGCATGCTCTCTTAATAACAGTCCATTGCCACATGTAGCTGCTGCCTTCTCTGAGATTTAAGGAAGTCCAAATGAGGTCGATAGCAGATGCCGTAGAAGGCAAGTTGTAAACAAACCTGGATTTGATCTGGATTCATTCCTTGTGCCAAAGCAGGGTTTGGTTTTAGCTTAAGGCACAGAGGATGCAGGCCGTGTGAGGTCACCGCGGCTGGCTTGACCCTTGCTGACACCGTGGTTGGCTGGTGCCCAAACTCACCAGTGGGTTCTCACATGACTGGAGCAGCAATGTGTTTTAGTAAACCTAAGGCCCTGCTCGCAAGTGGTCCAACATTAAGGGAGCTTAGTATCCTCTGTAAACGGGGGAAGATCTAAGGACACAAACAGTTTAAACAAGATGATGTTAGATGTATGTTAAAAGCATTTATCTGACAAGTGGTTACTTGTTACTGCAGAATCTGGTTGTATGTGCAAAGCGTTGATCAGAAAAACTGATGCTCTGTTAGAGATTAACCTTTTGTGTTTTGAAGGTCCCCATTTTTTGCACCTGTATTTTTATGTGTTCATATTTTGTGAAGCATATAGCAATTTAATATGTAAAATGTATGCTTTATTCAGAATATTATAAGGATTATAGACATAAACAAACAACTTTATGTACAGTACTTTAACAAATATTTTTCCACTATCACATAGACTTCAAGATGTTTACTGACAGAAGTAGGTCACACATTTTTGAATACATTTTGTAAATTAAAATGAAAAAAATATTTTTAAGGTAATGGCTGGTTCAGAATGCCTTTGGGTTTGGATAAATGGTCTAAAATAAGACAATTATGAATTTTACCCAAGAACAGTTTTGCTCTCAGCGACAGAGGGAAGGCTCATAGTGGTTCTTTGGCATGTCTGCAGGTCTGGGATCAGTTTTATACGTCTAAACAGTTGTTAAATAACCTGACAACTGACTTCAGATAAGCTGTTAAGAGTCACCGCCTATTTTTAACTTCAATAAAACTCTAAACGGCACTACTGGTTGGAGCTATTGACGCAAAGCACTAATATCCTCTAGCGATTGGCTCTGGCTCCTGTCACAGAACGTCAGTCAAAATGACAAGCCAATCGGAGCCCGCGTCTGGCTCTTTGTTCCTCCCGTTTGGGTTGTGACGCAGAGGGTCATGTGTTGTTTGTGCTCTGGCCCGTAGAGATGTGTACAGGAGGAGAAGGGAACGGATTGCTAACCGAGCTAGCCGGATCCTCCCGATTATAGAAACACGGCTGAACGTGGTCATGTTGCACACGGTAGGCTTCATTTCGTGATAAAAGCCCGCTTTGGATTACCTGCCTCGCTGCTAAACGGGCAAACGGACTTGTTTTTTTAACGGAATAACAAAGCCGGTTCGTGAGGATTGCAAATCTGAGCCGAGCGAGTCAACGTTAGCTGGCCTAGCCGGACTCGGGAGCTCGTCTCCCAAAACAAGAATGGGGTCTAGGTCCACTCGGATTAGCTTGCTAGTAAAGTGACCTTTGATTGTATTCTTTGATGGCGAATTTCACGAATTACCAGGAAGGTAAGGCTGCGATGTTGATGGTGGAGACGCAGCAGAGGGACGTGGGGACGAAATCTGCGGCCGTTGCCACCGCAAACGGGGACGGCTCGGTCGGGGAACCCCCTTCCCCGTTAATTAATATCAGCGGCGGTGCAGGGGGAGGAGGAGGCGGCTCTCGTTTCCATCTACCGCCCTCCAACCACCTTCACCATCAACACCTCAGCCACCATCAACAGCAGCACCACCACTACCAGCTGGCACCGCAGCAGCAGCATCTTTCCGGGGAAAACATCGCAGAGTCTCCGGGCAGGAAAGCCTCCTCTTCGGTTCTCAGCCAGGTACACGCCGCCGAGGACCCCGCCGCTTCTTCTGCCGCTTGCAGCAGCAGCAGCAGCAGCCATGTATACGCGGCTGTGAATGTCGCAAATACCTCGGACGCTGTGGACGATATCCGCAAATGTGGCTATTTAAGAAAGCAGAAACATGGACATAAGAGGTTTTTCGTGCTCCGGGCGGCCAGCCACCTCGGGCCAAGCCGTCTTGAGTACTACGACAGCGAGAAGAAATTCAGGAACAGCCTGCGCTCTGCTGCCGCGGCCGCCGCCAGCGGTGGAGCGGTCGCCCCTTCTCCCCCGAAAAGGGTTATTTACCTCTACCAATGCTTCACAGTGAACAAAAGGGCGGATTCCAAAAACAAACACCTCATTGCCCTTTATACTAAGGACGAGTATTTTGCTATTGTGGCTGAAAACGAGCAGGAGCAAGAGGACTGGTACGTAGCTGTCAGTGAGTTAATGAGTGAGGGTAAAAAAGGGCACTTGGATTCAGATGATTTAGATGATGGATATGGTACTGTAACTCCTGGTACTGTGTTTAAAGAGGTGTGGCAGGTGAATGTGAAACCTAAAGGACTGGGTCAAACTAAAAACCTCACAGGTGTTTACCGGCTTTGCCTCTCAACTAAAACAATACACCTCGTAAAGTTAAACTCTGAAACCCCCTGTGTTAACCTCCAGCTGATGAATATCAGACGTTGTGGACACTCGGAAAGCTTTTTTTTCATCGAGGTGGGTCGCTCCTCCTCTATCGGGCCAGGGGAGATATGGATGCAGGTGGATGATTCTGTCGTGGCCCAAAACATGCATGAGACCATCTTGGAGACAATGAAAGCCCTAAAAGCTTTTGCAGAGTTCAGACCAAGGAGTAAGAGCCAGTCATCAGGCTCCAACCCTATGCCGTTTATCACAACGCGGCGCCACCTGGGCAACCTGCCGCCAAGCCAGACAGGGCTACAGCGGCGGTCGAGGACAGAGTCAGTCGTCGGGACGCCGCCTTCAAGTAAAAGCTCCGGCGCTAGTGGTTATCGTTTCAGGACGTCCAGCGAGGGTGAGGGGACAATGAACCGGCCATTCCGCTCCGCCACAGGAAGCCTGGTTCACCTTAACTCAGCCCGTGCCCATCATGGTCGCCAGGATGGAGCAGGTAGCAGCGGAGGAGGTGGTGTCGCTACAGGAAATGCTGGCACAAGTACAGGCAGCGGACGCTACATGAGAGCTATCCCAGGCACGTCATCCACCTACCACGCCCGCTCCGCCTCGCTGCCGGTCTCCCACTTCCCCTCCACCACCAGTCCAGTGAGCGTCTCATCCAGCAGCGGCCACGGCTCTGTCTCCGACACGCTCACCCGCCCTTCAAGCGCCTCGATATGTGGCTCGCCATCTGACGGCGGCTTCAACTCATCAGACGAGTACGGCTCCAGTCCTGGTGACTTTCGGTACTTCCGGGTGCGGAGTAATACACCCGACTCGCTGGGCAACACCCCACCAATCAGAGAAGAGAACTGTCTCAATGATTACATGGCCATGGGCTGGAACCGGGAGGTCTTCGGCACCAGCTCTGGTAACAACAGCGGAGCTGACACACCAAGGGATGAGAGCACATCAACAACAGAGGATGAACGCCTGTCTTCTTCATCATCATCACTGAGGAGGAGGACTCACTCTTTCTCTAGACCCCCTGGTGGTGCAACTGGTGGCTCTGGAGTGGCAGTTTACCAGAAAATGACCCAAACCAACTTCTCCTTGGATGAGGGGTCTGATATAGTTTTACCATTTGGGAGTGGGCTGCTACGTGGTGGGCCGTCCTCCTCCTCTTCCTCCCTCCGCTCTGATTACAGCTCCTGCTCCGAGCACAGCCAGCAGAGCCGTCCCTCCACGCTCTCACGTACAGAAGCCAGCGGTGAGCGCCCGCCTGTTTCATCCTCATCCTCTGCCAAGGAAGACAGCGGCTACATGCCTATGTTGTGCGGTGTGGCTGCTTCGCCTAGGGACACTCCCCCCGACTACATGCCTATGCAACCCAGCTCTTACACCCATCCCATCTCCCACTCACCCCAGTTTCACAGTCCGGCTTTAGGCCCCCGCTCAGCCCACCACCAGCCCCAACTCCAATCGCAATCCTCCACTGACTCTCATGGCTACATGATGATGCTCCCAGGGGGCAGTGGCAGCTCCCCTTCCCCTGGTCAGGCCTCCCCCAGCCCTCACAGCAGCTCCAGCATGGCAGGTGCCAGCGGGACGGACAGTATAGCAGAGAGACCCGAGAACGGGGAATATATGGACATGTCGTACAGCAGCAGCGGAGGGCGCAAGCTCTCAAATGAAGGGTATTACACACCTGGCACACCTGAGGGCACCCCAAAGTCTTACAGCCCTTATTTCTCCCTCCCTCGCTCCTACAAGGCCCCCACAAGAGAGAGAGATGAGAAAGAATATGGGGAGTATGTTCCTATGAGTTCTCCTGCCAAACCAGTCTTTTCATCAGTTGCCACAGCTTCCATGTCCACACCAGAGAAGAGGGGTGGGGGGAGTAGTAGCACCTCCACTCCCTCTCACCCACCCCCGCCTTACGGAGCTCACCATACGACTGCAGCAATGGCCGACAGACGTGTCGTGAGGCCCACCCGCCTCCCTTTAGGCAGGAGAAGTTTTCATGGCCCTCTGCGGGTTAGTGAACCCTCCACAGCGTCTGCAGGTACTTCCACCTCTGTCCCCGCCACTGTCAGCTCATCAGAGGGGCCCTCCAGCCCTGGAGAGTATATCAACATTGAGTTTGGGGATCACTACCCTCACCAACAACAGCCCCCCGCCTATCCTCTCTCAGCTGAAGATGAAGAGCCTTCCTTAGGGTCCAGCGACCCACGTCACTCCCCTCCTCAGCCCCAAACTCACCAGGACTATATGAGTGTGGAGGTAGGGGCGGACCAGCATGACAGCACTGGATGTCTAGGTAAAAACCAGTCCCCCAGACCCAGCCTTGTAGCCCCCTGGAACCCACCCAGCTACATCAGACCCCTGGCTAGCAATCCTGGGGCGCTGGCCTCCCCTGGAGTCCCCGCAGGAGGTCACTGGAGGTCAATGGGAGATGACTACACGGACATGACGTTCAACCTCAGCAGAGGTGAGAGGACGCAAACAAGTCCCACGGCCATGCTGCAACATCTCTGTGTGATAGAGGGACGTTACGGCCACACCCCTTCTGCCTCTTCCTCATCCATTTCCCCTCCTCTTCCTCCGTTGAGCCCTGGCAGGGCGCCGACACACCAGCCGGAACCCAAGGTGGTTCGGGCCGACCCTCAAGGCAGGAGGAGACACAGCTCTGAGACATTCTCCTCCACCTCCTCCTCTAATTCAACTCCCTCTGGAGGAGGCCCATCATCCTCCTCTACCCACCCCTCGCAGGTCAACCCCTCTGCCCCCAATGGATCTTACCTACAGGAGGGTCAGGCTTCCAGGTGGGCCAGCTCAGCGTCTTTTGACAGCGTGTGGGTGTCCGTGGAGGGTCTGGGGGATTCTCCGGCCCACCACGCTCCGACAAGAGCGCAGGAGATGGGCTCGGCCTCCGGGACATCAGCATCCTCCTCCTCCACGGGGGCTGGAGCAGGTCGAATGTGCAGGAACATGTCTGTGGGCTACCAGAACGGCCTGAACTACATTGCCTTGGAGCTGAGGGAGGACGGGAGTAACACAGGAGCCATTGCGACGGTAGCCGGTAGCAGCAACGGGAGCTCGACGGCGGCGGTGGCAACGGCGGGGACGGTGCCTCTGCCGGAGAACGGAGCCTACGCCAGTATAGACTTCACCAAATCTGATGGAGTCACCACGACAAGCAAGGGTGAGTAAATAAAAGTTTATGTTTCAGGTTGGGAAGTTTTGTTTATCTTCTGTGTCTCTTTTTCTATTTTCCTATTCATATAAGTCGGGAAAATTGGTTGACTTGCACAGCCACAGCAGCGAGCCAAAGTGTGGAAAAACATACTTCCTTGCCTTGTGTGTGCACATGAAAATAAGCTTTCATGTGTGAGTAAAGAGAATCAGTGTTACAGATATTTTTTTCCTCACTGAAATCCAAAATAACCCTAAGTGCTGTGTGCTATTATTAGTCGCATTATATCAATTTGCAGCTCCTCTAGTGAATCTATTTTGGATCAAGCCTCTGTGATCTTGACAAGGCTGCGTTCAGGCGCTCCGAGCGAGCAGCCAGCCGTCGTCTTTGAAGGCATCTGTCCAGGGAACTGAAGTCTAGTCTATAACAGAGCTGGTACAGGAAGTGGCACCAATATGCGGTTCATCTTGAGGTCTGCGTGTGTGTTGTGTGTGAGCAGACTGGGGAGACAATTAGCTCGCTGAATGAACCGAGGTTTATCTGAGGTCAAGTGCAGACTGAATCGCCCAAAAAAGGCCCTGACTTCCTGTCTTTGTAGCTGGTGCTGTCTGTCTGTGCCTGTCTGTGCACGTGCCGCTGTTTTCTTTGTGTCAGCATGTGTGTGCAGAGTGTACTAATGTGTGGGTGTGTGTGTGTGTGTGTGTTCTGACAGGCTTTTGTCTGCTGCGAGGCTGTCACTTGAGACACTTTGCCACATCTTTGAAATAATATATTTATGTGTACAAAACATGGATGAGTGCAGTGCCAGCAGGAGCAGTTAGTATGATGGCAAAACACATTAAACACAACACAGAGCCGTTACTTCTTCTTCTGTTGTTGTTGAGATTTTAAAGGCTTTGCTTGAGTAGTCAAGTTTGAGGCCATAGTTTGCAGGGCTGCTACTAACCTTTATTTTTATCCCTGATTAATCTGCACATAATCTTCTTAGTAACACATCTGAAAAATGCTAAATCACAGTTTCCCAGAACCCAAGTTAACTACTGCAAACAGTCTAAACCCTGAAAAACATTCAAGTTATGTTCACTTTAGACAAAGAAAAGCAGATTCTAGGAGCTGTTATGAACAAATGTTTGACATGTTTTTTAAAAAGCATGTTTAGGGCTGGTTGTCAACTATTAAATTAATAAATTCCAGCTGCCTGAATGTGAATATTTCGTCTTTATTTCCCCCTCTATGACAGTAACCTGAATTTATTGTGTTGTGGGCAAAACAAAACGTGTGTAGATGTAATTTTGAGCTTCGAGAAACAGTTTTCATCATATTCTGACATTTTACAGACCAAAGAAGTAATTAAGAAAATATTCGACAGATTATTTAACAATGAAAATGATTATTTGAGTATCACTTTATTATCAAAAAGGTGCATATAAGTGCTAAGTTTATTAACTAATGGAATAATAAACTGGCCGTTTCTCAGCTTGGATAGTTTTAATGTAGTAGGCCAACACTTGATTAATCAGAACACTGTTACATCTGATTTTAGGTACAAACAATAACAGCTCTTAAATTGTGTTTCTCTGGGGAGCATTCAATTAAACCAAAATCTTCACTTCAATACAAAAACGTTATTGCAGAATTTGCAGAAACTTGTACAACAATTACGTCACAAGATCTGTATTATGTTAGAAGTATATTAGCACTATTATTTACTACATACAGCACACTTCTCATAAATATTTCCTGCTGTTTCCTGACTAATTTCCTGTTTCCTCTGCTGTGTAGTACGCCACAGGCCATGTGGATAACTTCCTCTATGACAGGATGTGTAACTTTGTCTTGTGATATCAGTATATGAATGAATGAAAGAGTGTTTGTTAGTGTGTTTGAATGAAGTTATAGCTTGTTGTAGTTAAGATATAGATTTTAAAAGTTTATATCTTTCTCCACAATAAAACAGAACCCCAGAGTTTTCTAACTAATACAGACTCAGAAATGTTTAAAAGTCTCCAGTCGAATAGTGAGGAACTAAGTAAAAGCATTAAAGGGACTAAATGTAGCAAAAGCAAACGCACGTCTTCGGATGATAAAACATGACTTACCGTAAAGTCGCAGTCTGTTTTTGGGGCTATCCTAGAGGGGAAAAGGTTTTCTACAGCTATTTATTAATAAAATACAAGTTATTTTTACACTATTTCAATTTATTTTAGTTGAAAACACATTAAAAACACACACAAATTACAGCCTACCATCTGTTTTCATCATGTCTAGTTAGCTAGCCGGTGCGGTAGTTGAGCTCAGCCTACGGTAACTTTGATTGCTGCGAGGATGGCGGCTGCACTGGCGATCACGGCGGCGAATGTATGTGACGAAGCTTTAGCTAGATTATAGCGCTATCGTCTGGGTAAAATACACAATAACACAATAAAATACCTCTTTGGTATATTTGTTGCACTGTTGTTTAGGGCGCAGTCCACTTTTTAGATTGAAAAAAAAGTATTTAAAGTGTGTGCTATACCAAATTTTATGGTACTTCAGATATTTACTTTCTACACAATAAAACAAACAGAAGTGTTTTTAAAAAATAAATGATAAAAGGTTGAAAAATACACAAAAAAATACGCATTTTAGAAATAAAACAACGTAAATACAGATTTTTCTTTGACATGTTTTCCACATGTTGCATGATACTTTAAATCGACCCCTTTTGTTCAGCAGCTGTGCATGCTCCTGCAGCTTTAATGCAAAGCACTACGTTCGTTCATGTACTCCAGACTCAGATGTGTGTGTGTGAGACGTTTACTGCTGAGGTCAGGTCTACAGTGGGTGTCGTTAGACGGCGTGTTCGGATCAAGAGGATGAAAAAGAGGATGTTTTGCACTTCCTCTTTGATCACCTCCTCTCCTCTTTCACCCACTCGTCGTCCTCTCCTCCCGATTCTCCGCTCGCTCCCTCCCCGAATCCTCGCTTTCCTCTGTCTCGCTCCGTGTGCAGGAGCATGAGTCAGGATTGTCTGCGAGCGCGGACTGACTCATTTGTTTATCGTGGTGCCGAACGCAGATGAAAGCGTGTGTGTGTGTGTGTGTCTGTGTCTGAATGTGTGCTCGCTAGAAGAGATCAACTGGCACTCAGAGCGCTAAAACACATCCTATTGTGTGTGTTTGTCCGTCTGTCTGTGGGTACTTTTGTTCCCAATATAAGCCTTTGTGTTTGTGTGTGTGTGTGTGTGTGTGTGTGTGTGTGTGTGTTTAATTCATGTAGGTTCAAGGTAGCGTTCAGAAATGTTAAGTTAAACCAGGCCAAAAAACATTGAGTGCAGCAGCATGATCAGTCGTAAGTCCGTCTGTGTTGGTGTGTTTACAGTTTAAGCTCTGCAGCTAGGCAGGTAGGTGTGTGTGTGTGTGTGTGTGTGTGTGTGTGTGTGTGTGTGTGTGTGTGTGTGTGTGTGTGTGTGTGTGTGTGTGTACGCGCTGAGTCATGGCAGGCGGCCCTTTGATGTGGCGCTGTAATTGCGGCGGCGGCGTGTCAAGGCACACAGCGGGGCCGGGAGGAAACGCATCATCATCACTCAGGAATGCACTTCCTCTCAGCTGCGGTGTTGAGCTGATACAGAAACACCTGGATCCCTGACCCAGAGAAGGGGAGGAGAGGGGGGAGACGAGCTCTGTCCAGCTGTCAAGGAAACTTCTACATATAAATATTAAATTAAACATGAATCAGGAGTTCACATCACCTGGGTTACGAGACAAACAGACCTCCTAAAACAAGGAGATCACCTTTTCTTTGAAGTTGCGGTTTGTCTTTTACCTTGGAAACAGTTGCTGTTGTTGTCATCCATCTTTACATATAAGGTGTTCGGGCTGCATCCAAAGATTGTCTTCATTATTTCCCAATAATCAATCAACTTATCCACTCACAGACATGTTTTTCTTTAAGATGATAAAAGAGAATTCAGTTGTTTTGCATGCGCAGCTCTCAGCAGAGATGGCTCACCCCTCAGCAAACTCGGCTCCAGGAAACAATGTTATGTTCGTGCACAGAAAGAAAAATGTGGTGACGTAACCAACTTATTATCGACAATTAAATTCCATGGTAACTGTTTTTTTCCGCATGTTTTTTAAGCTGTAGAACATCTTTAGTTGGCCTGAAAATTTAATTTTGCACATGCAGGAAGTAGCACTGGTGCTCCTAGTTAGAGGCGACAGGATTGGTTAATTGACAAATCAATTCATATTTCTTCTGTAGCGCTGTAATACCAAAGGTTGTCTTGTTTCCAGTTACTCATCAAGGTTGTGTTTAAGGTTTGAGCTTAGGTGGGTCCTCGTGTTTATTATAACAGGGAGTCTTTGCGTTACGCTTCCCAGAAAACGGTTAAACCGCCAGCGGCCGATGCAACACCATCGCGTCCTGAAACTTGTAAAGTCTGGGAGCATTTCAGCCTCAACGCTGCAAAGAAAAGTATCGCCTGCAGGATTTGCAAAGAGGACCTTGCTTATCACGGGAGGGCGGCGCTAATGCACGAGCATTTGAAGAGAAGGCATGATGGACTTGTGTCCTTGATTTGCACAAGCAATTGTGCAATTCATTATCTGCTTAGTTGATTAATCGTTTGTATAATGACTAGTCGGTTATTCAAATAGTCGTTATGCAGCCCTAATCATGCTAAATATTTCCTGGTCAAGACTTTTAAAAGGTTTAAAAGCAGTTTTTATTTTTAAGGCTGCATAAAAGATGCAAGACAATAAACACTCCTCTAGTGTTTTCGTCATTGTGATACAGCCCTAATGGATTAAAGGGTGACGACAGGAGGATTATGGGAAATAGCCCACCCTCAGCGTCGTTTGGTCAGGTGGATATAAGATGTCCAAAGGGTTAAAGTCGGGTCAGGAGAGGAAGTCGTTGACTTAAACGGCTCGGAGACCGTAGTTTTTTAGATGTAAGTGACAGCGGTGGGAACCTGCCCTTTTCCTCCCCTCACCTCCCCCTCTGTCCCTCCCCGGGACAGGGGGGGAGGAGGGGGAGAGAGGGGGGGAAAAGAAGGGTTAGGCAGAGTGTGAGAGAAGATGGTACGAGGCTGCCCTTTCCTCCCTCGTTCCCACCTCAGCGGTCTATATTTACAGCTCTATTTCCAGTCTGACATGAATTTATGGGCCGGTCGGAGGCATGCTCGTAACAGGACCCCCCCTCTTTCTGCATGCAGAGGACCCTCTCTCTTAAATAGCCAGATACATGTATATACCCACAGATGTTAGAATTATTAACCATCATGCATGCACGCAGAGCACTTTAGCCTCCAAGCAGCCGTTCGGGCTGTCACAGGAGAGTATTTGCAGCTCTCTTAAAGCCCAGAAGGTCAAAATTTTGGGCGTTTTTTTTTTGTCGTTTCGCAAATAAATACCTTCCACGTCTTAATTCAAAGCGCTGACATGCTAAGGGTGCTTTTAGCATGGGTGGCCCACCCTGACGAGCATGGGAATCTATAAACCTGCTAGCGTTGGTGTCCATTGGGCTTTAACAAGGAATTGATCCCTCAACCTGTTGGACGTGTCGGCGCCAGCAGCATTCCCATTGGTCGATGAATTCCTGGAGTTTTAGAGAATTTAAAGAGGTGTTTCCCAGAGGTTTATGTTTCAACTTAGAGCTTAACTTTTTCTTTTTCAAGGAAGTTTTGGGAACTTTTTGGAAGAATTCAAAGATTATGAGAAGCTTAACATTTCTTCTTTTTTTGCTTTTCAAGGAAGTTTTGGTCACTTCTGTGAAGAGTTTAAGGATTATGGTTGACTATGCAGTTGAGCTGAAATTGGTTGTATTGATTGAAAATCATCTGCAGTTGTTTTGTTGATTTAAAGTGATAATCTCGAAGCTTTTCATTTAAATAAAGTCTGTTAAGTCACTATCTATCGAGGTAACACAATGGTGATTGAGCCTGTGAAAGCCTTTGCATTTAGCATTTTACATTTTACAGTATTACAGACTGGGTGTCTGGTGCGACTTGCAAAGTAAAAATCACAAGCGGCGCCCAGTTAGTGACGCGTTTTCCATCACCCAGCAGTGGTTGGTCTGCCAGAGAGGGTAGGCGGAGCTAAGCGGCTGCTTTTCCGCTCTCTGCAAGTGTTGCGAGTAAACAGTAATCTACTATGGCTGAACAAACAAAGAAAAGATGGATGACTACAGATACAACTTCAAAAAGAAGTGAAAATCCAAAGACAAAGGACAAATTGGACGCTCAGATGAAGGCAAACAGTCTAAAAAGGAAAGCGACCGTCAGCGAGGAAAATCAAGAGTTACAACCGGAGCCGACCGTGGACGTCACACATGCAACACTGTCTGGATATCTGGGAAGTGTGCGCCCGTAATTACCGTTTATCACCATAGGTGCCGCCAAAGAGAACGAAACTCTTTGAGAGAACGAAGATCTTCAATTCACTAATAAGTCCTAGACCCACATTTTTTGCTTCAAATTTTTACTTTGTCCAACAGACAGTACAACTGGATAGCGAAGCTGGAAACGGCAAAAAATGTGCTTGAAAAGTTTGCTTGAAAAATTACTCAAAGGATTCAGTTATCTAAATAGTTGCCGTTTCCTTTACCTTCAATCCTTTCATCTAATTTTCTGACATATTCTAGACCAAACAATTGATTTATCAAGCGATAATGTATCGTGAGCGGGTTTAGGCTTGATATGATTACACTTAGTGCTCCAGATTCTGTGATTAGAGCTGCATCCCTAGCAACAGTCTGTTCTTCATAGCAACGGTCCGTTATCGAGAAATAGCAGACCTCGGAATGCCGTGATTAACCAATCAGAATCAAGTGTTTCACACAGCCGTGTAATAAGCAAAATTATAATAATAGTGCTTTTTTGAGTTCCTAAAGAAACTTTATCAGAGCTTTAAAAATGCTTCAACTTTTCTGAGCATTTCATATTTATTATTAAGTAAATTTCCTTTTAAAAGTTTTTCAAATCATTCAACTAAAGTTAATGACTGAGCTCTACAGCAGCTGTGAGTAGTGTGTCTGCCGCCCTGCAGTGCTTACTCAGAGGGACATGTTGTGTCTCATCAGTAATAAATGGACCTAAACACTGTCAGCTATGTGCTCTCACTGTTCCCGGAGGTTTTAGTGACTCTGAAGTGTACATTTCAAAGGTGGTCCTCCTGAGCATTACTCAACCACTGAGGCTCCCTCTGAAACATGCAGGAATTCTCATTTCTTCTTTACGTCTCTCCGGCCTTCGTGTTTCTTCTTCTACTCCTGTTTTACACGCCGTAATGATAAAGCAGAGTTTTACTACGGGCCCCCGTAGACTTACAGGAATGTGACATTGGAGAACTTTATTAGACTGTTTGTGTGAATGAAAACGGCAACTTTTTAACAAACCTTTTGTTTGTTTATCTTTATGTTTGCATCATTAATTTTCTACGAAAGAAACTAAGAATTTCTCTGACATTAAAGTCACAAATTTGCCAGAAAAACTCGGAAAACGTTTTGTCAAGGAACCACATTTCCTCTCACTATCACACATCACGCCTGGATTTAGCCCAGAATCACTAATTTATGATTTCATAATCTCATAAATTAGCTAGTTATTGTCTCACAAATTTGCCATTTTTTTCTGGCAAATTTTCCACTTTTATCACAAAAATATCCGAATTTTTTTTCTGGCAAATTTTTGACTTTAATCACAGAATTTTCAAGTTTTTGTCGGAATTTTACTCTCCTCCTCCGGCTTCTGTTTTTTTTCTCTTTTTTCTTAATTTTGGCCCTAATATGCCGTCATACTGATGCAAAGTCATTTTCACATTTCAATAAATAATTTACTTTAAATACAATTAAAATAGATTCGTGAAGAATTCATCTTTTAACTTTCTCTTTGTTGAAATGTGGCTTTTTCGTGGCATCAATTTTACGGTTCAGTTAAAGCTCCTGTGAGGAACTTTCGGTCTGTGTTGATTTTGGCGCCCCCTGTGGACAAATCTGTACCTCTTATCTCTTTGCTGATTTTGTCCTGTACATGCTGAAGTGGTGGTTTAAAAAAAAATCTCATCCTGCTTTCTTTAACAGACGTATGTACAGTATAACTCACTTTAAATTTGTAGGAATTTGAAATAATAAGTTAGCCAAAAAACAAAACAATAGTATAAAGAGGCCAAACAGAAGAAAGTAGCACCTCAGTCTTTAACTGTAGGGACATAATATCAGAGAACGTCTCAGTCTTCTCCCGACAGCAGGACGAGTTGGAAATGAGGGGAGATTGTCCTCTAATCGATTACAGACGGCATCATTCTCTCTGACACGTACAGAAATACAAAATAAACCAGATGTGATTAAATGACCTCAAGACGTTCCTGAGATCGTGTTCACAAGAACAGACTCATGAGCTCACAGTGACCCTGACCTTTGACCAAAACCTAGCAAGTTCATATCTGAGTCCGAGAGTGGACTTTTGGGACAAATATAAAGATACCCCCCCACACCCCCGCCCCTCTATGTTTTGCTCTTTGGGACCTTAAACCCAGAATATGTGAAATTGTTAAGCTGAACCGTTTAACAAATGCAGATTTGAATGATCAGATTCTCGCCGTCCTTCCTCGATCTGCCCCTAAAAAGGCCGCCGCCTCCAGCTGTCACGCCAGCCCAGTGTCAGGTCAACACGTTACGCTCGCCGTTCACTCCCATGATGCCTTTCATCTGTTGTCCCAGCTGGGTGAGCGGGGTTTAGGGCTTGGGCGTCGGGTCGGGGAGGACAGTCACGGCTCTGAACACCTGCCCGTGTTGCAACGACACAACAAGCTGTTAGCTAATGCAGGTGTTTGGCCAAAAGTGTTTTTATAACCCGATTTTCTGGTGAGTGTGTCTGTGCGCGAGTGTGTGTGTGTGTTTGTGTGTGTTTTGGTGAGGTCAGCTCAGGTCAGTCGGGCTCGTGTCCTCAGAGCGCTGTTTTGATCAAAGTCCGGGACTGCACAGAAACCCAGAGACCTCAGACTCTCTCTCTCTCTGCGCCTCTCTCTCTCTCTCGAGCCGTCTCCCACAAACACAAATTCAACTTCTCTTTATTGTGAGCAGAGTTTACTTGGGTGTTTTTGTCCTACTTTTATTGATCCACCTCTTAAAAGTCTCTCATTAGTTTCAAACGTGGATGTGTTGCACTTTTTAATCCTCAGAATAACTACTGTTGTAATAAATACACTTAGAATATAGGCTTCCTTGGAGATAATGTCACATGTTTTGCTCAAATCAAAGGTCAAAAGTCAACTCCTACACAAGCATCACCACCAATAAGTAACCGAGGCTCCTCTTCCCGTTCTAGCATCTAAATCTAGCATGCGTGGTAGCTCATTTAGCCTATAAGGACTGTTGATTTGATGAAGGATGATGTCACCTAAGTCTACCGATGGTAAATATGTAAAGATTAATACAATGTTATTATTAAATTAGCACCAAGCAGTAGAGATAGACCGATATGTTTTTTTCAGGGCCGATACCGATACCGATTTTTAGTAGTCAAGGAGGCCGATAACCGATATTTGGAGCCGATATTCATTTGCAGTAAAAGTGAAAATATTGGCGTCAAAATTTTGAATAATACAAACTCCAACACTTAACTTTGTTTAAATGCCTTTAAGCATATGTGTATTAAACAAACAAACAAAAAGCGCAGGGAGTTCCCCGGGTCAGCAGCATCTCTTATAAAGTTAACTGAAAATGTAAATAAATAAATAAATAACTTCCTGAAGTTTTATTAAGTAAATAAAAGTAAAATTTGCAAAGAAATGAACTTTTTCTTCTCTCCGCCGTGTGTGTGAGCACTCTGCACTCTTATCGGCCGTCGGATAAAAAAATTTTTTTTTTTTTTTTAAAAGGCCGATGCCGATATGCGTCAAAATACCGAATATCGGCGCCGATAATCGGTCGATCCTTACCAAGCAGGCATGCTGAGCAGACTTTATCTTTGACTTAAAAGAAAGCTGTACTCTGTTTCTACCCTTTTGTTTACAGTTAAACTGTTAGCTACAACTAAATAGCTGTTTTACATAATGTACGATTATCAAGGAGAAACCATTTATTGCAAACTAATCATTACAATCTCCTGGATTCGCCTGTAATATAACCAACAATGGACGCTAATTTCTCTCTAAGGATCGGACATGTTTTGAAGTTTTCCCCCAAAGTATGATTGGATTTTGTTTTATTTTGGCGTGCGCAGGAAGTGTTGCTCCTCCTCTACCTCTCGTTGTCAGCAGACCTGGTTTGGGCTGCTAGCTTCGTCTGTATCTCGTTAACGTCTCTCTTTGAAGCAGATGTGCAGTTGTTGATGCACTTTCCTCTGTCTTTGGATCTAATTAGGTCGGATTAGGTTGTTTAAACCGCGCTGAGCCCGTGTACCGTCACTCCTCTTCTCTATCAGTCCGTCCGTCCATCCATCCCTCCATCCGCGTGGCTGACAAACAGAGCAGCAGCATTCCAGCAGTGCCCCCTGTCAAAGCATCTGTATTGTGGCGTGCTGCTCGTATTGTTGTGTCAGACAAAGCCTCGCTCTCAGTGGAATAACCCAGCTGGACGGCGGCCATCGGCAGGGTCATTCAGGGCCGCTGGGCCGCATCACAACAGCCGACCTGACAGCCCGAGGCCCGGACACGATAGCAGGCCAGGAAACAAACTTTATGTGTGTGTTTGTGTCTGCTGGCAGCCGGCTGGATCCAAAGTTCAACGGCCACGCTCACTTATTTACTAGACAAACAGATTTTTTTTTTTTTTTACAGGCGAGTAGTTTGAGCCAAACTTGGTCAGAAAAGCTTTCAGGGAACACAGCTCACTAACTGTTGTACAAAAGCCTAAATACCTCTAAGTCGTTAGGCTATTTCTGTGTTAGATAACCTCTAAGACATGTTATTCTCTTTGTTTACAGCAGTGTAGAGTTTGTTGTTGTTGCCTTGAGTTGACCTTGAAAAACTTCTCCTGGATTTCAACATGTTCAGACATTAGAAACTTTATTTTTCTTCGTTCTTGTAAACTTCCTCAATGCAGGACTTCATTAACCCTCAGAAAAAGACTCTAAAATCCAAAGTTTTTCACTCTTCCGCAGCAGGGTAAGGGTTAGTCCAAACCCAGACAGATTCCAGTCAAAATTAGTCAGAACCACTCGGCTTCAAAATGTCCAAAACAACTAATATTGTCAGTCCAAACCACTGTCAGTCAACTGGCCACATTCCGCTTTCTTTGTGTCTGGGTCAAATAGTTTTCAACCGGCCGCAGTAGCTGTCACTTTGAGGAATACTTCTTGTTTTTACAGCAGAAACTTCCAGAATCTTTGGAAGTCATTATTCTTGGGATTTATTTCACTGTATAACATCAGAAAATATTGAAAGTGCTCTTTACTCTTCACGATCACCTTCCTTAAGAAAAAGAAAAACAGCAGTTTGGAAGTGGAAACTAATAAATGTTAAAAATTTCCCTTGAAATACAACCTTTACATGGATACAACTGCCAAAATAGTTGCTTTTCTTAAATGTCCAGATCATTTTCTGTTAAAAAAAAGACAGGTAGGGGGCGCTTGTTTAGCTCATTTGGTAGAGCAGGCGGTCCATGTATAGCGGCTACAGTCCTCGACGCACTGATTGCAGGCTCGACTCCCGGTCTGCCGATCATTTATCTCCCCATATTTGCTGTCTCTCTTCAGCTGTCCTGTCAAATAAAGGCAATAGCCAAAAAATTGAATAACTTGTAAATATAAATATAAATCAGATGATTCACATCTGAAGCTGAACAGATACAGTAAATAAACAGGCAAATATTGTCGCCTGACAGCGGCTTTTATCCTCTTTTCTTTTCGTACATGTATAATTTATTTTTATTTAATTAAACAATTCTTAACTTTGGACTATGAGGTTGTAGGTTAAAAATAGTAAAGATAGTGTTTGCGTTTGTTCAAGGATCAAAGCGATGATCTTTTCTGAGTGTATTTCTGCCTTACCTTAAGCTGCACTTAACTTTTTCTACATATTTTTTAACTTCAAAGTTTATTGTTTACCTTTTTTTTTTAACTCTTTCAGTACACACATGTTTCAAAAAGAGTTTAACCTAATCTGAGAAATGATAGATTTTTGCTCACCTGTATTTAGACTTGTGAAAAAGAGAATAAGTAAAGAATAGAAAATACTATTGTCTACTTTTTGCATGCAAAAGGCATGAATGTCTTTGACTTGCGTGTGCAGTAAGTGTGGTATAAAAAGTCAATAAATTCATATATAAAGTGTTGACTGTGTGTGCGAGCTGACTCTTGTTATAGATTTTGTAGAACATGTCTAATATCAGTTATTATATTGCCACCTGTTTATGTTTTACATGATCAAATATCAGTGAATCAACTCCCAAACATCCCAACCTGATGTTGACTGTTTTCATTTCGAAGATGTTTTCCTTACTAATGATCCGTCTTCTCTCTCTCTCTCTCTCTCTCAGACTGAGCGACGAGACGATAGAGGTTCCCCACCCTCCTCCTTCTCCTCCTCCTCATCTCTCCGCTCTGGGTACTTGACTCTGCCTGTGACCTTTAGCCTCCCCACCACCACCGGTGACCTCTGACCTCTTCACCCAGACTGAGAAGCCGCTCCCTTCTGGATGCAGAAAACAACAACAACAACAACATCAAAACAGATGACAAAAACGCTTGCAGTTTTTTTATTTTTAAGTGTATTTCATTTTTTTATTTTGTTTGTGTTTTATATGCATATCTTGTCCTGTTTTTTTAATTTCTCCCTCTCACAATCGATGCTGCCAGTTTGCGCTGCTTTTTTCCTCCCTCATGTTCAAAAGACTTACTCGAAGAGGGGGCGTCAACAGAACCCTAGATGGTCTTATTATCAGATGCTTCTCCGTACGGTATTAAAAAGGGAGGCTGGATTACTAAGCAAAGGCATTATGGTACAGACTTGGAAACTTTTATATTGAATTAATTTAAACTATTATTTTGTATCTTTTATTATAATTTTTTTACCCCATGCATAATCCATCCACAATACGGTACCGAACAGTAATTACAATGTTGACAAAGCTGAATAAGAAATGTTTTTCTGAATGGATTAAACCCTAAAATGGTACAAGCGCGTGGCTGGATCCAATTCAACCCCTGAGTCAACAGGTGTTGCACAAGTAACCCTGCCTTTTCTCATATCTGTCTTAGTAAGGTACGACACAGTACCAGACCAGCCCCCTTTGGATTACAATTTTGCCCCTTGCCTAAGTGGGCCAGTTTTGAAATACAACTGGGGAAAACAGAGCTCCGGTACTGGGCCACTTATGCAGTGGGTAACCCTAAGGCATTACTCTCCTAATATTCTGTAGCACATATTATTTATTCGTTATAGGTACAATTATTCCGGTACATTTCTTTTTCTGACGGTACTCCGCAGGGCGAAGGGAAGAACACAAGCCACTAATCGAATGCTGGAAAGTTTTACCTGTCTTATTCTGCCTCCCCTTCAAGCAGCTTTGTTAGACTGATGTGTTTAAAGGAATAGTTTGACATTTTGCGCTTTTTTGCCAAGAGTGAGACGAGAAGATTGATACCTTACATGTGGGTCTGCTAAATATGAAGCTATAGCTAGCAACCGGTTGGCTTAGCTTAGCTTAGCTTAGCTTAGCATAAAGACTGAAAGCATTCTTAAACATAAGGCATAACTCTACTCATTCTGTAGCACATAATATTTATTTGTTTTAGGTACAATTATTACGGTACATTTCTTTTTCTGATGGTACTCAGCAGGGCAAGGGGAAGAACACAGGCCACTCATCGAATGCTGGAAAGTTTTATTTATCTTAAGTCTGCCTCCTCTTCAAGCAGCTTTGTTAGACTGATGTGTTTAAAGGAATAGTTTGACATTTTGTGCTTTTTTGCCGAGAGAGGCGAGAAGTTTGATACCTGACATGAGGGCCTGCTAAATATGAAGCTATAGCTAGTAAATGTTTGGCTTAGCTTAGCATAAAAACTGTAAGCAGGGGTAGCCAGCAAGTCTGGCTGCATCTAAAGTTCAAAACCGACATATGACATGTTTCTTATCAAGCTTTAGGGTAGCTGATGGGTGGATTTTTTAGACATACATGGGCTACTTGTTTCCCCCTGTTTTCAGGCTGTATGCTAAGCTAAGCCAACCCAGCTGTTGGAACTAGTTTTGATAGAACGGTTTATTTTGATCCTCTTGTCTAACAACCGGCAAGAAAGCGAATATGCATGTTTCCAAAAGGGTTGAACTATTTCTTTCAAAACAAAACGGCTTGTAGAGGTTTTAAAAACTCAGCTGCTATCGCCTGATGGAGGATGGAGTTGCTTTACCCCTTTAGCCCTGCTGCTCGGTTATCTAGTGTTCTGCAAGACGAAGTGGTTAGTATACCGAGGCAGGTGTTTTGTTCTTTCTTTACATTTCAGTTTTACCTCAAACGGTCCGTAGCACAGTTCAGATTAGCGAGGGAGAGTTGCGCCAACACAAACACACATGACGCTGTAAAAGCACAAAGTACAGACATTGACACATGGATGCAAACACGAAATCTCTGCAAGTGAACTTCATACTGTACAGCAGTGGCATGCACACAGACACGTACGTCATGAAGACACATGACACAGTCATGTGGCGTCTCCCATGCCGGCTCTCATAACACACACACGCACAGTAGTCACACAGCCCTATTTAGATGAGGGTAACTCCTGAGTGCCCCCCGTATCAGATCTTTGTCAGCGGCTCTTGATGACGTCCGTGATATTTCACATGCACACACACACAGAGACATATGCATGCTGCAGTGGTCGTCATTGGCTCTGGGTGACGTAAAGAGGTTTCCAGTAACCTGAACCCGAGTCCCAGGTGCACAGCGCTGGTCAGACTTGCCCTGTTAAAACCACACATACACGCGTTACGACAGGCAGCGAACACCCACATCATTCAGTCTAAGCCGGAGCTCAGACACCCATATTTAGCATTTCTAATGCGCTACTCTCCCATGACTATAACCCACACGACTGTTTTCATAGATAGAAACGTGCTGAAACACAAAGACTGACAGCGAACGTAGCCCACAGAAGGCTTTTTTTTTGTTCAGTATTCACTCATCTAATGCTATCCTCGCCCCGTTTCTCAAATCAACCCACTTATTTTGTGTTGTTTTTTAAAAAATCTTTTGGACAGATAAAGGCCTGTCACTCTCGCTGTTTTGTGTGGGACGCATCATTGTCATCCCTCACCTCGCACAGCAGGGATGCTAACGTGGGAGGGAGGGGCTGAGCCGAGGTATCTTTAAATAACTGTCAGAAGTAGCAGAGGATGATCTCAAAGTGGCTGTGATTGACGGCTGACTTGATGCTCTCTGAACCGCACAGATGCAGTGAACTCTATCTGGTACTCCATGTTCATTGAAACATTTTTAATCACCGTTTCTGAAAGTGAAACTTAAGTCACAGGCTAGCTGTTCGGTGCACATGTTAGCCTCCTTTACGATAAGTGTTTGACGACTTTCAAAAACGACCAAAAGCTTCATCACAATTCAAATTTTTATTGACAATCAAAAGAAAATTCTTATTTCAATGGCGTTTTGTTTTAATATGCAACTTCTGTTTTGTTGTTTTGCTGAATTTGTAGCATGTGCACCAAACAAAGCTTTCTCTGAGATGATTTGAGCGCCATTTATGGTTGCTAATTGGGCAGTGTCAAATGATTATAATTAAATACACTGTTGTAGATACATTACATATTACTCGCTTGGTCTAGAAGAGTGCGAGATGTCCGAAAACCGAAACCCAAACAGTCCAAACCACCAAAGATTTAATTTATTTAACTGATATGTTCAATAATATCTAAAAAAACCCGGCAGAAATCAGCAAATCTGCACATTTTGATAACCAAAAATTGCGATTTTTGCTTCATAATTGAGTTGAAAGAATTACGCAATCTGTGCTCGAGTTACCTGATGGGTGGAGTTTGCTGCATCGAAGTGCTTCAGAGTGTGTCCATCACTTCATTTTTAAGATCATTTACCAACACTAAACGAAACAGAAAATATCTAAATGTCCTCACCTCTTTCCCTCCATCCCTTATATTTTTGTTTTCAAATTCCAGCCAGTAAAGGGGAGAGAATAAACCTTTTTTTCCTGCGTTTGCGGCTCAAAATGCAAAGGTTAATGCTAACAATGTTGGTGCTGAAAAAGGAGCGCTTTCGGACAGGTGACCCCCCCCCCTTTATTCCCCCTGGATCGCCCTCTGTTGGGTCGAGATAATGAAGCTAACGATCCCCCTCAGCAGACTCGGCCCGATTTATTAATGAAAATCCACAACATGCTGTTTAAAGATTTTAAGCCTGTGACGTGTCTCATATGTACATTAGAAAGAGTTATTTTCATTTGCCCCCTTTGAACGAACAAAGAGTTTTTTTGTTTCTTATGTTTTGATTTGTTTTGTGTACTTACTTTGCTGCAGCGACGTGTTGCTTTGAGCTTTTTAACGCTATGGCAAAAACAATGTTAGAGCTAGATTCTGGGGGGATTATGGAAGAATCCCCCGTAACTTATTTGAAGCATTATTCAAAAATGGATAAATGTCGTTCATGTCTGATTGCCTTCACGTTGAACTTTACCCCCCCCCCCCCCCCCCCCCCCTCCCCGTTTAATCCTTCGTCGTGACTGAATTAATTTACACAGAATCTGTGTTTATTTTGGCAACAATTCAACCTCAAAACTGTCCTCAATGTTACCGATTCTGATGTTGAAAATCAGCTGAATTTTTCTTGTTAGGGTGGAGAGATGAGAAAGAAATGAGACCTACGTAATATATATATATATATATCTATATATATATAAATATAAATATATATAATCTGCGCAGAGAAGACTTAGGGTACTGCATCATTATGCAAATTTTGTTTCCTTTTCCTCTAATCTTTTGGTTTCTTTTGTATTCTAGTTTACAGAGGGAAAATAATCATCTTATTTTTGGTTGTTTTGTTGTATCGGGGAAACCTTGTGTCTCTGAAAACAAAGCGATACAAGGCTAGTATTTTTTTTTAAGAGTACATAGGCATTTTGCAGTTATTTGTATAAAGAAATGGGTTACAACCTCTGCCTAATGTTTATTTTTTGTAACTATATTACAGTTTATTTGCTGCTGTGTAGTAACAGTTGGAAATGCTGTCAATGGCAACCATAACGACGAAGACGGTGTTCATTGCTCCTGCTATCAGGCGCGGGTCCCTTTTTTTTTTTTTTCCTGACAAATTTTTCCCAAAGTTCGGAGGATTTTGGCGGGAAAAATCCCACTCTTCCCTGCTACCTGTGTTCTTAGTTTCCGAGTTGAATGCTGTTGTTTATTAGCTTTACAGGAAAGAGAAAGAGTTAAAAAAAATACTGTGGAGGTGTGTATCCTTCGTATGTGCATTATTTTTCAGCGACGTACGTCCTATATACGAAAAAGACGAAAAAAGAGTTTAAAAAAAGAGAAAACTGTGGTGGAAATGGAAATCCTCCTGTAAATAAGGAAAACTCGAGTTGTCGCTTTTTTCATGTTATGATGGGCGCCTCGGCAGGTGCCCCCCCCTCTATTTTTGTTTTATTTCCTTCTCTTTCTTTCTCTTTTTTTTTTTTCCTCGTGGAGGGAAAGGGGGGTAGGAGGGGTACTCAGAGGCGATTTGAGCATCGGCATAGTGTTTATATTTATCAAAACTTTTTTGCTTTCGATAGAGCTATTGCAATAAAAATGTGTTCATGTAAACGCTCTGGTCTCTGCGGTCTCTTCTTGTGTCTGTGATGTCTTTAGTAGAAACACGACATTGTGTTTTACATATTACAAAAGTACTGGTATAGTATAAGGATTTTTTTATTTTTTATTATTATTTTCTGGGGCTTTTTGCCTTTATTTAATGAGACAGCTAAAGAGTGACAGGAAATGTGGGGGATGGCATGCAGTAAATGGTCTCGGATTGTAGCCTCTATATACAGGTCGCCTGCTCTACCAACTGAGCTAAATCTGGCCCCTCGTCTTCGGATGTCATTGAAGGCACAACTTTTGGTGTAGATGTTTTCTGAACACAATAAAGATTAAGGCTCACTTGCAGGCAAATTAATTTCGACACTGACTGAAATTGAGCAGCTTGGGATCGGGACAAATCTCTGATAACTCTTAAGCCCTTTTAAACTCCCACTGATTATGCCAAAAAAGAAGTTAACATCAGAAAGTCCAAAGCTTGGTCAATTGCCCAGAAATTAGCTTTAGATATGTGTGCTTCTCATATGTTAAAACCCTTTTAAGCCGCTCCTCCATAGCACCACAATGAGGTCAAAGTCATCCCATATTTAACATATTTAACTCCTCTTGTTCCACTTTCAGGCTGAAATGTGAATTTTGCACATGAAATTAATATCCATTTAATATCCACAACACAAAGTCTTTATGTCCAACATTCCTTTTATTCAAGTGACAGCATTTCTATTCTTTCATCTTCACACAGACAAGAGTAAATTGTGATGCCAGATTAAATGCCAGGTTGTAGTATTTGTCAGACTCATCAGCTAGCATACTAACATAGAATATTGCATTAGCATTAGCATGTCAGTTACTACGCTAGCACACAGACTGTAGATATGGTGGTTGTTATTAATGCTGCGTTCCAGACAACTGGGAACTCGAGTTTTTCCGACCTCCGACAGGAAAATTTGCTATGGAACACCATTCAAAGTCGGAGTTCCTACTTGTTAACTCGGAGCAGATTCGGCTACCCCGACTTCACAGAGAATCTGATTTCTGATGTCACACAACCATGGCCGCACCCATGGAGAGGGAACTCGTTAATGGTAAACCATCAACTGAAAAACACATATATGCCTGCATTTAATTACACATGTTCTGCATGAAAATGTTTATAAATACGTCGCCATGATAAGTTAGCTGGTTACTTTAAATAATCTCTGAAGGTTATCTTCTATCCACAAAAGTTAAGTTAGGCAAGTGGGCTGAACTGCTGCCTGAAGTTCGTCACGGTCGGCCATGTTTTTTATGTACGTTTGGCATTGAGCACCTTCAACGCTCATTTGGAAGTTGGAAAGGTCTCGAGTTCCCAGCTGTCTGGAACGTAGCATAAGTGCTGTGTGTTTGTGTTGTTTTCCTGTCTCTCTCTTGTGCTCTTCAGGTGCAGCTGGGGATCGAGCTCACCTGTGCTCTTCAGGTGCAGCTGGGGATCGAGCTCACCTGTGCCGACTTGGCAATCAAGAGCTGGTACCTTTTAAAAGAAGAGTCTGATATCTTGAGGTAAACACAAGTTGCTTTCTTTCTGCTTTATGAGAAGCTTGATATCAGTCGTTTCACTTCACAATGAAGTGATGTGAGCTAGAGCTAGAAATGATTAGCTTAGCACAAAGACTGGAATGAGAGTAAAGCTAATGTCAAGCCCAAAATGTCATTTAAAAAGCCACCAAAACAAAAGCCTTATGTGCTCTCAGTCTTTGTTTCACCTGTACTCTAACAATCTATCTTTCAATGTAGTTATTTATGTTCACAAAAGGACCTTTAACAGTCTATTGTCTTAAACGGGACAGCTAGCAAACACACAAGATTAGCTTTTTGTGAATTTAGCCACATTTCATTTCCAGTTTTTGTGGCAGCTGTACAGAGTCTAACACTCAATATGCACATTAGGATATATTTATATATATATATTTATGTTTGTAAAAAATGTTTACATAATTACATATTTTGGACATAACTTCATAATGTGTGCAGTTTATTTAATTTCATTAAATGTCCACATGGAGAACCTGACTACATGTTTTTTCAAACAAATCAGAGAGGATGTTTTTGTGGCATAATAGTTTTAGTGCCCTCTTATAAAAACGTGATGTCTCACTTCTATTGGTACACACCACATGAAATCACCCTAGGGTGACCATATTTTCAAACCTCCAAATAGGGACACTTTGATTTCACCCACATGTATGAGCTCATGGATATTTTATCAGTGCACCTTTCAACACCACGGAAAGTGCCTCAGCAAATGAAAAATCAAGTCTCCCAAGATCAAAATACGTTGAGGTCAATATAACTTAAACAGATAAATGAAAACATACAATTGGCATGACAGGTAGCCTACCTGATGTTAAGCAGCAGGTCCTGTCAGTATGATAAGATGGGCAAGCAAAGCAACAGCCGATTGATTGACACATGTACAAACAAATGACTATTGAACTTTGGCTGGTGGTACATTAGTGATGTTTTCTATTGGTTAAAACAGCAACAGCCTTGGCAACGACATTGACTGGCATACAGACAAATCAGTGTTGTAAGCATGGTGCATCGTTACTTTTTCAATTGCTCAAAACCGGGACAGGGCCTGTTCAAAACTGGGATATATTAGTGTTTTAGAGATATTTGTTGTGACTCGGGACACAGAGCGCGAAAACGGGACGGTCCCGATCAAATCGGGACTTATGATCACCCTAAATTACCCTCCTGATAAAACCCTGATTGCATTATGAATGACTGAGGGAGTACACACGCTTGTGTTGTCATGGAACCACATGACTTCTTGTTTTGCTCGACTGAGTTGATCATTTATGCGCTTTACTGGTTCTCTGTAACCCTTTGGCCTTTGAGACCTTACAAAGATGGATGTCAACAAGAAAACAAGACTAGTTTCGTCATTCCTGAAGCAGATTGAAGTTTTTTAGGCGATGACACGCAGTGTCTAGCTCAGGTGACCGCCCCAGTGTCTCAAAGTCCGACTGTCAAAACAAGGCAAAGTTCAATTTGGTCATGAGAGTCTTAATCCAATACGACAGCAGGTTGATGTCCAACTTTGTTTTTCTGGTTTCTACTTGTAAGTCAGTAAAGAAACAGTTACGTTGTTTTAACAAGACACAACCTACTTGACATCGAAAAGTGAGTCTTTTACTGACAAATATGGTTCCATAGAGGAGGATTGAAGATTCATGCTAACACCCTAAAATGACCCGAAAACTGAACTGATGTTGAATTTTGGTTTGAATGAAATGAGATTGCAATCAAAACCTATTGTATGGCAGTTAAGAACTTTGGTTGCAATTTGAAATCAGATATCCATCTTTACTCAACATTGGGTTTGACTTCAACCCAACTGTTGGACAGAGTTTGAATTGTGGTTAGATATTGATAACAAGTTGGGTTAGTTCAAAAACATTGGTTTGACATCCACTAACAATGGTGATGTTGAGATTTTCCAGTTGCATTTTAAAATTGGATACCACTCAAAACCCAACATTGGGTTGACATCAACAACCAGAATTCCATTTGAACCCATCGTTGGCTTCACGTCAACCATCAACGCTGAATAAACAACAAGTTTTGTCAAGATAACTTGACATGACACAGCAGAAACCAATGGATTTGATAACTTAACACCAAGAATTCTATCTACCAAATATCTATGTCTAACAATGTTAAAATTTGATGTTGTTGTGTTATTATTATGACATACGGCCAACACTGGGTTTTGGTCACAATTCCTCATGATAAAATCTTAGTATTCTACAACGATGTTTGCACGAAACATTTGAAATACATTGGCTTCTGGTTACGTGACAACACAACTTAAAACAAACCAAAAACGTTAGCTGTCGTCAGTATTTTATGAAAACTGACATTAGCTTTCAACGTTTTGTCATCCAACTCCACAACCTACATTCGAGCAAACATCAACATTGGTAACCAACTGGTTTCAGTAATGTGTGTAATGTGTGTGTTATATCACATACAGTTCAGATTTGGGTGGTTATAAATAGGCCTTTTTGTTTTTTCAGGAACATTTGAGATCATTCCTGACCCTCACTGGTTTCAACTATTTTCAGATAAGTTCGTCTCTTTTTGATATTTAGGAACATGCTGCCAAACCAGAGGGAATTACACTTTGTACAAAAAAACAATTTAAATGTCAAACTTTCCTGGGAATTCTTTCTTCTGCTTGCCGTCTAAGAACTAATGAAGGCCTGAGGTTTGGCTCCAGGGTTCATGATACTGACCAATAAAGTTATAAGCAATCAGATCATCTGAAACTGCAGGACTCTTTCGGCCTCATTACTGTGCGAGCAGAAAGGTCAAAAGGTGGACAAACTTGAGGGTGTTATTTAAAGTTGTAAGATTAAATGTCACATTTGATACCTGCAAGAGTTATCGGTCATGTTATTGAAAAATATATTTCTTTGCTATAAAAGCCCATATGGCTCAAACCTTGATTTATTACTCTCTTTGTACAACTGCCCTCTGATTGCACTGAGATAGCCATTTATAAACTTTCCCTGCGACATCTGGGCATCTGAATACGTCAGTGTGAGTAATTTCAAGATATTCAGCCTTTCTCATAAATTTACAGTTTCATTTTATGTGATAAACTTTTTTAGAACAACCTACAGTAACTCAACTGCAGAGTAAACCTAAGAGCCACAACACAGAGATAATAGATACAACAGATGCTAGAAAGTAAAATATTTGTGTTATTAATGTATTAAACCCAATGTGTGCTGTATGCCCAGCACCAAACAGTACATAGTCTTTTGAATAAAACATGAACTATTACACTGTTAGCAACCCAGAACAATAGTTTGCTAACCAACAGCAAGCTTGCTAGCTTCAACATATTCAACAGAAAGTAATTTTTATACAATTAAAAATTGTAAATCTGGAAACAAGTCTAGAGGGGACTTAACAGAACTGAAACTAAGAACGTTTATGGATGGCTAGCGTGTAAGTGGTTAGCTGCAATGCTAACTACCCTTGCCAATAGGTTAGTCATGCAACAACTGCTGTAACAACATCTTTTGCTCACTTTCTAGTGTGACCAGACCTTTATATTGATGATTGGAAGAAAGAAGCCATTTGAAGCCGCCATGCACGTCATGACAACCAACAATTTTAATTTAAAGTTTTAAGACTTTATCATAAAAACAATTGTGAATTGAGAGGAACTGCAGCCCTAGATCTGTGGTGCCTGTTACAGAAATACACCTCTTTAATAAATATCTTTATGACATTCACGTATGGGCCAAGAAAATATCTCATCTTTATGTCTTCATGTGAAAACATAAAAGTACAGAATAAACCAGCAGTTACCAAAAATATACACATTTTTATTGAATCTAGGGACACTGAGTATAAGAAATCCCAGTGTATCTCTTTTCCTCTACCAAACTGAATCTAATCAGCCCAATAACTGAACACCTGTGGGTGTACATGACTGAAAAAAAATGTGGGTTTTTTTATGTTGAAAAGCTGAAAACTCCTATAAAAAAACAGACTGAGGACACAACCTCAGGGATTTCATTAGTAGTTCTTGCTCTGCACACATTAGGCCTACAGAGTTTAGGTCCCTAATTTGACCACAAAAGTGTTAGTAAGATCTCTTAATATAGGAGGGCGACAAATTCTCATTCATAACATTAAGTGCAGGAAAAGGTTCCAGAGTTCATGGAGCAGGTTTGGCCTTTTGGATACTAGCCTGCTTTCTAACATTACCTCGAATCCCACAGAAGAAGCTCTGGGTGGTTTACCCAGTGAACCCCTCTGCAGCCTGGGGAAAAGGCTGGAAGCGGTTACCCTGCGTCCCTGCTGACTGACAGACATCCACAGTGAAGACCTGGAGAGAGATATGATGATGTATACAAGTGTTTGTGTGAGTGTGACTGCGGATGATGAAGGGCAGGCCTTTGGACCAAGCAGGGGGCATTTCAACACCAGCATGTGACCACTAGAGTTTCATTACTGATGGACGAACCAGTGGGCCCACTGGGGATGTAGACCGGTGCTAGAGTTTCAAAACAACACCCAGTGTGTGTTGGAGTTCACTGTACGGATCTGATGTACACGGATTTTCAACTATTAGTGCAGCTATTAGCATCTTCGTCAGTGAGTGTATCTGAAATCCCTGGAATCCACACACACGCAAACACTCTCACAGATGGTTTCCCTAATGAGAGGGGATGCGTAAGAGTTTCACCTGATCTTGCATCTCGTTTGCATGTCACCCAGCGGGAGTCCTGACCTCATTGACGCTCAACAACAGCATCTGTCTTCAAGAAAGAACTCCATCGACAGGCCTCTGCTCCGCCTCCGTGTTGCATCCTGGAAAGTTTCCTATTTAGGGAGTAAGAGAAAGGGGGCCTTCCAGGTGTCTTCCAGATAGACGTCTTATAATTGGATATGTATTGGAAGCAAAAGTGTCAGCTCCTACAAAAAAACGGCTGACACCCAACGATCACCCGCAGTTGTCGAAAGTGTTGTCCAACTTTCAGACTGGATTCAGTTCAGCTAACAGACTATTCCCTGTCGGTATGTCCTCTAATGTACTGGACAGTAAAGAGGAAACTTTGGAATACAAGGAAGCATTTCTTCTTTGTTGAACTAGCCATAGGTTTAGGTTTAAACAAATGCTCACCATTGCTATTGCTTAACTGGCGCCATCGGTCCTCCATGTGTATTTATTTCTAGGAATTAAATTTGATTCGGTTGTGTGTGGAGGTCACCACTACAAGCCCTGTTCCTTGTTCATTCACTGTTGCTGTTGTTCAGCTGAGCTGATTAATGGACAATCTCGCTGATACATAAATATATCTCCCATCCCCCATCTAGGCTACTGTTACGCCGTCATCCCGTGAGGAAAAACTGGCCGATGTATTCCGCACCTTAACTGGTTGGTAGAGGCATCTCGAGTCCCACTTTCACAAACGCAGGCTACTCCCAAAAATGTCCGGACATTACCTCAAGGAGCTTCACGTGGGAACGCCAATGCCCGAATCAGTCGAACCAGACATTTTGCCAGACTTTACCCTGCGAAGTCCCTAGTACCAATTCCATCATTGATTGAGCTGATGAGTGAGCACATTTTCTAGGGAATTCACAGTGAGCCATTAGACATGTTGATGACATTGTCGAATTGAGTTTCAATGCTTCATACTCTCTTATGCTTACCTTGTTGCCTTCTTATTGTTGTTTTCCTCTCCTACATTAATAGTCAACGTTAAGGATAAGTCGTCCTCCTCTTCTTGCGTGCTCTATCCAGGTGCCACATCTTACATCAGCCAAATGGAGTACACCCAATGGTTGAACATATGTCTGATACGGACAACCTCCTCTGTGTGCTTCATGTATGACAGAGCAACTCAGGTTAATGTCCTGACCTTATTCTAAGGACATTGTCCGGAGTTCAAATGTAAAAAGGACTATAGACTGCATACAAATCTCTCCTACTTAACGGGGACTATTTATTGAGATTCGGATGATTCGGATGTAAGGATGCTTAAACGTTCCCCGAGAAGCACATGAAACATCTGTCCTAAAAGATTCGAATCTTGCATGAATATTGTTCAGATAAAATTCAACCTGCAATGACAGTGTGTACTGACATTACTGTGGCAATATATGTACATGTACCTTTAGTTCATGCACTTATCCTCTGAGTCTTATTGTGATTGATTGATTCTTTGTTCAGGACATTTTGTTCAGGACACCTCTGCCTTTGAAGGGAGGGAAGGTGTAATCCGTTTTTTTGGTAATGGGATGGACTCTCTTAAAACCAGTGAACCTCCCAGCCGCCGGCAGGGGTGCGATGTGTTGCCTTTGTGTTTTGTTGTGCGTCCCAAGCTTACCTTTGTGTCCTGAGCGGAAGCCTGAGTGGGGCCTGGGATACACACTCAAAAAGATTAGCATGTCTTTCTAGGAACCAGCAGGCAGTAGTAGCTCTAAACAGCTTAGACAACTGAAACAGCAGGCCAGGATGCACACACACACACACACACATACATACATACAGACCACCTCACCTCCGATCCTCTCTTGTCTCAATAGCTGAGCCGATACGAATCCGGAAGTAGATTAGTCAAGAAAACCTGTCGCCTCAAACGGCTTAGGAAACAAAACAATAGCTGCAGCTCTCACACAGAGAAACAGAAAAGGGGAAGAAGAAATCTACATATGCTTTTGGCTCCCTGGGTTTAATTTCTATAATATTTTCCCCCTTTGTATGAGCATTATTTTAAATTAAATCAAGAGTATCCGTTTACACGATCAAAATGTCACCATTTTTGAAATCAAAGTAGTTGTGTGCATTAGATGGGAAAATGCAAATCGACATTTAATAACCTACAAAGACAAATTTTCTTTACATGTGACAGTCACGCTACACAAATGAACATCAGAGTACCAAACAAACAACAAAAACAAATGTCAAAAACATGTTGTATACAAACCAAATGTACCAGAGGACCTTTGTTGGGCATAAATGAATTACTGTGAGATATCGAAGAATTGGGTGTTACAACCTGCGGCTGATGTAAAAAAATGTGTTTCACATTGTGGCATTTCTAAAATGATGAATGTTAACAAAGTAGCAACATCACAATGGTTTTTTTGGTGTTCTGGCAAACAGCCTAAAACAAAACAAAGAAAATGTGTAAATTAAATGGATTATGGAGCACAGCTACCAAGTTTCAACAACATGCCTTTATCAGTGTCTGTATGTGTAACATCCGTTATCTATACCACCTATCCTCTTCAGGGTCTCAGGGGGGCTGGAGCCTATCCAAGCTGTCGTTGGGCGAGAGGCGGGGTCACACCCTGGACTCATGGACGGATTATCATGACCCTATACAAACACAGATAGGCCAGGTATTCCTACAGACAGACACCTCCCTTAAGAAAACATTGCA
This sequence comes from Semicossyphus pulcher, assembly GCF_022749685.1. Classification (NCBI taxonomy): domain Eukaryota; kingdom Metazoa; phylum Chordata; class Actinopteri; order Labriformes; family Labridae; genus Semicossyphus; species Semicossyphus pulcher. Next base: position 14,513,401 of record NW_027211695.1, on the reverse strand, counting down.
AAAAAACAAAACAAAATCTTCTACCCGGTGTTACTGTATCTCAGCAGTCAAACACACATCTTAAAACAAGAATGCCCTCTTGCTCTAAATTATCCAACAGCTTGTATTTATAACCCCACAAATGTATGCACACAGTCTTGATTGAAAACTGCTCGTCATTCTATACAACCAACATAAACATGCTGTGATATACTGAGGCATGCAGAGACACCCTGCATACGATACAATGTGTTCTTCTATAGATAATGTTGACACTATCAGATGTGCAGTGTTTGTCATGTTATTCAGCAACTAAAAAAAATAATTACTATGTAAGGCTAAAAATGTATACTATTCATTTTGTTCTATGCATGCTGAATCCATCATATCAATGATTGGATTATTATAACTTTTTTAAATTGTCACAAACCTTCTATCTCAATTGGTCGTCATACATTTGAAACCTTTCTTTCTTTTGCGGGAGGTGTTGGGTCCTCCACTGTGCTGTGATGCCGCCATCTGCTGGTTGTACTTGGAAACCCCTACAGATCAATCCATGAAACTTAAAATGAATGGCAGACAGCAACATCATTTTAACCCCTAACACATGAGGCATTTTGGAGACCATATTTTAGATTTTTTTTACAGAGAAACAATCACTTGGTTAAGTAAGTAAATTGGCAAATGGATCAATAATGAAAATAATCATTAGTTGCAGCCCTACGATACACAGAGAGGTAACAAATCTATTGATTTTGCAACAATTACCTGATTAACACAATGGTTACGTCTATTTAATTTAGTGTTAATGTTAATAGAGAGAAGAGTGTTGTCTAAATCTAGGGAAATAACTCTACTATAAAAACAACTCATGGGTCCCCTTCCACTGAGTCCCCCATGTTTCCGCTATACACCAAAATGGACAAAGATAGAGCCTTTTGTGTTTTTATTGTGTGTCCACAAAGTTAGAAAGAACTGTCTGTTTGTGTCCCCACAAAGATAGAAAGACAAATTTGACAGTGTCCCCACAAAGGTAGATAAACTATTTAGAGTGGCCTTTTATTGTGGCCAGCCTAAGGCACACCTGTGCAATAATCATGCTGTCTAATCAGCATCTTGATATGCCACACCTGTGAGGTGGATGGATTATCTAGGCAAAGGAGAAGTGCTCACTAACACAGATTTAGACAAATTTGTGAACAATATTTGAGAGAAATAGGCCTTTTGTGTACATAGAAAAAGTCTTAGATCTTTGAGTTCAGCTCATGAAAAATGGGAGCAAAAACAAAAGTGTTGCGTTTATATTTTTGTTCAGTGTAGAATAACCAGTACCTGTTTCTATTTGTCCAGTCAAAAAATGGTGTGACTTCACAAACATTTATCAACGGTTTGGCTCCAAAAAAGAAAAACAAACTTGTGTACGTCCCCACAAGGATGGAAAAAGCAATGTTTCATTGTGTCCCCACAAATATAGGAAAAACCAGCTTGCTTGTGTGACCCAACACATATATACCCGAGTTAAATTTTTTCAGTATCTACACTCAGTCGTTTTGTTGTCCTGTATAACTTCCTAAAATACATAAAAAAAGTTTAATCCCGATTTAATGGGAAATAAATCTGATTCACTCGAGAAGAAAAGGCCCTTTCAGGGGCACCTGATTTTGCCAAAGTGCTGCGTGACAACTGCTGACAGCTTTCTTCACTTTCTTTTTTTGCCATAAGGGGACGTTACCTGAAAGTTCTTTTTTTTTGACATTTTTTGAAAAGCTTTGCATTTATATTACCTTCAATAAAAGTTAACTTGACATGTCTTTTCTTTTAGTTAACAAGAAGAAATCGGTGTAATTTGTGTTTCCCATATTAACATGCCATAAAATATAATGTTGTTAATTATATTAATGTAAAGTTAGTCGTTTACTAATGATATTACTAGCAAGAGTGTTCTCTTTTTGAAAATAATCCAGCTGTAGGAAACATTCGCGGAAATAATGAAGGTATTTCATTTATTCAAGTTTGTTGTCTCTTTAATTTAAGGGCACAACGCTTTTCCTCAAAACCCTACCCTTGCACTCAAATAGCCCCTGCTTGCGCTTGATTGTCTCCGTTTGTGCTCAAAATGTATGCTTGCACTCATATACATTGTTGCTAACACAGATTCCCTGCACTCCTGAGTGCAAGCATATAGTTCAAGCACAAGAAACTCAAATGCAAGCAGGAGCTATTTGAGTGCAAGGGCAGGGTTTTGAGGGAAACTCAACGTGAAATAGTACATCCTTGAATAACAATAGAAGAAATAGCTCTTTATTATACTATTCCTGATCTGTGTGATTAATGTAAAAATCATACATTTTCAAAGACAGCACTTTGGACATAGTATTTATTTCAGTCTTAAAAGTTTATAACAACTTCTGGATAACATAACATGAAAAATAAACAAAAAAAAAAGAAAAAAAAACAAATAAAAATTTTTAATCGCACCCCAGGTTGACACAATTAGAATTCATAAAAGCAGTTTTGAAAAAATAAAAATAACAATAAAAATCACAGGAAATAAAACATTTCTTCCCCCGAAAAACAGCTCTTGTAGACATACAGCACATCAGGAGTCGCTGCACCTGATGCGAGAGACTCATCACAACAGGGACTGTCACACCTGATTTAAATGAACAATCACTTCAACCTGCGCTTTCACAGGGTCGAGCGTGAACACTTTAACCAATTGTGGATACAAATTCAAGCCAGCGAGAGTGGATTTGAAGGTTTGAAGGGCGCAAATTGCTCCCCCCCAAAAAAACTTCAGGCCCTCTTTTTACAGCAAAGCCCAGCACCTGGAAATGTTAAAAAACACAAAACAAATATCGTGGTTTTCTAATCAAGGGGCCAAGATTTCATTCAAATCCTTTTTTCACAAATATCTGTTACATTCCCCAATCATTAGACTAGCTAAAAGCAAATCCCCTTTATTTCAGTTCAACATTTATTAATTCTACAAATTGAATACAAACGTTTTCAGCACTTGGCATCGTAAATATCATACAAGACTGTTGATTTCGGGAAAATGGCTCTGTCTGTGCTCAGTAGTTAGCTTTATTTTGAAATGCCTGACCTTTGTTTGCGTTTGAAAACAGTGAACAATCTCCCCGCAGCCGAATAAAGTTTATATACCTTTTATCATCTTTTTTCAAATATATATTTATTATATATAAAATACTGTTTCATTCATAAAAGCCTTACTTTGTACAATATCTGAGTGGTGTGTGTCGGTGAGCATTGAAGTGAATGTATGTGTGTGTCTGTATATGTTTTTGTGTGAATGCATGTGAGTGTGTGAGCTAAAAATAACCTGGAAAATTGTCTTATAACAAACAGCTGGTACTGATTGAGGACCTAATACACTAAAAACAAAAGGTGTTTTACACAATATACACATTTTATTACTTACAAAAAAAAGTAAGAGAAAGGAGGTGTAGGCTGAGGGTTAGAAGGCGGCTACAGCAGGGTTAGTACCATCAAATGTAACGTTAAAACGACAGAGAAATGACGGAGAAAGAGAGAGAAAGAGTGTGTGGATGAAGAGCTAGTTATAAAAGGCAGTCAGTCTCACTAAAGGAAAGCTCATCGTCAGTGCATCTCTCATCTTGGATGTTCAGAAGTCAAAGTGCCGATTTGGTAACAGTGGAGAGCATCCACTCCTCATCAATAAGGCCAAAAAAAAAAATCAGAACAAAATTTTAAAAAAGATCACTTCTGTCTAGAACTGGATGTACAGTGTCACATTTTTATGCACCAACGTCAAAAGTGATTCAAAAAAGAAAAAGAAAGGAAACAAGGATCCTTTAGGGAAAGAAGGGAGAGAAATGAAAAATGCACTTTAGTTGTCGCACATCCATCATGGCACCATTTAGTGGATTTTTTTCTGCTTTCATTTTGAGGTACTTCTTAAGAAAAACAAAGACTAAATGTAAGATTTATTAATGTCAGTTTTTTTCTTTTTTTTAAGCTGTGTTGCACAGTAGCACCATTGTTTTGTTTTGTTTTTCCGGAAGACAAATGCACCATTGGAATTCCACTTTGTTGTCACGTCGCTGTGACCACCACCCCCCTACTTGTCCCCCGTCATCCAATCATCTCTTGTTATTGATCAGGCGTCCTGGCAACTGTGGGTTTGCTTGTTGCCGTTACGTCCTCTTCATGCAGACTACGCAGCGGCTGACGCGTGTTCGTAGGTTACCTGCCTTGAGAGTCTCCGATTGCGGCTTCCTGAGAGGGCAAAAAGGTAAGTGTGGTTAGGAAGAGAGAAAATATAATTATATCATTTTTAATATTCATGTGAAAGCGTTAGAAATAAAATTGCCCCATTTAAAACACACTGCTAGAGAGTTTTACTTTTCTAATCATTTATTCGTACCTGAACATCTCAGAGGGTTCTACAGTGGCCAGCCAGAAGCTGTAGGAGTTGCCGTAGTAGTTGCACGTCCCTCTACCGTGGCACTCGATGAAGGGAGCGCTGCGGAACTCCTCCAGGCAGGAGCCGGGGGAGGCCAGAGCCTGACCGGAGCCCTCTGCGCCTGCACTAGTGTGCTGGAGAGGAAGAGGAAAGTGGTTATGTGTTGTACTGCATCAATGCGTCAAGAAACCAAAAGCTTGGTTTCATGTCCTACCATCATGAAGGAGTATCCGATCCACAGGGCTTCCCAATTCGAAGGGCAAGTGGGAATCTGGATGGTCTGACTGTGAACTGCAATCACCATGGCTGGAGCTTCACACACCGCACACCTGAGACACACAGTATTGTAAAATGAGTCACCTTTCATCTTTCCACATCTAACCTCTTTACCTCCCCTCATCCCTCTGTCCATCACTACCTGCTGATGTAAGGCTTAATGCCCTCTCCTGTGATGGGGGCCATGGACATGGGCATGGGCTCAGGCGTGGACAGCCAGTAGGAGTAGTCGTTGCGGGAGGCGAAGTTGCACACGTTGTTAATGTTGCAGAACATGAAGGGCATGGTGCTGAACCTGCGCAGACAGCTGCCAGCCGTGCCTGGAGCACAGGAAGAAGAGGGTCAAATGAATGATCTAATGCAACTTCCTGTTAACAATGAACGCTTCATAAAACAGAAATCTTTGTACCAAGGTCCTGTCCGTGCGCCCTCTCGTTGCCCTGCACGTACAGCAGGGAGTAGCCATCATAGATGGGGCTAGTTCCTTCGGGACAGAAGGGTACGTCCTGACCCTGGCTGTGTCTGGTGATGAGGAAGCCATGAGCTGCGGATACTGATCCTGGAAGACCAGGAGGACCCTGTGGACCATCTGAACCAGGAGGACCAGGGTAGCCACGCTGACCTAAGACCAGGGGAAAGGAGTTTATTAGAAAGGAACACTACTGTGCTGCAGAAGGGGTCTAGAGTTTCCATGAAGAGGCTAGCTGAGTGCTATTTGGTTCAGAATATTTACATGTTTTCTTTAATTTCCTTTTAAATTTCCTTTATTAGTGAATGCGGGGATGCTAGTCTAAGCCTGCCGAGTTGTGTACATTTGGTTCCTTTTTCACTCACCAGGCTGACCGCCGGGTCCATTGTCTCCCTTCCTGCCAGGTGGGCCGCTAAACCCAGGAGGACCCTCGAGACCAGAATCTCCAGGTTCACCAGCTTGGCCTGAGAGAGGAGAAAGAGGAGAACTCTGTCAGAAGATGCTGGGAGGTTTTGTGGAGGAAATCAAGAGAAGAGAAGAGAAGAGAAGTTGCAAGTTTGATTTTCAAAATTCCTTTTTGGTTGAAGGACGGGCTCGACCTTGTCGCAATTATTGGTTATTGCGATAATGATGGTCCAAAATTTGGACTGTTCTCCATCCAACTCCAACTTAAAGTCAACGTTTACCCACCTGGAAGTCCGTCACGCCCAGGAGAACCAGGTAGTCCCCGACCACCAATCAGGCCCTGAGGACCAGGGGGTCCCCTCTCTCCTTTCACCACAATGGGAGTTGGAGGTACACCAGGGTCACCAGGAGGTCCTAGAGGTGACATGTTACAGAAGAAAACAATCAGTTTGAAATAATGCCTGATATTCCAAGGTTTAAATACACTTGATCACATTTTTGTTGGAAAAAGTATCTGTAAAGGTAGACGTGTTCACGCACCAGTGGATCCAATATCTCCAGGATCTCCAGGAAGCCCACTGCCACCGGGGAGTCCTGAGTCACCCTTTGATCCTGGAGTAAATAAATTAATCCAATCTTTATGCTCTGCTTCTGATGACTGCATAACATCAAATAAGATTTTTGAAAAGTAGGAAGAGACAGAAAATGCTGTTACAGTATTGTGGACTTACCAGGGAATCCGGGCACGCCAGGCAGACCGATGTCTCCCTTCACACCTGGACCACCGGGAAGACCCGAGGGACCCTAAAACGAAGGGTAGAAATGATTGAACTTGTTGTTTCATTGATCCTTCAAGTTCAACACAAATGTACCAAATGTAACTAAATTATCTCACCGGGAACCCAGGAACACCAGAGTCTCCTTTCTGTCCGGGGAAGCCTGGCTGGCCTGGAGAGCCGGCAATACCCTTCTCTCCCCTAATGCCGCCGCTTCCTGGGGGCCCGCGGGGACCTTCTGGGCCAGGTCCACCTTCAGACATCAAAGTTCAAAAGGTGAGGTACAGAATAAGAGAGAAATAATACAACAAGGATGTACGTGCAACTTTGTTTTCTGTAGTTACATTCTTGCCAGGGTTTTGGATTCATCAACTGAAAAGCTGGAACTTTTCTGCTTAAGAAAATGTTCAATCGACTCTTGTTGCCATCTAACATTTCACATTTCTGGACTGTCCAAATTTAACTTGATGTAGTAAACATTATCCTTGCATCATATTCTAAACTGTATTAAAGGGACCCAGCCCTTGTTTTCTACAATGTAGCCATGGAAACATGAGTTTACATTTAACATGAGTTAAAGTAAAGCAAGGAAAACCAAAACACAAATTTGATGCTCTTGTACAACAGTGACAGCATTAGAATAATGTGTATATGTTCGGGGCATCATAAATGTCTGTTTTCTTTTATGTGTGTGTTTGGTTGATAAAGCAGTCCAGAGTGTCCAGCCTAGCCTGTGGGGTAAAGAGAGGTTAAAACATAGCTTCAAACATGAAGGGAAATATCCCAACAAATCCTGCCTGTACCACAACATGTATCAAAACCATCAAACCATTCAAGTCTAACCTGGAGGACCTAGGGTTCCCAGAATTCCAGAGTAAAGGGGAGCCAGGTTGACGGCACAGGGCAAAAAAGAAGAAGACATTTAGACAGAAGCAAGCATCAGCACAGAAACAATGTCAGACTAAACACCTGCAGAGAGTCTAGCCAGGAGGCATTAACCATATCTAACTGTAATTTTGGAGCAATCTGGCACTGGAATTTTCTTTCGTGATTAATGAAGTTCATTGCAATTGCAAATTTGCTCCAATATTAATACAGATTTTTTCAAATTCTATCAAAATCTTTAAGCTACAGTATGTTTAATTGATGTATTCAAATATTTTCTGCTAATGTACAAATTTCTGTAAAATTCAACAGAACTGGAATTACAGTATGCGACAAACGTTTGGTGTGTTAGTTACATGGTGTGTTTCTGTGCACAAACTGTATGATACTAAATGCATTACACGTTTGGTTGTTAGATTCATATTTGAACTACATGTGAACGAGAGGACATGCTAATTGTTCCAGAAAACTAAAGTGAGTTTAAAATCACAGGTGTGTTATTTGTTTTCATTATAAACTTTTCTTAAATACAAAGGTGCTTACTTGTTAAAGGTGCATTATTCTACCATCAGTGTGCGCAGAAAGTGAGAGAAGACAGTTGTTAGGAGGAAATAAAGAAGAAACTGAAGTGATTTCGCAACAGTTGGAGGTGAAATTTGTTCCTGCTAGATCAGAAAGTTGTGTTAAAGTCAGTCAGTGGTTCTGTAAGGAACGTGCAGTAGAAGTCTGGATCCAGTTGATCTGACCTGAGGGACCTGCAGCAGCCGGATGCATGTGTCATCACATGAGGAGGCGGGGCCACACCGCAGTGGGTGGGGCCAAGCCACAGGAAACAGGGGGCAAAATGTCATAGCTTCATTTGTCACCTTGACAACCCAATAAATTACCAAACACAGTGCTGGTATGTGGTCAGTAATGACACTTTGATATTAGCCAAATTAAATTCCAAATAACAAGTTAGATCTATACAACTACAGTCAACTATACATGAGTAAAGAGGGTTTCTAGATGTATCATGTTTTTTAAATGTATTTTTTACAGTCTAACAAATATAAAGCTGAAAAGTTGTAGTTGCAGGCTGCCTGTCCAATGAAAACTGTGTATTGTCCACATTTGGTGCTTTTGAATTTCTCAATATGAACTAGAGGGTGAAGTCTTTAATTATGGGGCTTTATCCTACTTCTTAAGCTTACTAAACTTTTTAAAAACAGTTGGAGTGGTTGTCAGGGTTGAGCACTTTTTCCAGCACTGTGTTGGGCTTTTTGTCACTGTGAATGTTTACAGGCGTTTGTGTTGGGACATACAGTGTCCATGCAGATGACTGATTGGTGGAACAAAATACACTTAAGACAGCAAAGCCTGATGCAAACCTCAAAACTCCCAACTACACTGATTCCTTTCATGAGTATTTTTTAGTTTTTATCTAGTTTGAAGTGGGCATGGCTCTGGTTGAAAATGCCGATGTCACATAGTCCTGAGCCAGCATATAGGTGAGTGTGGGAGTGGTTCAAATTAGCAACTGGGCCCCATTCAGACCGACGAACATGGCGAAAAAGTGATTCAGAGTCGGCCTTCTTTCTGTTGGACAGGTAGGTGCCCCAAATCGGGTAGGACAAGCTATCCGGCGGTTAGCATGCTAGCTCAAAGGTAACCGACGGTAAGCATGCTAGCGCAAAGGTAACCGTGATACTGTCGGCAGGGTTGGCGTGTTCTCACTCAAGAGAGTGAGAGTGAGCTTAAGGTTAAACTCTTAATAAATAACAACAAATTAACGCCATTGTTGCTTAGTCAGCCATAAAAATGTAAGGTTTTGGGGATATTTTATTGCTTGGTTGTTTTCTTCTGTCCACTTATGTTCAGATGCAGTTGAGAGTTTGTTTTAGCTTTTCTCAGGATCAGCTGTTTGACACCAACATTTCTTCAAAACAACACATCCATAAACACTGGACACACAATTGTTACCATGACCAGAAAAGAAAACATACACACTTTTTTACAGTATCTCAGTGGCTGTGGAGAGATGGATAGATTAAAGCTTCCCCAATTGTGGGATCATTAGAGGAGGGCAAGGGGGTGAGGAGACGTGAGGATGGAAGGATTGGTTGGTAAAAGAAAAATGGATGATGAAAAAGACAACAAAGTGCCATAAACACATGCTGCATCTTTTGGTGATTGGTGCGCAAGAAGCACCTGGACGTTTCCCTGTGAAAACGGCTTGGAAGGTGGAGAGGAGTGTGCACGCAAACTTTTATCATCCGTGCTCAGTGTTCTCAACAATGACTGGACAGTTGGTGCTCAACAGTGACATGGCTTTTACGCCGGTGGAGGCGATTCCCATGCAAATCAAGTAACATGGAGATGAAAGCATTCAAGTGAAGTATCTGCCATTTGCTGTCTGGTTTTCTTACCTAATATCACAACATCCATCATTCATCAGTATCGTCATTTGAATCTATAATGTTGGTGCTAACAATTGAGAGCTCGACCCACAGAATTATGCCAATAGTTGTGAATGTTTTAGACAAGAGCACCGCTGAGGGTTCTAGTACAAATAACTGCCTTAGAAAACCAGGCAGCAACTTCTGGCAGAACATGTGGTGGAAAACATTAAACCCAAGTGCTTTACCTGATCTTCCAGGTGGTCCAGGGGGTCCTTGGAGCCCTTTGGGGCCCTGCAGAGCCAGTCCTGGAGCCCCAGCAGGGCCGCCGTTGCCTGGAGGACCAGGAGACCCAGGGAAACCAGCCTCTCCTTTAGTGCCAGGGAAACCGGGACTGCCAGATGGGCCGGGGAGACCTGGGTCACCCTTTGTGCCTAAACACATCGAGGGAGAATAGGTAGAGATTGTTATAAGAGTTAAAAAACAGGAGCAAATAAAAACATCACAGTTATGAGGTGGTCACTTACCTGGCAACCCTGGAAGCCCAGAGGCACCGGGACCACCATAACCAGGAAGTCCTGAAGTGGAATGAATCAGAAGTGAATAGTGAATAGTCCAGTAACACCAATATAACGCACGTCTGCAATTCTAAATCTACAGTATTTCTTTCAAACATGTTGACTGCTAACGTACCTGGCTCTCCTTTGACTCCAGCTGGTCCAGGGATCCCGTCCCGACCTGCCTGACCCTTCTCTCCTGGCCCTCCTGGCCCTCCTGGTCGGCCAGACTCTCCTGGTCTACCGGGAGCTCCTGTGAGACCTGGGGCACCTGGTCCACCATCGAGACCCTTGGGACCGGGGATACCAGGTGAACCTAACGGGACAGATGGACGAAGGATTAGTCAAAGTTTGATTGAGCTCCCGAGGTCATACTGTGTCAGCCAAAATCAATCGAGGAATGCTGAGAGTTTTTGGTAATATGTGGAAGAGCTTACCTTGGAATCCTGGAAGGCCGGGGTCGCCTTTGACGCCTGGCCCTCCTGGTATACCTGGGCCACCGGGCCCTCCTGGAGTTCCTTTCTGTCCTGGACTTCCTGGGAACCCAGGCTGGCCTGGTTCACCCTATCAGAGATATACAAACCATGAAAGGTAAACCTACAGTTAAACGTTTTTCTGACGTAATACATTTCAGTGTCGTGTCCTGTACCTTGACTCCAGATTGTCCAGGTGGTCCAACCCCAGCAGAGCCTGGTTCACCTTTAGATCCGGGGAAACCAGGTCCTCCTGGCTGTCCTGGGGATCCAGACCTACCTGGCTGACCTGGTAGACCCTTCTGTCCTGATGGTCCTGTAACAAGTGTAAAATCAGCATTTATAACCAAGAAATCTGGAAGTATTAGGTTTCTTAGGTTGAGTTGGTTTGCTTTTATTCAAATGGACCTTGGATGGTATCAGAAACATGGGAAGAGAGAATGGGGGTGACACGCAGCAAAGGGCCGAGGGTCGGAGTTAAACCTGGGGCCACTTCGTCAAGGACTGAACCTCTGTACGTTGGCGCCCAAGATGTGATTAAAATGAATGTAGTTTGTCATGAAGGATCATTTGGAACTTTGGCAACAAGATGGAAAATAAAACCAGTATCTCATGTGGGATACATTATTCGTCAAGTCATTAGACAAGTCATTTGCATTCCAACATTGTTGTAACATTGTTACATTTGAGCTTTATTTGAAGTCATCAACTAGCTCTAACAATTAGAGAGCTGAGAAGTTCAAACCCACCTGGGAATCCCATTTCTCCCATGCTGCCCTTAGCTCCTGGACCTCCAGGACCACCGGAGCCTCCTGGGATGCCAGGATCTCCTTTAGGACCTGCAGCACAAAGAAAAAAACAAGTTCTTTTTGCATCTATTTGTGAGTAAGTGTGTATTTATGTTTGCAGAAGTAAACCCGTACCTGGTGGTCCGGGAAGTCCAGGGCGTCCATCTGATCCTGACAGACCGGGGTCACCAGAGAGACCTGGGATACCTTTTTGACCTGGAAATCCTGGTGCACCTGCAGACCACACACATATAAATATTTAATATGTACAAATATATGTAATAAATAATACAGTAATTGTACAGTAAATGGTTGGCTGCTTGTAAAACATCACTTGTTGAGAGTCAGTGAAGGTGTTTTCAGCTGTACCTGGTAGTCCAGGATCTCCTTTGGCTCCCTTTGTGACTGATGGGGGCAGGCTGGTTCCGGGGGGTCCCTGGAGGCCGAGTTCGCCTCTCTCTCCTTTACCACCGGGACCGCCGGGAGAGCCATCTCTGCCTGGGAATCCAGGTTCACCTAGAGGAAAAAAGTTCAGCGATTTAATCAGTGATGTCCTTTGTTTCTTTGTGTCGGCATGTGTTCCAGACTCTTTTCTTGTATTACCAACTCAGTATATATGCCTTTTGTGGCAGTATGCAGGAGGTATGAAGTAAATGTGTTCATGTGAATACCCTTAAGTCCAGTAGCGCCAGGCCCTCCTGGGCCTCCTGGTCCTCCAGAAGGTCCTGGAGTTCCCATTGAACCCATGTCTCCTTTCTGACCTGCAGCCAGTCAGATGATGAAGAAGCAGAGAGAAGTTAGAGCAGAGAATAAACAAATCCAAGCCATATTACTGATGTTGGGATTATATCTTACCTGGCAGCCCAGGCAGGCCATCGCGTCCAGGTCCTCCAGGAGGTCCTGGAGTTCCGACTGCTCCTGGGGAACCTGGGAAACCGGGAGAACCCCTGTCTCCTGGCAGGCCGGGGATGTCCAGACCTGGAGGGCCTGGGTCTCCCTTCTCTCCATTTGAACCGGGGAATCCTGTAATGATCAAATCAAGAGCTCACTGACTGGATGAAGGAAAGACGAAGATGAATTCCAGGTTTTTATTTAGAAGAACATTTGCATTTTTACTGAAGGCTGTCTGCACGGCAAAATCAGATGTAAAATATGGACAATGTGACAAACGCACAGTCCAGTTGCATATTTTGTTTGTGGTAGACAATGCAGGAAAAAAAATAAAATACAGAACAAAACCCATCCGAACCAGCAGCAGTAATTGGTTACCATACCTTTCTCGCCTTGGTGTCAGAGCATCGCGGGTAAGGGATTGGCGTGTTTCAAAGCGAGGGCGGAGCGTTGGATAAAGCCGAAGATGAGATGAGGAGAACAGATTATAATGCATTAAATGCATTAAAATGTGTGTATGTAGCGGGGTTTTAAACACTCTGAAAATGCATAAGCTCTTATGGGATACTTTGTGTCACAGGAACAATGACTGTGAGCAACCAATGCATGCTCAGAGTGTTTGAAATATTTTATTGGATAATAGTTAGTTTGTGGGTTCTGTGGGCATTCAAAGAACGAAAAGAGTGAAGTTAAAGTCGAAAGGCGGAAATAATGATAAACCGATATTCTGTGAGGTTAGTTTACGGTTTGTGCGCTGGCAAAGAAAAATCCTTGCGTGATGTTAAAATGGTGATGCGGGACATGTATATGCTTTCTGATACAGAAGCGGTTCAAACAAAGGGTGGAGGATGGTGATGCAGCCATAAAAAGGGTGGTGACGTTTTCACATCAAGAGGTTGCACTCTAATGAAAGCAGAAAAGTTCCCCAGATCAAGGTTCGGTTGTCATCGTGTAGTTCGGTAACCGTGATAAACACATTCATTGCATCTGTACACACACCTTGATCACCAACCAAAAGGGTGACTGTGGTTTTAAATGAACCAGTAACAAACCCTTTACACTCTGTCTGGTGCTCAGGTGCTTAAGGGTGCTCATAAAATACACAATATAAAGGTTGAACCCTTGTACCAAAATGACATCCAAACACCTTATCAGCTCCAAACACAGACAAGTGGGTGGTCATGCACAGTCCTGGGTGACTTTCAGGAGGAAGTATTTCATCATCATTAATATGTATAAACATGCACAAATACAAAACAAAATGAAAACAATGTCAAAAACAAATCTCTGAAGCTTCTTCTGGTCATGATGTTCCAGGCTGAAGTTGTTCTGTGCTGTATCTTTTTCAATTTTGAGAAACGATAACCATAAAAATACATCCGTCTGTATCTCACCTGGCGGTCCCATTGGTCCAGGGCCTCCAGGGGCTCCCGGTTGACCCAGTGAGCCAATAGTGGGGGATCCAGGTGGGCCACGAGCGCCAGGAATACCAGGTATACCAGGCTCACCTGGACAGAAACAAAGAGAAACGTTACTGCCAGATCTGTGTACTGTTCACTCGAATGAGCTCTTGTTGTGTGTGTAAGAACGTCATAGTTTAAGTAAATTCACATCCCTATAACTTTCTGTAAAACTTTTCTATGTACTCACAGCCATTAAAAATCATCAAATCAGTGACTGTAGAATACCTTTAGTTCCTGGACCGCCATCGAATCCGGATCGTCCAGGTGAACCAGGACCGCCGGGGAAACCAGGATCTCCCTTTGGTCCAGGGAAACCTTTACCTCCAGGTGCTCCTGGTAAACCTGCGGGGCCAGGAAGGCCAAAGCCAGGCTCACCCTGTCACATAAAGAAGGTGGCAAAGTTTAATACAGGTCATTCAGGCAGGTATAAGGTACCTCGTGATACCGGCTCAAAACAAAGCTTCATACCAACAATGACCATTTATACTAATCAAACAGAGGGAATGCATTGGAAATAAAATCCTGCCTCTAATACAAGCCTGCTTCAAACAGAGGCCTGGTCACTATGAGAGGAAATGTGGCATTTAGCCGTACAGTAAAGTCCTAGTTTGAGTCCACTCTCTTACAAAGGTACAAATTTGTGTTTGTCTGTTCTCACCCTTTATCTGAATTCCCCACTAGTACTAACACAACAGTTCATCCCCTATCTAGCTAACTACCTTCGGTCCAGGAAATCCAGGCTGGCCTGGGAGTCCATCTACACCTGGTCTTCCTGGCCCTGCAGTAGCTCCTGGCTGTCCGGGGATACCTGGGAATCCTGGAGTAGAATGAAAGAGATGGTGAGGGTGGAAGAGGAGGAAATGTGATGGTGGAAAATGTGACACAAGGTAGGTAGGACAATCCCACATAGAAAGATGGACTTATAGGAGGAAGAAAAGATAGAGGGTTAGGGAGTTCAGTGCGGTATTTACCTTTAACGCCAGGTGGTCCTGGGAGTCCGATGCCTGGGAGTCCAGGGTCACCCTTCGCTCCTGGTAAACCAGGGAACCCGTTCTGTCCGGGCTGACCTGGGCTACCTGAAGACAGAATATCACAAGAGACAACACTTCAGGTGTCAGCTTGGTTATGGGTTACTTTGGGTAAGCACTGCATGAAAACAGGGCCTCTACTCTAAAATATTAACTGTGTACCTGATGATCCAGGCAGTCCTGGCTCGCCATCCAGTCCTCTTGCTCCTGGTAAGCCTTTCTCAGCCACTGACAGGCCTGGTTCTCCCTTCGCACCTTAACAGCGAGAGGAAGCACAGGCAGAAAAAGGTCTTAAGGATCTCTTGCCATTCCAAGTAATAGAAAGCAAAAGGAAAACAAAGACTCTTTATTTGTATCATCGCTAAAGCTAATGTCTTCTTACCAGGTGCACCAGGACCTCCGGATCTTCCTGGGACTCCTGGGATGCCTTTCTCTCCAGAGGGTCCCTGAGGTCCAAAACCAGGGGCTCCTGGAGGACCCCTGTCTCCTGGAATACCTGGGCCACCTGGCTCTCCGGGGAGCCCTCGTTCTCCTTTCACCAGCAGGGAGCCCTATTGAGCACAGATTAGTTATGAATGGATGGATCGATGAGAAGAGACAAAGAAAAGACTGAGAGAAAGCCACCTACAGGAGCTCCTTTGGGTCCAGAAGATCCAGGCTGTCCATCACGACCGGGTCGACCGTCAAGACCGGGAAGACCAGGTGGACCGGGGAAGCCGCTGTCACCCTTCTCTCCCCTCACCCCACTGACTGTGACAGCATCGCCTGGGTCTCCCTTCTCTCCGGGGAAGCCGGGAGAACCTTGAGGACCGGATGAACCCTGGAAAAGAAGGCAACTTCAATTTAAAGTTCAAAGAATACTCTTAAAGTCCATTCATCCTAAAGGAACTGTGTTCAAACAAGTGACCCAATCATGAGATTATTATTTGTATGTAATGCAATTTATTTTCCAACAAAACAAGAAAGAGTAAGTACTCACAGGGGGTCCAACAGAACCAGGGGTTCCTGGATAGCCTCTGTCTCCTTTGATACCTGGGCCACCAGGAGATCCTGATGGAGGACAGGAAATGAATTACAAATACAGCAATAATGATAATGAAAATTCTAATGTCTCATGTAGTGATATATTAAGCTAAAAGTAAAGTGGTCCTACCGGGAAATCCAGGCTGTCCTGGAGGTCCTTGGGGTCCTGGGATGCCACTGGTACCGCCAAAGCAGTTCACACAGGTGTCGCCCTTATCACCTGAAACAACAAGAGATGACTTCGGTCAGTGTTTTTTCTTTAGCTATTAGAACAGAAAAGAACTCCACCAAACATAAGTTCTTCACTTGTATTGTTGGTGCTGTCTCGTGGCCTAGCTGTTAAACTGTAGTTTAAGCCATCTCATTGAAAAGCAGACTTCCTCACCTTTCTGCCCCGTCTCTCCTGGGTAACCTCTCTCTCCCTGCAGACCGGGACGCCCAGGGTCTCCTGCAACACAGTTTTGTCCCGCTGTGGAAAAGCCTGGAGGTCCAGGGAGTCCTGGTTGACCCTGAGAACCGGGAGCTCCTGAACGTCCTGGAGGACCTGGCAGAGACAGCCCTGGAGGACCGGGGTCTCCCTTCTGACCCCTCTCTCCGGGGAAGCCCGGAGCTCCAGGCTGACCACCACCGCCAATAGCTGGAAGTCCTGGTTGTCCCTGAGGTCCTGAGAGGCCTGGAGAAGACAGGAAGGCGAAGTTCATATCAAATACAAATTACAACGCCTTAAAGATGTTCAGGTCACATGAGTCAAAGAGAAGCTTTCCAACTTACCTAACAAAGGCATTGTGCCAAAAAAACCTGGTTCTTCAGCCAGCCTTAGCTATGTGTGCTAAATACTAAATACTAATACGTGTGTGTGTGTGTGTGTGTGTGTGTGTGTGTTTACCTGGTTGTCCTCTGTCTCCTTTAAGTCCAGGGTTTCCGGGGAATCCAGGCTCACCTTTAGGACCGACCCGACCTCCTGTGTGCCC
Organism: Semicossyphus pulcher; assembly: GCF_022749685.1. Lineage (NCBI taxonomy): Eukaryota > Metazoa > Chordata > Actinopteri > Labriformes > Labridae > Semicossyphus > Semicossyphus pulcher. The sequence continues at coordinate 14,496,592 of NW_027211695.1, read as the reverse complement.
GCCAACCACCTTGTGGGACAATGTCAAATACAATCAGTCAACCACTCAAATTCTATACTGATATATTATAGAATGTAATATTTTCAAGACAACCCCACTCTATCTGCTTATTAGGCTGTGGGATGCTGCTGGAAAGCTCCACGTGGACCTGGAGAGAATATTTTTTCCACAAACAAGAAATATGTAAAATACACACCACTCCTGGGGGTCCTGCGTATCCACGATCACCTTTAAGTCCCTAAAAACAGAGAGACAGCGGGGAAGTTGTTAAAGCAATCCATGACATCACAATATGGATTATATAATAGTTTTAAAGATGTAGGCAACCTACTCTCTCTCCATCCCTGCCGGGAGGACCTGGCAGGCCGGACTCTCCTTTGATTCCCTGAGAGGACACAAGGAAAACAAAGTTAGACATGTTAAAAAGAGATTTGGATTGGTTTAACGAGGTTGAATGAACTATCTAGTTTTTTGACATGGCAGAACTCACAGGGAAGCCTGAAGAACCTGGGTCGCCATCTTTGCCTGGTTTGCCCTGCAGATGAAGGAAAACAGTCATCAGGGGTTTGTGTTAAAGTCCAAACAGAAATTAAAGTTCAGGTTTTTGAATATTAACTTAAATTAAACTGTAGTCTAATCTTTGTAAGGACAAATTTAGTCCTTTTAAGTGGAGACAGTATTGGATTTTAACACCTCTGCACACCTGGCCAATTGCTTCAACTTACTCGTTTGCCTGCTTCTCCTGGTTCTCCTTTGTCTCCTTTCTGTCCACCAGATTGACCCTACAAAGGAAACAGAACACATGTCACGTCAACAAAATTAGTCACCAACGAACACTTAGACCACAAGGATCAAGGGACGTCAACAGGTGGGAATAGTACTTACAGGGGGTCCTGGGTAGCCCGGATCACCTGGAGGACCTGGATGACCTGGATCACCCTACAGAGGAAACACATACAAATTAAAAAAGAACCATTTAACTGATGAAGAAACACCTAAAACCAGACTGAGTGTCAAACGGTTCTGTCACTGTACTGAGTTGCAGGAATTGTCTGCTGCCATCCAGTGGCTGGAGTGAAAGTTGCAGCATTCAGCACTTAACACGGCTCAGTTCTTGTTTGTAACGCTATGGGGAAATGGCCTGAGGTTGGTGGTATTACCTTGTCTCCTCTCTGGATCTCTGTCTCAGGGGGTCTCTTCTGCTCTCCCACCTGCCCGGGAGGACCAGGAGGTCCAGGGAGACCTGGGTCACCCTGCAGTCACACAGAGAGGTAACAGAAGGAGATTAGGTTTTAGTCTGGCTGTTAATGGTAGAACATGGCAATGGAACAGTTTTAATAAAGAGTAAAGACCTTCTCTCCTTTGGGTCCTTGGAAGTTCAGTCCCATGTTTCCCTGTTGGACAAAGCAGTGAAACATTGTGTCATGGAGCGACCCAACAACGAGCTGCCAGTTACATAAACTTTATTCATCAATGGGACGAAAAATGACGAAGATCAGATCAGTTGAAAATCTGTTTCTGTGTTTGAACTCACCTTTGGTCCGGGGAGACCAGGAGGACCTGGACGACCCTGGAGGACCACAGCAGAAAGAATGACGTTATGTACCACAACATTGTACATTTAACTGGAATTAAAAACATACGTGAAATACATCTTTAAACAGTCTTTTGATGTTTCGCAGCAGTTTTATTACCTCATAGCCTCTGGGTCCTGGTGGGCCGAGTGGACCCTGCAAACCGGGGGGTCCAGAAGTTCCCTGTGACATGAACACACACATACAACAAACTCTTTATCTGTTTCAGTTCTCTTTACTCAGATATATAACAATTAAGGTAGTTTTTACAGATAATAGGACATTACTGTGTATATATTTGAGTCTGACCACCTTCATTCATGTAAAATGAGTCTTTATTTGAAGGCTTGAGATGTTTACCCCATACAGTTGGTGTCTTTATAAACTTTGGGATATCCAGTAGACTTCAAAGTAAAGTTTGAATACATTTAGGATGTTAAAACACGCAAAAACTCACAGGAACTCCTGGTAACCCGGGCAGACCCACTGATCCTTTCTCTCCAAAGCGGTTGGTGGAGATCACATCACCGGGGTCTCCCTGAAGAGGAAACAACCAGAGGAAACTGTTAGACAGGAAATGTCACGTGCATGTGAAGGAGAGGAAGAAACTTTGAAGTTTGTCATTTCACAAAAAGAATCTGACACTGACTCAGGTCTTGATTATCTTTAGAAAGGGGGAGCGGTCTATCTGGAAGATTTGTAATCTTGATAAACAGCACCATCTTGTGGCTACAACACAAACTGGACAGTTTTATATTCTACAAGAGGCTTCAAGTTCTGTCGATTTTTAACAATAGCAGTTTAAAACACCTAATTAACTGATATACAGCCAAAAAACAAAAAAGGCTCACTTTTTAATAAAGACTTCTTCAAAAACTATCACAAGAACATTTGAAGATTTTACCTGCTGAATTTTAAACGAGGTCCTGGAACTTTATTTTGAAGGACACTAATACAGAGATTTTACCTGCTGAAAAGCTTCAAATGAGAGCCTGGAACTTTATTTTGAAGGACACTAATATAGAGATTTTACCTGGAACTTTATTTTGAAGGAGACTAATACAGAGATTATACTTCTTGAAAAGTTTCAAACGAGGGCCTGGAACTTTATTTTGAAGGACTCTTATACAGTGCAGTGTGATATAATACAGTTTAGTTCTAAGCTTTTAAGAGAATAAGAGCATTAGGTGAATTACTGTTGCTACTGTTACAGTTGAGCAGCAAAGAGACGGATTAAGAAATGCACCTAAACTTTAGTTAGAAGGTCTTATCTATAATCAACATAATTAAAATAAAGAGCTTCAGAATGCTTCAGCTCTTTATTTTCAAATCTCAATAACATCCTATTAATTACATTTTTTATTGTGTTATTATTAAAACAATGCTTTTAAAATCTTTAAAATCTGCCAATTTGTATCACAGCATTTGATTTATTTTCACTGCTTGCACCTGATTCTACCACCTGTATACTTAGACCTCTATACACCTCCTTGTACCAATAAGAATGATACTTAACAGTGTAACAGTATAGAGAGATGCTGGCACCTACCTTTGGTCCTGGCAGACCAGGTGGACCCTACAGGAAGAAGAAGAAGGACAATGTTAAAGGACAACATTGATTATCGTCTGATAACAAACAGGTTTCTTCTTCATTGATGTAAACTCACCGACAGTCCCTGCTGTCCGGGGATTCCTCCGCTTCCTGGGTAACCCCTCTCACCCTGCAAAGAAGAAGAAGAGACATCGTTTAACAAACAGCACTTTAAGATAGCTCAGAAAAAGTTGCTTCTTAGACCTTAAGTTGTGATTTTGTTTGTTGAAGCCCATAAAAAGTTTATTTCATGGTATCACAGAAGATTTACAGAGTGAGACAAATACAAATCTGCCAAAAAAATCACAAAAAAGAGACCAGATGTAGAGATGAATTAAAAAAAAAATTATTATTTAAATTATTATTACTATTGCATTAATAAGAAGTCTTTTTATTGGTTACCTTTGTCCCGTTGCAGCCCGGCACTCCTCTCGGTCCTGGGGCGCCGTCTTGTCCGGGGAGACCCTGGGAAACAGGAAGTAAACAGGAAGTTACATCACACATTGCTATCTGGGAGTTGTAGTCAAAGTCCTGTAAGATTTTAGAAGATGGGGAAACTCACTGGAAGTCCTGGAGTTCCTGGAAATCCTGGAAGCCCAGACGGCCCCTGTGAGGAGGAGAATATTAAGCTTCAGAGGACGTCAAATAAAATCTCAGCTTTAGTTTCTTCTTCACTCATTCTGTTTGAGATAATGTGGACATCTAGTGGCCAGAGGAGGGTATTACAACCAGGAATTCTTCAGTGTTAAAACAGCCTGGGAGAAGTCACACTGACTCTCACCAAACTAATTCTTTTACTAAATAATGGGATTAAAATGGAGGATATTGACTTATAAATAAACTTTGTTGATTTTTTCTTGGTATGAGATTTTTTTCTCATGTGAAGTTTGACGCTGCTTTTTGTCAGAGAAGAATACACAAGAAAAAGATGGTTAAACTCACTCTTATTCCTTTGGGACCACCTAGTCCTAGAGGCCCATCGCTGCCCTGAGAGGAAGAACACACACACAGACGTTACACTGGATTAGAAAGAACTTAAACATATCAAACTGTTTGCTTTCATTCTAACTAGCGCTAGAGGTTTCTTTTCTCCATAATTCCCTCCTCTGTTAAAATAAAACCTGAACTGTTAAAATGTAAAATTCATTCAAATCGATCCCCGGTAACCCACCTTCTCTCCTCTGGGCCCGATCGGCCCCTCTGGTCCGGGGAATCCTGGGACCCCTGGCTGTCCGGTGAGACCTGGGAAACCCCGTTCACCCTGCACACAGACACACAGGTGAGTATTTTACTTACTTACACTTTATTTATCAATCTATTGCTTTTTTATCCTCTAACATAATAACTTATTTCCTTAATGACACTATGCACTACATTATCGGTAATACTTCACCTTAACCTCTCTTTGTTTGGCATTATAACACTCTATAATTTAGTTATAAGCAGATAAAAGTGTTAAGTAAAGAGTGTATAAACACTATATAAAAACCTGCTACATTACACCTGCTAAGAGGAACATTAAGGCCACGGTGAGTCCCATTTCACAAGTAAATAAAACCAGATCTATTGCATGGCACGAAGAGTCTTTGTATTTGTGTATTTACATCCTGCATACGTGTGTGTGTGTGTGTGTATGAGTGTATTTGCCCACCTTGGTGCCTTTTTGTCCGCTGCAGTCACATTTGGATCCCACACAGCCGTGGCACGCCTGTCGGACGACAAGAAGCGCAGAGATGAGGATGATTGTTGCTAAATGTCTTGTTAACATTAATTTCAATCACAGAGTGAGAGTCTCTTGAAGCGACAAAAACACAAAATAATAGAACATAAATACAGACAATTGCTAGATTGCTAGATCAGAACTAAAACATATACATCGTTTGCTTTTTTCCCTTGGAAATAAAAGTAAAACTGTTATTTTCTTGGTAAATGTATTTTTACATTGTCCATATTTCTCAGTGAAAGTGGATTGATCAGACTTGTTTCATGCTTTAATCAACCAGCACCACTAGAGGGCGCTCCATCATTATGCTCCTGCACCTCTGCCGCCTACAGGCAGCGTTTCTTCCCACAGAGGAGGAGAAAGGTGCGGATTTTCCCCTGCAGCTTGTTTGATGATGAGATGATGAGTCGGCAAGACCCAAACAACATTTATTGCAGCTTTTATCAGAAATAAAACAACTTTATCTTGTGTATTCTTAACAGGAAGTGCTTTCGGAGTGAGAAAGTCGTGTTTCAGAGGGTTAAAGCAGAGCGGAGGAAGGAGCGAGGAATGGCACGATGGGAGTGCCAGGCTGCTGATTAACTTTTCCCAGGCTTGTTGACACAGCGGATGCCAGACGGGCATCGATTGCACGCATGCCGGGCAGCCAGGTTGTGAGAAAGACGGAGAGGCCGAGAGCGCACGAGAGAGGAGGACGGACAGGCGGACAAGTCAGCATTTTTCTGTGCGTATCTGTGTTTGTGCTCATGGTTTTCATGGTTAAAAACGCCAGGGTGACATCTTCAAATGTCTTGTTGTGTGTGACAAACAAAGATATTCACAGTGGTATAAAACACAAAAAAATAAGACGATCCTCTCATTTTGGAAGCTTAAGAAGTCTGATGAAGTCTTAAAGCTCAGACAAAGACGGAAAAAAAAGAGGTGTGAGGGAGGTAATGGGTCAGATTCAGACCTGTGACACTGGAGGCTCAGTGTTTGGCGTCTCAGCCGGCTGATTCCCACAGTGAGATCATTGCAGGGAGGTTATTTGTTTGGTGACAACAGACCGACTCCCACACTGACTCTGAAAACAATGTTACCTCATCTGAACAGAGGTTATAACAACGAGTGATGGAAGAAGTATTCAGATTATTTACTGCGGTTAAACAGGATACTTCGATAAAAGTGCTCCATAACAAGTGAGACTCCTATAGTGTGTGGAGAGCAACAATACGACACAAACACACTAACAGATTCATTCAGCAACAACCAGAGTCCGACTCTCAACACTGGAAATCTCGCAAAATCTCTAGCGGTCAAACGAGACTTTAGATTAAACAAACATGGCCGACCACGGGCAGGAAGAATTGGCGACAGTTTTTGGACTTTTTACTGAAAGCTCACGAAGAACAAACCGTGAAAGAAGCGGTGGAGACGGCGTGAACGTGGGCTGTACATGTTAAGGCCAGTTCAGATCAATGATTCGCAACGAGACTGGATGCAACGGCCAAAAGAATCCCTCGACATCTGATCGTAAACATTCTAAAACGGGGCCGTTCACATCAAAGCAACGCAGCTGACCGTCTCCATTGCAACGACGCACCCCACTACTTCTGCATTAATACTATAACCTTAATTAATACTATAACGTTAGTATTAGGCATGAATTAACTAGCTGGATTTCTGTTATCGTTATACAAAGAAGTGGATGACAGTGACAGTGCAACACCGCTGCAATTTTCTCTGCAACATTCTAAAACTGTTCTGTTGCATTGCGAGTCATTGAGCTGAACTGGGCTTTACTTTATGCTTTACGCGTTCGCTTTTGTCGCCATGGCAACGCTTGTTGTGTTTAATATGTACGATTTGAAATAGGTGCGGCCCTGACATTCTTCTGAGCAGATCGGGGGGGAAGCAAAACATTTGTTTTTTCTTTAAATTATTTCCTCATATTTCACACGTTAAATATTAAATGTATTAATTGGAAAGAAAGTAGACATAAATAATATAATTAATACGTTTTATGAGCTAATATATTTGATTTTCTGTAATCAAACACATTTTATTACATACTAAAGTGACGTGTCTGTAAACCGTTTTAAAAGCTCCACACGTGGTCAGTGCTTGTCTACACTATACTGTATACTGTATATGTAAAGAAAGAGCTTACATGTGTGTCTATACATTATGTGTGACACATTCCTGTGTGTGTGTGTCTTTGTGCGTGCGCAGTAGTGTGTTTTAAACCAGGTGTTAACCACACACTGACAGGCTGTTAAATCCTCTCTCACCGCACCGATCTCAGGTCTGATAGAGTCACAGCGCTGCCCGCACGAAGCGGCTTATCTGTTCAACTGCAAAGCTCATGAGCAAGGCACTATTCACAGCCGGGGTCGAGGGTTCGATTCCCACTGAAAACATGTCAGTGAAGTCAGGAGATTTGGATTAAAAGATCGGCAGAGTGTCGCATGTTGGCAGCAAACACAAAACGTGTGCAGACTGTTATCAGGTCTGGAGGGTGGAGGGGTCGCCAACACACACGCACACACACAGACACACGCATACATGTCTGAATACATTTGCACATGGGTAGTCAAGTGTGTGTGTGTGTGTGTGTGTGTGTGTGTGTGTGTGTGTGTGGAGGTGTTTTTACAAGCCCTGAATCTCCAGATTAGTCTCTGGTCTGCTTCAGCTCAATGCAGTCTGCTCTCCCACGCCCTGGCCTGCAGCTCCACTCGCTTCACCTCCATCCCTCTCTCTCTCGCTCTCTCTCTCTCCATCCATCTGTTCTCATGTCATCTCTACTCTATTCCCTCTTTTTTTTATATATATATATAAAAAGCTGTTAATAAGGCTGTAAAACCCTGGAGTTCTTAAACCTGTGCCTTGCACATTAGCACTTGTGGTTTAAGGAGTCAGGGCAGGATTGTGGCAGCTCTTTAGGGATTCAAACAAGCAGCTTTATTGACACACTAAAGCACGTTTTCCTCTCAAATACTGAGCTCTGTTTGTGTCTTTAAAGTCACCTTAAACATAACTGAAACCTGGTTAAAAACATTTTACTTATAGGACAAGAACAATACTTTTAGGAACATAAAATTCTGTCAAAAAAAAAGCAGGACCCATCTACAAAGGAATAAAAGTGTGGAGCATCTTGATTTTAAGCTATTTTAATGGAAGAAATAACATTTCCAATTTACCTGTTTCACATCATATCCAAGCAAACCTCTCATCTCGCACTCAACAACTGGCGGACTATTAAGAAATTAGATTAGATAAGAAAGAGATTACAAATAGTAAAACATGTCCCTAAAATTGACCGCAAATGCTTATTTTGCAGTTTGAACCTATTAGAATATATTTTATTACATTAAAATTATAATTTTTTTCCACTTCATAATATTGTATCAACATAGTTTGTTCAATCTGCTGGCCTTATGTTTTACTATGAAATATTTAAATTGAATAAATTAAATAAATGGTCTCTAATGGGGTTGAAAATGTCCGTTAATCTGTTAAAATGATTCTTTTTTGGCTTATTTGTGCTCCTAACTTTACAAATTTCCAATTAAAACTTGAACATATCTTTAAAATAACTAAATATGACGATAAAGCGGCTCCCATTGTTTCCTGTCATCTCTATTTTATAACAGCATTTTGTGTATTTTCGGCTTTCCTGTCCTCTTTATACTCTCATGACCCCTCAGATATATCTCCTGACCCCCTGTGTCATAGATTAAAGACCGTTTTGACCCCATCAGGAGGTGATAGCAGTGATATCAAAGGCTGAATGATGACACAACCCGTATTATTACATCATTTATCAATTATACAACATTATTAATCTATAATATGCCAGTGAAATGTTCCACAGTGTGCATGCTTCATGTTTGGTTGATTTGAAGGAATCCTATAGCGCGTCTTATTTTATTACCTGCAGGCTGAGGTGTTGCACAGCATAATGAGGTATTTGATTTCCTGCCAATTAGTTGCCCTTTGGGGTAAAACGCGATGAGATAAAATGAACTGATCGCATCTCTGCCTCTCTCTGTAATGTTCGGTCCCTCTCTTTTACCCCCGCAGCACTGTCGGGGCATGTAATCCACTTAGAAAGGTCAGTGAGCTGCAGATATTTGCTCCACTCTCTGTCTGTATCTGCCTCTCTGTGTCTTTTAGCTCCCTCCATCATCTCTCCTCACCTCCGCCCCACTTTCCATCACGCCAACCCGGCGATAGAGTTGATGGGAGGTAAAGCCGGGCTTGTACCGACTCAGCACCTCTGGAGTTGACTGCAGGGAGGAGTTGACAAGGGATGAAGGTTCAGCATGTACAGCTTGAGGTCAAGACGAGGCAGTGAATGACCCGATAAGTGTCCTAGATTTTAGCTCACATCAGGCTGATTTTATGGTCGAAAGTTGATAAGATGGGGCAAAATTTAAGACACGCTGAAATAAATCCAATGCCCATTCGTCAGTTGTTTACATCTCCCTTGTTACACGCTTAATGAATGTTCAAATTAATTGTTGTTCAGCATTTATATCAAAATCCCTCTCTTTTCTCTTCCTGCAAAATATTTTCGATGCCTCAACTTCAAATTAAGCTAACTAGACTTATTTTTAGGTTACTGGCTAACAAAACTTGACCGCTAGCTTGAGGGTCGCATAGCTAGCTAGCGAAGCAGTGTAATAGAAAAAGGTACGTGTTCGGATGTTGGCAGAAAAAATATTCGGTTTACATGTTCAAAGAAGGTAGCTGGGGTCATATTTTGTCATTTCTACCAATATTTCTTTCTCGTGACAACCACACTTTCTTTTTCAGTCTGAAAAACAACACATTACTGAAGCTAAAGCCACTAAGCTAACCTCTGTGACTTCATTACTAAGAGCTCTTTTTGGGGGGGCCATTTTGCTCAATCATTCTGTTTTTTAAACATCATATCAAGCAGAATTAGTTTTTGTTGTTGCTAGTAGGTACTGCAGCACATAAAAGTAGCAGAAAGAACAGAAAACATCAATTGAGAAAAGAGATTTAGCCATATAGCAGCTAGCTGACAATTCAGCTGACTCATCTTATGATGGTGTGAGTACATAACACTGAATAATGTAGTGTTACATGCCCACATCTGATTGATCCTCAAGAGTCTTAAATGTGACCAGCTAGACTGCAAATTAGCTCTAAGCTAACTCTCTCAAAGCTAATCTTTAAGCTAACCTTTTAACACTTTTTTATCAAGTTTAATTGTGTAAACTGTCTCAAAGAAGTGAGAAAAACACAACTTACCGCACTGTATAAGTATCATTTGGCTTTGAAATATGTTATCAACTTAATAGCTTTGTTTATCTAACATGCTAAGTTATGCTAAATGCTACCTCCAGGAACACGGCAAGCCAAAACAGATGACAATCTGTCCTGAAGGTGCAAAGCTGGATCTCAAGGGCTGATTTTTGTACCAAAACAAGCTAGGTGTCTACAGAGTGATGAAGAGGTGAGCCAGGTGAGGGTGGGTGGGGTAAGGAGGAGGAGGAGGGGAGCGAGCGGAAGGCATGCAACCGGGGATTAGACTGGCGAGACTGGAATTCCCCCGCTCATCAAAGACTGATGATTAGACACCTATACACACCGCCCTGCCCTGAATAACACACACACATATGCAGTATAGAAACAAACACACACGTATATGGTAAATAAACACTCTCATTAACAGCACACGCAGTTTCAAAGTGAGAAACGAGGAGTGTTTTTCTTTCTTTTTGAACATTATTAAACACAAACACACTGAGGATGTGTGAAACTCCCAATTTGACCGCAATTTATAACTTTCCAGCAGTGATGACAGCTCAGCAGTCAGTAACCGCAACCTGAAACAACTAGAAACAGCATGTTCACGAGTGATCCAAATCACTGACACACACACACACACAAAGCGTACTGCTATAATCACACAACCCACACATTTACTTAAGTCGGAATATTCTCCAATTTTATGATTCAAATTTGGTTGTAATTCAGATTTTTTTATCTACATCAGCAGAGTGACAGCCAGTTCCAATATGGTGTGTAGGCCGGGGGAGTGACCTCTAGTTGGCGTAGTATCAATGACGTGCACAAAGGAGGAAGTCAGTAAACTTTTTATATCGAACAAAACAAAAATTTCAAGACTTAACCTACAAGACCGGGATTCCTGTCCTGAGTGGCTGGACCACAAGTCTACATTGAGGTACTTCCGTGATGTACTGAAGTTTTCTACTTGATGTATATACCTAACTAAGTTGTGTGACTAACATTTAAACCCAAAACACGATCTTCTACACTACAGACTGTATAAAAAGATGGCAGCTCCCTTAAAGAGAAGCCAAACCCTCTCTATCGCCCCCTGCTGACTGGCTGCAGTATAGGTCATAAAACCCGCCTCCTCCATGTTAACAGATGGGACATGATTAAAACTAAAATCAAAACACATTTTTCTCAAACATGGTTGCTGTCATTATAGTTAGTTCTTATCATGCTGATTTATGTCCTAGTGTTAATTTTTCTGACAAGTTTACTTCTAATTAGTTATATGATGCTGTAAAAAGGGGGTGTGACCTCATGATTGACAGCTCTGTTGACAAATCGGGCTCCTGCAGCCGTTCTGTTCCCGAGTAGCAGAGTAAAGGAGGAACAGCGAGAGGAGACGTAACTAACACTAACACTACGGTCATTGAACTTTCCATAAGCGTGAAAATCTGCTTCAGACCGACACAAGAAGCTGTTCTGTTGTTAAATACAGCGACGTGCGGATCTTTGCTGTGTTTCTCGGTAAGTTAAGTGTGTGTTTTGGTTAGCGGAAGGGGCCGCCGATCTCTACTGTGCAGTCTATAGTCTATAAAGTCTACAGTCATGGTTCTACAAGTACCAAGGACTTTTGAGGACTTGTTGAACATGGCAAACTATGTCAGAGTTACTAACAGAATTTGGAAAAGCCTCTCCGCTGACAACTTGTTGACAACGAGAGTTTGAGGTGACTGTAATGGTTTCATTTCATAGCTCAGCATCTGTTTGTGGGATCTACTTCACGTGTTAAATATCTTGTGTTTAAAGTGTGTATGTGTGTGTTTATCCTGCTCTGGAGGGTGGCACTCCAGGCCCCGAGCCCCTGCTTCAAACCGTTGATCCCTTTCATCGCGGCTGGACTTTGACTACTTCAAGGTGCTGACACCCCGAGAGCCACAACCAAACTAAATATTTTCACTTTGGACAAAAATCCAACCATGTGTGTTTTGACTAACCGGCTCTTTGGAAGAGGAAGACCCCCCGATTAGAGGACCCCATGTCACACACACACACACACACACATGCTTTTCATGCCGGTCCAGGAATTCCATTGATATTCTGGGGAATTCTCTTTCTTCTGAGCGTAATTTTCTCTCCTCTCTTCTCTTTTCATTTGCTCTAATGAATGTTGACCCCTGCGACCTCCCACTGAGAGATACCTGCAGGGAGAGCACTTAAGGGCTCTGAGGCTCCAGCAGGTGACCTCCATCTCTGCACCACCTCCTGACTCAATCTTATGTGAAAGCAGTTCACTTTAGCTGCAGTGTTTTCATCTTTTCCACCTCTACTCGTGGATGGATTAGTTGTCTGACTCTTGCTCCAGCTCATTTAAAAAGGACGTATGTACGTCTGCTTACACTCTGCACCATGATGTTACTTTAAGAAGCCAACCGAGAGTCAGACTTCTCTCTCTTTCACAAACGCACTTTCTCAGGAGTGTTTGGAATTCCTAAAACTTCCACCCAGATAAGACTTCATCTAAACAAGCCCTGCAGGAGAGGTAAACACACACAGACTCACACACACACACACACACACCAGGTGTTTGCATCACTAACGTCCTGCGTACCTATGGGAACAGAATCCTGATGAGTTGGTTTCACACCACTTTATCGCTAATAAACAAAACACCATGAAGAAAGTTGGACTCCTTAAACTCGATTTCACACACAGAAGACTGTTTCAAGGTCTTTGGAAGCACTAGTCTGAAGAAGAGCATGTTGGCTCGAAACGTCACTTTGTGCTAAATTAAACCCTTTACGGGAATATTTTTTTGCTATACTTTGGAAGCACTACAACATCCAGTCTATGCTGGCTCCAGTGTGAAAAGTTGGCCTTAAGTGATGTCACTAGAGTCAGCGTCAGTTGGGGTATAAAAACCAAAAGTTTGAAAATAAAAAAAATCCTTCATATCTGTTAGAGGCTAAAGGCTTGAGGCTACATTAGCCGCTACTAGCAAAAAACAACAACACTTGAATCCCTGTCAGCATTTGGTGTTGCATTTTGGGAAATGTAAGCATAAGATTTGGACTAAGAAGAAAAAGTGTCTGGAATAAAGAAAGAAGAGGAGCTGCAACTGATGCTAAGCTAACTTTAACTTTCTATTACTGTGAATGTTTCAAACCAACCTGAAACGTTGTTCTGCTGTACAGCGCACCAACCTGAGTTAAATTTGTGTTTTGTAAGCAAATCAGTAGCTAAGTTAATGTAATAAGATAGCTAGCTAGCTAGGTCAAACAACAAAAAGGAGAATGCTAACTATGTGGAGAACAAGCAGGTGATCATTTGCAAGAATCAATGATTCTTCTACATTGACTTATATGACTTAAACAATGTTTAACAAGGGCAATGCTTAAAAATATACAAACTCTTCTTAAAGGAGCGGTTCGCCCCAGGAAAAAGCTGCTGTCAGTCAAAGCTGGTGTTCTCTGTAATCGATAGAAGCAATAATATTTGAAATTGGCGCAGAGCTTTGGAGAAAGTTGTACAAACAGCTCGTGGTTTCGCCCATTCTACATTCCTACAACACCCAGCGTGCTTTGCGCCCCTCCCTCTGAAAGGAACGGCCCAGCGAGAGACATTGGAGTGAAATACTACCGTTTCTCTGCAGGCGATGGCTCAGAGCGGTACAGAATCCGAAATACGACGAGAATATACCGGTCATCTACATACATATACATCGGAGGCGGGCATCCTAGATTAAGGAAGTGTAGTTTAGCGAGCTCCCTCACAGGTTTTCCAGGGCCCATTGGAGAAGCAGATAGCGTCCTTCAAAGGCACAGAGAGAAATTGCATTTTTTCTACCATAATGGCGTTAGCTCCCCATAATAGCATGATGGGAGTCAGAGTGAAAATCGGTGAACTGGCCCTTTAAGGCAGCAGAAATCTAAACTTTACTTTGGTTTGTTCCCTTCAGTCGTTTCAGAAAGTGTGTCTGAAGAGCAACTGCTGCAGAGAAGGTGAAGAAAACATATAATTCATATATTTTATGGTAAATATTAGCATCATTAGGCGTCAAGTTTATTCTAAACGTTGGTATTTTCTCACTTCATCACTTCACTTTAACTTCTTATATAAATACATACGCTTAAACAGTTTAATTCAAGCTTATATTTCTTCTAGAAAATGGTCACAGTAAGTGAAATCTGCAGGTGTAAGCAAACCTAATAAGCTGTGCAGAAAATGCTAACATCCACTGCTGTATCTATCAGCGTTTGTTCCAGAAATGTCCTCACGTGGATCTTGTAAGCGGGGGGGTTGAATTCCTTCCACTGGGAGAGATGTAAACCCACCCTGGTCTATAGCCTCACCTAGCCCAGCCCAGCCTGGCCCGGCCCTGCCTAACACAGGTTCAAACATGCCCCTCTACCTTTTTCTCATCGCTGCACATACATCACCACTTGGCACGGTGTGCTGTAGCTACGGGCAACAAGAAATTAGAGAGGGGAGCGGCGGCCTGCCAGCTGAATGCCTGGATATGTGCAGCCTGGGGACACGCGGTGAGGAGGAGAGAGGATGCAAGGAGGGAAGCAAAATGAAAAGGAGAAAGAAAGAGGAAGAGATTTGGGCCTTAACTTTCTAAATATGCTTTGAAATCTCTCTGATAAGACGATTTAAGGATGCATTCAGGTTCACCGTCAGAAACTTCCAAAACAGAAACGTCTGTGTGGTCCACATTGTTCTTTCTTTGGCCTTCAAACAGTGAGGAGCAAAAGGGTGTGTTTCATACAACCACGAACAAATGAGTCTATGTTTAAAGAAATCCCTGAGCTGTTCAAAGTCAGGGTTTAAATCTTGTTAACTTTAGTCTCAATCTTCGTCTCATAAGGACCTGGAAGTATGTCCAGCTGTACCTCTCAAACCATGCTCCTGTACTGTACACAACTTATCCGCAACTTGAGGAGATTTCAGGAAAATAAATGACCCTGTTCTGCTATAAACGTATCAGTCTTTTACCATAAGTGTTAGACGTGTGTATAAACCTTTATGCTAACAGTAAACTGCTCCCGTCTTCCATTTATCAATCACAGCAAACCTGCATGCTTGAGGTGCATCACTGTTTGGATGAGCCTCACTGTAATCTTAATATTTACCCAGAGGCCTCTGCTGTAGACAAAACAAGATAGCGAGGGATGTCCTGATACGTATGCGGCGAGACTGTGAGGTGGAAAGGGTTTGTTATGAGCTCCGAGCAGATCCAGACGAAAAAAGTGGTCTCAAATATATCCAATTTATTTCTATTCAGTATTTCCCAAACTTTAAGTATTAATGGAGCAGGAAGGTCCACATACTTTGCATGCATCTGTCCTCCTGCAGCTTCATGTTTTCACCACAAGAGGGCGGTAGTGACAGTAAGAAGCAAGCAGGTAAAATGATGAAAAGCATCTCAGCCTCTCGAGACAAAACACTCAAGCATTAAAAAGTCGTACAAAAAACTAGCTTTCTAATAAACGTACAAATGACTTTTTATGCTGATGAGGTACATCTTAGTTGCTGACTGTGTGTCTAGCAGCGGTTTGATAGCTGAACATGCTCTCTCTTGCTCCTCCAGGTCCTCCCCAGTGTCTGATCTGGTGGAGAGGCAGGTCCCAGCAGGCTCCTGCTCTGCCCACATTTCACTTAAATATTCAAAACTTAAACAGCCTCTAATGAGAACAGACACATCTGATTTGCAGCAGAAAAGTGGAAACAATGTTCCCCTCTCTCTCTGTGCTGTGACTGATGTCTGATATTTCCCATTCTGATCGCCGGTGTCTGTAGGGGTCAAGGAATGCAGGGCATTCAGGGCTAACATGCACAAACACACGCACACACACATACACACACAAGCAACCAAATCTAAGGCATGCTGTGTCTTCATATTTTAGATTTCTCTCTGTATTGCACTACATCGGAAAATGTTTGTACGCACAAAAACACCCGTAAGTTAGGATACAGAAGGGAAATGTTGCTTTCCAAAGAGGCTCCATCTTCACTAAAACTTGCCATTTTACCCCCAATCAATCACAGACAAACAGGCAACTAATTAAAAGAAAAAACTGAATATATGAGCCCAACCAAAATCCCCCCAAAAATGAAGGATTTTGCTAAGAAAGAATGGTTAATATATTTCTACAAGGTTCTGAATCTTAGAAAATCCATAAAAATTGCACCGAAGCTGATCTGTAAGACTTAATTAAGACACTTTAATGAAAAAAGACACTAAAGGTTACATCACAAATGAGGTACAGACATGAACCAAACACAGACCTGTTCCTTAATAAACCATTTGTACCTAAAAACTCCAAAAAAGTCACTACTGATAAATGGAAGAAGGATAAAATAAGAGAGAGAAGAAGAAAAAGATTCTAATAATAACAATAAACAACCGCTTGATCTGTGATTTTGTCTCCTTCTTCCTCTGTGTCACTCAGCAATGTGAAAAATGCTCCAACAGAGACCTCAACCCCACACACACGGGCACGCACCTTGCTCTACATTATCCTTCGACTGCATGCTAACGGCTTAGTCGCATACCAGCCACCACACTGACCTGGGATTAACTAAGACCAGGCTCCACCTGAGCATCACACACACACACACACACACGCTCACTGAAACACAGTGTGCCACTTCGTTTAAGGTACAAACACTATTCGTGACCACTGTATGTACAGTACAAGATATGAGGATTGGATCTGATGTAGAGGAAGGAAATGTGAGAGAAGGGAAAAAAGGAGACAGAGTGTGAGAGAGGTAAAGACAGAAATTTAAAAAAGGTATGAACACACTTGAAAAAGTGAGAGTGAAGGAAAGAGGAAAATCAGGAAAAAGTTTTTTGAACATGGTTTAACTAAGGACAGAGAGGGTCGAGCTGCCGTCCCAGTAGGCCGTTGGATTTGGGAGGGCCAAACTTCCAAGCTTCAGAAAGTTCTGAGACTAAATCTATTTTATCCAACACGGGCTGTGGCATTTTAACGTGAGATATAGTCAGGTATCGTCTGCCAAAATAAAGAACCGAGATGCCATGATTTCTTATCACAGGACCTCCCGGAAGCATATAAAGAGAAAAGAAAAGAGGATCCAGGATAGAGCCCTGAGGAACACCACAAGTAAAGAGGGTCGATGAGGAAGAAGTATTCCTCACACTGAAAGAAAGAGTTCTATTTTCCAGGTATAACTGGAACCAATTTAGGGATGTTCCCTTCTGACAAATGCACTGATTTATTTATTTATTGTTTATTTAGTTTCGCTATTGTGACTGGTATTATTTGAATGTTTACAGAGGTTGCGCATTTATTGGTGGTGGCAAAATTAAGTAATGCAGGTTAAAAGTCAGAGGGAAGCCATGGTCATAGGTAAAAACAAGTCTAATGTTGGTGGGAAACAGGTCATGAATATTGCTACAACAACATCACTTTATTATCCTTTTTGCTCCTGAGAGACAAGAGTCATAACTCTTTTGGCCACATGAGGTCCCTGTCAGGAAAGGCCAAACATACCTCAAACGTTTAAGGACTGAAGGAGAGCTGGAGATCAAATATTAGCGTATAGCGGGTCCTTTACTTTGAAATGACTCCGTCTGGACAAGTATATTAAAGGTAATGTGGTAACTCTACACTGAAATATGTAGAGAAAGAGTAGCCACACACAAACACACTCACTCATACCACTGGCCCTCTTGTTTTCCCCATGTGGTTTTTGGGGAAGCCCTGTTTCCTCTTCAGTAGTGTGATGAAAGAAACAGGTGCCAGAAAATGAAAGAGAGAGCATTAAAAGTAGAGAGGGAGAGAAGAAGAGAGAACCAGACGCCCTCCCACACTATCTGAGGTTGATTCAGGCTCGTATGAGTGGTGGTGTGTGTGTGAGTTTGGTTGCATGACACGAAGCAGTCAAAACAGCTTTTGGCTTTACTGAAGACTTAATTCTTCCGTCTATAGGCAGCCGCAGACGACATGTTAAGAACATTAAGCTGCTGTGTCTCTGTTATGGCACCATGAGAGTATGTAGTGTTATCCCTTCTCGCCATCGTTCTCGCTAGTGGATAGATGGAGGCCGAGACAAGGTGCGAATGGGTGATCAATGGGTAATTGGGATAAAATCTAGTTCACTTCTATGTTCGCGATGTTACCACACAATTCTTTAAGGAGGGATATTAAAGTAAATGGAAACAAGACAGCAGAAATAAGGGGCGTCTCTAACTGGTTGCATGACAGACAGTAATAAAAAGGGTGTTGAATGATATGAAGATGAGACGAGTCAGCTCAGGTCGACTTCATTCACTGATATTTGTGAATACGTTAACTTCAGTTTGCTCTCAGGGAAGCTGTAAAACACACAGCTGTTTACTCATACCTGTAGTTTAATCAGGTAGGAGGGAAAGAAGTAGACATCTGTAGATCAAGGTCACCTCCTGATCTCAGATTAAAACTCCTCTCCCTCCCTTCCTTTTTTCAGGGGGAAAGAATGCAAAACAATAAATGCTCCTGTTGGGATGTAAAATCTGCTTGCTCCACTTTAGTCCAACTTATTTTAGCTCTATGACTGTTCCTTCAACACGAGTCATTCGGGAAGTAAACTTTCCCTTTCCCTGTGAAAAAGAAAGAAAGGGATGATGTTCTTTCAGCTAAAGGAGGTCAGGAAAACATAAGAAGAAAGGGAGGACAGCATGTCTTGTGACCGCTCTGTGTAGGTGGACTTGACAGGTAGCCCACTGGATCGCAGCCACACACACAAGCACACACACACAGACTACAAGGAAGCTCGGATAAAGTTGCACATAAGAAGAGAACCATTCTGTCCTACTTCTAAAGCCAATGTTTGACCTGAACTATCTCTTCCAGGTTTAAAATGTATGCAGGACTTCTGTGCAAACTGGTTGTTAAACTAGAAAACACAAGAGAAAAATCTAAACTCCCACAGCTACCGCCTGCGCACTGCTTTATTTGTTCCTTGTTAATTTTCCGGTTTGGGTCCAATAGCGCATGTCTCATACTAAAAAGGTGACAACTCCAGATGTCTGACTCTCCCACCAGCACATGATCACAGCATAACAGTAAGCCAAAATGCTAAAAAACCATAAAACACATGGCAGAAAATCCAGGTCAGGGTCGTCACCAAAAACCGATCACTGAACCAAATCTTGCAAAGCGATACGCAGCTCTCTCTTAAACAAGTGTAAACGGATCAAAGAAAAAAATATGAGTCAGACAAGATGAACAAGATGAAACAGATACAGACGCCCGTATGCGGGAAGCTTATATCCAGCTTTGGACGCCTTACAAAAAGTTTATTTATCATTCATTTAAAGTGTTATTCTACAAGAATCAAACTCAGCAGGACTACCTTACAATTCTGGAGATCCATTTGATAAAAGAATTCAAGATTATCCAATAAAAGTTTCACTTGAGCTGCAAAAGTAACATTGTTCAGATGGTTTGGATTGGACAGCTGACTAGCTCAGACTAGACTAACTGTGTGCTGGAGTCAGGCAAGTTAACCAGGCCAACACTTGTCAAATCATTTGTTGTTGTTGAAGTCTTTACTTCTGGAAAATCTATTTTTCATAATTCATTAATACCACAGCTAAGAAAGTTTTTGGTGTTGTTTGTTTGCCTGTTTGTCAGCAGGGATCAAGACAAACTACTGGCCTGAATTTCATGAAACTTGGTGGAAGGTTGCAGAATGGGCCAAGGAAGAACGCATTAAATTTTGAAGCAAATCCGTAATCGACTCACCAATAAGGCCTTGGCAGAGGTCTGTGAACTCTGGGTGCCTCTCTAGTTAGTGGTTTTTTGGGGTGACTTCTACATCTTCTTCATTATACCTGCATTACTGCCCTCTGTGAAGAGCAGACAACGCCAACTGAAACCACCTGTGATGCAACCTTCTGTTGTCGCCGTTGGACAAGCCAAAGAATGCTTACTTCTATGCTTATGCACAAAGTGTATAAATGCACCAGGAAGCTATTTTGCTCCAAAGAAGAAGCAGGGAGCTAGCACATCAGCACATAAGAAGCTAAAGTGACAGCTATCTGGATGTTTTTCACGCTTGCTAGGCCAACAAGGTGAGTGAGTGTGAACTCGTAATATCTGGAAAGCGGTTACTGTTTCTTTTACAAAGCTAGGAAAGCAATGTTTAGGTGCTTCACACATAAAAGAATGATCCCTGTCTCTTGAACACAGTCAAGTGTACAGGTTACTCTGGTATCAGATTGCTACTTGGTATCAGCAAGTATTGGTACCATGACTAAAAATGGCAAATTGGTCTGTCCCTACTGGTAAGATGTATGTTTGGCAGTTGTAATGGCTGTAAGAAAACTAGTGATGTTTTATGTCTAATCTATCAAAGGCTTACAGACAGGAATGAAGCATGAAGCTCAACATAATGACTTAATATACTGGCAAACTGTTTGTTCAAGAACAATAGGGTGTCAGGGGTCAGTTAGCATACGTTCAGAGATTCCAACTAAGTCTTTTTAACCTTAATCTGTAACTGAATTTAACCCAAATCCACAGAGGCCTCTGCTTTAATCTGGATATTACCAGGGCTCTTCAAAGGAAGGTTGCTCAAACCTTTAAGTGACCGACGTTTAACCCTCAAGAGCGCAGACGCCTGACCCCCAGAGAGAGTTCAAGAAACTTTAAGTCCATCATATGAAGCACGTAGACTGCTGTTGTCATGTGGGAAACCATCATCTAACACAACTTTAGATAGATCGATTGATAGATTGGATGGATGGATGGATGGATGGATGGATGGATGAATGGATGGATGGATGGATGAATGGATGGATGGATCGATGGAAGGTGTTTGACCTTTTAAGCCTCAAACCAAACAGTGATGGATGGAGTAAATGAAGAAGTCTCCAACAAATACACCATGTTTACCCTCCTCGTTACGCTGAATGGGGGAGGAAGGGAGGGCAAAAGGGGTGAGAATAGGGTTCGAGTGTAAGTGACAGAAAGCGATATGTTGTGCAAAGAGATTAAGTTAGATTAGAACCCAAGTGGGAACCAACAGAGTTCTTTAAGCTCAGTAAAGTACTTTTACCGATATGTTTACTGCTCTTTCTTGGACTATCGGTGCTACAAATATTACTTCTGGAGTTACACTCATACTCTACTATTCAAACAGATAAGCCTACCAAAGCTTGGCCTAAATGCACAGCTAGTACCTATGGTGCTACTACAACTACAACTGCTGCTACTACTTATGCTACTGTGGCTAAACTCCTGTTGGGACTACTGCTACAATTGCTAATGCTATACTACTAGTACTCCTAGTTCTACTACTGCTACTACTGCTTCTGAGACCACTAATACTGTTGATATTGCTCATACTATCCCAACTCCTACTTCTACAACTACTGCTGTTGCTCACGCTGGGACCCCAATGACCACCGCTGGTACTGCTTAACTACTTCCTGCTGTACTAGGACTACAACAACTACTGCTACTACTGGGACCAACACTACTACTGTTGGTACTGAGGATACCGCTCCTACTCTCTCTACTACCACTATTACAACTATGGCTACTGCTACTGCTAAGACCACTACTAGTGTTGGTACTGCTAATGCTGCTACTACTCCCTCTACTACCACTACTACTGCTACTACTGGGACCGACACTACTGTTGATACTAATGATACTACTTCTACTACCACTACTACAACTACGGCTACTGCTACTGGTAAGACCACTACTAGTGTTGGTACTGCTAATGCTGCTGCTACTCCCTCTACCAGTACTCCTACTACTACTACAACTGGTGCCAGTGCTTCAACTGAGACAATGACTACTATTACTGTTGGATACTACCACTACTATAACTATCTACTACAATCCAATTCTGTGTACCTCTAATGCGACTGCTGCTTCTGCCAATGCAGAGATTACGACTGCCACTTGTGATATTTCCACCAGTACTGTTGCTGATATTACGACCTCTTCTCTGAATACCGCTGGTAGTTCTACTGATATTACTGTGCGACGGAAATGACTCCTAATTTAGCCAATACTAGTCCGACTACTACTACTACTACTACTGCAACTTTAGCTTGCATGGTTTCTCATTCTACCAGTACATACTTCTACCAATACTATAAGTTTTAAAACAAGTGGTACTCCTGCAACTGCCACAACTCCTCGTCATACAACTACTACCTCAGCTATTGCTTCTGAACCACTAATATACCCCTACTGCTGTTATTCATTTTACTACCACATACTAACTCAACATCTCGACTTATCCTACTACTTCTAGTGCTGCAGCCACTGTTCCTTTAAGGCTACTACTGCTGTTAACTGCTTCTACTAGCATTAAAACAAGGGGTAATCCTGCAACTGCTACACCTCCTATTATCATCATCTTATACTATCAATGCCGAAACTTTTGCTGCATCTTCAAGCTGCAGAAGAAGAAGGTGAGTGAGGAGGTCAATAAAGAGGCTGATGAGGAGGGGGAGAGTGTGTACGGGTTTGGGGTAATTAGCTGTCTAAACATTTGCTGTTAGCTCTCGTAGACTTTTGTCCGCCTGTTAATCCTAACGGCATCTTCAGCTCATTCACACCTCAGTGTGAGATCCACCAGGAAACACACACACGCACACAAACAAACCATCATTATTATACAGCTATATAATGGAGGTAAATAGGATGCATATGGGAGCTTTACGTGCAGCCTTCTTGGGAGCGTTTGTCCTGATTGTTGTCTGTTAAAGGAGCAGGTGAGATAAAGGTGGAATTTGCCTTCAAGAGCAGACACAAGGAAGGGGAGGAGGAGAGACAGAGAGGGAGGGATGGGGGTGAGAAAAGAAGAAGCTTGAGCTCTGCTTTTATGAATTAGAGGATCAGATTTAGCTCATAAAAGTTGTTCTGAAATTGAATATTTATTGCATTAAACTCTGGCCACACTTCCACTAAAAGAACACTTATATTTCTCACACTTCTTTTGGAGAAAAAAATGCACCGATTTGGAAATAATGTACCGGAAGATCTCCCGAATATTGCAAGAAATGGTAATTAAACTCCCCCAAGAACTAAGCAACAGATGAATGAAAGGAAAGAAAAGAAAATGGAGATAAAAAAGTGAAGAATAAGTCTCTCTCTCTCTCTCTCTCTCTCTGGACGATGCAGCTCTGCAGAATCAGAATCATCTCTGCAATCTGAGGATATTATGGCTACAACAAAAACACGCAGCAGACAGATCCTCCGCTCCAACCTCCACCTGGGATGTGGATCAGGGGAAAGGTGAGGGAACCTGTGCGGCTGTGAGGTGGAGGCAGACATACATACATGTATGTGCACATGTGTGCGTGCGTGTGTTTGTGTGCACATGCAGGAAGCATGCGTCAAATTAAATGTGTGTTTGTGGTTGCGCTGCATGACGGGTTCAAAGGAAAACCTCCAGGTATACATTACTGCTGAACTGGCTCACCTGCTGAGTGGAGATTCATATCTGAGCGAGGATTAAACTGCACGCACACACACACACACACACTTGAACACACACACACACAAATAGCTATAAAACAGTGAAGTATGAGACGCTCTATATATGACGAGTTATGTGTACGTATACGGAATTTATGTGCAGATTCAGACCTCTTGTTCTGGTCCTGACTGTCCTGTTGAAACCTTTTAACTACACAGTTCAACTTTACATTAATTATAATTAAAAAATACTCTTTCAAGATAATGAAAATGTTTTTTTTTCTTGTGTAATTTAGGGTTTTAAGAAGTGGAGTGATGACAAAAGCAAGCTGAATTCCAGAGGAAGTCTTTGGAGGTGTGTGTCGTACACTCAGCCTCCACTAGGGGGCCTCAGTGAGCGCTCTGCTGCAGCTAACCAGGAACACTGATTGAGTGTGTGTGAGACAGGGAGAGAAAATGACAACAAAACCTGCATCATCTTCCTCTCATGGGTATCTATAACTCAAAATTCACTTCCTAGCTTCTTATTGGTCGAGCCTGAGCACCTGATGAAGGCTGTGCAATGTGGTCGAAAGCCTCTTTTCGCCCTCTTCTCTTTCTATCTTCACCCTCCTTTTCCTCATCCTCTCGTGCAGGGTGGGGTCAGCCACATTCCTGTACGGAGTGGACCCCTCTTCACCTTTGACTTATCGTCTCCATGGCAGCGGCAACAGCCACCGTGTCCACCCTACACACTCACACGTGCAACACAGACACTTTGGCATCTGTATTTCTGACTCTTCTGATCACTTTCCTTGTCGGGGTGCGGCCCGAAGAAAAGACAACAACTGTTTGGTCTTTTTCTACAACTCAGAGGCATCAATTGTTGACTCAAGTGTTTGCATGGAGGTGAATATTCTAGATTTGACGCCGTTTACAGCCAATTTATGCACATCTTGTTACGTCAGATGCTGTCAGGGTCCTGTGTTGACTTATCTCTGTCTCTCTATCTTGAGTTAATCTGTTTTGTGCTGCATCAGCACCATTTATAAGCATGAGAACAAGCTTTAATGTTAACATTTTGTCGACAAGATGCACAGCCACCTTGGTTGTCGTCATTACTCTCTATAAACTTTGAGCAGACTCTCTGTCCTCTTCAACTGACTCATTACAAGTGTTATAATGATGCGTATGTATTCTAAAATCTAAAAGTTAGTCGTTAAAACTTTGGATGCAATCATCTTTAAAGATGGAGGAATGTAAAACTTACACCTACAGGCTCATACCACACATACTGATGTGCAGGAAGTGTGCAGGCCTGATTGGACAGGCCCTGGCGTGTGGGCGGGGCCATCAGCATGCAAGTGTCCCTCATGAATTATTAATGACGCGTGAATATTCATCACACACAACGCCAGCCTGTTGGAATATTACATGAGGAGCCAGACTTTCCATTAAAGGACGTCAAAGATGTTACAGTCAGAGAGCCTGCAGCTGCCTCGAATGCAAACAGATGCAGAGTGAAGCGGGGCAAAGAATGCACAAACACACACACACCCCTCCTGAAATCTGCTCCTGATACATCTCAAGTGCAAAGAGGAATTTCTCCTTGATGCACATTAGAGCCACAAAGTCCTGTTTCTGCCTCCCCGGCTGCACAGAATGTGAGCCTGCAGGCTGTAAGGAGCAACATCAACCAATGAAGATGCGTTTTATTCATCTGTGCGTGCTGCTGTCAACATAAAACACCTGCAGGGGAGATAATGTAGCAAAAAACCCAGCGTTTTTATCTAAACACTGACGCTTTGGGATCATTTTACGCATGTTTTGGATACAGCAGGCAGCAGAGCGTGTTCTCACTGACAGAGCTGTGCTGTTGCACTTCATATTTTAATTAGCTTCAGTGAAGGAAGACAGAGCGCGCTTCTCCACACTACACCAGTTTACATCTCGTGTGAATCTTTGTTAACACGTATAAAAGGCACATTCAGGCTGTGGAAAAGTGCGCCGTGCACGGCTGGCGTGTTGCTACAGGTTGTGTCTGTCCCGGTGCAGCGAACAGGGAAGAAGAAACGTGATGCGCAGGGTGCAGGACAGAAACTCCGTCCGACCTGCCATGAAAACTACAAAGCAGACCTCATGAAGGTGCCTGTCGTTGAAAAGTGTCCTAAAAGATCCGTAATAAACTTTCCAAATTAATATTTTCATTGCAAGAAAGCAGAAACAGCAGCGGGATTATTATTAGCGCAGAAGGATAAGCACTTGTTATAAAGCAGCCTCTCTATTTATAAACCTCAGTCGGGCTTGCTGGGAGAGCCGGTGGTGTCCCGGCGCCGGCTGGGTCAGAGTAGCAGGTCTCTCGGGTTCTTCATGCGGGTTTCTCGCCCGTTACAAAGTCTGAAATCACCTGCAAAGAAGCAAAAACTATTAGCCGGACTTACCGCAGAGTCGGATCGCTGCACCGCGACGCACAGGGCGAGGAAGAGCAGCGGCACGGCGAGCTGTCGCAGGCTCTTCAAGTCTTTATTCATCTTGGGGGGGAATAAAACGAGAATCCGCCTGCGTTAACACTCACAAACTTTACGGCTCTTAATCGCGTGTCATAGCCCTGCTTTCCCCCAGCACGCGCGCCCTCAGTGGAATAAAGTAATAGGAAAAACTCTTCTTCTTCTTCGTCTCGGCGTGTTGGCTGTTGTTGCGCTTGCAGAGGCTCCCTAGTGGTCCTGGCTCTGGCACCGTGCGCCTCTGCAATCCCCCTCTCTAACTTTTTCTCTCCTCGACTTGCAAACCTGCCCCAGCCGGATCTACTTTCCAAAACTCATGGCGCACTGATACCACCACAATGCACCTAGCACCCAGTGAGACAGTGCATCTAAAATAAAGTTAGTGGATGAGCTGCGCGTCTAAACTTGGTCCTAAAGAACAATTAAATCATCGTGTGCCACCTCAATCCGGATTACTTTTTGTTTCTGCTGCTTTTAATTCGTTTCCAGTGAATAAGAGTGTTAGGACCGCGCAAGGGGCGGATGGATAACCTGATGCTGCCTTCCTCCTGCTTGCATATCCAATCCTACCCAGCGCCTGAGGCTGCAAAAAAAGCTTTGACATTAAACCTTTATTTGACATTTTCTATACGCCCGGGCACGTTGCATTCCTGTCAGATTATTAAAGGTCAAATACCCTCCTTTGACTCCTGACAGAGGGATGCTGCTGGCAGCGCTGAAGAAAGTAGATTCACTTCTTTTCTTAGGAAAGTTCCTTCTCATTTTTCTCCTCGAGTTATTAGAAAATAAAAGCTGATATGATGTCTGGAGTGAGTTACAGACAATAATCAGACTTTACGTGTTATTTTACTTTCTTATTATTCGAAATGTCTTTGTTAGAACTCGCAGACAAATATGTCCTCGGATTTACAACTCACCCTTTTTTAATTCTTGTAGCACCCTTTGTGGACTTTTACTGTAACCCAGAGTGAATGCACTTTGATTTGTGCTAAGTTTCACGCTAATTTTAAACACTTTTCAGAGCCGGCTGCACAACAAATCGATTTAAAACCACCCAAGAATGGAATTCAGACTGTAAAGCAAGGGTTTATAGGTTTCATACCAATAGCTGTTCTTTGTGGTACAAATATATGCCATTCATTATACAATTATAATAACCGCACATTCATGAAGTTTCACTTCTGACTTTTCTGGATGATTTGATGTCCTCCTTCTTACGATTCATTTAAACGCTACAGCCAGTTTTCAGTGCAACAGTCGGGCTAGGGCCGTCTCTTAAGAAGCAGAACTTGTGATAGTGGCGGCTGCTGTGACTTTCATGCGTTTAACTGACTGTTGTTCGAATTGTTTTAACTTTGTTCATCTAAAGACAAAGGTTAGGCTACACACATTACAGAGTAAGGGAAAGTGTAGCTTCTGATGTTTCCAGGAAGTTTGACAAAGAATTTTAGTTGCAGTTGAGATTTAAATTTTGTAGGGACTTAGAGCGTCTTATGTTTTGACTCTTTCTGCAAGGAAATGGTTTTGAGCTGGGACACAAGTGAACTAAATCAAAATAAAATCAGTTCAATATTCCTTCAGGGACAAAACAATCTTCTTACAACAGGCTTAGCAACGTGATCTCATTTGACGTCATTCTTATATCAAAATCCGATCATTTTTTCTTCCTGTAAAACTAAATGTCACGCGTGCTTACGTAAGTTAGCACCAAACAATTTCAACCAATCAATCTGCAACATTTAGCCACAGAGCACCAAGAATGCTCGGTCAGTACTGCGCTGTGGAGAACGTCTGTCTACGCCCACTTCTCAACGATCAAATCAAATCCCTCTAATGATATGTCCCGCCTGCACGTCCTGTTTCACTCGGAAATACGTCACGATACGGAAGCTCGATACTCTTGAAATGCTGTTTCAGCTCAACTTTAACACTTATTTTTGGTAGTGACATTTGACATTTGACCTTTGTCATCATGGTAATGATCATGCAACAATTGAGCACTTTATGTATGACATTCACTCAATTCATTCAATTAAAGCCTCTCTGCACAATAATAGTCAGAAAAGACTAAATAGCATGACATGTCTAGCCCGTGCCCTAGACCCAACATGAATCCACCATGAGCAGTACTTACCAACATTAGGCAACAGTGGTGAGAAAAACTTCCTCTTAACAGGCAGAAACCTCGAGCAAGAACCAGGCTCATGTAGAACAGCCACCTGCCTCGACTGGATGGTCCGAAAAATTGGACAGAGAGAGTGTAGATGATAGAAGTTCAAAACTTTGTAGGACCCAGGATGGAACCCTGTGGTACACCACAGCTAAAGACAAGCTTCAGAGGAGCAATGATGCCTCATCGAAGAGCTTATTTTGAACAACTCTTTTGTTGATAAACTAACATGTTATGGCTCACTCAGGTCAAGCTGAACTAAAATAGAACATTCAAGAGCTAAAAGAGGAGTGTTTGCAACTCGAGGAACTCAGCGTACGCGCCACGTTGAGAGATCATTACAGAGGGTTTTATTTTTATCTCATACTTAAGATAGATATGACCCTAATGACAAAGATATATGGTCACCCTGTTTTAAACATTTGCAGCATCCCTTTTTAAAGAAATCAACAATTTGTATGTTTATGAAATGTATGATACCCGACAGAAATATTGTGCAAACATTGGAGATCAAATAAAGTTCAGGCCTACTGTTAATCTACCGACTTAATAGAGTATAATATGAACTTTATATTGGTTATATGAGGGGAAATTTAGCATAAAGTATCATATGGTTACTTCAAACGTAAGTAATTATCTTGAGACTAACTTTTTAGAACAAAACATATTGAAAAGGTTTCTATAAACTCACAGCATCACATTTATAAAGATCTTAATAATAGCTCAGATAGTGAAATGCATTCTTTATTTTGGCTTTTACAGTGGATTCAAACAAAAACCGAGACCTGCTCGGGAGAGAACAGTCCCCTCTGCAGCACCGGACTGTTTGAAGAGCTCCTGGTCTGTGTGCGTGGGTAAAATCTGTTGTAGCCAAAGGTATGGAGGCATGAATGACATGTGTTGTTGGCCCCTCCTCTCCTGCTGCTGTGGTGCGCTGCTGAGTTGAAGCGCAACAGCCCGGAGAGCGCAGCAACGACTTCACCGCTGCAACTTTGGTGAGTTGGATAAGCTCTGATTGTATAAAGAAATCAGGCACGGAGAGGGTTTTTGTGCTGGTTGTGTTTTAACGCTTAAAGCTGCGTGTGTGTGCGTGTGTGTGTAAGCAAGAGGGTTGTGTGTGGCGGTGCGGTGGGACTACTTTATCTCTCCTCTCTCTGTGTCTCCGGGTAGATGACAGGGTTTTTTGGAGCCGTCGATGAGCGCGTTTGAAGTGCCTTGCTGGTGAAGACAAGGGAGTCGAGTCTCGACCTGCGGTTCCCCCTCTGCCAGACGGATCAAAATGAAGTTCCTGTAAGCTACTTCTCCTCCTAAATTCACGCTCAAAATTAATTTTTCAGAGTTAGTTTTCGGCTCTGCAGGCAGCCGCAGAGCTGGTCGCGGCTGTGTGGAGCTACTTTAGCCCAGCTCCGGCGCAGTTTACCTGCCGGATAATCGCTGGAAACAAACACACTAACGGAATGTTTATTTGTCCCGCAGGATTTGTGTGATAGCAGTCGTCTTGGCTGTGAGATCTGCGCACGGAGTAAGTCCCATTTGTTTACTATTACACTCCTTCAGGTGAAGTGGCTCCTCTCGGTTTATTTAGAGAGCAAGCTGAATGAAGCCGAATCTGCGTCTTAGTGAATTGCGACTGTGTAATTGCTGGAGACTTTTCATGAATCTGTTGCAAACACCTGCCCCAAAGTGACTGAATCTGCGTAAAGCCTCTTTCAAAGTTACAATTTAACACAACAGTTTCCGTTTGTTACATTAATTATACGTTTAAAGTGGCTTTCATGTGCATGCAGTGCACTGCAGAGACGTGCACCCTGCGCAGGTCTCCTATCTTGCATTTATTCCTCCACGCGTCACCCTGTGGGTGTCTTCAGCCTGACACACATCTCTGAATATTTTTTAATCACTCCACAAAAGTTTGGGCACACTTCTGTCATTGTTTTCTGCTACTTCATTTATTGTCATTTACGAAAAACTCAGGTGTAAGTTGGATGTAAAGCTGCGGCATACATCCTCAGCTGTGTGAAGAGTTTGTTTTACAGCTGCACTCTGAAGTTTGCATTTATATGTAGCCTGAGGGACCGAAAAAAGCAGTTCATATTTGAGTGTGCCCGCTCAGAGTCATTTGCAAGTCAAACCCCGCCCACTGATGAATATGTAGGTTAAGGAGATTATTAGGGAAACATGCCTATTACAAGCCACACCTTTAGGCTTACAAGACTTCCTGCTGCCAAGGACTTTTATATTTACTTACACTGTATCTGGATAATGGTTGAAAAAACAAAGTTGGCTGAAATTGAAAATGAGAAACTAAGAAAAGGGGGTCAAAACCCTTTAAAAAAAAGCTACGTGACTTAGCAATGGTCAATGAAAAAAGTGTTTTAAATGCTACACTACATTCAAGGGGAAAGAATAGAGTGAGGTTCAGCAACAAGAAGGTTGAATAAAACTTTATTGAGACACAGACAGGGTCAGGTTAAGTTGTGAGGTGAAGGGTCAGTACAGCCACTACCTCCTGAATTAGAATAAGAAAGAGGGCTGGTGCTGTTTGATGGCGTCACTCAGACTGACAGCGGTCAACAGCTTCTTTCTTGGTAGCTTTTCGAGGCTGTTAGTTGAGGAAAATCAAAAAAAAAGCAACAGAATTCACCTTAATTCTGTGGTGTAAGTGCCAAACTTTGTCACTGAACTATAGGTAACCAAATCAGCCTTGCTCTATGACAGGAAATGATAGTACGATCACCGTCAGCTGCGATAGAGACGCTGAGCGGGGAACATTAAAGCGAAAAAGCTTCCTGCGTCTCAATAGGACTCAGCTGACGGAGCTGCATTGACTTTGAATTGA
Source organism: Semicossyphus pulcher (assembly GCF_022749685.1). Classification (NCBI taxonomy): domain Eukaryota; kingdom Metazoa; phylum Chordata; class Actinopteri; order Labriformes; family Labridae; genus Semicossyphus; species Semicossyphus pulcher. The sequence goes on along the minus strand of NW_027211695.1, from coordinate 14,465,505 downwards.
CTCCTCCGCCCACTTCCCACCTCCCCGTTGTATTGTGTTGTATACTGTGTGTGGGTGTCTGGGTGGCTGAGTGGATCGATGCAAGTGTGTGGGTTTGAGTGACTGACAGATTTGAGTTCATTGGGTGGTCTTGGCTGGTGTAAGTGGGTCTTTGAGTGGGTATTGCTGATGCAGCAAAGAGTTAGTTTGTGCTCCTATCTCAATAAAAATGTGAGGTTTAGTGGCTTTTTGTGCTACTGATAGCAGAGGGAAAGGCCATTATCAGGTGTCAATAGCCTCATAAGATAAGAGCTGCCATTGCACACTTGTTTCACAGCCTGCAAATATGTTTTTCGAAATGTATTTGCTGTTGGAAACCATTCCACTTTTGCCCTTCTTAAACTACACTAGCATGGGAAACCTCTGAAAATATATCTTTCACAGGATTTCAGATGATTCTTAGTATGGCAACCATTTTGTCGGTACTCAGCACTTGTGTTTTCAAACTTGTGTTGCAACACAAATGAAAACCTGTGTTGTTTTATTTTTTTGGAGCAAAACTGTTAATTTTTTTGTTTAGCTTGGTAGCTAGCTAAACGTAGTATCTGTTGGCTATTGCTTACTGTCTAGTTAGCATGACTTCAGGAAGCTAGCTTTGGTGTGAGCATTGGTGCAAGTATTGTTTTGCTTGCTAGCTTGTGAATTTGCTAGCTAGCCCTAGTTTTGATGCTAACAGTTTGTTCAAGCTAACTGATTTGACTTTTAAGCTAATGTACTTGGTGCAGTGCCACCAACAGTTTAATACACAAACATGGGTTTTTCGACACATTAACCTACAGTAAATTGGGAAATATTTATATATTTTGGAGTAGTTAGCATCATCAAACCCAAACCTACTTCTAAGATGTTTAACCTAGCTCACATTTTCTAGCCTGGTTGTTATGTGTAGTGATTATTTTTTACGTTTCCCACTCAGGTTTTTAAAAAAAAAAAAGATGTTTCACTGAACATACAGAGTTTGAGACAGTCTCTAGGGGCTGCTTCCAAAAGTCTGCAAGGGCTGACACAGCTGTTGGCACAGGGAAAACATCACACACCAGTGAGGAAGAATGGTGAGGAGGAGAGGGGTCGAGGCATGACGGGAAGGAGAGGAGGGAGTGGTTGGTTGGTGCGAGTGATTCTCTTCTACCTGGACAGAAATGAACTCTTTGTGTTTGTTCTGACCCAGTTGGAATGCATGATGGATGACTTGTACACATTTGTTCAAACTGTGTAATCTCTGATGACAAACGAGGGTTTTAAGAACAAGTTTGGCACTCTTGGATATGTTGTATGGGCGGAGTTCATGGCAGACATTGACATTTTTGCAAATCAAGGCTTGACTGATGCTTTTGAGATCTCTTCTGGCAGGTAGACATCAACAAGTTCAGCCCTAAACTGTTTTTGCAAGTTTAATCACTTAAATACAAGTCAAGCGAAATTAATGCCGACATGTTGTGTACAGGATTCACTGTAGAGATGAAACCAATGGTTATTTCAACAGGTCCTCGTACCGAAGCAACAGAGTAGGTCAGTTGTAACAGTTACCAAAACTGTATGTTTGGGTTGAGGGAACTCTACGAAATTGGCACACGATGTCCAGTGAGGCTGCTCTGATGCTCTCTGCTAAGTTGATGACTGTCAGTCAAGTTGGTGCAACCGTGGTGAGGTTTTGTGACAACCTGCACTGGTGCCGCCTGAGACGTCTTGGTGAGCTTGGACATATAAATGGACTCATGTTTTCACTTCCTCTGCCTGTGAAAAATCAGATTTTTCAAAACATAATTACATAGCTAAAACATATGACTTATGTAAGCTGAGCTGGGCTCTGGACTGAATAATTAAAGGAACAATGGGGAGGTGGGACAGGGGGATCATAGTATAACAATGACAACGGCCTCCATGGTGGATGACTGACTACCATTAGTGACGGACAATGGCATCGTCAATTGGCCCAAACCAATTCTCCAGCGAGTACCAGCAACATGGGTACCGAAAAAACAAGGGAACACCTGATTGTGAAACTGTCACGGTTACGGAACTTACGTGATGTACGTGACATAACTTCAACAAGCCCAAAACAGCAAATGTTGGACATACCGGCAAAAGTGTTTTATAGACTTGCATGTCCAGTAGAAGCTACCGTTTTATTGTCACATTTTCCCTTGCCTTGGTGGGAAGAATACAAATTCCTATTCCACGGTCAAGATAGCGATAATGAATGTACAAACTTTGCTTGGACTTTAAAAACTTTTTAGACTGGTTGCAGTTTGGTTCGGATTAGGCACCCAAAGGAAAGGATCATGGACTGGGTTGAATACCTACGTCAGTTACATCAGCAAAGCTACGCACGTGATTTACCTTACTTACGTGACCCTAACCCCAAGTTGTGTTGACTTTGGTTTAACATGGGACACAGATCTTCGGTGGGATTTTCCTGACCCAACCAACCACATTGACCTCTTCCCTACGAGATTTTCCCGTTCTTTTTTTTCCCTGCTTTACCCCCTTCTGAGACTGCACCTGCATACCTACGATAGTGACACTGACAGGTATCCTTTATTGGACGAGCGGGTCTTTTACACACCTTGTTGGGATGGTGGAAAATTTCTGCTTGAAAAACACTTGTGTGATCTTATTAAGCAACCTTTATGCATCTGTGGAATACTTAAGACTACTGAAGATGCAAAGCTTGATAACTTTCTTGTTTCCTTAATGTAGTCAGTTTGTTTTACAGTCTGTAAGTGTTGAAGATAAATTGACGTTATAAAGCTGTTGAGAGGCAATCTGACAAATGGTGTAGGGACACTCATTCACTCCCCCTCTCCTCTCCCTCCATAGCCCCCCCCCCCCCGCCCTCCCTGTCTCTGTTGAATTCCTCCAGAGCTTGGCAGGACTTGTCAGGCTGTCTCCCGCTCCCTGCAGGTGCTATAGGCTGGAACATTCCAGAAACACTAAGTGAGGCAACTGATCACTGCTTGATTTGTGGTTGTTAGACCCTCCCCAACTCGACCGAGTCCCCCACCTCCTCCTTCCTTTCCATTCTGCCCTCCTCCCCCTTCCCTTACCCGATCATTATTACCCCCTCACACCCTTCTTTCCTATCACTTTTTGCCCTCATTGCTTCCACAAGTCAGGCGATCCATTAAGAGTTGATTTGTGGTTTGAGTTGTGAGTGGTCGTCCCCACACCTGCTTCAACTCTTTATCTCTTTCTTTCTCTAGATCTGAAACAATTTGAAGTTTTAGGATAAATAGTTTAAGACAATTTTCAAGCAATATGGCCAACAATTTTTGGTTCCAGTTGCTAAAAAGTGAGCATTTGCTGCTGATCTTTGGGATAAACCATTGAAATCTAAATACATTCAAGGTTTGGACTGTTTGCGAGTGCCACATGGGGCTTAAAATTCGCCAAATGTTTTTCTGCTGTATAGTCCAACTATTAATAGATTCATCAAGACAAAAAGTCTGCAAGTTGAGGGGTAATGAAACTTTGAAGAGTTGACATCGTGTTTTATGTTTTTTTTGATGTGTAAGAGAAGGTGACAAGCATGGAAACCACACAATTGTAGAGCAGAGAACCCATCAAACCTAATCAAACATGATTTATGACTTTACCCCTGGGTTAAACATATTTCAGCGTATACATCCAGTTTGTTCCTGTATGATTAGAAGAGGCAGTGCTGTAGTTTACATTCCCCAAAGGCTTTCGCCTGAAAACGCATCTGATGATTCGGGTCAGGATGAGATTAGTCAAAAAGTTCTGAAGATGTTTTGAAATGTGATAGTCAAAGAGGCGAGTGGTAAATCCGGACAGAGAAAAAGAGTGTGTGTGATGTGACCGGTCATGCTGCTCTGTCTCGGTTTGTGGTCCATGTCGTCGGTCAGGAGGAGTCAGGATGCAGATGGCTGTGTCTTGCATCATTTTATGCCTCCTTTTTCTTATTCATTCATCTTTTTTGTTACTTTGTGAACCTCTCTTTCCCGCTCACTCTTCTGCCAAAAACCCAATTTCAAAGCTGAAATAACTCTTCCTGCCCTACACGTTCACCTTACTTTTCCCTCTCAGTAGTTTCCTCAGAGGAATGTTAAAATACTTTAGAGTAAGTGCATTAGGAAACCTATAAACCACATATAGCAGGTTTAGAGCAGCGTTGAAAAGCCCCTGCTATAACTCTTCTCCCGCCCACCGTTAACGCTCTGCAACCTGTGCGGTGCTTACATGCATTCATGCATGTTTTCTCCTTCCCATAAAATCGTATGTCTCTGTGTTTGCTCGTGCAGGTGGGATCAAGGCCTTTTTTAAACTGGGAAAAACCCTCAGTAAAGCTATTTAAGAGAACAGACTTTCTTGCTAATTAATGTCACAGTAGTGTTAACATGTAAAGTTAATGTGGAGTCAATGCAGACCAAAGCAAACATCAAGTCTTTGAGAATCTGAACTATAAAGAATACAGTTGGTATAAACACGTCATTATAATCATTAAAATCTTTTTTTGGTGCATTTTTAAGTAATGAATATAAAAACCAGTATGGAAACATACAAACATATGATAAACTTCCTCAACTATACCAAGTTTTTTGGATGAGAGCTGAAATGTCTTAAAGAACTTCAACCAAGCCCAGTTGCCTTTTGGATTAAGCTTCAAAATCGCCACTATTGATTCATCTGTGAAATGACAGGAAATACTAATTATTTTGTCCAACCAACAGTCGAAAACTATATAAACCAGAGAAAAGTAGCAACATTGTAACATTTGGGAAGCTCAAACTTTCTTGCTTCAGTGACAAAGCGACCAAACGATGACCCAAATATCAGTCATTGTAAGTTGATTGACCTATCAGTTTGTTCCCTAATTATTTCAGCAATATAAATTGGGATTCCCATTCACATACATCGTCTGTATTTGAATCAAAATAAAGTGTTGGTGTAGTTGAAGTTTTATTCATTTAAAAGTATTGATTACTGTGTAGATGTATGAGTCTACTATCAACCTTTCTCTCACTTTATTGGCAGCTGGAAAAAGTTTTGTTTTATACGTGACTCTTTGGAGATACAAATGACTCAGTGATTGACTATGAACTTTGTGATATTTATTTAGGATACACAGAAGCTTGCATGGGCCAGGTCTATAACTGAGGAATGTTATCCAATTTGCGCGATGCTGTAGTCCTAATAAGAGTCCTAATAAGACTTTCCAAAGATAACAGAGGGAGAGGTGTGTTGGCGTAACTGTTGACAGACGCTGCCTTGTGTCCTCTGGTTACCTTTTCTTCATGTTTGTCTTTTACTTGGTAACAGTGTTTGAATCCACCCAAAAACCCCCGTGTCATTCTTTAGCATCCATCCATCTTTCAATGCATGCCTTCCAACAAACACTGCGTGGAAGTCTTTCTAGTAATGTTTCCAGGTATGGTTAGAAGGCTTGGAAAGTCTGTTATCTTTGGTGAGGATGTGCGGGGGCTTGTTTGGAAACTATTGATAAGGTCTGATAAAAGCTGGATTTGTCATGGGCTTTTCATCGTTCTGTGTTGCAATCAGACTTTATTTGTGTGCATGAGGCAGTGTTAAAGGTCGTTATCAGATCTCTGATTTGAAATTTTGTGAGTTTTGGCAGCTGGTACAGTCTGGCAATTTTGGCAAACCATCGAATTCATTGGTTTGTGTTGAGATTGAAGAGACAATTCGAAGGTTGTGGCAACAAATGGCAGGACAGGACAATGAAACAGTAACATGTCACCACATCAACCCCCTCCATCTGCCGAGCCTTGGCACAGCCACTTTCACATATCACGTCCTCCTCCTTTCCTTTTCACGAAGCACACGCTGTCAGTTTGTCCCCCGATTGGTCGCGGTGAACTCCCGAGGTCAGAGGTCGTCCGAGCACAAAGGCAGCAGGGGCTCGCGTCCGCGGCGATGGCTTAACATTCCATCACCCGCTCTCCAGATTTGTTTATCACACTTTGTCTTTTGCTTTTCTGCCTCTCATGAAAGGAAGACGAGCAAAAACACCACGGATAGAAAGGGGAGTGAAGGAAGGGGGGGTTATTCTATCTATCTTCAAGCCCCCGGGGCTGTGTTTGTGAAGGTCTTTAGGCTTGTCAGAGAGGAGCTGAGGTGGGGCAGTGTTTGGCAGGCTGGATGCTCGGTGGGAGTGCTGTCTTAGCTTGTTCGACGTGCCCGGTCCCTTCTCCTTAATGCCATCGCTCCCCTCGGGGCTGTTTGCACTTCAGACGGATTAGACCTCCAATCTACTTCTCCCCATTTGTTGGGTTTTCTCTTCAGTCTGTCTTTCACTCTTCCTTTTCTTGCTTCATTTTGTTTATCTTGTACCATTCAAACCCCCCATTCACTGCTCCTTTCTTTACTTTTCATGTGACGCCTCAATGTCGACCCTTTTCCTCCCCAAAGGCCCTTTATCTCTTTATTAGATTTTGGCAAATCTGGCAACGTAAAGATGCAACAGTGTAGATTGCAGGGTTGGGTATTGGTCAGATTTTTGTAGTATAGTGGTACCGGTATCTGGAATTAAGTACTGTTACCTAATGGTCCCTTCCTTCCGTCTTTCAACCAATTTTTCACCCCCAACAGCCCTGTCTCTAGCAGCTATTTGCAGCTAAAATTCGATTGAACACTACCGGTTGGCACCAAACAATAAACAGTAACCAACTAGCTGGTGAACATAAAGGAGCATTTAGCAGCTAAAGAAACAGATATTTCTCGAAGCAGTGGTGGAGACCAGAAACAGAACAAAAAGAAGCGTGATTATTACACCTACATTTGTTGGACAGGAACACATCTCCTAAATGGATTATAATGTTGCTCCTTGTCTGCTTGATGTAACAGTTTTTTTTTTGGTTCAAGTTTCATCAACATTTTCTACCCACATCCTACAGACATCTTTGATTCCTGATGTTTAATTTAAACCCGAAACGATGGAAACTTAACCCCCAACAGGGACTTTTTTGGTTTGTTTTGGAGCCAGGAAGCCTGACAGGTTCAATTCCCGCCTCGCTTTGATGCTCCATTTTCCCCGCTCGCAACATCATTACTTTGGCATTAGACACCAACATCAGTCCTTTAAGTCAAACATTTTTCCTCCTCACTGCAATTATCATATGCATGCCTGTGCAGAGGGAACACATCTTCCTTTGTTTGGCAGTTTACTGTGGTGGTCTGAGCCGACCCCCGTGTAAGGACAAGGTCTGAGTATGTGTGTTTGAGCTGCTTTCTAATTACCAATAATGCTCTTTAATCGAGGCGTTAATTACATATGTGAGTCCACATTAATGTACTGTGGTTGGTAATAAAGGTGCAGGTGCACATTTGGGCCCATTTTGTAGCAATTTGACACATGTGGCTGGCAGCTAATGTCAACCAAACCAAAACCAATGTGTACACAGCGCTAATATCCTGTTTAAGTTTACCTTTAGCATGGCGGTGTTAGCTGTAACTCATTGTGAAGGGGAAAAACTCGGCTAAAGGGCCCTTTCTCTGTTCCTGAAGAGACCCTGACATGTTTTGTCTTTATTTTCTTTCCCTTAATTGTACAGAAAATGCCAACTACCATTTTAAGCTAGTTAGCGTTTTTTATTAGCAATGCAACTTAAATTTTTTATTCAGTATTAAAAACACTTTCCCTCAGTTATTCACTGTTGACATTGGGGCAAGTTGGTGTATCCATGGATACCATACCTGTGGTGAGGTACAACCAGCAGCCGCAGCCCACTGATGTCCCGGTCCGATAGGAACACTATCATTGGCACATCAGATGTGTCAGTTATTGTGTACTATTACCTCCACACTGTGTCTCTGCCTGTCCCTGTAATTAAGGATACCTCCGCTCTGTTTTTCCACCTCTTTGTCTCACACTCCTTCCCCGTGCCAGCAGGCTAATCCAGGTAACAACCTCAGCCAAACCTCCTTCTACCCCCCCACTCCCTCCTTTCTCTGCTCTCAGCGTCTTACAAATGACATAACTTTGGTACATAGGGTACCGTCTTTTATTGGATGTTTTGCCAACGATACCAGCTTGTCTGTGTTCGTCTCGCTTCCCCTTTTGTCATAACTTCACTGAGGCGGCTGCCAAAGTCAGTGATGCCACTGCTTTGAGGAAAACACGGCCTCTGGCTATGGAAGTGCCACAACTTATTGCTGTACAAGCAGACACATCTCTGAACGCAATAACTTGTAGATTTAATGCCTTAAAACACGTTTTTATAGAGCTGACTTGTCTGACCAACAGATATGTTGCTGCTTGTAAAATCCTGCTCTGTCATGAAGGTAATTGAGTATTCTCTCTGTTTTATGTACTGGTTTTGTAAGACTAGTCGACCATTGACTTCACTTTTAGAAATCACTTGAGCTTCATGCTTTAAATGTGCCGCCGATTAGTATCATACTTGGTCATGGAACAACAGGATACACTATACTGGAGGGACTTGGCCTGGTTATTCCCATGCATACACTCACTGAAAATACCAAATTAGTGAGCACGTTTCAACGTATTTTAAGAGAATCGCAGGGTGGTCAAGCCAAAAAGACACGGCTGTTTTTGCCTGAGTAGCCTCTGTCAATCAGCGTTGTCTTGCAACGGTCATAAATCTCCCCAATTTGTCTTCTAGGCCTGTCCAGAGGGGGAAAATACCACATCAGTCAGTCGTAATTTACTGTGCTTTGTAGCCGAGTGTGAAGCTATCACCCACGCCCTGCAGTTGAACCCCCACCAGCTCTATTCATCATCTGTGACAGCACTGACGAGGAGGCGGTCTTCACTTTTAGTTTTAGGCTTTCTTGATAGATTGTCTCGACAAATTGCTTATCAGTTATTATTTAATTGAATCAGTCTTGCAGCTTGTAAACTGTGAAAATCAGTGAACTCTGAAGACTTTAAGGTATTCATAAAGGAACTCCCAGAGCGATACAGAATCTTGTTTATGAGACACTGGCTGCTTTTAAAGGCCTCTGAGGAGGATATTTCAGGGCCTGGGTCACTCCGTCCTCTGGCACGAGACCATAAACCGGCCTTAGCTCGCTGCCTTGACCCGCAGCTGGCAGGACTCCCCCCTTACACGCAAACCCTGGCCCACTTCTCCCCTGCGCTTACTCAGGCCTCATACCTGGCTGTGCCTGTGTGAGCAGAAGTGTAAGACAACTGCTGGCAGGTGTAACACGAATGTCACGTGTAACAAAGAGCTTTTGTTTCAGGTTTCTGCGCTCATAGTCTCCTTATTTCGCTGTGGGATCAACGAGTTCAAAGGGATTTGTAAAAGATTCAAGTTAACGAACCAATTTCCACAGCTTTGTTTTATCTGTTTCGTCAGGGGAAGTTTTCATATCGCAGCTTTCAACAAAGAGAAAAAAGCTTTGGACTACATTTACCATAATTGAAACAGCCTTAAATTGAGCTAATGTGTCATTTAAGTTGTAAAAGCTGACGTCTGCAGTCGTATTCAGAGCTGCAAACACTCTCACCCTGTAGTTTTGCAGCCTTGAAAACATCCGTTTAACCAGTTAATAGAGGTCGACCTGCATAGTGCTCATTGTGGCACCGTGACTGAAGTGCCTCGCAGATTAGCACTACCTGGCACCGTTCCTTCAACTTCACCCTGAGCCTCGTGCTCTCTTAGCTTTAACCTCCATTCATTACGGAGAGAAGGGCCTCAGCCAGTCCTCTGGCTCCGTTCCCTGCTGCCCGCCGTGGCCCCAAAAGGCCGCTAATGAGGGGGGACAGATGATCATTGTGCTGACCTACACTGCAAAAACACTGCCACTTCCGGGGGGACTATTTAATCTTATATTCCTTATTATCATCTTTACTTGTGTTAGGAACTATTTCAACTACTTTGCATTATTAGAAGCGAAGACTTGCTGCTGTTCGGGGGTCCGTTTTTTTGCACTGTAAGCTAGCAGCGTCCTAAACTGGGGTCAGTGTGTTTGTCAACAGAGTGCAGTTGCCGCTCTTGTTCCTAAAATAGCTCAAAGGCTCACTCACATGCTGGCCGGAGAGCAGCTCCTAGTGTGTGTGTGTGTGTGTGTGTGTTTGGGCCAAGTGGAAGGGGGTGAGGGGAGGTTTCATTATTTCTCCGAGTGGTCAGTGTGCTGGCGAGTGTGTGTGTTTGAGTGGGAGAGAAAATAACACAAACATGCGACTTAAGAGGAAGTTTCTGAGTTTCTACGACGTCTTTATTTATGATTAAATATTACGATCTTTGTGTTTTATTTTATTTGAACTTATTTATATATCTTTTTCGGGGTTTATGTCTGCTTGCTTGTAGTTTTATTTCCTGCTATGTGACGTATTTGCTCTTGAAAGTAGATTTACTCCTGCTTAAATCTATGAAAGAAGAAAAGGGTAAGACAGGGTAACTCACGTTACGATACCGGATACATGTCCTGCGATAACGATAATATCGCGATAAACCGATTCTGCGATAAGAATGATACATAACGATATCTGATTAACGTATCTTTGGCCAGTTCATTTCCGTTCACGTTACCCTCATTCATGTCATAAGCGCCACCGTGACACTTAGAGAGCCATATATTTGTGAATTAAAATATCGATAATTGTATTGCACGAGTCAGGACGACGATATATTGCCAAACGATATTTTGTCCCACCCCTAATAATTAAATTCTTTATTATATGATTCATCGTTCAATCTAAAAATACTGAAGAGTTTTGTTGTTTTCTACGACCAACAGTCCAAAGTATTAAGTTACTGAACGACATCATAAAACAGACGACAGTAGAAAATACTAGTACCAGCGGGGAGTAGATTATCAAAAATCATACTTGCTAATTTAATTATTTGATGATTTTTTTCAGCTGTAATAAAGTGAATGTCACAAAGTTACAAGCAGACCAACACTGATGTGTACGAACAGCCCCAATGATCGAAGGTCAATTGTGTTGTGTAATGCAGCTTTAAGAATTTGCATGTAACACGCGACACTTTGCATACCTCCTGCGTCGACTAAATCTGTCACATCCTCCATGATCTCACATGATTCAGTGCTTCACTGTTGCAAATCTTTTGAACTGTATTAGCTGTTTGACATCGCTTACAGATTCATGACTTGGAGGCCAAACGTTGACGCTGACTGACACTGAGGTTCACACACAGATACACTCCATAACCCTCAAGGCCCAAAAAAAGTGAAGGCGATGGTGTGGTTGGTTTCTGTCTTCAGGGTAGAAGATGAACTGATACAAAGCTTTGAGTGGCTGAGAGTTTGAGTAATTGTGGGGCCTGCAGAAGCATGATGTTCAGGGTTTTCTTAAGTAAATAGGGGATCAATTTGCCCTACTTACCACTGGGCTTTGTAGCCCAACTCTTTGCATTTACCTTTGTCTTTGTTGCACCTGAAACTCTCCAAACAGTGACATCAGTACGGAGCGATAACTTCTGCATACAGTAGATTTACCCTTTCAGCCTGTGTAAGGAACGAGCAGGTTTGTGCAGTATTTTGTACACAGCGTAAGCTTATTAAGTGCGCCATCCAAAACATTACCCGCTCCTATATTGGAGCTCCTCACTGCCTACTCAACCTTTCAGCCATGCCTCAAACTTCCTTGAATAAGATAGAAGTGAAGTTCAACAAATGTCAGCCGGATAATTTGATCGTCAGTAACTCCCAAAACTAAATGTATGACTGTCAGAGAGTATCAGCAAGAGGTGGACGGGCCAAACACATTGGTTTATTCTATTGGTTGTGTTAAGGCACATAACTACTTGGTTAGGTCTAAGAAAAGATGATGGTTGTTAGAAAGTCGCATTTGGACTTAAGGTATGATTTTTTCCTAAAATGAGATCATTCCTCAGGTTAGATTTTCACCTGGAAAGAAGAGGTGTAACTTTTATGAAGTGTCCTTATGTCAGCAGCATCTTGACGTCCTTTCTTAGAACGTCACTTTCAACTCTCCTTGGTCTGATTTGGTGCGGCCTGCAGGCGAGCGACGCACCTTTTTTTTCCTCCTGGAATGTTCAGGCATTCCAGATCCCACCGGCATTCCGCGTGACATTTAGGATCTTGGAATCCGTGACAGACAGTGGGGGGACAGGTCTGGGCTTAGGACCCATCAGCCTGCGAGGGCTAATAGCTAATGAACCGTTGCCAGGGGCGACATGAACATTCCATGTCATCCCCATAGCTACTGCCCTCCCTCATTCACTCATTCACTCCCTCTCGTCCACCACCTCCCTCCCCCCCCCCGCTGCCCTCCAGCTCCTTGAAGAGGTCGCACACCTGTCTGCACCTCTTCTTTCCTTTCCTCACCTTTACCTTCCCCCCTCCTCCCTCCTTCCCCTTCTCTTTCACAGCCTCCTCCTCCCCCCCAGCTCTCATTTGAACTCAGTGACCCAATTGATTTTACTTTTCAACACAACGTTTATTGAAAAGTCTCCTCGTTTAAACTCGGACCATTCATAATATTCACGGTATTCATGAATATAGTACTAGAATAGATTAATTGATAGTTGACAACTACTCAACCAATTGTTCCAGCTCTAGTTACTGCCCTGATATACATATACAATTAGTTAGCAGCTTAGGAAGGAAATGGTTTGTGTTGCCTTAGAGCTGTGTTGAGTATTCAGAGAGACGTTTCTCTTATTTAGCCTGCCATCATTGATACACAGGTTTAGATCATAGTTTATATTCTGTACATCTTACTCCTGCATTAGAAATCTTAGGAAGACCACTATCTACAGTGGATGTCCCAACATGTAATGTTAGATATGTACTTGTCATGTCTGTAATGGTTTCATACCAGATGTTACCAATGGGACAAAACAGGAAATGATGTCCACTCTTGGTGGGTTTAGCATGGTAAGTTTGTTATTAGTGCTTCAATATGAAGACAGGTGTATCTTAACATACAAATGTTGCTTGAGGCCTCTGAACTTGGTGTTTAGTCTTCTCATGAGTCACTAAACATTGTTGAGACTACCCACTCCAGCTGTGGAAGACTTACTACCAGATATCCAATAACCTGGATAGCAGATCCTCCTCATAGACATTCCTCACTCTTCATTTCTGTCCCTTTCTCTTCATTTGCTTCCCCATGTGTGTCCTGAAGCAGATGCTTTCATAGGTGACCTCTGCCCTGCAGCAAAACAGAAAGAGAGAGTAAAAAAAGCCATATTTTCAAATTGCTACAATTCCCATAAATCTGTCTGGGAACCTAATTCCAGGGTCACAGAGGAAAGCTGTGAGAGGTCAAAGTGGGAGCTGAAGGTCGGAGGTCGTAGAGCACCAGCAGGTAATCCTGCGTGGTTTGTAACTAACCGTGTACAGGGGTCACGCAGGACTTCCATTACGTAACGTTATGTGTTACCTTCAGGAATCTGTCGGTGGGATAAGACAAGAGCACACATGCTTTTTAGGATTTCAATTGTACACACAGCACGTCATAAAGGTAAACAGCCCGTTGTGACCTTCGCTGACCTCAGCAGAGGTCAATGTTTTATGTGTTTATTGAGTTGGAAGTGTGTTTTCTTTGGGATTGGAGCTGATATGAGGAGGGATGACTGATGGACACACACTTGCTGGAGTTGGAGGGCAACAGGAAGTGACCATGGATTCACCTTTTGACCAGACAGATAATAAAGGCAGTAAATCTTGTAGTAGTTCAAAAGGTATGATTTGAGGTGTTTCCCGGAATTTGCTGTCCAGACCTTGAAAAACAACACCTACTTTTTTGGTTGAAAGTGACAGTTCCTTGCTCTTTAAGGGGTTATTATTTTGTTAACATAAGTCTCAAATTACCCAGCATTCTTTCAAAAGCACCATCATTTGTTTTAGTGCTGTGATTTGCTGCTGTCAGTCTATTTCTGTAAGGGAACTCTGACTTGTCTTGTCCAGACTTGATTTGCGGGAAATGGTCTTAGAAAGGTTGCAGCAAACTTCGATGGAAAAGCAAAACTAAAGAGACCGTAATGATCACTTCAAACGGTTCAAGTGATCACGGATGACCTCAAAATAGAGGTAAAAGTGAGGCCAAAACATGCTACTTAGAGGGGAGGTTTCACCTGGAGAAAGTCTGTCAAATGTTTAAAGACCCCCCTGGACTGACCTTTACCTGGTTGTCTAGAGATAGCATCAGCTGAAGATGACAATAATGAGTCTTTGGAGATAATTTAGGCTGAGAAAGGGTCGTCTAAGTGTTAGACAACAGCTGCTTTACATTCACTGAAAAGGAACTTCTTTCAATGCAGTCGGTTGCTCCTCAGACGTCTTTGCCTGGAGTCAGCCTTATGCAAAATACCTTGGAGTCACTTGCAAGACAGAGGTCAATGGCCTGTTCTTCCAAACCAACTTTAAAAGAAAATGTTGCTTTGAGGGAAACTGTGTGACCTTGAAGGGGCTTAGTTAGGTCATATAAAGGTGCTTCCCCACCAAGCCATCCACTTCAGTTCAATTGGTTACACATTAGGGCAGTTGTTTTTGCGTTTTCCATTGGCAAACGTTGTGGATGTTTCCAATAGAACATCTATTCCATCCTGTTTTCTGTTACGCCTTTGTTCAGGTAGCTAGCAAACTAACGAAGGAGGCTGAATTGTTGATGCTTTTGACTCCTTGGATGATCTATAAGATTGAGAGCAGACGTTTCTTTGTTTACTATGTGTTGTTACAGTTTGACGTCATTGGACTTCTGGGTTTACACGGCTAATCCAATCAGGTAACAACTTGCCTTCAATGGAGAGTTCTGTCTAGTGTGGAAACGCAAAACAGACATAGAAACGCAGCTTCACTGTCCATCGATCTTGGGTTACTCATTGTCTCCAAATAAGGGCAAATAGAAGATGTTTTAGCGTCAATGTTCAAGAGTTACACAGCGAGATGAAGTAGTTTAAAGATGTTGAGATGCTGAGAAAGTGAGGGAGATAGAGCAATGAAATGGCAAAAACATGCCCCTTGTTCTTTGAACACCATAACTTTGTCTATACACAGAACACAAAAAGGAAGCAAAATGGGGCCTGGGCCTCTTCCCCATAACTCAGCCCCTGTTTACGACCCAATTAAACCGATCCTCTGCCTTCCTTCTCCTTAACAGACTTTCCCATGAAGCTCTTTCACACCAGAAGGTCATTTTTTACGCCGCAACACTTACTCCACATCTATCCAAGATGGCCAGCATTCCTGCTTCCTGTTCCTCATGTAAATCATTGATCTTGGTTTGAACATGTTTGCCTTAGTTTAGCCTCCCAGTTTCTATGCTAATGGTCGAGTCACTAAATTGTTGAATGTTTGGGACGTGAAACTGTGTTTGTTATTGAGTGTAAATGTTAGTTTGGGAAAGTTTATGCAGTTTGACATCTGTTAGTCAGCTAATGGTCTTCAAGGAGATTTAAGGACAGAGGCGGCAGCGTAGGAGGTCTCAGAGCGCTAATGGTTAGTTGAAAGGGTTTTACATGAAAGAAAACAAACAAGAAAGCGAGGTTGTTTAGAAGTATCGGACAAAGTTGATCCAACAAACTTGATTAATTCAGGCTGTCATTAAACAATAGCCAATAATGCATATGAACATTGAAACCCATTGTTCTAGATGTATATTCAAAGTTTAATCCAAAAGGCAGCTGGACTTTGAAGTTCTTGAAGACGTTTCACCTCTCATCCAAAAGGCTTCATCAGTTCTCCATGTTGCTGCTGGCTGTAGATATTTGTAGCTTATTAGCATCAGTTCGTACTGAATAGATTAAGTACATTAAGTCCAAGTGTGGTTATATATGTAGCATATAACTTGTGTCCCATTGGAAGAGCATTAAAATAGCATCATAAATGGCCAGTACGACCAGGAGAATAAGGACACCTGAATGTTATTTATGTAGAGCTGGTTAATGTGAAGCAGCGAACCGTAGTTGTACATTTACTTGCCTGGTCTCTCTCCCTGCACTGACCTAATGTTGGACGTCCACTAAGCATTCCATTCCTTCCACTTGTCTCAACCTCTCCACAGAAGAGGTCAGAGGTCAACCAGAAGAAGAGACGGGGGAATGAGGGAGGGGTGATGGTGGTTGGCAGGGAGTGTCCTTTATTTTTCCTGTGTGTTGTGTTAGTTTGGAGGTTCCTCTGTATGTTCTTGTGTTAGTTTAGTCTTCACAGAGCGAGAGAGGGATTGTGATGGAGAGGGGGGAAAAGAAGGGAAAGGGTGTTTTTCTTTTTCTGAACTCCCCGGGCATGTGGGTGCACTGACATGCAGTGCTTCATGGGTAATTAACCCGAGCAGGTGAATGCGTCACTGATTGGCTCATGGTCAGGATTTCCTAACGAGTTCATTGAAGACACAGTGTTATTAGGTAACCAAGTAAATGAACCTTATAGCCTCAGAGGTAGTTCCTTTGTGGCGTCTGCAGTATGTCCTGCAAGATGTAGTTCCCTTTGCATCTTTGCTTTGCCTTTATCATTAGGCGTAATTGATGGGCGAGGCATACCTCATAATTGGACTTTGAGCCCCAGGAACTTGAATTCTGAACCAAACCCTGTGCACATTCCAGTTTTCATTCCAGCAATTTACAAGAACACGAAACATTAGACAAGTTAGTGCAATAACGGATTGATATGAAATGCAGCTTTGTACACTTCCAATGAGGCATGCAGGTATGGATAGACTGATGTTGGCGGAGACGTTGTAGACAACATTCCCACCTTTATTGTCCTCATGGCTCCCAAGGCAAGTTTAATGTCTGAATTACTGTTGCTCAAACGTTATAGCAGGCGTGAGGGTTCTGTTTGACCAATCAACAGCTGCCAGTATAGTAAACCACGTCCTGGGACATTGGACTTCCATGGGGACAGGAAGTAGATGTTGACCCTGGTTCTTTTAGTATAAACGCAGGTAAATGTTCCTGAATTTTTTATAAAAGTTCCGGCAATGGAGAGGAAACATGATTTCAGGCTTCATCCACACTAGGATGTGTGTAGTCTGCATAACTTCAGATGAATTTGCGACTAGGGTCCAAACTTAGACGGCATTTTCAAATCCCTTTAAAGTGCTGCTGACCCTAGTGAAACTGAGACTTTTGAAGCGATGGTGCAAAAACCTCGTCTTCTTGATTGGATATCATCAGTCATAGCGTTTTGTTTCCTGATTCGTCATGCCCTTATCAACGTGACCCTTTTCCAAAATACAACAAACCCTTTACTTTCCACCACCTTGTCGTCGATCCAAACTAAGAAATCTCTTACTTTTCACCAATTCTGTTCTTTGTAATATATTCTGCAAAGAAGCAATCTCCTTCCTGTGTTCACCCGAATGCACATGCCCAGTGTACACCAATGGCCATGGTTGGATTGCAATGTATGCATTAATATGGACGTACCTTAGACTCTATGCAGCTCGACTGAAACCCCACACTGCACTAACACCTCAGTAGAGTAAAGCATCAACGTGTTTGATCCTCACGTTGACTCCCACTAACTGTGTGGAGATCAGCAGATCAAACAGCTTGACCCCCGCTCCTCTTGTGTGTGAAGCACTTAACCCTCAACGAAGCGTCTCAAACGTCTTCCTATGTTTTTACAATATGGCCGACCCAACATGGCTTCCATCTGGACGTTTCTCCTTCGATCATTGCTTTTATCTGCTGCCTCGCTGTAATGGCCTCTCAATGGGACCGTGTTATCTCAGTGATGCACAATATTGTTTCAACGTCTTTAAGTCTATTCGTCATCTTTAAGTCCGTCGTGTCTCGCTGTGATGATGGCTGAGCTGTAATGCCTCCCCGGCGGGACACTTAACCCCAGTCTGCCGGTATTATTTCAGCGTGGTTTGATCCAAAATGGCTGCCCCCTATGGGATTCACCACTTGTAAGCCCCCTCCCCTCCTCTTAAACCACAGCAGAGTGGTGGTTTCCTGCGGTTAAGAGGGGAGTCGAGGGGCGGACAGCAGGCGGCTTGTCCGGGCAGGACTCCCGCCGTGTGTTAGACCGAGACGCCTGCCAGCTGTGTAAAGCTCGGCTGAGTCCCTGCATTTCTTTGAAACAAAAAAAAAGGACGTCCATCATCTGCACATCTCGTCCTGTTTTCACTGCAGTTTCACTTGTTTCAACAATGTTCTTAAAACCAGTGATGATGTCTTGTTTTAAGAAGAAAGCACCCCATTCATCACCAGGGATTGATGATGATTGTGAGTGTAGATTCTGCAGGTTTATTTGCATTGAAGCGTCATATATATACAGTAAAATATCTTTAAGGATCAGTGGAATGAGAGGCTTCCCTAATAGTTCAGAAGTTCAGCAACAAGTTCTCCCTCCTTGTGTTTCTCTTCTTGCTGTAGGTAGTAAACATCTGGTCCTAACTTGTTCTTACAGTGCAGTTTTTGGAGCATGCACTTTGTCACGGCAACACAGAGTGGGTGGGCTTGCTATGCCATTTTGTTATCACTGTGGCTACACGCTAAATCAGTTAGCAGCTAGTGGAGTGTGTCCTCTAAACCACACATCATCATATATCATGATATCCTGTCTAGATAGCATTGTTTTCTAGGGTTAAACACGAGCCATGTTTAACTCCTATCTCCAGGCAGAACTACATCCCCCATAATGCTCTCTCATATTTACAATAAAAACCTCCCGTCTCATCAAACAGCCCACTCACATCCGTTAAAGCTGTGACTGTTAGCATAAACACTCTGTCACGTCCTACATCTGTGAGTCCATAAACAGCTTTAAACTTCACAGCTTCAGTAAATGTCACAGTTCCTGTGTACACGCACATGTTTATTAAAGGACCAGCATCCATAATGTAGTGCAGATGCAGGGCGGGCGCGCCGTCTGATGTCAGTTTGCAGAGTTTCAAGGTAGCTGACAGGTTTTTCCCGTGAATGGGAGAAGGAGGAATCAAACAATTTAGGGGTGAAAGAGAATGAAGCCGTTTTGTCTGTTTGTTTCTGTCTAATTTGAAGTGATGGATTAATTAAAACAAATGTTATCTTAATTTATCAGATTCCAGCATCTCCGCCTGTCCAGGAAGGGTTTTTTTGGACGTTTGTTTCTTACATGTGTTTGTTTGAGCAAAAGATTGCAGACAGATCCAGCAGAAACCTCCTTATCAATATGCACATTTTTCCACCTTCGCCAACTCTACAACCCTTTTGCTTAATGATGTTTTGGCTTCCTTTAACTGACATCTCCACCTTAGTCTCGAAACAGGTGGCTCCTTCAAATATGTCCCCACATAAGCTCATAAAGTCTGCTAGTGTGACGTCTGTTCTTGCGTTTGGCTGGGATTCAGCACAGTAGATATAAGGAAGCGCACATACGTCTGGTGTGTTATCTTGAGAGTTAATTGTTAATACTCGTGTGCTGTCGTCCTTGTCACATGTTGCTCTTTAGAAGAGTGGATTGGTTAAAGTGTAACTCAGACTGGCTCTGCTCCAGCGTAACTGCAGGACTGCAACTAATGACAAGCTACATTAATGATTAATCTCTTTAATTGATGAGTCTTTGAGTTGATCGACTAAAAACTATATTTTTTTACCCCATTACCCCAGTTTTTAGTTGCGTGAATTTGTTACTTTTCTTTCTTGACGTTTTTCTTTCTGGCAAATACCCAAAAAAGTTACAGAAATCAAGTTAAACTAAACTAGTGATCTGTCTAGTCTTACTATGTGATGGCATTACTTCACAAAGGCACATAATACTTCAAACCTTTACTGAACTTTCCTGAGCTCTTCCAGCGTTTCCAGCTCCACAAAAACTCTCATTGCTTCATGTTTAATCTCACGTCTGTCGGTGTGTTAGCTTTACTGCTTCATATCCAGCCCGAGCTGCGTCTAATCATGTCCTCTTTTCTCCCTCATATGAAGTCTTTGCTCGTCTGCAGCCTCCTCGTGTCATAAATAAATTACACACCGGCCTGTGTCGAACTCCCCGAGACAAATGAGAAATATCTGTGTGGATTAAACGGATCACAGCACAGGGCGCTGCATGGTGATTTACTATCTGTGTGTGTGTGTGTGTGTGTGTGTGCTCCTGTATCATCTGTCTGTCTGTCTGATTCTCTGTCTGCCTCCCTCTTCTTCTCCTGTTTAATACCTGTAGCTGCTGGATGAAGGCCTGCTCCGCATACCTGCCTGATGGCTTCTTGGCACGGTGTGTGTGTGTGTGTGTGTGTGTGAGCACCCAAAGGACTAAAAATGGACCGTGTGTATCATGTGTTAGAGAACAGGTTTGAACAAAAAGGGATTTGTTTGTTGAACAAGGTATTACGGGAAAAGTCTTTTATTTTGAAAAATCTTTTGAAATTGATTCTCTTTAAAACCAGAAGCAAAAACACAAGACGATTTTTTTTAGTCAGAAAAAATTGCCGAAACATTTTTTTACAGTGTAATCTCTTTCTGCTGAGTCACAGGGGCGACCGAGTCTCTCACTTTTTGCTGAATTTGCCTCCTCTCCGAGCGCCCGTTGGCCAAACGTCCCCTCGGCTCTGTGTACACAGTAACCACGGCGACCGCTGCCCATCACAAGGTGAACAAGCAGAGCTGACGTTTCTCAGAGCTTCCCACCAGCTGACACACACACACACACGGTAGCATGCATACGTTCATTGAAGCACACCTCCTCTCTCTCTTTCTGTGTCACTCGGTCGCCCCTCTTCCTTGACGACCTGCCGTGACATTGCTGTGGCTTTTCATGTCCGGCCTTCGCACCGGCCAGCCAACTTCCACAGCACATCGCCCAGCCACTCTGTGTGTGTGTTATTGTGTATATATGTGTGTGTGTCACATAGTAAGTGGACTACGGACTAATGGGAGTGACTGGCTGCTATTTTTATCCTGTTTCACTTTCATACGGCTAAATAAGCTTAAAATAGTCTCCCCTTCCAAAGGAGCATTATTTTGCAGCTTTGCCTTCATTGTAAAGTTAACTGTAAAAAAAAAAAACGACCCAAAATTAATAGGTTTGAGGTGGAATGGATACAGCACAGTATCGCGATATTTTGGCAAAATTTTTAGCGATAAACAGATGCCAATATCAGTCTTTTATTCTATCACTTGTTGATGTTATAGAGTTGATCAAACAGATTCTGACAACGTTCTCCTTTAGGGAAGATTTGCGTTTGAAAATAGGTAATAAATCGCAAGTGAATGTCACCACGATACTCATGATAATATCGTATCGTGACTAAAGTATCGCGATAATATCGCCGGGACTCTGGATATTCCCGCTCCTAGAAATATGGCACAGAGAGGTTTTTTGTTTTAGCCGGCCGCATAAAAACTACTTTAATCTCTATCGTCTCTATCGTACCTATCCAGACTGGTCTTGTAAGCAAAAGATTGGGTTGGTTACAAGCAGGAGCCTTGGTTTTTGCAGCCATCGTCCCATCTTCTCCTTATCAATACGCACGTGTCCTTCGGTTCTGTGACGTTTTGGCTTGCTGTAACTGACATGTCCACCTTAGTCCGGAAACAGGTGTATGGAAACTAAACTAAAAGACGTCTTTCGTTTCTCTTTCCAAGTAAAGCAGATCAATATTGGTGCGCTCCAGCTTCACCAATGTGATGATTATTGTAGTTTCTTTGTATTGTGTGATATTAAGCTGAATATGTTTACTCCATCTAAAAATGTCCTTTTAATGCGTCACTTTTCTAAGTATTCCCTCCTGGTTACATAGAAAGAGTGTGTAAATACTCACATATGTATAAACACAGGCGCGAGTTGGTCGCAGCAGCTGATTTGTTGGTGGTCCAGTTTAAACATTTTCCCTTTATGTCGGAGATTTCCAGGAAAACGATGGAGAGACGGTTAAATATTACACTAACCAGAGAGAGAGGGTTTGTATATGCTGGTAGTTTACCTGAGGTTGGCTCTGTTGTGGCGCTTTAGGTCTGTGGAATGCTGTTGAGTATACGCTGACAGATTGCTGCGTAAACAGAGGTATACAAATAAAGTTGGATTGAAGCCAGTTGGAGGTCTTTGAAGGCGGCGTGAGGGTCGTCTTTCTGCAGCCAGGTGTTTTTTCTCTGCAGCGCTGACGTCACGTTCAGGAGCCAGAATGGAGTCAATTTATAGTGGACATATTTCAGTGTTTTGTTTAATATCCTACACATCAGGCCTTAAAAAGCAAAAACACACTTCATATTAAAATTTGGCTGCCATATAAATATTTAAATCAATACGTTTCTACAGGGAGAGCTGCTTTTTACTGCACTGTCCTGCAATCTTTGGCAGAAAAAAGGGATAAAAATTCTACATTTGCTCGATCATAAAGTGAGCTCACTTTTTCCTGAAGTGCCTTTTGAAGCAAATCCACAAAAACCTGCCTCCAGGTGAACCTGCAGCTTCTTTAAATCACCATAAATCCAGATGGAAACATCTTTGACGTAACTGTGAGGATGTAGGCCACCGCATATCTCCATCGCTCCTGCAAGCTGAGGGCTACATGTTATTTACGGCTGCTATAAATATGACAAAGTGCTACATTCAGAGCTGCAAACTTAGGAGGAAGAAGAGATCTTATGCGCGCTCGTACACGTTCAGTCATGTGATGTAGTTTCATATCAATGAAGATATACGTGGGACAGTTTCGACTGCCTGGTTCAGCGGGGGGTTTAGGTGTTGTTGCAGAGGTTTTGGCTGAGGTTGTCTGGTTGGAAATAAAGCCTGTTGCGTCCACATCATAGGGCTATATTAGTTTATTTTTGCAAATAACACTTTGAAGAAAATGTTTCACTTTCTTGTACTGCGCAAAAGTCTTGAGGAGGAAGTCTTCGTGAAGAATCGACTGTTAAAAAGTACGAGACGGGCGACTTAAACACTTTTTTTTAGAATGGAATATCAGCATGTTTCGGGTGCTTATCGAAACATCCTTGTCTCATCTACATTCTCCATTTTTGTTTTCACAAGATATAAGTAAAATAAATGTCTCTAAAGTATCTTTATTAGCAGAATTTGGTTTTACAATCTTGGCGTTTAGTCGGCATTCCTGGGTAGAATCATTCTGTCTTCATGCGCTGAACCTAAACGCGAAGAACCGAAACCTCTAACTCAAATTTGCTCAGAGGTTTGATCACCAACTGCAGCTTCTAACAAAGGTGTCTCTTATTTCCTCCTTGTCTCTTGCACTTTGAGGCCTCTGCTAACGTCCCTCCATCTGTCAGAGCAGAGGTGTGTGGAGGAGCGGTACAGTCGGTGTTTTCATCCCCGTACCTCGCCCCCGGGGCAGAGAACTGACAGCTGTACCCCGCTCGTGACGGGAGGAATGTGAGGAGGACAAAAGGAGAGAGGGGAGAGCCTTAGAAGGAGATGATGGAGGGGGGCTCAGGTAGAGACAG
Source organism: Semicossyphus pulcher (assembly GCF_022749685.1). Classification (NCBI taxonomy): domain Eukaryota; kingdom Metazoa; phylum Chordata; class Actinopteri; order Labriformes; family Labridae; genus Semicossyphus; species Semicossyphus pulcher. The sequence goes on along the minus strand of NW_027211695.1, from coordinate 14,442,202 downwards.
GAGGTTAACATCTTCTCTATGTTTTTCCTTCAGTTCGTTCACTTCCTCTTGTCCTCCTTCCTCCCTCCATCCTCCCCAGTTTGTCGTCTCCTGTAGACACTTGGTCACATTCCTCTCCTCCGCGCCCCGACCTGGCGATCGTCAGTGAGCGCTCCCTCGACTGTAGCTGAACAAAAGACGTTTAATGAATTTCACCCCTTCTTCTCGGAGGTAAACACACCGCCTCTACAGTTCTGTGTAACTGCAGTCAAAAGGCTGCAAACGACCCGAGACAGGAATTCCTCAGGAGGAGGAGGAGGAGGAGGGGAATAAAGGAAAAGAGTTGCGAGAGGTGGATGATGAGAACTGGACGAGGAAGAAAAAAGAAAAAAGGTGCTTTTATTTGAGATAGAGAAGCTAAGAAGAGAAGGGAGGAGAAGGAAAGGAAGGAAGGAAGGATGGAAGGGAGGACGAGAAGGCAGAAGAGGTTGAGGGAGGTGATGAGAGGAGCTTTTAGTCTCCCACACATCACATTGCTCATTTATGATCTCATGTCTTCAACAGCGCACACACTCAGCCAATAGCTCAGGAGTGGATGGAGTAGACGGCTACTTTGACCTTTGACCCCAGTCTGCTTTTAGACCTCGGACACAAACACACCCTCGGAAGTGTTCTTCAAACCCACACACACACATTTTCAGCTACCGTGTGAGCTAAACCCCCGAAACGAGAGGGTTGTCCGTCTTTCTTGGCTGCAAACTCGACTCATTAAAACATATTTTGATCGTCTTTTCCTGCAGGATCTCGAGCAGGAGTCGCCCCGTGACTCCGCTGCTGCTGCCAAGTGAGAGGAGAAGAAACAGACCTCTTCTTTTTACGAGGACGTGAAGTAAAATAATCTCAGATACGGACGTTTATTTCATCTTGTGTCTCATCATTTGTAAACTTATCGTCATGCCTGTTTCCGTCCTGGATTTGCTGCAGCCATTCCTCCTTCTTTAAACAGAAGCTTGAGATAAATATATTCCCCCCTTTTTTATATTTTTAAGCCCCCCCGACCATCAGTGTCTCCCCCTGTGGATGAGTCAGACAGACGGGCAGTGAATCCGACACTCCTCCCTCCCCTGGGCCAGCCATCTCTCCATCTCGGTTATTTTAAACCAAGAGGAGCAATTACAGCGAGCGGGGTCGTCACCAAATTAAAATAGAGCTTCCCTGAGTGTGTGTGTGTTTATGTTTATCATGTTTATATAATCTGAACCCCTGCTCCTACCAGCACCTGTCCCTTTACGCCACCAACTCCACCCTGCATGTTGTGACTGCAGGTTGTAACAGTAAGACGAGGGGCCTGTTCTTTAAGAGTGGGTGAACAAATCAAGACTGAATCGAGGTTGTGAAGCTCGTGTGGTTCTCTGAAAGGTTTTGTTCCTTTGAGAACAGTTTGACTTAAATTAAGCTAAGTGTACAGGCCCGAGATTGAAGCTGTTTATTTGATACTACGGCTGTGTCCCAATCCAGTGGGCTGCATCCTTCGAAGGAAGTATTTGAAGGTTAGCAGCACGCCGAAGGGTGTCCCATTTTGAAGGTTCCTTCAGATGCGGCCACGAAGGATCCATTGGGTGTATCCATCGAGGCCCAAGATGGCGGGCTCTTACATTGCTCGGTAGCTACCTGTTGCTAGGAGACAGGAGCCACATTTGGCGACGCAAGGGTAAGGGCGAGGCAAACAGGAAATCCTCCGTAGACGAGACCGCCTCATTCCAGTTCAGGCCTCAGTGTCTACACAAGCTACGAATGACTCATCCTCCTACAAAGGATGCCGCCCGCTGAATTGAGACATCTCAATGATCTTTCTGCTACTTCCTGGATTAAAGGATATGTGAGGTGTGTCAGTAAATCGTGTCTCCTTTTTCTGCCCAATACGTCAGTTCCAAGATGAAACTCACGGTCGGATTTCTTTAACCCTTGTGTTTTTAATGTCGTTCAATGAAACAATCACACAGAGTTTCTTGAAACAGCAGCTGGTGCATCTGGGACTCATCTTCAGTGATGAACCCAGGGTCACAGGGTGTTTCAGGTCTTTGATCATCAGACACCCTCACCTGAGCGACCCAGCCGGGGCCGATCGGTATCTCCCTGCGCCATGGTTCACCTCTTGATGTTCCTGATGGAGATGGATGGAGAGTATCTGATATGGAGAGTGGCCAGCGTGCTCCTCCATCCAGGGCTTCTGTAGTCCTCAGCCAGATCGAGATATTTGGCCCTCTTGTGCTCGTGGGCCTCCTCCATCCCGTCTTCCGGGGGACAGCGAGTTCTGACATGACCACCTGCTTGGACGACTCTGATGTTCGGAGATCTGGCTTCAGATACTGAAAACTGTAGTAACCCCTGAAGGGCATTATGGGTAATATTGCCAATCTATGAATCTTTTGGATTAGATGGATTTTCTGACTTTTCGTGTCCTTTTTTCATTCGTTAAGTCAAAAGCAGACATTCCTGACCTTTTTATTCTGCTTCCCCCCCTTAAATCCCTCGATTACAGACGACATTGTGATAGATATCACATCCCATAATATCCATAATGATCCAGCCCGAGGATAAAGCTAGTAATAAGACTTCTCTCTGTCTGTGATCAGGTTTAAGGAGCCTCCGAGTGTGTGAAAGATAAAGACGGACAGCTGAATAGAATCCATTACCTCATCTCCTCGGGGGGGATCCACACAGATATGAAGAATGAGTCGCTAAAGGGCCCGTCTCTGCGCTGAATGGGACGCACAAACACACACACCGAGCGTCTGTATACATCAGAGCTTTGAGTGAGGGTCTAATTTGATAATTGGCTGCGCAGCATGCCTGTGCAGCGCTTGCATATATCTCTGTTGGTATGTCACACACACACACAACGGCACAGATAAACGCTTCCTTCTTTCTGCTTGGATCAAAGTGATTTGGCTGAAGCGTGATGGACTAATTAACTTTTAGATCAGGATCAGAGGAGCTTTTGTTGTGAATATTTGTTGCATTTATTAGCAATATGATTTTTTGTGCCTTTTACTGTACGTTCAAAGTCCCCGATTCAAAACCTGTGACATGCATGCACAGGAACTCAGTGAGGCCGAGAGTCCGTGGGCAGCATGCTTGGCTTACATGTGTTTGTGTATGACCGTGTTTGCGTGCATCTGCATGTGTGTGTGTTTTAGACTGTATGTTTGTGTCTCAGCTTGTCTCCTCAGCCAGCTGTAGAGATTACATTACAAGTGTTTGGAGAAAGGCCGGAGGGTTTCTGCAGTTCAAATGCCTGAAAACGAGCCAGAAAACACAAGAAGTCTTCATCATCTTCATCCTACACTTGTCTCTGAGGTAAACTAGACGGGACAGAGGATGTTTTTTAATATATAGTTTTTTGGTAGGGATCCACGATATTGGATTTTTTGCAAAAACCCGATCTGTTTATCTATTTTCCAACCCTTTTTGCTGATTGCCGATTTCGATACCGATATATTAGGTTTTTTTTCCACCTAATTGCAGAGAACATCAAGTCTACCCTGTAGTGGAATTGATATCATGCCTACTCTTATTGTAGTGGCCAGAAACTGCCATAAAGCAGTTATCATGCACCCCACAAGAGGCGTTGTACAAAAGCTCACGTGTCTGATCACTCACAAGTGCACCTGAATGCAGCATACTCCCAAAACACGACAGTGAGGGAGACATGCCCCGACTTGTTTACTGCAGCTACTACGGAGACATCAGTGATCGCCGACGGACTGTTTTTATCGTGTGTGCGTCCGTGAATATGTTGTTTTTGTTGTGAATATGTGATTATGTTAGTTTTGCACTGATGTTTATGTTACTCTCTGTTAGCGTTGGCTTTGGCCGCAAGTGGGCTTTGGCCGCGAGTGTATTTTCGGCGTGTATGATGTTGTTAAGTCGGCAAAATGACGAGAATGTGAGCTGACTGTTAGCTAGTTAAGAGTTGTTTAACTTCTGTTCATTGGCTCGAGTTTCTGTGACTTTTTAGTCTTTATTTGTATAATGTTGAGGCAGGCTTAGGCTTAGGCAGAATTAAAACGTTTAATCGGTGGAAAATATACAGTATATCTGCCGCTGCCGATATGTCATTTTCAAGCCATAATCTGTAGATTCTGATAACGTGCCGATAATATCGTGCATCCCTAATTTTTGGCCTTATATGCCTTCACTGAGAGAGAAGACAGTGGGAAGTATCAGTAACGGGGGAAGAGAGTGGGGACGCCATGCGGCAAAGAGCCGAGGGTGGGAGTTGAACCCAGGGCCGCCGCTTTGAGGACTATAGCCCCTGCACATGGACACGCGACCCAACCGCTGAGCCAAACCAGCGCCTCAAGTGTTATTTCTTACGATTAAAAATTGTGGATCTGGTCCACTTTTTTGACATCACATTGACTTCTATTCGTTTTTTTTCTAGATAAAAATAACGAATAATCAAAACTTTGTTCACATGTTTACGCTTTTAGAGCCAGAAATTTGTGGGGGGGGGGTTTGTGTAGCTCCTTTAAGACATAACAGACTTACTTACTAGTCTTAAATCAGTTACCACGCTCATCAAACAGCACAGATAATCTTCAATCGACCTCGACATCTCGGAGGAATTCCGGTGTGTCAGATGATAATCTTTACACGACACCCTGATCCCTGTTCAGAGCCGCCACTTGTCAGTCAGTGTTTGTTTAAATACCAACAACCCCCTCGGGGCTGCATTCGCCCCCTCTTAAGGCCGCCTTGATAGATTGCGATTGACAGGTTGAACTTACTACCTGTGATTGTTTGTGAACCTCCATGTGACCGCTGAGTGATGGACGACGATCGCTGATTTGGGGTTGTTGAATTCCTGCTGTGAGGCGTCCCGGTTCGACTAATGGGGCAAGAGGACATGGAGGCGGTGGTGGTTGGAGTACTGTACTTTGAAAACAAGCAGCTGCCGTGACGATGGAGGCTGGTAAACAAATGTCCCTCAAGCTATCCATCCATCTTCAATCCATTCCTCTGTCACTTTCTCCCACCTTCTAACACCAAAAATATAAATATATCAATAAACCAGAGACGTACTTTAACTCTGTGAAGAGAGATAGTCCTCTGAGCCTTCAAATTCCTCCTTCCCTTGCCCTCTCTCCTTGTTTCCTCCTCTTCATTCCTAGAAACCTCTGATTTGTGATGATAAGCTCCTCCGGCTCTATTTTTAAGGAGGATTAGTCTCCAGGTCCACGATGACCGGCCTCAACAGGAATTTCTGTACATTCTGTAGCTGCTAGCCACACTCTGACATGTGCAACACAAACATACACACATACATTCATATCGTGGTTTTTACTTGTCAATACTCATCACTCAGCGGGGGCCGACATCACCGCCGGTTTATACAAGTCCGACAACACTATAAAGATAGGTAAAGACAGATTAAGATCCCTCTCTCGTTATCTTTTCGTCCCTTTTTCCACTACATTAACTTGTCTGTTCCAAAGCCTGTAATGTTTCCTGCCATGTTTTACGGCTCGTTTTGACTTCGGCGGCTGTGATTTACGCTCAGGTGTGCAGCAGATCGAGCGTGCAGCACAGCTTTGTTATACAATGTGTGATTTAGGAACATGTCAGGGAAAAGTCGAGCAGGTAGCGTGCTGCAGCAGGTCTGTGTGTGCATGTGTGCGTGCATTAAAAAGCATGTGGATGAGGGTGAATTCCCCAGTCTTTAAAGTTAATCATTGGTAAACTGGCTTACATTTACTGATCGTTTTAGGATCTCTATTACTCTTTTGCGCTGATGCTTGAAAACAGTTTCAAGAACATGTTCTGGGATGGTTTTTAAGGAGTTTGTGTTTACCAGCTTCAGTTGACAAGTGCCAGCTGTAATTGCATTTCATTATGCCAGACTTATGCATCCATCCATGCATTTTTTTCCACTTATTCGTGGTCGGGTTGCGGTGGCAAGATGACCCAGACGACCCTCTCCCTAGCAACATTTCCAGCTCCTCCTGGGTGACTCCGAGGCGTTCCCAGGCCGGGTGGGATACACAATCCCTCCAGTGAGCTCTGGGTCTACCCCTCCCAGTGGGACGTACCCAGAACACCTCCGCAGGGAGGCGCCCAGGAGGCATCAAAACCAGATGCCCGAACCACGTCAACTGGCTCCTTTTGATGCGGAGGACTCTCCCATGAGTTCCCTCCGGATGTCTGAGCTCCTTACCCTCCCTCTAAGGCTGAGCCCAGACACCCTGCGGAGGAAACTCATTTAGGCTGCTTGTATCCATGATCTCATTCTTTTGGTCACTACCCAAAACTCAAGGCCACAGGTGAGGGTTGGAATGTAGATCGATTGGTAAATCCAAAGCTTTGCCTTCAGGCTCATTCCCTCTTCACCAGGACGGTCTGGTACAAAGCCCGCATTACTGCTGAAGGGAATATGAATGTTGTTTTTCCCTGCAGTGTTACAGTGACTGATTTATACAAAGTAGCCCACAATCTGTTTTGGATGTCCTATCTAGTGTGGGTGGTACTTTTCACACACTGTCGAGGAAAGCTGTGAGAAAACAGCTGTGTTTTTTGTAAGATAAAGTTCCTCCTGTTCCACGCTAAATGTTGTGCTGAAAACTTCTCCTATCATGCTTATGCAATATATAATTACCTCTCAACAGGCAGAAATCTCCACTGGTACTTTGATGGCAAGTTTACCTGTCAAGTATAAGCCTGACTTTTCGAAATGTAGCCAATAGGGAGGAATATGTGCCTGGCAAAGAGAGCCTCATCCTTCTCCAACTTTTTACACTGCATGATTTATTGCCTATTTTTCTGGAGGTGTTTTGTGGTAAAGGCCTTGGTAACGATTTTAACAACATTTCTCAACATTGGCCACACATCTAATGACATGATAGACCTGCCTCTTCTGGGGAATTTAAAATACAACCAGTAATAGTTAGGCAGATGTTCAAACACAGCCTTTTAAAGTTGGTAAAGTAGCAGAATAATTTCTGCACACATTTATTGGAACACAATGCTGCTGTCAGTTTTAATTCTACAGTAGAGCCATCCATCTGTGTGCGACTGGTGGTGGCTTGTCGATAAAATGTGCTGCAGACACTGCACGCAACCCATTTACATCTGTTCTTGATTAGAAGCTGGTATGTTTTGTCAAAATGCATCCAAATGATGGGCGGGGACTCATATTTGACTCTCTGACAGTAAGCCTGTTGACGAGCCTTTTCCTTATGCGGTGCTATCTATTTCTGTACAAGCAACACTATCAGATACATGAACCAAATTATTGGACGATTTCAATTATGATCCAATGTTACAGCTTGATTAAAAGACACCTTACACAGTCCTTACACAATAAATGACAACATCTTATCTCATGGCAATCCATTAAACAGTTCTTGCGACATTCCCAAATGTCCAGCTGGTGGCGCTGGAGGCAAAGTCAGTCGGATTCATCTTCTGGGGGACATGAATGTCTGTACCAAAATTCTTGCCAATCCATTCAGTAGTAGTAGAGATGTTTCACCACCTAAATGTTGATAATGATGTGCTGGTGGAACAAGAAGTCATCTCACAGTCGTGGAGACTTTGGGTTAGAAAAAACAGCTGTTGAGATATTTCAGTGTGTGCCAAATTGTTGGAGCGACAGGCCAGCATTGCCTTGGAACCACTATGCTAGCATGGTTGAAATTAATAAAGTAGATGATACAGTAGTTTCAGTCATTGGGTACTTTTCTTGTCAATACTTACCTAAATATCGTGTGTGGAGGTGCAACTTTCCTAAAGGGTTGTGGCTCTCAATTAGAAAGAAATAGCACTTTTCCAGAGAAACAAGTTTTTCTGGTTGAAACAAGAACTGGATTCACATCAAATTTCAGAATCCTTTCTTATCTTTAGAAAATTAGTGGATAGAACTCCACTTTGATCTCCTGCTAGATAGAAGTTTACGTAGTTCTGCAGTTCCCTGTGATGAAGGCCCTTCTTGGGTGTTGGTTGGAAATGCTGCCGTGACTGATCTTATAGAATGATCTCTCAGCATGCGACTGGCATCGGCTCATCTTGGTGAAAAGAAGGCGGAAGGGGGAATGGGAACACAAGGAAATCTATAGAATACCAGGTTTCTTTACAAAGCCAAGGATGGTGCTGGAATCTGGCCACAGAGATGAGGATGCTGTGCATTCTTTTCTCTCGTTGTCACACCTCCAACATGGTAGTAACCAGCCAACCTCTAGAAAAACACAAGCTCACATGCATGTCTCTGTCCAATGGCATGTGATGTATCAGTCATACGAACCCTCCAACATCGCCTCTTTCTCTCTCTTGCTGTGCCCCAGATCTGTGATCTCCACTTGTGACCTCTTTCCCCCATTCAAAGGGGGGACAAAGGGGAGCCAAGCATGTATACACAAATATACAAAAACACATGGGAAGACTTCACGCCAACATGCGCACCTCCCCCTGCATTTCCCATTGGCATGCAGCATCAGATCCACTATGTCCAGCTTTATGCGATGTCAGTAATTAATTAGACTCCAATTCCAATGACTCAAGCTGGACAACTTTCAATAGAGGAGTGGTTCCCATGTCTTGGCTTGTGACCCATTAAATGGAAGTAATGTCTAGTTGCTACCCTTCATTACCAGTTGCAGCCTGCTGAAAAGATAAGTGCTCTTCGATTGGTGGATTTGAAGATAAATAGGGAATAAAGAGGCTGGAGACTCAATATAGTGTTAACCATCCTTGGACCCACTGGATGAATTCAGGGACACCATTGGGCATCCAACCCAACAGGTTGTAAACCACTCTGTATGAGACTTGTTCTTACATTTGGAAAACGTTTATGGCTTGCCCCTTGTTCAAGATTGTCAACTTGAATTCAAAGTCAAGTCAAAACCTCCTCATGGAGATATCTACGGAAACTTCTTAAATGGACAAACAACCAAAATAGTTGTGCCATTGCGTCCTTGCCCAACTTTTTTTTTAAAGGTAGACGAGAGTGCACAGTTACAAGTACATACCCGAGACTAGTGGAACTTGCTACAAACTTTTTCAGTGGTTTATCCAGCCACAAGTCATATAGTCGCTCCAAATTGGCCTTGACCTAAACTGGAAGGAACATCAGTAACTCACAGCCCAGAGAGGAGTGTACAATTCCAGCCGAAGAAACTTTAGATTCGTCTTTAAAGGTCTGCACTTGACTGATGATGTTTGCTGTTCACGTTTATATTTCAGGGAAAGCCAAGTACTGTTTGGCAGACATGTATTCAGAGCTTAATGTGTTGGAAAAGGAAGGGTTTGATTCATTCAAGGTCTGGAAGCCTTTCAGGTTCTTGTGTATGTATGTTTGTGTAGAGGTCAGGGAGGGACACACATGTTTAGGCAAGACAAATGTTCTGGGATTAGTGATAAGATATGGAGGAACACGATGTATGATTGCAATGATAGGGTTCTTCATCACAGTGATAAATGATTTATGGACAGTTTTTCCTGCGTGAAGATATACGTGCAGACCTTTCGCTCACAGTATCTGGCAGCCGTCCTCTTTTCCTTCTACCTGGGTGGCCTTGGTGTATCCACCTACAGCAGGGAGCTTAGCTGTCAGGGCATCAAACATACACACACACACATTCACACTCTCTAGACACACACCTTTACGCCTGCACTGCTTGTAAATCACTCAAAGTACAAATTAATTGCATCTCTGTTTGTGAAATGTGTTACTCCAAACGCCAACCAAATGAGCATTGGAAAATCCTTCTAACAAAAACAGAACGCTGCGTCATTCTGTTTTACTACATTTAAACCATCATTACTTTTCTGTATTTTGTTTGAGGTAGAGCACTAAATTACTTGGGGCCTTGACATCAAATAAAACATGTAGTCCTGCCTTTGGACTGGGATAGGAATGTAACCCAGTGAGCCATTTAAGAGTCTACTGTATGTAAATCTTCTTATTGAAGTGCTCTTCGGCAAATCTATGAAGCCAGCCTCACAAAGCTCTTTAAGGGGACTCCAGATTAAAAAACGTAAAGATTTAAAGCAACCTGACACTTACTGGGTCATAGGTAGCACGCTTTGTGCCAAAAGGGGCCAATTAACCCTTTTCTGCCTCATTCAACTAAGGCCCTCACAATGCCCCAGCCTCCTTAACATCTACAATACCACCATTCATGCAGCCCTCAATCTCAATTGAAGCTTACTTACACCTGTAAGGGAAACCTGTGCGGCTAATGCTAAAGCAGCCTTGCTACTGATCTGTTAAGCTAACGTTAAAGCTGTCACCAGTATTTGCCTGCAATTTGATCTCACTCTGTGTGCTTCACTGCGAAAGATTTGGGATGGAAACCAGCAGGAATCTGTTGTGGAAATTCAGTTTTGAGAAGTAAGCCAGGCAATCAAATTGAAGGCTTAGTTTGTCCTAGCTTGGCTTTGGTAGCAAGAGAAACCCCTTAATTAAAATCTTTTAGTGGTTTGAAAACTGTAGAAGTATAACCAAATTTAAACTTCTCTATTGCAAGTAGGGCTGGGCAACATTATGACAGAGTAGACTAAAATGTCAGGTTTTCTAAACATTAAAACCTTTTTTAAAGTTTTTGTTGAGGTGTTGATTCAATTGTACTCAATTTTGAGGCTCTAGTTTATAGTTTTGTCGAAATTAATTGCTTTGTACTTACAGGTTTGTCTATTTTGGCATGTCCAAATGACCAACTAGGTAGATCAAAGAAGACATACTGTTTTAATCACTATTTGCCCAAAATACACACATGCGCAAACAGAAGACTTTGTTGAGGTGGACCGGTGTGCTCACTCTCCGGCCAGCAGCAGGTCCCTGACCTACAAAGTCACCAGGTTTTAACAGTTCCCCAGGGGCCACTTAAGCCCCTCACATGGAGCAAAGTGGTGTCTGGGGACTGCTCTGTTTAAAACCTCAAAGGCTACCACCGTCTTTGTGTGTGCAACCGTGTGTGTGTGTGTGAGCATGAGAAAGACAATGTGTTTGGTTGTGTGTGTGTGTGTGTGTGTGTGTGTGTGTGTGGCCTCTGGTCCAGTAAAAAACCTGCAACAGGTTACAATCCATCTCATTTGGTTTGTGTCGACATGCCGCTGCTCCTTCAGCTAGAAACCCATCCGTCCTTTTGTGAGTGCAGTGTGTGTGTGTGTGTGTGTGTGTGTGTCTGTGTGTGTGTGTGTGTGTGTGTGTGTGTGTGTGACCCCCTGTAGAGTGGACTGTGGTGCAGAAGATGAGCAGTGCATTGTGATGTGCTGTTTTTACCGTAGCTAAGGAGAGAATAGCATTACCATTCAAAAGAGGCCTGCTGTCGCGGTTGGAGGGGGTTTAACAGGCTCCTCTGTTTGAGATGATGCTCAGCTGCTTTTGCACACAACACTGTGCTGTTTCATATATTTCATCCATTTCTTAGACTTAGAACACTTTAATGTTCTTTGAGGGGTAGTTTGTGATACAGCACAGACCATATGGAAACATTAAAGTCACATCAAATAGACAAGAACCAAATTTTTATGTATGAACTTCGTATGTTTGTATGAAATGCTTCCTTTAAAGACAAAAGATAAAAATTTGACTTTAAACCGACTGATTTAAAAAGTTTGGTTTTAAACATCTTAAAAATATTTGACCACAAGTGAAGATCAAGAATTAGAGCAAAAAATGTGATGGTCGTTTTAAAGCTTTAAAGTATTCAATAATGACACATTTCAAATAGTAGATCAAAGGATTTATAAGTAGCTCAAAGGAAAAACGACACATTTAAAGGTGACCTAAAAGATTTAACAGATTAAAAATTGAGATTCCTGGACACACAAGTTAAAACATTTAACACTGTATATCTACGAGTGTGTGTGCTTGTGTGTAGTCATGTCTTCCGTTTGTGGTGTAAGAGTAACAGCTGCCCGCTCGGTTCAAAGGTCGCCCTACGCGGCCTTCATTCACTGACCATTGCGTGTCCGCTCTTCTTAGAGGACAAAACAGATACCGAAACAAACTCTACCACTTGTATTCTAATCGATGCCTTTGATGACGTGGTTGCGGCAGAAAAAGCGGCGATAGGAGAAGAAAGCGAGAAGGATGACAGGAGGGGAAGGTCGAGGCGACGGGAGAGTCAGGAATAGAAAGAGTGACAGACGGACGGACGGACGGACGGAGTTATTGTGGGTGCAGAGACAAAAACAGATATAAAGAGACGGTCGTATATCTGTCACTGTTGTGTCGGGGGGCTGTTCAGTGTCTTTATCTGCAAAGGTCATGGACACACAAACACGCACCCACACACTGACCTCAGTGTGCTGAGTAACTTTTTTATCCGTCTCCTAAAAGGCCGCTGAACTCACCGCTGCTAATCACACATTTTTTTTGGTGTGTGTGTGTGTGTGCATTCATGAGCGAGTCACTCAATAGTCACACATCAACTCAATTTATTGACCTTTTTGCATCACTATGAAAAGCCGTAAATTACGGGGGCGATACCCATCAACCACCCCCTCCCTCTCTCTTCTCTTTCTCTCCCCACCCCCTCCTCCCCTGCTGTCTGTCTGTCCGTCTTTTATGTCTCCTCTTTCTTTCTTCATCCATCTGTGTCGGGGCAAATTCAGAGGGCACTGGGGCAGAGGGCTCTGACAGGAGGACGAAAGGGTCAAAATTAGAGTGAGGAAGTAGCAAAGGGAGGAGGGAGAGAAACGGGGCAGTGATGCTTCCAACTCATACCACCCTTTTCCATCATTCCATCCACATTCCTCCTGTTTCCCCCCTGCCTTTTTCTTCCTTTCTCCTCACCTTACCTCACTTTTTCTTTCTTCCATTCGACCTCCATCCCTCTCTCCCCTCTTCCCTCTCCAGCTATCTGCCTCCTGAATCTCAGGCCTGCAGGCCGTGCAGATGTACTGACGCGTTCAACACCTTTTATCCAGAAACACTAAACTGATGTGATCTGGTCACGGCGCAATCAGTGTGTGTGTTTGTGTGTGTGTGTTCAAAGACCTACACGTCGACTATCACCTGCTCCAGGTAATTAAGATAATTTCAGCAGATGTCCCCCTGTGGAGTTGGAGAGCGTAATTACAGAGGTATTTAGAGAGAAAGACTCTCTCTCTATGTGTGTGTGAAAGCCAGACACACACTCATAACGTCTGACTGATTGACAGGAGTCGAGTTGACAGCCAGAACTTTTGTTCATGTTAATTCCTGTAGGAGTTACTACAGAGCACACTCCTGTCGATGAAGCCTTGGGTTAAAATACCAAACAAACGCACATGCAGGTATACACACACTTTAAATTCCTCTATAATTGCACTCTCCCAATAAAGTGATGGATATTTGTTGTTCACTCTGTGCTAATATGTTCCCCATATGGCTTCTGAAATCACGATGTTATGATGGCAGGGAGACTCTTGGCCACGCTGATGGACGAGGGCGTTGTCAAGCAGTGCAACCTTGTTGACAGGGTAACTTGGGACAAAGCGAGGCCAAATGGTATAATCAAATATAGTTCAGAAGTTACCAAGAATGTGTGGAAGTTCCTCTCACTGTTAAAATTTCACCACTAGACGTTGTTTTTCAAGCATGAAAGGGGTTCTCCCCGTACATTGTCCCATCGGGTACTCCGGCTTCCTCCCACAGTCCAAAAATATGCTCGTTGGGTTCATCGGTGACTCTGAATTGCCCATGGGTGTGAGCGTGAAAGGTCGTCTGTCTCTATGTGTCAGCCATGTGATTGACTGGCGACCTGTCCAAGGTGTAACCCTGCCTCTCATCCAGTGACAGCTGGGATTGGCTGTAGCCCCCCCCAAGACCCCAAGTGTGATGCCAAACTGGGATTAGTAATAGAGGGTGTAAAGCAGGCAATATCACCAGCTATAGTTTATGACCAATACTCCAAACTGTCCATAAGAGGTGCTGTTGAGCACTGGGAACCAAATACATATTGGTCAGACTGAACTTTGAGCTCCAGTGTTTTCCAACCTGCTCTGGAGGGTCCAAACTGTTGGAGGCATACCAATAAGTCTTTTGCAGTTTTCCGAACGTTGCTATTTCCTCTGGTCCACCTTTTTCACACACCTGCCATTAACTCCCCATTAATGTTCCGCCTTTACTTGTTGTGGCTCGTTCGTATACCCCTCATCTTCATTGCAGATGCTGCAGCAAAGTCCTGATAATTGCCCTGTTTTTGTTGGTGTAGTCCTTGAGATGATGTGACGACAAATCTACCCGAACAATAATGATTGACAGCGTTGCTAACAGGAACTGAAAGCGGAAAGAAAGTTTTGGCATGGAAGTTTCGTATTTTTCCACTTTTCCACTGTGCACACATTTGCAGGTAAAGGTGAACCTGAGCGTGTGCAGGCAGCGCACTGATTAACTGGCAATCTAAATGGAAAAAAAAGTGGAAGGTTAAAAGTACACTATGATAGCGAAACAAAAACAAGCGAATGTTCATACACGTCAACCAAACATAGAGAGTTTTATGTGGTTCAAATCTCTGCAACACTCATGTTTGCTCACAAGCGAGACATTATTGAATTGCAATGATGCAGATCTGCAAATCTGAAGGTGTTTTTGGTACACAAAAAAAACAACCAGCTGCTTGGCCCAATGTAGGCATGCCCGTGCAGCACTCCCTCTGCGATGCTTTGCAGTTAAGCACACTGGGATCCCGGTGCCGAACTCTATTTGCAAATATAACTTCATGTTTGTTTTAACCTGCCTGCAGAGCCAGATGGGCACAGTTAAGTGCATCCGGGCTATTCAGATACTCTCAGTTCAGTGCACTGCAGTGACTTCTCAATGCCTTTCTGTGATTGTGTGATTGTTTCTGTGGTGCCAACATAAGACAAAACAAACTGTTAGAGGTATTTGCAGATGCTGCCTGACCCGGCTTAGGCATGCGTGCTTGTAAGCTGTCACGGAACGATGCTCATGTGCACAGACCTACAGAAAAACACACACAAGACACATACAGACAAATGCATGACATTCCTGCTTTGATGGCATGAAACACGCATACGCACCGACAGGAAATTTACTCTATGCGACCTAAATTCCCAATTTTATAGGTATAGGCTAAAACAAACACACAGACGCACCTGCACAAAGAAATGTCCAGGTGAATATCGAGACAGAATATGACCCTCCATCTGTACACCTTTACCCCTCTCTCTATGGGTTATATAAGCAGGTGAAGGGGCAATACTTGTGTAGGTTAATGTCTGTTTATTTAAACATTCATTGACTTTTGGGCAGCTCATGATAGATTTCATGTCAAAAAGCAGCGTCCTTGGAATTCTTAGGTCTCCTGAGCCCTTCTCAAGATAAGTGAAATTAGCCACTTCAGACGACATCCCTCCTTCACTGTCCCTCTAATTCCCAGATTTGGGAATGTGGAGTTCCTACATGAAGTCTGTCCAGACCATTAAGCCAGGTGATAGTGACGCCCCGCAACCGACAACACAGCATTCCTGACCTCCGCGTTCCACTCCGATCCAGTCAACTCCGTCCTTCCTCTTGTTCAGGGTCAGGGAGTTGGAGGAAGAGATGGAAGGTGAAGTGGAGACAGAAGGGTTGTGTTGTGACGACACCGATATTTTCAGTTTTCTCAAACAGCTTAAAGGGAATGGGAGTCAGTTTACGGTGTGGTGGACTGTTTTCAAGTGCTTCCCAGTTAGGATTAACTTTTGTTACGCTTACGTTAAACAGGACAAGTCATCAAACTGTATCCTGAAGATGTTGATGAAGTTGTCGGTGCCTCACTTGGTTCAATGTCTTTGGCTTTGTCTGCAGGCATGCTAAGGTCAGCTCTGGTTACTGCTAGGACCAGGCTTTTATCTGAAATGATGAAGGTTCGAGGTATATTTAGTGTTTGGGCAGGTGTTTCCTCAGGTTAGACATGTTGCCCTGGCCTGCTTTGCGATCCTCACCAAGCATCGTGTGAACTGAGTCGCCACCACACTTGCTGCGTCTGCTTTCAAGCTCAACCACAGCGCTGACTCATTGTGACCTCTAAGATCAGCTTTTGTCTCTGCGAAGGTTCCACACGACTGGCTGAAACCTCGAACCTTCAAAGCTATCGAGACCGGAAAGAAAGAAGATGATGGATTGAGTGAGGAAAGGAAAGAAAGTTACCATCGTGTTTGTTTCAAAGGGAAAGTGGGTCAGGAGAAGCAGCTGTGTTTGGATCCTGATGCTCCCCTGCTAACACATACACTACTTTAGTGATGAGGGACAGCTATGTAGGTCTCTTGTCCTGTCATGTAAGTCATGAGGAGATAGAGGAGACATGCAAGATAGAGGAATGTGTGTCACACACACTTACACACATTCTTGGCAGCAGTAAGGTGATGAGTACTATCAAGAGTAATTTATACTGTTTTACGGCATTAATAGTTTATATTAGACCTGGTAACAGAGTGTTTTTATAGCATATTCAGCACATTGTTCTCTCCTTTTCCAGACATGCTAATATTTGACTGAGAGACACTGTGGTCGTTGAAAAAGCACAAAGATAAGTGTGTCTGGGCACTCACAGGTCAGCCGTTCACATCAGTCATTTTAAACACAGTTCAGGACGAGTGCAGTACCCTAGGCGTACAGGTTTACACACCTGGTTTGTACCGTACTTCACTTCCTTGTCCCCCATCATCCATTTGTCTCCGTCTGAAGGGGTGTCTTCAGTCGCCTCACCTTTGGCCTCGTCAGAGGAGGGAACACCTGGAAACGAATCATTTGGCTTCTAATCCATGTGATTGATTTTGTTAGACCGTCCTTAAAAAATGTTCCCCATGCAAGCAGCGAGCAACGACCCATATTTCTGTTCTGTTTATTGTCAGGCAGGACTTGGCAGTAGTTCCTAACAGAGGCGGTCCTGTGACAATCCCTGGAAATCAAAGAGAAGTAGATAAAGACTTGACAGATATGGCAGGTACTTGTTTGGATGTGGAAGTAAACCAGATAAACACATCAGATAAAGAGGCACTGTGGAGAGTGTGGGTGCAGTATCTTGATCTGAGACACATAAACAAAAAACATAAACAGTCGACGGACACTTCCAGCTGCAGAATCCGATCTATATTTAGAGCTTAATTCCTCATAGTCTTTCGTCTTTGCTTAAAGTCCATATCTAAATATGTGCTAATATAAGCTGGCACAGTTTCAGACTGCAATGACTCAGGCTTTTTTGGATTTGATCCATTGCAAAGGTTAGAGGCATGACAAGCTTACAACAGCTCGTTTGGTAGAAATATGAGTGGCAGGCCCGTTCTAATCCCCACGTTGTAAAATACAGATGCTTTGTCACGCCCCTTTTTTGGGTATTTAACAGATGTTACCTTTAGCGTCCTTTTATGCAAAAAGGACTCTAAAGGGTAACCTAAATAAAACTCAATAAGACTCAAAAGGAGGCCCTAAAGCTGATGCTAAAGGTTACCTTAATGCAGACATTAAATGGTACCTTAAATAGAGCAGATGCTTAAGGGTACCTTGTGCCTCTGTATGACTTTCTGAAGTGCCCTGACAAAGCTTTGTTTTATGACCAGAACGGCTCAGAGTTACTTGCCAAATCTTAAAGAGATACCAAAATCGACATTGCCTTTAAAATTCCTGTAAGCTCCTCCAAAGACAGTCTTGGCTTTAATAAAAAACACGTTAGGTATTTTTAGGTTGGGAACTGCATCCCATATTGTCTTGAATTGCACGTGATCTGATCCACAGTTGGGATTGTCCAAGAAGAGCATGGGTCAGTGTCTTTAAACAGACCGCCCGGTTGTCATGTCAGATATGTGTTGTTTGTCTGGTTGCCTGGAACTTGTTGCCAGGTTTGTTTGGTAACATCCTCCTCTGCTCATCTTTCATCCGGTCACTCTGCGCCGAGTTAATGTAACAGAGGAGTATTTGTGTAGTGTGACCTCATAAGACGATGGAAGAAGTACTGACAGTGAGTAAATGTAGTAGACGTAAAAATAAGAGTGATAGTTAGTAACCCTGAAAGTGGAACTGGGGTCAGTGGCCTGAAAGGTAGAATCCAGCTGTCACCGCCCTTTTGTCATCTTGTTATCTACCTTTGCTTCGTCTTATCTTTCATCAGAAGAGCCACATAAAACCCCGAGCTCCAAACCAAACTCTGTAATTATAATAATTACATTCACAAATCTGTTCACAACGTCTAATTACAGCTCCAGGAAATGTTTAACTCGTGACATTTTAAAACAACTATAGGTGGGTCATATTTGCATACTGAGCTCTTTACACAAGCACATACATGTGTTTTAAACCATGACATGAGAGGAAAATCTTACCACATGCATCAGAAGCTCATTTGGTATCTAAGCTCACGACAATGTGTCCAGACTTTTCCAAAACGCATGCCTCGGCTCCTCTCATGGAGACTGCACACTGAGACGCGGTATGCGTCGGGATGTTTCGGCGCGATATATATGTCCTCCGCTGGCTCCATGTTCTCATTAACGGAGACTCTTCAATTACACACGGTACATGTGAAAGAGATGCTTGGGTGCTGCTTGCATTGCAGAGCACTGGGATACCAGAGGGGGGATGATGGTAAATCCTGGTCGTATAAAGGAAGAGCCGACAGCTGAAAATCAAGCTGTTCAAGCATGTTTATTTATCAGTGTTAGCGTACAGTGGGTCACTTTTTCTTAATCTATACGAAGGCATTAGAGGAGATTTATTTTGGAAACACGTCCAAGAAGAGATGCAGGAATTAGTTCTTGTGCAGAGAGACGGCGACCCTCAGCAGTGACTTTACCCTCTAAAATCTGTCGGTGCACACACTGGTATTTGTGCTTATTGTGATGTCATTTCTTGGAGTATATTCAAATGCTTCATATTCCTAAAATCTGTCCAGCTTAAAGGTCATACACATTTTGTAATATATGCTCTACCTATTAATGTTTTTATTTTAGAACAATTTAAACAGGATTACGCAAACAACGATCTACTGCGGTTTAGTTTACAGCCTTACACCACGTGAAGCGTGGCATAATGACTTCATGAATGCACATACAACATGATGACGCAACAGATGGAAGTCTTAGCTTTTAGCTGCAAAAAGAATGAAGTAAACGGCTAGTGTAGTTTTTATTTTAGATTGATTTAAACGAGATATAAAGATGATAGAAAAAAGTTTGCCATTGTTCGGTCGCCCATGAGTTATAACGCTGTTTTTTAAAGCATGAAACGTAACATAATGACGCCATCAACCGACATACAACATGATAAGACAAAAGAGGGAAGTCTTAGCTTTCAGCTGCAAAAAGAATGAAGTTTCTATTTAATATAGTTTTTATTTTAGATCCATTTAAACAGAACCATGTAAAAAATGACCAATTGTTTTGAACTGTAGAATCCTGACGTTAGCATAAGATACAAAAATCCAGGATTAGAAACTTTATTTAAGGAATTTGCTGTTCTAATTCATAAAACCAACATCTGTGTTCACATTGCGTGCAAGCGTGCATCATCTCTGTCTGCCTGTTCCAGTAGATATTGTCAAACACTCATTTTGCTTCAACACGCCAAACCTCCAAACCCTTTCCCCGATGAAAGGAAAAATCAGCCCCCCAGTCCAAACTTTCCTATTATGTGAGTGTTCCTGCAGGCGAGCCGTTGTCTACGGTATCCAGATTGATGTTTTTTTAATAATACAAGTATGTCAACACAGTGTAGCCTGCAGGTACCAGAGACATTTCCCCGCTGCTTCCCTGTCTGTGTGAGAGGCTGCTGGGGTTACTGCTGCTCTGTTCTAGCATGCTTAAATATGCAAACTGTGGTGTGTGCATTAATTTGTCCCTTTTTACAGTATTTGGATTAAAGGTATTTCTTTGAGCCTTTTAAGTGGCATTTCCTCGTGTAAGGGTACAACCTTGACAGGCGGCTCTAACATCTAAAGCTCAATTTGCTCAAGTTGAAGGATCACAATAAATGTCTGAATTGTGAGTTATTAAACTCTAAAGATTTTCCTCCTGAAATGAGGCATGACTAGAGTTTCTTTCAGACAGAATAGGCACAAAGTAGTTTTTTTCAACATAAAAGGCCTCAGGAAGAGTTTCATACCAAAACAAGGCATGCAAAGACATTTTTATGAAAAAACGTACAAGGAAGAGCTAGAAAATGAGACCTAAAACAAGCTTCATGATGAAATAATTCTTCAAAATGACACCCTCAGAGGTGTTTCACTTTAAAATAACACGAACCGAGAACAGTTTGCTTTAGCAAGCATGTTTTGCGAAGCATTCAAAGAGGCTCTGAAAAAGATTGTGCCAAAGATGTTTCCTTCCAACAGAATACGCACAAATCAGTTCAAAAGAAAGAGAAAAGTTTCAATCTCAAATCAGACAAAAATAAAGGAGAGCTTTGTTCTGAAATAAGTGTTTTTGTTTTAAATTACAGCACAGGAATAAGTGAGCGTGATACTCATCACATGTAAAGAAGCATTCAGTGTCCTGAGTGAATCTTTCAGCTGTATTTACTGAGCTGTAAACCCCAGATGACAGTGTTTGTTTAAGGTGTCCTGTCTTTGTGTTAATTCTTTAATGCCCAACTTCCCCTCATATCGTCATTCTCACCACCTTAAAGTGTAAGTCAGAGCGCAACAGGAAGGAGCTGCAGTGTTTAAACCGCCTTAAACGATGTCACCTACAGAGCTTTACTTTCATCATCTCTAACCACAACCGCAGCATCCGCTGAGATTCATCTAAAGAGCTTCTTCACACGTCAACGTACACATAAATGCGTTCATCGCCTCAGGACCCCCAACCCCTCCCTCTGTTTATTATGTGTGTCTCTTAACTTCTCTCTCAGGTGGATATTTATGATTTTCCCCTCCCCCGCTCCTCCCCTGATTGTCCATCATGTAAAAGGATCTCCTGCTGCTTTCTGTCTTCACTTTATTGTTTAAAAATCTCCATTTCTCTCGTTTCTTCTTTTCTGTTCTTCTCTGTGAGCTGTTCCTGAGGGCAAACTTCCCCGTGTATCTCCTCTCTATGAGTTTTTCATCTGGTTTTGAACCATGTCGGCTCCACATGGCACACGGGGATCCACAGTGAGAAAAACAGTCCCTGCCTTTAGACACATGAGTACAGGTTGCACAAATTATCCGCCTGAAACCTTCTGTTTACGTTATTATACGTAAAGATCCCCATATGTAGAGAGTATAGATATGAGTATAGACGGGAGTAGTTGTGAGATGGCCTTTTTGTAAAGTTTCTTTGTGTGGCTTCTTTATAATTCATAACATTAGTTTCATTATTTGTGTATTATTTTATTTGTTTGCGAGAAATCTCTTTGTAATTCAAATTTTTAATAATCCAATAAAACAGAAATATCAAGTGTATACAAAAAAAACATTAAAGTAACATTTTGCAAGACTAAAAAGTTTCTAGAAACAAAACCATAGAATCAATCAATAAAAAGTAGTTAAAGAAAGAATAACACCAGAGTTAGAAAGTAACCAATGATTGTTTGTGATCAATTTTCAGCTGTTTGTTTGCAAAATACAAACACATATACTTTGTTTTATCAGTCAACAACCAATCTGAATAATTCATTTCAATATTAATTTTTAAGCTATACTTTTAATGTATTTATGGATTTTTGATATGATTTGCGATATTAAAGGGAATGATAACTTATCTTATTCTCATTTTCATTGAAAAACATTTAAAATGATTATGGTGTGATTTTTGCAGGAATCTGTACCAAACAAAGATATTTGATACACGTCTGTGTATGATGTGTAGGCCAGAACATCTCTGCAACACAATACTTAAATTAAAATGGTATTTTGACAAATATTTTAACTTTAAGAAATATTGCGGCTCCTAGAATTTAAAAATTGCAGTAGGCCATATTGCGATTTTGATCAAATTTAGATTAATTGCTCAGCCCTATCCTATCGATAACTGTTACATCTGAAATCATCCCATTCATTTTAATCATGTTCCATAAAACTGATCAATAACACGATACAAAGAAAGAAAATAAATACAATATCAATTTCATATCAGTCAGACCTCTGAAAGTTTTTTTTTTAAACATTATAATTGTCACCTCTAGGCCTCCGTATTTCTTATCTGAACAAGAAAGCTACTTAAATGTAGCTTTTATCTCTTTCTTACATGAACTACTGGTCTGAAACAAGAGGAAGTAAAACATTAATTTAACCGTTTCGGACCTGCCAAAGATTCAGTCAAATAAACTGTTTAAATACACGCTTATATAAAGTTGAACTGAACAGCTGAAAACTAAGTTATAATCCCGATTATCTTCAAATAATTGAGTTCCCTCTCTCTCTGGCCTCCCTGACAGAAGCATTCCTCTGTCTCAACTGTTTTCCCTCCTCACTCTCCTTTCTGTTCGTCCCATTCACAGCTTCAGGCTGTATTTTACTGGTTCCCATCAAAGTTTAATGGTCTGAAGGTAACTCTGTTGTTCTCCCAGCAGCCCCGGCCTCTCCTCTGTCTCTCTGTCACATTCTCGTGGACGCACAGACACAGCCGCGTACACACACATTCCTAACAACCCTACCAACAGTGGACTATCATTCTAACCCATACAAGTGGGGACCTTTGTTTCTGATCATTAAAAAATTAGAATAGATAATTTCCCATCAATGTCTAATGTTCTGAAGGTAACTCTGTTGTCCTCCCAGCAGCCCCGGCCTCTTCTCTGTCTCTGTGTCACATTCTCATGGACGCACACACCCACCCGCGTGCACACACATTCTTAACAACCATACCAACATTGGACCATCACTCTACACTGACCAAGTGGGGACTTCTGTTTATGGTCATTTTTAAAAACAGAAATGGAACAGAACATTTTTTATCAAAGTGTAACGGTCTGAAGGTAACTCTGTTGTTCTCCCAGCAGCCCCGGCCTCTCCTCTGTCTCTCTGTCTCTCACATTCACGCGCACGCACAGACACACACACACTGAAATGCACGCTTGACTGTGTGTTTAGCAGAAAGAGAAAGAGGTGGATCAGATCACAAAGGAAGGAGCGTCAGGGTGATATTTTAACCTCACCGTGCTGCTTCAGGAGCTGCTGAAAAGCTGATTGACTGGGAGGAAGAGGAGGGGGTGGTGGGGTCTATAGCATAGCTTGGAGTTTTTCTCTGCCTGCAGGCTACTTATAAGTACACATACCCCAACCCTGGTTACACTGAGCGTTTGTTTGTTTGCATTTGTTTGTGTTTCTAGAGATTCTTGTGATGTTGCAAATTCCATTCTGGATATGAGACAGATTTTGAACTTCTAAGACATGCACAAAAACTCTTTAAAAAGCCATAAAAAATGTTCCAGGTAGACTTCCGAGAGAACAATATGTGTAAGTGCAGCTTTGTAACTGTAACTGTAAAACTCACAGACTCTCTCAAGGTTGCAGCTGTACTTTGTCCAAAATCATACCGAGTCTAGCGGCTTATTTCATGACTTTACCCTTTTTAGGGAGCTCTTACCATTTATGGACATCCCAGTTTCCTTTCAGACGTCCTTGAAAAGCATCCACCGAAGTAAAGTCGCCCAGATTTCTTCCACAATTGCACTTTTTTTAACGTATTTAAACTTTCATTTGTGGAGCAGGAATCTCCTCTGAGAGGTAAGCGTGTACAGGAGGTGTCACTTCACGTCTTCTCCATGTAAGGACATCGCACTCTGCTCCAAGTCTGTTAACATTACAGCTCCAATCATGTCAAAGGATTCACTGGACCACACGTAGGAGAGTTTATGGAAGAGAAGCTAGAACGTCAGTCTGTTTCCTTTAACATCAATTGATAGTTGGCATTTGATCCATATTTTGGCATTTTTATGCAAAGATAGCGTATTTGAAGATCCAGTTGTGTCCTTGGATGGTAAGGATGGTGAATCCCAAACGATGCAATAATAATGAAGACAGAACTACTACCGTTTTATTGCATAATTCTGTTGGAGACATTGCAAGATCTAAAGAAGCTGTAATGGCATTTCTTATTGGAAAAAAATTGGGAAGCTGGGTTAAACATCTTGAAGAAATATTGCTAATGATAATTGTCTAAATCAATATAAACCACTTAATGCTAAAATGCAACCAGTACAACCTTCTAGTTCCAAAAAAAAACAAGATGGCAGCCAAAATGCCAAGTTGGAGGCTTCAAAGCAGAAGTCTACAAATTAATAGATGAAGTCCACTTTTCATAGACAGTCTATGAATCATATAAACATAATGAATGCGATTATTTTGCCTGACCTACCCTATTTTGTGATCCAGACTGTCCCCACCCGTCTGCTTCCTCAAACAGGTTAAAACAAACCCCACAGATTATTTAAAGCAGCACGTGACCCTTTATTAGACTTTCCAGCCTGCAGCCAGGTTAGTTAGTCACCATAATAAGTGAGATTTAATAGACTAATCCTGCTGCTGTTAGCAAGTCAGGAGGGTAAAAGTGAAATTTAATAGAGTGCACAATTCCTGTGATCTTATTGCACCGCTGCAGGCTCTCAGGTGTGTGTGTGTTTGGGGTCAGCGGGTGGAATTCCCCCTCTGTTTATATCAGATGAGGAGGGAAAGGATGCACTTGTCTGCCCGTCTCCTTCCCCACATCGCCCCCTGTGGTCAGAATTGTCTGTGACTCACACCCACCGATGAATCACAGCTCTTTCTTTAACCCCTTGTGGTTTTTAATCTACCTTGTCTGGCTGTTCAGTAGCCACATCAGCAGACTGCGGTGACAGTGAAACGCACGCTCTGTTATTTATGTGGGCTGAACGTTTGAACACTTCAATCAGCAGAAACCAGACGACACACGGTACAGCTGATGGACGGTGGAGAGTGAGTCAGCGGAGGGATTTATTTTATGTCTGTCTTATAAATCCCTTAAATGTTTGGATTAATCAGGTGTTAAAGCAGAAGAAGAAGAGGGTTTGATTGTGGTTTGGGTGGTGTCTGATAGCGTGACCTGACTCACCAAAGAATTAAGGATGGTGAGGTCAGAGAAAAGTTAGACAAGTCCAATTTTAAAGAACATGTAGAGGCGCAACTTTCCCTTGAAGTTCAAAATATGCAAAATACACGTTTTTTTTAAACAAAAGGCTTGAAAAAACAACATTTTTGCTTCTATTTAATCGGTTTCATTGCCGTTTCTTTGTTTCTAGGCCCTTTTTACATTATTTAGATGTTAGCCTCTTGACTCTGCCTGCACGCTTTTCTTTTTTAGTATGATCTTATTTGGCTTTGTCAAAGCAATAGCATCGAATCAGCAACTTGCAATTACGCACAAGCAGCAGATGCAGGGTATTCAGTGCTTGTAGCACTAATTCACAACACTGGTGCTAATGATTATGTATTTGTATCAATCACAACCAAGTGACTGCCCCCCGCGACCCTGAACAGGATAAGCGGGGGTATATAGATAATGGACGAACGGATGGATGGATTTGATGACTTAAATGTCTTTAAAAGCTTGACAAAGTGTAGTTTTTCACATGTTTTTAACTTGGGCAAATAAATCTAAAATCCACATCCTGATGGAAGATATATAAGATTTAACATTTTACAAAAAAATCCAAAACTTTGTGAACTCGGATTTAAGACTGGACTAAAAAGAGTGATCAGACAGAGCGTTAGTCTGTAGCTTCAGTGCCAAAGTTGTGTTTTCTTTCGCCCTGCATGTGTGGAATTCAGCAGTATGCACACACACGTACACACATTCATGGATGCATATATACCCTTTTAATACACCAATATACACCAATTATTTTGAGGACACACACCTGCTATTTGTCATGCTACTTAAGGACACACGCACACTGAAGTAAAATCAGTGTTCAGATAACACGACCCTCTTTTCGCACCACCTCGACAGGAGGAAGAAAGCAGAGGAGTGAAGTTGCACCTCTGTTAGTGAGACTTCCGATGCTAAAAATAGTTCCTGGTTGGCAGCGGGAGATGCAATCCGAGGCGTTGTTTGGCAGGGCGGTGGGATAAAGTGAGGTAACCAGAGGAGCTTGTTGGCTCTATGATTTTGTAGCTATTACTTTCTGATGGATTTGCTCTTTGTTACCACGGCCTTCTTTTTCCTACTTGTTACTTTTTAATCTCTCGATAAAATAAGCGATAATTACATATTTTTGTTCGTAACGTAGTAAATAAGAATTTCTAAACATGTTGTCATAGTTTTATCAGCTTATTTCTTGTCTACACTTCATAATGTTTCAGTGTGAGGTGTTAAATTGCTGCTCTGCCACTTATTTAACAGTTCAAAGAGCAGTTAAGCCGCCCTGTGGGCCCGAACTGATGTTATCACAGGGGAGGCTGTGACAGACATCATGATCTTCACCAGGCTGTCATCCTGATGCAGCCTCTAGCCTACAGCGACACACACACACACACATTTCTGTCTTTATTACAAACACACTAATACACGCAACATGCATGCATACACACACAGATGTGGCGGTGTTAGGGGCATTTATCCTTTCACGTTGATCCGTGGGGACCCACCGATCGGCTTACACTTTGTTGTCCTGCCGAAACCTTAAACTACACGTGAAGAAGTTCTGAGTGTGTGTGTGTTTCTGCGGGCCTCTGGGTAAGGACACAGCTATTTGACAAGATTCTTTGCTCTTGTGAGGCACATTAGCTGCATCTCAGATTTCTGCCCTTTAATATACGAGCTGTAATTGCTGCCCTATTGTCATGTCCGCACAAAACACCAACGCACAC
Organism: Semicossyphus pulcher; assembly: GCF_022749685.1. Taxonomy (NCBI): domain Eukaryota; kingdom Metazoa; phylum Chordata; class Actinopteri; order Labriformes; family Labridae; genus Semicossyphus; species Semicossyphus pulcher. The sequence goes on along the minus strand of NW_027211695.1, from coordinate 14,415,491 downwards.
ATGTTCCCCACATATATGTATACACTTCTCCCCTCCTCATTCCTTTTGCCCACATCGCTCCGAGCCACAAAACAGAAGCCTGAAACCAGATCTTGTTTTCAGGGTGCTCCTCTCTATCGAGGGCCTCCTCCTCTTCCTCCATCCTCCTACTCCTCCCATCATTCCCACAGAAGATTATTTTCACACCACCAGTCCCACCTGTCCGCCATTACTCCCTCTTTTCATCCCAGCTCTGCCTCCTTGTGTACCTGTTGGAAGCCATTACATCTCACAGCCCCTGGTGCTTTTTTCTGCTTTACGTTAACTCCTCCATTATCTGCCCCCCCATTCCTCCATTTCTCTCCATTCACCTCCCCTTTCCTCTTCAAAAGCCCCTCGTCAGCCCCTCCAGGCGAGGGGAGTTTAATGTATTTCAAAGGGGTGATTATCATACCACTTATCAAGAGGGTGGGCACTGTCACTTTGAGTGTGTGTGTCTTTACATGCCTGCATTTGCAGCCTGAATTGTGTTTCTAAGGAAGTAATGGATGAAGGTTATTTGAAGAGTTGGTCATTTGACATAATCAAAGGGAAAGTCCTTTAATGATGCCAGCTTTCTCAGGATTTCTTAACGTTTTCTGGCTTGTGACTCTTCGTTTAGTTCCCCAAACATCTTGTGATAGTAACAATTCAAGAGATTTACCCAATGACCCAACAATGGGCCAACCATTACATTTATAATCTGCTATGTAGTTTTATGTATGTGTTTTTGTGTGTGAAAAATAGTTAGAAAGTTTTGTTCAGATGGAAAAGGGAAATCCTCCATAGACTAGAACAACCAATGCTTGGTTTGGCCGAATCCATGAAAGGATTGAGACACAGCTAATGCCAACCCTGTTAACTGTCTGAGTTGAGCGTGCTAGCGTGCTAACATTGTCAAATTAACAATAAACACAATGCACAGCTAAGGCTGATTGGCATGGCGTTAGTTTCAAGCCATTTAGTCGTTAATGAAAGTATTTAATACGTTGGAATTTTGAGTGGATGTCAACTCTAGATGAATTGTCAGATGATTACCAAAGTTGGCAGTATTCATCCTCTGGGCCACATGAATGGGCGTGCCAAATTTCATGGCAATCCATTCAATTAGCAATAAACTCAATGTACAGCTAAGGCTGATTAGAATGGCATTCGTTTTCCAGCTATTTAGGCTAGTCATTAATGAAAGTATTAAATACATTGGATATTTGAGTGGATGTCCATTCTACGTGGATTGTCAGAGAATTACCAAAATTGGCAATATCTATCCTCTGGGCCACATGAATGGTGGTGCCAAAGCTCATGGCGATCCATTCAATAGTGGTTGAGATATTTCAATCTGAACCAAAGTGGAGGACCGTTTGGTTTAAATGGGACCTTGTGTGTAGGCCAACAAAATCCACATGAATGTTGATTTAATTACTTTCCAACATTATTCAGTCATTCAGCATCAGGCACTAAAAAAACTGCTTTGTTAATTCACGTTGACTACCCTGCAGTTTGTCTCCTGTCCTCGTTGCTCTGTTTATACTCATGATTCAAAATATTAACAGTGTCCTACACTTATGTTTCCTCCAGTATTACAATCTGAAAGTGTGTTGTAAATATTATCTTTAGGATCATATGTCTTGTTGGCTGTACTTTGCTACACTAATTGAATGGAATCATAAAAGCGTCGCTCTGGTCTGGTAATATTTCCAAATAAATGCCTCCCTGTGGTGTAATGTTACGTGTCCCCGTCTGGAGCCAATTTGTCAAACTGTCTAAACATTTTGCGGTCAGATATAAAGTTTTGTTTTATCAACACTTGAGAGGGGAAGTGATTTATCAGAGTAATAATCCACTCAGCGAAACAAGCGTGAGGGGAGGCGCAGGATGAAACCAAACCCAGATGCTCTAACAGAAATGGGATGTTTTACTTGCAGAACCTCAAATCCACCTGTTTACCCTGCAAATAGTCCCAGAGCACTTTGGCGTAGTAGTTCTTTGTGTGTGTTTTGGCTGCCAAGACTAAATTAAAAGATGTAGATAACAGCTGGATAAACAGTTGATGCCTTCATTTTACTCAGCTGTTACTCAGCTATCTATAATCTATTCAACTTTTTTTTCAATTTTCTCCTCTTAAAATTTAAACCTGTCCATTAGGTATGGCCTAGATTGTGTCAACTGTCCAAGTCTTGGCTGTGCTGTATCTCACTCTACAATGTCTCTGTGTATAGTAGACCTTATAGCAATGTTGCAAATGTATGAGCAGCATTGGTTCACCCATTGGCTAGTGGACTAACGTTTTGAAGCCTTGAGTTTGGCACTGTAGCCATTGACATATTTCTCTGGTGCCAGGGGAATTCACCAAATTCTTTCTGTCAGGAATTTTAGACCCAGTATTTAATCTTATCTCAAAGCTTAGTCTAACCTGTGGTTGTTTCCACCCCAAACTTTCAACCTTCCAGGAACAAAGTCGGAGCATCTTTGTTATCAGTCTGATAACCATAAATTTTCTTCGTTTGCATTCTCATCTCACAAGTCAAAACATGACAGTCGCCCAAAATTGTGGGGACAACTGCTCTTTCCTCAATATTTCTTTGTGCCAATCCTTCCCCATCTGTTCCTGGCGTGTAATTTATGACTGATTTACACCTAAACACACATTTCGTCTGCTGCGTTGCTCACATGGCGTTCTTCCCCCGTCTTTGTCTGCGCTCTTGTCGGGACAATGGCTCGCAGTTTGTTTTGGCTCTGAACTGGGTCTCTTCCTTTGTCTCTGTCTGTGTCGACTGCAGAAATTTGCTGCGTGCAACATCTTAGGGGATCTTTTTATTACTGTATGACATCAGCGAGCTGGCGTGAAGCTGCCTGTTCATCGGTGTTTTGCCAGTGGGCAGCCGGCCGCCTTTATTGGCTCGCCAAGAGTTAAGGAGGTTCATTCCAAGTGTGTCTGTGTCTGTGCTGAAAGGTGGAGGATGTACAGATAAATTTAGACTTTGACTGCAGTCATTTCTTTCAACATCAGGTTATAAATATGATGACTAGTCATTTCCACTGGCAAGGGGTGAGGCAATTGGAACAGTGGAAAAAAACCTTGCATTCGAAGGGGATTCCCAAATTTTTTGTTACGCTCAAAGAATTATGTGATTGTCAAAAGGGGTGTTTTTATTTTTTGAGTTATGAGTCTGAGTTGTGTTTTGTTACTTTTACTTTTAAGTGTAATATCAATTTTTATGAAGCTGTTTCTTCCAAACCCCTGCAATGACTGTTGACCCTGCATGCACTTGAACACTGACTTTCTGTTCTAAACTCGGTAGTTTGGGTCTATTTTCATGTCACAGTCCTGCACACAGAGTTGATTTCAAAGCCTGAATTGGACGGCAGGCAAAAGAGAAACCAAACCCTTACCGGAAGCTCATGTTCTGACGATGCAGACTGTCGGACTGCGTCTTGGCTGGAGGTCTGAAATACCAACAGGAGGGTTCTCAACGGGAGTCTGAGACTTGGAACATTAATAGAAGTATGTGGAGATCATGTGATCCTGTGAGATCTTTTGTGAGGTCACATTGGTGTTGGTTGTCAGGCAACAGTTTTACTGTCTCCAGAGGAGGTGAAGGCATTTGTTAGATGTTGTGTGTCTTTCTAGAGCTTTAGAAATTGTTCACATTATTCTGAATTAATTAATCAATTGATTTCTTGTTTGTTGATAAGAAACAGTTGGTGTAGAGAATGCTTATACTGGAGTTATCTAGAGTTCATCTTCAATAAAGGCAGATATCGATGGTTGGGCTGATTGACCATGCTATGGTCCATTGCTTGTGGCTGACAGTCGTCGTCCACTGAACCCTCTAGCATCGCAACATTGATAGCTACAATCTCATTGTTCATTGACAAGTTTTGACCAATGAGGTAGACATTGTCCAACCCTATATCCGATTTAAGGTTGGACTTGTGTCCATTTGGGAAAATGTAAAGTTTACTTGGGGGAGTACCATGCATCTCAGCTCAAGAACAACTGCTTTACACCTTTAGGAAATCTGTTCCATTAAGACCTTTATGCGCCCTCCGTCCACAACAAGCTGCTGTTTTTGGTGATAGAAACACTCTTAGGCATCCGAGGCCTTAAAACACACTGAATTCCTGTTCAAGGCATTTGAAGCATCCATGACCTACAAAGGTAGCGTGAGGTCCTATTGGAAGAGGCAAGGTGAGGCATGGCTATCACGAAAGTATCACAGATTATTCTGTTGTTGCAGATCAATCTTCCTTTAACTGATAACATCTCCTTTAAGAGACACACATAAGGACCTGGGCAGGGCTGAAATACCAGGCACAGCACCTGAGGATATGCTGCATTAACCTGCATGAGTGGTATTAGCCAAAACATGTTACTTAGCTCCTGTTCTGCGTGCGTGCCTGTTCTCGCCCCGGTTCATCTTGTTCTTAAAAAACATGATAAAATTGCTAAATTTCCCCCCTTAAGTCTCTAATTATGTTCATGGAGGGGAAAAAAAGAGAGCGAGACAATGTGAGAGAGAGACAGAGAGAGCCAACAAGGCTAGGCAGGTAGAGTCCTAATCCTGTCTAATAGCAATGTTTCTGTTCCATCACGACTGCGCAATCCTTAGCCAGAGGAAAGACAGATCTGTGTGTGTGTGTGTGTGTGTGTGCAGGGACAAATACAAGTTTTTGCATGTGTGCAAGCGAGCGCTAATTTGTTTTATTTATAATCAGTGGAGGAGAAAAAAACACATTTTGCATTATAGTACATTTGCAGAACATTTTTTAAGGTACCCTTGCACTACTTGAGAATTCCCTATTTACTCTGCTTTATACTTTTTTATCGTACTTGCTGCATTAAGATGAATGAAGGCTGACAGCAGATGCACACGCTCTGGAAAACACCGGAAGAACCAACAATGTTTTCCATGTTTACCGGTATGCTGACCTTGCGTGAGGGTCATACTTTGCATTTAATGTTATTTCAACTTTGACAGCAATGATATGTAAGGTTACTGCAGCCCGTATTCTCCGACTTAAACTCTCTGCCTGAATCCATGTAATGCAGCTTTATTGTCCTTAATTTCCACCTTGGAAGGCTGCAGCTGTCAGTGAGCCTGATAGCTACATTTTTTGCTTCATGCCTTTATTAAAGTTGACTTTTTCTGGCTGATGCAAAGAGCTCATTGGCTGGGAAGAATTTCCAAATTACAACCGAGCAACAAGTTTAAACTCTGACAAAGCGTAACTTCTTATATAACTTTTATTTGGAAAGCTCTCGAACACAACAAGACATGCAGTTCCACAGCTAGTTAGGGTGAGATCCAAAGACTCCTGTAGCTGCTGTGAAACTTTAATTTCGGAACATTTCCCTGCAGGCATAATTTTTTATGACTCAATAAATCACATGAAAGATTGTTAATCCCGTGCATCCCCATTCTTCATTGGCAGTTTTATTTTACAGTTAATATACTCAGATTAAATTCCAATATATCACCTAGTCTATATTAGTTTTGATCTGTGTTTGAGGTAAAAGTTTTTTGTTTTGTAGTTCTGCCACTCCTTCCTGTCTGCAGAGATGCGGCTCTTGGAAGGAGCTCAATTTTAGTTTACTCTGACTGCCAGGAAAGCCGTGCATGTTTGGATTTTACAGTAGGTGACTTTCACAACATTAACACAGTCTTAACTGGATTTTAGGTTACTCTTTCTAACATGAAGTCCCGACATGCATGAACAGAACCACATCGCTGATTCTGTGAGTTTTAACTTTAGCAACAAATTGTGTACCTCACCCTACTTGAGGCCCTGAAAGAGCCTCTCCTGATCTGCATGCTGTCTGCCATCAACAACAGAGGTTAACTTTATTTACATTTGCAGCTGGCGGCCATGTCACCCGGCTGTGCGCGACGTCCTGTTTGGGTCCATTTTAGTGTTGCAAATTTCCGCTGTCTGGCCAAGTCATAGATGACCTGACTCAAGCTGGGTGGCCCTGTCGAGGGGGAACAGACACAGAATGCACGTGAGCTTGTGTACAAGTATACAAAGAGTGCACGTGTGCTTATATACAGTCCATACTGCTCGCACACGCAGCACGGAATAAACAGAAGTAAACGAGGAGCGCTGGAGGCCCAAACACAGCTGCTTAGTCTCCTGTGGTGGATGTCAGGGTCACAGATGGACATAAGATGAGAGGAAGACGAGCGAGAGGGAGTGGAAAGATATGATGAAGGAAAAAGAAAACAAGGGGTAAGAAGGGGGGGTGAGGGGGAGAAAGAGGAAGAGGTTTTAGTATTTAAAGGACGATCGGAAGACAAAACAAGGAAGAGATGGGACGATAACGAAAAAGGGAGTGAGGAGAGATAAGAAAAGAGACTCTATCTTCCTCCTCTTATCTCAACCTTTAAGTATTTCCCCCTTGTCTTTCTTTCTTTGCAGAAGCAGTCACAACCCCCCATTCATCACTTTTTAAGTCATTCCTCAGCGTCAGGTTCAACTGAGGGTGAAATGTAAAGAAAGTCCTCAACGGTTGAAAAGTGGTTCCACATCCATTTTGCCAGCCCTCACTGTCAATCAGTCAGGTTTTGTTGTGAAAAACTGACAGTCGCTTCTCCTTAAAGCATTCATCAAGGACGGAGTGTTGGACTAACCCCAGCTCTACCATTGCTTGTTACCATATGACTGCTGATGTACAGGCAAATCTGTGCAGCACTAAATATGGAAAGCCTATGCAGTCCAACAGCAGAGCTTTAGAATTCCGAGGCGGCACCTTTCCAGGATGCCATCCAGAGACTCCAAGAAGACCGGGTCCGCCTGCTGTTTGGTGCAAAAGCACAAACAACCGTCAGGGATGTCTTACTTGCAACTTGCAGCTGCATATAAGCAATTCAGTTGTTCTTAAGAGAACTCCAACGCAGTGAACTCCAACACAATGCTCAGTTTGGGGCTTGTGACTATCCCCGCACCTCTTCCCTTGGGTAACGCAGAAAAAGGAGAGCCCTGCAAGGACAAACCTTTCCTCCACATTGAGGTGGCATATCTGGGAGGGGATTTGAATCCAAATGCCACATATAATTTATTTAATTACACAATACTTCCAAAGCTTTCTGCTTATACATAATTTAAGGTATTCTTATAGATTTTACTTCTGAGGATCACGCGTTCCTTCAGTATCTCAACCCTTCCTCTAACCTTAAAGCAAACCACCGTCATCATGCTCAAAGTGAGGAATTCTTTGGCATACAAAGCATGCAACGCTTTATCTCACAACTGTCTGTCCTGTCACATCATGCGCCGTTGTCTCTCTGGGTAACCCTAGACTCAACCTTCATCCGGATAACATCAGCAGACCCTATAGGAATGAACAGGCAAGTCCAGGCGTCAGCCATCACCCACGAGCTGCCACTCTCAGGTGTATGAACAGCAGGAGATTTAAGCAGCCAGGTATTACAAACGGCTTTCAAAATTCCAAGTTAGACCTACATTCAGGAAAGTGTTTGGACAGTAAGGTATGGGTAAATAGCAGAGATTGATTGGGGAATATTAGCTCAAGCTTAAAGACACATAGCTGGGTAATGCTGGGATGACAGAATGGGAGAAAAAATGAACACAGGGTTGAATTCATGTAGACAATTGGGAATGTGCCTGTTGGGTCACGTTATGTCAGTGAATTTATGCAAATAATGAGTGTGGTACTTTTGTATGGAGTGGTGCCTGTACATGTTTTATCCTGTAACAGATTTACATCCCTTCAGTTTCTTTAGCATAAAGAGTCGGTTCTCCTACATTACAAGCCACCTTTTCTCGTGTAGTGTCGGGCAGCGACCTGGTGTTTCAGGAAATGCTGCAATAATGTGATGTCTCTGGGTAAATCTAAATACTTTAGGGGTTGGCTACCAGGACGTTCAAGTCGTCAAGTGTAGGTAGAAATTATGACAAGGGCGGAATCAGAGGACTTTGCTACAGAGCAACAAAGCTCCATGCTTCTATGTTTGGAAGAGGTTTGGGCAGACGGATGGGTCAACCAAACAACAGACTTTAACACAGGAGATCTTTAACACAATGTCTGATATATGGGTTAGGGCTAGGGCTAGGGTTAGGGCAAAATCAGAGGACTTTGTTACAGAGCAACAAAGCTCCATGCTTCTATGTTTGGAAGAGGTTTGGGCAGACGGATGGGTCAACCAAACAACAGACTTTAACACAGGAGATCTTTAACACAATGTCTGATATATGTTCCAGGTCTAGATGGAGCTCAGAGTAATCCTAATTGTGCCACAACAAGTAAACCCAAGTCACCTTAGTGAGGTTGTCATTTTTAACTCAAACCACTTCCCGTCTCAATTTCTTTTTCCATCTTTATCAGAATCATTTTGATGCTCAAGCAAAATCTCACACTCACACACACACACACACACACACACACACACACACACACACACAGACAGACACAGGTTGTGTTTCAGTGGGCGTAAGATGATGAGATGATCAAGTGGCGCTTATATTGTTGAACCGGGGTTTCAGTTCATTGTCCTCATATGTCTTTGTTCACCTAGAATTCAGCCCCCGAGTGTGCATGTGTGTGTGTTCGCTCTTGTTCTAATATCTTTGTGGGGACTGTGTTAGACTGTGGTAGACGAGTGAGGACCCTTTTGGCAAGTGAGGACATATTTTAAGTTAATTGTAGCATGACTTTAAAAGAAGGGACTGGGCATTGTACTGTCTATTAGGATACAATTGTGTGTGCTCATGAGGCATCACCTGTGTGTACACTTCCAAATTCCCTCACGTGTCTTTCCCCATGTGTGTTTGTTTTAATGATTCTTTATTGTGTGCACATCCACAGCTTTGTGTGAGGTTGAATGTCCTCCCTCGGGCGCTGGCTTAGCATTTGTTTGCTAATATCATCCTTCACTTTTAACTCTGGGTGTGGACGGGGTGAATTGAGACGAGGATCAGTGCCCGAGTGCATGCCCGCCCTGCTCAGGTAGAGGCTGGATCATATCCCAGAACAATGGAATCTCAAAATCCAGGGCAGTCTGCTCTGATTGGATTATACCTGAGGAAGTTTCCATGCATGCTCATAATCATTAATACAGATTTTTTTTAGTAGACTTCCCTTGAATTGCAAAAAGAGTCTTTTCCTTTGCTTACCTACGTTGGACTTAATTTGGAGTACCAATAGCGCTTCAAATTACTCATTTGCTTCTATTTTTAGCTTCGTCTTCTTTCATTTCCTGCCAAAACTTTCATCCGAGTTTCTCTCTCTCTGCTTGGCCTTCGTCCATTACTTTTACCCCCTTTTCTATCCCTCTGTTTCCCTCTTCCTTGCTCTCTCCATTAGCCCAAATTCTGCCGTTTCCCTGCTCACTTTCTCCCTCTCTTGCCCTCCTTCTGTCAGTGTGATTAGAGAAGTTGAGGAGATCAGAGGGAAGAAAGCAGGACTAGCACCACTGACCTTTCCCCTCCTTCTCTCTCTCTCTCTCTCTCTCTCCTCTCCCTGCTCTGTGCCAAGCTCGCTTTCTCCTTGGCGAGTGTTTTTTCTCTTCCCTATACACCGCAACTTTTTGTTTGCAGCTTTTACGGTTGTAACTGATTGTGTTTGTTGGGCAGGTGGCAGCAGTCCTATAGTAGTAGTAGTAGTTGGCAGTAGGAATCTTTGGCCTCTCCTTCCCTGCTGCGACTGCTTACTGTGTACGAACAGTTTTCATGCAGTTTCCTTCCCTCATGTGGAACTATTAAGAAAAAATTAAGACGTAGAAATTCCTAGCGTGTGCTGGATTTTGATGCTCAAATTGTAAAACTATAACACCAATAATAGATTATTCACCATGTATAAATATAATAGTAACACATTAATTTATTGCAGCATAAATCAATGTCTTCGTCTTGCTGACCCTGCCTAACCCAATATTTCTCAGACGCCTTCACATGGGATAGACCCCACTCTTTCCCAGGCTCTTATTATGGCATGCTGAGACCCAGACTAGACCAGCAGATGACTACTTACAGGGGTCCTGGAGGGTCCTTGACCTCGATTATTGTGGATATGAACACTCCCAGACTGCGGTCATACGAACTAATACACTCTGCAAACTCTTTCCTCATCTAACCCTGTCCTCTGAACCTCCATCACACCCCAGTCAACACCCTTTTGTCCCTCCTCCCCTCCTGTCCCCGTCTCTCCACCCCGCCAGCACCCTTTCATCCACTAATCACATTGAAATGCCAGCCTTGACCTTTGAGTGTGACCCCGAAGAGACCCCGTTAACCGTGGACTCTTATTAGACATGTGCTCCTAAATTCACAAAGAGGTCATAGGGCAAGTGAAAAACACATTTTAACAAAGAATATATTAACACACTGTATTTAACATGAACAAATACAACAAACATTCTTAAACCTATGTCTCCGCTCAACATGTGGTCCATCACCTCCCACCATACGTTTGAATATATGAGCATATGCCACTCATACGTCAGCTTATAAAAGCTCTCTGTGCGCCGCTTATAAACTCTAAAAGCACGACGTGATGTTTGGAAGACATCTCAGGAATGCCACCCTGAACACACAGAGGTTAATCTGCGGTTCACTCTGAGTTTATGATTCTAACTGGTGACATTTTAACATGTAGTAATTTAACATCTCATGTCTACTTTAACCACACGTAACGTGCTCTAAGAATGTGATTTATAAATAACAATGTGCCTTTGATTCTTGCTGCTTGCAGAGCGGTCAGTGATTCTGATGGTTCTGATTCTTGTGGCTCTACTGGCGTCCATTTTTGACAATGTGGACCATTGTGATTGGCTTTTTGAAAAATAAGTTTGTGCGCTCGGGTGTAGTCATAAATCTAGACATCCCACAAAAGGAATGTTCATTGAAGTCGTTGGGGGTGTCTTAACAGGTTCAGGTTCTTAAAGGGCGTGGTCGCTGTGAGTGACAGGTGGGAGCTGCTAGCTAACCTCAGCTAATTTGAGTCACTGAACTAGACCTCTTGCATGTCCAACGTCTTCTTCAAACATGGCCACTTTTGGCGCCAAGTTTGCAAAAAATCCAAAACGCGTGGCTTCAAAACCATTCCAGACGTGACGTCGTAGTGGTCAACGTCTTATTGTTTCAACGTGTTCTTCCACCTTTGTTTAATTTCTTGTTTACAAAGACTCTTTAGTTTTTGCAGCAATACTTGATACAGTTACAAACTGCCTTAGCTTTTAAGTCAGGACATATCTTGCACAAGATATAGGGCGGTTGTGGCTCAGCAGTAGAGTCTGTCGTCTTTCAGTCGGATGGTTGGCGGTACAATCCCCAGCTCCCTCAGTCTACATGTCGGACGGTTCCTTGGGCAAGACACTGAACCCCAAATTGCTCCCGGTGGCATGGCCATGATGTCCGGGAGATATCTCAGGAATGCCATGGTGACTGTGTATAAGTGTGTGAATGTGTGTGTGAATGGGTGAACATGTAGTGTAAAAGCGCTTCAAGTGGTCGCAAGACAAGACCACCACTAGATCATTTACCATTTTTACAAATGAAGGCAGAAGTTTCTCCAATATCTCAACGGGCACAAAGACCAAAACTGCTCTTCTCTACTGATATATTTCCAGAGCATTGTTATTAATCTCTGTGTTTCTTTCCGCAGGGTACCAAGTTTAACGAGCCGTGTGCGGGCCTGGACTGTAGCGGAGGATGCAGGTGCAACCCCGAGAAAGGCAGCAGGGTGAGTCACATCTCCTCTTTATGATGCTGCCTTGTAAAATATATTTGTAGCAGTGCAAAAAGAGCCCTCAGCAAGAGCACAACATCATGCATACATGTCTAATACTTCATTTTACATACTATTAAAAATACAGAACCATTAAAATAGACTGTATCAGCATGTATCATCTACCTATTTATGCAGTACAGATGTTCAGCTCACATTTAGTGTATTACGAAGGTTGTTAATCTGTAGACTGAGGTTTGCAGACTTAATGTACTTTGGCAACAACACAATCCCACTAAACACCGTTAAACTGTTTTTATTTCTCTTGAGGTTTCACTTTTCTGATTAAATTTACCTTCACTTCATTAAGTAACAATCACCTGGGGGCTCCCACTCGTCTTCCACACATTGAAACCAACAGACATTATCAGTGTGTGACAAAGTAGAGCTGTGGTGGTTTGTGTTCTACATGTTTCAACAGCCGTTATCTGTAGAGCGTATTGTGATTTCTGCAGACGCCCACAGAAACACAAACTTTAGGTCTTTAGGCGAGGAACTCATTTTCTTGTCAATGCTGCCATGAAATTACTGTCATCTGTTATCAGCGATATCCAAACAAGTGTTGACAGATTGTTACACTCATCGATGAAGGAAACGTCGAATTTCAGTATGTACAGCTCCACCTGTCAGCTGCGTGCACTTTAACAGATCGGATCTTCTTCCTGATTTACGGCGTAAAGAGACGCTTAAGAGGAAAGTTTCTTTTACGTCAATATAAACCTGCTTGCTTCATGTACATTCCTGCACATTAACAAGCCCATATGCATGCTTCAGCATCGTCAGGTCAGAGGGTGAACGCTGTAAATATGTCGGGTGTTTATGAAGGGGTGGAAAGAGCTTTGAGTCACAGGAGCGTAAACACCAAAACAGTTTGGAGAAGTTGTTGATTTTGTGAGAAAATCTCACCATAAATATTTAATGTTAAAAGCATTAGTTTCACATTAACCTTTGCATAATGTACTAGAGTTAAATACTTGAATAAAAGCTGCGTTAAGGAGCTCAACTTGAGCTTCATGTGCACAGACTTAGCAACACACTGGATATAAAATATAGAATGTAAAATAAGAATAAAAGGATTAAAGAAGCCGTATATTTCTGAGCATGATGGCGACGCGCAAGGAATGACTCTGTGCACGACACACAGATCACTGTAATTTACACAGGTAGCTAACTATTTATTCTTGTTTTATTCTATTTTTTATCTTTATTCTATTTTTGTTGTATCTTAATCTGCACAGCGCAGCTTTCGTTGTCACACACACTGACGATAAAGACTTGAATCTTGAGTGTAGAATTTCCTGAATTGGAGCTTTTCAAATTAAGAGTTTTTAAAGGGGATTGTTGTGTGATATTATTTATTTTCATAGATTTATTTAAGTGCAGCAAATACAACAAGAAACATTTCCATTTTTTTAAACATACGTGCCTTAAATTTCTGTATTATTAATGTACTGAACCTAAAGATGTGTATGTTGTTTCATTGACATTGACGTCACTAAAAATAATTTGTTTTGTAAGGACGTTCAGGTCCGTTACTGCCTGTAACATTTGGTTAATGAGTTTCATTTAATTAGAAATCACAACATTTTTTATAAAGAGACTTAAGTTGGAAGTTTATAACAATAATTACAGAGGTTAGCGTTAAGGAGAGGCTTTGGCAGCTATAGACATAAGGAGATGTACTGCTGTTACTACTGAAATAAAATGACAGAAACTGTGTGTATGTAAATCACTTTGAAAAATAACAAACAAACAAACAAAAAACAGCGTAGACCTGTGTGTGTGTGTTTGTGTGTTCACCTCAGGTTAAAACCAGACTACCTGTAAGCTTCGCGCTGTAGCTTGGCCTGTCAGCCTGTATCCAAACAACAATTACTGTCTGACAAAGAAGCCTACACTTACTACCTCCCTACTGTACACCAGTGTAGGTAAATGACACGGTGACGACCGCCACATTACACTCAGGTACCTGTAGGTAAATGATATAGCTCAGGTAAAAGCACCTCTCTCCGTACAGGCCCTCTGTATTACCCTCTTTAGCTGTTATTGTTGGCAGACGTTTCGCCGCTAAGGTGCTTATTTGTCTCTTTTCAGTTTTACTTTTGTACTTACAGGTCGGGGAGGTGAGGCGTGTTCGCCATCATGGCTGTTAACAGCCCGAGTTCACAGGTGGAGAGTTAGTTCAGGTGTGTGTTTGTGCACAGCGGGAAGGCAGGGCTCGATGCTGGATGGTTTCCCTTCCTGACTGGAGGTTTATGGTTCTATACAGGGAGAGAGCGATTTAATGTTACTGCTTTGAGAGCTACACTGATTAAAAAAAGAGTCTTTCTTTAAAGCATGAAAATGAACTTTGGCTCTTAGTTTCAGGGAAGGATAAATATCTATACAGCTACATTTACAAAGGGTAATTTTACAAGAAAGTGGGAGTGAATGGTTTATTATGCAATTAACTTAAATTAATTTTTTCGAATATCGTGAAGCAAGGAAACCAGAGCACAAGAAAGCTGATTGTTTCCTACCTTAACCTAAAACCTGCCAATAATCAGTAGAGTAATTGATTGGAAAACATTGGAAAATATGAAAAAGGATTCCTGATATAAATGTAATGTCCCATATATAATATAGCACCAAATCACAACCAAAGTCTTAAGACACATGTGCCCTGATGGCCAACTTGGTCGCGACACATCAACTATTTTAAAAGTATATTTTTTGTAGTGTGAAATTAAGGCTTTTCATTTTGTCACCCATGCAATGACCCCATTCACAAGATGAATTAACCACAGCAAACCCAAAGTATCCAAAGAGCACCTGTGTGTGAAGACACTTTACAACAAGAGCGGGTCTCAGCCGTGCTTCTATGTCCAACCAACAGAAAACCCAAAAATTTTCAGTTGACATTGATATAAAATGGAATAAAGCAGCAGTAACTCTTATCAAAGATGTTAGAACACGAATGATAAATGCATGACAAATTGTTGTTGAAAATTGTAATGAATTTAAATATTTAATTAGCTAAGTTTTCTTGCTATTTTCTCCAGCTTTCCTGGGTTTACGTATCATCAAAAGAAGAAGGGTTGTTATACGTACAACACGTAGGCGCAAAAATCAGCAGCAAGGAAAAGAAGAAAAATCGCACACTTTACTCTGATGCTGTCGAAACGTTGTGATTAGCATATTAAATTATTTGTTGCACTGAGCAAGTGAGCGGGCTTTTTCTTCTTTTTCTTTATTCATCATCAGTTCAATAAATTGCGCGTGAGTTCAATTTGTTACACTCTGTTGGAAAGGACATAAACATGTGATATAAGTAGTTAACTAGTTTATAACTAGTTTCCTTTCATACTTAGATTTTTGCCTTTCTGTTACATGTCACACACATTTTTAGTGAAACAATGGTTGTGAACTAACGACCTTGTCAATTGTCTGCTGTACAATTGCAATCATGTGTGCAGAATTAAAATATCAAATGATTCATTCTGAACCTTTATAGACATTTGACAAACTCTTTAACATTGTTCCTTGCATTCAAAGCAAGTCATCAAGTCAGGGTGAACGTGTTCTTGCATCAGCAGCTCTGTTCCCTTAATAAAAACTCCTCTAACATGTAATTTGTAATTATTATAGCATCACTTCATCTGCTCACACAGCCATACTTCTTCTGAGATACAACATGGAAAATTATATCACAGCAGACGTTCCTTTAGGAACTAATATTCCCCTGTAATTGTCTCGTCATATGTGACTTTAAGTTGGAAAGGAATCAATCAGGTGTCTCTCATATATGACTCAATAGGACGTTCAGTTCATGTAGACATAAATTACATCAGTTATGTAATGCAGGAACTGCGCCTGCAGGAAACATTGGCACCTTCTGCGAAAAAGAAAAAATACCAACACAGGTAATAAGTGGAATCAAACACCACCGAGGTTTGACAGAGTGAGACTGACAGAGTGTAAATGTTGTCACACATGATTTCTCTGTTGATGCCTGAGGGGGAACTTTTTGTTGATCGGCTGCCTGTCAGAGCGCAGGGTCAGCCACGAGCGAGGAGCAGGGTTTGTCAGAAGATCATCCCTCAAACAAATCAATCACGGGGTGTGAAAGCAGAAGAAAGAGTGCAGAATGAGCGCAGGAAGAAGAGTTTCTTTTTAGATATTACACTGAAGAAAAAACAAAACGCTAGAAAGTGTACATTTAGGAAAAGTTTAAGAAGTTCTAAAAAGCAACAAATTAAAGTTAAAGGAATCATCAGGGCTCAACATCATAACAAAAAGGTGTGTAGCAAAGCTAAATTCTGTGTAGTTTTACTTTGTTTATGCCAATGTGTGTGTTTTCTGCCATTAGTAAGACAACAAGATCAGATCATTTAATGTTTATATGTTGCAAGCAGCTAGTTAGCATAGCTTAGCATAAAGATAGATAGATTCAAACAGGTAGCCAGGCTTCGTCCAGAGGTTACAAAATCTGCCTACCAGCACCTCTGAAGCTCACTTATAAATGTTGTATGTTAAAGTGGGTTTTGTGCTAATTTCAAGCTTCATATTTCACTTTGTCATACCTGTGGAGTAGCTTAGCATAATTTCCAGTTCTGTGCAGGCCCTCATACAGCCTCTGCCTGAAACGACTCAGGCAGCTCTGTCCTTTTAAGAAACCCTGCCCTTACAAGCCCAATTTCTTCCAATTTGCCATCTCCCTTAAAAGTAGGGGTAGTGGCTTCCTGCTGTCCCCAGTCTTTATGCTAAGCTAAGCTAACCAGGTTTCTAGCCATAGCTTTACATTTACTGCACAGACATGCGAGGTATCAATCTTCTCGTCTAACTCTTGGCAACAAGACCAATACAGTCAAAATATTTCTATTCTTTTGAAGGGCCAAAACAACAGCAAATCTAATTTTGGCGGCAGTCGAATTCATTGAAGTTGCTGATTGCCACTGAAAACCAAAATGAGGCATATAAAAAACCTTGAACCTCTGCTAACAAAACAAAATGTTTTTCATATCTCTGTTTTCGCTTGTGCTTTTCACCCCAGTGTTTTTACCTCTTATTTACCGCCAAGTGTGCCAATAGCTCTGGAGGGCATCGCTGGCACTGGAACGTTGTTATTACTGATAGAGGAGGAGAACAGGGCGTGGCATGAAGACACATAAAATATGAACTGTGTCCTCTGGGGCGATAAATGTGGCATGAAAAAAAACATCCGGTGATAGATGGAGGAGCAAACACACCCATGTAGTATAAATCACTGTATCAGATAGATTGACATGTTTCTTACATCCATTACTAGTGCCTGAGTAAGACCGGGCTCCCGTGGGTGATAATAAAGTCAGACCCCAACGCAAACACAGCACAGACCCAATCCAGACGGTGTGTGTTGGTTTTAGGTGGTTTTCATTATCATTAGCCTAAGGGCTTCAGTTTAAAGTCCTGAGACTCTGAGAAAACACAGACTCAAGCGCTTAAAAACTTGTGTTCACATGTGTTTGTAAGGTTTGACTTCCTTGCCTTTAATATCTGTGTCATGTTGGATCCATTAGGTCCAAAAACATCCGCTCCCATTGGGTAAAGCCCCGGGGGTCAGAGGGCAGTGTTAGGGATGACACGATGGAGTATGTGTGTGTGTGTGTGAGCTTTCAAAGATTGCAGAGGGGTCAGGAAGGATGTGCTTTATTTAATTAGTCCAGACTACATCTGTGTGGATCAGGAACAGAGAGACAGAGACGACTTCCTAACGGGGTCGCCTTAAAGTTTTCTGTATCACGTTGGAATGAATTTCGTCAGACAAGCAGAGAGTTTCTGCATCAATGACGTCTTCAACCCACAAATTAAGCCGATTAGAGAGTGGTTAGCTCAAAGATCCCCAAAGTACAATGCAACAGAGGCAGCTCTTAAAACACTATCTCATCTATGGCTCAGTGTCAAAGGTTTTTTAACTATTGATTGCGGCCATTTGTTAATGAAATACGTTGACACACGTCAGACGCAAGGGAGTTTTTGTAGCTAGGTGCAACTTGTACCACTTGTACTGCAGTCTCTTTAGCTTGGGGTGTTTCTACTTTGACTTACAGCTACAGCAAAATATGCAAGAACTGTTATTAATTGTGACTTGGCACCTCAACAGAAGCCATTCGTTCTACTACAAGTCAGTGTATCCTCAAAAGGGTTTTGAAGCTCTAATTTTAAGGTAAAGTGGTGACATTATGGTACAAAAAGTGGGCACAACTAGAGCTAGAACTATTCCTAATATAGATCAGTGTGTTCATAGTTCATTCAACCAAACTGATTTGTGTTTTTTTTCTACAATAATAGCAAACCACCGTTTCCCAAAGTCTACAGTGAAGTGTTCAAATTGCCTGTTTTGTCCGACCAACATCCCAAAATCTGCAAACATTTCCTTTACGATGATATAAGACAGACAGAGAGAGGGGTAAAAGAAAGGCACACACTCTGTCTCACCCCCAGACAACAAAGGAGAGGCAGGAATAAAGGCTGAATAGTGAGGAGTAGAGAGAGTGCAGCGGCAGCCCCCTTTAAAACACCATGAGGGTAAAGTGATAGTGGATGTGTGTCTCGGGTGGGATGGGAAGATAAGAAAACGAGGGATGAACCCCCTCAGCGGGGCCCCTCGATGAAAGACGGCAGCCCTGAATTCCTTCTCTTTAATCCTGAAGCAGGTAGAGAGGGAGACAGAGAGAGTGAGACAGGTTGGCATCATTTATTTTATGTCAACAGGAGGAACTTTGAAGCCTCGAGTTTAGCATCATGGCCCTCGCCATGTTGGGTTTTTAGAGCCAGAAGTGACCATATTTGGACAAGAGGGTCGAGATTATCAAAGTTATGCCCATTGCTAATTCATTAGTTGCTAATTACCTAGCTAACCACAGTGTTTTCTGTAGAATGATATTGTACTTGTGGTGGTAGCAGGCGGGAGAATAAAGAAGCTAAGAGAGCTTGTGGAGCGTTGCGGGCTCGATGCTCGCCTGCCAACATGTCTGGTTAGAGAGCAAGCAGCAGGTGAAGGACATGAACCAGGTAACTTGAGAGTACCCGGCCTTCTCCTGACTAAGGGAAAAAGCCCACAACAATCCTGACCCCTTTGCACGATTGCCACAAACAATGCATTGTATGAGAAACACTGAACAAGCTAGCAAGCCTGGTATTGTTAGCACAGACACCGATACCTGCTAATTAGTGCTAACACAAAAATACTACTTACAGACTTCTTGGACAGTCTGTTAGTACAACAGACAGCAGAACACCCCATTATTTCACAGATATTTGTATCCTCCAAAAGACCCAACAGGTTAAGTTTGGTGACTGAATTAGCTGAGGGCTAGCAGCAGCCACCTGTCACTCAAAGCAAACACATCCATAATAATTGCGTTACTTTAAGCCTTGTGACCATTTTAGAGAGAAATTAGCAACAGATGCCAAAATCATGCTTGTATCAGGCTGTAAACAAGTTTTTATTATGGAGCCTAATGGGGATTGACTCGCTTTTGGAGCCAGCCTCGAGTGGACATTTCAGGAACTGCAGTTTTTGGCACTTCCGCATTGGCTTCATTTTTCATCCCTGTAGGTTGCTGCTTGTGGAAGACATGCCTCAAAACCTGGGTTACAAAGTCAGACAGGTTATAGGAGTAGGATTTGTTATAAGAATGCATTCAAGTAAAGACACACACCTTTACGTGGGCTCTGACTGCAGTCTGATAATCAGTGCTGGCAGCAGCGTGACCCTGAGACAAGCATGAGCGATGACTTTGATCTTCTGTCTCTCCTTATCTTTCAATATATCTCCAACCTCTCTCCCTCTCTCTGTGTGTGACTGTATTTTAGGGGTTACATGTGTGCGTACCATTATATTTGTATGTGTGTGACATGTATGATGTATGTGCAGGACGCTCTTATCAGCAGAATGTCCCTTCAGGCACACACACACTGCTGGGCCCCTGTGTGGCATTTTATCAGGTAGAGGGCCTCCTTTTGAGGAGTCTAAAAATGGTGGTGGTCTTTGTTTAGGCTTCATCTTAACACACACACATACGCACACACACCAACATCTGAAATGGCGGTAGAGCAGCCAGGTTGCCTCCTTTTGTCCAAAATGTCTCAACAAACAAAAACCATCTCCTTGTCTTTCAGCAGGAGCTGGAAGGAGCCAACGTAGCTTTGAACTGCTCTCTAAAACACACACACAAGCAGAGAACGAGAGACACACACACCTGACACTCAGAGCCAGCTCATCCACTCACCAGACTCTGAGTTAAGTCTAGGGAAGGTCAGAGGTCACAGCCGACACAAAGGCTGAGTTAGTCATGAAGGTCAGGGGCGCGGAGATCACAGACTCTGAGATATACAGGCTGCGTTGTGTGCGTGTGTCTTGTTTAGTCCACGCACTCTTTTCCTCTTCTTAACTTTTTTTCTCTCTTCTTTCACATATTTTTGATTATTAAATCCTCTAACTTTATTTCGAACATAACTATATAAATGTGAAGGTGAAATAACAAAGACAGACAAGCACAGAAGAAGAAAAATGGAAGTAAAAACCTTGAAACAGAACAGACAGTAGAAGAAGAAATCCATGTGAAAGGTCTGTATCAGAGACCTGTTGCTGCATCACCTCAGATGCAGTGCACTCTACTGCCCTCACATGGCTCCTTTGGGAACTGCTTTAACACAGAGGAAGAGTTTGAGCAGGATCTTGTATCTCTGTTAAATATTCAACTTAAAACATTTATTAATTATTACTGTTTCATTGGAGGATTTGTAGGTGTGAATGTCTTAACTCAAGGTCCATTTACAAGCTTTTTCCTGAAAATGACAATGTTTGAATTTAGCTGACCTTTAATAACTAGGTGCAATCAAGCGCAGTTGAATTTTGCATGTAAATGTTGTTTTATACGGAAGCTAAAAACGGCCATGCTGCCGCTTCTTTTTAAAGAGCCAAAGTTCTTATCTTATCTTACAAGTTTATATCTTTAAATTTCCCCGAGATTACAAGATAATAAATTATGAGAAACTGCTTTTGTGTCTTTGACATCACAGGATGATTATTGAGAACGCAAATTTGACCGTGTCATTAATTTTAACACATTGTACACTGTTCTTTATTTGAGACATTTTAAGATGTCTTATTTTAAGATCGACTGGTAATGACATCCTTACTTGCAGCCTTATTGTGGGTACATTTTCTCTAAATATTGCACTGATAATCTCTTTGTCTCTACAGATAATAAAATAATTAACTTGTAATCCAGTGAGCTTTGAAAATAATTGCAAGCACGGCTGTTCTCGGCTTCCGTAGTTTCACCCTTTTAGGTGCGTTTCATCATCATTGTCTCATTTATCTACCAGTTAAAACATATCCAGTAAAAAGTTAAATAAATGCCTCATTATATAATGTTTTAAATGACTTTTATTTTAAAAGTGTGGCAGAATCTTACAGAAAAGTACCAAAGAGACATTAACATGTCTCTCTTACTTGTGTAATCCTAATAACTGTCATTTTCAGACACTTCAAACTAAAGAAAAGAATGAAAAAACAGAATAAAAGTAAATGTAGTGGAAAAAATGCCAGAGGGAAGATGTCATGCTGCTCCTCTCTGCTGTACTTTCAGCTCGGAGCGGGAATCAGACGACTCCTGGGTGATCTAACGTCTCACACACACCCAAACACACATACACGCTCTTCTACAAAGTTCAGGAATGTACAGAACCGCTTATTACTGATTTAATAGGCTCTTGTGATTTGATGATGACGGCACGGTTATTTACGACATTTCCACTGACACACAAACATACGCACACATACTTAGCACAAATCAAGACTATAATTTATGACATTTTTTCTTCTTTTGTTCCTGTGGCTTCGTCGCAGTTAAATGCTGTTAAACATGTAGATGCGCATCACCTTTAAAAAGGACTAATTCAGGATGTGCTGTTATTTGTGTGTGAATGTCTTCAGGCTTTATCTTTATGCAAAATTTTATGGTTTTATTCGTTAAAAAAAGAGCTGTGTGTTGGCTAGAATCTGACAATACGATACATATCGCAATAGCGCGGTTACGATTCAATATGTCGCAGAATATTGTGATTCTGTACGCACTGTGGAAAGAAGCACCACTTTAAGTTTAAACTTTCTTGAGGGGCCTCACCTGCAGGCTGGGTGGTCAGATTGTGTCAGATGGTATCTCTAGACTCTTGTTTTGAAGGAGCAGAGACAGCCGATAAGCAGAGGAGTCCCACGCTGCACACACTTATACAGAAAATATGCACACTCGCAGAGCATTAACAAACTCTGCAGGAATCTCAGTCACTACCAAACTAAACACAGCTGGACCGAGCTCGTCTTCGCTTCTTTGGTCGCGCCATCAGGAAGCACGTGAGCGCGTCTCGACCTCCGTTGTAAAGAAAGAGAGGTGAAGCTGAAGGAAAACATGGAGGTCCGCTCGCCGCGTGTTTTTACATTCCTGCTGAATCAAATGTGAAGGATGGGTTTGTTGTTTTTGTTTGTCGTCTTCCGCATTCTTGTCTGGCTCTGCCGTCGACAGACGGGTGAGTGAGGGTTCAACCCAGATGGAATTTTGACGTCTGATACCGACACTGTAGGTTGAGGTAAACAGTCACAGCTTTAAAAATTTACCTTTTCCATAAAAACTCCAATAACAATAGAGTTATTTTGGAATATCACCAACAATACTCCAAACGCCAATATTACCTAAGAATAGTCTCCACAAGGGGCAAGCAACTGGTAATTGAGCGTTGTAATTGATCTTTGGGCCATTACCAAACATCTTTATTGGCATTACCTCCTCAGTCACATCTGTGCGTTGGTTTTTAAAGGTTCAAACAAGCCAAACATGCCAATTACATCCGCTATTTGCACTCAAGGGTTGTTGTCACGTCAGGCTAATTTTTTGTTGTGGCCCCACTGACACCGTTAAGTTCAAGTTTTTAAGACTGTGGAGTAAAAATCCTGCGCGTTATATTTCAGGACCTTTTAACTTTGCTTCTTTGTTACACTTTTTAAGGCTCACAAAAGACATCAAAAAACAACAAACCAAAAACGTTCATAGCAGCCTGCCTAACCCTAACGTTTCCTCCCCAAACCGTCCAACAGCTGAGAAAACACCCAAACTTTATGACATCATCACCGTGGGACAGTGCCGACCACTAAACGGGTCTTTATTGGAGGGGAAAGCACCTGGATGAAAAGAGAGAACAGGTTGTTTGTTTAATGGCCGCCATCACCACAAACAGATGAGTCAGAGGAACAGAGGAGGGTGGGAATCAGGCCGAGGGAGCATGCAGGCAGAAAAAACAAGACAGGAAAGACCAAACACTGTGTGACGGCAGGGATGGTGTCTCTTCTAACTGATTTACGTTTAATGATGGAGAGAAATAGTTTCTGGTTTCTGGTTGAGTGCTTTAACTTTACAAAAAAGAAGCAGTTGAATCAGTTTAAGCGCTGCAACTAAAGATTACATAATCACAAAAAATTGGCTGTTAGGACATCAAAGTAACGTCTCCAAGTTCCTTGTTGGTCCAACTAACAGTCCAGTTTCTGGATGCCTGAATTGTGCTCGGTATCAATCAATAATCTAACTGTCCATCCATCCATCCATCCTTCCATCAATACCAAAATAGTTGTGTTAATTGCAAGCAAATCGCAAATTTGAGAAACTGGAACCAGTTAATTTTGGTGGTTTCTGCTCCAAAATTGATGGAATTGGTTCATCAATTATCAGTCCTTCCGGTGGAACAACCCTTTATGTCACAGACACTTAAGTGCTAAGAAGCTACTCGCGCATTAAGAAAGCATCACTTCCTGTTTCCTATGAGCCCCTAAAAACCTGTTGAGACTTTTATGAAAGATACATTTTTGTGATGATTGTTGATTTTCAACTTTTCAATTGGGCTTTTCAATCGGAATCCACTTATACGCTCCAAAGGAAGCGACACATAAAAGGTTATATTGCTCAGACTGTCAAGCATGGACCAAAAATAAGATCATCACGAGCACCTCTTTAGAGTTTATTTTGGGATAAAGGAAACAAAGGGACGCCTCGTAAACCTTAAATAGAACCAAAATCCAAAAGTCACAAAGCGCTGATATCAGATTTCCGTCCTTCCGTCTGTTTTCATTTACACACAGGAACAAACACTCTTTACTTGATGCTCAGTAAAAGTCTGCAGGAGGGTCAAGGCCTTGGAAGATCAGTGCCTCCCTCTGAACACTGAAACACCCAGGAAATGGAGAGTAAAACTGAAGCAGTTCAGATGTTTGGAGCAAGTTCTTCAAAGTCTGGAGTGTTTGCTGTTTGTGGTATTTGGACAGGTTGACTGGTGGATGAGATGTTTGGAGAGTAAACTTTCTGTTGCCTTGAGTCCAGTAAAAGGTAGAAAACGTTGTCTGATGAGTATGAGGAGATAAATCTGTATATGATAGAAAGTAAAATCATAACTAATTAAAACAACGACCACCCTGAAGCTGAGTCTTTCTGTATTAAATGAAAGAGGTAAAGTCGAAGGTCAGGTTGGCCCAAAATCTCTAGGACCGACCACCAAGACTGCTCAAGAAAGAAGCAACTTTGGCATCTGTGTGACTTTTATTCACAATTTAAACTGAAACATTGTCCTTCGCTCTTACCTCCTCCTAATGCAGACTGTCTTGCTCTTTATAGTACTTCAACTGATTTCCTTAAGGCTTTTAGGTGCAGGCACTTCAAAATAAAATGGATTTGTGCTAATTGCCAAGAAAAAAATTTGAAAAATTGGGCCCTTGTGCACTAAATTGTAGACAACATTAACTATTTCAAGAGCTTCTGTGAGACCAGGTTGGGAATACAGATGTGATTACATCTTAAACGCCCAACTACTCCCAATTTGTTGGTATTCTATGCCCTCCATGTATCTGAAAAATTCCATCTGAAAAGCCCGTATGGGAAGATAGTGAGTCTCTCCCTCTCTTTCTTTTGCCGTTGTCGTCTTTGGTTGCTGTATCATCACTCACCCTGAGCAGGACAAACATGTCTGAGATAAACGAAGGTGTTTGGGTTCACACTGTGATCGCCCGAGGGGATAAGAGGCGAAAAGACTGCACAACCTAAACATTCCCATCTAGAGGACGATTCCCTCTTTCTCTTGTCTGTGTGTGTGTGTGTGCACACGGGTGTGAGAGCGGCTGACTTTTTAGTTAGTGTTTTCACTTGTTTCATCTTTAGCAGCATCAAAAGTCCCGTCCCTTGAGCGCAGTTTGTAGCCATCGCATCGTGGGCGTTTGAGGTTCTGCCGACTCATGTGTGTGTTTGCAAACTGTAATTGGGTTATCAGACAGCCCCAATGATTCAACTCGCACCCAAAGACCCAACATATGCCAACACCCCACCCTCTCGCCTCCATGTTGCTCCCATCATTGCCCCCAGTGAGCATGCGGTGTGACAGCTAAAATCTTCCCCCTAGCTCCCTCGGTGCTCAAAACAATGCGCCCCGATAAATCCTCAGAGGGCCTGAGGGTGTGTGTTCATGTTTGAACGCGCGTGCGTTCATGGACAACACACACACACACGGGTTTTCACACGCATGGCGGCTAGAATCTGTCTGTCCAAGCACTCTCCTCCGTCAGGAAGTGAGGTCGGACCGATGGGAGCGGTAAGTCCAGAGAGCTTAGCGGCCCAGAATAGGCTCCATTGTGCCCTTTGTGCTGGAGGGGATTTGAGCCTACAAACTGACCAGTCTGCTGGAAGGTGATGAGGATGGAAGGTCTGGAAGAGCCGGGCGGAGACCCGACGGCCGGGCATGAAAACATACGGGGATGCCAACTGGCAAAGGGGGTCGGGGCTCGGGGAGACGCCGGCTCGGGATAGACTGATCTCTGATAAAATTTGTCTCCATGTGTCTAAAAAGCAAAGAACATTATTTGTATAATGTTTGCAACCCAGATGTGAACCGCATTTTAACACTTTAAACTGTTACCATTACCATGGCCACTTAATATTTATGCTACACTTATATATCTCATGTCATGACTCAATTGAAAAGTTTTGTCCATAGTGAAAAACCCTCAAAGAATTGTTACCAACCCTGCAGTTCTACAGATCTTTTTAGCCAATTTTAGCATGTTGTTTTGGTTTTACTGCACCTTAATGTGTGGTTAAGTAGGTCCGAGAAAAATAGTATTTGCCCAGCACCACGTGGCAGACAGGCAAAGTTAGAGACTGGCTGGTGAAGAAAGTTAAACTTCTAGCTACATAAAATCCAGGTATTTCCTTTCAAGGGTTGGTGGAGACCAAATTAGAGGTAAAAGAAACATTAATGTAGAAGTTGTTTACCTCAAGTGGCCGGAAATCTGACTTCATGTTAATGTTGCCTTGCTGACACCTCACCTTAACAACTTAATATTATGACAATATGTCACAGATCTATGTCTATCAGCTTGTTTCAGAGTTAATCTGCCCCCTAGTGGACAGAAAATGTTATTGAAGCTTTAAGGCTTAGCACAGATCATGGAGAAGTTGTGAAAAAAGGGAACATCCCACCATTTTGATATGCAGAGTTTACATACAGAGGTCACTGAAGGTTAGTGACCTGTGTGGAAGGATAGATCGCCCCCCAGTGGTCACTTTCAGAGCCGCCTCTGAGCCAGCTTATTCTGATGTAATCTAACAAGGCTCTTTTTTGTCTGTATTGGTGTTTTCCCCTTTTTTGTTCCCTTTCATCCCTTTCCTTTTATCTCTCCTCACCCTCTGTGATCTTCCCTTTTGCAGGCTGCATTTTTTAATGCCATTCCATTTAGGGAATAAACAGAGATGGTTTAAACCTTCGGAAACTTATCTCACTTCCTGCCTCAAACACTCAAAGACACTCACATCCACCTGACCATGAAAGAGATTCTCTGAAGATTAGATTTTAGTGGCAGTTTTTTATTAGCTTTTTACGAAGGGAAAAGTTTGTATATACTCATACATTTACGAACCTGGTAAGAACAACAAAACCGTTATTCAGTGCATGCTTGACAGCAACCCGTCTTTCACCTCAACTCACACTTCACCTCTCACCCTTTACATAACAGAAGAGAGACAGAACACCCAGCCCAGTCTTTGAAAGTGACCCCTGTGACCTGAAAATAGATACTAGAAAGCGGAGCCTTTTGACGAGATGACCCCACAACTGAAGCATGCCCTTTTCTTGACCTCTTGGACAAACTTAGATAAACCTGAGCAGGTTACAGGAGGACTTTAGTTAGACAGAGCGACAAAGATACAAAATAAAAGATCCATAAAGTCCATCCATAAACAGAGTGATGGAGATGAGACAGAGGGAAGGCGAGACATAAGAGAAAGTGGGACCCCTGCATATTTTCTCCAGGTGAAACCAGGTGTGAGTGCGAGCCGTGAGGCCAGACAGCTCCGGCAGGCTGCCTTTACCCAGCACAGCCCTGTCATTACTGTAACCCGCCTGCCCCGAGGCCACGTGGGCTGAAAGCAGAGCTGCAGCCTCAACTAGACACAGTGTGGTCAAGGCTAATGCAGGATCATTGTCACTTAAAAAGCCAAGTGCAGCAAACGGACAGGAGCTATGTTTAATTGACATCAAGGCAGACAGAGATAGACAGCCAATACACCTGATACATAAAAGTATCAGTAACTTGGTAGTTTAATGATGTATTCCAAAATCAGAAAGAGTAAAGGTTCTGCAGATGCTGTGACATCTTCCTACTTTGTTCTTTCCTGTCTTTTTAGCTGTTATGTCCTTAAAAAGTTCCATCATTTTAAGTTTGTTTAACTAAAGACCAAAATGTATAGTTTGGGGAAAACACTTTTTGACTTCAATGGAGAGAGTGAGATGATTAATTTGATACATCTTAAACGTTCATTGAATATAGCCTAAAGCTAATACAAGCAGACAGTAAGGTTAGCTTAGCCTAGCATAAAGACTGGAAAGTGAAACACTTAGCTGGTTCATATAAAGCTAACAAACTCAACCTAACATTATCTGTTATGGTAACAATTAACATGTTTGACCTAGCTTGTTAAACCAGGGTAGAAACAACTTGTTGTGGTTTCACAAGGTGCTTAACTAAGCTAACCGGCAGCTAGCAGTAGCTAGAAAGACTGGACACTGGGGAAAGTTTGACTCATATAAAGCTAAAAAACTGAACCTATCATCAACAGTAGTATCTATGTTTTACGTAGCTTGTTAACCCAATGTAGAAACAGCTAGTTGTGGTTTTACAATGTGCTAAACTAAGCTAACCAGCAGCTAGCTGTAGCCTCATATTTAGCGGACAGAACAGCGAAATCTTTCTTCTGGTCTTTAGTCCCAATGTTCTTCTGGATTTTCAACTATCCATTTCAGTTGCGATCAATCAGGAAGGGATGAAATTCTAAAAGGACTCAACAGCTAATTCCAAGCTAACTTTCCTGTTAGCTAACATTACTGTTAGGTAGGAATTTCTGCCTTCAAAGTGGTGACGACTGTGGACTTGATTGATTATGCCGTAGAAAATCGAACATAAAGTTTTGACAGTCACTAGTAGGTATTTATACTTTTGTGTGACTGTCAGTTTTTAACTAAGCAGCCTGGATGCTATAAAGTCCACCTGTATGCTACTCCCTTTAGGCTAAAACAAATGCTAAACATTCTTTATTACAGGTGTTTGACCTTCTCCATAATGTCCCCATAATGTTAGATTTGCTGTTGTATGATTTTGTGTCTGCAGGCAGAGCATACATATGAATAGGACCAGGTGTGGAGTAGACGAGCACCTTCCTTTTTGAATCATGTGTGTGCATAGAAATAATAGAGGGGTGTGTGAACCTTTACCCTGTGTAATGAAAGGTGTGCTTATATGTGTGTACCATCAGCTGTGTAGATGTAATGTTTTAGGTTTGGAAAACTAAATTCTAACTCTTTTAACTTCCTGTATATTCTACCCTGCAAATTAATAGCTAAATCAGGTTAAGCTAAGGGCTAATTTAAAGGTAGATATCAAGTTAAGATAAGAGCATGGTTTGGACATCCTTGCCGTCAGGCACATGCATGCACGCAAGCATTAACATGCATCTCAGCTCTATATATGTACATGTATTATGTACATCTGCAGCACTGCTTTACTTCTCCCATTAAATTAGTTGTGTGCGTTTTTATGGGTGAATTTATGAGCACATTTCCTCCCTGTGCAGTAATGAAACAGACTTGCTCATACTCCCATTTTTGATACAAGGAACAAACACCCAAAAGTCAAACAAATTAAATGGTAAATTTTAAGATTTTATATTTTAAATCTGACCATGAAAGCAGAAATAAACGTTTCAGCTCATCTGAGTCACGTTTTTAAATCCTCTGACTTTCCTTTGACCCGAGCGCAGACATCTGTCCGTCTCTCCGCCCTCTCCTCCCTCCATCTGTCTCCTCTCTCCCTGCCCTGTTATACTGCTGCAAATATAAGCTAATGGCAGGTTGTCAGTGGTTGAGACCTGAGTGTGAATGTGTGTGTGTGTTTGTTAAAAGAGGGATTCCTTTGGCCTGTTCATTCATCCAGCTCTAAATCAGCACAAACCCACCTGCTAATGCTACTTCTTTGTCTCTCCACTGCCCTCATGTGGTTGAAAATGGCAGTGCAGCCCTAACCCCAGCATGAGATCATTAATATCCCCAAAAAGGCTTTATAATAGACTTTTTTTTGTGTAAAGGCACTAAAAAAATTGCAGTTAAATTCTAAAAAAACAGCTTTTTTTCAGTGATCTTCAACCCAAATAGTCCTGCACAGTAGCAGCTTTTCTTTCAGACCACCATCTGAGCCCACATGCCGCTGCATGCCCCCATAAAGCACTTCACCAACCCTCTCAGATTTGGGATTCTAGAGAAAAAGAAAAATCCACAGCTGGGGTTTTCCGCCCGGACTTGTTCCCGTCTCATGTAAACAAACCCATCAAATCCAAAACACAAAAGACAAAATGTCCTCCTCAGCAATTTGTTTGGAAGTGTTTCCCCGGCTGGATTACTCCCTCATCAGGTGGATGATAGTGTGTAATGAAGACGTCGATGAGTGGAGGGAAAGAAAAATGTAGGAGGAAGGCAATGCGTTTACTTCAGCAGATAAAGATGATAATGGGACGTACAAGAGGAGTACAGGTGTCACATGTAGGTCACTCAGGGTGAGAAATAAGTCTTCACATATGAGACATTGAGAGACTTTAAATCCCTCACCAGTCTGAGGAAAACAGTAGAAGAGGTTAAAGCTGAAGGCATCTTAAGCGAAACACTAAGGTGCAGAATCACTTACTTTTATTTCGCAGGAAAGATATCAGTGTGGGTTTCTTCAGTAAGCATTTTACTGGTGAATTTATGTTCATAATCGCTAGAATCAAGTCTTGCTCAATACAGCATGACGCCCACTTTGTAAACGATAGTGAAATTAAAGCTCAGCTTTCTGTAATGGAGAGGAAACTACAACACAAACTGTCAATGAGGACTGAGGCGTAGCAATGCATTCTATTTTTTGTCCAAATAAAGTTACTTCTGGTAAAAAAGGAAGATGTAACAGCCAAAATGCCAAACTCGAGTCTTTAATGGTTGACATCCCTGTGGCTACGTCCTTTTTATACAGAATATGGTTGCACCGCCAAACACTGGGTATAGAGCAGGCTTTTGGCATGTATCCTGTGCTTATTGGAGGCACCAAAGGTTCTCCTTTACTCTTGTAATACCCTTTTCCCACCGTAATTAGCGTATTGATGCAGGTTTTTCAGACCTGCTTATAGATGCCGATTGTCTCTGTTCCCATTGCCAGTGAAGTATACTCCTGTCAGTCTCTTTTCTAACAAACATGCCTGAAACAGGGTTAGTAAACAGTGAGGATATTACAGTGGTTAGGTCTTTATTATATCTATTACTCATTCAGTCTGTTTATCAAACTTGCCGGCAACAAATTTGGAACGATGGAAAGGGGGCGGAGATTAGCATGACGACACAGGTTTGTGTTCCCATCAATCAGTCATTTGACCCGGGTCTGAATGCCGATTGTAACCTTTCCCACTAAGCAAAAAAGCCGGGTGTTAGTGGGTTTTTTGACCAGTGGGTAAGCGGCTTAAGAGAGAGGCTGAGGAGAGCAGTTGTCCATTGGATGTGATCTGCTTTCTCACCACTAGAGGGCTCAATTTTTTAACACACTGCTGCTTTAAAGGGGGGGTATTATGCTAATTTCAAGCTTTATATTTCACTCTGTGATACCTGTTGAGTAGCTTAGCATAATTTACAATTTAAAAATGTTTTCTCCCACACTGGTGCGCCTGCCTGTAACGACTCAGTCAGCTCTGGCCCTTTAAGAAACCCCGCCCCTACAAGCTCGCTTTCTTCACTCTCCAAAGCCTGCTGAGGCTGCTCTTTGTGACATCACAAAGTGCCTAGAAGTGCCTAGAAAAAACAGTGTGAAAGCTGGCGTTCACAGCAGCCTGCAGACTGAGCTAAGAAGCCTGGGGATTACTCCAACATACTTTAACCTACAGACTTGAAACTTCTCCCACGTTTAGTCTGGACATCCAACATTGTAACATTATATATGTGTCTTAATACCCCCTCTTTACGTGACCATGTCTTCTCTCTTCTCTCAGGGTCGTCCTGGGTCTCTCGGTGAGGTTGGTCAGAGCGGAGCAGAGGGTCAACGTGGGGGTGTGGGGCCTTCAGGGCCTAAAGGAGAGAAGGGTCACGTCGGACTGAAAGGACCATCTGGCCCCAAAGGAGACAAAGTAGGTGTTATACAGCAGATCGTATATTGTTTTCACAGTAAAATATCAAACCCTGAACCAATGTGATTAAAGCAGTACCATGTTTTCACCACCAGGTGTTGCCATTGAACTCCTAATAAATTAACACTATGGATTATTTCCTCTTACAGGGACCTATGGGAGTGCCAGGGTTCCAAGGAAATGATGGGGTGCCTGTAAGTAAACAGGAAGTGTGACTCATGAGTTTTCTGTATCGTAAGAGAACAAACATTGTGCTATAAAATGCCCTCATCAGTGCTTCTTCTTGTTGAGTACACGCTCCTCTTCTTGATCTTCATGTAGGGTCACCCTGGTCAGGAGGGGGGCAGAGGACCACCCGGACTGGACGGTTGTAACGGGACCAGAGGAGAACCTGGAGATTCTGGTTTTGGAATTGGAGGACCTGGACTTCCTGGATTTGCTGTGAGGACAGACTTCACTTCCTGTTTTATTTGTCTACATATTTTGGATGCTGGAGAGTGTTCAGCAGATATTGACGAAGTGTTTTCCTCCACCAGGGACCCAGCGGGCCAAAAGGTCAGAAAGGAGAACCGCGATACATCTCTGATAACGGCTTCGGGGTTAGTCTCAGATTTACTCACATGCCCGACTGTCCTGCTGCACTTTGAGACCATGTTTAAAGCATTCCTTTACTTCCTGTTCCCACAACTCGTGTTTCTCTCCAGCTTGCCTTTCTACCTTTTCTCACTCACGTTTTATTTGTTCCAGCTCTTTTATGTTTCCTTTGATGTTCCTTCCATCTATCCCATCTCTTCAACATCCCTTCCTCACCTCCTCTTTCTACCTCCCAACATTTTGTCATTAATTGGGTTCAATTATTGTTTTCTTTTGCAGGTTTTAAGTTGTATTGGAAAAGGTGCTTGTATGCCAAAGTTTGACTTGTTTTTTTTGTCGTAGATGAAAAATAGTTGACAGGATTAATGATGAAATGTCTTTTCTAAAAAACAGGGAACATTTAGTTCATGTGAGGGCTCATGTAACTGATTGGTTAACTATTGTGTATGAGAAGAATCAAAACCTGCCCAAAGAAACTATTTTTATACAATTAATTTTTTAGTTTGTCCTTTTTTATAGAAGCTGTGATACTCAATTGTAACAGTACCAAAATGTAAAATGGTACATGCACATACTGTGTCTGCTCTGAGCCAGCCTGCAACATTAGATGGTGTTTGGCCAGCAGGTGGTGCTACAGAGAAAGAACAGTAACATTGAACAGCAGCAACATTAAGTGGACTTCACATACTGTATTTTTTTTGACAGATACAAATGGAAATGCTTTCAGTTATTAACTTAGTAATTAAGAGGTTTTATATTTTATAGTTTTATATCTTGCTTATTAATTAACTTTTTTTTCTTCTTCTTTAGAGTTATCCAGGTCCACCTGGATCGAACGGTCAACCTGTAAGAGTTTCACTTTCTCTGCTTTCGATACAACATTCCGATAAATTATCTTTATCATTATCTTACAAAATCTATTTGTGCAATATTAATTTGACTTTACTGAACAAATAATAGAAGGAAAGAAAAAAGATATGCAGTTCACAAGATATGAACTTAATTCCCTTTTTCTGTTACATTTTGCACATAAATCAAAGTTCATTATATACTTGTTGTCAGTTATGAAAAATAATGAGCTAAAATCTTCTCCCTCTGCAGGGTATCAGAGGTCCTGATGGTCCGTCTGGTTTTCCTGGTCCAAGAGGGCCTGAAGGTTATGCTGTATGTAAACTGATTGATCTTTTTCTCTTCCATAGACGTACTCCCTGTGTCTTTTAGTATTTTCAGTAACGTATTTATTTCTTCTGAGTTATCGCTTGGGATATAACTGATGATGGTTTGTTGCAATTGCTAAGAAGTGTTTCACAATAATGGGGTTGAAAATACAACAGTATCGGTTTTATGTTATCAAAAAAAGTGCTAAATTAAGGAACTCTTTCTAGAATTACTTGAAGTGTCTTTGTGAATTCACTCATCCGTCACTTGCAGATTTGATGTTTTTGGATGATTTATTGTAATTTCTACAATAATCTAATCACGCTCAAGTTTTTTTTCTTAAAGTTAAAGTTTGTAAATCCTATTTCATATTTTGTTCTGTGAAATTAAGTCCAACTCTGTGGTCTGTCTTTAGGGCCCACCCGGTCCTCCCGGTGCTCCAGGGCTGATGGTAAGTAAAAAGAATAGAAGTTGAAGGAATATTGCTGCAGTTTAATTATTTCAAGTTATTCTGTTTGTTTGTCCAGTTGCATTTTTGTTAACCCTCGCTGTTTTTAGGGGAGCCGAAGTGACGGATATGAAGGAGAGAAAGGAGACAAGGTACGATCTGTTAACTGTAGCCTAGAGCTCATGTAGTTCTCTAGAGAGTAGTTCACATGCACACACACATAACGTCTTGTTAGTGAGTGTAACTTTACACACATTCACCACAGTATGACATTTAGACGTAATGAAACATTAAACTGTTTTTGTGACAAATCAGCAGACAGTAAGGATGCTTTATCTACATGATGACATCACATCTGCTAGTCTGAGATTCAAACGCCAGAGAAAGTGTAAAATCCACAACTCCAAAGAGAGGTTTAGAGAGTAAAAATGTTAATTGTAAGATGTTTCATATCAGTTTCCTGTTTGTCAATCTTTAAGAAAATATTAGCCTAGCTTAGCATAAAACAGGCAGCATGAAGTGGTTGATTTGAAAAATGCTAATGACTCTTAGAAGTTTAAGAAACTTTTTCTTTGTTTTGTTTTTGCTACCAATGATCAATAGGATACATTAGCTTAGCATAGCACAAAAAAACATGATGCCGGTAGTCTGTAGTCTTGTTGCTTCTTTTTTCTGCTTAAGCTGATTAGCACACAAGCTACTTTTGTGGTCCTCGCATGTCGTTATGCTAAGCTACATTAAGCTTAAATGCAACAGCAAAATTATATTCAATCGTAGTTTAATTTTTCTACATCTTGGTTTGCATTAAGGATGCGTTAGCTTAGCACAAAAACAGGAAGCAGCTATTAGCTAGTATGACCAAGATGTATCCCTATCTTGCTCCTATATTAGATATAAAGTTTGATATTTTCTGTGTAACAAAATCTAGAATTGGTCGGAGGTTTCTTAATGTAGCCTCTCTGTTAAGCTTAATGAAGCTTGTTAAATAAAGGGCTTGTAATAAAGCTTTGAGTGGCTTGTAGAGCGTTTCTTTGTCTTCTAGTGAAACATTGTGGATTCTACACTTTCTCTCACTTTAATCCCATAAACATCAGCTTACAGAGTAGCGCATCAAAACATCAGGCTTAGAGTGCTCTAGCTGTGTCCTAGGTGTGTGTGTGTGTGTGTGTTTGCACGCCTCTTTGAATGCATTGTTTGTTGAATGGATTGGTTGGACATAAGACTGTGCATGTTAAAATCTGACTGGTGGTGGCTTGGTAACCTGCACCTTTTTCCGTCCAACACCTAATTTACCCTCCGTCCATCCTTTTTCCTTAACCCCACCCGTCCCTGCATCCCTCCATCCTCCTCCTGCTCCTCCTCTCTCCACCCCAGATTGACTCAACTACTGAACTGTTTGTTGCATCCGTTTTCCTGTATGATAAAAAGATCACATGAACCTCTACTTGATTCAGTCTGGTTTGTTCTTTCAAATGATCCGTGATGCCACCGAGACAAGTCACAAACTCGCTCATAGTGTTTCATTTACAATCAAATTCTTAAGGGTCAGAGTGTTTCATATTTCAGAGGGGGGGTTCCTCAGATTCAATAGCTTCTTCTAAAGTTGTTTGTGAGTTGTCCAGTGGCATCACACACTTGTTTCTCGCACTGTTGAATGAAAGTTCAGAGATTTCACTTGAAGTTTTTTCTTCTAAATTGAAAAAAAAGGACTTGATTTGAGATATTAAAATCCTCATTAAACCAAGACAATTATACTTATTGGAAATCTTTGATTAAAACTTCAAGGTTGAAACTTCTGAGCTCTCACTCTTGGGGACGATCTGCGGACTGTAACTGGGTGCTGGAATCACTTGCTCCTACTTCCCACGTTGCACTACACCCCCCCTTTCATTGCATTTGGGCATCTGTTGGTGAATTCTGGGATTTTTAATTCATTTTGCCTGCTCTTTTGACTCCTCAACCCCCATCCACCCACCCATCTCATTTGAACGATCACACGAGAGTACTAACAGTCATCTTCCTCACACACTGCATGCATGTTACGCTCAACCAAAACCCTCAAACACTGAACTCAAGAAAGATTCAGGGTTGAACTGAATGTGGGAACAGCTGGATTTACTTTTAGCCTGTTGAAATGCATTTCTGTAGGATGGAAGTCAAACCGCCCTGTGTGGCGTTTGTGGTTGTCTTTTAGCCATGTGGCGTGGGGAAAAACGAGGGTCCTTTGTTAAAATCGATCAGAGAGACACTCAAGATAAAGTATCCCTGAGCTTTTCCTTCTTTTTTTGTCCCTTTGTCTTTTTCTCTTTTTGTCAGTCCTTCACTGTGTTTTTTTTCCTATTGTCGTGTTACCTTTTTGAATCTATCTATCTATCTATGACTGTAAGTAAGCTGCAGTTAGCATGCTGTGGCTAGCACTGCACTGCACTTGCAGTCGCCACAGTCATGTTACACGTGATTGACCAGCATCATGTTAGTTATACACCATTGCATTGTACAGTTAGCTAGATATAGCGATTTTTAGTCAAATCTATCTTACTCTTCTGGAACCTATATTTCACACATAGCAAATCCACCACAAGCATTTGTGTCAATCAGCTAATCAATGATCAGAGTTTTTGAATTAAATGTTCAGCAAATACTTAAGGTGTCCACATACCTTTGGCAATGCCGCCTTTTTGTTTTCTATCTTCTTTCCACGTGATCTTTTCATGTTTTGTTCTTTTTCCATCGTGTTTACTTCATTCTTTTGCTGCTCCTTTCTTTTCTTTTAATGTCCTCTCATTTCCTGTTGACCTCCTTCCTCTCTCTGTTTCTCCTCTGCGCCCGGCCCTTAATGATTGGCTAACGGTGTGTTGTGTGTATCTCGGACTCCAGGGCGACGTGGGTCTTCCCGGACCCAGTGGTACTCCCGGCGACGGGTCACTAAGAAGCGAACAAACTCTCACTATCTACAAAGGAGATAAGGTAACACAGCAAGGGAGGGCTAGGAGCAGCAGATGATATGCTTCTACAACACACACAAACACACACACACTTACATGGATGTGGTGGGGTCTCATTGTGAAAGGGTGATTAGAAGGTCATTAACACTGCAGGCTGTTCGTTGTCAGAACTTAAATTTTAAAAGACGGAGAGGAGCAGTGATTGCAGCAAACTTTACAGCAATGGAGGGGAAGACGTGCTGGAGCAGAAAAGTCGAAGGAGGAGGAGACTTTGGGTTGAGTTGGAGGAGAGGTTGGTTCAACAGAGCGTCAGTCGGGTAGCTTTTTCTGGCAATTGCCACAAGCAGAGCAGCTCTGGAGGCAGAAATAATACTTTAACCTTTCTAAAATATGTATTAAAAAATGCAATTAGTGTGGTGTTTCTGTGGCTTTGAATCAGATCTTTTGACCTTCCACAACAGGTAGAGTTGCATGGTTTCTAACTACAGAATTTAGACCACAAGCTTTGGAAACACCAAGTAATTGGAGCCTGTGTCAAAAAATAAATGAGTCTGTCAGCAGATAGTTACTTAGCTCTCTGACTTACCAACATTAAAGCTTTGATTAACAGAAATACATGAAAATAACACGTGGTTATAAATGTTGGTCTTTGTGGCTTTGCCAAAGACCTTTGGCTCCTCCCACTAACTTAACTTTATGCCTCCAGAGATTAAGACTCTAGAAAAAAGTTTGTCAACTGAAACAATGAACTTCATACTAAAACCAGCCTCTCGTCATCATCCCAAAATTTCCTCATTCCTCTCCTCACTCTGGGCACAACAACCTCTTCAGCGCCTTCATTCACGGTCACACAGAAGCCGATCTCCAGTCGACGGTCCCCCATCTCTTGCCTGTCTCCCCTAAAATGCCCCAAAGCTTTGTCGTAGTTTTTCCACCGCCTTTCCCGCCCTTCCTTGTCCCGTCTTCTCCTGCCGATACAGCAACATGTAAAGAGCTCTGTCTTCCTTG
This sequence comes from Semicossyphus pulcher, assembly GCF_022749685.1. Taxonomy (NCBI): domain Eukaryota; kingdom Metazoa; phylum Chordata; class Actinopteri; order Labriformes; family Labridae; genus Semicossyphus; species Semicossyphus pulcher. The sequence goes on along the minus strand of NW_027211695.1, from coordinate 14,377,826 downwards.
GTAACGTCATCCAGGGCGACGTGGGCTTGCCCGGTGACCCTGGCCAACCAATGATCAATGGGGTAGTGGAGTTTGTGGGTTTTCCCAAAGGAGACAAAGGAATAAAGGTTTGTTGGAAAATGCAAGTCTGCACATAGTCAACATTTCTAATGACAAACAGGATGATCTACATTGTGTCAAAGAGGGACAGCCTCAGATTATCCAAATCTTTCTTCTGGTCTGTGGTTACTCTAAGCAACATATTATTGGTATTTAAGGTTTTGGCCAAATTAAGCCAATCCTGGATACATGACATTACCTTGATTGCACCAACAGAGAACAGTTTTTGAAACACTGCTGCATCTTCCAAATCATCCAATGGTGGCGTAACTTTAAATAAAAACATCATAAAATACATTTTTCATTGTGATAATCCAAGTTTACTTAAAGTGTACACTGAAATTGACTAATATCAATGCCTGCTTGGGAAATAGGGAATCGGAAAAGGTACACATAAAATGTAGGTTACGGTTCAAGTGTCTTTAGGTTACAGAGGAATTCTCTTTCAAAGTTGCTGGAGTGAGTTGCTGCCCCAAGCGAAGGAGTTCAAATATCTCCAGATAATGTTAAGGAGTGAGGGTAAAATGGAGCATGAGATGGAAAGGCAGACTGGCGTGGCATCACCATTAATTCTGGTGTGGTTAAGAGGGAGCTCAGTCAAACACAAAATATTCCCAGTCAATCTATGATCCAGCACTCATCATTGGTCTTGAGCTTTGGGTAGGGACAAAAAAACAAGATAACATATACTGATCTGAGGCGGTTTAGGCATCTGCTTAGGATGTCTCTTGGGTGCCTCCCTTTTGAAGGGCATGTCAAGCTAGAAGGACACACAGGGGTACACCCAAGCTGGACAAAATAGCTGAAATACACAAAAATCCACTGTCCTCTTTGAAAATAGGAATAAATGTACACTTGAACATGTGCATAGGTTACGGTGGAATACTTCTTCCGAGTTTGGATTGAGTCCCAAGCAAAGCAAAGTATCTGGGGACATGTTCATGAGAGGGGGTATATTGGAGCATGAGATGGATTGGCAGACTGGTGCTCCATCAGCAGTTATGTGGGTGTTGTACAGGACCATCTTGATGAAGAGGGGGCTCAGACAGAAGGCACAGCTTATGATTTCCCAGACATTTCAAGCCTCATGTATGGTTGTGAGCTTGAGGTAGTGACCAAAAGAGTGAAATCACCTCAACAATTGGCCCGAATGATTTCCATTTGTAGGGTGGCTTTGCTCGGCCTTAGAGACAGGGTAGGGACGCTTGGGCATCCGAACAGAGCTAAAGGAGTCATCAGGTGGTTTGAGCACTTGATAAAGATTCCTCAAGGTTGCCTTTCTTTAGGTTGGCATGTCCAACTGGGATGGTACACAGGTTGACCCAGAACACGCTGAAGGGATAATACCTCATCTGCACTGGGAATGCCTTTGGGATCCCCCATGAGGAGCTGAACAACTTCGCTGGGGAAAGGGACGTCTGGAATCCCTTGCTCAACATGATTCTACCATTACCCAAACCAGGATAAGCAGATAAGAATGGGTGGATGTGTGGGTTACTGAGTTCAGTACAGTTCAGTTTAGTACTGTAAAAGTAATCAGCTCAGAAAAGCCCACTGTGAACATCAGAGGTAGCACTCTACCCTGATGCTGCTACCACCTACAATGACAATATTCTGAAGCATCCACCCTGGGATCCAAGGCTAAGTTTATTCTCTTTGAGCCTTGATCTTACTTGTCCCTGAATCTGTTCCAACATTGAGATGAACAAATGTTTTATTCCCATCACCCTTAAAGTGAAATTTGAAGAACTAATTCTTGTATTACTGGGACAGATGTTTTTTCACCTGTCCTTACTGTTTAAATGGATGACAAAGGTAAGTTTAAATTTGAAAAAAAATGTGGAAGACAATCCAAGAGATGCAGATACAATTTATTCACTGGATGTTCATGATTTATTTTTTGTCCCTGCAAAAACATACTGTTCTAAAGTTTACCTTTGTTCTCTCTCCGTTTTTCTGAAAGGGTGAACAAGGCCGAAAAGGAATAAGAGGATTCACAGGCACTCCCGGCCGACCTGTAAGTATTTCTCTTTCCAGAGCCATCGATTTTCAACAACATTGCTGTACACGGAATTAGAATCACTGTTGAAGTGTACCAAACTTGGAAAGCGAATTTACTTGAGAGAATTAAAAACTTTGTTGAAACACCCGAGAGCAAATCTGGCAAACCCAAGTAACCCAAGTAAAACCCTTTTTTTTACTTGTTTTCAGGGACCTTTTGGCTTTCGTGGTGAGCTTGGAGAGAAAGGCATTCCTGGATATCACGGTGCAAGAGTAAGACTGAACAGCTGACTGTATCAAATTGATTATGATAAATTAGATAAGGCGTTGAAAGAAATAGCAATGTGCCCTTTTGTTGTATAAATCACTACCCATAAACATAGAAGTGGAGATTCCTCAGTATTGCTTGTTAACTGTATTGAATTTAGGGTTAGGGTTCGGCTTTTAAGTGTTGCATCGGTTTTCCATTGTGGTCAAATATTTCTCTTACCTTCCCCTTTCCCTTTCCTCTGTGGTGGATTTTGTTTTGGATTCCACTAAACAGGGTCCTCCTGGTTTTAATGGGCCTCCCGGTGCCCCAGGACAACAGGTAGGCTCCTGTTAGACTGTTCCCACTAACTATTGGTCATTATATTTTGAAATGGACAATGAATTTTGATTACATTTAATACTACTTTCGAATTTCAGTGTATGGCAATGTACCACTTGTATTACTTTTTTCATATATTTAGCATCTTAGTTATCTGCTCAAATGACTTGTAACTAAAGCTGTCTGATAAATGTAGTGGAGTAAAAAGGGTTCTCCTATCAGTTTGGAAGGGAAGGTTGTGTGGAGTGTTTGTCAGTTGGTTGCAATCTGCAACCTCACCACTAGGTACCACTAAATCTTACTCACTGCTCCTCAAGTATGATAATGTACAAGTACCTCAAGATTGCACTTAGAAACAAACATTAATGTACATCGCTGATATAGTAAATATAAGATGAGATGTTGGAGAAGAAGATGTTTCTATATTTGCACACTTGTGTATTACAGCATAAACCATTAGTATCAGTAAAGTCAGACCAGCTTTTTTTTTCTGTCTCAGGGATACAGCGGCAACCCAGGTTACCCCGGACAACCAGGATACATAGGACCCAAGGTAAATGAGTGTCTGTGTCTGCGAAGTATACTTCCTGTAGAGGTGGAGAGTTTCAAACAGTGCAAATTCTGCTGAGAGTAAACGTGTGGATTCGGGACACAGTTTGTGTTTTTGTAATAGTTGTAGGAAAAATCATCTTTAAACTTTCTTGTCAAGAGTTAGCTAAATGAGATCAAAATAAGGTCATTTTGTGTTCTCATTGAGTTTTGAAAATGAAAGTAGGCACCTTCAGTCGATGCTCACTGAATTGATTGCGTTTGTCTGATAGGGGGACCAGGGAGAACAGGGACCACCAGGACCTCCTGCTTATATTAGTGATTTGGGCGCTTCTGTTCAAGGTAATACAAAATCCAAACCAATAATTGTGAGTGTATTGTTTGATATACAAGTTTACCTATGTTAACGTTTCTTCTATGATTGGCCACAGGACTACCAGGTACCCCAGGCTACAGTGGCCTGCCCGGTGCTCCTGGTGATCAGGGAAGTCCAGGATTCCCAGGACCACCAGGCCAACCAGGAATTGGTGGTTTTGGTTCAGGTAATATCAAAAGAGTCAGATACAGTATAGATAGCTTTTCCACCAGAATTACCCCGGACTACTAGTCCTAACACAATCAGACGGTCTTCGGTATTACTAGACCAATCAAGAAAGTTCAGTACTTCAAGGCCCACCTGCAAATCCCTGTACTTTGAGAATGGACTACCCCGAGCAGGGACATTTTGGGGGGATGAAATTGAGCCTTCAGGACTTTAGCTCAGTCTGTAGGGACTTGGCCTGGGACAGTGGCCGGTTCAAGTCCCGGTATGGACCAAACATGGAATTGGGGCTGGTAGCTGGAGAGGTGCGAGCTCCTTACCTGGGCTCCGTCGAGGTGTCCTTGAGCAAGACACCAAATCCCCCACTGCTCGGGGCGCATGTCAATGTGCAGCCCCCTCACTCTGACATCTCTCCATTACTGCATGTCCATTGAGTCCCGTTTGTGCATGTGTGTATTTCGGACCTATGTTTGTAGAAACACAGAAAAAATTGAATTTTAAAAAATTTGCAGTTTAATCAATAAACAAATGATTCCCATTGTCCTCCTGCTAGGTCGTCCCGGGTCCCCAGGTTTTCCCGGGACCACAGGCCCAAAGGGAGAAAAAGGTAACCCAGGCCTACCAGGCTATGGCGCAGAAGGACTCCCCGGTTCCCCTGGACTCCCCGGACCCCCTGGCCCTCCTGGACCTCAGGGCCCTACTAGTATGTTCTCACAGAATGGACTTATAAGAGCTCTCTGGTTCTTTCTTGACAGGTTGTCATAGTAAGGAAATAAGTGGCTTATTTAAGAGATGATGAAGAGAAAATCCGTGGGCCAAGGCCGAAAGCCGATTCCAGACTTCTGTTAGCAATGAAACACAGAATTTAAACATGACAGTTGACTGTGAAGAGGTATTTTGAAGTTTAACTGTTGTGAATGTTGTCTGCTTTTCATTTGTCTTTGAAAGAGCACTCTGAGATGGAGTCCTTACATTAAAGGAGCTAAAATTTGTTGTGATAAAATGATTGAAACTGAGAAACTCCTAGATGAAGATGGAGCATCTTTATCCCCACAGAGCGCTTGGTAAAAAGGAATTCAGAATAAGTAAATAATAATAACTTTTTTTTTTTACCAGCCAAAAAAGCTAGTTGATCGCTAAAAGTACAGACAAGCTAGTGACAGAATATAACACATAATGGTTGACTGATTTAACTGTCCTCTAAGGCCTTGCCGTTGGTCCGTGCGTCATCTATCCTGAGGTGTCCCCCAGGCCCAAAGGCAGGTATTCTAAAGGCGGCCATATTGCTATGATCGTCATGGCAATATTTAGCCCGCCAAAAGTTAAAATAAGGAACAGCAAACAAAACTTTCAGCAGGCAGTATCCTTCTGCCCAAATGCTTTTTTAAACGCTATTCTCTTTGGAGGGTGCTTGGTAAGTATAGCTGAGAAGAGCTTTTACAGGCTTCAGACTTGGATGGGAGGCGCTCTCTACTCCAAGCTGCTTTTCTCATCTTTGGCCACAAGGTGTCGCCTGCTAATTCACTGATTTGACATGGACGTAATGCATGGCAGGAGGGATTTTTTTTTTACTTTGAGGCCACTTACACATAAAACGAAGGAAGACAAAAGAAACTGGAAGAAAGTAACTGATTATAATCATACACTTGTTTTTGCAAGTTTCTCGTTCTGTTTACCCTAAAGGTTTAGAAAGACTTACATTTTCTCTGCATACAAAATAATAGTATGATTGTGTATTGTTAGCAGTTTGCTTCCTTTGTTTGTGAATGTGGCAACACTAGATCACCCTATGCTCGTGCTTGATGCGAGTATCTCTTGGCCATTATAGTCCATGTAAAATCAGTGAAGTACAATACTGTTTTATATTCTAATACAATATAAACAAGTTAATGCTTTTAAGTAAGACTCTGTCATCTTGCAAAAGCAGCTGAACTCTCTCATATTACATGCTGACAAAAGGGACTAATCCTGATTTCACACTGTGATGCCAGGCTGCATTTCACTGTGCTGTTTATGCGACATTGATATTTAGGTTTAAGCGCATGTTGGCCAAAAAAAACAAATGGTACTCCTAAGACAGGATCTTAAAATATTTCCTTTAGGCGTTTTCGGACAGTTATGAGGACTGCAAGAAACTGCCCACTGTGGAACTCCCCCAGAACCAAATGCCTTATGGGCTTATTTGCCGTTTACATGCACACCGCCCATTTTCCTCGAAAATGGCCACTTTGTGAATAGTTACTAAACTTGCATAAGGCAGCCAGCGGTTCATATTGCAACATCACATACAGCAACAAGATAGGAGAGCAACATTTGTTGGAGCTGTGGGTTTGTTGTGTGTCGTGTGTTTCATGATAAAAATGGAGCAGGAAAGGAGACGTGCACATTTTGGTCCTCCAATTGTCCAATGAAAATGTTCCTTCTGTCCGAAAACGCCTACTGGTTTTAGATCTTACATCAGAAGAACTTAAATTCATGTAGTTTGCAATCTAAAACAATTCTTTGATACTACTTGGATTATTTTTTTTATTGTGTGTGATGTGTGTGTGCTTGCAGGTTCTCCAAATGGTGGACCCACTAGTTACCCTGGAGAGCCTGGGCCACCTGGCCCTATAGGGGAACCGGGTAACACAGGATACAAAGGCTTCAGAGGTACAGACATAAACATATTCATATAATGTTTTATGTACTTTTTATACTAGTGGGATATTTTCCTACATATTTTAAACCTTTTTCGGGCGTCTTATTAACACCCCATTTAAAGTCCCCTTTGACGTTTGAGACAAGGGTACTGGAAGTACAAAAATGCTGTTGTCTTGATTTGTCCATGTTCCTTCTATCTTCTTTTCCACTTCCTACCTTATTTGTTGTTCTCCCTCCTCCAGGTGATCCTGGTGACTGTGCCTGCCTGGGAGGAGGCACCTCTGGGTCGACTGGCCCACCCGGAGTCCCAGGAAGCAACGGCAGCCCCGGGTTCGCTGGACGAAAGGGTGAGCCTGGTGACGGTGGTTCACCCGGCTTTAATGGTGTTCAGGGACCTCCTGTAAGTAAAAGTTTTGACTTTACAGCTTAGATGTTGTTGTTATTTAGAGCCTCAATCGCTTCTGAAGTCATGTAAGTTTCACATAAATCTGTCATTCCTGTGTTTCAGGGTCGTGCTGGTGAAACGGGTTACTTTGGTCGTAAGGGAGAGAAGGGGGCTTCTTTCTACCCCAACCTGGGTTTGGGGGTGAAGGGAGAGCTTGGCGCTACGGGACCCAGAGGACCTACAGGTGAAACTGGAAAACCTGGAAGAGATGGACTGCCTGGCTTCCCCGGTTCCCCTGGTCCGCCAGTGAGTGCCAAGACACACCATATTCTTAAATATTTAAGGGTTTAATCAAAAGTGTTAAAACTTTTCCTTCTTTCCTCTCCTCTTGTCTAAAGGGTGATGCTGGTTTTGGCACAGTTGGAGAGAAAGGTTTCCCAGGGTTCCCAGGGGCCAAGGGTCGCCCCGGCGGTCCTGGCGAGCCTGGCGGTGGCTACGTTGGAACACCAGGCTTTCGTGGAGCCGATGGGGATCCCGGTATACCCGGGCTGCCAGGACAACCAGGTTTACCTGGACCGAGAGGTAAGTGATGACCGGGAGGAACAACACTGGCAAAAGAAGAGGAAAGGAAGTGTTTGGTGCGAGTATTTAGTGTGTGTGTGTGCGTTTGTGGATGTAATGCCATCCTCTCTCCAACAGGGTAAAACACCGACCATACATCCAACCCATCCTATCACTGTCCATCCTCTGTGTACTGTAGTTACCATAGCATCCTCATCCTAACACCTTAAACCATTTGAGGTCATTTGATGGGGACAAACAGCTCCTGGTCCGTGAGCTTTAGCTGAAGAAGCCAAACTATACCGGACCTAAAGGGACGATGTGGCTCTGTTAGATTTTTCTTCCTGCCCTTCATGCCTCGGCTGCAGCAGCAAACTGTTAACTACGTGATTAATGGTCTCCATTAATGTGCTTATACACTTCTTCTGCAGCCAATAATCTATAATCCATAAACTGCTTTGTCAGATGATCGTCGCATAATGATGACATTTTAATGCTGATTGCGCAACAGCCACTGTGATTCTTTAGTCTCAGAGCAAGTGAGGAGATTTGCTTATTAATCTGATAATCTGATGAGGACACTGCTGGTTCTTATTTTATATGCATACTTTATACAGCTGGTGTGCTCACTGTCAGGTCAGTTGGAGGTATCCGCATGCGTCTTGCATCAAAGGAAGTAAATTCACTCTATGATTGGTTACGATTGGTTCAACCAAAATTGGGTCAGATAACTGACCCTAACCCTAAATCTGAAATACAGCACAGAAGTACTTTAAATGAAACCAGCTGCATCCTTAAGGCTAACTTTATTCCGTTCCTCTTCTCTGAGACTAAATAACACAAAGTCCAGCTGGCCACTCATCTTCAGTATGAATGTGTGCTCTCATACCATGATGCTAATGCTAAACGATTTTGCTCTTAATATGAAGGTTATTAACACTCACATGAGCTGAGAGAAACCAGAGAGTTGATTTGGCTTTTAGCCTCAATTGGACCGTGTTTTGTCACATCTCAGTCACTTTCTCCCTCTCTCTTCTCATTGAGTGGAATAACCTTATTTGAAGCTCTTTTACATTGAAGCAAGCATTTTGATGTGCTTTTTGCCTTAACTGAATGAGCCCTAAGTTAATTGAATGGAACTTATTGCTGATTTGTTTGATGAAACATTTTAATTGCTTTATTGGCGCATGCAAATGACCCTGACTAGCTTTGTATGCTGCCATCTTCTACCTCTCTCTCTCTCTCTTTTCTCTCTCTCTCTCTCTTTGTCTCTCTCTACTCTGTCTTTCTCCATCCATCCATTTCTCCATCTCTCTGACCTTCCTTGTGCATGTGTATCTGTCCAGGTGAAAACAGCTGTGGAGGGGTTAATGACGCCGGAGAGGGAACGGGTGGGTAACTAACTTTTTCATCCACCACCCAGAGTAATGAGCCTGGGACCGAATATGTAGGTTTACTTTCAGGCAGCCGAGCCACTGGTGGATCAATAATATTGCCTCCGGGCAAACCGAAACGCTTACAGAAGCAGTAAACTAACTAGAGACAAGATGTGTTTGTGTTCCCATGCCAGCCAGAAGTAATCTTTCCAACTGAATTGGTGTCAGAGACATCATCAGATGGAAATAGACAGTTCTACTTAGGCTTTAGCCAACGTGTTGCCATTCAAATTCTATGTCTACTATGTGTTCACATTGCAATCAACTTGGTTGACAGGTCACTTGTCACTGCATTATGACAATATAACAACAAACACTTAAAAACTAGCTTCTAAAAACTTGACTTTTAAATCTTAAAGCCTCCAGGTAACGTAAAAACCACTATAAATTCTAAATAGACACGCAGCCTCTCTCTCATACTAGTGTACGCTTATTTATAAGTGTTTTATAAGGATTTTTTAAAATTTTATACTGTGTTTTTCCTCCATAAATTTCTTATAGCCAGCTTTGTCAAGGCTTTTTTATGTCTTTGTTAGTCGGTCTTCAAATGCGCTTTGGCTCAGAGTGGGCCTTTGAGTGGGTTAGGGTTAGGGTCTACATGGGCAATCCAGAACAATATACTTGGGCTAGAAATGGGCATACCATTTAAATAGCAAAACTAGATACAGTATGGGTCCCAAGTTGGCTACATGTATGCATAACAGGCCCTCTATCGAGCCCATCAAGAGCCCTTCATTAAACCATCTAACCCATGTGGAGCCTCCATGGAAACTACGGACGACTTTGGCTGAGGATTCCCATTTTGGCCCATCTTGTTGGCTGGGAAGATGAAGGCGTATAGTCACATCAGAAGGTAGATTACAGATCTGGATCCAGTTTATGAGCTTTAATTGCAACCAAATGCAAGACTGGTGTCCTTGCAAAGTCATTGGCAAGAGCCACCCATAACAACATTGTAGAAAGTCAATATTAGACTGGACCTTTGGTGGAGGTCTACTTTCTCCAAGTGCCCTTGTTGTAGATCAGTTGTTTGTAGTGTGAACACAAGGTTAGTGTTACTCAAAGGACAGCATCCAGCAATCCTCTAAACGAGCAGTGCTCTGTTGCTGTAGACAAATACTTTAAATGGACTCTTTAATGCCTCAGCTGCTCACACCGTTGGGTGCAGAAATTGTGGGAATTGTACTCTTTCAGAAAACAATTAACTAACTGGGAATCATTTGTTCATGATGGAGCCGATGGAAGCCTCTTGTTCCCTGTGTCTCAGGGATTCCACTCTGGCAGAGTCAGTCGATGATTCACAGTCGAGTTTCAGGATATTTAATACTTCACAGATGAACCGACGTGCTATATATTTCATTAAGTCGTTGGAAAGCCACAACTCTCCTCTCCCTCCAATCAAAGCTGCTGAAACCTGGCGCATGTTTTCAAACCCTGCCTCTGCTAAGTGCTTTTAACAGGGAGGGTTGGGGTGGGGGAGGGGCAAATGGAAATAATATAACTGATCCCAAACATACAGAAGAATTTATAACTTGGTTTATCATCCTCTATTAAACTGCCCTTAATTGTGATGAATTTACTACTAACGACATTCAACCCACAACACACAATAATCATCATGATTAAACCCAGATTAACCCCAATGAAGGTCTATTATTTGAAAGCAGTACCAGCATGAATGCAGGCGACAGACAATCAAAGTTGCAAGAGAGACATTCATGAGAATTTACTCGCTGACGGATGGAAAAATTGGTGATATGAGTTAAAGTAATATTGTATAGTGTAGTTCTCTCTATTGCTCAACAAGATATCGTTGTTCTGTTAGCTAGAAGTTACATGTTGTAACATTTAACATGCTTATTTACTGTGATGGTTGTGCTTTAATCTGGACCATTCATATTTTCTCAGATGTTATGTGTAAATTGTATTTGGACCAGGTCTAGGTGGATATTGCAGTAGCCACTATTTTATTTTTAGTCCACTTGTTAACTGTTTATGTCTGTCAAAGTATCTTAAGTGTGATTGCTAACCTTCATGTGAATGCTACCAGGCCAAGTGCTGCCTTGCACCATTCCCGGTGAGGATGGAGATCCCGGTTTCCCTGGTTTACCTGGACGACCAGGTACAATTCAACAAACATTTTACTCTGCTTCTTCTGTTTGTTTTTGTGTTTTTACACTTTGCGTCCATTACATGTGATGCACTTATTCTGGCTGACTAACTGAATTAATGCATACATTAGTTCTAGTCATGATTGAAGTCCTACCTGTTTGCGCCTATCAGGTCCTAAAGGTCAGCCAGGTTTCCCAGGAGGCCCTGGACGTCCAGGGTTTGACGGTGCCAAAGGAGACAGAGGAGATCCCGGTTTTGGTGGCCAACCTGGACCACAAGGTGAACCTGCATTGTAGCCTGTGTCAATACTGGTGGGGGTCGATGCTTACTGTGACGAGGAGTGACTGGCTTTGGATTGAAGCCATAATAACAAGTGAAAGATGAATTACCAACTTGCTATGTTTTCATGCAGGTTTCCCTGGACCAAGAGGGGATGCTGGACTTCCAGGCGCGCCAGGACAGGGTTTTGATGGAGGCAGGGGAAAGGATGGAGTTCCAGGGCGCCCTGGAGGCAAGGGCCAGCCTGGAGATGTGCTAGGAGCCACACCTGGTAGTCCAGGGCGGGATGGTTCTCCAGGATTCCCTGGAGACAAAGGCCAGCCTGGGACACCGGGAGGACCTGGATTACCTGGTTAGACGGAGTCAAAAGAGTATTATTAGTGCCAGTTGTAGAAGTAGAAAAGAAACAGCATCGGTAATATCCGGAATTTTCTTTCTTCCTCCGTCAGGTGGTGACGGACGTTTCGGTGTTCCTGGATTGAAGGGAGAACGTGGAGTTGATGGTCTTCCTGGTATTCCTGGCGCTCCTGGACCCTCAGGAGAGCCCACTAATGGCATTCCAGGTCGGCCCGGAGCTCCTGGAAACCGTGGACTGAGTGGATCACCAGGTGAGCTTTTCGCCAATCAGCTTTTCACCACATGGCTAACCAGACCTCTGTTTTATTTAGTAGAAAGTAAAAAAATTTAGACTCTATGTTGAATATTTTAGAGATTTATAGGAAGAGAAGAAAAAGTACCGTTTTGTTTGATCTCTGCTGTTTTCTTTCACTTTTCATCCCTTCACTTTTACCAGTGTTCTTGTCCTTTTTCACTGTATCTCCTCCACAATCCATCATTTACGAATCAGACGCCACAGTTGCCTGTTTTGTTCTCTTGTTTTTTGAAACTCTGCATCACCCAAAAGAATGTCTTCTTCTCCTGTTTTCCCTTTGTCCTGTGTTCCTTTCCTCCTTTCATCTCTCCTTTCTACACACCACCACCATTATCTCCATCCATCCTCTCATCCCTCCATCCTTTTCTTGGTGTTGGGTCATTCGTTATAGGCTGCCAAGGTGAGATACACTCCCCCTCCATCCATCCATCCTTTGCTTCCAACCCTTCATCCTCCTGCTTTTTATGCATAAGACCAAATGCTTATCAGCGGTGTTCCTCAAAGTGTGTGCCTGCTCTCCTTTCTCATCTGTACAGCGAGAAATTGTCCATTCATCCATTAAAACTGATTAAAAAAACAATAAAAAACAATTGAGAAATTAAAAAGAATTTAAATAAAATCAATGGGTTAAGATGGACATTCTAGCCGTCAGAGATTAAGAAGAGTAAAATTCCCATCCAGGAATATGACTACTGATTTTTGGTTTTATTTTTGCAGCCAGTACTAACCCTTGTTTGTCAATTTCAGATCTAAATGTAATTAGTTCTAGATATATTTATTGCACATAGGCTTGTGTGGTAGCTAATGTTTTTAGCGCTGCATCAATGAACATAGAGGCATTTTCTACACTCTTAAAAGGACTTTTCATTTTCTGCACAATCCTGCAGTAGTGACAAGTTAGACCAGTTCAAATTGAGAATCATGGATGTGTTGAAAATGGTTGGTCTTTTAAGAAAGTAAAAAGTAGTGGGTAGAATGCAATGCTGTAGCAAACTTTAGGCTAATTCAGTCTGGAATTGCACTTGAATTTTCTCTTTATTTCGGACAAATTTTACAGTAAAAATACAGATTTGATCCAGCAAATATTTACACATTTTAATCCCTTCATGAGTCTGATATTAGCCACATCATGCTAATAAATCTGTCTTGAATGACATTCCAATCTATGTGCAATTTCAGCATAAACAATGCAATAAAACAATGTAATGGGACAACTTGTGTTTACATTATCCAAATATTTTGACAAATTTTGTGTGTGCATTCATAATTTTAAACTGCTTTTTTAAAATATTATTATAAATCCAACAATTGCTTCAGAGGTAGGTTCATTTATTATTAAAAAGGTAAGTTTTATATGTTTTGTGTCTTAATAATATCACGTTTCTAATAATACTGTTTTTTTTTAAGATATATAAATTATTGCCCATCTTTTTCATTGAAAGTGTAAATTATGTCCGTGTCTGACTAAATGTCTCCGTCTTTCCTTTGCCCGGCTATTCATCCGTCCACCTCCAGGTTTCCCAGGTCGCAAGGGAGACAGAGGCGACCCAGGTTTCCCAGGACCTGCTGGAATGAAGGGAACCCCAGGACTGACCGGCACCCCTGGAACACCAGGGCCAAGGGGACCCCCCGGACCTCCAGGACCAGGAACCAGAGAGGGAATCCCAGGGATACCAGGAAGCAAGGGTAGGCTGGAGCTGCCGTTTTTCATCGACATTAAACTTTTAACATCTCCTCACAATCACAACCAAATTGTGATCATTTGCGTCTCGCCACAGGTGAGAGAGGTTTCCCAGGACTGATGGGTTTCCCAGGACTACCAGGTCGCCCTGGAACTCCTGGGTTTCCTGGAGGAAAAGGAGCCAGTGGAGGGCCTGGAAGAGACGGACTCTTTGGCGGCCCAGGATATCCCGGACAGAAAGGTAGCGTGTCTACTCGATTTAAGTATCAGGTAGCGTTGATTTTTGCAAATCTTCCAACAAAACGGATCCTTCCTTACACTGTTTTGCAAGGGCACCATTGCTGCATCCTGGGCTTACACTGGCCAAGATGATTCCGATTGGTTTAAAGAAGCGGCTTAGCACTGTGTGTGTGCAAGACATTGTCACAAGAAGACATGCCAGTACAATGTCAAGTAGAGTTATCTTCAGCCTGTAAGATACACTAACATCAATGTGTTTGTCTTTTGTAGGTGACAGAGGATACCCCGGCCCCCCTGGCTTGCCCTCTCCTCCTTTTAGATCAGAGTTTGTCGAGAAGGGAGAACTGGGAACCCCTGGTGGCAGTGGCCTTCCTGGCTTCCCTGGACCAAGAGGTGACACCATTTCCTTTTGTTTTTATTGATAACTCAGAGAAAGACTGCATGTGTCCCACTGAGCTATTGAGGATTCTTTTTCTATGTTGCACCTCTAACACCCAACTCTTGTGTCTGCCTTCAGGTGATAAAGGTTTTCCAGGTCTGCCTGGTCGTCAGGGTCTGCCTGGACTTCCTGGTTTTGCTGAGCAGAGTAAAGGACAGCCAGGAGATCCTGGGTTTCCTGGGCGACCAGGAACTCCAGGTTTCCCTGGTCCAAAGGGAGAAGCTGGAATCAATGGATTCCCTGGCACCACTGGACCAAGGGTAAGAAACAGCACTAAAATCACAACAATTCAGTAAGTTCAGACAGAGAGATTAAAGTTCTGATTGCTTTTTTCAGGGTGACGATGGTGCACCTGGTTTTCCTGGCAACCCTGGAGAATCTGGTCGCCCTGGTGGCAAAGGTGAGTGTAAATTTCAAGCCACACACATACCAAAGATTTCCTTTTATCAAGTCTATGCATTAACCACATGTCTTGGAACCATCCATGCTTTGACTCACATGTTTTGTTCCTTAGGTCCACCCGGAGATACTTTTGCTTATCCTGGAAGTCCTGGAGCCAAAGGTCAGCCAGGAGATTCAGGGTTTCCAGGTAAGAGTTGGTTAAGCCAACCACTCGTGTTTATGCTACATTAAAAAAGGTTCAGGGGTATTGCTAACATTCATTGTGGATAGATGTAGGCTATTAAAATCAATATCTCTTGCTCTGGAAAAAAAGCATACATTGGGTTTTGCTCTTGTTAAGTAGCTAGTTTAAAGCTTATAAGTACATCCTGAAGAGAACTGTGAAGGAGATTCCTTTTTTTAAAGTTAGCAAACAGTATAGAATAGTGTCATCGGCATAAAGATGGACTTTACAGTTCTTTATTATGCATATGCAATTGTTTTCTATCTGGAATGACCTACAATAGATCATTTAAACTGCTTCTATCTCCCGAAAAAAATATGTCAAAACCAGCAACCCACCTTTTTTATGTTCAGATTCCCCCTTTTTGCTTTCATTTTAACTGCAATTGACACTTAATACATCTGAATACATTTCCTATTCTACCAGGCTAACAAAACCTAATTTCTGTTTGTTTTAAACAAACTTGGTGAAGTGATATTTGATGTTTTCATTTGTCTTCATTTGAAAACATTTTTGTAAACATTTTGTCAAAGGGGTGATCTTTGAACTTGTTTGATTGATCCAGTAGGTTCAACATATTACCAAAAGGATGCCTTACCTGATTGGTGGTTTTTTCTTAGGTGGTCGTGGCAATGATGGTCCCGCTGGTGACAATGGCTATCCAGGAGGTCCAGGTTACCCTGGACAAAAGGGAGCTCCTGGGGAAGGAGGAAGGCCTGGAATAATGGGTAAGAAAAACTGCAACTATATCAAACACCTGAATTTGATGCAAAAACCTTAAAGGACTGGTCTGATTGTAACATATTTGCCTCTGCAGGCTCTCCTGGATTCCCTGGGCCAAAGGGCCAATCTGGCTTCCCAGGAAGAAGAGGAGCAGATGGGATTCCTGGTCTGCCTGGAGGTCCTGGAGGTCCTGGAGCCAAAGGTGAGAAACATATTTTAATGCACATTAACTTTCAAATTTCAAATAAGATGAGTAACACAACCAGGGAAGAATATGAGCGGAGGCTGCAGACAAAACCACTCACTCTGTTGTGTTCTTGCAGGTCTGTCTGGATCCCCTGGTTTGGATGGACTGAATGGACTTGGTGGACCTAAAGGCCTCTCTGGAAACCCAGGTAAGGAACTCATTCGGCACTCTAGAGTCTGAAAGCAGAAACTACTTTTGTGGCTAAATAATGTCCCTCTAATACCCCTTTTCCACCAAGGCAGTTTCAGGGCCGGTGCTCAATTGTGAACCAGTTTTTTGTGTTTCGACTGAAAATGAACCGACTGCCGGCCCCAACTCTTTGCTGGTCTAGAACTGCGAACCGCTAACGTCAGGAGCGAGGGGCGGGGTTGCCGTGACCAAAAAGAGAAACCGAACGAGAGTGTCCGTTTTTCTACATTCAGCTACACATGGAACTAGGAAGGTTAAGGATATAAATGGTCGGCCGAGGAAACAAGCTGCCTCCTTGCAGTTTGGTGCTCGGTGACAGACCGGCGTGCCAACTCACCGGGGCTTTAAACTCACGAATAGAGTGACATCATCCAGCAATGGAAAAACAAACTGGTTCAGAGTTGGTTTGCAAGTTGAACCAGCTCTGAACCAGCACGAGCACCGGCCCCAAACTAGAACCAGGTTCGCGTTGGTGGTAAAGGGGTATAACTTATTTTTGAAACTGGTCCCTGTTTGAAATGTGCTGACTTCCTTAGAAGGTTCTTAGTCCCTTTGGAAAGTAATTGCAATGAAAACATGCCTTGATGTAACTTAGTACCTGCATGCAGAAGAGTGGGCAGTAAAAAGTTTAAATAGGCTAACAATAACCAAATAAAATCAAGGAGTGCATCTCCTTTTTTTACACAAACACTTTTATCAACTGAGCAGGAACTTTGCTAAAGTAAAGTAAATAAACAAAGTAGCACAAGAATGATGCTCTTGCTTAATGTATGAACTAAAAGAAACAGACGTGAACAGTCTTTCTAACAGCTGCAATTTGCAGATGTTGAACGTGAACTGATGTAGGATGTTTTTTTGTGTTTGTCTCCAGGTGTAAGCGCAGGAGGTCGCCCAGGTGCTCCTGGTATTCCAGGCCTGAAGGGAGAGAGGGGCATCTCCTTCCCAGGAGGTCCAGGCTTCCCAGGACCAAAAGGAGAGAGAGGAAATTCAGGTAAGATAATCTTCTGATGAATTAAAAAAATGCTGATTAGATATGAATAATGTTATCTTACAATAATGACTGTTGCTTTATTTTTGTGTCAGGTGGTCCTGGACTCCCAGGGTTCCCTGGTCGGCCTGGACCTCCTGGTCCAACTTTGGGGTCAGATGTTCCTGGACCTGTTGGAGACCCCGGCCTCCCTGGACTTGATGGAGAGTATGGTAAATACATTTCTTCTCTTCTCCTTCATCCTTTCATTTTCTTTCCTTTTTGTTTCTTTTCTGTCCTTATCCCTATTTTGATTCCTGTTTCCTTTCATGCCCTTTCCCAAGCCCAATTTCCTTTCCTCTTCCATTTCTTTCCTTTCCTCTCCCCCCTCTAAACTTCTCCAATCTCCTCCAGGTTTCCAAGGTCCTCCAGGTGCTCCGGGGCCACCTGGCCCAGGCACAGCCCAGGGAGACAGAGGTGATGCTGGTCTCCCTGGCTTCCCTGGCTCCCCTGGTAGGAAAGGAGATTCAGGCCTCCCTGGTGGCTCCGGACTCCCCGGCAGCCCCGGTTTTAAAGGTAAAGAGAAGCTGCATGAAGGAAGTAAAAATATTAGATGGACCAAAAAGGAACCTAAAAGTTAGAATAGTTAAATGATGTATTTTTGCTTTTCAGGAGGACGAGGTGAGACTGGCTTCAGTGGAGGTCCTGGTCTCAAGGGTTTCCCAGGTGACTCTGGTTTCTATGGAATCAAAGGAGCCAAGGGATTTAGAGGTAAGAGACCTGAGGGTTTCCACAGCTAGAAGTTGTAAGGTGATCGTGAAAGCTCAGGAAATTAAGTGACGTTATCAGTATGAGAATTTTGTGATCATTCCCAAACGTCACCCTTCACTTTTTCTCGATCCTTCTCTTCCTCCGTCCATTTCTCTTCAGGACGTCCTGGTCGCAAGGGTATCCCCGGAGTCACACTGTCAGTACCGCCAACAGACTTCCGGCGACCTTTTGGAGAAGTGGGCTTTCCTGGTGAAAATGGGTCCCCCGGTGGCCCTGGAGATCCTGGTCAGCCTGGATTGCCTGGACGTTCAGGTGAGCAGGGAAACATTAAAGCTTTGGAGAGCCAGGCTTATCCACTATATTTATCCTTTTAGGAAAATATACAGTATAATATGCATACAAAGATCTCAATACTAGTGTACTGAAGTAAATATGAAAAAAGACATGAAAATAAACTGCTGTGTAAAATGATGCAGGTCCAAAAGGCCGTCCAGGTTCTGTGGGCAAACTTGGCAGAACTGGATCCGGTGGTCTGCCAGGACCTCTCGGTGACCCCGGACCCCCCGGTTTCCCAGGACCCACTGGAGAACAAGGTCAAACAGAAAGACTTGCAAAAACCACATGAACACATAAAACTCAAAATTCTAATACCTGCACCAAAACCACGATACAGGCAACAAAACATAAACTCAATCTTTCCTGATTGTCTCCTTTCCTTCAGGTCTTCCTGGTACAGCCGGCCGTCCCGGCACTCCCGGCAGCGTCGGCCGCAGTTACAGCATCGGTTACACTCTGGTGAAGCACAGCCAGGACTCCCAGGTCCCCATGTGTCCTCAGGGCATGGCCAAGCTGTGGGACGGATACAGTCTGTTGTACGTGGAGGGTCAGGAGAAAGCACACAACCAGGACCTCGGTATGGAAACACAAATGCTCAGTTGATAGAACATTTTTACTGTGGTATGGGTTCATTTTTAACCTTGTTGTGACCAGAAGGAGCTGCTAAAGCAAAGATAAAACCTCTGGCTTCCATAAATATTTACAGACACCCAACTTAATCCACCAATGAGCAAGCACTTTGAAACAGTGACAAAGACAAACTGCCTTTTAACAGGCAGAAACCTCAAACAGAACAGGACTCTTAGGTGGATAGCCATATACCTCAACCGTTGAATGACAGAAATCTCACTGAAATGTCCATCCATCCATTATCTATAACACTTACCCTGTTCAGGGTCGTGGGGGAATTGAAGCCGATAACTGTGAGGCGACAGCACTTAACACTGCACCACCGTGCAGCCCCTTACTGACAGTTGTTAAATAATTGTGATGTTAATGAGCATTGAAACTCAAACAGGAAATGAAAAAAAAACAGATTATATGACCGCTCTCTCTCCATTCGTCTCTCCAGGTCAGCCTGGATCGTGCCTCCCCAGATTCAGCACCATCCCCTTCCTCTACTGCTCCCCCAACGAGGTCTGCTACTACGCCAGCCGCAACGACAAATCCTACTGGCTCTCCACAACTGCACCAATACCCATGATGCCTGTGGCCGAAGAGCAGATACGACCTTACATCAGCAGGTACTGTACGCTACTTTGGCCCAGCAAACGGTCTGGTGTTCAGTTACAATAAACTATTCTGGACTGCTTGTTTTACAAATAAATGTACCATTATTTGGTTTTAAAAATGCTCTTTCTCTGCAGGTGTTCTGTGTGTGAGGCTCCATCTCAGGCCGTGGCGGTCCACAGTCAGGACATGACCATCCCCACATGTCCCCCTGGCTGGAGAAGTCTCTGGATAGGATACTCCTTCCTCATGGTAACCTAAAATATATTAATAACCATTATCTCATAATAAGGCATGCAAATAAAATCTAAATGTGCTTTATGGAATAAGGCAGTGCATGCAAATTAAAATAATTAATCTGTGTTGGAGAGAGGAATTAACCAATCTGGCTTTCCAGTAGTGACAACAGGAGCTAGTTTGGAGTAAGTAATGTGAATAAGGAATGACATTTGTTGAAATCTTTTCTCTGCAGCACACAGCAGCTGGCGCTGAGGGCGGCGGTCAGTCCCTGGTGTCTCCCGGCTCCTGCTTGGAGGATTTCCGTGCCACACCTTTCATCGAGTGTAACGGGGCCAAGGGCACCTGCCACTACTTTGCCAACAAGTACAGCTTCTGGCTCATCACCGTGGATCCCAGCCAGGAGTTTGTCTACTCGCCAGGGCAGGAGACCCTGAAGGGAGGCCAGGAGCGCTCCAGAGTCAGCCGCTGCCAAGTCTGCAGCAAGCTCTTGTAGTAGGAGGAGGGAGACGTCAGGAGGTGCTATATCAACTCCTCAATGGATGAAAAAAGAGGTGGAAATCCATAAAAACAAGAACACGTGACTGACTGAATGAGCCCCTCTCCTGCTGTTTCAGACATCAGAGTTTTTATCCGCTTTAGGAATGAATGGCTTGTTTAAAAAAAAAAAGAGAGAGAAGAGTTTGAGGGAGGAAATGGAAAGAGAAGTGCTGCGGTGTGAACGCTCTTCTCCAGATTATCACTGACAATGGTGCTATTGTTTATGTTCTATATGTTTATTATGTGTCTGTTTTCTCGTTATGGTTTCGGGCGAGAATCATTCTCGGCTACCTCGGAGAGTGCCACCCCCTTTGGATAGCACTGCACCGCTTACACACCAGGGCTGAATATCTGCTACAGATAAGTCAGTTCAAGCCAATAAAGTCAAACATCACTATGTTTAAAAAGGTTGGTTCAACTCATAGACCGTGTGTAAGAAGTGGATGTCACCCATTGGTTTGTGGACTACCATTTTGTAGCCTGAATTTGGCATTTTGACCGTCACTATTTTGCCTTTTGGAGCCAAAAGTGACCATGTTTAAAAGAGAGCTTGAGAGGAGTGAGGGCTACATGCTTAGTCATCGGCTGACGCTAGCGCTAGCACTAGCACTAGCAATAGCAATAGCCCTTTAAAATAAGCAAAATTCACTAAATGGGTTTTAAAAAAAATAGCAAGTAAAGAAAGAAAAGCCTCATGTTTGGCATTTTGGTGTCAACATCTTGGTTTTTTTGGAGTGAGGTTTTAGCAAACCCTTAGTCATCAGCTAACATTTAAGCTAGCTTGGTTAGCAAGATGCATCTTCACTTCACAGTGATACTATTTGTGATGCTAAATTCGGCTAGCTTAAACAGGCTTCAAACTAAATGTGCCTACCAAAAAGTTGGAACAGTCGACTCCTCAGAGTGTTGTCAACCACAAGGAAGCCACTCCAGAAATTATACTATGATTTATCTTCCATGTTACTCCGAAAGGGACCAAAATTTCATTCTGAATTGAAAGAGCTTCAAATACTCAATACCATCCAGTGGAGTTGCCCCCTACTGGTCAGCAGAGAGAATACAGGTTTCAAGCACTTCCGAATTGGCTTTACTACTTAGACCGAGAGGCTACGTCCACTTCTTATACCCAGTCTGGGGTTTTATCTAAGGTCTTAATGGTTGAGTTTGACTTTGTTTAAAACGGATCTATCTGAAGTAGGATGTAACTTAACCTGGTTCTGGTTCAGACACACTTTTTTAGTGAAACAGTTGCCAAATAACTTTGCTTTGTTTGTATTTTTTGCCTACTACAACCACTTTAACTGCAGTGATGTTAAAAAAAAAAGTGTAGTTATTGCGCAAAAACATGCAAAATTACCAGTGCAGTCCTTTAACATTACATGTTTCATATGCCTGTGATCTCTGTATATTATGGTGCTACGATACCCTGACTTGAAAAGCAACATTTACAATAAGTTCTTTATAAACTGCATGCATTAAATAGGCTAATTAGCACTTCTCCTCTAAATTGCTAAAACGGAGCCTCTGCAACAGCTAACTGTAGTTATAAATGTCTTGACTGAGGCCATTCATTCATATATATTGCACTGATGCGAACTCATATGGGTTAGAACAATACAGAAGGCAAATAAAAGGGCAAACTTCCTCAACATCTCCACCTTCACAGGCTTTCATCTGTACGTTGTGACCAAAATAGTGTTTTTTTTATCACAGTAAATCATTCACTTTCATTAAATTTGCAACAGAAAACCAAACACACTCTCTGATAGATTGTTAATTATTGCTGTACATAGATAGTGCTTACTGTATTTCCCAGCAAAGTATGTTAGAGCAAAAGTCTATAATGCTGTTCGCTCTTTATTTTGTTTTATATTTTTTTATTTTCCAGTCTATGTGTCTTTTCTCTGTCGTTGGATAAGAAAGAGGAAGAATTTGTTAATTTTTAAATCTGAACTGATCATTTTTTTCATTGAGTTTGGTTTGCAATTTTAATTGTCTCCTCTTATTATCCTTGGGCAGTGAAAGCTAATGGGTGACTTGTAACCACTATGACCACTGTGTCAAGCACATAGCTCTGTTTCTCTGTTGGTAGCCCTGATTTTATGTCACATTTTATTTCTTGTGTTTTCCCTTCTTTCTTTGTCAGCCTTTGTTGTTTTGTAATCTAGATTGTAATTATTTTACTTAAGTCATGATACTATCCCCTGGTTTTATTTACTGCAATGGGAGGGAATGGGAAGATAATAATGTGTACATTAAATATTATGGGGGAAAAATGCCTTTCGGAAAATGTTTTATATGGAAAATATATTCTATTCACTGATGGTTTAACAGACGCAACAACAGGTTTTATTGTCTGTTTGTTTTTTACCCCATGTATTAAGCAGGAAAAGGTGCCTGGAGTGACAGAAAAGAAATACAGTTTTCCTCAAAGAGGATCCATAACAAAAAATAAAGTGGTCATAACATGTCTGTTACTGTTATGTGTATTTTTGTGCTCACACACTTTGAAATAAAGTCTCTAATCTAACTGAGTGCAAATCAGAGTTTTTACTCATAAACAATGGGCTATTTTGGTGATTTCGTGGTCGCTGCAGGTGTTCCTCATGCTTTTTTATATGCTGAGAATATTTTATGTGTTTTATGTATTTAACAGACTTAAATGGGCGGATATATGGACAATAAATAAATCAAACGCAATAAGCAAGTAAAGCTCTTATAACTACACTCGACAGTAGATGGCGACAAACGCCTTAATGTTGCCCCCATTAAACCGACGAAGAAGAAGCATCAAAACAACAACACTGCTAGCGACGTTAGCTCGAAGGAAAGCGACGTTTACTTTTTTTCTTCTGGTTGGGGACATATAAACAGGTGGGTAATATAACTGACAGCCAACAGAGAGTCTAAAGTGCGATTCAATTTCATGTGTACCTTGACTACAATTGTTTAAACATGAAATGAACATTTTCTGCTGCGTAAAACGCTAGCTTGCAAGCTAACAGTACTCCGCTAGCTTCTTAACTCAGACAGCATCATTATCAGACGCTTACGTTTTTATTCTCGTATGTTCTGTGTAGTCGATGTGTGTATAACTAAGCTAAGAGATAACATGCAGATAAATATGTAGTTGTGATTATATTTCGCTGCCTTCTGTATCACTGCAAGCTTGGTAATGCTACACTTAGCCGCTTCAGCTACAGGTAGCGACTAGCTAGAAGAAAGCGAAGAAATAAATAACATTTTAGTTCGCTGTTGCAGGGTTTAGGTTAATGTTTGCAGTGAATTATCCTAAACATGTTCAGGTTAATGAAATACCTGTATTTAGAATTTCAAAATAGTCCCACATAATGTAGCAGTATTTTTGTTGCATTGATTCACAAAATAATGTTAACAAAATGTACAGGTAAGTCTGAATTAATATCTGATAAATGTTGATTCTGTCATAGACACCAATAATCAAAAACAGACCAGAGATGGTTAAAAACAACAGACAAGAAGGAGCAGACGTGCAATATTAAATCAAGTTTAGGAATAGCAATTTACTCAACAGGACTCAGAAACTGAGGACTTGACTGGTGTCTTTATCTGTCATTCAAATCTGTAGGAAATACTGTCTGAGGGGTGTATTGGTTTGTTGTGACATTGTCATCAGTATGTCATAAAAATAGATAGATAAGATAACCCAAGAGGAATTGATTAAAATGTTGTTTTCCTTGAACATGCTTTATGGGCGAGGTTGACAATGTAACAAGGCAACACTTACACCAGATAAGATAATACCATATATGGGGAAAAGTGTGTTGACAGTCCTGTTTACAGAGTTCCAGCTCATATTTAAGTTGTCCAGTTTTACTGCTCTTGTAGTGACTCGGCACCAGACAGCTGAGTCACAGTTAGAGGCGAGCTGCTGAACATAATGGAGCATTTAGCAGCTAAAGAGCAAAACATTCCCCTCAGGGCTAGGGTCACTGAATGATAATGTTGCTCTGTAACTGCTACATGTGTTACTGAGCGACTGTTTGGTTTCAACATCTTGTGCTAGTGATGCATTGAACTGTCTGCTGTATGATTTATTTATTTTTACCTGTAATTACCACAAGAGGGCGTACCTTGATCATTGATCAGGTTTTATAGAAAGAGCCTTTTACTCCTCCATCCTTAACAAGATATTTTTAGACCTTTTTTGCATCCTCCTGATAATCATCTTATAAATTATATTGAAATATATTGTTTCTCTGTTTATTGCAGGTACGCTGGAATTTTCTGATACCCACTCGGACATGTCCTATGTCTTCATCAACGACTCGTCGCAGACCAACGTGCCTCTGCTGCAGGCCTGCATTGATGGAGACCTGCCATTCGCTAAGAGGCTCCTCGAGACCGGATGCGACCCAAACATCCGGGACAACCGGGGCCGCACCGGCCTGCACTTAGCCGCTGCGCGAGGGAACGTGGACATATGCCGCCTGCTGCACAAGTTCGGAGCCGATCTCTTGGCCACGGATTATCAAGGAAACACAGCGCTGCATCTGTGTGGTCATGTGGATACTATACAGTTCCTGGTTTCCAACGGGCTGAAGATCGATATCTGGTTAGAAAATGAAAGCTTTCAGTTAATCTTTTATGAGAAACCTTCCCTAATGTTCAACATCAATTCTAACAGTAACATTTTCTTAATGTATGACTCTAACTATTCTCTATTTCATTAAAGCTACCACCTTCTTTAAACTGCCTTTATGTGTGGGTGTGTGATAATGTGTGTGATGACACTTGGTCAGTGTGGCTGGGATAATTACTGTGATTCTCCAGTCTGAAGATCTCTGTGCCTGTCGGTTGTCCTGTGTCACAGTAACCACAATGGATCGACCCCGCTGGTGCTGGCGAAGAGACGCGGCGTCAACAAGGACGCCATACGTCTGCTGGAAGGACTGGAGGAGCAGGAGGTGAAAGGCTTCAACAGAGGACCCCACTCCAAACTGGAGACCATGCAGATGGCCGACAGTGAGAGGTGAGAGTGCCGGAGGAATGGACTAATCCAGGCCTGTTAGTCAGATTGGTGTTAGCTTGAAAGGGATCATGAATTGTCAAGTACCTGCCCTTTGTGTTCATTATGAACCCGTATGAGGCCAAACCTCTTGGGAGAAGCAATGAAAGTATCATTAACTGTTTGTTGTTTCCTCCGTCTGTCTCAGTGCGATGGAGAGCCACTCTTTACTCAACCCTAACCTGCAGAGCAGCGAGGGCGTCCTGTCCAGCTTCAGGACCACCTGGCAGGAGTTTGTGGAGGATCTTGGCTTCTGGCGAGTCCTCCTCCTCCTGGTGGTAATCGCCCTCTTGTCCCTGGGCATCGCCTACTACGTCAGCGGGGTCCTGCCTTTCTCCACCAGCCAGCTTGAGCTAGTGCATTGAGGGAGCGTGCTGAAGAAGAAGCATGGGGTTAAAATTAACAAGACTTCTGCTATTAGCCATTTATACAGAAATCCACATTTTTGCCCAGTTCTTGTCCTGTTCTTGGTCGCCTAGACAGGAAAACATCATATTGTATTGTTGGTGGAAATGTTGTTTCTAAAGAGAAGTGATAAAAAAGGAACAAAATTACTTAATTTGAAAGCACTCACTAATGCTCTGTAACATATCCCTAAACGAATAACAGTTAAAGCTTCTCTATATCTGACAGCGAGTAAACATGACGCTCATGTTTGGTTTAATGCAGTTATCAGTGACTTTTCCTTTATTTTCTGTTACATGCTGTGTCTTGCCAATGTTTTGTATCTTTAATTTTCTTATATGTCCAATCTTTCAATTGTGTTATTTATCAAATATGTTCTGTATTAATTTTCCTGCATACTGTTTTATTTTGTTTAAATCCTGCATTTATTATGTAATGATTCTTATTCCGACTGTTAAGGTTGTATCGTCTGATTGGAAAAGCACCTTGACTGTCTGCCTTGTATGAGAGGAAGCATCACAGCAGCTCATTAAGACATTCCCGACGGAAGCATGCAGCTTTTTTCCATTAAAATCTACCCTGTAAGCATCACTATAGACACAATGCTCATGAAGTGTAGGATTATGGCAGCAGATTATACGCGTTTTATGTATGTTCATTTTATCTTAATGTCCCTGTAAACCATGTAGTTTTTATTTGATTTTACCTTTATTGATTTCCACTGTACCATAACAAATCTGAAGTAAACGCTAATTTAACGTGGAATAAATGAATAATCTTGTGTGTACGTATGATTCTAATCAACAAGATCGGTGCATTAATACACAAGCTATTACCAAGGTCAAGCTGAATTCATTATTTTAGAATGGCGGCCATGTTCCTCTGACATCACGCTCAAGGTTGGGAGGCTAAAATGCTGTTATCAAAAACCTTAAAACCACAGCTAATGACAGAGCCCACCTGATGGCCCCAGGTGCCCTCTGGGATAAACATTGATATGGGTAAGTGCCCTCTACAGTAGCTCAATGAGCCTATATGATCGTTATATTAATAATATATATAAGACAGAACAATATTAACAAAAGAGGAACAGAATGTGCCAATAAAAAATGAGTAGTAGTATAAGTAGTACGAGGTTTAACTTCCTGTTTTCAACCACAGCATTCCCTTGCATCAGCTTTTAATGATGCAGCTTTTTGTAGGCTGCAAACATCATGTGTTTTGGTCTGTTGCATTTACTAACAATTTGTAGCTAATTTCTAATTGTTTTTTCCCATTTTTATTCCTCAATTTTATAAAGAATCCTTTGGAGAATCTAAATGGAGCTATCCACTGTGCTGAACTCTGCACACAAATTCAAATTTAAACATTACTACATCTTTTATCCAAAAACCATCAATCAAAACTTTATAAAGATTACATGTGTTAGCTTTAATGGCTGGGAGATTGAGTTATAGGTGAAAGGTTTAATTTCCCAGGTGTATTGAACGCATCAAGGTAAAATCGAAAGTAAACTGATGATTGGTGGGAATTTGGCTCTTTTTAGTGAGTCGGATTATTTGGCACGGCTCAGTAACAAGAGTCGGCTCTTTTCCGAAGTGTCACTTCGGCTTTAAAGGGGACATATTTTAGTTATGCAATCAATTTTCTATTATTCTTATGTCTTTTTGAATCACACTGGTAAAGTTTGGTTCGTTTTAAAAATTGTACTCATATTTTAATTTTATTATTTTTCGGAGCCTCTCCTTCCTCCTCAAACGAACAACCCGTTTTGCCATTCAAAGGTTGGACCTTAGCCACGATTGTGTTATTGTAGTATCCACAGTATTTGGAGTGACCGCATAGTCCCTATCACACGCGGGATTGCACTGTACTGTCACTCCAAAGTTGTAGAAAACATGGCTGCTCTAGGATCGGTTATTCGGCCTTATATGTATGAGCCAGAATCGGCAGGAGGTATCGGAATGCTAAGTTGAAATCTTGACAATGACTTGACTACAAGCTAGTGCAAGAAGGCAGCCTGAGGTGAATGGCGGTGAATGACAATAGGTGGATTTCAGCGAAAGCAAGGTTCTACGTGGAAACCTACAGCTGGTCTGAACGGCCCATTTCAGAGGCGACCTTAGTTTTTAAACATGTAATTCTGGAAAAACACAGAACTATGTAGTTTTCACTGTGAACAATAAACGCCCAAAAATGTGAAATATCAGTAAATGTAGAAAAACTGCAAATAAATGTAAAAAAATAAATGTGTGTATTGATTGATTGCTTTGTGATTTTCTGCAACAGTCATAAAACAGCAACAAAACAAAAGGAATGCTCTGCTCGTTCACGTAAAGGAGCCGGTTCAGAGAGCCGAATCGTCCGTCACCCACTCAGCGCTATGGCAGAAAGTCCCGTGAGCTCCTCCATTACGGGAAGCCTGCAACCGGTTCCCTAACTTTCAGACACTCAATTTTGTTTTCAGCCGGTAATCGATCATTTTTTAAGTATTTCCTCCTCGTAAAAGGAATATGTTCGCCATGCACAGAGCTCTTTTCCTTTTTTGCGCTTTGCTGCTGTGCTGCGACGGTAAGTAGTTTGGTGGAAGATGCCGTGTTTGGTTTGGTTTAAAACGAATAGTACAAGAACATTTCAGTAAACAGATATTGTATTTACTGTGTCTTCATTTCGCACTGCAATTATAAAACTCTAAACTAGTAATGATGCAAAGCTTAAAAAAATACGTCATAGACACTGTCTATGATGCAATACCTTCCCTGATCAAATATGTGTCTACTAAATGCTCTAAATTTAACTTCCTTACTAATAGTTTTGTTCTGGTATTGCTTTAACAACAAGAAGAGGCTGCAGGTACACGAATGCTAATATTAAGTCTGTACAATGTTTACATAGTGCTCCGTTAATGATATGTCCCAAGCCTCTTTAACGTATTCCTCATGGTGATTAAGTTTTCACTTGTATGTCAATTTTGACAAGTGGATTCATTTTAATGAAAGACTTAGGTAGCCTATGTGTCTACTTTAATAATAAAATACCAAATATTGTTAGCAAATAAGTTGAAGTTTTATCTCTGCCTTTTGCTTCAGGTACTATTCAGTTATTTCAATCTGGACCAGTGTGTTCGACTGACACATTTGGAGCTCATATTGTAGCCTACATTGTTTGTGTTGGGACTAGTTCAGCCAACACCCATATTAACTATTTGCAATGGCCTAAATGCCAAAGACGAGTTGAAACCCTGCTCTTTGTCGTGCCATGAAATATGATACTACTCCAACACCCACACAGGTCTGAGCTGTGGTGTGTTGGGAATTCATTGCAAAGAGCCAGATCAAACTTGTATCAACTGCTTTTCGGCACTTAGAGGGGTAACGTAACACTTGGTCTGGTAGATAGCTGCAAACTTTGCCTGTTTCAATCAATCAAGCTAAAGATTTTTATTTGAATAGCGTCAAATTACAGCTAAAGTCATCACATTACAGAGGCCCACATAACTTAGCCATGAGCAATCACTTGGCGACATTTGCATGTACACTTCCCTTTTAACAGGCGGAAACCTCAAGCATAACCAGACTGGTTGTAAGACAGCAATCTGCAACATCTACCAACAATAAGTTAATTAATCTCTTAATGTCTTTTCCAACTTCTTTGCCACATCGCCAAGCCATTAATTTTCCTCCTGAAACAGTAAACCTTTAAAAAGGACTGAAACAGCTGGCAGTTTAAGTTTTTTGAAGAGATGTTCTGATACATTTTTTCCCCTCCCCACTACCTGATGTAGTAAGATGATCTAAGCTGTTTACTACTCTGCTAGTAAGGTTGGGATATGATTGATTTCACTGTTGTAAAGCCTTACTAAGGGTTAACCCATATTTAAGGTAAAACTGCTCCATTCCCAGTTGTAACTATTGGAGAGGAGGAGACCTGCCAAGAACTGGTTCCCATTTAAAACCTTGTGAACCATGAACACTGAAGGTATCATAACCTAAAATACAATGGGGAACCTAGAAACAAGCTAAGCTAACGTTAGCAACAGTCCCTGTAGTTTCTTCAACTCAAGTTTTATAGCAAACTTCGTATGTTTTTAATGGTGTTTGGACAACAATCGAGCTCTATGGCACAGAGGAATAAATAAAGGCTTTTCATACACTCACAATACCCGTGGTTTGCATCAATTCATGTGTAGTGTTGTCTTTTTCATTGGATTAAGTTATGATAAGAAAAATTAAAATTTCTCCTTTTTTTTTATTCCTATGAAGCCTTGGAGAGCAGTGCACCGAGGAGGGTCCTGGCCCTTGCTGGTGAAGCGGTCATTCTGCCCTGCCACACCAGTCACAGCGATAACTTCCCAACAGTGGAGTGGTCCAAGGCAGGTCTGGTTCCAAACGTTGTCGTCCTTTACCGCGACGGCTGCGAGACACACGATATGAAGAATCCTGCCTTCTGGTACAGGACCAGCCTCATCATGAACGAACTGAAGAACGGAAACATCTCGCTGAGGATTTCCAATGTGAAGCTCTCTGATGCAGGGAAATACACCTGCAAGACGATCCACAAGGGAGATCATAAGGACGTTGTACTGGAGCTCGTTGTCGGTTTGTCCAATCATCCATTTATTTATAGTAAAAAGCTATGCAGTTGCATTCCAGCCCCCCAAAGGCTTTTGGTTTTTTAGGTCCACACACCTTATTGTTTTGTCCGCTATTTGTGAATTAGCCTCCAAATTTCCCTGTCACTACGGTGGTCAGGTGTGGTAGGCATGTTTCAATAGTTAAGGATTGTCTTCCTTAGATTGAACAAGTTTTTGTTAAATATTAAGCCACTGAAGACAGTCGGCGTAGATTAGCTGTGGGAAACAGCTTTGCCTGGTTTTATGCAAATGTAGAGAAATTTGCCAATCAGTGGCTCTTAAACTCTGTAATCCTGGGCCCAATATTTTCCTATTTCCGGTCTAAATGACCATTAGGCACAAACAATTTTGCAATTTCTCCAGTAGATTGCTTCAGCCAGCAGCCACAAGTTGAGCGTAATTGTCTTTATCCTATTACTCGGATGCAATCTGATCCAAGCTCGTCCACTATAAGTGTTTTTTTGCCCACTGAATGGCTCAGATTGTTATATTTAGTGACGATAGATGTTCTGAAAGTAGTAAGATGCTTTTTTTAAACAGCGAACAGCCTTTACAGCTGTCTTCTAAAGGCCACCAGACTCCATTGACAAAATTGGTCATTTTACCTCACAGAACACGGGAGTCACTGGTTTACAACTGCCCCAAATTGGTTTGTTTTTGTGTGTTACACAAATATTGTGTTGGATCCAAATTAATTATTTCAAACGATCAGACAAACTGTCCGAGGCAATATTACACCAACAACTTCCATGTTTTGCGAATAGAAAGTTCAAAGGACATACCTGATGTAATTCTTGTTTTTTAGTCGCCGTCTCTGAGCCCAAACTCTCAGCTGTTCCGACTGAGGGTGGTGGAATGACTCTGCTGTGTGAAGCTAACTGCTGGTACCTGGAGCCTGAGATGACATTTCTTGATCGTGGAAACACCATCAATGCTGAGGACCCAAAGTCTGAGCTGGACTCCAGGGGATGTTTCAACATCACAAGGAGAGCGACTGTGCAGACTGCTACCAACAGGTTCGTTTCCAGTTTTTACGCAAAGATTTTACATGAGATGTCGTTTTGCATTATTTAGCTCACCAAATGATGTTATTGTTTCAGTCCCTTCTGTTAGTTAGTCAGCTTACCTTCTGGAAATCTGGTAACTTAGTTCGGGGGTAAATGCTGACATTGGTAAGCTAACATGCTCCAAATGTAGCATAAAATTGGCACAAAAAAAGGATTAATATGAATGTTCATTTATATTTTTTACAAATATATGGAGTCCGGCACATCAACATTTTGAGTCGCTAATTTTCTACTGTGGAGTTAGAAGATGCAGTGAGCACCTGCCAAACTTAATCCTAAGGTAAAGGGTGATAAAAATGTTGAGTTATTTGCATCAAAACGGTTTGAGGGAGAGCCACCTTGTATCAATGCTGGTTTCTGAGGTGAGCAGGTACAATATCTACCGTACCTGGGGTGTGTTCCAGTTTATAGAGTTCCAAAAGGATTTTTCTTCAAGCAGAAAACTCGACATTAAAAATACTGAAACTTGTCTTTTCATCACAGGATCACCTGCAGAGTTCATGAGCCTAACAGGAACCAGACAAGAGTCGCAGAGATTTACATACCAGGTACACTGTAGCCTTAAGAGTCCACCTGTGTCAACTGGATTCACATTTATGCTCCAGCCCTACTTGCTACGTTGCCTTTCACATACAGTTTGTTAATAATCAAAGCTTTATTCTGTATGCAGATAAAATCTGGCTTTTCTTTCATGTCATAATTGGATGGTTGCTTTTCCCAAAGTGTTTCCAAAAGTGTCGTCAGATAAGACAGAAAAAGAAATGCTCATAAAATTTTAAGAGTGTCTTCACCCTTTTAATTTGAAATATTCCCTAATTGTTGAAGTTTAGTCTCTGTAATATTCTGTTATGTAATGATTTCTGCATGGTCTTTATTTTAATTTCAGAAGGCTGCATGAGTTCCTGCACTGCCATCACCATCATCGCTGTTGTACTAGCTGTTTTACTGTGTGGATTAGGCCTGTGTGCAGCCTACATTTACAAGACATACTTCTGTTCTGGTAAGTCGACACTCATTTCTGTTAAGAGGAAAGCGTGATTCTTGTTTGCAGCTGCTACATCCCTCTAGCCTCTTCAGCCAAATACCTCCATGACAAAGATATGTGTAGTATGTAAAAGGAATAATTTGCAAAGAGGGGTCCATTATCAGCAATTTAAGGATGACGTGCAGTATATAGATTCCTGATAATGGACACCTTGAAGTGCATTATCCCTCTTATACCATGGTCGCCAGCTAAAGACAAAAATAAGATGTATGTATGTTTTCATGCGTTTTGCAACCTATATTACATTTTTAACGAGCTGTAAATCTGTTTCCCTCATAACACATAAGGATGTGTCTAATACCTGAAAAACGTATTACCATGCCACAAGGTGTAATTTGATGGAAACTTTGTTCACTACTCTGGTAAATAGAAGGGGTCTTAGATACATCTAGACAATAAGAGGTATTTTAAGCTCATGGAAGTTTGGCTTAGCTTGAGCAAGAAAGCTAAAATGTCTAAACATTTCTTACAGTTGACATACATTGTAAATATACTTTGACAACAAGACTACTAGCTAGCTAAAGAGCTAGCTAACCACCCAAACAAACACATTTACTGTTACCTAGCAAATGGTATGTAATTTGATCGCTAACGTGATCAACAGTATCAGTACATTCAGGGGTCAGTGTACTTCCTGATGTGTAGCCATTAATTTAGAACTTCACAGGTGTCCAATTATGAGGAATAAACTGACACCCTGCAGCCAATCAGAATCAAGTATTCACCCAAACCATGGTATAATTGTGATAACTGCATAGTTTGAAAGAACAAGATGATACAATTGTTGTATGGTTTTCCCAGGAAACATCCTTTTGATGTTCTAATTCTGCTTTCTTTGACGGTGTTTAGAAACAAAACAAAAACTTTAGTAATTAGAGAACCACTAACAGAACATGTGTCTTTTTGTGTTCACACAGCAGAGGAGCAAAAATGGTTAATTTCCCAGCAATTATCACATCAAACTACACCAGACAGGACTGAAGTCTGTTACCCCTGCACAGGAAACCAGGCCGAGGACACCGCTGAGCATCTGAGACACATTGAGGACCTGAGGTCAACACTTCTTGCTAAAGACGAGATCATTCAAAAACCAACCGCACAACTGAATGAAGCCAACTCAAGGCAGATTCCCTGTTCCAGTCCAGAATCTGCAGTCCCAGCACAAAGCTATGATAAAAAACCTGGTGTCTTAAAAGACAATCTAGCGTTCGGGCGTACGACCCAAAGAAGAAGTCACAACCAAAGCTGTCCTGCTCTTTTGATGGATAGCAGTGCTGATTCTCCTACTTCTTCTTCAGCCTCCCCTTCAGAGAAATTGTCCATCGTCCGTACAAAGAGCCTGTCTGTGCACTCTCGAAACCAAGTCAAGCCCAAACGTAGAAACACCACCTCAGTAGTGTCTAGTAACCACTGCAATTATCTGATTGATTTACCTGAAGATAAAGAGCTGTTATTAGATCAGCCTGATCAGGTGAACTGATACAAATTTGGCATGGTGCAGGTTAAACGGATCTTGTTGAACCTTTTAACACTTTGGGTTTCGATCAAATAGCTTTGATATCAGCTTTGTTTCTTACCGCTTAGTGTCTTTTTCAGCAACACTCTTGTTCAATAATTTTCTCAGACAAATATATGTGAAACCTTGATGTAAAGTTTTATCTTTTGTCGACACCTACGTTACGTTAGTTTTCTTGCTATCAAGGCTAACAGCAGGCCAAGCCAAGCGAACCAAATGTTGGCTTATACTAATGCTAACATTTTGGAATGTTTGAACTTTGTCTTGTTAGCCTGAAAACAGTTAAAATAACTAATTAGCATTACCGGTTAATGTTCTGTATCTTTAAATGGATCAAATTTCAGTCGGTGCTTTCCATTTTTGTAAGAGCAGTTCACTCAAGATAGGATTCAGGTCGTAGCAGCCTGTAAATGTTTGCTAAATGTAAAACACTTGACAGTTGCTAGACAGAGATTGTAAGGGAGCGGACGTGTCCACAAAGCCAAACTGAGCAGCGGAAAATACTTAACTCGGTTAGCCTTTAAATGGTTTCAGTCTCAAAAAAGTCTTAAATAACCAAAGTCACAATTTATTGACATATTGTTGTAAGCAGAAGAAGTGCTCATGACATGGCAGTGAATTGAGACGCTGACTAAGCTTAAGCAAGAGTCGATTTATGTGGTAATGAAGGCTACATTAGGGAATCACAGGAAGTTGTTGGGCCATCGTGGGCTGCCAAACAGTTTCAACTTGCCACAGCTTTGATTGTACGAATGTCTGAACTCTACTGGAGGGATGGACACCATTCTTCAAAGCATTGTTTACAAAACTTTATACAGTCCTTCACCACAGCCGTCAAGACATTTAACCTCCTCATTTTGTCGACGATTACATTAATTTGCCCTCCTAAAATGCGTTGGAGAACCACTGACTTTTAACATGATACGGATATATTCAGTGTTTAAACTAGTTTTAATGACCTCTTTTGTTTTTTGAGAGGAGACCTTTGTGTTAATTTGCCAATTGGTAAAATCCCCTTGAACCCTTTTTACACCATAAACAAGCTAAGCACCTACAAATAAGCTAGCTCAGCTCCCAAAACTTCCGAGAAATAAAAGGTTGTCACTGCACAATGGACAATCAAAGTTGCTGTCCATCAACGACAGCAAATATAACATTCCCTTAATGCCAACACGCACTCAAACACACGCATACACATTAAGAATTGCATTAAAGTGGGAGTTCTACACGTTTTATATCACCGTTTTTAGAAATGTTTGTGCATTATCGAGGTGCTATTGCACATTAAATATTATGGCCCCTTTTCTATGTCAATACTCTTCAGTTCTTTGCCCTGTCCTGTTGTTTTATTGCCTTCTGAATGGCAGCGGTGTTTTGATTTTTCTCTTCCGACGAAGAAGATTGTAGCAGAAAATCACTGAAATAAAATTTCAGTGATTTTACCCGTTTTGATCGATAACTCGGTTTGTTTTGGAGAGCAGGAGATCTCTGAATGTAATATGGGCCAAGTAAAACCTTGCCCCATGAGGCAAAAACACCAAAAGTGAAGACTAAACGCCAGCCAGTTCTGAATTCTACCCAAATGTATTCCTCCTCCTAGCATTCTGATGATGCTGGTGGAGAGTGCTGTGTAACATGGCTGGTCCAAAATCTCCCATGGGTGTTCCACAGGGTAGAAATCTGGTGCCATTCATGTTCTGTCAGAGACCCCTTGTGCCTCATGAATTGATGCCTTTTCATCTTGAGGAGGATGATCTTCAGTGATCCTTCTCTCTAAGGGGACTAGTGGACCCAAGCCGTGCCAGAAGACTGCCCCCACAGTCTAACAGAGCCATGAGATCCGCTCACTTTAAGGGTCAAACATTCAGGGCGTTTCCTTTTTTGTAGATACTTTACTAAAATCTGCACTTCTCAGAGCTGTCAATTGAACTAAAAAGGTTGGTTCTCATGAGCCTTCGAAACTTTTGAATGTTCAGGAGTTGGCAGCAAAGATTGAAACTTTAAAACTGTTTGGCTACGTCTTACTGTTTTTATATATAATGGGTCAACCCACCTTACAATAGGAGATAAACATGGTTATATAAGTGAGCCTTTGTTTAATCCCTTTTTAAAACAAGTACGAAGTATGACTGAGCTCAAAAATATTTTAACATGTTTGGGGTTTACGCTGCTGGTGCTTACAATTTAGATTTTAAATCTTTAAAAGTTTAAAAAAACTCTATGCACTTTACTGTTTCTGGTCTGTAGACCTTAAAAGTTGATGTTGCTCTTCCTTTATGTATGTATAATAACTATATTTATAGTGAAAAAGACATGGTCAAGATTTTTTTCTGAAGTGTTTTTATACTTCTCAGGAAAAAGTCATTGCACTTTTCTACTTTAACAAAAAAAAAATGTTGTACTTTATTTTACTTTTTAAGATATTTTGTATACTTGCATTTCATTAACATTAATATGTTTCGGTACCTTTGGTAGTATTATATATTAGGTAATAGATTACATTTCTGTATCTTTCTAAAGCTTTACTTTTAAATAAACTACAAAATGATGAGCCTTGTTTTGTTTGATGTCATGTCATCTTGCTTTTCATATTGTTCTAAAGCTTTGAAAACAAAAAAACAGTACCCCTGGTGGATAAATGATGACATTGTATTTTTTTGATTTGTGCTTGGGTGCTTTTTTTAATCAACCGACATACTGTATACTTTTTATTATGAAGTAAATACTACATTAAAACTACAAAAGCATCTGATGTGCATGTATCCTACATTTAAAAAAACAAAACAAGACAACGGCCGCTTGTGTTTGAGTTTTTGTTCAATATTCTGCTTAATTTTGGGTTGTACAGGCAGTGTATAAATGATGTGGATGTTGCCACTGGAAATTCACCTGTTGGTTTGGCATTTTGGCAGCAGACATCTTGGTTTGAATATAAGTTTGCTATCTTATCTTATCTTATAAAATGTAAGATGTAGTCTAATATATTTAATTCCTACATACGTTCCAGAATGTGTCTGCAGAAATTTCTG
Organism: Semicossyphus pulcher; assembly: GCF_022749685.1. Classification (NCBI taxonomy): domain Eukaryota; kingdom Metazoa; phylum Chordata; class Actinopteri; order Labriformes; family Labridae; genus Semicossyphus; species Semicossyphus pulcher. Next base: position 14,341,012 of record NW_027211695.1, on the reverse strand, counting down.
TTTATTTTCATGTAACAATAACAATTACAGTTTTATTTATACTTAAACGTTTAACTTGCCAGTCGCCAGTGTTTGGAGAAAGTTTTCGGTGAGAAAAACAAAAGACAAGATTGACGAAGATTGATAACAACTTTTTTTTCTGGTAAGTACATAGGCCAAGTTTTTATTTCTCGTGTAATTATCTTTAAAGGTGTCTATAAAGTTTCATTCTACGGGATTATTATGCTTTGGTGATATTGTATTAATATTAACATTAAGCCAACTCAGCCCTTGCTCGCTGAACTCGATTTATTTATTTATTCTCTATTATTATTTTAGTATTTTTTTGTATTATCTGGAAGACACCTCATGCTCTAAGGTATGTATAGCAAATGCTAGCGTTACAGCATCCAGCTAGCTGGCTAACAGTGTTGGTATCACCGAAACTAGCGTCAGAGTTACGTTAGCATCAGAGTCAATATACTCCTTTTTTCATCCCTCCATCATTACAATTTTTTCATGTTGTTTTTACCATTTTTAACATTCAGCCAATATAAAAGCGGTTAACATACACAGAATATCATAAAGTCATAAATCATTGTACTGCAGACCTCTCAAGTTTCATCAAAAGCTCAGAGTGAGATTTCATCTGTTCAGGCCCTAGTGACTCAAAATTTTGTAGTTTCGCCCCAGAGGCCCCTCGGCCTAATATCCTATATATTTTATATTTCAACAATATTTGTTATTTTGTGTTACTTTTATTTTTGTGCTGTAATTTTTGAAGAAATCATTGCATTTTAATGTCCTTTGGGAATAATGTTCTGTCATATCTATGTACTGACTCTCGAGGCCCGTGGGGACAAATATCCTTAAAATACCTTGAGTGGATGAGAGCAGGAGTTGAGTCCAGTATATTCAGTTACATCGTCATCTGTCAAATGCTGTTTGCGGCAGTGTTGTAGTTGAGTAACCAAACCTCGAGTCCGAGTAGAGTCCCCGGTGTCCAAGTCCAAGTCGAGCCCGAGTCGCCAAAGAATACGAATCGAGTCCACGTCGAGTCCTCGTCCTCAAGGTTTAATTATGTTAAACGCTACTAAGCTATAGCTTTAACTCTCTATCATCTGTGGGTCCTCCTGTTTATACTATACTTGGGTCTTAGAGGGTGTGATATTGTTAAAACACAGAGCCAAATGATTGATAAATTATTATAAATGATGTTGAGCAGTGCAGCTTTCCATGTGATTTCTTTATTGTGTTGTATTGATGTATGAATGTGTACTTACTTTAAAAGATTAAAGAAGCTGTTTACAGCAATTGTAGACGTTTCGTGTCCAGTAATGTCAGCGCAGCAAATATCGTGCAAAGCAGCAAAACTAAAAACTGATTTAAACTGTTATAAATTGACAGGACAGAGGAAACTCTGATGGAACTCAGGATTTAAGTTTCACTCCAAACTATTTCACTGTAACCTCGGCTGACTGTGGGACCTTTTGTGTTTGTAGAAAACACTTTGAATTCAATTATAATTCGATTTGGACTGATCTTGTCCACGTGTCTAGAGATTTAAATCATCAGTGAAGTTACAGCGCTGTGCGTCATGCGTAAATGCGCACCACACCGGGGGAGACACACTCATCGCGGTGCAATCACTGCAGGTGTCTAATAAACTCTAAAGTACCTTCAACCCACTCGCTATTAACCACAATTTTAATTTTTAAGACCCCATTAGCCCAATCCACAATGACAAAACTAGGTGTAAAATGTGCCTATAAGTGTCCTACCTGTAGTATTTTGCGCTTTTCAGTATTTTGGGCCCTATGAGTATTCATGATTACTTTACATTGTGTTTTTTAGACTCACAATCCACAGAGCGATTGTTCTGCCAACAGTCTATCTTGTGCTAGTGAAGCGTAACCCGTGGACGGTCATTAAGGGGGTGATCTAATTGTTTATTTATAATCAAGGCTGCCAATTAAGCAAGTTACATTTTTCAGAAGGGATTTTACTCTAACAATTTCTTTGATATGACTGTGGCACTAAGAAATGATGCATTGTGTCTCAAAGCTCTGCAACAATGCCGCTCACTCTGCGATGCTGTGAGGAGGAAAACGGGATCGACCGCAGAGTCAGTAGCTTCATGCTGCCCATCGGGACCAATGTGAATATGAACGGAACTGCCCTTTATGAGGTGGTTGCAGCTGTTTTCATTGCCCAAATCAGCAACGTCAATCCTAACCTGAGCCAGATAATCGTCCTGGGGTAAGAGGCGGTCACATTTCATTGAGATATTTGTAGTAAAAAGGGAAGAAAATGATCAGTCTCACTCAGAGTCTACACTACTGTTGTTAATTTGCTCTGCAGAATGACAGCAGCAGTCTCCAGCGTCGCAGCAGCAGGGATCCCAGCAACAGGAGCCATGTCCACCCTCTTTGTTCTTACTGCAGTTGGTTTACCCATGAAGGAAGCTTCCTTCTTGGTGGTTGTCGAATGGCTGCTGCAAGTTTAACCCATATTTCTAAGTGTCAAGTCAAGTCAAGTGTATTTATATAGCACATTTAAAAACAACCAGAGATTGACCAAAGTGCTGTACAAGTTAAAATAAACCCTAACCCTAACCCTAGTGTCGGTTTAATGCTTTTATACAAACTTTCTAGTGAATAGTTTTACAGGGATCAATTCAGCAGTGTATCTGCTTCTGATAGTCAGGTGTGAGGAGACAAAGAAGACACCTCTGTGTCACTGAACTTAACTGTCAGCTGTGTTTGTGATGTTAGTTCCTTGAGGAGATATTTGAGTGTCTTGGTTCCTTTTGTTCACATGCCGCAAATCAGTGCAGAAACATCTCTGGTCAGCTACCAACCTGAAACCCGATGGTTAGCTATCTATTTAGCCGGCCTTTGATTTAGAGGGTGGTGAAGGCTATGATGCCAAACTCACACCTTAAAATCTGCATTGCACAAAAAAATGGGTGATATTATAGCAGCTACATTCACTTCCCATAAGAGTCTAAGCAAAGGACACACAGCGTTAAGTAGCTGTATTTCCTGTTATTGTTGTTGACTGTGATTTATGTCTTTCAGAGACCGCTGCAACACTGCTGTTAATGTTTTGGGAGATTGCATTGGTGTGGCACTTGTAGACCAACTGTCCTAAAAAGAACTGAAAGAAGAGGATTAAGACGATCAGGACAGAACAAGGTGTGTTTGCTATTTCATTCGCACATTTGTAGAGAATGTTGTTTTCCAGAAAGTTAGAAAAAACTAAGTTTCAAGTTTACCAACCTCACTGGACATCATACATCCATTTTTATACAGCAGCTGGAGCTTGCCCCATTCATACTCTGGAGTTCTAACAGTGTGGAATCACAACATTCACAGCTTTGTTACGTTTTGTCTTGCTAGGGAGTCAGGCAGAGCGGTGGGAGGGCATGTCCAGGAAATGGAGGTCCGTTCCAGCAGATATCTGTGGTACATCCGTTTTTTGTGTGTTAAAGTCATTATCTTTCTTTTTTCAATCTAGAAAGTACAACGTGTCGCTAAGTCCTTCAGACCACTACATCTCCACGTATAGTGAAAAGTTCCCATACATCTGTTCGCCTGACTACAAGCATGGGATGCGTCGCTGCAGGGATTTGCCACCTTCCAGAGTGGATGGGGAGACCTGCTCATTGGCTGCTCCCAACCATTCTTCAGCTGCAGACCTGTCAGAGCCCACAATGGTTGGAAACAGCACCAGCAGCTGTGTCAACTGGAACATGTATTACAACATCTGTCGCGCCAGGGACGAAAACCCCCGCATGGGAGTCGTCAATTTTGACAACATTGGCTTCTCCTTGATAGCCATGTTCCAGGCAAGAAGGGCTTATATAAGTAAAAAACATAATACAACTCGATTATGGACGAATGAACGAAAACACCCTCTGAAACCTTGTTATGGCCACGTGCCGTTAAACTGGTGCAAATGAGACAAAAACCAAGCCGTCCAGTCAGGGCTGTGACGAGTTGTAGAGGACCTTGAATAACTCAAGTACTGTAATTTATCAACATTTTCTTTTTCCATCAAAGCCTTATTTAATTCCTACAAGTGTTTACAGAGAAATATTACTGTTATTAGTATCGCAGAACAAGCTAATGTTTGAACTTTTGATGCGCGTGGATTACAAACTGAAGGAAGAACTGACAGTCGACAGCTTCCGTCAGCGAGGAAAATCAAGAGTTAGAATTGTAACAAAGGGAGCCAGCCGTAGATATAATTGCCCGCAATTGCCCTGTATTGCCATAAGGTGTCGCCTAATAGAACGAAACTGAGAACTTTGAGATTGAATCTTTAAGCGTGGAAAAAAATGAGTTTATATACAGAGTTTTGTCTCTCAGAATCTCAGCGTGCCAACTCCTACAATATGCACCGCCAGAACATAACAGTGTGTCTTAATGTGAGAATTAAACCCTTTTGGTCTACCTCCAGTTGTTTTTCATTAGATCTTTTTCTTTTACCAATAGACGGTGGCAGCGACGGCACAAGTACTGTCTTGGTAAGACTCGTCTGACACATTCTGCAGTAACACCCCTTGCAGCATTGTTGCCTCACTAACAAGGGGTCCCTTCACTGACTCCCCTGTCTTTGAGGGTCAGGCCTGGACATCCACCCAGAGAATCCTGAAGAGGACTGTTGAAAGTGCAGTGTTTGACCGGCTGATCATGGTCACTGAGTATTCCTCAGTATTCTCGCCACACACGAGAGAGACTTTAAGTTCTGTTCATCTTCTAAAATTAATATCATGTCATCTTTATTCTCCTACAGCCTAAGATGTTGACACAGGCGTTAGCACTCATTAACGTCATCTTCAGCACTCTCTTTCTCGTGGAGATGATCTTAAAGGTGCTCGTTCTCAAGTGGGAATACTTTCAGGACCGGGACAAGGTCATTGACTTTGTCATAAAATGAGTTGTTATACCTCTGCACCAATAACAGCTGTGGCTGGAGGTGTTGGGGGTTTTTTTGACTGTCAATTTTCATTTCGTTTAGCAGATGCTTTTGTCCAAAGCGACGTACATCTGAAAGTTAGTACAAGTTATATATACGATAAGTTCCTATCCTTTTTCCCGTTATTACGTGAAAGCTAAAGTTTTTCTAGACTTTGGATTTGAACTGGGATTGTGCAGCTCGAATCTCCACCCCTACCGCATCATCCGTCATGTTGTCTCTTTCTTTAAGAGGATGTGACAAACGTGTTTCTTATATGACGTCGCCATTGTGCGGAATGCTGGATAAAAGCGGGATTTGATGTGATGTAAACTTTAGGTTCTAAACTTCAACTTGTCTAGCTGGCGTAGGGATTGAACCGTTAGCCTGTAATTCTAGTTCTTGTTTCTAGCTGTAGTTTTGTTGTTGACCATGACACACAACTGTTTTGTTTTTTCAGTTTCTGGGTCATTGGTAATGCTGAAAGCAAACTGTCAGTCCTGCGGTCTTTGGGTCTTCTGCGGTTTGTGAAGCTTCTCCGCTTCCTGCCTTACCTGAAGAGACAGCTGCTGGTGCTGCAGAAGACCATTGGGAAGGCAGCTGCGCTCTGGCTGTTCCTGCTGTTCGTCAGCTTTTGTTATGGCTCCTTCCATTAGCCATCTTTTGAAACTGAAAAATAATCCAAACGTTTAACTCAAGGAATATTAGGAATAAGGCTGAGACTCTAATATTGTTAGAAGATATTTTTTTTCTGTATTTTATTTTTTTTGCCTCTCATCTGGAGATGATAATGGACCAGATCTTGTATGTCTACATACCTAATTTGTCTCATTGCCTGTGGATGCAATCGCATTGTACTCTGGAACAATAAAAAAAAAAAAGTAATACGCCAGGTCAATTTTTTTTACATGTTCATGTTATGTTGCTAAATGTTACGATGGCTCCCAAGTCTTTTTTATGGGAATGTTGGTTTCTTCTTCTTTCTTCTGACTTAAATGTACAAAAAACATTTGAACTTGAAGTTGTAACTTTATTTTAATTAATTTTTTAATGAATTTGAACAAGAAATAATAAATGTGACTTTGTACAAAACAGGGGCATACCGGTACTTTTTGTTGTCCAATGGTGTGACGGAATGTCCTGTGGTGTGACAAACTGAATTATAAGTGGAAAAGGCATTTTAATGCACAAATTCATGTAAAAAGTATTGAATAGTATAATAATTATATCATCACTATGCACATATAAGGATGGAATGAAGCTTCTTTGGTTTTATACTAATTATAATGAATATAATCCAGACGTTTGGGTAAAGTCCCTATGTGTACATCTTATAGTAGGATAATAACATGATTGTGAATTTTTATTGGTTACTTTTGATGTGGGAATATAATTAGGACAAATTGATAAGGATTGTGCATATTTGTCTTATCTGTCACACAATCTCTGAATTAAATATTAACATTAAAAATGTTGTCACACTGGTGGACAATATTTAGGACTACCACACAAAAAAGTTAATAAAATGCAAAATAAATAAGGAATTAGAAAGGGACACATTCAGTTTTGAGTTATTCACATATTAAGCAATATAATTACATGTCATATGTCATTGCACTGTGATGTCATCCACTCACCCCTCCTGTTTAATAGTAATGTCAGCTAACGCTAATATTCAGAGGGAATTGGTTGAATGCAAACCTAGCTGTTTTGATTTAGTTGCCAGTGGCAATACGTTTAAAATATGTTGTTGTACTTTGAATTAAAGCCAAGACTATACTGATTTTGTTGATGCTGATGATGATTATTCTAAAAAAAAAAAAAAAAACCTGTGCACTTCCTGTCAGCACCAGTGTCCGATCGCACTTGAAGCAGTATGTTGGCACTTAGTGACTTCGTTCCCCCTCGTCTTGATTGTTGCTTGTGTTGTATTAACTCTCAGATGTACGTCGCTTTGGACAAAAGTGTCTGCCAAATGAAATTGCAAGTTTATCAGCAATAACAACATCCAGATTTATGTCCTGGAGTTTTTTTGGGACTGTTGTTCCGTAGAAAGTATTTTTCAAAAATAACTGTTCCTGGTGAAGTCTGCTGGTTATCCAGAGACTTTGCAGAGACTTTGCTGCTGATTTTTTTGTTTATATTTCTTTAACTTCACACCACAAACTTGTATTCTCCTCCAATATAGTAGATCAGAGGTAGAAATTGAAAATAAGGCCAAACCACCTGATGACACTATAATTCAGTTGGACCAACTCTTCAAGACTTTCAAGTCGTCAACTCTTTCATAATAAACTTTCTTAGAACCCTGAATTTAAAATCATTGTTTTGTTAGATAAAACTCAACTTTTATATTATATATGCATTTTTATCTGGCCCCATTTCAAGCTAAATTCACAGTAGCTATAACATGTAACAGACCACCAGAGGCTGATATTTATTTCTATAACCTCGTTTCGGCAGAATCACTTGTGAACAGTATGTGTGAGCAAAGTCAAAGAAAAGGAAAATCTGTTGTTTCATTTTCTAGAAATAGTTAGATTTAAGATTTATTCTCTGACGTACTCGAATGTAAATAATAACTGACACTTTATAAACACCTCCAGTCATCGCCAATGCTTCATGAAGCACCCAGATTTTTTATGAAAGAATTGAAATGCAACAGCGTACCAGCAGAAAACAAGAATTGTCTGCAATATAAGTGTAATTTAGGAAGTTTCTCAAACATCAGAAATAAAGTTGAATATTTTTATTTTCCAAATTATGACTGGGGGAGGAAACCGGAGCCTCCCGGAGAAAACCCCTCACCGACACAGAGTGAAACTGGGCACAGGATTGGGATGGCTATGACCCCGACCTTGTTCCTGGGAGGCCACAGTTTCACCACTGAGCGGCACTTGAATTTGACTTTTTGAAGTTTTAAAGGGCAGTTTAACCCTTTTCTTGTTTATTGTAATTTCATGTTTGTAAAAATTTAATTAAAAAAATAATTTGCATAATATCTGTTTTAACTTATTTTTTGTGGGAAACATGGCCATCGGCCTTACAGAAGAACAAAGTGCTGTTTTGCCATGGTGAATTGCTGCTTACTCAATATCCAATATGTCTTAAAATATAAAATATTTTTGTCTTGGTATATAAAATGGAAAAAATTACATGGGGTGTACATGGGCACTATATCCACAAACTGACTCGTTATTAATTGGTTTTTATGTCTTTGTCTTTCTTTTTTTTTTTGCTTAATGAGTCATCATCCTGTCGTGTCTAAAAAGACCCTAGGCCAAGGGCTAGATGAGGCCTGAGTCCTCTCGCACCACTGACAATTAAAGTTCAAAAGTGTCTAAAGTTCAGCCCACAAAAACTTGGTTAAAATCACTTCAAAGTCACTCAATAATAAGAGAAAGATCTGATGAAGTAGGGTTTATTACGGTGGCCCTGAAGTGCAAATCAGACAACGCAACGACAAATCAGAAAACACAACAGCAAATCAGAAAACATGACGGCAAAACAGAAAACACGACGGCAAATCAGAAAACACGACGGCAAAACAGAAAACACAACGGCAAATCAGAAAACACAACAGCAAAAGAGAAAACACGGCAAATCAGAAAACACAACAGCAAATGAGAAATCACAACAGCAAATCAGAAAACACGACGGCAAAACAGAAAACACAACAGCAAATCAGAAAACACGACGGAAAAACAGCCTACACAAGAGCAAATCAGAAAACACAACAGCAAATCAGAAAACACGACGGAAAAACAGCAAACACGACAAATCAGAAAACACAACAGCAAATCAGTAAACACAACGGCAAAGGAGAAAAAACGACGGAAAAACAGAAAACACAACGGCAAAAGAGAAAACACAACGGCAAATCAGAAAACACAACGGAAAAACAGCAAACACAACGGCAAATCAGAAAACACAACGGAAAAACAGCAAACACAACGGCAAATCAGAATGCCAGAGCCAATGCCATCAGAATATGCTGTGTTGTGTTTTCTCTTTTGTCATTGTGTTTTCTGATTTGCTGTTGTGTTTTCTGTTTTGCCATTGTGTTTTCTGATTTGCCGTTGTGATTTGCACTTCAGGGCCACCGTAGTTTATTGAGTCCAAAACAGAACCACAGTACAACCAGAATCTAAGCCTGGGCAGAAGAGACTGAATTCACCTTCACAGAGCATGTGCTTATATTTCCTTGGAATGCCCCGTCTGAGGCCGACTCACAGGAGCTTGGATATACCCCCTTTTTTAGTTTTAAATGTTTTCCTCATGTTGGATTTATTGGTGTCAAACAAAACTGCCTTTACCAGCCTGGGGCTAACTAATTCCCTTTTATTCACTGGCTCGTGACACAGTTATGTCTGTCCAGGTATCAGTTGGTCTTTTTTAAAAACACTTAATGACACCCTCAAGGCTAAGCAACATGCTCCATAGATTCTCTTTCCCTTATGTACGGTTACGCATGGTATATCACCCATGCATTGTACAGATGGAAAACAACCCTCTCATACAGTCCCAGCAGGTAACACATTAACGTCAGTCTTCTAACTTTCCACAGGTCACATTTTCCTCAACTCTTCTTGCTTTAATCACTATGTGGTTTCAACACTTCACTTTGATCAGGTTTGACTTGATATGGCTCAGTATATGTCTTTCCTTACACAGATTATACACACAGGTTACATTTTTCACTCTGATAATATATGGTTTCGTTTTCAGAAAATCAAGATGGTCACACAGGCTCCAAGAATTTTTCCAACAATCCTTTAACATAAAATAAATACACAGCTGGTTGGTCTGTTTCAGTACACGCCGTGTGTGTGCTGTGAGAGTAAACACTCCGCGGCCCGTCCGCTCCGTGAACAGTTTTTTTGAGTTCACAGAGCGGACGTGCCGCTGACTGTTACACTTATTCTGCAGCACACGCACGGCGTGAGGTTGTGTGCCGACAGGAAGTAGGAGACGTGAGTTTTCTTTTCGTAAAGTTACTGTCACTGTGCAGATCACGCTGATTAAACTTAGATTTCAACACCATCAGAAACAATTGATGACATACCGTTTAAGTAACACAACAGCAGCCCATGGGTCTATCTGTATTTATTTTATAAAGAATGTGTCGCTCCAACTGAATTATCCATCCTTTTTTCATAAGGGTGTCGTTACGTAAAAGGGAGGATTTGTTATGTTAAAGAAAAATAGACTTAAAAGTCCCAAATAACAAGAAATATGATTGTTAATTGTTTATATGGACATGAAAGCACACTGCATTAATCTGTTATAATTTCCTGTATTTTTCAATAAATATTGCTACATGTTTTTTTTCCAATATCATGCAGCCCTAGTGGGTGAAATAAAACTGTGAGTACTCGACCAATCAGAAACGATTAGCACTGCAGGCCCTGCCCTGAAAGTTCCTGGACCTTTGGAAAGTCCTACCCCCTGAGCAGGGACTTTTCAGGGGGTAAGTAAACTACCCTGGAACTACATTTAGACCCTGGTTCCTGATGTCGAAACGCACAGAGTTCCTGAAAAGGTTTCTAGTTCCTGGGTAAAGTTCCTGCTGTCGAAAAGCACCTCAAGTGTGGAATTGGGGCTGGTAACTGGAGAGGGGCCAGCTCCTTTCCTGGGCTCCGTCGAGGTGTCCTTGAGCAATGCACCGAAGCCCCCTCTGCTCGGGGTGTATTTCCACGTTCAGCCACCTCACTCTGACACCTCTCCATTAATGCATGTTTATGGAGTCCTGTTTGTGCATGTGTGTTTCGGGCCTGTATGTGTGTGTGTAGCATGTTTTTATTTGTACTTTTTGAATTTCCCCTCGAAAAAGTATATTTTCTTCTTCTTCTGCTAATCAGCAACTGTATGAGGTCTAAATGAAATGTTTTATCTGAATATAAGTGGGAAAAAGTCCTACGTTGGGGCCGAGTAATAAGATGCTTTCAGTTCATGAATAATGAAGTAAGCTACAGCATCACTTAATTCTTCACTGTTTATTCATGTACTCTGATGGAAAGATTTCTTTAATTGCTGTGGCCTTTGTTTTTACTTTATTGTTTGGAACTGATAGTAGCTCATTAGTTTTCTGTTTTATTGACAAATGTATCGCTTTGATATCAAAATGAGTATCTATTAAAATATCTTAATAAATTAAGTTATAGCAAATGGTTGCAGATGTCAGATTGTCCTCAAACGGTGACGCTTTTATTCTGAAGGCTGGCCACCAAAAGCCGGAAGTCTTCAAGTCATTTATAGCTCAACTTGGAATTCAGTTATGTTTACAGTCCGAGGATGAGTTTGAGCACAAGATAGCTGAACGATATGCACCAATAACTAAAGGTAAGCAACGCAGACGCTGTAATAAACACACATAGTGAAATTATACGTAGTTACAGTTGATGTCTGTCACCCGAAAGCGTGTCAAGTGAGTGTTTGTGATTGGTTCCTCCTGAAGAGGAACGTTAGCGCTCGCTAGCAGGAGCACGCGAGACTAGTTTCACTGAGCCATTTTTAGCTCTCTTTTGCTCGTCGACAGTTGGTGTTTGATTTAATAAAGTTAACGATATTGTTAAGGTTTCAAACTTGTGTTTTAATATAAAATGTGGGTCTTGTCAAACTTAACGGCTAGGCTTTAGCCTGTGGCTCGTATCAAACAGCTACGCCACAATTAAGTCTTCCAATCCTGTTAGACATTTATCTCACTGTTTGCGCAGTTGCCGATAAAGTGAACTATATTGGAAATTTGGAATTTGTTTAGATGTTGTGTTATTGTGACGCAGCCGATAAAAGATTGTTGCACTACTTCCTCTTGTGAGGTTATATTCGGCATAAGACAGTCCAGTAGCACTGACGTGAAATACAACAGCGCTGGTGCATTTAAATAAATGTATGAATTTGCTTTGGAACTTCTGAATAACCTTACATAATAATATCACATCATGACGTTACAGACTTCCATTGGGCTCATTCACCAATAGTCTATTTATTTTTACCCCTGAATTTGTACTTAAGAGAGTCCCTAAGAAAAGTCTTGTCAGTTTCATGATGTGAGCTATTTAATATGATCTTGAATTGATGAAGCATGAAGCATGACCAGGTTTTTTGTTGTGCCTTTCTCTCTATTAGGGCTGTATATGACATCACAGAGGTCAGGACCAAGGTAGTTCTTTGTCAATTGTATAATCGACTTGAGGTTAAGCTGTTGTAGTGAATATCTACACGGCTAGTGCGTATACCTGAATCACAGTTGTGTTGATATATGTACAGCAGCACTCCCTCTCGTATGATGTTGCTTAGTTCATTTATCCTAGTTTCCTGTTTCTGGCTTGATGACGGGCTTTTTCACAGCATAGGTTTAAAGCTGTCTTAAGAAGATATGCCCAGGGGCAACTAATAACACAACTCACACATCAGTGTGGCACTTGGCATTGATTGCTTCTCATAAAACCTTACAAAAAATCTCAGCAAAGCTACTCAATAGAGGGCAGAAATGCCAACATGAAACTACATTTAGTCTCCCATTAATACAAAAATAATTTTTCAGTCACAACCTTAAATTAATATTAACTAGGTCCAGTTTTTATAATTCCTAGATAATTCCTTTATAATTATAATTTACCACTTTTTATTGTTTTTATGGTGTCCCCTGTTGACATGAGGCTATTGCTTTGAAAAGTACCGACGCCTGACACGGTTATTTCTGACCACAGGACAGAGTCGATTTTTAAAAACCAGCAAAACAAATCATTCAAAGCAAAAAGCATTTTGATTTTAAACGCTGTTTAACCTTCTTCATTAAGATTACATGATTTACTTCACATTCAAGTTGAGTACGCATTTTTCCAACAGGTGTTAATGATTTAAATTGGGGAACTGAACTATCAGGTGAGGTCAAAATTAGAGAGGTCACAAGAGAGAACATCCCCATTGAAACACAGTCACTTGGGCTTAAAGGGCACACCAGTGATTTAATGGATACAAGACAGAATATTTTATTCTACATCCATGATATTAAAAAACAATGGTATAAGATAAATCTATATTGAGGTTATTGAGAATAACATATTGAGAATAGTTTTTTCAAAAATTACTTCAACAATCTCTTTCCATTCATGTTTGCTCTGGGGACTTTCTTTATCTGCAACTACTTTGACAAGTCTTGTTTCACAACAGCATGTGAGCTGCATGTGAAAGATTCTTGTTGTTAATGATGTGGCGTAATGAACGATAAAAACCAACATTGTAAAGTTACTAAAAAATTCCACTCCAACCAGCTGCACTTTCAATTCAACGGCATGAATAGGCATCAAAAGGGGGGTTTCTCAAAACAGTCGGTGCTTTACCAAGAGGGACGAATTAATTTTGTTACTCTTACAACAAGGATATAAAATGCTAAAATCGGACTTATTAATATGTTGCATGATTAAATGCTAGTATTGTTCCTAACCCAATAATTAAGAGGAGAGGTTGCAACTGAAAAGAGCTTAACTATAGGCCTTTATCATTTAATGATCGCAACTGCGATGTGCACACAGGAGACGGTGAGCTTTCGTTCAAAACGTCACTGTCACCGCTCTTGTAACGCTGCTTAAATACAATTTTGAACACCACTATGACATCATACTGTCGTGTCTAAAAAGACCCTAGGCCAAGGGCCAGATAAGGCCTGAGTCCTCTCGGACCACTGACAATTAATGAAACCCCCAAGGCTGAGCAAAACATGCTCCATAGGTGAGAACCAAACATTTCTCTCTTTCCCTCACGTATGGTCACGCATGGTATATCAACCATGCATTGTACAGGTGGAAAACAAACCTCTCACACAGTCCCAGCAGGTTACACTTTTCACTCTTATAATATAGTTTAGTTTTCAGAAAATCAAGATGGTCACACAGGCTCCAAGAATTTTTCCAACAATACCCTGATGTCATACTGTATAAATAATGCAACTGCAGCCCACAAGTCTATTGGTATATTTATTTTATAAAGAAGCGCATCGTTCCACCTGTAGTAGCTGTACTTTTTTATAAGGATGTCAGAGTTGCTGAACCACGTATGGTAAAGCAGGGGGGCTATTATTTAGTTTGAAGAAATTAGACTTTAAAGTCCCAAATAATGAAGTAGAGGGAAATTATAGACGCGTTCCATTTTCTCCCTTCCTGATACCAACTTTGATATCTAGACTTGCCGTTGGATACCAGTGCAATAAAAATGAGTTGAAAATATTTTGTTTGATTGCTGACATTTTGCAAGGTAACTAACATTTTTGTGTCAGGTTGCACCGCATTTTCAGGCCATTTACACTGCCTAAACATTGTCCTGATGCAGCCAATTAAAATAATGTGACCTTGATGCTAGGAACCGTGTGTGTGTTTATTGTTATCAGCTGTACCTCCTCACAGTGCTTCCAAAAAAAAGTGAAAAGGGCTGGTCATCTGCATATAATTTATTTTTTTATAATGTTTTTTCCAGCATTGTTACCATTGGTATGCATTAGGCTTGAGCAGTATCACATTATTACAGTATAACAGGGTATTTAGAGATCCCGGTGGTAAAATCAATTCACTCACTTTTCTATTAAATTGATGCAGAAATTATGTTGAGGTGATGTGTTGTAATCAATGACTGTATATATAAATGGACAACGCGTCTCCATCTGTTCCCATTGTACGTAATTGATGCCAAAATAGCCCCAGTGATAGGCGCTGCCATCATGCGATGGTGACATCATATGGAGCCAGAGTCTGCGCAGTAGAGATCAGCGAGTGAAGCGGCCGTAGCCACTTCCGCTAACCCAAACACACACTTAACTTACCGAAAAAACAGGAAGGATCCCACACGCCGGCGTGTTTTACAGCAGAACAACTTCTCTGTGTTGGTCTGAGGTTAACGTTCACAGGTATGGAAACTTCAATGACTGTAGTGATTGTTTTAGTTACGTTTCCACTCGCAGATCGTCCTCTGCTCTGCTCACCCGGAACTGATCGGCTGCAGGAGCCGAATTTGTCAACAGAGCTGTCAATCATCATTTTGACAGCATCAAATAACTAATTAAAAATAAACTTGTCAGAAAAATGAACACTTGGACGTGAATCACCATGATAATAGCTAACTATAATGACAGAAGCCATGTTTGAGAAAAATGTATTGGGCGTGTATTTTGATTTTATAGTTTGACTCATGTCCCATCTGTTAACATGGAGGAGGCGGGCCTTATGACCTATACTGCAGCCAGTCAGCAGGGGGCGCCTGAAATGTTTTGGCTTCACTTTTAGGGAGCTGTCATGTTGTCCATCTTTTTATACAGTCTATGGTTGTAATGCATAGCATGAGGTCAGGCAACTGCTGGAGGAACAGGTGAATGGCAGAGCTGAGAAAGATGGCGACCAGAAGTGGATCCCCACTTGTGGTCGACATCATCTTCGCCATCTTTCGGCACCTCTACCCTCGTTTGGGATTTTTGGGGGTTTAGACCTAGTGAGAAAGGTGAGCCAGCGAACTCTGATGAAGCGATGTGTACTATGTCTGGCTCCAGAGAGTTACAATGGGAACGCACCCTGGAAACTAGGGGATGTGCAGTGACCTGGAGGGCGGAGAGAAAAGAAAGATCAGGGACTGAAGCACTGTTCCTGTCAACGCCCATTTGAATTAGGATGCTGTCGTGGATAACCGGTCCCAGGCCTTGGGCCAGATTAGGCCTAAGCCTCCCTACCCACTGACTGTTCAGACTCTAATAAGTATCTGGAGTTTGGATACAAAACTATCAAAAAAAGTAATTGAACGTACTCAAGAATGAGCTGAGAAAAAGCAGAATCTGATGCAACAAGGTTTATTGAGTACAGAGATTACTTTTCTATAGTCTCTCCAACAGGTGTTGGGGCAAGCTGAAGCCCAGCGAGGGAGGGGTTTAGAGTATATAAGACCCGAGCGGCTGACCCGTGGGCAGTCTCATCCGGATGGACTCGGGTTTATTTGTTTGTATTTATACGGGAATAAACTCTTTTTGCATCAGATTCTGCCAGTCTCAAGTGTTTGCTTGTCTGACTTTTTGAAGACTGATTATATTGTAAAGAGTTTTTCAACCAAGTTTATTACCTAGTTTTAAGAGTTTTTCAACCATGTTTTATTATCTATTGGAGATTGAAATTAAGTCGCTGACAAGAGGGTTCGGGAACTTTTTTGCCACAACAGTACATACTAGAAGTTCAGTCTTGTTTAGTCTTTCCTTTATAGCTTTCAACATCATGTTTTCAGGATCATCTGAATCATCTGATATGATCTAATGTAATAATTAAATCTAATTTATAGGCCGACTAAGAAGACTATTTTGTGTTAGGGAGATCTTGAATTCAGAATTGTGCTTTATCAGTCTGCTGGTGCAGAACCTCCACAGTTATTCCCTGTTAACAGCATTGATCGTTTGTCTCTCTTTATCTGTGCTTTGTTGCCTTTCCCTCCTCCTTTTCTTTCCTGGAAGTGAAATTAATAAAATGAATGTGTATCCAACAGGAAGCAAGTGGACAACTCAAGACACAACCTCCTATGCTGGATTTTACCCAACCAAACAAGCTGAATTACAGTCCCATTCAATAATCCCTTCCTTTGTTTTTAACTTTTCAGCTTTGCATTGCTACAGGAGCGCTGTGCCCATTTTACGCTCCTGGGCCCCTCTACTCTGAGGGCTCCCAGGGAGCTTGATCCTGATTGGCCAACAGACCGCTTCCTTGTGGCTGGCTCAACTGAAAGCCCAGCTAGCACTGACACAGATTAACAACACTGGTTGTTGGCAGCGAAGCTGCAACCTTGTACAACCAACTCCGAACCACTTGTTCCCTACCTACTCCCCCTTCTCAGACTGCAATAGCCATCCATCTCCTTAACCTTCTAAAAATCACATAACAACATGTCCCATCCCCTCTATAATCCTTATGCCTCTGGGAACCAAAGTTCCACCCAGGGGCAGTATGGACTCTCAAATACACAGGCAGAGGGGGACCCTCGGAGTGCATCTTCTTTTCTTGGACCTGGTTATAGCTTCAGTTCTTCTGGAGCTTCCTCTGCAATTCCTGCCAACTCTGGGCAAATGTTCTCATCACTGTTATCTCAGTCGATAAATTACAGGCCTGAACCAAGTAGGGCTGTAATGGTTGAGGATACAGGCAGCTCTAAAGACATGCATACGAGTAGAGCCAGTGAGGAGAGTGATCGCTTGTTTACCAGAACTGGAGATGTGTTTAGCTCATCAGGCACAGGGATGTGTTCCCACCTGATGTCCTCAACATCTGCCTCTGTAGGGCATAGACATGAAGTAGACATTGAAAGTGGCAATAAGACTTTGGACTGGTCAGTAAACTACAAAAGGTCTTCGGTGGATGGTTCTATATTGAATTCATCATCTGCTTTGTCTAGCTATGCAAGCAGTGGTGAGTGTGGTCTTCATAACCCCAGTGAAAGAGACCATGATTCGCAGGCCATACCTGGGTTAGGTGATTATGACTACCGAGTTTCAGACAAACCTGCGGCATCTACAGAATCCAGTCAACCCACTTACACCTCTGAATCAGCTGCTAGCATCCTTCAGAGCTTTGGACTTGAAAAAGAGGATTTGGAACATCTCATCTCTTATCCTGAGGACCAGATTACTCCTTCTAGTCTACCATATATCTTGCGCCAGATACGCCTTGAGAAGGAGAAGAAGGCGACAGCTGTAAAGTCGAAACCCGATGCTGAACCCCAACCCACCAGAACAGTGAGTGGAGTGGACAGTTGCAGTTTGAATACTTCTGCAAGGATGCTTCAGGATAAAACTACATCGTCTGTTCTCCAGCCCACTAGAGTAATTGACTATGGACATATTAGCAAATATACGGCAGGAGTTGGTGATGAGATTGGAAGGACTAGTAACAGAGACAACAGTGGCGGGAGTGGAAATTTGTTGGTGACGGACACTGCTGCTAACAGACACAGCCGAGAACCATTGCAAAACAATTCCACAGAGTTGAAAAGCAGTGCCTTGGGTTCTTCACTTGACCAGGCAAGTTCTTTTACCAGTCTCAGCTCTTCGTACAGTTCAGTACTGAGCTCTGCAGCTTCTTCGAGCAGTGAACAGACGAAACGATGGCAGACCCAACCAAACCAGACTTTCCAAAATATCCTGAGCTCTTTCCCTCTGCAAAAGAAAGACACAGACATCAATGTTCTCAAGTGTGAAGCCACCAAGCCTGTTCCTTTGAATCAGCTAGGAGATCGCCAGTCAACATTCAAAACCCAAACACCCTCCACTCTGTCCCATAGCGTGCATCCCAGCCGACCTGCCCTTGTGCTTATTGGTAGTAATGATGCCAGTGGCACAAAGGATCAGAGTAAAACTGAAGGTCAAAGGTCAGTAGCTGTTGAACATATCCAAAAGACACAGGGACAACAGAAGGAGCAAATGCAGCAGCAGTCCATGCTACAGAGACATGTGCAGCAGACGCAGCCAACGCAGCAACTGGAGCAGCAGCAGATAAAACAGCCCCAGAAGTACCCAGTATTACAAACAGGACAGGCAGTGTGCCTTCCAGTTTTTGGGAACCCAGTTCCCCCTACGGGTTTCATCCCAAGCCTTATTACGGTGCCAACTTCCAAAGCGCAGCCTAGTTCAAAGGAGGCAGTCTCCAAGATTCTTCCAGCGCCAGAGATGATGCATGACTATGATGCGGCCTCACCAAGAATCTTTCCACATACTGGTTCTCTCGTTAACAAAGAATGTACTGACATGAAGGTGAGTGAAAGACTGCCCTCTATCTCCTCTTGGAAATTGTTTGTATTAATATTGATTCTTTTCATCTTTTAAATTTTTAAATGACCTAAAATGAAAAATTGTGATGTACAAGTCTTTTGTGTGCCGATTTACTAAAGGGTTTTAATTTCTTTAAAATTGTTCAAGCCTGTTTGAAAGGATTTATGTAGACTATTTCTTTGACTTGAATGGCAATTGACTTGTACCAAAATGTTTTAAAGATCCCAGTCACTGATAACTGCTTGTTTTCATATGTTATTTAAGGTCACAGTGTTTCATTTACATGCGATTGGATTAATTTCAAACTGTTGTCAAGGTTGTCGAATCTTAAAGATCTTGTGCACCAGAGGATGATGGGAGTTTTTCTTTGATTGTTAAAAAAAACCAAATGAATGTGAATGTTTATTTTGTTCTTTCCACTATTGTAGCTATCAGTTATGCATATTGTTACTTTAATTAATTTCATATCTAACAGTCAGTATGACTATTTGCAATACTGGCTGTTGAATAAAAACAGACAAGCTCCATTTCTTCGATTAGCTTTCTGTCCAAGGAGGAGTTCCATTTACAACTGCTAATATAATGAACCTGAAGCCACAAGAAACCATCATCTTTGATTATTTTTCACCTTCTGGACACAGCATTTCATACTCTCACTACGAAAGGACAAACCAGCTTCCCAATTTATTTCCTGATCCATTGAGTGAATTCTGCTGAGATGACCTTCACTGATCTTTGGGATACTCTGATACCAGCACAGACCGAAGGAACCAAGAAGATGAACTTTTTTATTTTCTTTGTTAGTGACAATCCTGTATTTGTTATGTTTCATGTTTGGTTGGTTGGCCATGAACTCAAGTCAACTAAAGTCAGATGTGTAAAGTAAAGATTTACCAAACTTCTGCAGGATTTAAGTCCCTTAATAGTTCACATTTCACATTTGGTTTGCCTCTTTAGCTTATACCAAAGTCCCGAGTTCAACACATTTAATGTTTTATAACTGTTTGCCAATGTGCGACTTGGGCTCAAGGTTGTTGTTGGGTTTTTTTTTTTTTGGATGACTACAGCAGGCTGAATTTTTAAAGACACCAGATAAGCATATTTTGATTTGATGGACTTGCTCTTTTATATCAACACACTGGGACTTACTACAGCAGATAAATTGAATTGGACACTTGGACCTGAGAGACTCGACACACCCTGAATTGGACTATGACGCACAAACTTTGAAGATCTAAGGGACTTTTTTTAAGGCTTGCGGAAAGAAATGTGTTGTCAAACAATCAAAAAAAATGTCAGTTGAGATTGTACTTTATACTGTTTGTCTTTTCTGACTACTAGGATTGGCTCTCCCACCAGAACAGCAGCCTTCACCTTAAGAGCAGAACACTCCTCGGACAACAGTCAGTCTTCTTTTCCTTAATTGTTTTTTTAAGAATCTATATTTGTATCTTGCAAGGTCTCTTGCGGACCAAGTGTAAGGGCTAATAATGCTTAATTTTCAAATGTTTTAAATTATACTAACAACAAAATGTAAGTAATAAAGACTAGGGATAGACCGATTATCGGCCGGCCGATATTCGCCATTTAGACGCATATCGGCTACAGCCTTTTTAAAAAAAAAATTTTTTTTTTAAATCCGACGGCCGATAAGAGTTCATTTCTTTGCAAATTTTATTTAACTTTGTTTTATTTACTTTATAAAACATCAGGAAGTTAATTATTTATTTATTTAAATTTTCTGTTAACTTTATAAGACATGCTGCTGACCCTGGGACTCCCTGCGCTTTTTGTTTGTTTGTTTAATAAACATATTCTTAAAGGAATTTAAAAACAAAGTTAAGTGTTGGAGTTTGTATTATTTAAAGTTTTGACGCCAATATTTTCACTTTTACTGCAAATGAATATCGGCTCCAAATATCGGTTATCGGCCTCCTTGACTACTAATAATCGGTATCGGCCCTGAAAAAAACATATCGGTCTATCTCTAATAAAGACTCCCAGATCTTCCAATCCGGTAGATTCAGACATTGACTTTCATGTCCGTTGCTTACTACAGGGCTGTAGGTAAAGATGCCAAGCCCTCCACCTCAACCTCCGCACAGAAGATCAGGCATGGAAGCTCCTCCCGTTCCAAATCACCCAGCCCCTATCGCCAACATGGCCCGGAGGGTGAAAGGGACAAGCGCAGAAGCCGATCACGTTCTCCACAGAGCTCCAGATACAATCACAGGTTGGTTACACAACCATTCTGTTATTAGCATTAGCTGAGTGAACTGAAGAGATTCCTTTAAGCCATTGAAAAATCTACATTTGCAGTGAATTTCTTGATTGTCAGTTAAATTATGTGATTCAATTGTACTTTCATCAGGTCTCGGTCTCGTTCTTGCTCACCACGATATGATTGCCCAACCTCCTCCAGCTATCGGTCACATTCAAGGAGCCCGAAGAGATGGTCCTCACCAAGGAGGAAGGACGAGAGACAATCATCTCCAAGGAAAGGTCGTAATAGACGATCACCTCTAACCAGGAGTAATGTTTCATGGTCGCCACCAAGAAGGGTTGACAATAAACGGTCGCCACCAAGGAGGGTCAACGAGAGACGGTCGCCACTGAGGAGGGGCGATGAGAGACGGCCACCACCAAGAAGGGTTGACAATAGATCGTCCCCACCAAGGAGGGTTAACAAGAGACTGTCGCCGCCAAGGACAAGAGAAAACAAAAGGACTCCAAAGAAGAGAGACAAAAGCCGATCGCCACCAAGAAGGAGCCATGAGAGACAATCGTCCAGAGAGGGGTCATCCCCTCAACTTAATATGTCAAACAGTGCAGCGAGTCTGGCTAAAAAACTACTGGAAACAACAGGTTTGAGAAATTGCAAATATCATAAAACCCTTTGTTTGTTACGTAATCACTGTGTTTTAAAGACATTTCTTGTGCCTGAACATATTTAGAGGAACTATATACAAGTGCATACCATAAACTAAATAATATTTTCTTATAATTTACATTCTAGAATTTACATTCTGTAATTTTAATCACTTTAGCATCATATATTACTACTTTATATAGTAATAGATACTCCTGAAATGTTTTGTAGAAGAAATTAATAATCTTCAGGTCCGATTCAGTGGCGTTCAGATCAGTTTTATTCACTGCACAGTGAAGAGATATCATCACAGCAAGTTGTAGAAAACCATTCTGACTAGAGCTCTAGTCAGAATATATATCTTGGGTAACAGAAAACAAAGGGCTAACCAAAAGGGCTATGCTAATTGAGGTAAAGCAACAAAGGACAATACACAACCAACATGAAAGAAGCTACAGTGTCATTCTCAGAGGGTGGTGTCAGGGGGACCCAACTAACAAGAGGGTTCAAGCTAGCTTCTCGAGGCTCATACAGTGGTCTTAGGGGTGAAGAGCTCACAGCCTGATGGCTAAACAAATGTATAGAGGGAAGTTAATCACAGGGGTTCCTTTGGAAACATCAAAACCTTGATTAACACTGATGTGATAGCAGGAAAGAAAAAGAATACACTCTGATGTTGTTCAGCTCTGAAGTTACAATTTGTTGAGACAATGTAACTAAAAGTAGAAAGGTGGAACATATTGTGAAGAAAACCATAATTATTTAAATTGTTTATTTATTTATTTATTTATTCATTCATTCCTTCCTTTCATGAAAAATGCACAACATACCACAAAACCGGTACACAAATCCACAATACACATTTCAAATAAAAAAAATCCATGCCCTTCATGTCTGAAAAGGAAAGGAAAGGAAAGGAGCAGAAAGAAGAATATAATTCTTATTATTTATCTGCCCCTTATTAGAACACAATACATCTTAGATGGTCTGTCATTTCCAATAACCTACACCATTATCTACACCCTTGGTTACAACATCATTAAACAAAATAACCTATAAAGTAAAACAATTACAGGCACAAAAGAAATAAAGTTAAGTTTCATTTGCATATTTTCTAATTTGTCCCTCTTTGTAAATTTTTTTAAACTGAAAGATATTTATACAACCTTTTAAATCCTCCTGTTGAGAATTCCAAAGTTTCACACCAACAACAGAAATACACATTTGTTTTAAAGTGGTCCGAGCAACTTGATGCTTAAAATCAAATCTCCTTCTGTGATGATCATCATCTGAGGCAAACACAAACAGTTTTTGCATGTTCTCTGGCAATACTCTGTTTTTAGCCTTGAACACAACTAATAATGTCTGCAATTCTATTATTTCTTTAAATTTCAATAATCTTGACTCAATAAATAATCTTTTAGTGTGTTCTCTATATTCAACTTTATGCATAATTCTAAGTGCTCTTTTCTGTAATAAAAACAATGGCGTTATATTGCTTATATACTACTTATATACTTATATACATATTAAATTGTCAACAAATACAGAACTAAAGTCATATTCTGTTTCCACAGTTTCAACTTACACGCTGCTATTTTGTTTGACATTCATTTTGTCTTTGTCCCTCAAGCTGTCCAGTCGCTGTCAAATCAGTCCGACCTGGAGACTGTGGTTAAAACTCTGGCTCCTGCCTTATTGGCTGAGCTAGCCAAGATGTCATCCTCATTGCCACCTTCCTCTTCAAGAGGAAAGAAATTGTCTTCTACCACCTCCTCCTCCTCCTCCACAGCAGGGATGAAGGGGTGTACAATAATTCCCTTTAAATCAAAGCTCGGGCTGCAGAAGAGCGAGGCAAGTTGTTCCACAAAGACAATGGTTGGTTTGTGTGTGTGTTCACCAATTAAATTTAGCAAGTCTTTCCACTGTTAAATTAAGTCTTTCTCTTTCGCCTCTTGTGTCTCCATCTCTTTTTTTTATTGCAACTGTATCCACATAAGGCTTTGATTAGAGACACATCTGAAAACGTTGCTTTTTGCTCCCTATTGAGTACAAAAATAATTTTTTGGAAGTACAGACAGCATTAAGTATTGACTGGCCACTTAAAAGACGGATGCTTTTGTTTTTCTTTTCAGCGCTTTTAAAAGAGGACAATTTTCAGTAGTCTTATTTGTTTTCTCTCCCTTTGCTCAGAGGGGTAAAGTGTCACCTCCAACCATGGTGAAACTACAAGGCATAAGTAAGGATCTTTCTCATGATGATGTGTTCGCTGCCATGGAGCACTTTGGAAAAACCAAGTCGGTTATAGTCTTTCGGGCCCAGATGGAGGTAAGCAAATATTCACATTTGAGAAGCTGAAACCATGTATGTTTTGCCTTCATAACATTAATATAGTTATAGTTACAGTAACAGATATTGTTGCAGTTGACTGGTTTCAGCATTGAATAGATTAGAAGATATAAATAACTGTCCTTTCCAACTATTAATTTAAGATTTTGCTTTGAGGAAAATAACTTGTGTACAACAACTGTATATATTTAATTACTTTGATTTAGTATGAAGAAAATAAACTGTTTTTGTGTGTGTTTGTGTTTTCACACGTAGGCAAACATTTGTTTCGAGAACGAGGAAGACGCTAAGAAAGTGAAGAGCTTAAAGTCCCTCGATATAAAAGGAACGACAATCACTGTTGTCAAAAAGGTATCGGACTCTTTCTGTCTTTTACTCTCAGCACCTTGGAAAGTACCTCATATCTTATGTCTGCTGAGGTGTGGCCACAAAATAACACTTAGTTTTTTTCACAGAAGGATGTTACTCAGAAGGAAATGAAGCTTCCTTTAAAGTAAGATATGTTTCACACAGACCTTTTTTTAAACTGAATATTCAGTCATTCAAAAAAAAAAATCTCATTTGTGGTTTAATGCAACTCAAAGTAGATTTGCTTTTATTTATATTATTCTGTAATATATGATAAAAGCATTCCATGTTGTTCATTTGAAACCAGTCGATAACACGGAACAAAAGTTGCTTCAGGAACTCAGCCTGTAAAGAACAATATTATCTTTGCCATTTTCTTCTTCTTGACCCATTAAACACTCATCGTCTGTTCTCAGAAAACCTGCCACATCCAGTGTCTCCCAACATCACACCGCTAATTCCAAAATGGCCTCTACCATGACGAGGGAGGGGAAGGTTCTTCTTCCTACGCCAACCGTTCCTCCGCTTACAGGGACTTTGCCCTGCGGAGCCAGAAAATCTACAGCAGGCAAACTAATCAATCAGAGTTCAGCTAAAGTTTCAGTGAAAGGGGTAAGGAGTGTAAACAAAGCAAAAGTCTTGGTATCCAAAGCGAAATATGTCTCAACCAAGCAGATAGCTAAGACCATGAAAACAACAAAGTTGCCTGCAAAGGGAGAAGTGAAAAAAGCCGCAACAAATCAAAAAACATCTCCAGAAAATCAGCCAGAAGCTGGTGACTCCAGGCAAAAACCTATCCCT
Organism: Semicossyphus pulcher; assembly: GCF_022749685.1. NCBI lineage: Eukaryota > Metazoa > Chordata > Actinopteri > Labriformes > Labridae > Semicossyphus > Semicossyphus pulcher. The sequence goes on along the minus strand of NW_027211695.1, from coordinate 14,315,921 downwards.
GAAAAATCTGAGACCAGTGGACCTGTGGTCGAGCTTAAAGAGGCTGCCGAAGCTGACAAGTCAGAAAACAGGACTGATCGTGAACCAGAAAAGGGCCTGTTGATTCAGGAAAAGGTCTTGGCTTCTAAAGCAGAAATGGTGTCATCTATTAAGACACCCAAAACTCAAGTTGACAATCTCGCAGAGTCAGGAGCTGTAACAACTGAAAATGTTGAAGAAACATCTGCAAAGTTTGCAAGTGTGCCTTCCAGATCTGCAGCTTCAGGTAATCAGCCTGATGTAGAAATGTCCACGCATGAAGAATCTGAAACTAAGGTTCAGGAGTCTTTGGTGTTGCCAGAAGACACAGCTGCGGTTGTTGAAAAAGCAAATGTAACAGCTTTTGAACCTAAGGATCGAGCCGATGACGCTGAACCAATGGAGCTTGGGGCAACAGGAGTTAAAGTTGCAGAGCTCATGGAAGTTGGAAGTTATGTTGAGGGCAAAGAGAAAGAACTGAGAAGTACAGACCAAAGCAGAGAGAGTCGACCATCAAGCAGTTCAGTCGATACCCAGTCAACAGAAACCTCTGCCAAAGCTTTGGCAAAGGTTAAGCAAAGCGCCCTGTCTGAACCAGAGTCCACGGCACAAGGCCCAGAGACCCAGATGGAAGCTTCAGAAGTGCAACAAGCTGCAGGAAGCACAACTGACGCTGCTGTGGAGCCACTGATGCCAGGTGTGTTATTTTATTGTCAACAACTCTTGTGGAAAGGCCAAAACCAACTTTGCATTGACAGCAACCTGACTAATGTATTTAGATTTTTAGACAGTGCACTGCTGTGACACGCTTATCTTAATTTATAACATGTTTAAAGGGCATCTTTGCTGAAGGCCTGCCGCCGTTCCACACACACCCCCGTACACATCATTGTAACTTGTACATACATGGCCAAGCCGCGGGCCAATTAGTGCAGCTGTGTGTGTGTGTGGCTTTGTGGTTGAATCCGTCGTCTATCTATAAGTTGGGGGTTCAATCCCTGACTGCTGCAGTCACGTGTCGAAGTGTCTTTGGGCAAGACACTGAACGCCAAATGGGCATAGTTCCTGATTGGAGATTGGCCTTTCCCATCAGTGTGTGAATGTGAGTGTGAAAATGAAGTGCTTTGAGTGGTCGGAAGGCTAGAAAAAGGAAGCCATTTTCCCAAAGCATATTTCACACTTGTTTATCAGCACTTCTTGACCTTGTAATTAAACTTTCTCCCCAGAGTATATGAGTACTCATAATTCTAAGCGTAATCCAAAAGGCAGCTGGACTTGGTTGAATTCTTGAAGACGTTTCACCTCTCATCCGAAAAGCTCCTTCAGTTCTAACTGCCTGGTGGACGGAGCTAGAAATATAAGCCTCTGCAGGTCGTTAGTATGCTAGGCAACAGGCGCCGTAATATCCTCTGGTGTTGATGGGTCGTTAGGCTCACATGATCCTGAGTTTGAGTGAGACTTCAGCTATTTAGGCAGAGAATTCAAAACTGCATTGTATATGGGTGATGGTTGGTGTCTAAGGCCACCACCTCTGTTAAAGGATTGTTTTTTCCAGCTTAACATATTTCTCCAGTTGCCTTTTGGATTAAGTTTAGAATTACCATGACCTGGATGACTAAGAACTAGGGATAGACTGATTATCGGCCGGGCCGATTATCGGCGCCGATATGCGGCATTGGCCTTTTTTTTGTTTTTGTTTTTTTTATTCTTTTTTTTTTATTATTTAAAAAAAAAAAAAAAGTTTTTAAATTTTTTTTTAATCTGACGGCCGATAAGAGTGCATTTCTTTGCAAATTTTATATAACTTTGTTTTATTTACTTTATAAAACTTCAGGAAGTTATTTATTTATTTAAATTTTCTGATAACTTTATAAGAGATGCTGCTGACCCTGGGAACTCCCTGCGCTTTTTGTTTGTTTGTTTAATAAACATATGCTTAAAGGCATTTAAACAAAGTTAAGTGTTGGAGTTTGTATTATTCAAAATTTTGACGCCAATATTTTAACTTTTACTGCAAATGAATATCGGCTCCAAATATCGGTTATCGGCCTCCTTGACTACTAATAATCGGTATCGGTATCGGCCCTGAAAAAACCATATCGGTCTATCTCTACTGAGAACCTTCACAGACATTCTCTTAATCTGAGGCCTTAAATGTAGTCCATCTTGACAATAACTTTTATTCAAGAAGATATCGGAGAAATGTTTATTGTTTAATGTGAAATACATGTAAATGAGTCATGGAATAAATGTTTGGTGTAGATCAGTATCCAACAATTGTATGATGATGCTCTTTTAAAAATACTGATCATCATTACATTTAATCTGTTGAAGATCCTTCGACTGCAGAGATGACACAAATCGATTCAGCCAAGGATGCCTCCAAAGCTGTCTGCAAGGCGTCAGCTGCGTCGACTGAGGTACCCTCATCTGTGAACACGAAACCAACCGCTGAAGCATCTAAACGCCCTTCCTCTGCAGTCCGTCCGACTATTGGGGAGATGTTAGAGACGAACTTGTCTCCAATCAATATATGTAAGACATTAAAAGAAAGACTTTGTTGGTCATGAAGTCATTTCTTTCATTTTTTTAAAAAACATTTACAGTTACTATTTTTCGTCTCTGTCACAGACTGCTGGCCGTCCAACCACCTCTCAAAAGTAGGTCTCTTCAAGTGACTTGCAATAAGTACTACAGTATTTACACATGTAATTTTTCTCAGGATATTAAGTGTAACCAGGGCGGAGCAGGTGGTTCTTTAACACGAAAACAACACCTACCTTCACGTTTCCCTCAGATAAGACACTAACAAGCATTAAAATGTCGTTACATGTCTGTAATTAACTGTAAAATCGATAACTAGTCTCAAATATTATATCTTTACTTTTCTAGGGTCTTCCTCCTGGTTATAGACACTTGCTCATAAGTGGACTTCCGTTCTATTTCGATGGTAACTACACAGAGGATGATGTTGCCAATCTGCTCATTCCATTTGGGTTACGAAATAAAGAAGACCAACTCTTTGTGATTCCTCAGTCGCGCATGGTAGGCGTCTGGTTACAAGTCTATATCCGTTTCTGTAGTTTCTTTTTTGTCTGATAAAAAGTACATATTCTGTGATAGTGTCTTTAATGTTGGTTGGGTTGCTTAGTTGTACTGCCTTGTTTTAATGCCTCTGTAGCCCGAGATATAATGTTGTCTGGTTAAAGTCCGTCCATACGTTGCTGTGATGCGGCACCTAGGAAACGACTGGAGGAAGTATATTTAAATTTGGCCAAACTTGGACTCAAGAATGTTTGGTTTTTGGTCAAAATTTGAAGTCACTGTAACGTCACGTATTTTTAATTGACAAAGCCAATAACGCAGTTATGACATTTTTTACCCAAAGTTCAAAAGGCCTGTTTCACGGTGACATCAGAATGGATTGGAAAATCCCTTTTGTGCCTTTTGTTTCTGTCCCATTCTAGTTAAAGTGATATCTCTCTGGTGTTTATAAGGATACCCTTCAATGTTGTACAGATGTCCGCTCAGTTTGTACCAGAGTTTCATGGTCTGAGGTCCAGGTTAAAATATATTGACATCCGGTGAACAAGTACTTCAAACAAGTAAATAAAAGTCATGCTTTTTTCTGGTTTTCCTTCCAGGCCTTTGCCATGATGTCAAATGGAGAACTTGTGTTATACCTACTCAGAGCTGCTGCTCAACATGGCATTTACCTCAAAGGGGACAGACTCTTTATTGAAGTATTACACATCCGCTTTCCTCTGACACCGGTAAGCATGTAAATCACACTGGTTTTAGTTGTTTTTTTTAGATAATCAGGTATGACAGAGTTTTGAAGGCAGACCCAGATCCTCTCAGCAAAAAAAAAACCGTATGATTTTGGATTACTCTAGAAGTTCTGTGGCAAAAAAAGTGATCAAAGTCCTTTAACGTGAGGCCAATAATAATGATGTTTATGGAGAGAATTACTTTTAAAACAGTTTTTAACAATTACAATAGAAAGTGTTTCCCCTGCATTTTTGCCTTTTAACACTGCCTCTCTGATGTTTCTGTTTTAGCTTCAGTTTTATAAATTTCTTAAAAGGGCGTTGAGATGTGTAAGTAATCCACACACACACACACACACACACACACACTTCTGGCCTGGTCAATGTGTAAACCGCTTTAATTAAAAAATAAAAAAAATCTGGTGAAAATATGATTCATGAATTCAGCACACTATAAGAAAAGTGTTATTACAACCTTTGTAAACTGCAGACTCACGAGCAGAAGTGAAGAGTCGCTCTTTGTGTGACTCTTCATGCATCTCGATGCTGAGGAAAACAACTCCTTATATGGCATGGAAGTAAAATGTGAAGGTCACAAGATGGAGATTTATGTTATGTCTTAACTGAAGAAGTGAAACCTGTGGGTGAAGAACAGTGTGCCCTGTGTGCAGAATATTCTGCTGCTTTTTCCATAATTTAAAGCTACAGTGTGCTTTTAAAAAGTAGAACTCTGTTCAGCTACGTTGCAAACTAAAACATCCCCTCTTTTATTCACTTTTGCGGAGCATCTTAATAACTGTTGGTCCAACTTAAATACAAATGATCACAATATGATGGGAAAGCTATCAAAAAAAAAAAGTTTATGTTTTCATCCACCTCCTGTTTTTGGTGCAGACTGAGTTTGATGAGGGAGAGAGAACCATCCTGATCAAGAACATTTCACAGAGTGAGGCCTGGAAGCTCAGAGAAGCTCTGCAAGACTTTGGTTCTGTCAAAAACTTCATGCCGCTCCTCAACAAGGTACAAACGCACCCATACAAGAGCAGCTATTAACTGACTTGGATAAAGACTTCCTGTCATTCTTACCCATCACCTCTGTGCGTACATGTTGTGTATTCCAGCTGTTTGTGGAATTTGAGTCCATTGAAGATACTGATCGGTTTGGAGATTGGTACAGTCTCCTGTGTCAAGCCCCTGCTCACAAAGTCATCAGGCTGAAAAAACCGAACATCAACTGTCAATCACTACGCAAGTCTCAGCGTAAGGAAAGAATCAACACACAATAACATTTACAAATGTAACATTCTACTTTTAATCAATCTGATAAAAAACTATTAAAGCTAGAGCCTTCATTCTTTGTGCAGCAGAAAGCTAAGACTCCCAGGATATTACTTTATGCTACATTAGGTGTGAACCTTAAAGAGCTGTTTGAATAATCCTCTTCAAAATAAAAATCATAAAAGCTAGAGCATCACTTACAAAACTTTTCTGACTTTTAGCAAACATATTTTAGGGACATAAATAATTTGAAGACATTCCATAAGAATGACTTTTAAGCAGAAATACCAATGTAGGTACTTTAATCACAGATAAAACCTTGTAATGAATTTGTAGTGTACCCTTTAAAATAGATATATCTTAAATACAAAGAAATGCACAGAGTTCAAATAACTTAAATATTTTGTCCATGTTTCTATATTGAGAAATGTTTTGGATCGATATGTTTGATGTGTTTAGGAAGCAAAATCTAATGTTTAAAAAATGAGAATTTAAATGCATTATCAACTACAATTGTTGATTGACATAAAAAAAAACACTTTTAGCTTAGCTTGAACGGATATTGGGTATATTAAATATCTGAAGAAATGACATCACAATAAGCAAACATATCAGTTTATACACAGGCAGACCTATTTCTGTTGCAGAGTTCTAAAGATGATCCTTCAAAAAACTTATGTTCATCCTAATTAATGTGATCTTCTGAAGGTCCTGTGACTGCAGTGCCTACAGATGAAGCATCAGCCAAGGATGCCTCCAAAGCTGCCGAAAACATCTCAGCTGTGGTTGAAGAAAAGGTACTTACTTCCCAAGAAAAAATGAACACAACTATGCAGAAACCTGAAAAGCTGCCTGCAGCAGAAGCTGTAACAAAGGAAAGTGTTGCAAAGGATGCAACTGTGCCTTCCAAAATTGAAGCTTCAGAAAATCAGCCTGGCGTAAGTGAATCCAAACTAAAACCTGGACCTGAGAAATCTGAAACCAGTCTTCAAGGACCTGGAGTAGGGCTGAAAGAGACTGCCCAAATTGATACGTCAGAAAACAGGACGATAAGTGAACTTGCAAAAGGTCCATCGGTTGAAGCCACAATCTTAGCTTCCAAGGAGGAAATGGTCTCCACTATACAGAAAGCCAAAACATCAGAAAAACTGTCTGCAACAGAAGCTGTATCAAATCAAGTGATTGCAAAGGATGCAACTGTGCTCTCCCAAACTGAAGCCTCAGAAAATCAGCTTGACGTTAATGACTCCAAACTAAAACCTATACCTGACAAATCTGAAACTAGTGTCAAAGAACCTGTAGAAGCTTTGAAACAGACTGCGGAAGTTGACAGGACTATAACTAAACTGGCAAAAGGCCCATTGGTTGAAGCAAAGGTCTTGGCTTCCAAGGAGCAAACTGTCTCAATGATGCAGAAACCAAAAGCTCCTTCAGAAAACCTGGCTGCAACAGAAGCTGTATCATATAAAGTGATTGCAAAGGATGTGACAGTGCTCTCCAAAACTGAAGCTTGTGAAAATCTGCTTGAGGTTAGTGACTCCAAACTAAAACCTGTACCTGAGAAATCTGAAACCAGCCTTCAAGGACCTGGAGTAGGGCTGAAAGTTAATAAGTCAGAAAACAGGACCATAAGTGAACTTGCAAAAGGCCCATCGGTTGAAGCCACAATCTTAGCTTCCAATGAGGAAATGGTCTCTACTATACAGAAAGCCAAAACAACATCAGAAAACGTGGCTGCAACAAAAGCTGTCTCAAATCAAGCGATTGCAAAGGATGCAACTGTGCTCTCCCAAACTGAAGCTTCAGAAAATCAGCTTGATGTTAATGACTCCAAACTAAAACCTATACCTGACAAATCTCAAACTAGTGTCAAAGAACCTGTAGAAGGGCTGAAACGGACTGCGCAAGCTGATAAGTCAGAAGACAGGACTATAACTAAATTGGCAAAAGGCCCGTTGGTTGAAGCAAAGGTCTTGGCTTCCAAGGAGCAAACTGTCTCAACTATGCAGAAACCAAAAACTCTTTCAGACAACCTGTCTGCAACAGAAGCTGTGTCAAATAAAGTGATTGCGAAGGATGTGTCAGTACCTCTTAAAACTGAAGCTTGTGAAAATCCGCCTGAGGTCAGTGACTCCAAACTAAAAGCTGTACCTGAAATATCTGAAATCAGTCTCCAAGGACCTGGAGTAGGGCTGAAAGAGACTGCAGAAGTTGATAAATCTGCTAAAACAGCTAATACTGCACCAAGACAAGACCCAAAGGTCTTAGCGTCCAAAGCAGAAAGGGTCTCTGCAATGCAAGAACCCCAAATTCCAGCAGAAAAGCTGGCAGCAAAAGAAGCTGTGCCAAATGAAATGATTGCAGAGGATATGATTATGCCATCTAAATTTGAAGCTTCAGAGAATCAGCCTGACACTGGTGACTCCAAAGAAAAGCCTGTACCTGACAAATCTGAAAACAGGATCAAAGGACCTGGAGTCGGGAGTCTGGAGTCACTTGAGAAACCCAAAACTCAAGTGGACAAGCTTGCTGAGTCAGGAGCTGTAATAAAAAACAATATTGAAGGAACAGCTCCAAAGGACGAAGGTGTACCTTCAAGATTTTCAGATTCAGAAAATCAGCCACAGGGAGAAAATTCCAAGCTCAAACAATCTGAAACTAAGGATCAAGGATCTTTGGAGGTGCCAAAAGACACAGCCGAGGCTGTTGAAAAAGCAAATGTAACAGTTTTTGAACCTAAGGATCAAGCAAAACTTGACAGAGCTGATGAAGCTGAACCAATGGAGCTTGGGGTGACAGGAATTAAAGGTGTAGAGCTCATGGAAGTTGAAAGTTGCACAGAGGACAAAGGGAAAGAGAAGACTAACACAGAGGGTATCCCAGAAAATTCAGCAGACAAACCCAGAGAGAGTCAACCTCCAATGACTTCAGTTGAGACCCAGGTGACTGAAACCTCTGTCAAAGCCTTCGTCCAGCAAAGCGCCCTGTCTGAACCAGATTCCACGGCACAAGGACCAGAGACCCAGATAGAAGCTTCAGAAGTCCAACAACAGGCTGCAGGAAGCACAACTGAAGCTGCTGTGGAGCCACTGATGCCAGGTGGAGGAGCTGCGACAAAAACAACACACAAAGGTATGTCTGAGACCTTTTTAATGGATACACCCGCCTTTGGTTATTGTCAACAACTCTTAAGAAAAAAACAACCAACTTTGCATTAGCCTCTTAAAGGACCCTGAGTAACATTCAGATTTCTGTTGAGACGTGTTGTTGAGAAAAAGTAAGATGTTCGTGGCACCTGTCCTGAACAAATCTAAAGTTGAAATTTTAACAATACTGACAGCGCCACCTACTGGCAACAGGAAGTTACTTCTGCTATATTATCAGTTTAAATTCCGCCAATGTTGGCCATATCCTCCTCAAATTAAGTCTTCGACATACTAAGACCACAGCAGCGCATTTTTCGCCTTGTACCAGGAAGTTGTTGTAACTCCTTTATACAAGGTTCAGTCTGTTCCATTTTTCATATGAGTGATCACAGTCCCACCCTGAACAGACTACTCATTTTTTGGTCATAGCTATAGCGCCACCAACTGGTGAGTTGGTAATTGTTAGTTGGTTTTGATCTTTTCACAAGATTTTTAAACCTATGATTTGTCCTTAAGTGTTATGAAAACATCTTCAAATAGTCAACTTTCATGAGTAAAGAGGAACAACCTTGTTGTCTCAAGCTATGATTTAACAATTTATTCTTCGGTTCATCTTGAAATGATACATTTCCAACTATAAATATATGGATTATGTTTTTCTTTTGACATGCAGTATATGCTTTATATTACATATAGCTTTTATTTGAACTGAAAACACTAAGTTTATATAATATTGAATTTACATTGCGTTATTATTAACTCGTCAATCTAACCTTCAGGCCTGTCATTATAAGCAAACCGTTCAAAATACTGATCATCATTAAATTTAATCTGTTGAAGATCCTTCGACTGCAGAGATGACACAAATCGATTCAACATCAGCCAAGGATGCCTCCAAAGCTGTCAGCAAGGCGTCAGCTGTGTCGACTGAGGTACCCTCATCCGTGAACACGAAACCAACAGCTGCAGCGGGGAGCGAGCGGCAACCTGCAGCATCTAAACACTCTTCATCTGCGGACTACTGTCCGACTGTTGGGGAGATGTTAGAGAAGCACTTGTTCCCAGACAGAATATGTAAGACATTAACAGAAAGACTTTGTTGGTCATAAATGTAATTTTTCCATTTTTTTTTAAACTTAACAATTTTTTATATTTTGTTTGTCTCTTTCACAGGTTGCCACCCGCCCAACGACTTGACAGTAGGTTGCTACAAATCACAAGCAACAAGTACTACAGTATTTACACATGTAGTTTTTCTGAAGAGATTAATTTTGCCAGGGTGGAGGAGGTAGCACTCTAACAAGAAGACATAACCTGCCTTCATGTTTCCCTCAGATGAGACACTAACTAGCATTAAAATGTAGTCAAATGTCTAATTAACTGTTAAAAAATATGTTATAAAATATAATTAAGGAATATTTCTAGGAGGGGCTCTGAGTCTCAGATATTACTCTCTCTTGCCATAGGCAGTGACTATGTGCCGATAGCATTTTTTCCCCTATCCAATACAAATCCCTCTCTTCATAAGTTTTACCCTTGTTGGTGTTTTTACTCTTGTTTGTGTTTTTTGTACAGCGACCTTGGGTGTCTTGAAAGGCGCTTATAAATAAAATGTATTATTATTATTATTATAAATTTGTCTTCTTACCTTTTTGCAGTGTCTTGATCATCGCAACAGACAGTTGCTCATAAGTGGACTGCCGATATATAACAATGGTAATTACACAGATGATGATGTTGCCAATCTGCTCGTTCCATTTGGGTTTGAAAATAAAGAAGACCAACTCTACGTTATTCCTCAGTTGCGCATGGTAAGCATATGGTTACAAGTCTATATCAGTTTGGTCCACTTGGACTCAAGAATGAGTTTTACGTTTTAAGTCACTGTAACGTCATGTTCTCGTGAACGAGATGTGTAAGCAAAATGTGAAAGAAATGACCTGAAAGGTCAAGGTCACTGTGACTTCTAACATTTTTTACCCGAAGTTCAAAGGCCAGTTTCACGGTGACATCATAATGGGCTGGAAAGTCCTTTATGTGGCCTTTGTTTCTATCCCATTCTTGTTAAAGTGATATATCACTGCAATGTTCAGAGGGAATACCCTCCAGTGTGGTACAAATGTCCACTTGGATTCGAGGATGAACTGGTCAGAGTTTGATGGTCAGAGCTCAAGGTTAAACTGTCTTGACATCCTGGGAACAAGATATCTCAGCAACAAGAAATTGTCTTTCTTTAATGTCCAAGAAGGTGAGGCAAAATGCGATCTATTAGTGGACTATCTTCCCTCACCTTACCCATCTTATACCTGTTTGTTCAGCTTACACAGGAAGGGTCTTCTGAAAATCCCAAGCTCTGCAGAGATACCCATATGACCTCATGTCTCCTGTTTAATGAATGACTGTTTTTTTTGTTTCAAGCGTACAGTATTCTTGACTGGTTTGCTGGGGCATTTAATTGCGAGATTTTGTATATTTGTTGCCTCAGTGAGACTCATGAGGCCAACTTTTCCGCAGGACTCTTCCTCACTCCGGCCAATTAGGCACGTTCATGCACTGTACAACAGATAAGGGAGGGGCTCGGGGGGAAACCTGTTTTTCTTGGCCAGCTGCCAACCCTGCACCTGGCTTTTATAATGAGCCCAGCAAGTTTCTCAGCTTAGGATTCTATTTTAGAGTTTTAACACTTTAGATTATAAGAACTTATGATAAAACATTAGAAGATAAAACCTTAACTATAAAACATTTGACTGTAAAACTTTAACTTTAAGACATTTGACTGTAAAACTTTAACTTTAAGGCTTTAGACTATAGAAAAGTTAACTTTAAGACATTATAACTATAAAAACTATAACGTTAAGGCATTAGACTATAGAAAAGTTAACTTTAAGACATTTTAACTATAAAAACTTTAACTTTAAGGCATTAGACTATAGAAAAGTTAACTTTAAGACATTTTAACTATAAAAACTTTAACTTTAAGGCTTTAGACTATAGAAAAGTTAACTTTAAGGCATTATAACTATAAAAACTTTAACTTTAAGGCATTAGACTATGGAAAAGTTAACTTTAAGGCATTATAACTATAAAAACTTTAACTTTAAGGCATTATAACTATAAAAACTTTAACTATAAGGCATTACACTATAGAAAAGTTAACTTTAAGGCATTATAACTATAAAAACTTTAACTTTAAGGCATTAAAACATTTAATTTATAAATCTGATGGATATATAACTTCAACTCTAAAACATTTGATTATAAAGTTTCAACTAAAACATATCATTATAAAACTTTTGATTACATAACTTCAACTTTAAAACATTTGATTATAAAGCTTCATTTTTTCCAACAGTACCATAAATAAAAGTGTGCTTTTTTTCTGGTTTTCCTTTCAGGCCTTTGCCATGATGCCATCAGTGGATAAAATGTTAGAGGTAATGAGAGAGTCTGTACAGAATGGCATTTACTTCAGAGAGAAGAGACTCGTTATTCAAGTAGTACGCATCCGTGATTCACTGAGACCGGTAAGCATGTAAATCACTCTGATTTGAGTGTCTTTTTTATTATTAATATCAGGTATGACAGAGTTTTAAAGGCAAATCTGGATCTTGGTATCACCCTGGTTAGTATTAAGATATTTGCAGGTTTCGTTCAGCAGAATAGTTGTTAGAAATAAACACCAAATTAATGACTGATAGCTTTTTTACTCTGCAGATTGAAATTGCCAAACATTAGGCTGTAAACAATCCATTCAACCACATGAGTTAATTGTTGAAAGTCTGTAGTTTCAACATATGCAAGCTTCTAACTTCATAACTTGGGTTTCACTGATGTATTTTATTTAATGCAACAAAACTTGGAAATCCCATGATCATCAAGACTTGAAAAGGGAACAAAGGGAACCAGGAGTCATAAAAACTTGACTGATTTTTGGAACAATTCCAGCAGCACCTCATATATCCACAACTCCAAAACAATGAAAACTTTCACTTTCATTTTTATTAACTCCAATTTATTTATTTTTTTATATCCCCAAAAATTAACATTGTAACTCTGCTGCAAGAATATGCTAATCTCTGTAGTTTAAAGTGATCATAGGCCTTTGTCATGAGGCCAATAATAATTGAAGATTATGTTTGAGGAAACTGGGGTGAAGTGCTTTTGGAAAAAAAAATTAAACAGTTAAAATATAATAGTGTAACTGTTAAAACCATTGTATTGTTTTCTCTCCATTTTTGTCGTGTAACGCCGCCTCTGATGTTTCTCTTTTAGGTTCTGTTTTATCGATTTCTGAAGAGGCAGATGAAGTGTGTAAGTAACAAACACACACACACACACACACTTCCTTTCTAGTCAATGTGTTGAATGCGTTAATTTCTTTAACTGATCCATCTTCATTTTTTTTTTTGAAGTAGAACTCTGTTCAGCTAAACATTGCAAAGTAAAACCTTACACCTTGTGTAAAATGTTAGGGAGCATCTTATATTTGGTCTCGCTTAAACATATAGATATAGCAATAAGATGGGAAAGTTGTCAAAAACCCTTGTAAGAGTACAGATGAGAGATTTCGTTACAATGAATTCTGTATTTTGCCTTAAATTTGAAAAACTGCTATAAAATGTTACGTCAATTATGCAGCGCGTTTGTGTCTCTGTCCTCTTGTTAACTTCTCTGTTTGGTTGTCCACCTCCTGTTCTTGGTGCAGTATATGAAAGATGAGGTAGAGAGAACAGTCTTCATCAAGAACATTTCACAGAGTGAAGCCAGGGAGCTCAGAGAAGCTCTGAAAGAATTTGGTTCTGTCACAAACTTCATGCCGCTCCTCAACAAGGTACAAACACACCCAGAGCAGCTGTTTAATTGTCTTTGAAAAAGACTTCCTGTCAGTCTCACCTGTCACCTCTGTGCGTACATGTTCTTGTGTATTCCAGCTGTTTGTGGAATTTGAGTCCGTTGAAGATGCTGATCGGTTTGGAGGGTGGTACAGTCACCTGAAACAAGCCCCTGGTCACGAAGTCGTCAGGCTGAAAATATCTGGTACGTTTGTTGATGACATGATTACTTTACGCTACATGAGGGACATTGGCCTTTGCATAATCCGGTTTAAAATTGTTTCAAATCAAATCTATAATAGCTAGAGCTTATTTTGCCAAACCAACTTATCTTTGAGGTTTTACAGATATTAGGGATTTTAAGACACTCCATAAGAAAGACATCACAATAAGAAAAATAATACCAATGAAGGAGCTTTTTTCATATGGCAAATGAAACTTTCCTAAAATAATTAATGGTTATTTTATATTGGATTTTTTGCCGATATCCGATATGCCGATATTTTACAACTCATTTAGCCGATTACCGATACCAATACCGATATTTTTCATTCATTCATTGCAAATAGCAGTTTTGCTATCTATTTCGGACACTTTGAAAAACTCCACACACCATGGACATTTTGGCTTCTAACTCTCTCATGCTGCAGGTAGACACACGTGACGTCGCGCAGGTCTTCTTCACGCCGGGGACATTGCACCGAGGTCGGGCATTTAATCAAGTATGCAGCAGCCCATTATTTTATCGGTTAATTATATCGGCGGATACTGGCATGTTGGCCGATATCCGATAGTTCATTTTTAAGCCAATATCGGCCGATACCGATAACGTGCCGATAATATCGTGCATCCTTATTATTTATGTGTTGTGAATGATTAATGGAAGACAAGGAAAATGATAAAACATGACTCTTATTTCCATCCGATCACAACTCAGGTCATCACTCAATATTTTAATTCGCATGCTTTTTCATGACATCCGCTTTTATCATTTAATTTCTGTTACTTCCAACTCCTCATAAAGCACCGCCACCAACTGCAGCAGTGAGCAAGCATCAACCTGTGGCATCCAAACCACCTTCCACTGCGGACCCCCATCTGACTTATGGGGAGAAGATGGAGAGGTACCTGGATACAAAAAGAATAGGTGAGAAATCCAGGAAATACACTCCTGTATTTTAAAGTAAATGTCTATTGGTCACAATAATTGTACAGTCTTTCTCTCTTTAAAAAGAGTTGTTTTTTTTGCTTCTCCTTCACAGGGTCCTTCAAGTGTAGGCCTGGGACTTCACCAAAAGTAGGTTTCCTCAATGTTAGTCCATAATTGCCTTTGTATGTGATTTCACACATCTAAACTAAAAGTGCCATTGTTTTTGTGGCATTATAGTCAGCACTTTTAAACCTGTAGCAAACACTTTCATTTTATTTACACACAAGAGATAGAAATGTATGTATAATCACAACTTGTATAGCAGATATGTGTAAAGGGGTACCATAATAATGGTTAAACTGATTAAACCGAGCAGTTGTATCGCACGAGTCGGGACGACGATATATTGCCGGATCGATTTTTGTCCCACCCCTAGCCAGCAGGCATTGGATAAAATTTATTACACCCAAATATCGATTTTTTAGTTTACAAATATATGGCGCTCTAAACAGATTTCCCTGCAATTTTGACTCACTGCATCACTACTTCATGAGTCCTCACGGTGGCGCTTATGGCATGAATGAGGGTAACGTGAATGGAAGTTAAATGTCAGAAGAAGAAGTTCAGCAGATATCGTAATATTATTGTTATCGTAGATCACGTATCGCGTATTGTATCGTGAGTTACCCTGATACCCCCGATTCGCACCCCCCTACCGTTGACCTCTTGAAACCACACTGAAGCTGGAACGTTTTAGGTAATATTCTTGTGTTATAAGATACAAAGTCTGTTGAGCATATACAAAATCATACGATATAGAAGCTAATTGACTCAAAATCAGCAAGTAAAAATGTTACTATTGACTTAAATAATTGATCGTTGAAAGATATAATTATTTAATTAGCTTAATCCATCCATTGTATGCATTTTTTTTCAGATCAAGGTTACATTAAATCAGTCATTCATTTAAATCATTGTTGTTTAGATTATTACTGATGGAATGCACTGAAAAAATGAGATCAAATTAATAATTGAAGCTGTTTTTTCACCATACTTGAAAAATTTAGCCTGAATGAAACAGACATGAAATTGGTACTCCAAAAGAGCTTAAAAAGCCTTCAATTCAATTTGAAACCCAAACCAGATTAATGGCTGTGTTGATGCTGATATATAATGAACATAGTTTACAAGGGGTGTAAACACTGTTGTCACTCATGTGAGCATCATTTTCTTAATCTTAAATTACAGGTTAAGGTAATCAGGTAATCTCAAATGACTCTCCCTGTTTCTTAATTTTCCTTCATTTGTTTCATCTTGGTAACAAACAGCTGCTCATCTCTTGGCTGCCGGTGTTTGGCGATGGCTGCTACACGGAGGACGACATTATCAAACTGCTCATCCCATTTGGGTATCAACACAAAGACCAAAACATCTATGTTGTTCCTCAGGCTCGAGTGGTAGGCAACCCCTTTGTAATTTATTTGATATTTTATTATGAGATGATTGCACACTTATTTTTATCTTACACTTATTTGTTGCCTTTTTGAGACTTACCAGATTGATTTTACCATGTGGAAAAGTTATTGAAAAAGTTCTTAAAACAGGTGGACAACAGTGGCGATGTGTTTCTGTTTATTCTCTCAGGCCTTCGTCCAGATGCCGACAGAAGAAAGTGTGCTTGACATAATAAGAGCCTCAAAAATAAATCCCATTATTTTGAAAGGGTCAGGACTCTGTTTCAGTGCTTTGGACTACAACATTTCACTGAGACCGGTAAGCATTTCAATAACATGTTTGTATTGAAAGATTTTTTTTTTATAGTTTAGTAATATATCCAAGAACTTAAAAATGTTACTTTTTATTAAAATGAGTATATCAGATGAATGGCTACATGCTAGTCTATGTAGTTTATAGTATTTGAGGACCTATTTTTCCAAAAAAGATTGTAAGCAGAATAGTGTATTGAAGAACCTTATTGCATTTTAACACTGCCTACTGTGATGTTTCTTTTTTAGTTCTGGTTTTATGAATCCCTGATGAGGCAAGTTGGCTACGTAAGTAAAAAACACACATACGCAATTCCTCCTCATTTGTAAACTGCTTTACATTTCCTTGGTTTAAGTAATCGTCTCCGTTTTCAAGGTTTCAATTCAACCTGAAACTAGGTTCATAACTTTTCGTATTTAGATACATTACAAAAACAAAACACCTTTTTGCTCACATTTGAGGAGGCATCTGCAATGCTTCATTAATTCCTAAAAATGTATTCAACTTGATAAAATCTGGACACTTTGAACATTGAGGGAGTACAGAAAGTCCATTGAAGATATTGTCTTGCTGTATGTACATCACTGTCCTCTGTGTAACTAATGGTTTGGATGTTCACTTCCTGTTCTTGACTTAGCATTGGAAGTACAGAGATAGTGTAATCTTCATCAGAAACATTTCACCGAGTGAGACCAGGGAACTCAGACAGGTTGTGAAAAAAGTCCACTCAGTCAGGAACTTCCTGCCTCTCCTCAACAAGGTACAAACGCACACATACAATTACACTGTTTAGGTTGATATGAAAAAAAAACTTTTGTCAGCAGTCATGTATGTGTCTGTGTGTGTGTTTCAGGTATTTGTCGAGTTCCACACCAATCGCGATGCTGATCGGCTAGGAGTTTGGTACAGCCTTCTGAAACAACCCCCTGGCCACATAATCCAGAGGCTGGAAATACCATACAGCACTTTACCGCCTTGTAAGTTTGTTTGAAGAACTGAAGGTTGAAGAAATAAAAAATATTGTACACATAAAATTTAGAATTTATGAATGATTATGTCTCCATCTTTGTTTTAACCAAGTTCATACTGATCCCTGCTGACATCACCTGAACAAAACTCAGCACTATCTAGTGGACTGAAAATGTAAATTTGCACTGCAGTGTCACTTTGATAATATTTTCATTAATAAAATCTCAGTACTTAGTGTCTGTATATTGAATAAATTGTATGAAGGGAAATGTCACAACACTATGCCACACTGATTTTTCCCCACCCCTTTCATGTGATTAGGTCCTGTCTAAACTAGATATAGGCATGTCTCACAGTAACAATGTCTACACTAGTTACGCAGCTATTTAACTTCTAGAGCTCAGACAATAGTTGCAGGTGATGTCAAGTCACCCTCTATGGTGGTCAGCCAAGGCGTTCCCCAGGGTTCTATCCTGGGGCCACTTCTATTTACATTGTACATAAACGATATTGCCAAAAGCTTAAGAAATTGGAAGGTTCATCCTTATGCTGATGACACAGCATTTTACTTCTCTGTACTTTCAAAAACTCAAGCTCTTGTGCAGTTACAGACTGCTTTTAACTCTATCTTATCTTCTCAAACTAATGCTGAACCCCAGAAAAAAACAGGTACTGGATATTCTAAAGATAGAACATTTAACCCCTTGATGCTACTTTGTCCACATTAAACACTCTGTCGTGTTTAACGTGTCTAACAGTTAAAGTACTTGAGTTGGTACTTCTGGCTGGATCAGGGTCTGTCTTTGAGGTCACACATTGGAAATTTAAAAATGATTGCATCGGAAAAATGTTTTTGTTTGTTTGTGCAGCACCAAGAATTCCGGAGAACGCTCTGCCGGACAGCAAGGATGTAATTGAAGGGGCAACTATGCCATCAGAAAGAGTTGCGGTTCCACATGGCAGCACTTCACCATTTTGGATCAGTCTGCGAAAAAATCCCTTCGTGTTCCCGACCATTTCTCCCTGGTTCATCATCCCAGGTAAGAGAGAGATTTTTTGTCTTTATCATCCTGACAAGTTTCAGACTGCAAAATTGACCCTGTAAACTTATTCAGTAAGGTGTGTCATTGCTCGCTTTTACCTCCTAGAGTACCAGACTGTCAAGGGCATGGATGACATTGAGGTAAGCTGGATTCTCACCTTAACTTCACCCCAGTTTCATGCTCCTATTTTTGTTTTTGAGGCACTTTTAAAGTGACAAAGTGCTTTACAAAAAGGTTAAAAAAATTAAATAACCAGATATAATAACTTAATAGAACACATGCAATTAAAATGAATGCAAAGAGAAAGGTTTTTTTTTTAATAAAGGAAGTTTAAGTTTAGTCTCTAAATTATATAATAAAATAGAGTACGGTCTAGACCTGCCCTTTTTGTAAAGTGTCTTGAGATAACTTTGGTTATATTTTGGCACTATGAGTTCGGGATTTAAATAATAATTCTTCTTCTTCAATACATTCCATTACAAATGAAGAACGTCTGTGTGCAAACTGTACCATAAGAAATAGGTTACAAATGCAATTAGTAATAACAAATAAATTAAACCTTGGGATTTGAATGTTGTACTTTGTAGAAGGCCAGTAATCGAGGTTCGATGTGCCCTACAATCATGCTGACCGGTCTGCCTGAAGGAAACTACAAGCAGGAGGAGGTGGCAAAGCTGGTGTGGCCGTACTTCCCCAAAAAGAACCTTCACTCCCTGTACTACAACGTGACAGTCTTACCACTACAGAGGAGGGTAAGAAGTAAACTACAGTAGACTATTACAGGCACGAATATTATTAGAATCCCATTTTTATAAATCATTACATTATTTTGCAGGCCTTCGTGTTCTTTGCTGATTGGATTACGTGCTGCAATTTTGTCAAAGATCACATCAAAAAGCGGGTTTCTCTCAGAGGAGACATGATCAGTGTCCACTTTGTCTTGCAACACATGTATCCTGAATCCACTGAGGTATGAACACTGTGTATCCACACTGTGGCCTGGAACGATTTGTCAGGCTTGCGATGAGATAGAAAACTTCTGCAGTAGACATGAAACAGTGGCTTCTGTCTAAAGGAATGAATATATATAGATGTACGAGTATTGTTGTTTGAAGACTGAGCAAAATGTTAAAAATGCTTTAGTGTGTGTCTCGACAGTCTCCGTAACAGTCTGAATCTTTCCGCAGGAGATGATGTACAAAAGCCTGATGAAGTGGAGCAACGCTGTGAGTCATGAATCTCTTCTGTAATTAATGTATCAGGTGAAAGCATCGACCTTTGGATCTCTTATCCTGAACACCAACCGTTTCTTTCTCTTCAGGGAGTTCCTGATCCAAACTCTCTGGAGGAGCGGTTGCTGATCGTGGAGATCTCTGAGGCGTCTGTGGACGTCATCGCATTTGTCATAGAAGTGGTGACATCCATCACAATGTTCGTCAGCGTTCTGCCACTCGCCAACAGGGTAAGACACAAACTTGCACTTCTCAAATTTAAGTTTTGAGAGTCATGATGTTCCTAGAAAATGTATTTTGTTTAATTAACTTTATTTAAAGCCACTGGAAACTCCTCTTACTCAAATATTGGGATTTTAATGTTTGTTGCTTGTCACTTTCATCTCCCCTCCCTCTGTCTTCTCACTCGTTGTCCACGACTGCCGTTCTACCACAGATATGCATCGAGATGACCGACTCCAACAGTGTAATGCAGGTGGTAGAGAAATGCAATGATTTGTCCTCCAACTCTTTTACAGAGGACCCAGCTTGGTATGCATGTCTTATTAAAAGTTCAGGGTATGAAATGGGGTTGTAATTGGTTTTAGAATAACTCATCTCTGTGTTTATTTCTTTATTTCTCTCATCACCCATCCCCACACCTTAACTGAGCATTTCCTCATTTTTCTCTCTTCAGGAGGAAAGTCCAAAAAGTTGAGCCGTAAGTATATATCACTGGGTAATTGAATTTTTTCAGGTTACGTGAGAGACATTTCTTTTTTTTTTTTTGTTGCGAGAGACCATGGAAAACCATGACCTTTGTTGTGATGATGGGATTTTTATGTGATAGCAAGGGTTAGCTAGTAGGTTGATTTGTTTGCATTCACAAGTTTAGGGCAACTCATCCAGAATATTTGAAGGTTTTCAGGAAAAGATGTTTTTATATGAAACTTTGAACTAGCTGAACTATATTGGTCAAAAACCAAGAGATAACTGAACAAATAACTTAGCAACACTGGTGTTTCCTATTTCCAATGTATTCCAATGTATTCACCCATTCTGTCTGAACAACACTGCTGTCTTTAGCAAATACTCATGTTCTACATTTTAGCTTGAAGAGCCTGAAACAACGCCTGCAAGATTCTGCTGAGGTTACAATAAACCTTGACCTGGACACCAGCAGTGTCGAAAACGAATCTCCTGAGATTGACAAGAATGTGCTCAAGGCCATCAAAGTGACCGTTGGCCAACAAAGACTTGTTCAAGAAAGCAGGGCTCAGAGTGAGGAGAAGGAGGTGAGGCCTGGCTTTATATCTCATCCAACACTTATATTTAGAGAAATTATATTTTGTGCCAAAACTTCCTTTTAGAGGCTTGTGCTACAATTAATTTCAGTGGATATTTGGAAAGTACAAATACATGTGCCTAACATTGTTTTCTGAAAATCTTTTTCCAAATTGAAGATAGAAAACTAGTAAAAAAACATTTTTGTCCTATCACTTTGCAGCATTTTCTGTAACTCTTTAAATACTTAGAAGAGCAACAAATAAGAACTAATACACTGTGGAAAATAGTCCCATACAAATACTTAACTGTGTTATGAATAAGCGACTTCATTCAGTGTTTCAGTGATTGATTGTTTCTTTGTCCAGGGTCAGGATAATTTTACAGATGACAACGTCACATCAGAGGCCTATCTTTTTGATGACCAAAATTTCAACGAAGATTGCTTTATCACTGTTGATGAAGTCGGTGATGACGTGGAAGTCACAAGCCCTGATTATTATCGCTCCTCTTCATCCAAGCACTCCTCAAGAGAGAGAAGAGAGAGGCAGAGCTCACATGTTTTTTCTGCTCGCAATCGGACCTCAACAAGGTCATCAAAGGACTATAAGAGCTCAGCCTCATCATCTAGGTCAACTAAAGACTCAAGATCTTCTTACTCAAGCTCTGAGTTGAAAAAATCATCTAAACACACTAATTCCCCTCCCAAACCTTCATCCTCTTCCTGTGCCGGTAAGGCCTCCTCTTCTCCTCCAGTGTCGACTGATTCTCCTTCCTCCCTTGGTCATAAAAGACAACAGAGTAGAACAAAATCTCCAGCCAAATCATTAGATGCATCCGCTGGTAGAAACCGCTCGTCCTCCCCTGTGCATGAAAGGGAAAAGAATACTGCAGAAACTGTGGCAGCCTCAGTAAAGACTTGTCCAGAGCAGCTTGGAGATGAAGCAAGAGACACGAACAGTGCAGTGGCAAAGTCTGATCACGATGTGTCGGCAGAGGGCCCGGCTGCAAAATCTGATGAGTCAGAGACAAAAATAGAAACAGAAAAGATGCATCCACCTCAACAGGGATGTGGATCAGAGTCAAGCCAGGCCCAGAGTCTGGACAGTGATTCAAATGTCAAAACACTCAAAGACCGGGAGAAAAGCACAGAGGAGGGGAAAGAAGATGACAAACATGTAGAGGTGGAGATTGACTGTGGTAGTTGCCTCAATTCATCCAACGATCAAACAGATGAGCAGATGGAAAACGGGGGACAAAAAGGAAGCTGTGAAACCCAGATTACTGGACCTGTAGGAGGCCAGGTCTTGGACAGTGTGGAAGAGGAAGACAAAGCCTGCCATGAGGAGCCCAGTGATATGTTTATGGAAGATTCTCTCCAGGTGCTGGACAGTGTTACCAAAGATCAAGCAGCTACAGGTCCAGAGAGCAGTTGCGTGGTCCAAGTGGACAGTTCCCCAGGAAAGCAGCGGTCTGAGGAAGATGCATTACCAATATTTAAACAATCTGAAGATACACCTTTAATTAAAGATGGAGTAGGAAATGAACAACAGACAAATAATGAAGATAATTCTGAAGTGGACACGAGTAGCAAACAAGCTCCCAGGAGCAAGGGAGACGAGAAGAAAACAAAACAAAACAGGAAGGTCGTCAAAGACAAAATGCTTTCAGCGGAATCTTGCGAAGCCTCCAAAGATGCAGAAAATCTTAAGAGCCAAGATGTAAATGAAGAAGGTGACATCAAGAACCACGACAGTGATGGTACTGAACAAGAAGCCTTTGAGATATTGGATTCAATAGATGATCAGACTGAAACAGAAGATGTCAGCCAAAAACCTGAAACTTCCAGTGCACAGATATCTAAAGAAGACAATAGACCCATAGAGGAAGAGGAAGACGCATACCAGGTAATCGATTCTCTGGAAGATCAGCCAACAACAACTGAGACAGAGTCAGAGACTGACAAGGGTAGAATAAGGACCAAGAAAGGGGAGGCCACTGCTAGTAAATGTGATAGACCTTCAAGGAGAAGCGGCCCCAAAAGCAAAGTATCTGTGAGTGAAGAGAAAGAGAAATCGCCCAAGAAACAAGATAGGACAGTTAAAAAATATGAGACACGGACAAAGGTGGATATCATTGCAGACAAAGAAGTCACAGAGGAGATAATGTTTGAGATAGTAGATTCTGTTGGAGAGGAACCAGTTGAAGATGCTGCCACCAGAGAATGGTCTGGTAGAAGAAGAAGCACAAGAGGAAAGAAAGAGGACAGAGTCAACATAAATCTCACAGAAGCATCTGAAAAACCTGAAGAGGTTACATTTAAGATTATAGACTCTGTGGAGAACGAAACAGCCAATGATGAACCAACCGTCACAAGAAGATCTACCAGAGGAAGAAGGGGAAACACAATGAAGGATGCGTTGAGTGAGAAAACCGTAAAAGAGGACACGCCAACAAGAAGGAGACAAACTCCTGCCAGAGAGTCACAAAGCAGGGAGAAAACACCAAAGAAAGAGGAGAAAGCTCCTCCAAAAGAGAGCACACCAACGAGGAAGAGTGCCAATGCTGTAGAGGTAAGTGAGGAGGATGCTACCTATGAAATACTCGACTCTGTTGAGGATGAAGTTGTTGAGGATGTGCCGCCCGCGACAACAGGAAAAAGAAAAAGAGGAAGACCAAAGAAGCATGTTAAA
This sequence comes from Semicossyphus pulcher, assembly GCF_022749685.1. Classification (NCBI taxonomy): domain Eukaryota; kingdom Metazoa; phylum Chordata; class Actinopteri; order Labriformes; family Labridae; genus Semicossyphus; species Semicossyphus pulcher. Next base: position 14,292,760 of record NW_027211695.1, on the reverse strand, counting down.
ACAACTATAAAAGGCAGCACAACATCTAAGAGGGTTGACAAAGACGGATCTGAAAAGGTGGCTGATGAAGAAGAGACGACATATCAGATTGTTGATTCTGTGGAGGATGACAAAGTTGATGATCAGCCCCCCTCAGACGAGGCTGGGGGTTCAAGAGCAGAGAATATTTCTGAAAGCATTGACAAGCCTCAGAAAAGGACATCTCTTGCAGGAACAACCAAAAAGGAGGAGGAGGAGGAGGAAGAACCCTTGTTTCACATCATAGATTCTCTGGAAGATGATCCAGTTCAAGAAGAGCAGACAGCTACAGACAAGTCCAATAGAAAAATAAAGGAAAAACGAAAGACAAAAGATGAATCTCCTTGGAAAGAAATTGAAAAAGGAGACAAACAAAAATGTGGTACGACAGTTTCCGAAGCTTTTGAAAAATTGGTTGAGGAAGGGCTTCATCAGAAAGTTGATGATGATGAGGAGGTAAATGATCCTCCATCTATTATAGAAGGTTGTAGTACAGGTGAGAAGGAAAGGACACCCCCAACTGACATTGTTAAAGAGGAAACATCACCAATCATATCCACAAGCGATACAGTCATACTTGAAAGAGAGAACAAACAGAAATCACCTGAGAAAAAACACGGTGCAAGCACTCTGGTGAACCTGGACGAAGTAAGTGATGAGGAGGAGGATTACCCCGACGACACAGCTGATAAGGAAGAACTGAGGAAGCGTCAATCCGCTGCCAAGGAGAAGCAGTTCGCTAATAAAAGGGAAACAAGGAGGACCAGGGAGAGGGAGGAGAGGGAGCGAAGAAGCCGGACCAGCAGCAGCAGAGGAGAAGGTGATGGAGGAGGGACTAGAAGGGGGAAGAAAAGGGTGAGGGAAGATGAGAAGGTGGAGCTGGTGACTCTGGACACGGTAGGGGCAGATGAGGCAGAGAGACAACAGTGGGAAGAAGAGGTAACAGAGGGAGAGGTGCAAGAACTCGTCACTCTGGATGAGTTTGTAGAAGAAGAGCCGGACGGAAAGGCCGAGCAAAGCAAACTGGAGACCCCTCCTCTTAGCCAGGAGGATGAATCAGTGGACGACCTGAACCAAGAGGTAACGGTTTGAAATTCAACACATGCAGGTTCATAGGTCAATTACAGTGGAAAACATTTTTTAAAAATGGAAACGCTGACTCGAAAATATCTCTTGTGTCTACTTTTTAGAGTTTGGTGACTTTAGATGAAGTTGGTTATGATGACGAAGACAAGCCTGATACGGGACAAGCTAAGAAAACTTTAAGATCTGGAAAACGCAAACATGATGACGACACAGGTAACTGTTATTCTGACAATGCATCTTAAAATATGAATACAGTTATGATTCCAGTTTTCCCAAAGAATAACGTTTTACTCATTTCATTTAAGAACTTATGAAGTGAGCACACATGAAGTGTTAAAGTTTTCTGTAAACTTTGTGTGTAAATGATACCCGAGCCCTCATTATTGGTTTGAATGCTGCAAGGATAAAAATTATTATTTAAAAATATTTTCAAACGTTTTTTGCCACTTAACCACTTGAACAATTTTTCAACATAGAAACTTAATTGAAACTTCAAAATCTCATTAGCTCATTCAGGACCTTACCACTGTGACTTTTCACAGTCATACCTCTCCTAATCTCCATAATACTCACGGTTGTCCAGGAAAGTGTTCAAAGTAATTTGTTTGTCTGATGATTTGTTTAACTTTTTCATATCATTCATACTTTTTACATAATTGCATTTCAAAATACCGGCAAATTTCAGCCGTTCAAAGTGTCTTACTTAGTGTTCATTACACTGAATATACAGATTTAGAGTGAGTGGGGAGCTTTAAAATATCTTGGAAAGCTTCTCTAAAATTTGCCCTGATGCCCACATTTTCATTCCACATATACAAGTAAGAAATCAAATCTGACCTACACTTGTGCTGGTCTTAAGAGCTGGGTGATTAAAGCAGAAGGATTTACACTTTTTGTCATAGAAAGCTTGAAAGCAAGAGGAGTTCTGACCAAAGAAAATACCTTTTTTTTAGCACTTTTTTAAAATCCGCTCCCCTTTTCACATTTCTGGCGTACAGACATGAAAAATACATGACTACATTCAGCAGACTCTTCTGGTGTTTATAACGTTGTCATTTTAGCTGTAACACAGTTTCTTGATAATCTCAATCTGAAGATAGTTTTTTATTGATTTGTCTTGTTTTAGAGGCAAGTATGAACTTTGTGATATTAGACGAGGTGAAAGACGAGGAGACAAGAGAAGCTTCAAAACCCAGGACTAGAGGACGTCCCAGGAAGAAAGTTAGACAGACCCCTGGTAACACACAAACACACCAAAAATCTTATCTCTACACTCTCAGAGAAACAAAAGTGCTTTTTTTTTCGTCTTTGCACTTTGCACTTTTCATCGTTGTTCATTTAACCGCTGTCTTTTACAACAGTAAGAAAATCTACCAGGGGGAAGAATGTGAGTTCACAAGAAGAGAAAGAAAAAGAATCAACTGTTGAAGTGCCTCCTACTCCACGTGAAGCCTCCTTATTGGACAAAAGTCAGTCTAAGCCGGAGATCCCGGAGATTGCAGAGGTGGAAGCAGCGAGCCCAGTTGACATTGATGCTGCCCTTGCTGGGCAAGAGCAGCAGCCGGAGAACAAAACAGGAAGAAGCAGGGCGGACATTAAAGGTACAGAGTGTTGGCGAGGATTTTGGACCAATAAAACTACATCTGTCCTAAAATTCTCTCCAAAGTGGATGAAATTGTCGAAACGTATTTATTTTACATTGAGGGCTTTAAAGAAAGATGCCATTATTTAACAGTTTGTTTAGTCAAACGTGAAAAATTAGATCACATTTTTTTTTTATTTCTCAATCCCCTAATTACATTTTTCCATCATAAAAAAACAAAGAAAAGCTGCATATTCTTAAATCAGAGAAGCCGGATCTGTTTTTTTCTTATGACTCAAATGATAAGGAAATGATTAAATAATGTCTGCTTTTCTTGCACCAAAGCAAAACAGCTATTTTCAAGCATCAAAGTATGATTGCCAAGTTTAAAATAATTGATTGATAATTCTTTCCCTCTGTTTTTTAGTTGTGAGTAAACGGAGGAAGGAGTCTGTTGGACCTGAAGCAAAGCGATCTCGCTCTCAGTCTCCGTCTGTACCTGCCGACGTCAAACTGCCAGCAAGTCAACCCGACAACTCCCTCAGTGAGTCACGCTAAAACTTAATTTTAAAACAACATGGGATGCAAATAGTTGGTCACATTTTCCCACTGTTGAACTTTCACCGTATCTTTCTACAGATTTTATGGTGCCGGGATTTTTCTGTAGTCTTTGCTCTATTTTTAACCCGGATGAGACTGCCAGGGAGCTCCACTGCAGCAGCCAGAAACACATCAACAACCTGCAGGTATATACAAACACACACACAAAATTAAAACAAACTACAGCACACACTTGGACTCACATGGTTTGTGTTCTCTTACCTCTTTTTTTAGAAACATTATCAAAAGCTTCAACAGAAATCATCAAGTTCAACACAAAGTTGACAAGGCTCCCTATCAGAGTGATTTCGACGACTTCAGCTGAATTTTAAGATTTATTTTTGTTTAAAATGTGAAAAAGAAAATGATTTTTACTCCCACAGTTATGGTGCCTTGCTCTGCTTTACAGTTGCAGCATTTTGTTGCACCACTTGTGTTCTGGAACAGAACAGACAGGAACTGAGTTTCAGCATAAAATGTCGGAGTTTATACTTTTAAAAAGGTTCTTCGTGACGTCTTTTACTCAGCTATAATGAATTACTACAATTTCTTTTAATATGATGTCATATGAAGGCGGTGTTATCAAAGGAAGATTGTTGGCAGGTTAATGTGTAATAGATTCCAAGACTTGAAGTCCAAAAGTTGCATTCCCAAAATGTAGTTTGTTGTGATAGCATAACGATCTGGCCAATTTGCCCAAAAGTTTACACTGCACTCCCTTGTGTCTTCAGAAATCCACCTGCCAAGCCAGCAGTCTATCAAATGAACGGTTTCTGACATATACCAAGAACAGTTATTCACACATAACAACAGGCAGAAAGAGATTCCATCCTGCAAAGCTAGATAGTGTTTACAACTGTGCCAACTGCTGGTTAAATGGCACCAAATTTGTCACAGTTGCTCAAACATCTTATCTACCTGTGTCCACCAAATGTGGTTTCAATAGCACAAAGCTATTTTTGAAAGTGATAGGTTTTTTTGTTTGGTTGTATAATCCATGCCCGTAACATTTTAATGATCTTTGAGAACCTGCTGTACCAACAACAAAGCTGTAAGGAATATCCAAACACTTAGACGTAACTATGCCATCTTTGTCAAAATTGGTGACAATTAGTCAAAGTTTGTTGGAACAGTAATAAAAAAGGATATGCAAAAATACAAAATAGAAAGAAAGTCAATTTAGATGCAGATGGGTATGGCTTTTTTGGATAGATTTGTGTAGACTCAAAACGTATGAAATGTAAATTGTGTGGAATCTAAAACGTATTATTTCCATGGAAAGATGAAGGAACAAGAAGCAAGGGGGCTTTTGGAAAAAGTGGTCATAGTAACACTTATGGTGGTAAGTAATACTTTATTGTGGTTTCTAGTGCGCACAGTTGTGAATTTTCATCACCTGGGTCTCTTTTACATAATAATCTTCACAGAATTAAATTAGCTAATTCTGATCTAACATGTAGCACCTTTTTGAGGGATAATAATAATCCTGGAAGCTTTTCATTGTTTTATTCAAATTGTATGTACGAAGCCCTGAATATAATCTTGCACTAGTGAAGTGTTCAGGTAAGTGTTATGAACCACTTTATTAGCCACTGGAAAAAGAGATGAACCATGTTTTCTTAACTGTTGGACAAACCCAATGAAAATATTTTGACTTAGCAACTGTGAAGATGTTTTCTTACTGTTTCTAATTTTGGAGAGCTTCATTACAACTATTATTATATGTTAGTTTTAATTTCTTTTGGAAAATTAATCTGAAATGCCATCTGATGTATGTCGATTAGGTCAAAAGGGTCTGCTTAATGAAATTGTAATGTTATAACATCTGCTATTTTTGCACAATTTAAAGTATATAAAAGAAAACCATATTATGTTTAAAAAATAAGTCGGATAACATGTAGTGTGAAAGACAAGGTATTTGACAATCTGACAGTTTCCTTTATGAATTTACAAATCCTGTGAAGTGAAAGGTTGCAATTTTCACAAGATGTGTTGGTTCCATTTGTTTAAACAAAGGTCACATGTTTTACTTCTGTACAGCTTTCTTTATTCTATTTCTGTTGAACTGTTGAACAAATAAAAACCTGAATATTTCGCTACCCTACTAATTTCGGACCATATTTCGAAACGAAATGACTATATTTTAATCCCCCCCCCCCCCTTTTCAAAAAATAAAATATAAAAAAAACATTCTTGTGTTGTGTACTATAAGTTCAAGCTCAGTTCACTATCTGAACTGTTACAGGATAAGGACCACCTGCTATTCTCAAACAAACACTTTTATAAATACATTGTTAACTATCAGATAATTTATGTGCTTAAACTAATAAATATGTCCGAGTGGCTATAAAAGTAATCAAATGTACATAGAAGACTTCTTGTTTTTCAACCTATTTTGTTAAAATCATGAGTGAAAATTAACCACTTTTAATGATGTGATTTTTATACATTTCTCCACTGATGGCAAACTGTGAAACCAAAGAAGCAGAAGTTGGAAAATGTTTGCATCAGTAATCGTATCTATATCGCAATTTTCACTTAGTCATTTTTATTGTGACCTCAAATTTCTCAGAATTCGGTTAATGAACTTGTACTTGCGAATCTATCTAACACTGGTCTTTGGCATTGTTACACATTCACCAACAGGGGACCTTCTGGCGAACAGGGGACATTTTTGAGGTCCCCGCTTGAACAAGCTTTAAATCGTTCTTAAATCATGTCAAAATCACTCAGTTGTAGTTTTACAATTTTTGCAAAAAAAAAGGGGGACCTCTTTTGTAATATTTTCATGTAAAATTGTATGTTGTTTTTTTTCCAGTAGCTTCCATGTCAGGTGACCCAGTGTCCTCAAATCAATGTCAGATGTTAATACTCACTGGGACAAATAATTCAAATCTCATTACATTAGATTATATTGCTTTTTCTATTTTATAGTAATATTTATTTCAGATGTGTGTGTGTGTGTGTGCGTGCGCACAGTAAGACCATAAGAGCAGTTGTGTGTATGCCTGAGCAGTCTCTTTATGTAGGTTATCAGCAGCAGCAGCATGAAGATGCTGACTGTGTATGCACTTCTGTGCCCAGTGATGGCTCTGACCGGAGCTGCTGGTAAGTATTATCTGGATATTGTATTTGTGGTAGAATTTGTCTTATTCAGGTCTTAGAAGATATTGTAAGAAGATATTGGTTCAAGCATCCGCTTAGGCCTGTAGAAGAAATTAATAATCTTCAGGTCCGATTCAGTGGCTGGTTCAGATGAGTTTTATTCACTGCGCAGTGGAGAGAGATCATCACAGCAAGTTGTAGAAAACCCTTCTGACTAGAGTCAGCTCTAGTAGTAGAGTTTCTAAAAGTAGAAAGGTGGAACATATTGTGAAGAAAACCATAAGTATTTAAGATGTTAACAAATACAGAATTAAAGCCATAAATTCTGTTTCCACAGGCCTAACAGACTCAGAGGTCAGGTGCAAGGAGATAGTATTCCCAAGGTTCAGGGTGACCCTATAGAAGATATGCACCATCTGCAAGTTGGCCTTCGAGTTATCTGTTGTTTTGGCTCCATACCCAGATTACTCCTCCTAACACTTGTTCCTGTGTCTCTGCCCATTTGAGGCTGTCTGTCTTATTTAACTATAAGTAAGACTGCTTATAATGTATTTAAGATTGGGACTATTGGCTCCAGTGAGGCCCTTGTATGGTAGATATTAGATACCACATCGTCCACGGGGTTAAATACCGAGCATGAGGAAAGGTCTGTTAGAATTGACTTTAAACTGCTCCTCCAAGTATATTGTTTCTGTCACTTCTCCTTGATCAAGTATATAAACTCTTCAACTAAAGACATCGGAGTCTCCTGAGCCTTCTTTTTCATCTGGTTCATCAAGCTTACCGAATTTCATCACAGTATTTTTATTAATATAGAGGAATTGAATTTAGCTATTTTTGCATTAATAAAGTTATAAACTGTCCAGCTGCATACATACACACATACACACATACATGCATACATACACACACACACACACACACACATACATACAAACATGTGTCTGTATGTATGTGTGTATGTGTGTGTGTGTGTGTATATCTGTGTGTGTGTGTGTGTGTGTGTGTGTGTGTGTGTGTGTGTGTGTGTATATATATATATATGTATATATATATATATATATATATCTCATGTCATAGCCGTAACGCTTCTAACATGAAGAGAAATATAATCAGAAACAAACCCATTTATGTGAAAATAATCTGTGTTAAACAGACAGTTATTTCTGTTGGAAACCAACACAAATTTGCAATATCAAAATGTTCTCTCGTGCGAGTGTGGTCACAAGTTAATCTGGCTGCCTTTGACTGGCTACCTATAGGCTGCTATGATTGATTTAATCTTGCACTGATGCATTTTGGCGGTAGCGATAGTGGCGCAGAACAGTTGTCATCTGACTGTCTTGCATTTTCTTACAAATTTGTGAGTTCGACTCCCGTATCATGTTTTATTTTTAATGTATCTGTTTTTATTTACCTGTTAAATGTTTTCCTTCACTTGTTCGCTCAAACGAGAGTCCAAAGACTAATTGGTTTATTTAAAAGGTTTATTAGAAAAAGACATTCACAGGAAAAGCACATTCTTCACTTCCTGTTTTTCCGTACAAATCAAGCGGCGTCCAAACGGAGTGTAAATACATGACACGTTTCCACAATCAAGTCTCCAAAGACGAGTCGGGTAAGCAGACTATATTTTGACATTGTACTGTAAAAACTACACAAAGTGGCATTTGCGAGGGCAGCTACGTACTATCGTCCTGTTTTCAACAGCTGCTGTCGCTACGACAACCACAGACTCATTCAGCTGAAAGTCGCCAATTAACATGTCCACACGTTAAACCGAAACACCTGTTAACAGTCCGAGGATGAGTTTGAGCACAAGATAGGTGAAACTTTTGCACAGATAACGAAAGGTAAGCAACAATGACGCTGCAAGAAAAACACAGCGAAATAATACGTACTTATAGTCGATGTCTGTCACTCGAAAAGCGTGTGTCGAGTGTTGGTTTTTCCTGAAGACAACCGTTAAGGCTTGTTAGCAGGAGCACGCGAGACTAGTTTTACTCAACCTCCCCTTACTTTAACTCCCCTTTGCTCGCTGACAGTTGGTGTTTAATGTAAGAAATGCAATAACATTGTTAAGGTTTCCATCTTGTGTTTTTATGTAAAACGTGGATCTTATCAAACTTCAGTAACGGTTTTGGCTTTGCTGTGGCTCGTATCAAACAGCTGCGCCACCATTTGGTCCTTCAACTCTGTTAAACATCTGCCTCCCTCTGAGCGCAGTTGTCGATAAAGGAAACTAAACTCGTTTAGATGTTGTGTTGATGTGACCCAGCCGAAAAAGCCGGCTTCTGGTCACGTGTTTAAGTTATGATTGGTATACTAGAGCGTTTTGAAAGTATAGTAGTAAAGCATGTTAAAAGTATTTAAAAGAATGTGTGACCCTATTTCAAGTTGATAATATTTTTCTTCCATTTGAATTCTACTTTACTATTTGCCTACATGTTCTCTCAAACTTGTTGCCACACATCTCTCATCTGTCAATGTACACAGTAGCTTCCTCTGTCTTGCTGCTCTCTGTTTTTCTCTTTTTGTTCTTGTCTGTGCTGGGGACTTTCTTTATCGGGATGTTACCACCACCAGCAAATCATATTTCACAACAGCATGTGAGCCGCATGTGGAGGATGCTTGCTGTTAGTGATGTAGCATAATGAATGATAAAATCCGTTACTTAAAGAAGTTGGCTCGAACCAGCTGCACTTACAAATCAATGGCTTAAATAGGCATAAAAAGAAGGGCGGGTCATATATTACTTCTTCTCTGACACAAATCCTTTTGTGGCTAGTTGTCAAAAATAGTTTGTTTGACCATGACTGTACAGGAAAGTGACCAGAGAACAAGCAGCATTCAAGGATGTTCAAGGATGTCTGTTTCACTATTTTAGTTTTGGTTCAGTTCAACTAAAAGGTATTCCATTACAACTACCTGTTGGTTACCAGTGCAAGATATCGTCATAATAATCATAAAATTTTCAGGCCATTACACTGCCCAAGCATTCTCCTGAAGCGGCTGATTTCATGAATAAGTCGCAATTAGTATGCATTTTGAAAAGCACATGACTCTGGCTTCCAACAGGAGGGGGAAGCACCAGTAAGTGTCCTGAAACGCTGTGCCTGTGGACGCCCATTTAATTTAGGATGCCATGAATCATCGTGGTTCACAATTGTTTCCAGAATTCGCTGTGTATCATTATAAAGCCACATCCACAGAGATGCAAGAAAAAAAATAGTTTATGTCTGTTCTGGATGTTCAGCATTGATCCTTTATCTGTGCTTTGTTGCCTTTCCCTCCTTTTCTTTCTTGGAAGGTAAATTGACAAAATGAATGTGTGTCTGTTACGGCCTCTCTAACTAAGTACTAACAGGAAGTGAGCTGGTGGATTTTACCCAACCAAACAAGCTGAATTACAATGTCATTCAATAACCCGTTCCTTTGTTTTTTTTAACTTTTCAGCTTTGCATAGCTATTTGAGCGCTGTACCCATTTTACGCTCCTGGGCCACTCTACTCCGAGGGCTCCCAGGGGGCTTGCTCCTGATTGGCCAACAGACTGCTTCCTTGCATCGAGTACAACTTTCAGCTTTCAGCCTAGACAACTCAGGCAGATTAACAACACCCACAAGCTGCAACCTTAAGCCCCCAACTCTGACCCACTGTTCCCACTTGTTCCCTGCCGACTCCCCCTTCCCAGACTGCAACAGCCATCCATCTCCTTAACCTTCTAAAGATCACATACACCATGTCCCATCCCCTCTATAATCCCGATGCCTCTGGGAACCAAAGTTCCACCCAGGGGCAGTATGGACTCTCAAATACACAGGCAGAGGGGGACCCTCGGAGTGCATCTTCTTTTTTTGGACCTGGTTCTAGCTTCAGTTCTTCTGGAGCTTCCTCTGCAATTCCTGCCAACTCTGGGCAAATGTTCCCATCACTGTTATCTCAGTCGATAAATTACAGGCCTGAACCAAGTAGGGCTGTAATGGTTGAGGATACAGGCAGCTCTAAAGACATGCATACAAGTAGAGCCAGAGAGGAGAGCGATCGCTTGTTTACCAGAACCGGAGATGTGTTTAGCTCATCAGGCACAGGGATGTCCCCCCACCTGATGTCCTCAACATCTACCTCTGTAGGACATAGACATGAAGTAGACATTGAAAGTGGCAATAAGACTTCGGACTGGTCAGTAAACTACAAAAGGTCTTCGGTTGATGGTTCTATATTGAATTCATCATCTGCTTTGTCTAGCTATGCAAGCAGTGGTGAGTGTGGTTTTCGTAACCCCAGTGAAAGAGACCATGATTCGCAGGCCATACCTGGGTTAGGTGATTATGACTACCAAGTTTCAGACAAACCTGCAGCATCTACAGAATCCAGTCAACCCACTTACACCTCTGAATCAGCTGCTAGCATCCTTCAGAGCTTTGGACTTGACAAAGAGGATTTGGAACATCTCATGTCTTATCCTGAGGACCAGATTACTCCTGCTAATCTGCTGATCATCTTGCGCCAAATACGCCTTGAGAAGGAGAAGAAGGCGACAGCTGTAAAGTCAAAACCCGATGCTGAACCCCAACCCACCAGAACAGTGAGTGGAGTGGACAGTTGCAGTTTGAATACTTCTGGAGGGGCAGGGATGCCAACTAAAGTAATAGACTATGGACATATTGGCAGATATAGGGTGGGGGTTGGGGATGAGATTGGAAGGACAAGTGAAAAAGGCAACAGTAGTGGGAGTGAGAGGTTGTTGGTGATGGACCCTGCTGCTAACAGAAATGGTGGAGAACCATTGCAAAAATCCAACAGAGTTGAAAAGCAGTGCCTTGGGTTCTTCACGTGACCAGGGAAGTTCTTTTACCAGTCTCAGCTCTTCGTACAGTTCAGTACTGAGCTCTGCACGTTCTCCAAGTAGTGAACTGACAAAACGATTGCAGACGCATCCAAACCAGACTTTGCAAAATATCTTGAGCTCTTTCCCTTTGTTAAAGAAAGACACAGGCATCAGTGTTCTCAAGTCTGAAGCCTCCAAGCCTGTTCCTTTGAATCAACAAGAAGATCGCCAGTCAACACTCAGAACCCAAACACCCTCCATTATTCGCAGTAATGACACCAGTCGTACAAAGGATCAGAGGTCAATAGACGAACATATCAAAAGGACGCAGGGACAACAGAAGGAGCAAATTCAGCAACAGTCCATGCTGAAGACACAGATGCAACAGATGCAGAAGCAGCCAACGCAGAAGATGCAGACGCAACAATCAAAGCAACAGAAACAACAGCCACAGAAGCCCCAGTTATCACAGACGGGGCAAGCAATGTGCCTTCCAGTTTTGGGAAAATCGGTTCCCCCAGCTGGTGTCATCCAAAGCCTGGTGACAACTTCTCAAGCGCAGACTAAGGCAAAGACGGCAGTCTCAAAGGTTCTGCCAGCGCCAGAGATGATGCATGACTCGCCAAGAATCTTTCCACATACCTGTTCCCTCTGTAACAAAGAATGTACTGATATGAAGGTAAGTGGAAGACTGCCCCCTGTTGTATCTCCTTTTGTCAAATTGTCACAAAATCTTTTCTGATTTTTTACTGTAGATTTTTAAAGGATAACTTCGGGATTTTTCAACCTAGACCCTATTTTCCCATGTGTTTGTGTGTAAGTGACTAATGGAGACAACAATTATTTAAATCGATCCAGTATTCAGGGAAGGAGCACCGGCCAACAGCCGCGAAATGAGATACAATGTAAGTAAACGGGGCACTGGGCATACGCCAATATAGAGCCACTAAAAGCGCTTGTTTTTGCTACTGACAGGCTCAGATCGGTATATTAAGTGTCTGACATGGGAAAATAGGGTCTAGGTTGAAAAATCCCGAAGTTTAATGTCTTTACATTTTTTCTAGCAAATTTTAAATGGATTTATGTATTATGTATTTTTTAGATTTTATGGCTTGATGCTGTAGAAAGTACGGAAGAAGATTAGGGCCAGTGGAAAAAATAAAAAATTGAGGTCCAATAAATTTTTTTTTTTACATTTTATTCTCAGAAAAAATAATTCTGATTTTAATCTCAGAATTCTGACTTTTTTTCTCAAGTCAGAATTCTGAGAAAAAAGTCGGAATTCTGAGATTAACGTCAGAATTATTTTTTCACAGAATAAAATTTAAAAAAATTTTTTAAGTGAACCTCAGGATACTTTGATACCAGTTCAGATCGATAACAAGGCATTGCACTTGGAAGCCTTTAGGAACCCAGGAAGAATAACGTTTGTTACTGGCAATCCTGTATAGTTTATGATCGTTTTTTCTAGCAAATTTTAAATGGATTTATGTATTATGTATTTTTTAGATTTTATGGCTTGATGCTGTAGAAAGTACGGAAGAAGATTAGGGCCACTGGAAAAAATAAAAAATTGAGGTCCAATACATTTTTTTTTTTACATTTTATTCTCAGAAAAAAAAATTCTGACGTTAATCTCAGAATTCTGACTTTTTTTCTCAAGTCAGAATTCTGAGAAAAAAGTCAGAATTCTGAGATTAACGTCAGAATTATTTTTTCTCAGAATAAAATTAAAAAAAAAAATTTAAGTGAACCATTTTGCACAAATATGTTGCAAACTCCAACACCCTTCCTTGATTTTGATGTACTCCTTAAACCATTCATTTTGTACCAAAATGCTTTAAAAATGTCACCGCTAACTGCTTGTTCTCATATGTAATTTAAGGTCACAGTGTTTCATTTACATGTAATTGGATTAATTTAAAACTGTTGCCAAGGTTATCGAATGTTAAGAACTTGTGCGTAGGATGAGGGTGATGGATTTTTCTTTTTCAATTGATTTTTTAAACAAATATATGTGAATGTATTTTTTTCTTCCCACTGTTGCAGCCATCAGTTATGCAATTTATTTTTGAGTTAATTTCATATCTAACATTATGACCGTTTGTAATCTTGGCTATTGTGTAAAAGCAGGCAAACTCCAGTTTTTTGAGTAGCTTTGTGTCCAAGGAGGACTTCTGTTAAAACGATGAACCTGAAGCCACAAGAAACCATCATCAGCCGAGATTTTTCTTTTACAGTCTGTCTTTGATTGTTTTTCACTTCTTTGGACACGCCATTTCATACTCTGGTTACAAAAAACAAACCAGCTTCTGAGTTTTTTTTCCCTGATCCACACTTCTGCTAAGATGACCTTCACTGAACCTCAGGATACTTTGATACCAGTTCAGATCGATAACAAGGCATTGCACTTGGAAGCCTTTAGGAACCCAGGAAGAATAACGTTTGTTACTGGCAATCCTGTATAGTTTATGATCGTCTAGTTGGCCATGAACTCAAGTCGACAAAAGTCTGATGTTTAAAGTAAATAGTTGCCAAAGTCACTTAATAATTTTGTTAACATGATTCCTATTCGGGGCTGCACGGTGGTGCAGTGGTTAGCGCTGTCGCCTCACAGCTATAAGGTTCGTAGTTCGATCAGCATGTATCAGCCCTGTGATTGACTGGCGACCTGTGCCGGGTTTACCCCATCTCTCGCCCAATGACAGCTGGGATAGGCTCCAGCCGCCCCGCAACCCTGAACAGGATAAGCGGTAGAGATGATGGATGGATGATTCCTATACAGCTCTTTAGCCAAAGCCCTATTTCGATTTCAATTCATTTTTTAATCATCGTTTGCCAATGTCTCACTTGGGCTCAAGTTTTTTTTTTTTTTTTGGATGAAGATTTAAAGAAACCAGATAAACATTTGATTGGATGGATTTGCTCTTCATCAACACACGACACTTGGACCTGAGAGACTCTACACACCATCAACTATGACGCTCAAGCTTTGAAGATCCAAGTGACTTTTTTTTTTAAAGCTACTGTATTGTTGAATAAAAGAAAACGTTGTCAGACAATCAAAAAAATGTCAGTTGAGATAGTGAAGGTGAGAGGGCTTTCGATGACAATGATCCAAACGCTGTGTCTTCTCTGACTACCAGAACAGCAGCCTTCACCTTAAGAGCTGCACACTCCTCAGAAAACAGTCAGTCTATTGTTTCTTATAGATATCTTGTTCATTTGAGATATTGTGTGTCAATCATTTCTGAGTATTTTTGGGGAATGCCCACTTGGGATGCACTTAAATGTAGTATTATGGAAGCCTTTTAAAAAAGACATTTTGGTGTTAGCCATGCAGCATATATTTGTATCCTGAAAAGTTTCTTGTGGAGCATGTGTCAGGGCTAATAATTCTTAAAGAATACATTCCTCTAGGTATTAGTAATTATAGTTGGGTTTGTACATAATTGTTTTTGTTTGCAAAATGAGTCTCTAGTTGTTTCAATTGTTTTTTGTTCCATAGGTTTCCTGAATGGGGTGGTGAGATTGCACTTGGGCTCAGGTACATTTGTTAAATTGTGCAGACAATGTAGCGCTCCATTGATCTTTGACACTAGGTTGACATTGACTTTCATGTCCATTGCCTACTACAGGGCTGCAGGTAAAGATGCCAAGCCCTCCACCTCATTTTCTACGCAGAAAATCAGGCATGGAAGCAGCTCCTCCCGTTCCAAATCACCCAGCCCCTATCGCCAACATGGCGTGGAAGGTAAAAGGGACAAACGCAGAAGCCGATCACGTTCTCCACAGAGCTCCAGATACAATCACAGGTTTGTTCCACAGCCATTCTGATATTAGCATTAGCTAAAGATTCCAGAAGTATGTTCCCGCAGAACATTTAAAAAGTAACATACTGTTAGTCATTTAAGCTTATTTGTCAGTCACCCATTGAAAAATCTAGATTTGCTGTGAATTTCTACATTGTCAGTTAAAGTTGTATTTTCATCAGGTCTCGGTCTCGGTCTCGGTCTCGTTCTTGCTCTCCACGATATGACCGCCCAACCTCCTCCAGCTATCGGTCACGTTCAAGGAGCCGTGAGAGATGGTCCTCACCAAGGAGGAAGG
Source organism: Semicossyphus pulcher (assembly GCF_022749685.1). Classification (NCBI taxonomy): domain Eukaryota; kingdom Metazoa; phylum Chordata; class Actinopteri; order Labriformes; family Labridae; genus Semicossyphus; species Semicossyphus pulcher. The sequence goes on along the minus strand of NW_027211695.1, from coordinate 14,277,429 downwards.
ACAAGAGACAATCATCTCCAAAGAAAGGTCGTAATAGTTGATCACCTCTGACGAGGCGTAACAAGAGAAGGTCGCCACCAAAGAGGGTTGGTGATAGACGTTCTCCATCATGGAGGAATAACAAGTCATGGTTGCCACCAAGGAAGGGTGATGAGAGAAGGCCATCACCAAGAAGGGTTGACAGTAGATCTCCTCTGAGCAGGAGCCATGAGAGACTATCACCCAGAGAGGGGTCATCCTCTCAACAAAAGAGGTCGAACAGTGCAGAGAGGCTGGCTAAAAAACTGCTGGAAACAACAGGTTTGGGAAATTGCAAATATAGAAAATCCTCCGTTTCTTATGCAAAGACTTTCTTTCTTATGTTAAATCATTTTTCTTCTGACTGAACATATTTAGGGAAACTAACGATGCATAAACCAAACTGGTTTATAGGTCTTGTAGATTCTATATTTTTTGCCATTTCGTGATCTGTTACTTTGATCACTTTAGCAGAATATGTTATTACTACTTTTCTTAATCTTTTGATAGAGTCTCATGAGACCTTTTTATTACATTATGCTGCTATTTTGTTTGACATTAATTTTGTCTTTGTCCCTCAAGCTGTCCAGTCGCTGTCAAATCAGTCCGACCTGGAGACTGTGGTTAAAACTCTGGCTCCTGCCTTATTGGCTGAGCTAGCCAAGATGTCATCCTCATCCACCGCCTCATCTTTCAAAGGAGCAAAGAAGTTGTCTTCTACCACCTCCTCCTCCTCCACAGCAGGGATGAAGGGGTGTACAATAATTCCCTTTAAATCAAAGCTTGGGCTGCAGAAGAGCGAGGCAAGTTGTTCCACAAAGACAATGGTTGGTTTGTGTGTGTGTGTTCACCAATGAAATTTAGCAAGTCTTTCCACTGTTACATAATGTCTCACTCCTTCTCCTCTGAGCATTGACTGGCCACTTAAAACACAGATGCTTTTTTTTTTCTTTTCAGTGGTCTTATTTGTTTTCTCTCCCTTTGCTCAGAGGGGTAAAGTGTCACCTCCAACCATGGTGAAACTGCAAGGCATAAGTAAGGATCTTTCTCATGATGATGTGTTCGCTGCGATGGAGCGCTTTGGAAAAACCAAGTCAGTGTTAATCTTTCGGCCCAAACTGGAGGTAAGCATAAAGAAAGTGAAGAAGTCTGTATGTGTTTTTGCTTCCCAAGCTTATATTGCATTTGGTAATATGCAAAATGTTGTTTTGTAGCTAAATATTTCTTTAATCATCGGTTGCTTTTCATTTAGCTCTTTTGTATGATTCTTTTATCCAAATAATCTATTTGAAATCAATAAGGGAATCAAACAGAAGTCTGAATCAAGACCTTAAACCACAAGTTGAAAACCATCAAATATTCACATTTGAGGAAGCTGAAAGCGTGCACCTTTCTTTACCTTCTTTATAAGTGATTGATTTTGTGTTTTCACACGTAGGCAAGCGTTTGTTTCGAGAACGAAGAAGACGCAAACAAATTGAAGAGCTTAAAGTCCCTCGATATAAAAGGAACGACAATCACTGTTGTCAAAAAACAGGTATTGGACTCTTTCTGTCTTATACTCTCAGTACCTGGGAAAGTACCTAATAACACATGTCTTAACCAAACAGATGGCCAAGACCATAAAAACAACAAAGTGGACTGCAAAGGGAGAAGTGAAATCAGCCATTGTAAAACAAAAACAGTCCTCAGGATCCAAGTCTCCGTCTCCAGAAAATTTTGAGTATAAAGAATCTGAAACTACAGAACAAGGATCTTTGGTGGTGCCGGAAGTGCAGCAACAGGCTGCAGGAAGCACAAATGAAGCTGCTGTGTATCCACTGATGCCAGGTGGAAGGGCTGCGACAAAAACAACACTAACAGGTATGTCTGAGACATTTTTTTAATCTTGTCAACAACTCTTATGGAAGAACCAAATTCGCATTTGTCATATTCATATTCAACATGATTTCAATTTAGACTTTATTTCTCAAATTGGTTGAATTTTTAGAAAAAGTTACTCAAACAGGAAGGAAAAGCGTTTGGTCTACTCATGAGACATATATTAATTATATTAAATATAGATTTTATTTGAACTGAAAACATTGAGTTTATGTAATATTGACTTTTCATTGCATTATTAACTCATCAATCTAACCTTTAATCCTAACATTAGAAGCAAAGCGTTCTGTCCACAGACTGTATAAAAAGATGGCCGACATGACAGCTCCCCAACAGTAAAGCCAACCCCTCTCTATCGCCCCCTGCTGACTGGCTGCAGTATAGCTCATAAAGCCCGCCTCCTCCATGTTAACAGATGGGACATGAGTCAAACTATAAAATCAAAATTCACGCCAAATAAATTTTTCTCAAACATGGTTTCTGTCTTAGAGTTAGTTCTTATTATGCTGATTTATGTCCAAGTGTTCATTTTTCTAACAAGTTTACTTTAAATTAGTTATTTGATGCTGTCAAAATGATGATTGACAGCTCTGTTGACTAATCCGGCTCCTGCAGCCAATCGGTTCCGGATTAGCAGAGTGGAGGACGCGTTGTCCATCTATATATACAGTCATTGGTTCTGTCCAACACAATTTTAAGGTAAATTTGGAGGCAAAATTCAATATAAGTTGTTTTTGTGGATTTATGTTAAGAGTCTGGTGCATTAAAAGTTATTGTGCTCTTATTAGCAGACAGCAAATAAGCCTGAGCAGAACACCATAGATGCTTACATACCCTCTACAGACAAAGAAACTGCACCGCTCTGACACGCTTATCTCGATTTTAAAATGTTCAAATGGCATCTTTGCTGTAGGCCTGCTGCTGTTAAACAGACACCCACAAACACATGAATGCGACTTGGGGATAGCCGCCGACCAGGCCGCGTCAACTACCCACATAGAGATCAGCAGATTTACAATACCCTCTATAACTGCTCTTCATGACTCGTGTCCAACTTCCCCCTCCCTTCCTGGTGAGCCTCCCTGTTCTATGCCAAAAGCTAGAGTCAGCCGTCTAAGATTCATTATGCTACCCGACCCTTGGTTTCTTCTAGGCCTAGAAAGCACTTGTTTATCAGCAGAGTGTATGAACTACCATAGTTTTAACACAAGGTGTATAGATTAACATAGTGAAAGAAAATATTATATAGGTGATTATATGTTTAACACAGATTAAGTGGACTTACATAATTTCTGGTGATGGAAAAAACATGTTTTTACAGCTGTGTCGACTGAGGTACCCTCATCTGTGAACACGAAACCAACAGCTGCAGCGGGGAGCGAGCGGCAACCTGCAGCATCTAAACACACTTCCTCTGCGGGCCACTGTCTGACTGTTGGGGAGATATTAGAGACGTACTTGTTGCCAGACAGAATTTGTAAGACATTAAAAGAAAGACTTTGTTGTTGAATGTCATTTCTCTTTTCTTTTTTTTTTTAAGTTTGCAATTTTGATCATTTTTTGTCTCTTTTACAGATGTCTATCCGGCCAACAGGTTGTCAGTAGGTGTCTTCAAATGAATTGCAATAAGCACTACAGTATTTACACATGTCATTTGGATATTGTTGTTTATTAAGGATCCCCATTAGCAGCACGCCAATGTGAGTGCTAATCTTCCTGGGGTCTTGGTTAGTTTAAGTAGGTTGGTTCTTGGTTTCAGTAGTGCTACACGCTAACTAAGTGTTCTGCAAAGTAGGCGGGTCCATCAGAACAAATGCTCATTCTAAGAAACATCAGGAGATTTATCTTTTTACATACTGTCGGCCATGAAAGGCTGGAATGCATGTGTTTGGTGCTGGTATGAATAGAGCAGCTTAGAGTCAACCAGGCAGCTTTATTTTGAGCAACCTGGAGCTTTTGCACATCTTTTTTGGTAGCAGATGACCAGATAACTGGGCAGCACTCAAGGTGAGACAAGACCAGTGTGTGTATAATTTGTTTCAGTAATATAATAAGTTTAACCAGGGTGGAGGAGGTGGTACTCTTACAAGAAAACAAGACCTACCTTCATTCTCCCCTCAGATGAGACACTAACAAGCATTAAAATGTAGTTAAATTACTGTAACTCTAACCAAAGGCAGTAACAGAGATGTGCTGATACCATTGTTCCCTTTCCAGTACAGATTCCTCTCTTCATTGATTTGCCTTCTTCACTTTTTCCAGCACATTCCTCCTGATTCTAAACAAGTCCTCATAAGTGGACTGCCGATATATTACAATGGCTGCTACACAGTGGATGATCTCGCCAATCAGCTCGTTCCATTTGGGTTTCAAAATCAAGAAGACGACCTCTACGTTATTCCTCAGATGAGCATGGTAGGCATCTGGTTACAAGTCTATGACAGTCCCATGTTTCTGCAGAAGGACAGAATCTGAGATCAATTTTATGAGTTTCAATAAAATAAAATGGATAGTTTTTTCTTTTTTTTCAATCATGCTTTTTATTGTTTTCAGAATGCATATAACAACCAAAGTAAGATGTAAAAACAGTAACAGATAGCAAGACAGTAAATGGCGAAAAAGAAAATATTCAAGAACAGGGAGAAAATAAATTCAGATTTATATATTATAATCAGATTCCTGTCGCCTATTCGTGCCCCTTGACCCCGCCCCCATGCTAATTCACCCACACAGGGTAGACATTGTGCAAACACTGTAATTAAAGTGTTTCAAGCCAATTTATAAAAGTGAATAAAACATGAAAGCAATGAATAAGTGACAAATAAAAAAATAAAGGTTTTAGCAAAGCTATTCAGAAGTCAGTATTGTATTTACTTCCACCCCTATAACCCGTAAATAGATAGATAATAATTTCTGTCTTTAAATGTTGTTAGGTTGCTTAGTTGTAATGCCTTCTTTTAATGCCTCCATGCCGGTGATAGCTGTAGCCAGAGATATCATGTTGTCTGTATTCAGCTAGTTCATCCATTCCTGTGATTGTAACACCAAGAGAACGACTGGAGGAAGTATGTTTACATTTGTCCAAGGTCCACTTGGACTCAAGAATGTTTGGATTTTGTTCAAAGTTTGAAGTCACTGTAGCGTCATGTTCTGGTGAACGAGATACCTAAGCAAAATGTGAAAGAAATGACTTCATATTTGGCACTAATTCCCACTTGTTTTTTTTTTAATGGACAAAGGCTGAAAGGTCAAGGTCACTATGACCCCTCAGAAAACGCAGTTACAAAATTTTTTACCTAAAGTTCAAAAGCCAGTTTCACGTTGACATCATAATGGGTTGGAATATCCCTTTGTTTCTGTCCCATTCTAGTTAGTGATATCTCCACAATGTTTAGAAGGAATAGCTTCCAATGTGGTACAAATGTCCACTTGGACTCAAGGATGAACTGGTCAGAGGTCAAGGTTAGAATGTCTTGACATCTGGTGAACAGGTAGACTTGAAATGCTATTGAAAAAGTACTTCAAACACGTAAAAATCATACTTTCTGTTGGTTTTCCTTTCAGGCCTTTGCCAGGATGCTATTTGTGAGAAATGTGGTATCCTTAATAAGGGCGTCTGCACATCATGGCATTTACGTCAAAGGGAACAGACTCCATATTCAAGTATTGTGCAACCGCTATATGCTGACACCGGTAAGCAAGTAAATCACACTGGTTCTGAATGCAGATCCAGATCCATGCAGCAAGAAAACTTACAGAACAGATTTGGGATTACTGTAGAAACTAATCTCTGTGGCAAAAAAAAGTTTTGGTTAAGCAAAATAATCTTTACAAATACACACCAAATCACTGACTTTTTATGTGCAATTTCAATCAGAAGAGGTAAAAAGCTAAAATTAGGCTATAAACAATCTGTACCACAACCTTATTAGTTTATTGTTGAAAGGCTGTAGTTTCATTAAGCCATATCTTCATGATTGGGGTGTTCACAGATGTATTTTATTTCACAGAACAAAACTTGAAAATCTTAATGTTATCAAAAACCATTTAAAAGTCTGTAATTTCATTAAGCCACTTATTAGCAAACACCTTTTGTCTTTTTTTAGATACATGCAAGCTTCAAACTTAATTGGGGTTTTACCGATGTATTTAAGTTGATGGAACAAAACATAGATGTACCATGTTTGGTGGGAGTCATTAAAAGCACCCCATATATCTGCAACCCCACAACAATAAACAACTTTAACTTTTTATTTTCTTAAACTCCAATTATTTTTGCTGCAAGAAGATGATGATTTTTGTAGTTTGAAGTGTTCAAAGACCTTTGTCTTCAACAATAATTGAAGATTATGTTTGAGGAAACTGGAGTGAAATGCTTTAACGGTTACAATACAAAGTGTTTTCTCTGCATGTTTGTCTTTTAACACCACCTCTCTGATGTTTCTGTTTTAGTATGTGTTTTATAGATTTCTGAAGAAGGTGATGAATTGTGTAAGTAATCAACACTAACACACACAGAATGTGTAAACTGCTTTATTGTTTTTTAAATAATCTGTGGTGGAAATCTGTAAATTCAGCACACTATAGGAGAGGAGTTTGTCTTTGTAAGTTTTGTTACAACCTTTGCAAACAGCAGACTCATGAGCAGAAGTGAAGAGTCTATGGCAAGCCTTTTTAACATTTAATCAGTAGCAGTAATAACAATTGTAGATACCAACAATTGCTTTTTGACTAGTTTGAATTCCAAGCCAAGATATCTATAATGTAATTTTGACTAGTTGCAATTCTGATGATGATCTCTATAATGTTTTATTGGTATCAACAATTCAATTTCTACTAGTGGCAATATCAATTGTTGATATCAACAACTCAATTCTTACTAGTAGCAAAGTTCATTGTAGATATCTACAATTGTTCTTACATTATAGATATCATAAATGGAATACTTGATATCAAAAATTCAAATTCTGACTAGTCAAAATTGATATGTCGCTGTGGAATTTTAACTTGTTAGAATGCGGTGTCAGATATCAACAATTGCATATTTGAAATGCAATTGTAGATATCTGAAATTACATTCTTACTAGTAACAATTATGTGTGAGACATCTACAATTCCCTTTGTAAATAGTCAGAATTTAATTTTAGATATCAAAAAACACATTTTCACTATTTAAAAACGTCATTGTAGATATCTTCAATGACTCCGAACATATCCAAAACTAATATGCAAATTAGGGCTACATATCCGAAACTAATATTCAAATTATGGCTACATATCCGAAACTAATATGCAAATTATGGCTACATATCCGAAACTAATATGCAAATTATGGCTACATATCTGAATCTAATATGCAAATGATGGCTACATATCCGAAACTAATATGCAAATTAGGGCTACACATCCGAAACTAATATGCAAATTAGGGCTACACATCCGAAACTAATATGCTAATTTCTGTGACTTCATACGGTGACCAATGGCTTTGTGGTATTTTAATGAGACGATGCTCACATATCCGGAATGGATTTCGGATATGTCGAATATATAAGAAATGCAATTGTTGATATCTGAAATGAGAAAATGCATTTCCAATAGTCACAATCATTTTTCAACATGTGGAAATTCAAGATATCTGTAATCCTTATTCTTACAAGTCAAAAAGGAATAACTGATATCTATAATTAAATTAAAGATATCTGTAAATCAGTTTTGACTACTCGAAATGTTATTTCTACATGTGAGAATATATTTGTTACATGTCAAAATTGTCTTAATCTTAAATGAAAATTTTAACAAGTAAAAATTTAATTGTGACTAGCCACACTGATTGAATGTTAAAAGGGCTTGCATCCTGGTGTTGAGAAAAACAACTCCTGGGTGAAGAACAGTGTGCCTTGTGTGCAGCTGTCAGATAAGAATATTCTGCTAAGGAGAAGTTACACATTACTGATACATTTTTCCATATTTTAAAGCTACAGTGTGCTTTTAAAAAACTTTAAGTAGAACTCTGTTCAGCTACATTGCAAAGTAAAACCTCCCCTCTTTTATTAACTTTTACAGAGCATCTTACTGTGTTAGTCTGACTTAAATAAAAATTATCACAATAAGATGGGAAAACCCATGAAGAACATTTCACAGAGTGAGGTCAGGTAGCTCAGAGAAGCTCTGACAGACTTTGGTTCTGTCACAAACTTCATGCCGCTCCTCAACAAGGTACAAACACACCCAGAGCAGCTGTTAAATTGTCTTTGAAAAAGACTTCCTGTCAGTCTCACCTGTCACCTCTGTGTGTACATGTTCTTGTGTATTCCAGCTGTTTGTGGAATTTGAGTCCATTGGAGATGCTTATCGGTTTGGAGGGTGGTACAGTCACCTGAATCATGCTCCAGGTCACAAAGTCGTCAGGCTGAGAAAACATTGTACGTCTATTATTGACATGATTACTTTACGCTACATGAGACATTGGCGTTTGTATAATCCTGTTTAAAATTGTTTCAATTTAAATCTATAATCGCTAGAGCTTATTTTGCCAAACTAACTTATCTTTGAGGTTTGACAGATTTGAGGGATTTAAAGACACTCCGTAAGAATGACATCACAAGAAGAAAAATAATACAAACGAAGGAGCTTTTTACATATTGCAAATGAAACATCAAAATACTATGATGGAATTAACAAAAATAAAATGATAGATAGAAAAAATAAAGTGATAAATTATCAAGTGGTTTGATTAAAACGGTCAATATTGGATGAAAGCATAGCCACATTTAATCATTTCCCCATCTTACTTTCATCATTTGTGACTTGATTGGGAACTTGTGAATTGGAAAATAGTGATAAATTATCACGATTAGATAATCACTACTGTCTATCATTCATCATTCACAACACCCAGCTGATCGTTTACAGGTTTACGGCAAGCATTTTTGTTACTTCCACCTAAAGTGTGAATAAAAAGCCACGTCCAGGGAATAGATCGAGTTTTAGGCTCTCGACTAGCAGGCCTAACCTGCCTGTGACATGAGCTTTTAGCCTGACATGACGATGGCAAATCCATAGAGGGAGGTGAGAGAATTTATCCTACAAAAACTTTGATTTTGCAGAAACTCATTATGACAAAGAAAAGGTCGAAATTTGAGTTGTCGCTGGGTGGGTGTGTGTTGTGTTTTTTAAGACTGAAGTAACAAAAATTGAATGGTGTACACATTAAATGTCAGTTGGGTGTTGTGAATGAATCAGGCAGCAGGCTATAGTGATTATTAAATCACTTTTCACCATTTAATTTTTCAATTCACATGCATTTTTATTGCCTTCAATTTTATCAATTATTGTTGTTACTTCCACCCTTGAGGCCACTTTCCTGAAATAATAAATGGCTATTTTTGTGATGTGAATGATAAATGATGAATTTAAGACGAGAAAAATAATGAAACAGTTTATCAAATTGTTTTTTCATTACCTCCGCTTTTATTATTTAATTGTGTCCCTCAAAAAGCACCTTTCCAACCAACAGCTGCAACTGTGAGCAATCAGCAACCTTCAGCATCTAAACCACCTTCCACTGCAGACGCCCGTCTGACGTTGGGGGAGAAGATGGAGAAGTACCTAAATAAAAAAACAATATGTGAGAAATCCAGGAAATAGAGTCTTTCACTTTGCAATAAATGTTTTTTTTTGTCAAGATCATTTTACAATCTGTGAAGAAAGGGTTTTTTTCTTGGGGGTTTTTTGCTTCTTCACAGTTTCCCTCAGGCGTACGGCTGGGACTTCACCAAAAGTAGGTTTCCTCAATTTTAGTTCTTAAATGTCTTTGTATGTGATTGCACACTTCTAAACCAAGTGCAATTCTTTTGACTGTCTATTGTGCTGCAGTTGGCTCTAGTTTGATACGTATCCAAGGAAAGATGGATAGGTTTTCGTCAAAAAGTCTGTTGAGCATATTTACAAAGAAAGTTGACATTTTTAGTATCTTATTAAGTATTTAGAAGTAATCATTTAATTAGCTTAATTCATTCATTTTAAACCGTTTATTCAGATCAAGGTCACGTTAAATCAATAAACATATTAATTGACATTATTGGTATTTACTGATGGAAGGTACTGAAAAAATGTGATAAATAATAATTTAAGTCCCACACTACAGGAGCTCCATTATAAACTAAATGTAAAAAAGAATGGCTGTTTGTAATTGAGTTGATGCTTATATGTAATCAATATAGTTTACAAGGGGTGTAAACACTGTTTATCAAAAGCACAATTTTTCTTAATGTTAAATTACAAGGTAACTTAAAATATTAGTTACCCCTCATGATTGTTTCCTTCTCTCAAACAGATGTTCATCTCTTGGCTGCCAGTGTATGGCAACGGCTGCTACACGGAGGACGACATTATCAAACTGCTCATCCCATTTGGGTATCAACACAAAGACCAAAACATCTATGTTGTTCCTCAGGCTCGAGTGGTAGGCAGCATTTCATCACATTTGTGCCTTTTCTAAATTCAAGAAGAGTTATGCGGCATTTTAATGTTTTTCTAAGCTTTTTGTGACTTAAGTACACTTCCCTTGCTGTTTTATCATGCGATGATTGCACTCTTATTTTTATCTATTTGTTGCCTTTTTGAGACTTACAAGATTGATTTTACCTACGTACTATGTAGATGTGAAAAGCCTATTGAAAAGGTGCTTAAAACATGTGGATAACAGTGGGGATGTGTTTCTGTTTATTTTCTCAGGCCTTCGTCCAGATGCCGACAACAGGAAGTGTGCATGAAATATTACACCGCATCAAAGGGAATCCCGTTACTCTGAAAGGGTCTAAACCCAATTTCCATTCTTTGGACAACAGAATTTCACTGACACCAGTAAACATTTCCATGACACTGTTTGGATTGAAAGATTTTTTTATAGTTTAATAATATATCCAAGAACATTTTAACACTGCCTACTCTGATGTTTCTGTTTTAGTTCAGGTTTTATTTATCCCTGATGAAGCGGTTACAGTTTGTAAGTAAAACACACGCATACACAATTCCTCCTCATTTGTAAACTGCTCTCCTTGGTTTAAGTAATTCAACCTGAAACTAGGTTCATAACTTTGCGTATTTAGATACATTACAAAAACAAAACACCTTTTTGCTCACATCTGAGGAGGCATCTGCAACTGCTTCATTAATTCCTAAAAATATATTCAACTTGATAAAATCTGGACACTTTGAACAGATGAACATTGAGGGAGTACAGAAAGTCCATTGAAGATATTGTCTTTTACTTTGAAAAACTTCAAAATTAATTTATCAATCAATCAGTCAGACTTTATTTGTATAGCACTTTTCATACAACAGTAATGCAACACAAAGTGCTTTACATAGACAAAAAATGAATTAAACAATATAATCACCCCCACCCACCAATCCATTGCAAAGGACGATGTACTAATAAAATAAAGGTTTCCTTAAAATAGTGAACGGACGATCTGAGGAAACATTATCATGTATTTGTAATGACAAAACCAGTAAAAATCAGTCAAATGTTGACTAAATGACTAAAAAGGTTTTAAACACTTAAGGATAATCAAGAATAATAAAATAGAATTTAACAATAGAAAAATCAACAAAACAGACTAAAATCTAACAGGTAATAAATAAAGTTACATAAGATAAAATACAATTTAATTAAGAGCCAGACTAAAATTGTAGGTCTTGATTTATTGCCACTGTTCATTGCTGCCATGCACAACTCTGTCCTCTGTTTAACTAATGGTTTGGATGTGCACTTCCTGTTCTTTATTCAGGGTGTGGTGCACAGAGATAGTGTGATCTTCATCACAAACATTTCACCGAGTGAGACCAGGGAACTCAGAGAGGCTTTGAAAAAAATTGGCTCGGTCAAGAACTTCCTGCCTCTCCTCAACAAGGTAGAAACGCACACATACAATTACACTGTTTAGGTCGATATGAAAAAAACGTACCAAAACTTCTTGTTGGTGTAACCGGTCATGTATGTGTCTGCGTGTGTGTTTCAGGTATTTGTCGAGTTCCACACCACTCGCAATGCTGATCGGCTTGGAGTTTGGTACAGTCTCCTGAAACAACCACCTGGCCACAAAATCCAGAGGATGGAAATACCATACAGCACTTCATCGCCTCGTAAGTTTGTTTGAGGAAATAAAAAATATTGTACACATAAAATTAGTTTAGCTATTTTATGATTATGTCTCAATCTTTGTTTTAACCAACCTTATACTGATCCCTCCTGAATATTTTCATCAATAAAAATTCAGTACTTGGTGTCTGTATATTGAATAAATTGTATGATGGAAAATTTCACAACACTATGCCGCATTGATTTTTCCCCACCCCTTTTATGTGATCAGGTCCTGTGTAAAACAAGATGTAGGCATGTCTCCGGTAGCAGTGTCGACACCAGTTACGCAGCTATTTAACTTCTAGAGCTCAAGTAATAGTTGCAGGTGATGTTAAGTCGCCCTCTAAGGTTGTCAGCCAAGGAGTTCCCCAGGGTTCTATCCTGGGGCCACTTCTATTTACATTGTACATATGATATCATATTACATATGATATATATATATATATGAGATTTGAAATTGGGGTGTTAATCCTTATGCTGATGACACAGCATTTTACTTCTCTGTACTTTCAAAAAGTCAAGCTCTTGTGCAGTTAGAGACTGCTTTTAACGCCATCCAACAAGCTCTGGCTTTTCTCAAACTAATGCTGAACCCCAGAAAAAGTATAGGATATTTTAAAGATAGAACATTGAACCTGTTGATGCTACTTTGTCCACATTAAACACTCTAGACATTGATTGTGTCTAACAGTTCAAGTACTTGAGTTGGTACTTCTGTCTGGATCAGGGTCTGTCCTTGAGGTAACACATTGGAAATTTAATTGGCAGACTTGCTTGCATCAGAATTTTTTTTTTTAATTACCATAAATATGGCTAAAATATAATGACTAACCTTACAAACTGATAATGACTACAGAATAAAGTGGCATTAATCACAGCTTGTATTTTGTGTTTGAAGTACCAGCACTTCCGGAGAACGCTCTGCCAGACAGCAAGGATGTAATTGAAGGGGCAACTATCCCATTAGTAAAAGTTGGCATTCCACATGGCAGCACTTCACCATTTTGGATCAGTTTGAGAAATAGTCCCTTTGTGTTCCCCTCCATTTCTCCATGGTTCATCATCCCAGGTAAGAGAGAGATTATTTTTTCTGTCTTTATCATCCTGACAAGTTTCATACTGCAAAATTTACCCTGTAAACTTATTCAGTGAGGTGTGTCATTGCTCGCTTTTACCTCCTAGAGTACCAGACTGTCAAGGGCATGGATGACATTGAGGTAAGCTGGATTCTCACCTTAACTTTGTGACCAGTTTCATGTTCCTATTTTTGTTTCAGTAGCACTTTTCAAGTTACAAATTTTGCTGCATGTGACATTTACTAGCCAAAGGTAAACTTATGTGTCGTACAACTGCTGTAAACAACAGCGCCAACAAATTTGGAACGATGTTCGAGTGCTGCTTGGACGGAGACAGGCAGAAGCGCAGAAGTTAGCGACGGAGCATAGCATTGCACCGGAAAGAGGGCAGAGATTAGCGTGTCGACACGGGTCTTGTGTTCCCATCAATGTCGATCGGAGCCGAGGCTATAATTACCCAGGTCTACTGCAGTCATTTGATCCGCATCTGAATGCTGATTGTAGCCTTTCCCACTAAGCAAAAAAGCTGGGTGTTAGCAGGTTTTTGAACAGTGGGTAAGCGGCTTTTGTAGCATTTAACAGAATTAAACCTTGAGGACTCTGACTTGGACTTGGACTCAGACTCAGGTAATGGTCACCGGACTTGGTTAATGGGGACTCGACTCGAACACTGGGGAATTGAGACTCGACTCAATAAATGCGATAAGTAATAACACATAAATTAAACCTTGGGCTTTGACTGTTGTACTTTGTAGAAAGCCAGTGGTCATGGTTTGAAGTGCCCTACAATCATGCTGACTGGTTTGCCTGGAGGAAATTATAAGCATGAGGATGTGGCAAATCTGGTGTGGCCATACTTCCCCAAAAAGAACCTTCACTCCCTGTACTACAACGTGACAGTCTTACCACTGCAGAGGAGGGTAAGAAGTAAACTACAGTAGACTATTACAGGCACAAATATTATTGGAATCCCATTTTATAAATCATTACATTGATTTGAACATTGTTTTTCCCATCTTGCCTCTCTGCTCCACCAGGCCTTTTTGTTCTTCCCTGATTGGACTACGTGCTGCAATTTTGTCCAAGATCACATCAAAAAATCTTATTCTCTCAGAGGAGACATGATCAGTGTCCACTTTGTCTTGCAACCCATGTATCCTGAATCCACTGAGGTATGAACACTTGGAAAAGTGGAACGATTTGCCAGGAATTAATAACAACTGATGATGTAGATGATGTTTAAAATGCAGATCTACTTTAGTGTGTGTCTCGACAGCCTCTGTAACAATCTGAATCTTTCCGCAGGAGATGATGTACAAAAGCCTGATGAAGTGGAGCAACGCTGTGAGTCATGAATCTCTTCTGTAATTAATGTATCCGGTGAAAGCATCGACCTTTGGATCTCTTATCCACCAACCGTTTCTTTCTCTTCAGGGAGTTCCTGATCCAAACTCTCTGGAGGAGCGGTTGCTGATCGTGGAGATTTCTGAGGTGTCTGTGAAAATCATCATGTTGGTCATAGAAATGGTGACGTCCATCACGACATTTGTCAACTTTCTGCCACTCGCCAACAGGGTAAAACACAAACATCTCAGATTCAAGTTTTGAGAGTCATTATGTTTCTGTCATAAATTTTGTTTTATTTACTTTATTTTAAGCCACTGGAACCCCAAATAGCCCCTTACTGTAATATATGTAGTGCCTTACACACAAAAAATAGATAAAATAATTCCATTCAAATATTTTCATATTGTCCGTTTCTGTACACTTTCCTGTGATTGGGTTTGAAACTGGCATGGTTGAACTTGGTAATGTTAAATGTGTATGCTAACTGCTCACTGGGATATAGATTGGAAAGCATTTTGTAACTCAACATTCAGTGACTGAAAAATATTTTTTTCTAATTTTTTACTCGGTTTTCTAAAAGTAACAAAAGTTTATTTCCACTAAGATTCAATGGATTTCTAATGCTTGTTGCTGTTTTCTCTCTGTTGCTTGCTTGTCACTTTCATCTCCCCTCCCTCTGTCTTCTCACTCTTTGTCCACGACTGCCGTTCTACCACAGATATGCATCGAGATGACCGACTCCAACAGTGTAATGCAGGTGGTAGAGAAATGCAACGGTTTGTCCTCCAGCTCTTTTACAGAGGACCCAGCTTGGTATGCATGTCTTTTTAAAAGTTCATGGTATGAAATGGGGTTGTAATAGGTTTTAGAATTACTCTGTGTTTAAGGAGTTTTAATGAAAACAGATTGCCTCTTTATCTGTTGACTTCATTCCTTAAACCACCTTAATCCCAACACCTTAACTGAGCATGTCCTAATTTTTCTCTCTTCAGGGGGAAAGTCAAGAAAGTTGAGCCGTAAGTATATATCACTGTGTAATTGAAATTTGTCAGGTTAAGGGAGAGACTATGCATTTTTCAGTTGCCAAGGCATGACAAAGATCTTTGTGATGATTGCAATTTTATGTGATAGCCAGGGTTTGCTAGTAGCTAGATTTATGTTTTCATCCACAAGTCTTTGACTATATTATATTTGAACGTTTTCAGGAAAATATGTTTTTTTTTTATATGAAACTTTTAACTTACTGACCTATATTTGGCAAAAACCTGTGCTGTCTTTGGGAAATAACAGTACTTTTGTTCTAAATTTCAGCGTAAAGAGCCTCAAACAACGCCTACAAGATTCTGCTGAATTCAGAATTTCAGTTGGCCAACACAGACTTGTTCAAGAAAGCAGGTCTCAGAGTGAAGAGAAGGAGGTGAGGCCTGGCTTTAAAGTTCACACATTTACGATTTCTGAAAATCTCTTATAACAAATCTCACTTGAAGATGGAAAACTAGTAAATAATGTTTTTGTACTATCTCTTTGCAGCATTTTCTCTAACTGAAAATACTAACTAGAGCAACAAATGTATATTAATCTAATGTGGAAAATAGTCCCATGAAAATACTTACTAAGTGTTATGAATAGGCTACTTCATTCAGTGTTTCAGTGATTGATTTTTCTTTGTCCAGGGTCAGGATAATTTTACAGATGATAACGTCTCATCAGACACCTATCTTTTTGAAGAACAAAATGTCAACTCATCTCAACCCACTAATTCCCCTCCCAAACCTTCATCCCCTTCCTGTGCCGATAAGGCCTCCTCTTCTCCTCCAGTGTCGACTGATTCTCCTTCCTCCCCTGGTCATAAAAGACAACAGAGTAGTACAAAATCTCCACCCAAATCATCAGATGCATCTGCTGGTAGAGACCGCTCGTCCTCCCCTGTGCATGAAAGGGAAAAGAATACTGCAGAAACCTCACTGGAGACTCATCCAGAGCAGCTTGGAGATGAAGCAAGAGACACAAACAGTGCAGTGGCAAAGTCTGATCACAATGTTTCGGCAGAGGGCCCGACTGCAAAATCTGATGAGTCAGAGGCAAAAATAGAAACAGAAGAGATGCATCCACCTGAACAGGGACGTGGATCAGAGTCAAGCCAGGCCCAGAGTCTGGACAGTGATTCAAATGTCAAAACACTCAAAGACCAGGAGAAAAGCACAGAGGAGGGGAAAGAAGATGACAAACATGTAGAGGTGGAGATTGACTGTGGTAGTTGCCTCAATTCATCCAACGATCAAACAGATGAGCAGATGGAAGATGGGGGACAAAAAGGAAGCTGTGAAACCCAGATTACTGGACCTGTAGGAGGCCAGGTCTTGGACAGTGTGGAAGAGGAAGACAAAGCCCGCCCTGAGGAGCATAGTGATATGGTTATGGAAGATTCTCTCCAGGTGCTGGACAGTGCCAACAAAGATCAAGCAGCTACAGGTCAAGAAGGCCGTGCGTAGTCCAAGTGGACAGTTCCCCAGGAAAGCAGCTGTCTGAGGAAGATGCATTTCCAATATTTAAACAATCTGAAGATACACCTTTAATTAAAGATGGAGTAGGAAATGAACAACGGACAAATAATGAAGATAATTGTGTAATAAAAGTGTTAGATATGAATAGCAAACAAGCTCAAAACAGAAAGGTCGTCAAAGACAAAATGCTTTCAGGGGAATTTTGCAACGCCTCCAAAGATGCAGAAAATCTTCAGAGGCGAAACCCAAATGAAGACCAGTCTCTTCAAGAAGGTGAAATCGAAGACTCCGACAGTGATGGTACTGAACAAGAAGCCTTTGAGATATTGGATTCAAGAGATGATCAGACTGAAACAGAAGATGTCAGCCAAAAACTTGCAACTTCCAGTGCACAGATATCAAAAGAAGATGAAAGACCTCTCGAGGAAGAGGAAGACAAACATCAGGTAATCGATTCTCTGGAAGATCAGCCAACAACAACTGAGACAGAGTCAGAGACTGACAAGGGTAGAATAAGGACCAAGAAAGGGGAGGCCACTGCTAGTAAATGTGATAGACCTTCAAGGAGAAGCGGCCCCAAAAGCAAAGTATCCGTGAGTGAAGAGAAAGAGAAATCGCCCAAGAAACAAGATAGGACAGTTAAAAAATATGAGACATGGACAAAGATGGATACCATTGCAGACAAAGAAGTCACAGAGGAGTCTGGGTGTAAGATAGTAGATTCCGTTGAAGAGGAATCAGTTGAAGATGCTGCCACTAGAGAATGGTCTGGTAGAAGAAGAAGCACAAGAGGAAAGAAAGAGGACAGAGTCAACATAAATCTCACAGAAGCATCTGAAAAACCTGAGGAGGTTACATATGAGATTATAGACTCTGTGGAGAACGAAACAGCCAATGATGAACCAACCGTCACAAGAAGATCATCTGACATTCTTAAAGAGCAAACATCACCAATCATATCCACAAGTGATACAGTCATACTTGAAAGGGAGAACAAACAGAAATCACCTGAGAATGAGAAGGAGGATTACCCTGACGACATAGCCGAGGAGAAAGAACTGAGGAAGCATCAAGCCACAACAAAAGAGACGCAGTTCCCAAAGGAACAGGAAACAAGGAAGACCAGGGAGAGGGCGCAAAGGAGCCAGAGGAGTAGCAGCAAAGGAGAAGGTGATAGAGGAGAGAAGAAAAGGATGAGTGAAGATGGGAAGGTGGTCTTCGATACGGAAGAGCTGGTGACTCTGGACACTGTAGGGGCAGATGAGGCAGTGAGACAACAATGGGAAGAAGAGGTAACAGAGGGAGAGGTGCAAGAACTCGTCAGTCTGGATGAGTTTGTAGAAGAAGAGCCGGAGGGAAAGGCCGAGCAAAGCAAGCTGGAGACCCCTCCTCTCAGCCAGGAGGAAGTTGGCGATGATGACGAAGACAAGCCTGAGAAGGAACAAGCTCAGAAAACTTTAAGATCTGGAAAACGCAAACATGATGATGACACAGGTAACTGTTATTCTGAGAAAGCATCTTTAAGGCCATGTCTACACGTACACGGGTATTTTTCAAAACGTACCCTTCTCTGCGTTTTGGCCTTTCGTCCGCACACAAACGCCACTTTAGGTTACTGAAAATGGATCTTTTGTAAACCTCCGGCCGGGGTAGAGACTTTTAGAAACTCCGTTTCCGCGGAGACATGTAGGTGGCATTAAGGGCGTTTTTGGCTCGTGACATCAGGCTGTGCACAGTTATCTCCTTTTACTTTTTACATGTTTACACATATATGTGCAGTTACTTGTGTACTACATTGAGGAACAGAGGCGTCAGGATAGATTTTTTTCAGACTTTTGATTGGCCGTGATTCTTCTCCTTCTTTGCATCACCGGGTTATATCGCCGCCTGTTGGTGTGGCATTCACATGACAGCGTTCCGGTTGTGTTTTTGCGTTTTCGTTTCGACAGGGATTTTTATATAACCGTGCTTGTGTGGACGGGGATTTTTTTTGGAAACGAAGGAGGCAAAAACTCATTCAATAACACCCATGTATGTGTAGACATGGCAAGTATATGAATACAATTATGTTTCCAGTTTTCCCACAAAATAACTTTTAACTCATCTCACTAAAGTACTTTGTGGTTTCAAGCTATCTGAGATACTTCGTCTGACGTAAGCAGAAAAGCACACATGAAGTGATAATTTTAACAGTTGCTCCGCTCCATAAAGTTTTCTCTCAGCCTTGTGTGCTTTAAAATATCTTGGATCTTCTGGTTGTAAGAGCTGTTTGATTAAAGTAAAAGGATTTACACATTTTGACATTTAAAGCTTGAAAGCTTAAAAAAACTTTTTTTTAATCTGCTCCCCTGTTCTGTCCTCTGCTCCTAATGTTTTGATTGATTTGTCTTGTTTTAGAGGGAAGTATGAACTTTGTGATATTAGACGAGGTGAAAGACGAGGAGAAAAGGGAAGCTTCAAAACCCAGGACTAGAGGACGTCCTAGGAAGAAAGCTAGACAGACCCCTGGTAACACACAAACACACACCAAAAATCTTATCTCTACACTCTCAGAGAAACAAAAGTGCATTTTTTTTCATAAAGCATTGTTATCTTAAATGGAGCTTGAAAACATTCATCTCTGCACTTTTCATCGTTGTTCATTTAACAACAACGCTGTCTTTTACAACAGTAAGAAAATCTACCAGGGGGAAGAATGTGAGTTCACAAGAAGAGAGAGAAAAAGAAAACGAATCAACTGATGAAGTGCCTCCTACTCCACGTGAAGCCTCCTTATTGGACAAAAGTCAGTCTAAGCCGGAGATCCAGGAGATCGCAGAGGTGGAAGCAGCGAGCCCAGTTGACATTGATGCTGCCTTTGCTGGGCAAGAGCAGCAGCCGGAGAACAAAACACTGGAGGGATGTGTGGAGGAAGAAGAGGAAGGAAGGAGCAGGGCGGACATTAAAGGTACAGAGTGTTGGCGAGTATTTTGGACCAATAAAACTACATCTGTCAGAAAATTCTCTCCAAAGTGGATGAAATTGTTGAAACTTTTATTTTACTTTGAGGGCTTCAAAGAAAGATTATGCCATTATTTAGCAATTTGTTTAGTCAAACATGAAAATTAAATGTAATTTCTTTCAAAGTTTCTTAATCCCCTAATTACATTTTTCATCACAAAAAAATTAAATCAGAGAAGCTGGATCTGTTTTTTTTTTCTTGTTATGACTCAACTGATAAGGGACTGATTAAATGATAAATAATTTCTGCTTCTCTTGCACCAGAAGCAAAACAGCTATTTTCAAGCATCAAAGTATGATTGCCAAGTTTAAAATAATTGATTGATAATTCTTTCCCTCTGTTTTTTAGTTGTGAGTAAACAGAGGAAGGAGTCTGTTGGACCTGAAGCAAAGTGATCTCGCTCTCAGTCTCCGTCTGTACCTGCCGACGTCAAACTGCCAGCAAGTCAACCCGACAACTCCCTCAGTGAGTCACGCTAAAACTTAATTTTAAAACAACATGGGATGCAAATAGTTGGTCACATTTTTCCCACTGTTGAACTTTCACTGTATCCTTCTACAGGTAAAGATTTTATGGTGCCGGGATTTTTCTGTAATCTTTGCTCTATTTTTAACCCGGATGAGACTGCCAGGGAGCTCCACTGCAGCAGCCAGAAACACATCAACAACCTGCAGGTACATACAAACACACACACAAAATTTAAACAAACTACAACACACACTTGGACTCACATGGTTTGTGTTTTCTTACCTCTTTTTTTAGAAACATTATCAAAAGCTTCAACAGAAATCATCAAGTTCAACACAAAGTTGACAAGGCTCTGATCAGAGTGATTTCGACGACTTCAGCTGAATTTTAAGATTTATTTTTGTTCAAAATGTGAAAAAGAAAATGATTTTTACTCGCACAGTTATTGTGCCTCGCTCTGCTTTACAGTTGCAGCATTTTGTTGCACCACTTGTGTTCTGGAACAGAACAGACAGGAACTGAGTTTCAGCATAAAATGTCGGAGTTTATACTTTTAAAAAGGTTCTACGTGACGTCTTTTACTCAGCTAAATGACTACAATTTCTTTTAATATGACGTCATATGAAGCCAGTGTAATCAAAGGAAGATTGTTCGCAGGTTAATGTGTTTCTTGTTTTTTATTTTCATTTGAGTGGAAATGCTGGAAACTGTGAGCATAATATTAAAATGTTATGGGCATGGCTTATACTACAAAAAAAACCATTTGCACTTGCACAAATTGCTTATTTGCTGTTGGACAAACCCTATGAAAACATTTTGACTTAGCAACTGTGAAGATGTTTTCTTACTGTTTCTAATTTTGGAGAGATTCATTTCAACTATTACTGTTTTAATTTATTTAGGAAAATGAATCTGAAATGCCATCTGATGTATGTCCATTAGGTCAAAAGGGTCTGCTTATTGAAATTGTAATGTTTTAACGTATGCTACCATTTACAGTATATAAAAGAAAACATATGTTATAAAAAATAAGTCAGATAACATGTAGTGTGAAAGACAAGGTATTTGACAATCTGACAGTTTCCTGTAATGAACTTACAAATCCTGTGAAGTGAAAGGTCCCAATTTTCACGAGATGTGTTGGTTCCATTTGTTTAAACAAAGGTCACATGTTTTACTTCTGTACAGCTTTCTTTGTTCTATTGCTGTTGAATTGTTGAACGAATAAAAACCTGCAAATTACACTACACTACTGATTTCAGACCATATATTCTTGTGTTGTGTACTATAACTTCAATAAGTTCAGTTCACTATTTGAACTGTTACAGGATAAGGTTTGACATCGTTACATATTCACCAACAGAGGACCTGCCAGTAAACAGGACGTTTTTGAGGTCCCTTCTTGGACATTCTTTAAATCACTCTAAAATCATGTCAAAAGCACTCAGGTGAAGTTTAACCATTTTCGCAAAATAGGCACCTATACAGGTGTGTGAATGTTAAAGACCATGCTTGACAGTCTTCTGTCAGGCTGGAGATGTCAAAGAGCAGTAGTGCTGTGTGTGTGTGTATTTGTTGTAAACTTACTTGTCAACCTATCTAACAGGGACCTTCCGGATGGTTACATGTTCACCAACCAGGGACCCACTGACAAAAAGGGAACATTTTGTAGGTCCACTCTTTGACATGCTTTAAACCACTTTAAAAACCACTCGGGTGAAGTTTTCATTTTTTTGCAAAGAGGGGACCCACAGGTGTGTGAGTGTTAAAGTCAATGCTCTGCAGTCTTCTTTCAGGCTGGAGCTGTAAAATAAGAGTGCAGAGGTGAAATTGTGTGCGTGAAGTTCGAAAGCAAAGGTTTAGGCGTGTGTTTTAGCTGTAAGGGCAGAGGGGCAGGTGTGTGCAGTAAGAGAGCAGAAGTGTAGTAGTTTACACAAAGTTTATGATGGGTGATCTGCTATACACTTTATTATACTGTTTATGTATTTGTCTCATTATGTAGGTTATCAGCAGCAGCAGCATGAAGATGCTGACTGTGTCTGCACTTCTGTGCACAGAGCTGCTGGTAAGTATTATCTGGATATTGTATTATGTATTATGAATATAGAGAAATTGAACTTTGCTATTTTTTGCATTAATAAAGTTATAAACTGCCCAGCTGTTCCAGAAGAAGAGACCTCACGGCATCAAATAGGTCAGTGGGCTTTCTTTAGGATTTTTTAAAAATTGAAATGTAGTACAATTATCCAATATTCTTATTTAAACTACAATTTTTTCCTGCTAAAATGATACGCTTTAACTACCTTATTATTTCCACCTGAAAATAGCTGATTAGTGTTCTGTTTTAGCGACACATTTATTACTTTGATATCAAAATGAGTATCTATTAAAAGACATTGATAAATTAAGTGACAACAACAGGTTGTAGATTGTCTTCAAATGGCGACGCTTTTATTCTGAAGGCTAGACACCAAAAACCGGAAGTATTTACGTTTTTCACGCAACTTGGAATTCCTTCCTGCGAACAGTCCGAGGATGAGTTTGAGTGCAAGATAACTGAAAAATATGCACAAATAACGAAAGGTAAGCATCACAGACGCTTTAAGAAAAATACAGAGCGAAACAATACGTCGTTACAGTCAATGTCTGTCACTCGAAAAGCGTGTGAAGTGTGTGTTTGTTGTCGGTTTCTTCTGAGGACGACCATTAGCGCTTGCTAGCAGGAGCACGCGAGACTAGTTTTACTGAGCCATTCTTTGCTCGCCGACTGTTGCTGTTTAATTTAAGAAAGTTTACCAACATTATCAAGGTTTCGGTCTTGTGTTTTTATATTATACTTGGATCTTGTCAAACTTAACGTCAGTAATGGCTGGGCTTAGGCCTGTGGCTCGTATCAAGCAGCTGCGCCACCATAAAGTCTTTCAATCCTGTTAAATATTTATCTCCCTCTGAGCGCAGTTGTCGTGAAGAAAACCATGTCGGAACTAATATCCGCATTTGTTTGGATGTTGTGTTGCTGTGACGCAGCCGACAAAGGATGGTTTCCCTTAGTATGATACGCGAATTTTCACAACGTCACTAAACACAGCGTGGCTGGATATGGATTCATTTGTGTACACTTTGCCCTACAGGGAGTGGGCCAGTAATCGTGTATAATTGAATGACAGCAACAATAAACAGAGCAGTGAACAAGACTCTCAAGTTTTTATTTCGAATGTCTCCGACACATGTTGTCTCAGTTCTGTGTTAAGGTAGGGGAGCTTATCTTTATTTTTTTATGTTATAGTACACAACTGTTAGTTCCAACCCAAGCATTTATATTGGACATGAGAAGTTCCGTTAGCACTTCTATAGAGTGCAACAGCACTGGTACTTTTAACTAAATGTATCAAGTTGCTTCAGGATTTAGAAATAACCTTAAATAATGCCACTTCATAATGTTACAGAAAACGGTCTTTGGGGCTCATTCACCAATAGTCTTCTTATGCTTTTTAAAAATATTTGCTTTTGAAGTTCCCAAGAACTGTCTAAGTCAGTTTCATGTAGGACTGGGCAATATGGCCAAGATCCTATATTACGATATATCGTGTTTTCTGGTAATTTAACAAATAATTGTGAAATAACCACATGGTAAAGCCTATTTTTGGATAATCCTGTAGCTAAATTTAAAACCCTTTTTGTCAAATAAAAAGTACTGAGTTTCCATTGTTAAATATTTGCTTTAGAAAGTTCCCAAGAACTTGACCTGACTTGACAATAATCTTTTTTACAGCAAGTTGTCTTATGACACAATCCCAGGTGCAAATAAACATTTGCAAAGGCTTTGTGTATCAGTGTGGCACTTGGTGTGACAATCGGTGCATCACCAATTAGGGATGAAATAGGTGTGTTACTCTTCGGATGCATAAAAATGATCAAGGATATAAAATGCTAAAATGTGACTTGCTAACATGTTGTATGATAAAAATGCTAGTAACATTCCCAAGACTATAAATAGGTATATAAAACAGGGGAGGTTGCATGCAAATCATTTATGTATTAGAGGGACAAACTAGACATTTTCCAGGTTTTTCGCTTCCTGATACCAATTTTTATACTCTCACTACTCGTCCAATACTCAGGAGGGGTCATGAATTACGAAAATTCTAAAAGTTATTTTCAAGTCAAATTCCTGTGAATATTGACACATCTTAAAAATGTATTTCTTCCATTGTTTTTACTAGTGCCTGGTTGTAATGCTGTACTGCCGCCAGACGGTGGCTTTAGTGCATCTGAAAGCTGATTGCTAACCGCCTTTAAATAGCAAGAGAAGAAGAAAGCATTTGCGACAATCAAGCCATGTCAGTTAGTCATAAAACTTTCAGGCCATTTAACATTCTCCCGATGTAGTTAATTTCATAAATAATGTCATCTTCCTAGTCATAGGAACTGTGTTTGTGTTTGTGTTTCCTGTATTTTTTCGTATCACAGTGTCTGAAAAACGACATGTCAATGTTTTTTCCAGCATTGTTACCGTCAGTATGCATTTTGAAAAGCACATGACTTTGGGTTCCAACATGAGGGGGAAGCACCAGGAAGTGTTCTGAAGTACTGTTCCTGAAGACGCCCATTTCATCTAGGATGCACTGTGTCATGACGCTCCGTGGTCAGATTACCGACATAACAATTGTATCCATAATTGCTGTGTATCATTATGAGGCCATCGCATTGTAAATCATATTCTACAATCTGCATAATTTTTGTTGTTACGCTACCCAATCGCTAACTCAATAAATGTTGTACAGTGTACGTACTGGGAAGTTCAGTCTTGTTTAGTCTTTCCCTACTAGCTTTCAACACATTGCTTTCAGGATAATCTAAATCATCTAATATGATCTAATGTGGCATACCGGGAAGGATATTTTGTGTCAGGGAGATGTTGAATTAAGAAATGTGCTTTGTCAGTCTGCTGGTGTAGAACCTCCACAGTTGCACCACAGAGATGCAAGAAAAAAAAGTTTGTCTGTTCTGGATGTTCACTGTTAACAGCATTGATCTTTTAGCTCTCTATATCTGTGCTTTGTTGCCTCCCCCCCTCCTTTTCCTTCTTGAAGTTAAATTGATAAAATGAATGTGTCCAACAGGAAGCACTTAAGTGGACAACTCAGGACACAACCTTCCAGATGGTGGATTTTAACCAACCAAAGACACTTAAGTATAGTCCATTGAATAACCCGTTCCTTTGTTTTTTGACTTTTCAGCTTTGCATTGCTATCGGAACGCTGTGCCGATTTTCTACTCCTGGGCCCCTCTACTTGGAGGGCTCCCAGGGAGCTTGCTCCTGATTGTCCAACAGACTGCTTCCTTGTGGCTGGCTCAACTCAAAGCCCAGCGAGCACTGACTTATTACTGATTAACAGCATTCCAGTTGTTGGCAGCAAAGCTAACTCTGAACCACTTGTTCCCTACCTACACCCACTTCCTAGACTGCAACGGCCATTTACATACCTTTGTTATAGATTGCATTTACCATGTCCCATCCCCTGTATAATCCCTATTCCTCTGGGAACCAAAGTTCCACCCAGGGGCAGTATGGACTCTCAAATACTCAGACAGAGAGGGACCCTCGGAGGGCATCTTTTCTTGGACCTGGTTCTAGCTTCAGTTCTTCTGGAGCTTCCTCTGCAATTCCTGCCAACTCTGGGCAAATGTTCTCATCACAGATGTCTCAGTCAATAAATTACAGGCCTGACCCAAGTAGGGCTGTAATGGTTGACAATACAGATAGCTCTGTAGACATGCGTAGAAGCAGAGCCATAGAGGAGAGCAATCGTCCCTTTACCAGCACACAAAGAGATGTGTTTAGCTCATCAGGCACAGGGATGTCCTCCTACTCGATGTCCTCAACATCTGCCTCTTTCGGACATCGACGTGAAGTAGACATTGAAAGTGGCAATAAGACTTTGGACTGGTCAACAAACTACAGAAAGCCCTCGGTTGATGGTTCCATATTGAAGTCATCATCTGCTTTGTCTAGCTATGCCAGCAGTGGTGACTGTAGGTTTAATAATCCCAGTGAAAGAGACCATGATTTGCAGGCCATACCTGGGTTAGGTGATTATGACTACCGAGTTTCAGACAAACCTGCGGCATCTAAAGAATCAAGTCCACCCAAGTACACCTCTGAATCAGCTGCCAGCATCCTTCTGCGCTTTGGACTTGAAAAAGAGGATTTGGAACATCTCATCTCTTATCCTGAGGACCAGATTACTCCTGCTAATCTGCCATTCATCTTGCGCCAAATATGCCTTGAGAAGGAGAAGAAGGCGACAACAGCATTTCCGTCAAAACCCTATGCTGAACCCCAACCCACCAGAACAACAAGTGGCAAGGACAATTACAGTTTGAATAGTTCTGGAGGATCAGGGATGCTTCAGGAGAAATCTTCGTCTGTTCTCCAGCCAACTAAAGTAATTGACTATGGACATATTGGAAAATATACAGCAGGAGTTGGTGATGAGATTGGAAGGACAAGTGACAGAAACAACAGTGGTGGGAGTGGAAGTTTGTTGATGACGGATACTGCTGTGAAAAGACCATTGCAAAAAAATCCAACAGAGTTGAAAAGTAGTGCCATGGGTTCTTCACATG
This sequence comes from Semicossyphus pulcher, assembly GCF_022749685.1. Lineage (NCBI taxonomy): Eukaryota > Metazoa > Chordata > Actinopteri > Labriformes > Labridae > Semicossyphus > Semicossyphus pulcher. The sequence continues at coordinate 14,250,354 of NW_027211695.1, read as the reverse complement.
ATCAGGCAAGCTCTTTTGCCAGTCTCAGTTCTTCGTACAGTTCAGTACTGAGCTCTGCAGCTTCTCCAAGTAGTGAACTGACAAAACGATTGCAGTCACAACCAAACCAGACTTTCCAAAATATCCTCAACTGTTTCTCTCTACCCAAGAAAAACACAGGCATCAGTGTTCTCAAGTCTGAAGCCACCAAGCCTGTTCCTTTGAATCAACTAGAAGGAGATCACCAGTCAACATTCAAAACCCAAACACCCTCCACTTTGTCCCGTGGCATGCATCCCGGCCGACCTGGCCTTGTGCTTCTTGGCAGTAAAGACGCCAGTGGCACACAGGTTCAGAGTAAAACTGAAGGTCAAAGGTCAATAGTTGATGAACATATCCAAAGGACGCAGGGACAACAGAAGGAGCAAATGCAGCGACAGTCCATGAAGCAGATGCAGAAGCAGCCAACTCAGAAAATGCAGAAGCAGCCAAAGCAGCAGATGCAGAAGCAGTCAATGCAGCAGCAGCAATCAAAGCAACCGAAACAACAGCCACAGAAGCCCCAGTTATCACAGACGGGGCAAGCAATGTGGCTTCCAGTTTTGGGGAAATTGGTTCCCCCTACTGGTGTCATCCCAGGCCTGGTGACAGTGCCAACTACCAAAACGCAGCCTAAGGCAAAGAAGGCAGTCTCCAAGGTTCTGCCAGCGCCAGAGATGATGCATGACTATGCAGCCGCCTCGCCAAGAATCTTTCCACATACCTGTTCTCTCTGTAACAAAGAATGTACTGATATGAAGGTAAGTGGAAGACTGCCCCCTGTTCTATGTCCTATTTGAAATTGTCGGTTGTTATTATCAATCTACTTTTTTTTATTCTTTTCACTTTTTTCTGTGGAGATTAAATGAATATATTTATTTTGTTTACAAGTCAAAGTGAAAATGTAGATTTTTTTTTTTTAATGGCTTAGTTATTACTGTGAAAAAGTGGAAAAATTAAGATGTCAACTATTTTGCAAAAACATGCTTGGATGAAAAACCTTGAGAGTAAAGCCCCTTTTACACTGCCAGTTCAAGGAAGAATTGTTGTGCTTCATTTTTAATGTAAAATGCACAGAGGCGGAATGGTGGGGCGAAGCCGTTACGCCTCTGAGCCGTCATTGGCAGTAGTAACAGAGGCGAAACAGCGTTAGTGTAAACGGTGGAGCCAGCAGGACGGAAAACAGCACCGTTCTATGAAGCTTGTACTGTTTGTAGAAAAACACACACACTAAGGCGGCTGTACGCCGGAGATTGATTCAATGTAAAATGGCAATGGCAGAGCTATGTTACGGTTTTGTGGTGGAATCGCAATGTAAAAAGGGCTTATCTCTTGATTATGATGTACTACAGAAACAAATATTTTGTACCAAAATGTTTCAAAGATGCCAGTCAAAGCTAACTGCATGTTGTCGTATAATTCAGGGTTAGTGTTACATGTGATTGAATTAATTTAAAACTGTTTTCAAGAGTGTGTTCAAATCTTAAGAACTTGTAAACTAGGAGATTATTTTTGATTAAATTTTACTTTTGTTTTTGAATATTTTTATGCAGCTTTTTGTAAATGTGGCTATTCCGTATAAGCAGACAAATTCCCGACTTTTCTTCTGAGTAGTTTTGTGTCCAAGGAAGATTTCCACTGAGAACTACAAAGAAAGCCACAAGAAACCATCACACTTCATCAACCACTTAAACAGCAGAGATTTTTTATTTCTGAATTCTGCTGAGATGACCTTCACTGAGCCTCAGGATACTTTATTACCAGCTCAGACGGAAGGACAAGACATTGCCCGAGAATAAGAACTTTTGTATGTTTGTGACTGGCAATCCTTTATTTGTTACTCATCATAGACTGATGGACCATGAACTGAAGTTGACTAAAGTCTGATGTTTTGAGTAAAGAGTTGCCAAAGTTCTGAAGGATTTAAGTCCCTATAATTTTGAACATGAATCCTACTTACAAATTTGTTTTGCCACAACACTTTGGCTTATACCGAAGCCCCAAGCTGAACACATTTCATTTTTTTTCTATCACTTTTTTTTTTTTTTTGGACGACTGCTTTTGGAAGAAGAATTAAAGACGCCAGATAAACATTTTGTTTTGATGGACTCGCTCTAAATATCAACACACACTTGGACTTACAAGAACAGAGAAATGGAATTGCACACTTGGACTTGAGAGACTCTCCACACCAACAACTATGACGCAAAAACTTTTTATATTGTTGAATACCGCAAATGTGATTGTCAGAAATTCAACAAACTGGAAGCTGGAGATCGTGAAGGTTACAGGGCTTTTGATGATAATGATCTAAATGCTGTGTCTTCTCTGACTACTAGGATTGGCTCTCCCACCAGAACAGCAGCCTTCACCTTAAGAGCTGCACACTCCTCAGAAAACAGTCAGTCTTCTTTTCCTTTTTTCCTTTTAAAGATCTTGTTCATTTGAAGTATTTTTGGGGTAGACGCACTTGGAATGCAGACAATTTTATAAACTTTTTTTTTGTGTCTGTTTTGAACATTTCATATTTGTGTGACCATGCATCATCTAAATTTTATGCCTTGAAAGGTCTCTATTGACCCCCATTATTAAGAGGATTGTGGAGTGTGTGTCAGGGCTAATAATTCTTAAAGTCGAGGTGAAATGAAAAATGTAATTTTAATCCTTTTAGATCACAACCCCGGTAATATTGTGCATTTATTTGACAATATAGGCCAGAAAAAATACAGAAAATCAATATCTTCGTTTTCTTATATCAAAATCCGATCACTTTTTCTTCCGGTAAAACTAAATTTCACGCGTGCTTACGTAAGTTAGCACCAAACAATTTCAACCAATCAATCTGCAACATTTAGCCGCAGAGCACCAAGAACGCTCGGTCAGTTAGCTAGCTACTGCGCTGTGGAGAACGTCTGTCTACGCCCACTTCTCAACAATAGAATCAAATCCGTCTAATGATATGTCCCGCCTGCACTTCCTGTTTCAGTCGGAAATACGTCACAATACGGAAGCTAGATACTCTCGAAATGCCGTTTCAGCTCGACTTTAAAGAATGAGTTCCTCAAGGTAAAAGTAATTATAGTATGCAGAACCCATACAATTCACTATTCATTATATCCAATTGAGTTTATAAGCATCACCAGAACTTGCTAATGGTTTTGAGATCGGCCTGCAAGGAGGTTTCTTTCTGCTTTAATAGTTGTGTTTGAATTTTTATTCTCCCCACAGATTTCCTAAGTGGGGTGGTGAGATTGCACTCGAGCCCAGGTGAATATCTTAAATTGTGCAGACAATGTAGCACTCCATTGATCTTTCACATTATGTTAATTTACACCACACATTTTAATTGGCCTTTCTGCAAGGTCAGAACCTGTCATCTCCTCACTCACATTCTCAGTGGAAACAAGGAACCCCCTGTGGGTAATGTCCACTCACAAATCAAATATTTAAATCAGGCATTGACTTTCACGTCCATTTCTATCTACAGGGCTGCAGGTAAAGATGCCAAGCCCTCCACCTCAACCTCTGCACAGAAAACCAGGCATGCAAGCAGCTCATCCTCCAAATCACCCAGCCCCCATCGCCAACGTGGCCCGGAGGGTAGAAGGGAAAAACGGAGAAGCCGATCAAATTCTCCACAGAGCTTCAGATACAATCGCAGGTTTGTTCCACAACCATTCTTATATCAGCATTACAACATTAAAACATCATTCATTTAAGCCTATTTGTCACCCTTTGAGAAATCTAGACTTGCTGTGAGTCATTTGATTGTCAGTTTAACAGAGTTGTATTGTACTTTCATCAGGTCTCGGTCTCGTTCTTGCTCACCACGATATGACCGCCCAACCTCCTCCAGCTATCGGTCACGTTCAGGGAGCTCTGAGAGATGGTCCTCACCAAGAAGGAAGGATGAGAGACAATCACCTTCAAGGAAAGGCCGTAATAGATATATATCACCCCCAATGAGGAGGGTTGACAATAGACGTTCGCCGCCAAGGAGGAGTAACGAGACACGGTCGCCACAGAGAAGGGGTATGGATAGATGGTCGCCACCAAGGAGGAGTTTCGAGAGATTGTCACCACCAAGAAGGGGTGACAATAGGTGGTCCCCACCAAGGAGGAGTTTCGAGAGTTGGTCTTCACCAAAGAAGAGTGATGAAAGCCTATCACCACCGAGAAGGAGCCATGAGAGACTATCGTCCAGAGAGGGGTCGTCCCCTCAACGAAAGAGGTCAAACAGTGCAGAGAGTCTGGCTAAAAAACTGCTGGAAACAACAGGTTTGAATATTGCAAATATCATTAAACCCTTCGTTTGTTATGTAAACACTGTGTTTAAAGACGTTTCTTGTGCCTGAACATGTTTAGGGGAACTATAACCAAACTGTATTTTCTTTATATATTTTTGTCACTTTGTCAGAATATGATAATACTACTTTTTAATTGAGACCTTTTAACTTACATTATCCTGCTATTTTGTTTGACATTCATTTTGTCTTTGTCCTTCAAGCTGTCCAGTCGCTGTCAAGTCAGTCCGACCTGGAGACTGTGGTTAAAACTCTGGCTCCTGCCTTATTGGCTGAGCTAGCCAAGATGTCATCCTCATCCACCGCCTCATCTTTCAAAAGAGGAAAACCCTCATTGCCCAGAGCAAAGCTCAGGCTGCAGAAGAGCGAGGCAAGTTGTTCCACAAAGATGAAGGTTGGTTTGTGTGTGTGTTCACCAATGAAATTTGGCAACAGTCTATTCACTGTTAAATTGTGTCTTTCTCCTCCTCTTGTGTCTCTCTCTTTTTTTATTGTTGGCCGCTTAAAACACAGTTCCATTTTTCTCTTTTCCAGCATTTTCAAAAGAGGACAATATTCAGTGGTTACATTAGTTGTTTTTCTCTCCCTTTGCTCAGAATGCTAAAGTGTCACCTCCAACCATGGTAAAGCTACAAGGCATAAGTAATGATCTTTCTCATAATGATGTGGTCGCTGCCATGGAGCGCTTTGGAAAAATCAAGTCAGTTCTGCTCTTTCGGAAGAAACTTGAGGTAAGTAAAATATATAATATTATAACACGCAAAATATTGTTTAGTAGCTAAATATTCCTCCAATCGTTGATTGCACCTTAATTTAGCTCGTTGGTATGATGCTTTTATACAAAGTATGTATTTGAAATTACAAAGGGAATTTTCTTTACATATGTCAGTCTATTGACCTTTTGATGGCTGAATGGAAACAATCTGTGTTTGTGTTTTCACACGTAGGCAAACGTTTGTTTCGAGAACGAGGAAGACGCTAAGAAAGTGAAGAGCTTAAAGTCCCTCGATGTGAAAGGAATGACAATCACTGTTGTCAGAGAAAGGGTATTGGGCTCTTTCTGTATTTCACTCTCAGTACCTTGGAAATACCTTATAACATATGTCTGGCAACGATTAAATTAACCTGAAATGACACTTTGTTTTTTACAGAAGGCTGTTGCTCAGAAGCAAATGAAGCATCCTCTTATGTAAGATATGTTTCGCGCAGGCCTCTTTTTCACAGTGACGTTTTTATCTAATTTGACCCATTTAACACTTTTTTTTTTTTTGTTCACAGAAAATCTGCCTTCCATCCTCAGACCACTAATTACTCTATGGGTTCTGCCACGAGAAAGGTTCTTCTCCCTACACCTAGCATTCCTCCGCTTATGGTTCCCTTGGGAGCCAAAAAATCTACAGCAGGCAAACGTATCAATCAGAAAATTGCAGCTAAAGACTCAGCTAATTTTTCAGTGAAAGGGGTAAGGACTGTAAACAAAGCAAAAGGCTTGGTATCCAAAGCGAAATATGTCTCAACCAAGCAGATAGCTAAGACCATAAAAGCAACAAAGTTGCCTCCAGAATATCAGCAGGAAGTTGTTGACTCCAAACAAAAACCTGTACCTGAAAAATCTGACACCAGTGTTGAACAAAATGTCATGGGGCAGAAAGAGACTGCCGAACATGAAGGAAAGTTCTTGGCTTTCAAAACAGAAACCGACTCAACTACGCAGAATCCCAAACTGTCTGCAGGATGCACTGTAAAAATAGAAAAGGACACAACTATGCTTTCCAAAACTACAGCTGCAACAAATCAGACTGACACTGAGGCTGCCAAAGTTGACAAGTCGGAAAGCAGGAATATCACTGGACCAGGAAAAGGTCCATTGTTAGACGCAGCAGCCTTGGCTTTCAAATCAGAAACGGTTTCATCAATGCAGAAACCCAATACTCCAACAGAAAAGCAAGCTGCAAAAAACGCTGGAACAAAGGAAAGTGTTGCAGAGGATGCAACTGTCCCCCCCATAATGGAAGCTTCAGAAAATCAGCCTGACACTGGTGACTCCAAACAAAAACCAGTGTCAGAAAAACCTGAAACCAGTGTCAAGAAGCCTGCAACTCAAGTAGACAAGCTTGCGGAATCAGGAGCTGTGGCAACTGAAAATGTTGAAGAAACGGCTGCAAAGGGTCCAAGTGTGCCTTCCAGATCTACAGCTTTAAATAATCAGCCTGATGTAGAAATGTCCAAGCATGAAGAATCTGAAACTAAGGTTCAAGAATCTTTGGTGGTGTCAGAAGACACAGCTGAGGTTGTTGATAAAGCAAATGTAACAGCTTTCGAACCTAAGGATCGAGCAAAACTTGACAAAGCTGATGACGCTGAACCAATGGAGCTTGGGGTAACGGGAGTTAAAGTTGCAGAGCCCATGGAAGTTGAAAGCTGCACAGAGGGCAAAGGGAAAGAAATGACAAGTGCAGAGGCTGTACCAGAAGATTCAGCAGACCAAACAAATCAACCTCCCACCAGTACAGAGACCCAGCCAGCTGAAACCTCTGTCAAAGCTCTGACAAAGGTCCAGCAAAGCATCCTGTCTGAACCAGAGTCCATGACACAAGGACCAGAGACCCAGATTGAAGTCTCACAAGTGCAACGACCGGCTGCAGGAAGCACAAATGAAGCTGCTGTGGAGCCACTGATGCCAGGTGGAGGAGCTGCGATAAAAACAACACAAAAAGGTATGTCTGAGACATTTCTAATGGATACGTGACGAGGCATATACCTGCTTGTGGTTACTGTCAGACATTTTTAGGAAAAGACCCAAACCAACTATGTATTCATCTGTCTGAATAATACATTTTCATTACGACTTAATTTGCCAGTACGATTTTAATTTTTAGAAAATGGAAGAAAGTTTGCTGAAAAGCTATTAAGCTAAGCTACCGTGCAGACTGACATAAATTTGGTGTACTAGGTAGCATTTGTGGAATCAAAGTAGCGTATGTGGGATTGAGTCTAAACAAACCGCAGTTTGTTTATAGTAATGAAGGATTGTATGTCACCCAGTGCAACAGTGTGGCTCATTTCTATTTTTAAAAGCTTTTGGACAATGAGGAAAGACAAGATGTGCCGGGTATTGGAAACGGACAAAAGTTGTTTCTCGGATGAATTATTTGTTGGTTTCAAAAAGAAATATGGAATATCACTGGATTTGTCCTTTCTTGAAGTTGATTAAAAATCTCCAAAACTGTCATGAGCAAAGCAGAACCTCATTATCTCCAGCTTTAATTTAACATGTAATCCTTTAGTTTGTGTCACAAATGATAAATTACCAAATCTGAAAATGAAGTATGTTTTTCTTCTGATGACCATATCTGAATTATGTAAGATAAAACACTTATATGAGCTGGAAACACATTGAGTTTCCTTAATACGTTTACTTAGATTGAAGGGTAAATGATAACCCTTTCATTACAAGCTCAGATCTTTCATTATCTCAGAAGTGTTTCATGTCTCGTTTAATGGGTAAGCAATTAGTCACAGAATAAAGGTTTCTTTTTGGTGTAGATCAGCATCAAACAGATTTCTTTTTCAAAACATTAATATTCATCTTCATTAAATTTGATCTTTTGACTCCAGAGGTGGCACAAATCGATTTAACGTCAGCTGAGGTGTCGATTGAGGTACCCTCATCTGTGAACAGAAAACCAACAGCTGCCGCGGGGAGCAAGCAGCAACCTGCCGCATCCAAACGCTCTTCCTCTGCAGACCACTGTCCAAGTGTTGGGGACATAATAGAAAGCAACTTGTTTCCGAACAGTATAGGTACGAAAGAGAGACTTTGTTGGTCAAAAATGTCCCCTGTCATCCTTTGAAACTAACTTTGAAATTTTTATTTTTTTTTTTCACAGACTGCTTCTCACAGACATATCCAGTAGGTTTCTTCAAATCACCTCCATGAAGTACTGCAGTATTTACACATGTAGTTTTTCTTAAAATATAAGTGTAACCAATGGTGAAGAGATTGTTCTTCATTTTTTTTGCCTCATTCGATACGCTAATGACCAATATAAAAGGCAGTAACAGATGTTTTGATGCAATTCTTTTACTTTCTAATCCCAATTCCTTTACTTTTTCCAGAATGCTCAGTCTGTCAACAGACCGTTGCTCATAACTGGGCTGCCGTTGTTTTTCGATGGCTGCTACACAGAGGATGATGTTGCCAATCTTCTCGGTACATTTGGGTATCGACATACAGATGACAAACTCTATATTATTCCTCAGAAGTGCATGGTAGGCATCTGGTTACATCAGTTTGGATCATTAATTCCGTGGTTTTTTTCTTTCTTTGATCACATTGTGAGATAAAAGGTTTCACAGTTGTAAGCTTTAATGCCTCCTTGCCTGAGTTGGCCGTAGACAGAGGTACCATGTTTTCTGGTTCTTCATTGGTTTGTACAACCTTGTGAATGCAATACCCCAGGAACAAAGGAACCAATGGGTTTTGATGGTCAAAGGTCAAGGTCACGTTGAAGGAGATGTACGGTATTTTTAAACTTAGCCCTATTTTTTCACAAATCTGGGCGTCAAAATGACTCAATATTATGAACAATATTTTTTGGAATTGGTCCAGTGGGTGACCGACACCATAGCTGCGATACAGACTGGGGCAACTGCGCCCGATCAAGGTACGTCCACTAAAAGTGCTCGTTTTTGCCACTGACGGGCTCAGATTGTTACCCCAGGTTTCCGACAACATTATGGAAATGATCCCTACAAAGATCGTCCTTTTTTTTAATGAGTAAGATCCTTTTTGTGTAACCAGAAACCGTGACATTTCTAGGTAAAGAAAAAGTTGCTTGCTTTGTCCCTGTGGTCCTCCCGTCTACTCCAGTTTATTCACACAGTCCTGTTGCCTGTGCCACCAATATCGGGCATCAACAGTTCCCACTCTTGGCAACATAGACATTCTTCCTCTGTGGGCATAGGGTCACAGCCCCCACAGGAACACCACCAATTTCCCGAGCTCCGCAGCCTGGCATCAGCTGGTTCAACCTCCTCTGACACTGTCAGCCATTGCGGCTGTATCGCGGCTACGGCGGATTCCATCTACTGGACCGATTCAAAAAGTTTTTCGCTGCCCAAATTTAAAAAAAATACGGTCCAGGTTTAAAAATACCGAAGCTTCTCCTTTAGTGTCCACTTGGAAATAAGAAGGAATTGTGATTTTACATTTATGTCTGCAACAATAAAATGTTGCAGAAGTGACATTTTTTACCAGAAGTTCATAGGTCAATTTCCCTGTGACATTATAACATCTTCACACTTTTCAGGCCTTTATTTCTGTCCCATCCTTATGAACGAGATATCTCAAAAACGCTCAGAGGAAGTGTCTCACTAACTCAAGGATGAACTGATTAGACTTTGGTGACCTTGTCTTGACATCTCACAAACACATCTCTCAGCAACGCCTGGAGGACGTTTTATGGTTACTTATACGTTTAGCTGTTTGTTTTATGTCCAGGAGGGCGAGGCAATCCGCTATCGATTGGTGGACAATCTCCCATTGATCTACTTCTCAGGCCCCTGTTTGTTCTGCTGTCACAGGAAGGAAATTCTGACAATCAGAAGTTATCCAATATTATCTATTCTTACTTATAGCGTTATAGCGTTAATTTTCAGAAGTGTTCCAGTTGGTTGAAGCATACAACTGTGAGATTTTGTATATTTATTCATGAGTCATAAAAACGGATTAAAACTACCCTGTTAAATGCTATTAAAAAAGAACTTAGAACAAGTCAGTAAGTTTTTGTTTTCTGGTTTTTCTCTCAGGCCTTCGCCATGCTGCCATCAATGGTTAATGTGATCGAGCTCATTAAAAAATCTCTCAGGAGTGGCGTTTCTTTAAAGGGAAATAAACTCCATATTCAAGTACTAATCATCCGCTCTACACTGACACCGGTAAGCACCCAAATCGCACTATTGTGAACTGTGTTTGGTTGTTTTTTTAAATGTTCAGGTGTGACATAGTTTACAGGCTAACCTGGATATCAGCATCACTGTGGTTCCCTTAAAGCTCCTGTGAGGAACTTTTGGTTTGGGTTGATTTTGGCGCCCCCTGTGGACAAAGCCGTACCTCTTATCTCTTCACTGATTTTATCCTGTACGTGCTTATATCGCAGTTTTTAGCTAAATATCTCATCCTGCTTTTTTTTATGTGTCACTCAAGAGATTAGGCATACTTTATCGCACAACATTAAGAATATGTTTAATGAAACTGGAGTGAAATAGTTTTGATAACAGTCGTGTAACAGGAACAGAAGCTCTTTTATGCGCTTTAACACTGCGTTTCTGATGTTTCCTTTTTAGCTTCAGTTTTATAGATACCTGAAGAAGAACATGGCGTTTGTAAGTAACAAAAACTAACATACTCACACTTCATGTCTGGTCAATGTGTAAACTGCTTTTATTTTTAAGTTATCAAAAAAGTGCATTTAAAAGATTTAAGATCTGGAGACCAACTTTGATATTATTAGCTGTTTTATAAAACCTTGAGGGAGTAGAGGTAATTCCAATGCATATATTTTCCTTTACTAAAACTGTCACTGTAATTATTAGAGTTACTTCCTCTTCTTAACCTCTTTGTTTCTCTGTCCGCCTCCTGTTCTTGGTGCAGCATGAGTATGATGAGGGAGAGAGAACCATCCTCATCAAGAACATTTCACAGAGTGAGACCAGCGAGCTCAGAGAAGCTCTGAAAGACTTCGGTTCTGTCAAATACTTCATGCCCCTCCTCAACAAGGTACAAACGCACCCATACAAGAGCAGCTGTTTAATTTGTGATGAAAAAAGACTCACCTGTGACCTCTGTGTGTACATGTTCTTGTGTATTCCAGCTGTTTGTAGAATTTGAGTCTGTTCAGGATGTTTATCGGTTTGGAGGCTGGTACAGTCACCAGAATCGGGCCCCTGGTCATGAAGTCATCTGGCTGAAAAGACCGAACACCAGCAATCAAAAACTACGTAAGTCTCTGTGTAAGGAAAGAATGAACACACAGTAATGTTTACACGAACTATTCCGGGGGGTTATTTACTTCATTCTGTTTAAATTGATCTAGTAAGAACTTTGCAGGAGAATAATCCTGTTTAAAATTGTTTTGAATCAGTATGTTTGGTGTGTTGAGTTTGCAAAAGTCAGATTTTTCTTTTTTCCTCCCACAGCTGAAACCAACCAGAGTTTCGGGGAGCTGATGGAAATGCACCTGACTAAAGACAAAATAAGTGAGGAATCCAGGAATTTGAATATTTTTGTCTCCAATACAGTTTATTGTTTCTCTCTTTAAAAGAATTTCTTGTCTCTCTTTCACAGACAGCCTCAAGTGTAGATCCGTCTCAACACAAAAAGTAGGTTTCTTCAATGTTATTTATAAATATTTAAGTCTTTGTGAGACATCACAACACGCTTTGAACGCACACAGTCATATAATTTGACCCCTACGTGAGATGCTTTTTCCAAGTAGAGGTCTTCAACGTGGGCAAATGGATCCGGGTTGGGACTCATTCTATTACCCCCGTGTATGAGAACGTGCGGGAAATAAAGTTGAAAAAAAAACAAGAAAAAAAGAGAGCAACAACGAGTTGAGTGACCGTCATGTGACTGCACGTTCAGAGAAAAGTTAAAGCCCGAGCCGGTGCAGATGGATACCTTCCTCGCTGACCAGCAGCTTCTAAATGTGCCGCATGACAGCAAGTGGACTTTTACTCTAAAACTAAAATATCTAGTGGATTAGCATCGCTGTTTTTATCAACGCAATATGGATAACAGGAAACCTGGATGCATTTTATGAACCTTCTTGGCAAGGAGGATGGATTATATGCACGGCAAGGCACAGGGGAGAAGGCTACGTCACATTATGTAGGACAAAAAGTTTTGTTTTGACACCTGACTAACAGTAACTTGTTAATAGCAATCAGCTGTGAAGTTGGTGCACATTGGGCATTTCTCGGTTCCGCAGGGGTCAAATTATAGTCCGGTTCGGTTCCGGATCACACATTTCCGGGTTTCTTTGGGTTAGGGCACGACATTTTGGACCCGTGAAGACCTCTATTTCCGAGTTTAATACGTATGCGAGAGGAGGTAGATTCTGTAATCATTACAGCCTGTCTTATTGAGCATGTGTAAAACATCGCACATTATAGGAGTTATCGACTTAAAATGAGCAAGTGTCAATTTTATCATTGACGTAAATGAACTTGATTAAGTTGATAAACATATTCTAGACGTATTTGTTGTTTACCACTGGTTAGTAATGCAGGATCCCTGTAGAGATCATTGAACCTCATCCGCTGATAAAACATATGATTCCAATCCCAGCAGGGTATTAAAGTGTCTTAAAAAGTATCTCAATAGGTACAAGTTGACTTCAAACATTACTCCCTCTCATGATCGTTTCCTTCTCTCTTCCTTCATAATTTGTTCCATCTTGGTAACAAACAGCTGCTCATCACTTCGCTGCCGGTGTATGGCGATGGCTGCTACACGGAGGACGACATTGTCAAACTGCTCACCCCGTTTGGGTATCAACACAAAGACCAAAACATCTACGTTGTTCCTCAGGCTCGAGTGGTAGGCACAATTTTAACTTGCTTGTTCTTTTACGCAAGAAGAGTGATGTGCTTTTTTGCCAGAGTGCATTTCCCTTCCTGCTCTGGATTTTTTTTTTTGCCGTGATTGCACACTTATTCTTATATACTTGTTGACTGATTTTACCTACATTTATAAATGTGAAAAACTATCAATTTTTGTTTTTTCTTTCAGGCCTTTGCCCTGATGCAGACATCAGCAGGTGTGCGTGACCTTATAGAATTCTCCAGAACAGATCCCATTAGCTTGAAAGGGTCTACACTCAGTTTCAATGCTATGACTAGGAACATTTCAATGAAACCGGTAAGCATTTCAATGACTCTTTTTTTTAATTTTTATTTTTATAGATATTCAGTGTATTTAGGACACCACAAATTAGAGAACTTCAATGTCAACACATTTACTATTAATATTGTATGGTGGTTGAATTGTTTGCTTCCCCAATAGATAAAAAAAAGGGTACTCTGGTGAATATGTTGATAAATCTGGAGTGATTTTTAGCCGTGGCCAGAGGCATTATGTGTTCAGGTTGTTTGTCCGTCTGTCCGTTCCATTCTTGTGAACATGATTTCGCCGAAACGCCTTGAGGGAATTTCTTCAAATTTGCCACAATTGTCCAGTTGGACTCAAGGATGGACTGATACGATTTTGGTGGTCAGAGCTCAAAGGTCAAGGTGACTGTGACCTCATGTCCGTTCTATTCTTGTGAACGCGAAATCTCAGAAACGCCTTGAGGGAATTTCTTCAAATTTGGCACAATTGTCCAGTTAGACTCAAGGATGAAATGATAAGATTTTGGTGGTCAAAGGTCAAGGTCACTGTGACCTCATGTCCATTCTATTCTTGTGAACGCGAAATCTCAGAAACGCCTTGAGAGAATTTCTTCAAATTTGATACAATTGTCCTTTTGAACTCAAGAATGATCCGATTAGATTTTGGTGGTCAAAGGTGCAAGCTCAAGGTCACTGTGATTGATTTAGACCTCTAGGTACTTGTATGAATCCACCCTTTTCACTTCCTCTCACTGGATGGCAATCAGGATAGGGGGCCTCCTGTTCCTCTATTAATCCACAACAAGCTCTTTGATCTTGCTAATATTGAACTGAAGGTGATGATAATTGCATCATGTGTCAAAACTCGGTCAGCATCAAATATCAGTACTCTCTCCTCCTCTGGGAAAATAGTCTCTAAGTGAGGGCAGCATATTTCTCACTGGAAACTGTTGACTAGAATCATACATGTCGCTATTAACTTCCATTTCGCCAAAAAATACACACCTATTGTTTAATAACTCCAACATCTAGATCCTGCACAGACAGGAATGTAACTTCAACTTGACAAGTTGGCGGAGGCCATACGACCGCAAGGTGGTAATTCTAGTTAAACACTGATAAACAAAGAAAAGCGTTAGCTCTGCAATAAGTATGTTTGGGACTTGATGCTGATATGACTCTAGAATTAGATATTCCCTTGATTTTAATATTTCAAAAACACAAGTTACATTTGAAGTAAATAAATTTTGATTTATTTTTCAATAAGGAAAGTAAACAACAGCCTAGACAAACTGTTTTTAAAGCGATATGCATGCAAATGCACATGTCGTCAGGAGTGTTTTATAAGAACAATATTGTGTCAACAGTATCATTGCATTTTAACACTGCCTACTGTGTCATTTCTGTTTTAGGTCTGGTTTTATGAATGCTTGATGAAAGAGTTGGGTTATGTAAGTAACACCATTCATAGACACACTATCTATACTCATTTGCAAACTGCTTGTAATTTTGCTGATTTAAGTGATCATATCCATTTTCAAAGTTTCAGTCTTGTGTTACTTTTTCTTGGTCAAATTGAATAATTGCTTCACTGCGGTGCAGTACAAATTCCTTGTATGTCTAAACCTACTTGGCATTAAACTTGATTCTGATTATGTACTTCAACTAATGGTTTGGATGTTCGCTTCATGTTCTCGATTCAGCATGAGAAAGACACCAGAGAAAAAGTCGTCTTCATCAGGAACGTTTCACAGAGTGAGAAAATGGACATAAGAGAAACTTTGAAAAAAATCGGTTCTGTCTGGAACTTCCTGCCTCTCCTCAACAAGGTAGAAACACTTTACCACATGCAAGTACACTGTTTAAGTGGCTGTGAAATCAAAAATCCTTTTGGTGTTAACCAGTCATTGACGTGTATCCGTGTGTGTTTCAGGTGTTCGTAGAATTTGAGTCTGCTGTCGATGCTGATCGCCTCGGCGTTTGGTACAGTCTCCTGAAACACATCCCTAATCACAGAGTCCAAAGGCTGAAAATCCCATACGACAGTCACTGCCTTTGTAAGTTTGTTTAAGGACATAAAAATAATGAACACAGTAAATTTAGAATGTTTTTTTAATAAATAATGATGTTTCTATCCTTTGTTTTAAGCAGCTTTTGAGAGAGCACCATCTAGTGGACTGAAAAGCAACTGGTTGTACCATACTAATGCAGAAAGTTTAGTTTTTATTTGCCGAATCACCTCAACAATAACAAATCATCATAATACTATGCCGTATCGATTTTCCCACCACCCCTCGTGTGTAATCAAGACTCCTCGACATTGTTTCATTAAATTTGTGATGCAGAATAACTGTGGGCTTCACGCATAATATATTTGGAGTTAAATCCACCTAACTTACAGTATTAATTTGCTGTTGTATCAGAATTCTCTGCTGGAAAGCGACGGTGGCAGTGAGCAGAAAGTTTGTAGTGGAGATGTGCGTTACTGCCAGCCTGTCGTTTACCTTATGGCGGCTATTTTCCTCCTCCATGTCATAATGTTGCACTGTTGTGTAACGGGTAGGAAATCTGACAAACCATCATTTAACTCCTTCCTGATTGGTCAACAACTGAAAAGAAAATGGATAGTAAAAATCTAAAGGGATATTGCGTCATAATACTATTTTAAATGACATATTGGCTAACTTTAGACAACAGCTAATGTTAGTTTGCTAACTTGGTAGGCTATGCTAACATGTAAGCTTGCCAAAAACCTAGATAACAGGGGAGGTGTAAATTCCTTTCTTACATTACCATTAACAAGAAGTTTAGGTCTTTCATCTGATACGTTACGCTAGCAAACAGTAATGCTAGCTAGGAAGTGGTTGAATGCTAGCGTTAGCTGTTGTCTGACATAAGAGTTATGAAATGTGTTGTTTTATCTTTAAGACCAGCTCCAGTCATGTTTAGAGACATATGAAACGCTCTGCTTGAAATAATAAATTGTGTCTGATATGTTTTTTCTCCAAAATACGTTTAATTACCTTGTAAATATCCTCCTGAGGCATCTCCTCCTTTCCTGAATCTGCCAAGGCCCCGCCCACTATGCACAATTCCAATTGCCCCCTCCCTCGCAAAAACAAAAGGCATCTCTGCCGTCGTTTAGTGGCAACTTGTTGAAGCTTAGCTAGCATGAAAGGTTGTAATTAGTAGTAGTAAGGTTAATGTTAGCAGTCAGTAGTGAGTTTGCAAAATTTACGATGACGGTTACAGCTGGCTCGCACATCACTGAAGTGGTTGCCATAGGTTACACATAATGATATGCATAGCGTCACCCCGTCCATTAACGGGATTGGCTCCTCAGGTTAGTGACGTCTCAAACCTGTCAATCTGAGAAAGTGTTGTTCAGCCTGTCCTTGGTACACTGCAGTTTAAAAGCAGACAGGCCCAGCCGTGGAGATGACTGCTGGTGTTGTCCCTGATATGTCTTGTAGCACATGAAGAACAACACGTGGAGATGTTTACAAGGTTAAACACTGGATTTTCACTGGAGGGGGGCTTTAAATATGTCCTGATATCCCTCCTTAAGGTCACTGTCCATCGTCAAGTTGATCAGTTGAGAAGCACTGAAATGATCAGATTCTCTAGATGTATACATTTTGCAAACTGGAACACAGCAGTACAATATTATAACAGCGTTTGAGCTTCACACCTTGAGCATGACGTCACAGGAAAAGGGCCAAAACATGCAAAATATAATGAATAAATAAGTAATGAGTACATAATAAAAAGGCAAAACAATTAACCAGGGCTTAAATTTTGTTGTTGCAGCGCCAAGACTTCCTGAGAACGCTCTGCCGGACAGCAAGGATGCCATTGACGGGGCAACTGTACCGCCAATAAAAGTTGGCGTTCCACAGGGCAGCGCTTCACCATTTTGGGTCACGATGAGAAATAGTCCCTTTGTGTTTCCTACCATTTCTCCTTGGTTCATCATCCCAGGTAAGGGAGACTTTTTCCCACAGGTTTAGTACTGCAAAACGTAACTTTATCAGTAAGCTGACTCAGTTTTTCTCTGTTCACTTTCACCTCCAAGAGCACAAGACAGTCAAAGGCATAGTCGACATTGAGGTAAGCTGGTTTCTCTTTATAGTTTTGTTATATTCAACTAAAAAGGAATGAGTGTTGGATGTAATACTAATACTAACTTTTACTTATTATCATTAGTATTACATCCAGTACTCTTCTTAAAGGAGCAGTTCGCCCCTGGAAAAAGCCGCTGTCAGCCAAAGCTGGTTTTCTCTGTAATCGATGGAAGCAATAATATTTTAAATTGGCTCCATAGCTGTGGAGAAAGTCGTACAAACAGCTCGTAGTTTCGCCCATTCTACATTCCTACAACATCCAGCGTGCATTGCGCCCCTCCCTCTGAAAGGAACGGCCCAGCGAGAGACGCTGGAGTTTTCCAGTCATTGATCGCTGCAGGCAATGGCCTCAGAGTGGAACAGAATCAGAAATACAATGATCTCCTGTGTTTTTGCTCGTCTGAAATTCAAATGTACCCTGACTTTGAAATGCACCATAGTAAATGGATTATTATGTCAGCATCACATGACTTTGGCCTTTTGAATTTTGTGTTCTCCAGAAGGCCAGTCGCCGTGGTTCGATGTGCCCCACAATCATGTTGACCGGTTTGCCAGACTGTAGAGACTACAGGCATGAGGATGTGGCCAAGCTGGTGTGGCCATATTTCCCAAAACAGACCATTCACTCCCTGTACTACAACCTGATAGTGTTACCGCTGCAGAGGAGGGTAAGGAGTAGACTCCAGCAGGCTGTTACAGGCACACACATTATTGTTCACACATTTCCTTAAGTTTGTTTGGACATAATTGTTTATCCCGTCTTTCATTTCCCGGCACCTCCAGGCCTTTGTGTTCTTCTCTGATTGGACTACGTGCTGCGATTTTGTCCAAGATCACATCACAAATCAGATTTCATTTAAAGGACAGAAGATCATTGTCCACTTTGTCTTGCAACACATGTATCCTGAATCCAGTGAGGTATGGACACTTGGAAAACTCACTGGGCTTGAAAACTTTGTCTGCATTTGTATGCATCGTGACAGCCAATAAACAATATGTCAATCTGTTTGCAGGAGATGATGTACAAAAGCATGATGAAGTGGAGCAACGCTGTAAGTCATGAATCACTTCCGTTTAACCTTTTTATCAAGTAAAAGCAGTCGTTGGATGTCTGGTCCTGAACACCAACTGTCTCTTTCTTCTCAGGGAGTCCCTGATTCCACCTCTCTGGAGGAGCGGTTGCTGTGTGTGGAGATCTCCGAGGCGTCGGTGGACATCATCACGTTGGTCATAGAAATGGTGGCGTCCATCACGCCCTTTGTCAACTTCCTGCCACTCGCCAACAGGGTAAACACAAAACCTGCACTTCTTACATTTAAGTGTTGAGAGAGCTGTCATTTTGCTTCCCTACACACGGGTCTGTGTGTGACTGTGAGTGAGTGACGGAACTTTCACAGCCGTAGAGAGAGAGAGAGAGAGAGTTGCAGAGAGTTGGCTCTGGATACTTTGTTCGGGGAGTAGGCGGGGCTGCTCCTCCGCTGCTTGCCCGCTGTCCTCACTTACGTCCGCAGCGCGCACCTGCTTTGAAACACGTTGCCTTCGGCCTCATAAGGACAGTTCTTGTAACACATTGACCACAAAAGCGCACATTGACCCGATGCGGTCAGCCACACACTAGGTTTTGCCCTAGTCTTGTTGTTTTATTCACTTTCTTTTAAGCCACTGAAAGTAGCCATCTAACAATGTGATATAGGGTGTTAAAAAGTATTGGGGAAAAAATCTATCTAAGTTTCTGTATCATCCCTGAGATTGGGTTTGAATTGGGCGTGGTTCATCCTGAATGATAATTAAGTAATTAGAAAAAACAAATAAAATTGACGCCCCCATTATGAGTGGTGATCGTGTCTATATTTACTCTGTCATGAGTAATTATGTTGCACCGTTTTGGATCCAACAATTACTACATGATTATAATGTAACTTATAGTGAATCTCTAATCCTTGTCGCTTTCTTCGTCTCCCCTCCCTCTCTGTCTTTTCCCTCTCTTTGTCCATGACTGTTATTCTACCTCAGATATGCATTGAGATGGCTGACTCCAGCGCTGTCACGCAAGTGGTTGAGAAATACAATTTGTCCCCCAACTCTTTTACAGAGGACCCAGCTTGGTATGCCTTTCTTGTTTACACTTTCAACAGCTTCTATGAAAGCAGGTTGCCTTTGTCTGCGTTGATGCATTTTGTTTTTCTCGAAGCATCTTTTCTCCTTTTCATTAACTGACCAGCTCCTCATTTTTCTCTCTCTAGGAGTAAAGTTCAACATTTTGAGACGTGAGTACTTTGTAACTGATTCTTTACAGGTTAAAAAATGTACATAGGTAATTGCTGCAAGACCGATATTTGACAAATACCAAGAGATAACTGATTAAATAACTTAATTAAACTGTATTTCCTATTACCAATGTGTGCAATGTATTCAGCCATTCTGTAATAACAACTCTAACTCTAACAATCCTTTTAGCTTGAAGAGCCTAAAACAGCGCCTGCAAGATTCTGCTGAGGTTACAATAAACCTTGACCTGGACACCAGCAGTGTCGAAGCCAAGACCCCCCCGAATGACAAGAACGTGCTCAAGGACGTCACAGTGACGGTTGGTCATGAGAGACATGTTCAGAAAAGCAGGTCTCAGAGTGAGGAGAAGGAGGTGAGGCCAAGCTTTAAATCTCTTGCTACAATATAACTTCAGTGAATGTTAGGAAAGTGCAAGGAAATAATTTGTTTTAAATTATTTCTTTGCAACATGTCAAAAAACGAAACCTCTTTTTTTGATGTTTAACCTATCAACAAATTTAACCTGATTAATGAGCTAAGTGAATGAGTGCTTCAGTGATTGCGTCTTTCTTTGTCCAGGGTCAGGAGGATTTCACACAGGACAACATGTCTTCAGACGCCTATCTTTTTGATGAGCAACAGTTCAACGAGGAGGACTTCATCACCATTGAGGAAGTTGGCGATGACACGGACGACGCGAGCCCTGAGCCGCATCACACCTCCTCATCCAGGCACTCCTACAGAGAGAGAAGAAGGAGGCGAAGCTCAAGTGTGTCTTCTGATCGCGAACGGACCTCCACAAGGTCCTCGAAGGAGTATAAGAGCTCAGCCTCGTCTTTGTCATCAAGGTCAATTAAAGGCTCAAGATCTTCTTACTCCAGTTCTGTTTCGAGAAACTCATCTAAACCCACCAAATCCCGTACCAAACCTTCATCCTCTGCAAGTGCCAGCAAGGCCTCCTCTTCCTCTTCTTCAAAAAGATCTCCTAAATCTTCTTCTTCTTCAGCTAGTCAGAAAACACAACAGAGCAGTACAAGACCTCCAGCCAAATCATCCAAAAACACATCGTCTAATAGGACCGGCTCTTCCTCCCCTGCACATCAAAGGGAAAAGGTTAAATCTCAAGCCTCAAAAGAGACTCATTCAGAGCAGCTTGGAGAGGAAGCACAAGACGCAGAGAGTGCAGTGGCACAGTCTGACCACAGAGTGTCAGCAGAGAGCCCTGCTGCAAAAACTGTTGAGTCAGAGACAAAAATAGAAGCAGCAAGAGAGATGCATCCACCTCAACAGGGACGTGGATTAGAATCGAGCCAGGCCCAAAGTCTGGACGGTGATTTTAATGTTAAAACACTAAAAGACCAGAAAAAAGAAGATGGTGGACAAGAGGGAAGCTCTGAAACCCAGCTTACTGAGCCTGAGGGAGGCCACGTCTTGGACATTGTCCAAGATGAAGGCAAACCCCGCCCAGAAGAGTACAGTGAAACAGGAATAGGTTCTCTTCAGGTACTAGACAGTGTTCCAAAGGACCAAGCAGCTACAGGTGAAGAAGACCTGGTCCAAATGGACAGTTGCACAGTACAGCAGCTGTTCAAGGAAGATGAAGATCCAGTAGTGGACACATCTGAAGATACAACTGAAATTAAGGATGAAGTAGGTGAAGTACAAGAAACAAATAATGAAGAGAAAGTGTTGGATACTGGGGGCAAACAAGCTCAAACAGGCAGAGGAGATGAGAAGAAGACAAAACAAAAAGAGGAGGAAGTCGAAGGAAAAATGCTTTCAGTAGAATTTTGCAAAGATGCAGAAAATCTTAAGAGCCGAAACCCCAATGAAGACCACCCTCTTCAAGAAGGTGACGTCAAAGACCACGACAGTGATGGTACTGAACATGAAGCCTTTGAGATATTGGATTCAATCGATGATCAGACTGAAACAGAAGATGTCAGCCAAAAACCTGAAACTTCCAGTGCACAGTGCAATAGACCAATAGAGGAAGAGGACCCCGACACATTTCAGGTAATCGATTCTGTAGAAGATCAGCCAATGGATAAAGAGAAAGAGTCTGATTCTGAAAACAAGCACAAAATGACCAAGAAAGGGGAGGCCACTGCTAGTAAATGTGATAGACCTTCAAGGAGAAGCGGCCCCAAAAGCAAAGTATCCGTGAGTGAAGAGAAAGAGAAATCGCCCAAGAAACAAGACAGGACGGTTAAAAAATATGAGACACGGACAAAGGTGGATACTATTGCAGACAAAGAAGTCACAGAGAAGATCATGTATGAGATAGTAGATGCCGTTGAAGAGGAACCAGTTGAAGATTCTGCTGTTGCAGAACGCCCTGGCAGAAGAAGAAGCACAAGAGGAAAGAAAGACGGCAAAATAAATCTCACAGAAGCATCTGAAAAACCTGAAGAGGTTACATTTAAGATTATAGACTCTGTGGAGAACGAAACAGCCAATGATGAACCAATTGTCACAAGAAGATCAACCAGAGGAAGAAGGGGAAACACAATGAAGGATGCGTTGAGTGAGAAAACGGTACAAGAGGACACGCCAACAAGAAGGAGACAAACTCCTGCCAGAGAGTCACGAAGCAGGGAGAAAACACCAAAGAAAGAGGAGAAAGCTCCTCCCAAAGAGAGCACACCAACGAAGAAGAGTGCCAGCGTTGTGAAGGCGAGTGAGGAGGATGCTACCTATGAAATACTCGACTCTGTCGGGGATGAGGTTGTTGAGGATAAACGGCCCACTACAAGGGGAAAGGGAAAAAGAGGAAGACCAAAGAAACAAATTAAAACCACTAAAAAAGGCAGCACAACATCAAAGGAGGTTGAAAACATGGCTGATGATGGAGAGGTGACGTATCAGATTCTTGATTCGGTGGAGGATGAGACCGTCGATCAGCCTCGTTCAGACCAGTCTAAAAGAGATGAAAACATTTCTAAAGATATTGACAAGCAAGGACAGAAAAGCACATCTCTCACAGGATCAACCCAAAGTGAAAAGGAGGACGAAGAACCCCTGTTCCAGATCGTAGATTCTGTGGAAGACGATCCAGTTCAAGAAGAGCTGTTCGATAAGGAAACAAAGGAAAAAAGTAAGACAAAAGATGAAGCTCCTCAAAAAGATGCTGAAAAAGAAGACACGCCAACATCCTGTACCACAGTTTCAGAAGCATCTGAAAAGGATGAAGGTCTCCATCAGATAGTCGAGGATTTAGGGGAGGTAAATAATAGTCCGTCTCTTGTAGAAGGGTCTGATACAGGTAAGAAGGAAAGGACAACCAAAACGGACATTAAGAAAGAGGATACGTCACCAATCAAATCCATGAGTGACTCTGTAATACTCAAAAAGAAGGACAAACGGAAATTACCTGAGAAAAATGTCTCGGCAAGCACTTTGGTGAACTTGGACGAAGTTAGCGACGAAGAGGAGGATTACCCTGACGACACGGCAGAGGAGGAAGAACTGAGGAAGCGTCAAGCCGCTGCAAAAGAGAGGCGGTTGGCTAATGAACAGGAAACAAGGAGGACCAGGGAGAGGGAGAGAAGGAGCCGGAGCAGCAGCAGAGATGAGAAGGCGGAGGTCAACGCTCAAGGGCTGGTGACTCTGGACGAGGTGGGTGCAGATGAGGCAGAGGATGAAAAGGTACCAGAGAGACAAGAGTGGGAAGAGGACGTAACAGAGGTGCAAGCACTCGTCACTCTGGATGAGTTTGTAGAAGAAGAGCCGGAGGGAAAGGCCGAGCAAAGCAAGCTGGAGACCCCTCCTCTCAGCCAGGAGGACGAATCAGTGGACGACCTGAACCAAGAGGTAACGATTACAGATTTAGGGTGAACATTTAGAGAAAAAAATCATTAAGAAAATGCTAACTCTTGTGTCCATTTTTAGACTTTGGTGACTTTAGATGAAGCTGGCTATGATGAAGAAGAGAAGCCCAATGAGGAGCAAGCTAAGGAAATATTAAGATCTGGAAAACGCAAACATGATGACGACACAGGTACATGTCATTCTGACTATATTAACACACTTCTGTTTTTAGCATCCCAAGAAAATACTCCGGGAACTTCCGAGTGATTTTAAACTTAAAGCCGTTAGTTATTTCGTCTCGTGAAAGCAGGAAAAAGCACAGGTACAAATAACAAAGGCTCCATTCCGGAAAGCCTGTTTGTGAATAATACCAGGAGCCGAGTGCACCAGCCGGGCGTGAAAAAATAGGTCTTATCTCTCACGTCCGACTTAGCTACGACCGACTTCTTAATTGGAACGTACACCGAGTGCACCGAGCAGAACTGACACCGGTCGTAGCTGCGCCTGCTTCCTTACGCCTGCTCCATCCTAGGCTTAAAAGATAACACAAACAGGGCTTAAGTCTAACTGGTGCACAGGGCGTAATTTAAAGTCCGTCTTAGCTTTCACCTCTAAGTGGGTCGCAGGGTTACGACCAGGCGTACGCCCAGCTGGTGCACTCAGCTCCAGAGCCCTAAATTGAATTTCTTTTTGATGTAAATGTTGCAGCATAATTATTCCGCCACATTCGCCTCATTACTTCAATGTCTTTTCACATTCATACCTTCCAAATTCAAGGCTTTCCAGGACGACCTTCCCTATTCAAGTGAATGGACAACTTTCAAGCGTTCCAGATCTTTCCTACATTACTGACGTTAATAAGCTTTCAAACCCAGGTAGTTTAGTGTCGGCTTTTTAAGTGTGAAGCATTCACACTAGTTATTGGAAATGGACGATAGTCTGACGATGATAGCATCAGGGTGCATCTGCCTATATTTTTAAGGTTCTGGTGTATGCAGCAGATATAAGAATAACGGATAAAAGATTTTCAGGCAAACTCTTCCTCAGTATAAGTCAATATTCCTGCTGTGAAAAGTTTCAGACAAGTTTAAGTTAAATCTTCTGTCCTTTTTGTAGCCTTCAAAACAAGAGCCAGCGTTTAAATTGGGTGTCAAAATAAAACTTTGCCTTGAATAACTTACGACGTACTATTTCCACAAAAAATTAACACGTTTTTTTGTTTGCTTGATCTCTTTTAGATGCAAGTATGAACTTTGTCATAGTAGATGAGGTTAAAGATGAGGAGAAAAGGGAAGCTGTGACACCCAAGACAAGAGGCCGAGCCAAGAAGAGAGCGAGACAGACTCCTGGTAACACACACACGCACACACACACAAATTAATCTCTAGATCAGAATAAAAAAGTAATATTTCCATTGACGGAGCCCTAAAACATTCCACTTTGCAGTTTCATTTGTTCATTCAACTAATTAATTGTCATTACAACAGTAAGAAAATCTACCAGAGGGAAGGATGTGAGTTCACAAGAAGAGAGAGAAGAAGAAAAGGAACCAAATGAGGAACTGCCTCCTACTTCACTCAAAGCCTCGTCCTCTTTGGACAAAGATTCATCTAAAGGGTCAAGTGTCGACCAGCTGTTAGTCCAGGAGACAACAGAGGTGGGCGCAGTGAGACAACCTGACACTGACGCCCCCTCTGCTGGGCCTGAGCCGCAGCCGAAGGACAAAACACTGGAGGGATGTGTAGAGGAAGAGAAGGAGGGGCGGAGCAGGACAGACATTAAAGGTACAGTGAATGAATGAATGAATTAGTTCTGCTTTTCCTGCATTGAAGGAAAACAACTATATTCAAGTATTAATGTATGATTGTTAGGTTACAATAATGTATTGATAGTTCTTTCCTTCTCTTTTTTAGTTGTCAGTAAACAGAGGAGGGAGCTTGATGGACCTGCGGTAAAGAGGTCTCGTTCTCAGTCTCCCTGCGTCGCCTCAGACTTCACACTGCCAGCATTCAAACCCAGCAACCCCCTTGGTGAGTCACAAAAACCGCCTATTTAATTTGAAACTCTGCGATGAAATGTTCTGCTTTAACTTCCGCCGTCTCCTTCTACAGGTAAAGAGTTTGTGGTCCCAGGTTTTTTCTGTAATCTCTGTTCTGTTTTCTACCTGAATGAGAGCACCGCCAAGGAGCTCCACTGCAGCAGCCAGAAACACTACGACAACCTGCAGGTACATACAAACAAATGCACGTTTCAATGCACAACGAAACACACACTTGGCCTTACATGGTTTGCGTTCTCTCACCTCTTTTTTTAGAAACACTATCAGAAGCTTCGACAGAAATCATCGAGTTCAACACAAAGTCCTCGAGGCTCCTTTTCTGAGTGATCCCGGCGGCTTCTACTGAGTTTTAATTTAGTTTTTTTGTTAAAAATGTGAAAAAGATCAAGTGAAACATGTAGCTATACAAACCCCACAGGGATCCATACTCCCTTCCACAGTTCGGTGCCTTGCTCTGCTCTACAGCTGCACAATTTTCTCGCATTAATTGTGTTTTTATCATTAAGTGTAAAAGTTTAGACCTCCTTAGAGCTGCGACATGACCTCTTTTACTCATCAATAAGAAATGATTATAACATTTTTTAATATGAAGTCACCTGGTACAATAACGGTAAGAGTGTCAGCCTGTAAATGCGTATTGTTTTTATTTTGATTTGAGTGGAAATGATGGAAACTATGATAATAAATTATGACATTCAAGCACAAAAGAACATCAAGGAAAGTTCCGATCTGTGTGTTCTTCATCACTT
This sequence comes from Semicossyphus pulcher, assembly GCF_022749685.1. Taxonomy (NCBI): domain Eukaryota; kingdom Metazoa; phylum Chordata; class Actinopteri; order Labriformes; family Labridae; genus Semicossyphus; species Semicossyphus pulcher. The sequence goes on along the minus strand of NW_027211695.1, from coordinate 14,224,127 downwards.
TACCTCACCTCCTTGTTTCCTCTTCTTCTGTATGATTAATTGACTAGCAACCAGCTGTTTCTCGATGCATCTGACTTCTAATACTCCACTAACAGGAGTGAAAAAATGGAGTCATTTACATTCTCCGCTGACATTCTGGCAATTGGTTAAAAATTGGCGCTAAATTTGAACGTTAACCTGGAAACTTTTGATCCACAGCTCAGCTACGTTAAAAATATCAGCTCAATGTGGAATTTCTTCACGGCGCAGTTCAGGATGCGGGCTGTGTTTCTATTGATCAAATTGAGTTGAAGCTTTCAGAGTAGCTTTTAACGGCTCACAGTGTCTGTTTGGGACATGGAAGTTTAGGGCCCAGCCTACTTGGAGGGGGCAAATTTATTAGCCCCTGGAAGTGCTGAGAACATATCCCATTGACTTTTATCGAAACATTACCCAATTTGGTGACGATGGCTAAAAATTTGAAGAGAGGCTGCTAAAAAATAAAGATTCAAGGCTTAAAGTTTAACCACATGTCCAAATTGTATTAAATTTTAACTTCCCCTCCCTTATAGTTTCAGAAATACATCTGCCACGTGTGATGTTGTTTGGACTGACGGTTTTCGAGATATGCCAAGGACAGTCATTCACACACACATACTGACAGAGTCCTTTCTTCTTGGCTAGGCACTCGGACAACAGCTCCACTTGTTGGTCAAATGGCACCAAATTTGTCATGGTCACTCAACCAAATTTGGTTGCCATAGCACAAAGCTTTTGAGAGATGTGACATTTTTGATACATTGCCAAGCCCATAGCATTTGAACAATGGTTAAGAACCAGCTGTAGCAAAGCTTTAAGGAATATCAAAAATCATAGAAAGTAACCTTTACAGTTTCGTCCAAACATGTTTTCTTCTAAATTTTGTAACAATTGCTCAAAATTTGGAAGAGGGGTCAAAATAAAGGATTTGGACAACATTCAAAATGGCAGAAAATCACTCAAGACCCAGCTGACACGGCTTATTAGGATAGATTTGTCAGGACTTGGAAGAAACAAGGCCAAATTTTTGCTCTCTGAGGCTTATGGTTCAAACTGACCCGGCCACAACATAAAGCTTGTATCTTTCCGCCATGTGGCAAAAAATTGCTCAATTTGTCACTTTGCTCCCTGGGGTCTTCAGCAATACATTGACAATGCATAAAGTCAGAGAAATGAAGAATTCTCAAGATACTTGAAAAGATTAAAAACTGAGTTTTCGTCATATTTTTACCTTTCAGGGAAAGGTGGAAAAGTATCAGTCATTTATGTGGTGCACAGTTGTGAAAAACATCCTCACCAGGGTCTCCTTTACTAAATGAATACAACATCTTAAAATGAAATCTTATAATATTTTAAGAATTCTGACGCAACATGGAAGGATAAACGATCACTGTGAGCTTCTTAAGAGGTTCTTAACATTTTATATACTTAATCTTGCACATTTAATCGTGTTAAACAAAGTGTTGACAAGAACTTTAGCTTTATTAGCGAGTAGATAAAGAACCAAACAATGTTTCCTTTACAGTTGGACAAACCAAATCAAACATTTTGTCTCCTACGTTTTTTTTTTATTGTTTCTAGTTTTGGAGATTTATTATAATTATTGTGTGTTTTTGTTTTTAGTTCCAAATAAAATTAATCTGAACACTTGTAATAGGTCAGGTTTTTAAGGATTCAGATAAAAAGACATGAAGGTCTTGTGTTGCGCAGTTATTTTGCATCAAAGATGGACGGGTAAAAAATACATTGGTCACCTGGAAGCTGATGAATTCATGTTGAGTAATAAGCTCAAGTATGAGGTTCTTCTTCAGCCTAGAAAGCAGAAGCTGAAAAATTATTTTATCTCCATCCACATATGCCACATCATTTTCACTGCGTCATTTTGACTGTGGGAACTTCTCGATAACTTCTCAGAATTCAGTAAATGTATCCATTTGTATGTTTTTGTAAATCTCCAAATAAATAATAAAAAGCATAACATGATTATATCGCCATCAATTCGGAAATCTTCAGGAGGCAGCTGTAAAGGTTAAAATGTCACAAAAAACGCCCATTTAATTTGAAACTCAACACAACATTCAAAATGGCAGAAAATCACTCAAGACCCAGCTAACACGGCTTATTAGGACAGATTTGTCTGGACTCGAAGAAACGAGGCCAAATTTTTGCTTCTGAGGCTTATGGTTCAAACTGACCCGGCCACAACATAAAGCTTGTATCTTTCCGCCATGTGGCAAAAAATTGCTCAATTTGTCACTGTGCTCCCTGGAGTCTTCAGTAATACACTGACAATGCGTAAAGTCAGAGAAATGAAGAATTCTCAAGATATTTGAAAAGATTAAAAACTGAGTTTTCATCATATTTTTACCTTTCAGGGAAAGGTGGAAAAGAATCAGTCATTTATGTGGTAACATTTAATCGTGCTAAACAACAAAGTGTTGACAAGAACTTTAGTTTTATTAGCGAGTAGATAAAGAACCAAACAACGTTTCCTTTACAGTTGGACAAACAATATCAAACATTTTGTCATGTACGTTTTTTTATTGTTTCTAGTTTTGGAGATTCATTATAATTATTGTGTGTTTTTGGTATTTATGTCCAAATAAAATTAATCTGAACACTTGTAATAGGTCAGGTTTTTTGCATCAAAGATGGACTGGTGAAAAATACATTGGTCTCCTAGGAGCTGATAAATTCATGTTGAGTAATAAGCTCAAGTATGAGGTTCTTTTTCAGCCAAGAAAGCAGAAGCTGAAAAATGATTTTATCTCCATCCACATATGCCACATATTTTTCACTGCATCATTTTGACTGTGGGAACTTCTAGATAACTTCTCAGAATTCAGTAAATGTATCCATTTGTATGTTTTTGTAAATCTCCAAATAAATCATAAAAAGTAAGGATGCACGATATTGGATTTTTTGCCGATATGCCGATATTTTACAACTCATTTAGCCAATTACCGATACCGATACCGATACCGATATTTTTTTCCTGCACACCTAATTGCAGAGATCATCAACTCTCTTCTGTATTGGAATAAGCGTACAGTATAATGGAGATACTCTTATCACATTTGTTACAACGGTCGGGGTGACGGGTCTTGAGATGGTTAATCAAGTTTGTAGTGTTGAAAGACTTTGCCTTGGCTCCTCCTCGCATCACCGAAGCTGAGCATTCATTGCAAATAGCAGTTTTGCTATTTCGGACACTTTGAAAAATGTCCACACCACGGACATTTTGGCTTCTAACTCTGTCATGCTGCAGGTAGACACACGTGACGTTATCACGCTGCGCCTCGCAGGTCTTCTTTGCGCCGGGGACATTGCGCCGAGGTCGGGCATTTAATCAAGTATGCAGCAGCCCATTATTTTATCGGTTAATTATATCGGCGGATATCAGCATGTTGGTCGATATCCGATAGTTCATTTTTAAGCCAATATCGGCCGATACCGATAACGTGCCGATAATATCGAGCATCCCTAATGAAAAGCATAACATGATTATGTTGCCATCAATCAGGAAATCTTCAGGAGGCAGCTGTAAAGGTTAAAAGGTCAGACATCAAGAAGAATTCAGATCCTTTACTTCTGTAAAAGTACTAATAGGGTGTTTTAAAATACTCAACTACAAGTCAAAGACCTGCATTCAAAACCTCTTTGTTGGGATTATTTCCATAATGTTGTCGGACACCTGGAGTAACAATCAGAGCCTGATTGAGAGAGAGAACTTTTAGTGGAGGTGCTTTGAACGGGCGCAGTTGCCCCAGATGATTACGTTGGGGCTGTATTGCGCCTCTGGCAGAGGGCATCTACTGGACCGATTCCAAAAATAGGGGCCAGGTTTAAAAATACAGAACTTCTCCTTTAAGTTGTTTCAACGTACTCTATCAATCATCATTCATCATCATTCAACCTGGAATGTCAGACTTTATTTGTATAACATAGACACAACATAGAAACATAGAAAGAAATAAAAACAAAACATTCAATTCATGCACCAGGCGAAACAGAAAACATGTAGACAGAGAGCTCAATAAAAATAGGATGAGGAAACATAATGTTACATCATGAGTTCATAATGAGGAAACACCGGAGGTACGACAACTTAACTTAAAGAAGACAATAAAACATTATAAGGTCATCCACAAATATACATAAGAATACAATAATAAAACAAATTCAGGTTTTGCCAAGTTTTTGTGCATACAATATAAAATGTAAAAGGTTGTAATTACTGCACGTTTCCAAAAATAGTCTCGGCCTCGTCTCTTTGCATCCATATTTTAAACTTTGCTATGTGAAGTAAACAGTTATGATTATGAATCCTGAATGTGACAAAACTGCACAAATTAAATCAAATATTCAAAGTGGTGTTTTTTACATATTTTACATCAAGTGATTAAAAGTCCTGACACTGTGTGAGACACAGTTCTTGAGGTTTCATCTGTACATTTCTGATGATACTTTTTATGGTTATGGTGTTAATGTGTGTTTCTGTGTCATCACTTCCCTGTTTTGTGACTGATGACAAGATATGTAACAATATATAAGATGTGGTTCTTCTCCTGTCCGACGTACAGCCGTGGGCTATCGCTGAGAAGAGAAGCGAAGCAGGTTTGCTACAAACTCTTCTTTCCTTTAATGGACTGACAGTTTAGGATGAGTAAGCTGCTCCCTACTCGATATCATAAACGTGTTTGTGTCTGTATGTAGGTTAACATCATCATCATCAGGAACATGAAGATGCTGACTGTGTCTGCACTTGTGGCTGCACTTGTGTGCGCAATGATGGCTCTGACCACCGCTACTGGTAAGTATTATGTGCAGTAAATAATGAGAGTTTTATTGTTTTGGTTTATTAACTTCTTTTATTACCTTTCCAGCTCTTGCAGAAGTAAAGGCCGCACAGGATCAAGGAGGTCAGTGGGTTTTCTTTAAAAAGTCTAGAAACCAGTGTAGAGAGGCCACCATCTTTTATTTTTTGCAGCTTGTTTGAGGTTCCTAGACAAGTTAGGATCTGAAGGTTCGCCAGCTGGTTCATGTCCAGCTCGGACCGGTTGGTAGAAAGCAGCGAGAGAAGCAAAATTTCACCTCCAAAATCCTCCTAATCTTATAAAGTAGCATCCTCGCTCAAACACCCCTCCATACATTACTGCGTCTTTAAAGGTCCTGTTCAGGGGAGATCATTTGTAGGTTTTTGATCTGAACATGTCATCCATATAGAGACTGTAACCAAAAACTTCCTGTTTTCTCTGTCTTGTTCTCAGGGGAGCGGGACCTGGTCAAGAGGACAAATGTTTGGGTTAAGATCAATGGACGCCTTTTCAGATACTTTCCAACATCCGTGACTTGGGCTGAAGCTGAGGTAATCAGGATGGTTTTGATTCATTATTTTTTTCTTTTTCCTCAGTAGTCCCAAGGTTGTGGGGACTACTGCACTTGAAGCTGTTTGTTGGCTCTCACTGACTTCGTTCCCTCCTGTCTTGATCTTTGCTTGTGTTGTCTAAACTCACGTTGTAACAACTCTCTCCTCTGTCTGTTTTTCTCCACTGTAGAAAAACTGTCAGTCCGCGGGTGGAAACCTGGCCTCAGTACATAGCGTTGACGAGTACCATGCGATTCAGATTCTGATATTGAGAAGCAGCCATGCACATAACGCAGCATGGATTGGAGGCACTGACGCCCATCATGTATTGTTCTTTATTCATGACACAAGATTTTAATGTTTGGATTCAAACTTTATATATATACAGTATATATTTATATTTATTTATTCTCTAGGAGGGTGTTTGGCTGTGGACTGACGGTTCACGTTTCACCTACACAAACTGGTGCCAAGGAGAGCCTTACAATGCTCGCTGGAAGCAGCACTGTTTACAGATGAACTATGGATGTAAATCAAACTACGTTATTTCTTTGCAGCTTGTAGTCAGTTGTAGCTACAGTCTGTCTAGGTGGTGTTTGTAAGATTTGCTAAACAAACAAAACAGAGGCCGGTCAATAACAATTGCAGTACAAAAAACTGCTTCACAATAGACGCCACTAAGTTTCATTATTTTTTTTAAATGTAAAGCAGCGGGAGTAGCAAATTTGCCCTAAATGTATGCCTTATGTGCAAACTGCAATTCCTGAAGAAATTGTGGTGTGAATGCTGTCTGCTGAATAGCTTAAGCTAATCTGCTAATGCTGTGCTTGAATGTTGATTGAATGTAATGTATGAATGTTGTGGAATATGTTGTTTAAGAGCTGACGCAAATCTGCTAATGCTGCGCTTGAATGATGAATGAATAGAAGTATGAAATATGTGTAAGGTGATGAGAGTAAGTCTGGAGGTAAGGAAGATGACTGAGGAGGTGATGAGGACGTTGGAGGAGTTCAAAATGGAAGACCAACCTTGAAAAATGCTTGAGTGTTCAAATTTCTGTCCTGTGGGTATGTGCGTGAATTGAGCTCCAACTGACCTCAAGTGACCTCCTGCTGACCTCAGCTGTTGCCGTGGTAATGGTTCATGAGTAGCAGCTGTGTGACTTCTTAGTTTGGCAGCTGATTTTAATGAGATTTAAGGTGAAAACGCCCTCTCACACTTCTGTGCTTGTGTCTAGACAGTAAATGCGATCAACACAAAAATTAAATGTGACCATCACAAGGGTCTGATGAAGCCGTCATTTGAATTTTATGTCTCTACTGCCAAAAATGTTGCCAGGGTAGTGAAATACAAAAGGGCATCCATTTGGAGTTCTCCAGAAATATTTAACATTTGAGCAGATGGGGCAGTTGGTCAGGTTTCTGTGACAGTTGGGCATCTCCAGGCAAAAGTGTACATTTTTTGGTTTCGAGTACCCGTCTAACAGAAGCAGCACAAGAATACCTCCGATTTGATACCAAATTTATGTATGTGGAGTGAAAATTGTGGGCTCAGTTGCAGTTTGTTTAGAAGGTGTCAGTTATTTTTCAGCAGCCTCCCCCCTCTGAATTTGAAATCCTGCACTCTGATGTTGAACATTTCACTGAAACTTTATGTGATTTGAAAGGCGACTGTGAAAAAATTATAAATGATATGAAAACATTGAAATGACCAGAAGAAAGCTGAAAGACGTGTGAATATTTTAAAAGTGGAATGGAGTTTCTGGGTTAATGTATGAATGAGCTGTGAAGTCTTGAAAAAGGTTGAAATATGCTGAAAAAGTTTGAAAATGTTGAATTTTTGAACATTCCACTGTTCATTTGAATGGGCAAAATGTACGGGAAAAACGGGAATATCTCGGAAACGATGAATAGTATGAATGAGACACCGATCCCAAATGCACTGAATGTTTTGATGTTTGAATGGTTTCAATCTCAATATGCTGTGAATGCCTTCAGCAGAGAGCTGCCTTCAGCATTCACACCATGAGTGGCAGATGAGCAACGGTAACATGGGACATACACCTATACGTTTTTGGAACTTGTCCAAATTATGACAATTTTCATAAAGAAGTGGGTTTTATTTTGACTAACTTTTAAAAAAAATCTGTTTACAGCTGCAAAGTGCTGGGATGATTACTGGTGTACTTCGAGACGCCCATTTGTCTGTGCCAAGAAGATCGGTGGCTGACAGTGAGGCATGGAGAGCACAGAGTCACCTGTGTGTGTCATCAATCTCACATTCAACCTGAAGGCTCTGTATTTGATCTTCTATCTTCATTTTACACGCTCGCTGTAACGCTACTTAAGGAATGAAACGACAAGTGATGAAAGCAGGAGGTGTCTTTGGCTTTGTGCCTTTGATGGGAGCTGAATCGGTGTGTTGTGGACAGAATGCTTTTTGCACAACCTTCTTCTGGAAGGTGAACTTGTCTTTCTTCTCTAATGCAAAATAAAAACGCTCAAACATCGAAGCTGGTCTCTGAGTCTTTGTTCAATACACAGTTAAAGTCCCCACATTTCAAAGTTCTTTAACTATGGAGAGTGAGGAACAAAGAGTGGTGATCTTTTTGTTAAGTCTAAACTTTTCCCTCTTATTTCCAAGTCATAAACACAGAATAAAAAGATCAGATTAGACTTATGAAAAACTGTGCTGCTAAAAAATAAAGATTCATGGCCTAAAGTTTAACCACATGTCCAAATTGTATTACATTTTAACTTCCCCTCCCTTGTATTTTCAGAAATACATCTGCCACGTGTGATGTTGTTTGGACTGACGGTTTTCGAGATATGCCAAGGATAGTCATTCACACATACATACTGACAGAGTCCTTTCTTCTTGGCTAGACACTCGGAAAACAGCTCCACCTGTTGGTCAAATGGCACCAAATTTGTCATGGTCACTCAACCAAATTTGGTTGCCATAGCACAAAGCTTTTGAGAGATGTGACATTTTTGATACATTGCCATGCCCATAGCATTTGAACAATGGTTAAGAACCAGCTGTAGCAAAGCTTTAAGGAATACCAAAAATCATAGAAAGTAACCTTTACAGTTTCGTCCAAACATGTTTTCTTCTAAATGTTGTAACAATTGCTTAAAATTTGGAAGAGGGGTCAAAATAAAGGATTTGGACAACATTCAAAATGGCAGAAAATCACTCAAGACCCAGCTGACACGGCTTATTAGGATAGATTTGTCTGGACTCGAAGAAACAAGGCCAAATTTTTGATTCTGAGGCTTATGGTTCAAACTGACCCGGCCACAACATAAAGCTTGTATCTTTCCGCCATGTGGCAAAAAATTGCTCAATTTGTCACTGTGCTCCCTGGAGTCTTCAGCAATACATTGACAATGCGTAAAGTCAGAGAAATGAAGAATTCTCAAGATACTTGAAAAGATTAAAAACTGAGTTTTCATCATATTTTTACCTTTCAGGGAAAGGTGGAAAAGAATCAGTCATTTATGTGGTGACATTTAATCGTGCTAAGATGGACGGGTAAAAAATACGTTGGTCACCTGGAAGCTGATGAATTCATGTTGAGTAATAAGCTCAAGTATGAGGTTCTTCTTCAGCCTAGAAAGCAGAAGCAGAAAAACGATTTTATCTCCATACACATATGCAACATCATTTTCACTGCATCATTTTGACTGTGGGAACTTCTCGATAACTTCTCAGAATTCAGTAAATGTATCCATTTGTATGTTTTTGTAAATCTCCAAATAAATCATAAAAAGTAAGGATGCACGATATTGGATTTTTTGCCGATATGCCGGTATATAACTCATTTAGCCAATTACCGATACCGATACCGATACCGATACCGATATTTTTTTCCTGCACACCTAATTGCAGAGATCATCAACTCTCTTCTGTATTGGAATAAGCGTACAGTATAATGGAGATACTCTTATCACATTTGTTACAACGGTCGGGGTGACTGGTCTTGAGATGGTTAATCAAGTTTGTAGGGTTGAAAGACTTTGCCTTGGCTCCTCCTCGCATCACCGAAGCTGAGCATTCATTGCAAATAGCAGTTTTGCTATTTCAGACACTTTGAAAAATGTCCACACCACGGACATTTTGGCTTCTAACTCTGTCATGCTGCAGGTAGACACACGTGACGTTATCACGCTGCGCCTCGCAGGTCTTCTTTGCGCCGGGGACATTGCGCCGAGGTCGGGCATTTAATCAAGTATGCAGCAGCCCATTATTTTATCGGTTAATTATATCGGCAGATATCAGCATGTTGGTTGATATCCGATAGTTCATTTTTAAGCCAATATCGGCCGATACCGATAACGTGCCGATAATATCGAGCATCCCTAATGAAAAGCATAACATGATTATGTTGCCATCAATCAGGAAATCTTCAGGAGGCAGCTGTAAAGGTTAAAAGGTCAGACATCAAGAAGAATTCAGATCCTTTACTTCAGTAAAAGTACTAATAGGATGTTTTAAAATACTCAACTACAAGTCAAAGACCTGCATTCAAAACCTCTTTGTTGGGATCATTTCCATAATGTTGTCGGACACCTGGAGTAACAATCAGAGCCTGTCAGCGGCAAAAACAAGCACTTTTAGTGGAGGTGCTTTGATCGGGCGCAGTTGCCCCAGATGATTACGTTGGGGCTGTATTGCGCCTCTGGCAGAGGGCATCTACTGGACCGATTCCAAAAATAGGGGCCAGGTTTAAAAATACAGAACTTCTCCTTTAAGTTGTTTCAACGTACTCTATCAATCACCAATCAACCTGGAATGTCATTGCGACAGTTGTTATCTCGCAAGTTTGAATTCAAAAGAGAAGTTTCTTGTGTTGCACAATTTAACTGTCTCACCAAGCGTGATGAGGAGGAAAGTTTCACTTAATGCCAACTCATCCTGGAAGACTTTTGGTAAATAACTTTCAATAGATAAATAGTCAACTCATAAATTCTGATGTATGTTATGGATGTATCCACCCAGCATTGTTCTTACTGACTAACTTCTCTCACTATATTCTCCCTTCTCTTGCTCCTCCATCCTCTACAGTCGTCCTCTTTTTTCAACAAAGTTAAGCCAGCACACCGCTTAGGTCGATCACATTACTAAAGCAACACCAAGTAGCTCCCAGTTTAGACTTCATTTTGCATCCTTCTAGAATCCTTCCCACAATTCAGTTCAGGGTGTGCTTCTTCAATCAATCAGTCAGACTTTATTTGTATAACACTTTTAATACATCTAAAAATGTAGCACAAAGTGCTTAACATAGAAATAAATAAAAACAAAACATTCAATTCATGCACCAGGCGAAATAAAAAACATGTAGACAGAGAGCTCAATAAAAATAGGATGAGGAAACATAATGTTACATCATGAGTTCATAATGAGGAAACACCGGAGGTACGACAACTTAACTTAAAGAAGACAATAAAACATTATGAGGTCATCCACAAATATACATAAGAATACAATAATAAAACACTAAATAAGATGATAAAACACTAAGCCAGTGCACAGACTTTAAAATCGGCGTGGTGTGTGCTCTCTCTCTGGTCTTTGTGAGCATTACAGCAATCGATCCTGCAGGTCATGAAAGCGTGAACCCTTTTCTTCCGCTTATCCAGGGTTCAATCTAATTTAGCATCAACTTTAACATCCAGCACTGACAACTTCATTTATTAAATCAACTTTAGACAGGCACTTCACAAACTGTGTATCATTTATTTACATGTCTATTTGTATACTTGTATTATGTTGATGGTATTTTTTAAGGGGAACAATTTTAATTATTCAGGTTTTGCCAAGTTTTTGTGCATGCAATATAAAATGTAAAAGGTTGTAATTACTGCACGTTTCCAAAAATAGTCTCGGCCTCGTCTCTTTGCATCCATATTTTAAACTTTGCTATGGGAAGTAAACAGTTATGAATATGAATCCTGAATGTGACAAAACTGCACAAATTAAATCAAATATTCAAAGTGGTGTTTTTTACATATTTTACATCAAGTGATTAAAAGTCCTGACACTGTGTGAGACACAGTTCTTGAGATTTCATCTGTACGTTTCTGACGACACTTTTACTGGTCATGGTGTTAACGTGCGTTTCTGTGTCATCACTTCCCTGTTTTGTGACTGATGACAAGATAAGCAACAATATATAAGATGTGGTTCTTCTCCTGTCCGACGTACAGCTGTGGGCTATCGCTGAGAAGAGAAGCGAAGCAGGTTTGCTACAAACTCTTCTTTCTTATCATTATCATCAACATCATCAGGAACATCAAGATGCTGGCTGTGTCTGCACTTGTGTGCGCAATGATGGCTCTGACCACCGCTACTGGTAAGTATTATGTGCAGTGAATAAAGAGAGTTTTGGTTTTGACAAAGTTATTAACTTCTTTTATTACCTTTCCAGCTCTTGCAGAAGTAAAGGCCGCAGAGGATCAAGGAGGTCAGTGAGTTTTCTTTAAAAAGTCTAGAAACCAGTGTAGAGAGGCCGCCATCTTTTATTTTTTGCAGCTTGTTTGAGGTTAGGATCTGAAGGTTCGCCAGCTGGTTCATGTCAATCATTTGTAGGTTTTTGATCTGAACATGTCATCCATATAGAGACTGTAACCAAAGACTTCCTGTTTTCTCTGTCTTGTTCTCAGAGGAGCCTGACCTGGTCAAGAGGCTTTGTTTTCACGGTCATTGGTCACACTTCAATGGACGCTATTTCAGATACTTTCCAACATGCAGGACTTGGGCTCAAGCCGAGGTAATCAGGATGGTTTTGATTCACTATTTTTGTTGTTGTTTGTTGCTGTCTTGCTCTTTTGTTTAACTGGCTTCTTGGTCAGATTCTTTGGTGTTCACTTTTTCTATTTATTTTTTTTACATGGAAACTCTCTCCTCTGTAGAAAGCCTGTCAGTCCGTGGGTGGAAACCTGGCCTCAGTACATAACATTGAGGAGTACCATGCGATTCAGAGGCTGATATTGAGCAGCAGTCATGCACAGAAAGAAGCATGGGTTGGAGGCTTTGACGCCCCTGAGGTATTGTTCTTTCATATCCATGACACAAGATCTCGCTGTTATTGGATTCAAATTTTTAATATATATATATTTATATACATCTATTCTCTAGGACGGTGTTTGGCTGTGGAGTGACGGTTCACGTTTCGTCTACACAAACTGGTGCAGAGGAGAGCCTAACAACGGCGCTGGCACGGGGCAGCACTGTGTACAGATTAACTATAGCGGTAAATCAAAGCATGTTATTTCTTTGCAGCTTATAGTCGTAACATCTAAGGTGGTGTTTGTAACATGAGCTAAACAAACTCATGATGCTTCAACAAACAAGCCAAAGAAGTTTTATGAAGTAATCGGAATGTGCAGTACACTTTCTTAGAGAGGTAAATACAGAATGTCTATACATTGAAAGGCTATTGCTAAAAGCAAAATCTAAACTTAAGTGTTGTTAAAAATGAGATTTTACAGAAATCTTATGGATTAGAAACTTTATAAACTAAATGAGCAACTAAATGAAAAGGGGCAGGCGGATAGGACATACACCTGTACATTTCTTCAATTTTCTTAAAGAGGTGTCTTGTATGTTGTTTCACCATCCGTCTGATTCGCTGTGTTGTGATGTTGGCGCACAGAATAAGAAGAAATGCTCTTGTGTTTTTGATATTTACAGGTGCAAAGTGCTGGGATGATAACTGGTGTAATCAACGTCGCCCGTTTGTCTGTGCCAGGAAACATAGATAATTCTGCGGCTGACACAGAGGCATGGAGAGCACAGAGTCACCTGTGTGTGTCATCAATCTCACATTCAACCTGAAGGCTCTGTATTTGATCTTCTGTCTTTATTTTACACGCTCGCTGTAACGCTACTTAAGGAATGAAACGACAAGTGATGAAAGCAGGAGTTGTCTTTGGCTTTGTGCCTTTGATGGGAGCTGAATCGGTGTGTTGTGGACAGAATGCTTTTTGCACAACCTTCTTCTGGAAGGTGAACTTGCCTTTCTTCTCTAATGCAAAATAAAAACCCTCAAGCATCGAAGCTGGTCTCTGAGTCTGTGTTCAATACACAGTTAAAGTCCCCACATTTTAAAGTTCTTTAACTATGGAGAGTGAGGAACAAAGAGTGGTGATCTTTTTGTAAAGTCTAAACTTTTCCCTCTTATTTCCAAGTCATAAACACAGAATAAAAGATCAGATTAGACTCACGAACTGTGTGTACAATCATAATATAATATTGTTCTCTCATTGTAGAACAACAAAGTTCTACTTTTTATTTATAGTTGACAAGTTCTACCACAAAGATATGTCATTGATTGTTTGCCTTATAGCGCCACAGTCTGGACAAACGTTTAATGAATCTAATGGATGTATCACAGAGGCTCTCTGTGGCCGCAATCATGTCACAGCCGATAACTATGACATGTGACAGCCCTCTAGTGTTTCCCTCTGTTTGTTTCCTTACAAGGCTTTTATTGTGAAACATTCAGAGGAATTTTACACTTCCTATAAGGTTCTCAAAATGCAGCTACTGCCCTCTTGTGGCACTTTTATGTATCCATGTTCTTCTTTTTAAGGACTTCAGTTGTGAAATCTTGAAGCACACAAGACGAGACAGATATTTTATACTGAACGACATTTCAGCTCTCGCAGAGAAGCAGTCGGTGTTAGCAGAGATGGAGGCTTGCTTTCTTTCAGGAATCTTCCATCAGCGCCGGAGTGGAACATTTAGAGGTTCAATAGCCTTTAAGTGATATGATGGAAGATGCTTTTGTAGTGCAGGCCGTGTTCATTTGATCCAACTACATTGGTAATGACACAGACGCCGCAACCCCTGAGCCGCATCACACCTCCTCATCCAGGCACTCCTACAGAGAGGGAAGAAGGAGGCGAAGCTCAAGTGTGTCTTCTGATCGCGAATGGACCTCAACAAGGTCCTCGAAGGACTATAAGAGCTCAGCCTCGTCTTTGTCATCAAGGTCAATTAAAGGCTCAAGATCTTCTTACTCCAGTTCTGTTTCGAGAAACTCATCTAAACCCACCAAATCCAGAACCAAACCTTCATCCTCTGCAAGTGCCAGCAAGGCCTCTTCTTCCTCTTCTTCAAAAAGATCTCCTAAATCTTCTTCTTCTTCAGCTAGTCAGAAACCACAACATAGCAGTACAAGACCTCCAGCCAAATCATCCAAAAACACATCCTCTAATAGGACCGGCTCTTCCTCCCCTGCACATCAAAGGGAAAAGGTTAAATCTCAAGCCTCAAAAGAGACTCATTCAGAGCAGCTTGGAGAGGAAGCACAAGACGCAGAGAGTGCAGTGGCACAGTCTGACCACAGAGTGTCAGCAGAGAGCCCTGCTGCAAAAACTGTTGAGTCAGAGACAAAAATAGAAGCAGCAAGAGAGATGCATCCACCTCAACAGGGACGTGGATTAGAGTCGAGCCAGGCCCAAAGTCTGGACGGTGATTTTAATGTTAAAACACTAAAAGACCAGAAAAAAGAAGATGGTGGACAAGAAGGAAGCTCTGAAACCCAGCTTACTGAGCCTGAGGGAGGCCACGTCTTGGACATTGTCCAAGATGAAGGCAAACCCCGCCCAGAAGAGTACAGTGAAACGGGAATAGGTTCTTTTCAGGTACTAGAAAAGTGTTCCCAAGGACCAAGCAGCTACAGGTGAAGAAGACCTGGTCCAAATGGACAGTTGCACAGTACAGCAGCTGTTCAAGGAAGATGAAGATCCAGTAGTGGATACATCTAAAGATACAACTGAAATTAAGGATGAAGTAGGTAAAGTACAAGAAACAAATAATGAAGAGAAAGTGTTGGATACTGGGGGCAAACAAGCTCAAACAGGCAGAGGAGATGAGAAGAAGACAAAACAAAAAGATGAGGAAGTTGTTTTGCCCACTTGGAGGGGTGCAGAAAACATATCCCCATATGACTTTTATCTGGTGAAAAATATGCTGGTCACCCAGAACATGATAAGTTCATGCTGAGTTCAGATATGAGGTCCTTATTCAGCCAAGAAAGCAGAAGTTGCAAAATGATTTCATCAGAGTCATTTTATCACATAACTTTCACTGTGTCATGTTTACAGTAGTAGGAGAAACTTGTCACACCTTTCATACTCTTTTATATATTTTGGGATCATTTTATCATAGTGTTAAAAATTGCATACCAAATGAAAGAACAAAGTCTCAGGCATACATTTTGTATTTATGTCATTTTCGTATCTTATTTCAGTACAGAGTTATAGGCATATAAATACTGACTGTGCACATGTGACACCTTGCCCATCAGTGGGTAAGTTGCCACACATAAACTCTTTGTCTATGTATACTTGCAACTTGTGTCAGGGATTATTAGGGAAAATCACTGAGACAAGTTGCCCCAAACTACCATGTTTGCAAATTTGTGCTGTATGTTAAAGTTAGCCTAAAGCAGGCCCTTAGCAAAAGTATGATAACACACTGTAATCTCTCCCCTACCAAGTACAAATATATAATTGTTAAGATTTTGAGGGAGAAGAAAGTTATTACAAAAAATGTCAAGTTCCATTTTTTTTACTTTAGAATGTGAAAAAAGGATAAATCAATCCTCACTTAGTTAGCACTGTGTCGTGCTTTTCCAATACAGGATATGACATAAGACCAAGTAGATGCACAAAACTAGTATTCGACTTTTGATGGTGAAAATATTAACAATGTGACAACTTGCCCGTGTAACAAGATGCCCCGGTCTCCCCAAACTCTGAGATAACTTCCCCAAATTCAGTGAATGTATCCATTTGTATGTTTTTGTAAATCCCCCGGCAGCTGTAAAGGTTAAAAGGTCAGACATGGACTCTCTGAGCCAGCTAATAGAGCAAATGTTAGCCTTATTAGCTAGCTAGCTTCAGCTGGTGAAGTCTGCTAGAGAACATTGTCATTATAACCCAATTTAAGAAGAATTCAGATCCTTTAAAAGTACTAATAGGGTGTTTTAAAATACTCAACTATAAGTCAAAGACCTGCATTCAAAACATATGTTAATTGGGCCTATAAGTAACATGTATATATATAATAGCTATCAATCAACAATCAGCCTGGTTTGTCATTGCGACAGTAATTATTCCGCAAGTTTGACATCAAAAGAGAAGTTTCTTGTTTTGCACAATTTTACTTTCTCAGCAATCGTGACAAAGGGGACATTTTCTTTTAATGCCAACTCATCCTTGAAGACTTTCTGTAAATGAACCATTTATATTTATTATTTCTGCATTTTTCCGCAGTCGGGTCTCGTTGGCGGCAGGCTAAGCAAGTTAGCTGCGGAGTCTCCTTCCAGTTGGAAAACTTCCACAAGTTGCAAATTCCATTATCGATATTGTTCAACCTTTGACGACAGCAATCCAGTTTAGCATCAACCTTTCAACATCCAGCAATGACGACGCAATTTCATCAGTCTTCCCGAGCCAGGCACCCAACATATTGTGTATAGTTGATTTATGGGTTAGGGTTAGTTATAGGAAGGTTTGAAAAAAAATGCTGTAAACTAAGAATGCTTTCAAAAATATGAATAATAATTGTTTATTTTAATCAATTTACAAAATGATAAGTGAGCGAACAAAAGAAAAATCTAAATCAAATCAATATTTGGTGTTACTACCCTTTGCTTTCAAACCAGCATAAATTCTTACAGGTACACTTGCGCAAAGTCAGGGATTTTGTAGGATTATAGTCAGGTGTATGATCAACCAATTATACCAAACAGATGCTAATGATCATCAATTTCACATGTAGGTTGAAACACAGTCATTAACTGAAACAGAAACAGATGTGTAGGAGGCTTAAAACTGGGTGAGGAACAGCCAAACTCTGCTACCAAGGTGAAGTTGTGGAAGACAGTTTCATGTCACAGGTCATACAATATGGCAAGACTGAGCACAGCAACAAGACACAAGGTAGTTATACTCCATCAGCAAGGTGAAATGAAGTATGAAAAACAAAGATTGTCATTGTGCAGTAAAATGATCCCATTTACTTTTTTATTACTATATATGATGTTTATGGATTTATATTGCTGTTGAATTTATGTGTGCGTCGCATTTTCCTGCTGTAGATGTTTAAGGTTGTGCTCATTGCAACCATAGCAACATTTTTTTTTTTTTAAAGAATCAGCCTCGTGTTCAATTTATGTGATAAAATCTTCTAGAATTAAAGTCTAAAGGTCGCTTCAAATCCTCTTAATGTAAAACACTGTATACCCGGATAAGTTGATGTTGAGGCAGGTGCTTGCCCTTAAATGATTTAAGTAATTAATTAATTAATTCATTAGTTTAAGTAGAATCAACTTAAATTCCAAAAGGACTAGATTTAACGATTTAAGTTGAATGCACTAAAATACACATTATTTGTACATAAACTCTGCTGTAAAATCAACCCTGCTGTCCAATCATTCAACTCAGCATTTTGAGTTACAAGGACACATTTTCTCAATTATGTTTAGTTTCATTTATCATTCATCAAACTCAAAAACTTAAAAATATATTCCACAGAATTGATTGAATTGAATTGATAAACTAATGAACACAAAATACAGGGCTTTTTTGTTTAACTTTATATAAAATTGCCAAAACACAAAAGCAATAGCCACAAAAAAACAAAAATAAAATGGCACTGTGGAAATGTTTTTGTTTTTAACTCACATTGGATGGACTGTTTTGCTGACAGACATGAAGTACTTGAAGGCACCATTTGTAGCACAGATTCTACAAAACATCCTACTCTAAAACATGTTTGTATTTTGAACATTTGCAACTTCTTACATTCTCACAGAGAGCAAGATAAAAAAAAAAGTTTAACTTGTGAAGTCAGCTAACAGCTGGCCAGCCAGTCTTCTTGACACAATCCATCAAGGGCACCAAAGAATTGTTCTTTAAGATTTCCTCCAACAACCCTGTTGAACTCTAAGTAAAGCTGAAAACACAAACAAGACAAACAAGTTTTGGTAGACAGTCACAGTCATTAATAATAACACTACAATGAATGTGGATTTGTTGAGAAAATGATGTTAGCTCTTGGGCCCAAAAAAGTAAAATGAAATAATTAGTATTATTAACTACCTCTGCCAAACAACGTGTACCAGCAGAAGTTCAGAGAGGCTAAGTTAACTACTTAGAGTAACACGAGAGTGATATGTTGATAATTATTCTCAAAGGCTGTTTACACACCACAATTCAAACACATTAAAATGTTCTGTCTTCACTTAAGCTTCAATGTTGATAAAATAATTTCCTTTAATCTATTGAACATTGAAAACAACTCACCTTCCAGAATGAAAGTTCCAGAATGTGAAAAACAAATTGAGGAAGCAAATGGCGTCTTCTTTACTGCGGTGAACTGTTGGTGAGCTGTTACTTTGCCCTCTGACTGTGACAAACAGCAAAGCTGAGAAAAAGTTTTTCTTTTGTTTTATAATTATCTTTGTTTTAATTTCATGCTTTTCACCATGGGGCTTCGCTTACAATCACTTACACACACATGTATATATAATAATACCATGATGTTTAAGATAGTATAAGATGCTGTATACTATCTTAGAATCGAGTGAGTCTAACATGAAACAAATTACATACACAAAAGATAAGACACAAAATACGAGACACTTACAATCATATCACATTCATCTTACACGTAACACAAATACCCATTACCCCATTCCCTTAACCTCTACAAACATAACACACACACTCTTTCTATGTCCTGTGATTCCCCCCCCCCCAAGTTCCCCCTTCCTTTCCCAGCCATGCCACAAGTTATATTTTATAGGTCCTCATAAATGTACTTCCATACCTCATTGAATTGCTTTGTTTTGTTGTTATCCCTAGACAATGACTTTTCTATGGTCAAATAATAATTCATCAGTTCTTTCCAAATGTGTAAAGTAGGAGCTTCTTTTTTCTTCATTGAAGGTTTATAAAGTCTTCTGGGATGCTACAAGGTCCTTTATTAATTTGCATCAATTCAGTTTGTTCAATGTGGAAAAATCCTCTATGATTTCCAACGCCTTTGGAAGAGATGTTTTCGTATTAGTTAAATATAATAATCTGTCTTTTGTCAAGTGTACGCACTGCAGATAAGTCTCAAAGTCCAGAGTATTTATCCAAGGCAAAGCGATCTTGAATAAAATGCAGAAACCAGGAAAGCTAACCGTGAAAACAAGAAAAAGGCACAACTTTCGTCCATCAACAAGCACAGACTAGTTTTGAAAAAATTAGCCAATGAGATTGCAGTTCAGGCTAGTAATAGATGTTTTAAATTTATTACACTCAAAACCACTACTGCACCCATATACTCAGGCTAAACATTGATGTTTCAAGTTTAGTCAGCTTAAAACTAAGTGTATCTAGTGATCACATCATAATAGTACAACATACTCAGACTCATACTACTACTCATACTCATTTTTTTAATTAATACGTACTTAAAGTATTTGCACAGAAACAAATTCTGGGTCAATCCGGGTTAAAAGTGCGTTTAAGGTGTTTCAACATCCTCTTTTTCTCTTGTGAAGCTATCAATCAACAATCAGCCTGGTTTGTCATTGCAACAGTAATTATTCCGCAAGTTTGAAATTAAAAGAGAAGTTAAGAAATTTCTTGTTTTGCATGATTTCACTTTCACAGCAATCGTGACAAAGGGGAAATTTTCTTTTAATGCCAACTCATCCTTGAAGACTTTCTGTAAATGAACCATTTATATTTATTATTTCTAATAATATAAGTCAACTTATAAATTAGGATGTATGTTATGGATTAATCCACCCAGCCTCCATCCCTTTCCCAGTTTTCAAACATTCACACTCCTTTTACTCCTTAAACTGCTTCTTCAGACATAATAAAGCCAACAATCCAGTTTAGGGTGTGCTTTTTAAAAAACCTTAAAATACACCACATTGCAAATTCCATCCATCCATTTTCCTCCGCTTATTCGCAGTCGGGTCGCGGTGGCGGCAGGCTAAGCAAGTTAGTCGTGGAGTTTCCTTCCAGTTGGAAAACTTCCACAAGTTGCAAATTCCATTATCGATATTGTTCAACCTTTGACGACAGCAATCCAGTTTAGCATCAACCTTTCAACATCCAGCAATGACGACGCAATTTCATCAGTCTTCTCGAGCCAGGTGCCCAACATATTGTGTATAGTTGATTTATGGGTAAGGGTTAGTTTTAGGCAGTTTTGAAACGAAGAATGCTTTCAAAAATATAAATAATAATTGTTTATTTTAATCAATTTAAAAAATGATAAGTTAGCGAACAAAAGAAAAATCTAAATCAAATCAATATTTGGTGTTACTACCCTTTGCTTTCAAACCAGCATAAATTCTTACAGGTACACTTGCGCAAAGTCAGGGATTTTGTAGGATTATAGTCAGGTGTATGATCAACCAATTATACCAGAACAGATGCTAATGATCATCAATTTCACATGTAGGTTGAAACACAGTCATTAACTGTAACAGAAACAGATGTGTAGGAGGCTTAAAACTGGATGAGGAACAGCCAAACTCTGCTACCAAGGTGAAGTTGTGGAAGACAGTTTCATGTCACAGGTCATACACCATGGCAAGACTGAGCACAGCAACAAGACACAAGGTAGTTATACTCCATCAGCAAGGTCTCTCCCAGACAAAGATTTCAAAGCAGACTGGGGTTTCAAAACGTGCTGTCCAAGCTCTTTTGAAGAAGCACAAAGAAACGGGCAATGTTGAGGATGGTAGACGCCGTGGTCGGCCAAGGAAACTTAGTGCAGCAGATGAAAAACACATCAAGCTAATTTCCCTTTGAAATCGGAAGATGTCCAGCGGTGCCATCAGCTCAGAACCGGCAGAAACCAGTGGGACCCAGGTACACCCATCTACTGTCCGGAGAAGTCTGGCCAGAAGTGGTCTTCATGGAAGAGTTGCAGCCAAAAAGCCATACCTCTGACATGGAAACAAGGCCAGGCGACTCAACTATGCACAAACACATAGGAACTGCGGTGCAGAAAGATGGCAGCAGGTGCTCTGGACTGATGAGTCAAAATGTGAAATATTTGGCTGTAGCAGAAGGCAGCTTGTTCGCCGAAGGGCTGGAGAGCGCTACAATAATGAGTGTCTGCAGGCAACAGTGAAGCACGGTGGATGTTCCTTGCAAGTTTGGGGCTGCATTTCTGCAAATGGAGTTGGAGATTCGGTCAGGATTAATGGTGTCCTCAATGCTGAGGAATACAGGCAGATACTTGTCCATCATGCAATACCATCAGTGAGGCGTATGCTTGGCCCCAAATTTATTCTACATTTATACAAATTATACAATTTACTTTGGGGGGAGTTTTCATTGGAGAGGGGTACTAGACAAGGTTGCCTGCCCTCTCCACTCCTTTATGCTTTGGCTGTAGAACCTTTTGCCGAAAGAATTAGACAAGATCCGCAAGTTACAGGAGTTAATATAGGTCAGGGACAACATAAACTTAATTTATTTGCAGATGATATTTTGATGTACATAACTAATTTTGAAAAATCTATACACTCGCTGCTTGCGAATTATTTCGGAATATTCAATGGTCTTAGGATATAAGATTAATATGGATGAAACAGAAATAATTGCAGTAGGGAAATTCAAAAACGTAACACCAGCCTTACCAAGTGGACCACTAATATCAGATATTTAGGATGTGTAATAAGTGATAACAAGTAACAGTTCCATTCCATTACTTAATGACATGAAATCTGTTCTGACCAAATGGTTGAAAAATCATGGAATTAAAAGAAAGGTATTACACCTATCAAAGTCAGAGGGAGGGTTTAATCTCCCAGATCTGGAACTGTATTACCTCGCCACTTGAGCATTCCACCTATGCCATGTTGTTGAAAATACACCAGAGGAGCAATGGATCCAGGTTGGAATGCACAGGTCTGTCCTCAAAACCTTCTCCTTTATATTTAAAAAAAGAAAAAAAAAAGAGAAAAATAGTTCAGTCAATTTTATGGTTAGAAACATAGCAGGAGTTTGGGGGAAAAATGAAGCGCCATCTTAGTGAGTCAATATCAATCCCAAAACACACTTTGTTATGGAACGAGCCTTGGATAACTCCCCAGAAGTCTCCTCTAAGCTGGCCTACATGGAGAGAGAAAGGCATAGAAACCACTGATGACCTAATGAATGCTAACAAATGTATTTCTTGGACCGAGCTTCAAACTAAATGTGCTTTCTCTAATGAGGACTTTTTTAGGTATCTGCAGCTTATAAGTGTATTTAATATGTTTGAAATGCAATGATTTGGACGGTACAGTGAACTAGAGGAAACCATATTTGAATCACACACAGGAAATAAGCTAACAGGTAAAGTGTACAGAATTTTGCAGAGTCCTATTCTGTGGATGTTGACATCCAGAATACGTTTATGGAATGATTTAAATAGGAATGACATTAATTCAAGATGGAGGGAGTGTTGGAATATTACAAGAGCTTCAGTATAAAATGATGTACAGAACATACTGTACAATAGATGAAATACATAAATATGATAGGAGTGTTTCAGGGAACTGTTTGACATGTGGATTAACAGATTCACTGATTCATTCATTTTGGGAGTGTAATAAAATGAATAAAGTTTTGGTATGAATTAGAGCAGAAGCTATGAGAGGCACTGGGGGTTCAAATGAATTACAATCCATCTATTTGCACTTTTAATTGCACTGTCTTGTCTCAGCATAGGGACGGTGTGTGTTTTTGTCATTGATTATATGAAAAAGGAAAATAAAATATTATGCTGTTTTGAAGGCAAAGGGTGGTCACAACAAATACTGAATTTAATTTAGATTTCTCTTCTGTATGTCTACATGTATGCACCATTGCACAATTAAATTGCACCATCACACTCATTTCTCAAGAGTCACCCCTTTGCATCCATATTTTAAACTTTGCTATGTGAAGTAAACTGTTATGATTATGAATCCTTAATGTGAAAAACTGCACAAATTAAATCAAATATACAAAGTGACAAACACTTAATATACCCTTTTGTTTAAATTGAGATTTCATTTGTAAGTTTCTGATGATACTTTTTATGGTCATGGTGTTAACGTGTGTTTCTGTGTGTCATCACTTCCCTGTTTTGTGATTGATGAAAAGATAAGTAACAATATATAAGATGTGGTTCTTCTCCTGTCCGACGTACAGCTGTGGGTTGACGCTGAGAAGAGAAGTGAAGCAGGTTTGCTACAAATTCTTCTTTCCTATCATCGTTATCATCATCATCAGGAACATGAAGATGCTGGCTGTGTCTGCACTTGTGTGCGCAATGTTGGCTCTGACCACCGCTACTGGTAAGTATTATGTGCAGTGAATAAAGAGAGTTTTATTGTTTTGGTTCAGGGGAGATCATTTGTAGGTTTTTGATCTGATCTATGGATGTCATCCATATAGAGACTGTAACCAAAGACTTCCTGTTTTCTCGGTCTTGTTCTCAGGGGAGCGTCACCTGGTCAAGAGGACCAATGATTGGGTTAAGATCAATGGACGCCTCTTCAGATACTTTCCAACATCCGTGACTTGGGCTGAAGCTGAGGTAATCAGGATGGTTTTGATTCATTATTTTTTTCTTTTTCCTCAGTAGTCCCCAGGTGGTGGGGACTACTGCACTTGAAGCTGTTTGTTGGCTCTCACCGCTCTTCCCTCCTGTCTTGATCTTTGCTTGTGTTGTCTTCACTCTCAGATGTACGTCCTTTTGGACAAACGCGTCTGCTAAATTAAATTCTGACAACTCTCTCCTCTGTCTGTTTTTCTCCACTGTAGAAAAACTGTCAGTCCGCGGGTGGAAACCTGGGCGCAGTACATAGCGTTGACGAGTACCATGCGGTTCAGAGTCTGATATTGAGAAGCAGCCATGCACATACTCCAGCATGGATTGGTGGCACTGACGCCCATCATGTATTGTTCTTTATTCATGACACAAGATTTTACTTTACATATATCGATATATATATGTATATATATACACAGTGTAAACATATATTTATATTTATTTATTCTCTAGGAGGGGGATTGGATTTGGAGTGACGGTTCACGTTTCACCTACACGGACTGGTGCCGAGGAGAGCCTAACAATGCTGGCTGGAGCCAGCACTGTTTACAGATGAACTATGGATGTAAATCAAACTACGTTATTTCTTTGCAGCTTGTAGTCAGTTGTAGCTACAGTCTGTCTAGGTGGTGTTTGTAAGATTTGCTAAACAAACAAAACAGAGGCCGGTCAATAACAATTGCAGTACAAAAAACTGCTTCACAATAGACGCCACTAAGTTTCATTATTTTTTTTAAATGTGAAGCAGCAGGAGTAGCAAATTTGCCCTAAATTTATGCCTTATGTGCAACTCAGTTCACTCTGACACACACGTGAGAGCAGTATGACTTCACAGAATTCTTACGGATTCTAAACTTCATAAACTAATGAGTGGCAGATGAGCAAGGGTAACATGGGACATACACCTATACGTTTTTGGAACTTGTCCAAACAATGACAATTTTCATAAAGATGTGGGTTTTATTTTGACTAACTGTTTTTTTTTAAATATATATTTACAGCGGCAAAGTGCTGGGATGATGTCAGCTGTTCTACAAGTCTCCCATATGTCTGTGCCAAGAGGAACTGATAATTCAGCGGGTGACAATGAGGCATGGAGAGCATAGAGTCACCTGTTTGTGTCATCCATCTCACAATCAACCTGAAGGCTCTGAATTTGATCTTCTATCTTTATTTTACACGCTCGCTGTAACGCTACTTAAGGAATGAAACGACAAGTTATGAAAACAGGAGGTGTCTTTGGCTTTGTGCCTTTGATAGGAGCTGAATCGGTGTGTTGTGGACAGAATGCTTTTTGCACAACCTTCTTCTGGAAGGTGAACTTGCCTTTCTTCTCTAATGCAAAATAAAAACGCTCAAGCATCGAAGCTGGTCTCTGAGTCTGTGTTCAACACACACTTAAATTCCCCACATTTTAAAAGGCAAGTGAGGAACAAGGAGTGGTGATCTTTTTCTTAAGTCTAAACTTTTCCCTTATGTTAAGGTCTAAATATGAGGTGAGACAAAAAAACTTTTAGATTTTTTTGTCACTTGCCTGTATCTGTAACATCATAAAATAATATTGTTCTATCATTTTCCAACAATAGAGTACTGTTTTTATAGATATGCCGTCAATAATGCTTCAAACAGTGTGTCAGAAGCCATTCTGTGTGCTTTACAGTGCCACAATTTGGACAAACATGTAATTATTCAAATGTTACAGAAGCCATTTCACCTTTGGTTTTATACTTTCAAAACGTACTTTACACTTCAGAGGAGGAACTAAAATAATTAAAGCCGCAAGCGGCGATGAACGGGCCCTCGCACCCGTGGCCACGTTGGGGTGTGTTGCAGCCGCAGGGTGCGCATCAGCCGCAGGGTGTGCATGAAGCACAGGAAGTGCTGAAGCCACAGGCTGTCCACCAGTAGGGGGTGCTGTCAGCATGAGCAAAATCAATATTTAGATTTGTTTAGAATGGAACTGGCACCATACATGTGAAATTTGGGGGAGATCAACAATGTATATTAGACCTACTATTGCCTGTTTCCAGTAGGTGGCGCTATGAGTACGAGTTAAAAATTAATATGTAGACCTGTGCTGTTTAAGAGTTTCCTGACATGAATTTTAGGTTAATATATTTTCCAACCTTGGAGGAGGGGCTTGTAGAGTAAAACATGTGACTTCCTGTTTCCAGTAGCGGGCGCTAAGCCTGATGGGAAATATTTTCCTGTAATTGTGTTCAGGCTGGGACTCTTGTCATACACTTGAAATATGAAGTAGATAGAAGACTGTATATGAGAGTAAGAGTGATTTTTAGTTTTTGGCATTTTGCCCAAAAAACATCAGACTTTGACCCCCCGCCAAGGCCACGCCTATTGATGAAAATTACATTTTTTTGATAACGTTTGATCATCAATGTCTTGTCAATACACTGAGCGAGTTTGAAAAGGATCAGTATAAGACTCTGGGAGGAGTTCGTCAAAGAATGTAACCAGTGAATATGGCAAAATAGGGCCAAAATGACTTCCTGTCAGGTTTAAGGTATGTCCATAATAGACTTTTTGCACTCATCAACTTTTATGAGTTTTGGGGCCTGTTAAAGCTGCCAAATATGCAAATCATTTGGGCGTAATAATAATAATTCCTTGCATTCCAATAGGGTCCTCGCACCTGTCGGTGCTTGGGCCCTGTCGGTGCTCGGGCCCTAATTAATAGCACAACAACCTTCGCTAAAGTATCGTACTTAAAGTCAAGGTGAAATGAAAAATGTCATTTTAATCCTTTTAGATCACATCCCCAGTAATATTGTGCATCTATTTGACAATATAGGCCCAAAAAAAATACAGAAAATCCATTTCTTCGTATTCTTATATCAAAATCCGATCATTTTTTCTTCCGGTAAAACTAAATTTCACGCGTGCTTATGTAAGTTAACACCAAACAATTTCAACCAATCAATCTGCAACATTTAGCCACAGAGCACCAAGAACGCTCGTTCAGTTAGCTAGCTACTGCGCTGTGGAGAACGTCTGTCTACGCCCACTTCTCAACGATCAAATCAAATCTGTCTAATGCGCCTACAGGTCCTGTTTCACTCGGAAATACGTCACGATACTAGATACTCTCGAAATGCCGTTTCAGCTCGACTTTAAAGCCTGTTCCTGGGGTTCACTTTCCATATTCTAACTTGACTCATGAACTAGCAGCTATGCAAATTGTTTTTCCATGTATCCACAGAAGATGTAAATGAAAGTGAAAGGTCTTCACACTTCACATTAATACAGTTACAAACAAGCGTACATGGTCGTAGCTCCATTTTGGTTTTCCAGTGTGTTTGAAAAATAAATGTACTGCTCACTAGCTGGTAAACTACTGGGTTTAGATTACATAAGAGGCAGTGAATGATTTTGGACACTTTTTTTTCAGACGCTTACATTTCATCATAATATTGTGTAACCACAGTTTTATGTATAGTTTTAACAAGAATTTTTGAGGGCACTTTACAGTGAATCAGTTCACACACAAATTCGGACACTAATAGTAAACAGTAAATGTAGTGCACTATAGAGTAAAAAGGGATTCTTTTCTGGAAACAGTTACACTTTCTGGAACTTTCTTACATGAATATCAATTTTATTGTGACAACTTTTATTGTGAATTGTGAATCCTTGATGATTCTTTTAGTAGTATTATTACTCCTCTATTAGACCTCTAGACAAGTAACTATTGGTACTGTCGAATTGTCTGATGAAAAATGATCTAATAGTGAATGTTGAAGCGAGTGTTGCCACTCTTACAATACGAAGAGATTAAACAGGCTGCCCTCGGGGTGTCAATCCCGAGACTTTCCTGCTAGCGACGGAACGTTCATTAATCTTCCGCCTGTGGCACTCACGGATCGACGGGACTATGCTAGCGGGCCCTTAGCCCTCGAGGAATGATTGACTTAAGATCTCTATTTTAATCAATAATTAGCGTCAAATAACCTCAGTATAGATTTTAAAAGATTAAATTTTAATTTATGGCATTCAAAAAAAAATTCATAAGATTTTCACTTTAAATCTTAATTTGAATCTCTATCTTTAAAGACTAATTTTAACTTTGTCTCTATCAGATAATCAATAACAACTTATTACTTTAAATTTTAACATCAATCTCGGCTAGTTTCTCTATCCCTTTGTCCGGTTACCACCGTGGGTCCCCTAGTGTTCGCTCCTTGCTCACTGGCCTCGTCCTCGACCTGAGACACTTATGAGCCTTGAGGCGTGCAAACACAGGAAGGGGGGGAAGGCGGAGTAAGGCTTCCCTATGTGATTCTCTCTGTTTAAAAGAAATCAGTGCTCTAAACACTTCTATACTAACACCTCGATCTGTTAAAAAGATCTCAGTGTGCTATACACCATATAACTAACACTTGTCCAAGAGGCTCTCGTACCATGTGATTTATCTATCCCTATATCTGATAAAATTGCAGTCATAATACCAACATTTTGAGTTTGTTTAAGAAACTCTCATGCTGTATGACTTCGCAAGCCAAATGGGATCTGATTTGAGTCTTGTGAGAAGACTCTGGAACAGTACGAGATAGCTGCTTTTATACTGCAAGGGGAAAGTACCTAACCATTCCGTCCTCGTACAACACGCGCGTGAACAGACCTTTTTCTCCATGTAAAACTGATGAACAGTCCGTTCTCGCGCACATGCACGTGTCAAGAACGTGTCAAGACCCTACACCTGCACTCTAGCTGGAAAGTCCCTGGGTCAAACAGGGGTGAACACCTGCTGGCTCAAAAAAAATATTTTATTATTTATTATTTTTTTTAAAAAGAGTTTAAAAAAAAAAAAAAGTTTAAACACCTGCTATGTCTGGGTCACAGAAAGTTTAACACGTTCCATGTCTGGGTCACAAAAGTTCAACACTTTCCATCTCTGGGTAAAGTTTAACACTTGCTCTGTCTACGTCACAACTGGCATGTTTCTGTGTGACTTCCTGTGCAGCTACAGTTGCTTCCTGCTCACACACACACACACGCACACACACACACACACACACACACACGCACACACACACACACACACACACACACTTTCTTACAGCAGTTACAGAGGCTTTTAACAAAGCATAACAATATGTTGATTATAACCAATGCAAACTTATAAAAATCGTATTTACGTATTATACGTATTTTCTTTTTCTTTTTTTTGTAACAAGATATAACAAACCAAATAATATTGCCAGTATAAAATGCTTACACCTTAAAAAAGTAAAAACTCATCTTTGTCTAATATCACACCAAGCAGATTTTATGTTGTCAAGCAAATGCAATCATTTTTAAAAAGTAATATTATGAGCAAACAATCTTTTAAGCATATATAGGTAACTCAACCTGTCAGATGACTTAAACATCAGTACTAAACTCCTGGAGATTTCCTCCTTACATTATTTTGTTTTTGGTATTTTAGTCTCTTCAATTTGTTTTGTAATCAACTATTGATGAAGATCCATAATCAAGTTTTATAAGCCATCCCATCCTAAAGACGGCCTGTCCAAAGGACGTATGAAACAGAACCTTATAATTGCGCAACTTCCCCTATTCATTCAACAAGGTGACGCTGCCTCTACACTGTGACCGTGTTCATTATTAACTACCTTCTTTTGATATGTGACTGTATTATTTTATTACTGTTCTTAACTTAATTATGAATCATAAAGATAACCATGATAAATATGTTTTCAAGCTGTTTTTCCATGGTAGGTATAAGGACGGAGGATAATCAGTAAAGCCCTGCTTGTGCACAAGCTGTGTCCTTGGGCCTTAAAGGCCAATCTACTAAAAATCCCCCAGAATAAATTTCCTTACTGATCGCTCGTGTCATTTCGAAAGCTTTAGTTCCCAGGTTTATCCATTTGTAAGCTCTTACCTTTATCAATCTCTTTCTTCTGCTGCCCTGATACACTTATGGTAATTTTGATTGTGCTATTTGCAAGTTGAGTCTTTACTGATGCTAGTGTGGACGCACAGCAACGATTTATAGGTTTCCATAGCCGATTCAGCTTCAGACACACCACTGTTGGATTTTTTGCATAAAGTAGTGCCTGTCATGGACTGGTGCCTCCATGATCAAAAAACTCTTCAGAAGTGCCTCTGTGGATCACCTACCTACTGTCTATGGGGCCCAATTGTGCAAGGAAATGGGATGAAGTGCCTTAGGATGTCCTCCCAGTGGAGATAACACAGCGAATGCGACTAAAGTGCTCTTCCAGTCGAGGAGTTCTAACTATGGCCTCTAATTGAAAAATAAAACACAATCATGAGGTGCCTTTTAGTGTGCCCTTCAAGTGGAAAAAAAATGTATAGATGTGGACTTAAAGGTGCCCCTAAAGTTAAGTGAAGGAAACGTGACAAAGTGCCTTAACCTTTCTGTTAAGATACCTTGATCCAGTTCCAACTAGGGTGCTCTACAGTGGGAGAGTTGTGCAAGGGTGCCATTCCAGGGGAGAAAATGTAATAAGGAAACTCTACAGTACTCTTCCAGGAAAGAAATCATGATGAAGTACATTGCTGGGCATGGTTTACTCATGTAGGTGGTGCGCCATTTTAACCTGATTAATAAGCTAAGTGAATGAGTGCTTCAGTGAGGATTTCACAGAGGACAACATGTCTTCAGACACCTATCTTTTAAATGAGCAACAGTTCAACGAGGAGGACTTCATCACCATTGAGGAAGCTGGCGATGACACGGAAGACGCGAGCCCTGAGCCGCATCACACCTCCTCATCCAGGCACTCCTACAGAGAGAAAAGAAGGAGGCGAAGCTCAAGTGTGTCTTCTGATCGCGAACGGACCTCCACAAGGTCCTCGAAGGACTATAAGAGCTCAGCCTCGTCTTCGTCATCAAGGTTAATTAAAGGCTCAAGATCTTCTAACTCCAGTTCTGTTTTGAGAAACTCATCTAAACCCACCAAATCCAGAACCAAACCTTCATCCTCTGCAAGTGCCAGCAAGGCCTCCTCTTCCTCTTCTTCAAAAAGATCTCCCAAATCTTATTTTTAGTTATTCCCCCTCAATGACTTGGGTTAGCCGTGTTACAGTTTGTTAAAAGCGACCCATTCTGTGTCAGCTGTTAATAGTGTTTGTTTTCTCTCACCTCTATATATTTACTTTTGTGTTCTGATTTTGGTCTTCAATGATCTTGATTTGTTATTTGTCTCAGGTTTAAAGATCTAGCTAATTTTCTAAAACATTAGTCATATATGTATATGTGTATATATATATATATATATATATGTGTATGTATGTATATATATATATATATATATATATATAAAAGTTTGCTACTTTTCTGTTTGTTTTCTATTTAGCCGGGATGCTGCTAAATGGGCATCGCAGTATGTATATACATACAGTTACGAAGTGTTGTAGGGTAGGTTGCCTTCACCCCATTTGGGGGGGTGAAGTGCATTCACGTCAGTTTAGTTATGTTTTTTTGTGTTTGGTTCTCCTTATACCTATTTTTTTCCCTTTTTTCTTTTGTTGTGTTTCTTGTTGTTGCGTCTCTGTCCACCCCCCTCCTCCCCACCCCACCCTGCCCCACAGGTCCAGTTACAGCTGCTTCCTCACTTCGGTGAAAGGTAATTGCACCAATGAGCTCTCTCTCTAGGAAACATACGAATCTGATCAGCTGGAATGTGAACGGTCTGAACAATCCCGTTAAAAGAAAGCGTGTACATGACCTTCTTCAACACCTGGAAACAGGCATTGCCTTTTTGCAAGAGACACATCTTCGTACATTAGACCACTTTAGGATCAGGAAGGGGTGGGTGGGGCAGATGTTCCACTCTAACTTTCATTCTAAAAGCAGAGGTACTGCAATCCTCATCCATAAAGATGTTCCTTTTTCTGTATCCAGCGTCACTTCGGACCCTAATGGTCGCTATGTGATGGTCTTTGGCACCCTGTATAATACAGCCCTTGCACTGGTTAACATCTATGCCCCTAACTGGGATGATGTTAATTTTTCCAATAACCTCTTTAGTTCTATACCAAATTTAGACACACACCATCTAATCCTTGGCGGTGATTTTAATTTAGTTCTAGACCCTGTCCGTGATCGTTCCTCCAATAAACCATATCCTGCCTCTAAATCATCTAAGGTAGTTAAATCATTCCTTGAGACCTATAATTATGTGGACCCTTGGCGTTTCAAATTCCCTAACTCCAGATCCTACTCTTTCTTTTCTTCTGTACATAATTCATTTTCATGGATTGATCATTTCTTTATTGATGCTTTTTTACTGGGTTCTGTTAGAGCTTGTGATTACCATGGTATTGTTGTTTCGGACCACTCACCACTCAAACTTGAGCTCGCTTTACAGGAAAGACCCCCATATAGGTCGTGGCGCTTTAATCCTCTTCTCCTCTCCAACCCCGAGTTTGTCACCTATGTCTCAAACCAAATTGACACATTTCTTTTGACTAATCCTGTGGCTGATACCTCTTCATCTATCCGCTGGGAAGCTCTGAAGGCTTTTCTGCGGGGACAAATAATTTCTTATACATCCCATGTAAATAAGCTTCGCAAAAGTCGAATCTCTGACCTCACTTCCTCCATTCTCCGTCTAGATCAGCAATATGCAGTAAACCCTACTCCTGAACTCCTTAAAGATAGGATCGCTTTACAAACAGAGTTTGACCTCTTAACAACTCAGCGTGCGGAGGAGTCACTACTTAAGTCCCGCCATAAATTTTATGAAGACGGGGATAGACCCACTAGACTTTTAGCCCATCAGCTTCGTCAAAATGCTGCCTCTCGCACCATTCCTTCTATAAAAACTGTCTCCGGCTCTATCACTTCTGATCACAAGCTCATCAACGATGAGTTCAAAACATTTTACTCGAGTCTCTACGCTTCTGAATCTCAGCTTAACCCAGACCAGTTTGTTGATTTTTTCAATAATTTGAATATTCCCAAAGTAAGCCCTGAGGATGTTTTGTTCCTTGAAGAAACTATCACCCCCGAATTTATAAAAAAAATCTATTGCTTCTATGCAAAGCGGGAAGGCTGCAGGGCCGGACGGCTTTCCAGCCGACTTTTATAAAATATTTTCAGACAAATTAGTACCCCTTTTGCATGCGATGTATACCGAATCCTTTCAAACAAAAACTCTTCCTCCGACTTTATATCACGCCACCATTTCGCTCCTTTTGAAAAAGGACAAGGATCCCCAGTGCTGCTCTTCTTTTCGACCTATAAGCCTCCTTAATCAGGATTTTAAGATTCTAGCTAAAGCCCTAGGTCTCCGTTTGGAGAAGATTCTTGCCTCCATCATTTCTAATGATCAAACTGGTTTTATCCGCGGTAGACAGTCATTCTGTAATGTACGACGACTGCTCAATATCTTGCATACTCCTTCCCAACATTTAGGTGCTGAGGCTGTAATTTCGTTAGATGCGGAAAAGGCTTTTGATCGTGTCGAATGGGATTATCTTTTCTTTGCTTTAGAGAAGTTTGGTTTCGGTCAAAATTTCATTTCTTGGATCAGGCTTTTATATGCATCACCCATGGCTTCTGTACTTACTAATTATCAAGTGTCTGACCATTTCCATCTAGGTAGAGGCACAAGACAGGGGTGTCCTTTAAGTCCTCTCCTGTTTTCGATTGCTATTGAGCCTCTCGCCATAGCTTTGAGACAAGATGATAGGATAGAGGGAATCACTCGGGGCGGTCAGACACATAAGGTCTCCCTCTATGCGGATGACCTCCTTCTTTTTCTCTCCGACCCTGATACCACTCTCCCTCATGTCTTATCTCTGCTCAGTTTTTTCGGGGCCATCTCAGGGTACAAACTCAATCTGAATAAGAGCGAATATTTTCCCATAACACCCTCCCCCCTTCGGCAAATTGATATACCGTTTAAGATTGTAAAGGACTCATTTAAATATCTTGGTGTGACTATCACTCGGACATACTCAAAACTATTTCAGGCTAATTTTGCTCCTCTTCTTGAGCGCTGTAAAGCCGACTTTGCACGATGGGCGGCCCTTCCTCTTTCTCTAATTGGCAAACTTAATTCAGTGAAGATGAACATTCTCCCTAAATTTCTTTATTTTTTTCAATGTCTTCCCATTTTTATTACTTGCTCATTCTTTAAAACTTTACAACGACTAATTTCTGACTTTATCTGGGCGGGTAAACATGCACGCATACGTAAAGAGTTCCTTGAGAGACCCAAGCGGCTTGGGGGCCTTTCTGCCCCTAATTTTCAACTATACTACTGGGCGTCGAACTTGACCAACATGTCTTTCTGGCTTTTACCTTCTGACAGTGCAAACTGT
Organism: Semicossyphus pulcher; assembly: GCF_022749685.1. NCBI lineage: Eukaryota > Metazoa > Chordata > Actinopteri > Labriformes > Labridae > Semicossyphus > Semicossyphus pulcher. Next base: position 14,189,803 of record NW_027211695.1, on the reverse strand, counting down.
CCAGCATGGGTTAATATTGAGGCCTCCCTTTGTCATCCGTACTCCCTCTCTGCTCTCTTAGGTGCATCGCTTCCACTTCCAGTTTCAATCCCCAAACATAATGTTGTTGTGTGGCATTCTTTGAGAATTTTGAAACAATTTAAAGTTTCCTTTGGCCTGCAGAGCATCTCTCTTTTCTCCCCGCTCTCTTACAACCCCTTATTCCCCCCTTCTAGCCATTCCTCTGCTTTTAAAATCTGGCATGATAAGGGCATCCAAAAACTGGAGCACTTGTACATAGATGGTGTCTTCGGCAGTTTCACACAACTTAAAGAAAAATTTGTTCTCCCACGTTCTCCTTTTTTTCAGTACTTGCAGGTGATGGACTTTATTAGGAAGAAGTTCCCAGATTTTCCCTCTCTCCCGCCTAAAACTCATCTGGATCATATTATTAACATGCTTTTACACTCTCAAAGGGGGAGGCTGGCCAGGGTTTATGAATACATAATTTCAATTAACTTGCCCTCTCTAACTATTATAAAACAGCACTGGGAGGAGGAGCTTGGCTTTGACATCTCGGATGACATTTGGGATGCAGCCTTGGATCGTGTACACTCTTCTTCCATATGTGCACGTCACAGTCTTATCCAGTTCAAGGTATTGCACCGCTTACATTATTGTAAGACTGCCCTGACAAAAATTTACCCAGACATTGACCCCCTGTGTGACAGATGCAAAATTCTTCCTGCGACTTTATACCATATGTTCTGGGGTTGCCCTGAACTCGATTCTGGTCCTCTTTTTTTGATTTATTTTTTAAAATATTTAAAAAAAACTGTTACTCCCTGTCCCCTTATGGCCATTTTTGGGGTAACCTCAGGAAACATATCCTTGACCTCCTGTCAGCGCAAGGCTTTGGCATTCTCCTCCTTACTAGCGCGGCGGTTGATTTTGCTAAATTGGAAAAATTCTGCCCCACCCACCCACACACATCTCATCAAGAATATCATGTGTAATCTCAAATTAGAAAAGATCAGGTATACTGTTAATGGTGCTCTTCAGAACTTCCATGGGACGTGGGATGGCTTTGTTGAATTTGTGAAGCAGTTAGATGGACTACAGTTGGAGTGATAGGCTTTCAGCGGACCCACTGTAGCTATGCCCTAGCTGAGGACGAGTGATTGAATGCACAACTGGACCCCCCCACCCCCAGTCCTTCCCCTCCTGTCTTTGTTGTCCCTTCCTGTGTGTTTGTATTTGTGTCTTTTTTGTTGTTGTTGTTTGTTTGTTTGTGTTTGTTTGTTTTACTTTTATTTCATTTTCCTTTTTTTTCTTATTTCTTTCTTATGGTTATTTTATTTAACTTGCATTGTTTTGGTATGATTTGATTCTGTATGATCTTGGCATAGTTTTTACTTAGATATCTACAGATTTGTTTATTTTACTTATTTATTTGAAGTGTTGAAGTGAATCCCTTGTGCCCTGACATTCGCTGTTGAAATGCATCCAAGGAAAACTCAATAAAAAGAATTTTGAAAGAAAGGTTCTAACACCAAGAAAAAAAAAAAAAAAAAAAAAAAAAGATCTCCCAAATCTTCTTCTTCTTCAGCTAGTCAGAAAACACAACAGAGCAGTACAAGACCTCCAGCCAAATCATCCAAAAACACATCCTCTAATAGGACCGGCTCTTCCTCCCCTGCACATCAAAGGGAAAAGGTTAAATCTCAAGCCTCAAAAGAGACTCATTCAGAGCAGCTTGGAGAGGAAGCACAAGACGCAGAGAGTGCAGTGGCACAGTCTGACCACAGAGTGTCAGCAGAGAGCCCTGCTGCAAAAACTGTTGAGTCAGAGACAAAAATAGAAGCAGCAAGAGAGATGCATCCACCTCAACAGGGACGTGGATTAGAGTCGAGCCAGGCCCAACGTCTGGACAGTGATTTTAATGTTAAAACACTAAAAGACCAGAAAAAAGAAGATGGTGGACAAGAAGGAAGCTCTGAAACCCAGCTGACTGAGCCTGAGGGAGGCCACGTCTTGGACATTGTCCAAGATGAAGGCAAACCCCGCCCAGAAGAGTACAGTGAAACAGGAATAGAAGGTTCTCTTCAGGTACTAGAAAGTTTTCCCAAGGACCAAGCAGCTACAGGTGAAGAAGACCTGGTCCAAATGGACAGTTGCACAGTACAGCAGCTGTTCAAGGAAGATGAAGATCCAGTAGTGGATACATCTGAAGATACAACTGAAATTAAGGACGGCAAACAAGCTCAAACAGGTAGAGGAGATGAGAAGAAGACAAAACAAAAAGAGGAGGAAGTCGTTTTGCTCACTTGGAGGGGGCAATTTCTTAGCCCCTGGAAGTGCAGAAAACATATCCCCATATGACTTTTATGTGGTGAAAAATACGCTGGTCACCCAGAACATGATAAGTTCATGCTGAGTTCAGATATGAGGTCCTTATTCAGCCAAGAAAGCAGAAGCTGAAAAATTATTGCATCAGTCATTTTATCTCTGCTATATAATTTTCACTGTGTCATTTTAACTGCGTGAACTCCTAGATTACTTACAAAAGTCAGTAAATGTATCCATTTGCATGTTTTAATAAATCTCCCGAATTAAGGTTCTTCTTTAGTTTTGTGTTGTGCTAGTGTCCTTGTCACTACTGGTAGCATGAGGCGGTACCTGCAGCCCAATCAGGTTGCACAGGTAGTCCAGCTCCTCCAGGATGGCACATCCATACGTGCGGTCACAAGAAGGTTTGCTGTGTCTCCCAGCACAGTCTCAAGAGCATGGAGGAGGTACCAGGAGACCGGTTGTTACACGAGGAGAGCTGGACAGGGCCGTAGAAGGGCATCAACCCAGCAGCAGGACCGAAATTTGCTACTTAGTGCGAGGAGGAACAGGAGGACCACTGCCAGAGCCCTACAAAATTACCTCCAGCAGGCTACTGGCTTGCATATTTCTGACCAAACTGTCAGAAACAGACTCCATGAGGGTGGCATGAGGGCCCGACGTCCTCTAATGGGACCTGTGCTCACAGCCCAGTACCATGCAGCTCTATTAGCCTTCGCCAGAGAACACCAGAATTGGCAGGTCCGCCATTGGCGCCCAGTTCTCTTCACAGAAGAGAGGAGGTTCACACTGAGCACATGTGACAGACGTGAAAGAGTCTGGAGATGCCGTGGTGAATGTTATGCTGCCTGTAATATCATCCAGCATGACCGGTTTGGCGGTGGGTCGGTGATGGTCTGGGGAGGCATTTCTTTGGAGGGCCGCACAGACCTCCATGTCATAGCCAATGGTACCCTGAGTGCTGTTAGGTACCGGGATGAAATCCTCCAAGCAATTGTTAGACCTTATGGTGGTGCAGTGGGCCCTGGGTTCCTCCTGGTGCAGGACAATGCATGGCCTCATGTGGCCAGAGTGTGTAGGCAGTTCCTGGATGACGGAGCATCAGACGCCGCCCAGTACCGCCACAGACTGTCCAGGAGCTCACTGATGCCCTGATCCAGGTCTGGGAGGAGATCCTTCAGGAAACCATCTGCATTTTTTGGAGCAGTGTATATATGATGTTTATGGATTTATATTGCTGTTGAATTTATGTGTGTGTTGCATTTCCTGCTGTAGATGTTGTTGTGCTCATTCCAACCATAGCAACAGTTTATTATTTTAAGAATCAGCCTCGTGTTCAATTTATGTGATCAAATCTGTCAGAATTTAAGGTCAAGTCAAGCTCGCTTCAAATCCTCTTAATGTAAAACACAGTTAAGGTGTTTCAACATCCTCTTTTTCTCTTGTGAAGCTATCAATCAACAATCAGCCTGGTTTGTCATTGCGACAGTAATTATTCTGCAAGTTTGAAATCAGAAGAGAAGTTAAGAAATGTCTTGTTCTCCTTTTACTCCTTAAACTGCTTCTTCAGACATAATAAAGCCAACAATCCAAATTCCATCCATCCATTTTCCTCCGCTTATCCGCAGTCGGATCGTGGTGGGGGCAGGCTAAGCAAGTTAGCCACGAGGTCTCCTTCCAGTTGGACGTGCCTGGAAAACTTCCACAAGTTGCAAATTCCATTATCGATATTGTTCAACCTTTGACGACAGCAGTCCAGTTTAGCATCAACCTTTCAACATCCAGCAATGACGACGCAATTTCATCAGTCTTCTCGAGCGAGGCAGTTAGTTTTAGGCAGGTTTGAAAAAATGCTGTAAAGAAAGAGATGCTTTCAAAAATATAAATTGAGACTTCATCTTTAAGTTTCTGATAATACTTTTTATGGTTATGGTGTTAACGTGTGTTTCTGTGTGTCATCACTTCCCTGTTTTGTGACTGATGACAAGATAAGTAACAATATATAAGATCTGTTTTTTCTCCTGTCCGACGTACAGCTGTGGGCTCTACAAACTCTTCTTTCCTATCATCGTTATCATCATCATCAGGAACATGAAGATGCTGAACATATCCAGTTATATAAAGCATTCTGTAGCCCTGGAGAATTAGTGAGGTCCTGCTTTGGCGCCTCTAACGTTCTGCTCTTTCTAAATTTGTTTGCAGATGACACACCGTCACACCGTCACACATCGTGTCCCAGTGGCTGGACTGGTTACAGTGGTCGCTGTTTCCTCTATGTCCCAACAGCGATGACTTGGGCTGATGCTGAGGTAATCAGGATGGTTTGGATTCAAGTGCTCCAACATTATATCCATGTTGCTGTCACTGCAGCCCGTTCTCACTCCCAAGTTTGCCATTTCATTTACACAAACGTATGTAGATGACATGTAACACCGCTTTCTTCATCCTCCTCCTTTCCTCAGATATACTGTCAGGCTCGATGCGGAAACCTTGCATCAGTGCACAGCTACATTGAGCACTACGTTACTCAGAACATGATACTGTTGCAGACTCATGGGTATCCACTCACATGACTTGGAGGCTCAGACGCAGAACAGGTATGTTACTGTTTTTCAGTCAATCTTTATTCATACCGTCCTTTTTCTTACATGGTCATCTTTTCTTCTAGGAGGGTACCTGTTTCTGGAGCGATGGTACACCTTTTAGGTTCTACTTCTGGGATGTGGGACAGCCAGACAATCTGGCGAATGCGCACTGTCTGTTGATGAACTTTGGAGGTGACGTTTTTCATTTTGTCTGAAGTCTGAGCAGGGTTCATTTAGGAAAAGCCGACATCAATGTATGCACTAATGTATCACCAAGAATGTACATTTACTTAAGTACTAAACTTGAGTTAAATTTTAGTGCACTTTGCTCTAGTAAGTACAATGTAGCTGCTACTTTGCTGGATAAGATTAATAATACAAAATATGCTGCTTTTATTTTTATGCACATTTAAAAATATGCAAGTGAGCGCCTTTGGTCTCATTAGATCAGGCAAATGGGTTGACTGAGAAAACATTTGATGTCTAAATAACTTTTTGACGATCAGCCCTGCCATTACAGAAAGCCATTCGTCTGTGCAAGAAAGCCGTGATGTCTCTTTGGATGACAGAGGAACGCTCTAGTCCTCGGGGCCGAAGTTGGGTGGATATGATTATCATGTAGTTGTACTTTGTTGTACTTCACCGTCGCTAAAACTGTAAAATGATGTAAGGAATGTTACCTTTTCGGATGTTTGTTTTCTTACACACAATTAAATGTGTAAACCTTGAAAAGAAGACTTTGAGTCGGAGGAATCCCACGTTCAGTTTTAGCCAACAGGAGAAAGAGATTATATCAAATTAAAAGCCCTCTAGTGTTTCCCTCTGTTTGTTTCCTTACAAGGCTTTTATTGTGAAACATTGAGAGGAATTTTACACTTCCTATCAGGTTCTCAAAATGCAGCTACTGCCCTCTTGCGGCACTTTTATGTATCCATGTTCTTCTTTTTTAAATGGGATCAAATACCTTGGTGAATAAGAAGTTTTATAACAACAAAGGACTTCAGTTGTCAAATCTTGAAGCACACAAGACGAGACAGATATTTTATACTGAACGACATTTCAGCTCTCGCAGAGAAGCAGTCGGTGTTAGCAGAGATGGAGGCTTGCTTTCTTTCAGGAATCTTCCATCAGCGCCGGAGTAATGTGGGAGGAAATCCGATTAAACCATCCTCCCCGGAGAGGAACATTTATAGGATCAATAGCCTTTAATTGATATGATGGAAGATGCTTTTGCAGTGCAGGCCGTGTTCATTTGATCCAACTTTAACCATCACATAGTGAGCTGCCACCTGCAGTGAACATGAACGCACACACGCACAATCACGTTCACCTTCTTATTTTTATCTCCCCCGCCCACAGCGTGTCCTAAAGTTATCATACTTCCAGTAACTGCACACACACACACACCCTAATTATGTAGATGACATGACAGAGGCCCAGTGGGTCGGACTATAAATAGACGAGCAGCGGAAACCCCCCATGTGTCAGCTCACAGCCTGGCCCTGTTACTGAACATGTGCGACACATCCCATCAAACCAACATGTTTGATGTGTCTCTTCGTCCAAGCTAGCTAACTGACAGTTCACCAACAGGATTCTTTAAAGATGCAGTCAATTTTCTAATTGTAATTTAATTTAATTATCTTTTGGAGCCTCTCCTTCCTCCTGACACGAACAATCCGTTTTGCCACTTAAAGGTCAGTCCTTAGCCACGATTGGCTGACAGTATTTGGAGTGACCGCGCAGCCCCTCCCCCACGTAGGGGAGCGACCGCACTGTCACTCCAAAGTTGTAGCAAACATGGCTGCTCTAGGATCGGTTGTTCGGCCTTACATGTACGAGCCAGAATCGCCAGGAGGTATCGGAATGGTACGTTGAAGCCTTGACAACGACTTGACAACAAGCTAGTGCAAGAAGGCATCCTGAGGCGAATGACGATTGGTCGATGTCAGCGAAACAGGGTTCTACGTAGAAACCTGCCCAAACGGCCCATTCCGGAAAAACACAGAATTATACCGTTTTGACTTTTTCACTGTGAACAATAAACACACAAAAAATATGAAACCCATGCACGTCAATTAGATCACCGGGTTTCTTTAGTTGTTTTAAAAATGTACCTTTGAGTATCACGAAAAGTGCAGTAGAAATAAAATATAAGACATGGCCCCTTTAACCACATGTTTGAGAGCTGCATGGTTGAGTTTGCCGCGGCCTGGCCTTAATTTAATTCACCAAACCATCGGTGTCAGATCTTTAAACCAATATCACGCGAGGGGAAGTGATGTGCACTATTTCCAGAGACTGTAACAGTCATCATTTTGGTAATCGTTTAACACACAGGACATATTTTCATATATAATACCCTTCAAATGAAGTATCCTCTTGTCTCGTTGTCTTCTCGCTGCACAAATATCTGCATCAACAAGCACATTTCCCCCGACACACTCCTGCCCTTTGTCTGTGTGTGTGTGTGTGTGTGTGTGTGTGTGTGTGTGTGTGTGCCCCATGTGTGTTGGTTTAAGTTGGCAGAGTTTGGATTGTTGATTGTGTGCAGGCATGTGTGCACTGAAAATAAAGGCCACTGTGTGTGTGTTGCTGGCCCTTTAAGCCAGTTGTGATTGAAAGGACGGTGTGTGTGTGTGTGTGTGTGCATGAGTCAGCCGGTGCACCATGCTTGATCTGTCTGCCTGTGTGTGTGAAAGAGAGAGAGGGAGAGTAGGGGGGGTCGAGCGAGACAGCTGAGAGCTCTGACAGTCCCTATTCGTCCTCAGTGTCTCTCGTCCACTTTTCTCTCTCTCTGTCTGGCTTTTCCCACTTTTCTCATTTTAAGGATATTCTCTGGATGAACTGACGCCCATATATGGACGTCGCTGTGTCTGTCTGTGGGATTTGACATACCTCGGCTGTTGTGTGTGTTTATGTGTGTGTCTGTGAGCCATGCTGCGTGTGTTTATCTTGTGTGCGGAGCGCCTGCAAACGCCGGACGACGACGTCAGCGATTCCTACTGCACCGTCACCTATGAAGGTAGGGATGGTGTGTGTGTGTGTGTGTGTGTGTGTGTGTGAGTGAAACAGAGGGACGACAGGAGAAAATAAAAGAGATAAAACAGTAAAAAGATGAAAGATCACACGCAAAGACAAACTGAACCATCCTCCTGCTCTCTCTGACAGCTGAGGTTATTATTGGAAAGCTTCCGCCAGCCTTGTCTCATGGCTTCCAGTCTGTTTGGGGTGGGGCAGAGAGAGAGAGAGAGGGAGGGAGAGAGAGAGGATACGAGTGATGCTAGTTTTATCATCATTATTATAATTTTATTATTATTAATCTTCTTTAAATCTGCCTTCCTGTGCATGAAAATAAACTCTGCATCCAGTTCCAGTAACATGACACACTTCCTCTGCCAGCATCATGGGCTAACTTTAAAATCATATCAAATTAGTCGTACTATTTATACTCAAATTAAGCAAAAGAAATATTAACACACTTCAAGCTGGCAGACACAGTTGGGTTTTCTAACACAGCAAGTGTGTCATGAACTCATGACATCTTTCTGCAGCATAAAAGTTTCCCTGTGTGATCGGGGGCAGCGCCTGCAGTGTGTCTCCACGCACACACGCACAAACACTACTATGCTTGTAATTCCAGTCAGGTTGAAATAAATCATTAATGTAAGTTTATAAAGCTGATCGTTCTTCATAAATGATATCAGTGTTATCACACTCAGGTCACCATTTATAGTTCTGATGAATAAGATGATTCATAAGTTGAAACATAATGGACAAAGAAGTCGTCCTCCCGCTGAGTCCATTATTTTCTATATCAGGATAAGTCAAAGTGTTTTATTGTGTGTTTATGTTTCGGCAACATGCGAACTGTTAAAATCATTACTCAAGTCTGGCTGGTTGTCAGTTTTTACCTCCTAACCAGCAGCTCATGAATGTTTGCCAGACTTGTGTTTGCCAGAGTTATGGGGCTGAATTTCACCCTCAGTCCTATCATGCTATTATGGGGAGCTAATGCCATCATGGTAGGAAAATAAATGCAATTTCCTCTGTGCCTTTGGAGGACGCTATCCGCTTCTCCAATCTTTAAAACCTCCGCCAGACAGCGTAAAATGCGTCATCTGGCAGAGGCCAGGGAGCTCGCTAAACTACACTTCCTCAATCTAGGATGACTGCCTCCGATGTCATGACTCATTCAAAATTGCCAGTTTGAAATGTAGACTGCCGACCTGAAGATTTTTTAGACGATCCACCGGTATATTCTCGTCGTATTTCGGATTCTGTTTCGTTCCTTTCAGAGGGCGGGGTGCAAAGCATGCTGGGTGTTGTAGGAATGTAGAATGGGCGAACCACGAGCTCTTTGTACAACTTTCTCCACAGCTATGGCGCCAATTTCAAATATTATTGCTTCTATTTATTACAGAGAACACCAGCTTTGACTGACAGTGGCTTTTTCCAGGGGCGAACTGCTCCTTTAAGGCAACATGCACATATGTTTTATTTCAATAACTGCACAGCTCATTAAGGTTAACCATTATTTACATGAATAAAACTATGGATATGAACGTTTCTTTGATTTGGAAAAGACGTATGAAATACGAACCCCGTGCTTAGGCCCAGCAGGGTCCTTTATTGCACATCACTGCCTCTCTTTCCTGCCATGTTTCTTTTTACTCTTTATTGTCTAACACTGACTAACACAAGGTATAACATGAAGAGAACACAGAAAGAGAATTCCAGTCTGAAAAGACAAGAATTGGTGATACATATCGTGATAGAATCCCAGAACAGCTGAACATAATCTGCAGGTTTTGTCCGCCTCTCCTCGCTGGCTGATGTCTGATATTGAATCAGTTTCGAGTCGCCTGCTGAGAGCTGAGCCTCTGCTGTGTCTGCTCCTGAAAACTGCTGCATCATTCCTTTCACTCAGTGTTCAGTACATCTAAAGGCTGTAGAAGAAGACATGGATTTTAGTCCTTAAATGTAGATTTAAATATCAATCTTTAAAATGCAGTCTCTCAAACTGCTGGATTCCTGTAATTCAAACCAGCTGTTTCTCCCAGCACCAAGCTTTTAATGTCAGCCAGTTAATGTGAATTCATTGGTATTTTTAAAGCAGTGTCCCCTTTATCAACGATTATATTGAGGGTTTTATTGAAGGTGCATCCAGTATTCAGCCCAAAAGCACTTCAAACTTCCATTTGCAGTCAGCGTTAGACACTTATAAGCCACCTGAGCACTCAGGTTATTATAATTATTTCTGCGACATTTTACAGGGAAATAAAGTGTTAACTTTAGACTTTAATTAAAAAAAATACTACCGAAACAAAAAAGGTTTTTCCCCATTCTGTGATAAAAAAATTAGAGATGCACGATATTGGATTTTTCGCCAATACGCCGATATTTTCCGACCGATATATTTACCGATATATTAGGCACGTTTTTTTTTTTCACCTAATTGCAGAGAACATCAAGTCTCCCCTGTAGTGGAATTGATTTCATGCCGACTCTTATTGTAGTGGACAAAAACTGCCATACCGCAGACACCGTGCACCCTTCTTCGTGCTCGACAGGAGAGGCGTGGTGCAGGCAGCATGTCGAGTTAATGTCGTAGTATTACGTCAAGCTTTTTTAGGGAATCATAGAACATTTAGGCAAATTAAAGCGTTGTTTCATCGGCGGAAATTATCGGCAGAAAAATGACATATCGACTGATGTCATGATCTGCAGATACCGACAACGTGCCGATAATATCGCGCATTCCGAATAAAAACGTTGAACCCTGCAGCTCGAGCGTTGTGTCACTGCAGCCGGCTAAGAGTTTAGGACACAGTAAACATGTTTACAAAAGAGCTCCACATGATCTGCATGAAGTATGTTTAGTCATGCTGGAAACACGTACAGCTGGCTGCTTTAATGAGGTCAATATACAGTCCATATACAGCAGAGATGATCGGTTAGAAAGCCTGAAGCTCAGATGAGACTGAGACTAAATCTTTGCAATGTTTTTCTTTGCATCAAACTGTTTGCAAACCCAGTGACCTTTCTTTTCATACTGCACTCAACATCACAAGATATTCTCAGTACATGCGAGGCCGTCATGCACAACATATTAGGACTTCTCTTTTCATGGAAAGGAACAACCATGAAAAGCAGATTTTAACGAAGACATATAATCGGTGAATATAACTTCCATTACATTTCTGAACAAATACAAAGTACATCTGAGAATAACTGTGAAAAATAATCTTTATGTTTAATCTCAAAATGTGATGGTGATATGGAAATGTGGCTCCAAGAAGAGGAAAGGCTTTTACCAGATAGAAATGTCATTGAAACAAAGTCCAGAAAATACTTCCTCTAAAGTCTTTTGTTTCTCCTAAAACGATTTGCTAAATAAAAGGGTGTTTAGTTTGCTAATGTCAGAGTAAATTGACAAATGTTTGGTGTGCCAGATTGTGAAAAAATGATCTTGGCTTGTTGGATTGTTTGACCACTTAAGGTCCAGAAAATGGCTGCAAAATCTCTGAGCCAAAAACGTATTAAGAGTTTTTTGATGAATTTTTAATATTTACAACTTTATTGTTAAAATTTGAAGGACAAACATTCACACGAGATTTTTTAAAACTGATGACCCAAATTTGTTACTGTTAAAGTTTTATGTACAATCTGATATCCATACTTAAGAGGTGGCCATACCATACTGGAAAAGTAAGGAAGATTGAGTGTGTGTCCTGATTTCTGTCTGCAGGTGGCGCTCTTTTACTGTCACCATGTCGTTCAGGCATCTGTACTGTATGTGTGACCTTACTGCCCATTCCCCGTTTGCTCCTGATTTTGACTCTTGCATTTTGTATTCCTGTGTTTTTAAATTAGAAAACTAAGAGATGATTCATGACAGATCTTAAAAAGCCTCTGAATGTCTCTGGATTCTTTAAGGGTAGTATTTGATGTTGTTGTTTTAAAGTGTAGATCCAATACTCCAAAGAAAACGTTTGGAATTCTTGCCTTAACTTGATCTTGAAAGACACATCAGGCCTTAAGGTTTACCTTGTCACAAAACACAGCCATTCAGAGTCCCTGAATTTCCTTGAAAGTCATGTGTGCAAGATCAGTTTGGGATTCTGCATCGCGTGGCTAAAAAGTGCTTCTTTTTAAGTTTGGGCTCCAATTAAAGATGGATTTTCTTGTAATTAAGAATTCCTTTTTAGCGTATAGAGATAACATTGCAGGTTTTATTGTTTTTTAATGTAGTTTGATGTGTTTTTTGCCCAATAAGAGAGTTGTTTAAGGTCCAGCTTGTATTATGGGCACTGGGTTTGAGAGACTTGGACCGTTCACTGAAAACACCAGCTTGAATAAATCCAATAAAATCCAAAACAGAGATTGACTTTATGAGATAAAGGGATTACAGGACATTCAGAGGGGGAGGGCGGTGGAGATCGTTCAGGCAAACCCAGAGGCAAAGATGTGGGCAAAGATAGGGAAACAACCAGGAGACAAGAGAGGAAAGGAGAACAGGAAATGTTGAGATTTCCTCTGGATGTGAGGTGTGTGGGTTTTCCCAACATGCTCGCTTGTTACCCTCTTTCCCTACCAGTGTCTCAGAGAGAGTCAGGAAGAAAGAAGGAACGTTTGTTTGGGAGAAAAGGAGCTTTTGTTCTGATGCTGCGAGACAAAGCAGGGAACAATCTTTGGATAATTTGTCGTTCATCTTGATTTTGTGATTGTGGGACTCTGATTTTATCAGTCTTACTTTCCAAGCAGTGGATATCTTTTTTGGAACAAATTTTTGTTCCACTAAGGGCTTTTCTTTGGCACTTTTACTTTCTTACTCCCATTTTGCCATCCTTTTTAGCTTTAGTGGTTGGGTACACTGGTTTTTCTAAGTATCAAAGCTCCCTGGGCCATGTAACAACCCTTGCCTTCACCCCTGGATCCCTCTCACCTGGGGAACTGAATCACCTCCCAGTCAGACCTGATTCCATCCTCTCCGAGCTTGGCCTTTGGGCATCGTTGGTTTCAGGACTCAGCTGGACTCTGCTGAGGTTTCAGCCATGTTGCGTTGCATTCTTCAGCAAGCCTACAACCTGAGACACTCTAACCCCCAGGCTAGTGTCAGCTTCAGAGGTAAGAGGATCATGAGAGACTCAGGGGATTGGTATCAAGATAATCGACTGCAGTACTTTCTAGTAAACTTGACAGGGATTGTTGTACACCCTAAAGCATGGTAAATGGTAAATGGACTGTACTTATATAGTGCTTTTCTAGTCTTTGCGACCAAAGTTGCTTTTACACTACATGTCACATTAACCCATTCACACACACATTCATACACTGATGGCAGAGGCGGCTACGTAAAGTGCCCAACTGTCAAACAGTTATCACATTCATACCCGCCACCGGGAGCAATTTGGGGTTCAGTGTCTTGCCCAAGGACACTTGGACATGTAGCCTGAGGGAGCTGGGGATCGAACCTCCGACCTTCCGATTGAAAGACGAATGACTCTACCACTGAGCCACAGCCGCCAAAAAACCATGGTGATCCCTGTTGTATTACATGTTTGATGACACTTGTCCTGTATGCAAAGTGACATTTGTAGTGTAAAGCCCTTTCCCGCTAACACCCGGCTTTTTTGCTCAGTGGGAAAGGTTACAATCGTCAAATGACTCTGCAGTAGACCCGGGTAATTATCGCCTCGCCTCCAATCGGCACTGATGGGAACACAAAACCCATGTTGCCATGCTAATCTCCGTCCCCTCTCCGGCGCGATGCTATGCTCTGTCTGTAACTTCTGCGACTCCGTGTCATCTCAGCTATAAATTCCGCCCGGCTCCGTCCGAGCAGCGCTCGAACATCGTTCCAGATTTGTCACCGGCGAGTTCGATAAACAGTCACAGTTCGATGTGACGTCAGATGGTGATGCAGCAGAAAAGAGACTGAAAGGAGTATACTTCACTGGCAATGGGAAAAGAGACAATCGGCAACTATCAGCGGGTCTTCCCGGGTCTAAAAAACCTTTGTGCGTTACTTTCGGTTGGAAAAGGGTATAACACGCATAACATGTACATTGTTTGGCTTGACCTGTTGATACTTGTAATGTAACACATGTTCATTAGTTGACTTACGTAACTCAGGTACCTATTTCAATCCAACCATCTTTTTTCCAAACTTAACCAAGTAGTGTTGAGTCTTAATCTTACCAAACTGTAACCATTCTACAAAAATGGACCATGTGTTTGTCTGGTGCAAATGTGTAGGTATGAGGACCTGCCGTAGGCCATGAGTAAGGGCGCCAAATAAGGGAATTCTTCTGTTGGTCCTGTTAGAGGGTAGAGACAATCAATCAATCAATACAGCGACAAACCACAACAAAAGTTTAGTGCCTTAGAAAAGTAGCAGTTCTAGACTGTACTCTTTGTTTTATTATTTAGAGACCCAACATTAATCCACCACGAGCAAGCACTTGGCAAAATTGTCAGCAGTTGCAAGGACAACTTCCTTTTAACAGGCAGAAACTTTGAGTAGTACCAGAGTCATTGGTGAACAGCCATCTGCCGTAGGACCAGACAACCTATGTGTCTGTATGGTTGGAGGACTTGTTGCAATCTTTCAATGTACACAAAGGACACTGCAAAAGTATAACCTGGGGTGCAAGATCCCCTTGTTAGGGATCAAAATCAGGTCTACTCTTAAGTCATGCAAGGAGTCAGAGTCAGGTCTGCAGTCGTCCAAAGTAAGAGTCAAGTCTTTTTTATATGAGGCTTTTCCTTTGGAAAACAAGGCCTTTTTCCTGCAAGCCTAACCTCAGTACAAATCATAGGGGAGTCCAGTCAGACCTCAATCAATGACGAACACCTTAAGCCTGCAATGAGCAACTGAGCTTGTTGGAAGTCACCTCCAGGTGAACGTACCAAAAGGCACCAGGTAAAGGTGACTTGGCTACCTGCTCTGTTTTCCATCACTTTGTTGTTGTGCTTGTTACGAGTCAGTGTCCGCCTTCTTAATGAAGAGAGCTCGGCGGTTCACTTCCTGCCTTTGTCCTCACTCTGTTTCCTGATGCCATCACACACATGCTCGGACTCCTACTGGAGCAGGAGGCACGAATTAAATGGAGTGTAATATTAATCTTTTTAATCAAACAGTCTGCATGTTTGTCCAGTAGTATGACTTCTGTTAAGTGGTCGGAGATAGTAGTACTATCTGCTTTATTTATTTTTTGTAGTTAACAGGAATATAGTCCAGTGTCGAACTGTCAAGTGTGTCTGGGTTGCAACAACTTGAGGAATTCAGAGCAGACAGAGAGAGAGAGTTTCCTCCCCTCCAGAAAACAGATACCATGTCCATTTATAGAAATCACAGTTGAGTATAAAGAAAGGAAGCTGTGGGAGGAGAGAGAGAATCTGAGAACATTTTCAAACTAGTGTTGATAAAACAAATACTTTAAGACAGTTCTTAAATGAGAACCAATACAGAGGTTCGAGTTAGACTTTTTCTGTCATGGTCACAACTTTAAGTATTTTCTAGCCAATTGCAATAAACCCTGAGAACATTGTTGCACCAGATTTTAGCAGCAATAGTCTGACATTTTAGGGTTCGATTGTGGCAACAATGCTTCTACAATTTCTGTAGAATAATGCACAAATAACTTAATAAATAATAATATCTTGTCTTTTAAAATTGATTTATAGGACCATGGGGAGTTTTGACCTCCTGTGTTGCTGCTGCTCTTGAGTGCAGGTTCGAGCAGAGAACAGTAGAGATATATTGATTGATTATGTTCAGGCAGTTTACCATTTTCACGTTTGTAGCCATGTGTCCAAATGTGTTGGGAATTGAGCTTGTGTATGCTGGATTAGATGTGATAAAGTGCTGGTGTTTGTGTCCTAAAGGCCGGATATCTGTCCAAAGTGTTGATATTGGAACCAAAAGTTTTGTTTTCTGTCAAAACCAGAAATAAATCTGGCTGGCCTTCGCCTTAGTCCCTGTCCTGTGCTAATTATAGCCTGGACACACACTCAGACAGAGCTCTCTCATAATAGTTTGTCAAGACATTTGACTTGTTGATTCAAACGACAAAGCACAAAGTTCCAATAAGATTTTGCAAGTGCACTGTACTTCAACTTGACTGAAACGATCCTGCTCCGTAACGTCAGTTTCCCTGGTTGGAATCGCCCAGTTAGACAATTGTACATCATATCAATAATGTAAGCAATAGGTCTCTTGTTTCGGTACATAAAAGGTGATTAGAGATCACCATTGAAACCTTCAGGTTTACTTAATGTTGAAAGCTGAATCATATTTGATAAATTGCTTCCAAACACCAACCTTACAGCGTTCTAAATAAGCTAACGTGCTGCATAGCTGTCTTTAGCTCTTCCACACTGAGTGCTCAAGTTAATAGCAACATGTATATTTAATATTGTGGGTGCCCTGAGCGGTTTGACCACTATAGCAGCACCAAGGAGGCGCTACGTCTTCATGAGTCGACCCTGTTTTATTTAAATTCGGCGTGGGCAGGAAGGCTGCGCAATTAACATTTAATAGCAATGTGCTAACAGGGGAAGTGAATAAAAGGGCTACTAGCTTGTAAACATCTACTTTGATTATGTGCAATTTTAAATATTTTGAAAGGCTTCTTTACCAATATTTTATAAGGAAGGAAATGTGTTCAATGCATTTGTTAAACAACATGGATCCAGTCATCATCCAGTCATTGACGCACCAGATTCCTTGCTACAATCTGAGATGTGAGCGGTGATTTGGGAACCAGGCTAACATGTTTATACTTTTAGGCTTTTACTTCATCTTTACCCTCAACTTTAAATATAAACTTCAGACAATTATGAACTGGCCACACAGACACATGTACACACACACAGTACATGTCTAAACTAAGCTTTCCCGTACGTATTTCACAGCACTGTGGGTCAGAGCTCGTTCTATTCTCGGCTCATGACAGAAACTGTGCCAAGTTGAACCAACCAGGAAGTGGATGCTGTGCCACTTCCTGTCTCTGAGATGCTTGCTCAGATTTCAGCCCTTGGGAGGTTTACATAGTTCACACACATATATACACACACACACACACACACACACACACACACACACACCCTCTTGACCCCTCTGTGGAAGGGTGGAGGTGTTTTTTAAGAAACCTTCCAAGAGCGGAGGTACACTTACGTAGGTATTTGTGTGGCTGTATGTGCGTAAGAGTGGGATTGTTTGTGAGAGAGTGTGTTCTCACATTGGGTGATGACTGTGGGGAAAACAGGAAAGAAAACAACCATTCTCTGGGTGTGTGTGTGTGTGTTAGGAGAGAAAGAATGTGTGTATGTGTGTGAGTGTGCGCAATATGAATACATTTAGTGTGAACCTAAATCAGCCATCAGTTGTGTGACGAACCTGGAAAATGGAAGAAAATGGTGCTTTAGGTTAAATGTGGATTAATCAGCATATCTTTGTATCAACAGAAGAACTGCACCATATTTGGTTGGGTTTTTGGCTAACCAGAGTCAACTGTGAAGATTACTTGGTTGTGTTTTTATTGATCCTCCCTCTTGTTATTGAGAAGTAAATATGAAGTAGGCCACAACCAACCACAATGACGCTCTAATCGCCAACCAGCTCCTTGTTTTTCCCCCAATCCAACATTTCATTCAGAGAAGTGAAATGATTGGATTGTTTACCTGCTTGTCCATGTAGAAGCCCATCTGTGTGAATTGTGCTCGTGCACGTTTATGGAGACTTCCAAAAGCAAAAGCTAGTGAGCTTAATGCATAAGAATGGAAGAAGTGGTTACAAACATGTCCTTTGTTGTTATCTTTGTTTGGCTTACTCTTGCTAGCTTCCCAAAGTTTGACTACCTCAGCTTGAATATCTGGATCGGTTTTAAAAATGAGTCTAACTGGTGGTACCAAACGAAAGGCCAAGGTGGTACCAAGTCATTAATCAAGATGATAATGACTTTTATAATCCACTGTTTTGTTCAGTTCAACCAATGACTGTATATATAGATAGACGACGCGTCTCCATCTGCTCCCATTGTACCAAAGTGATGCTAAAATAGCCCCTTTGATAGGCGCTGCCATCTTGCGATGGTGACGTCATTTGGAGCCAGAGTCTGCGCAGTAGAGATCGGCGGGTGAAGCGGTCGTAGCCACTTCCGCTAACCACAACACACACTTATCTGAATAAACAGCAAGGATCCTGCACGCCTGCGTGTTTAACAGCAGAACAGCTTCTCTGTGTTGGTCTGAGGTTAACGTTCACAGGTATGGAATCTTCAACGACTGTAGTGATTGTTTTTGTTTCGTTTCCTCTCGCTGATCGTCCTCCACTCTGTTCACCCGGAACTGATTGGCTGCAGGAGCTGTATTGGTCAACAGAGCTGTCAATCATCATTTTGACAGCATTAAATAACTAATTCAAAGTAAACATGTCAGAAAAATAAAGCTCCTAGCTCTTTCACCTTTTCTATTTCAGGACGTGTCCAGGTGTTGTTCCCTGGAAATTGGTGAGAGTCCTCTAAAATCAGACAATAGACATTGTCTCTGTTTCCTCTCATCTGGAAAGAACATCTCAACCTGTGTGTCTGCTTCTGTTCCTCTTTTAGACTCAATCCAAATGGAAATTGTGATAGTCGTCCCAATGTGATCACTTCTGACACATTCCCGTATGTGCGTGTTCTGTGATGGGAGCTCTTCAGTAGCTAATGATGAATTCTGGCATTTTATCGGTCTGTCTATCGTCCAACTTCCTGTCAGAGTGCCAAGCAGACAGGAAATCAGGGCTCTGAACTGCATGTTGCAGGAAGCCGCAGAAAGATAACACACAAGCACACACACACAACAATATTTGCGCCACTGTGTGTGTTTGTCTGAAGAATCAGATGGTTGCAAAGTTTATTTTCTGAGTCGCGTTTTGAGTTCACACATTATGATGGTTAGGGTTGAGTTGAATTAAAAATCTTACTGAAAATATGTGTATTTATTCACTAGATCATTAACCTAAATATAGGCCTAAGATGTAAAAGGCATTCATGCAACAAATACTTAGCTACTACTACTTGGCTATGTATCAAAAAACAAGAAGTGTTGTTAGCTAACAGCGACTGCTGGCTAGTTTGCGATCAAACTTCTTGCTTAGATAATTCAAAGTGTTTTTGTCTGGAGACTTAAAACAATATAGTTAGTGTCAAAGGAACTGGACCCAAATGTTTCTCATAAGCTATCTCTAAATGTTCCCGTTTCTTTCTTGGCTTCAGGTACTAAGAAGAAGACAAAGGTCATCAAGAACAACCCTAACCCTGTTTGGAACGAGGTATGACCTTTACACAACCTTTAATTCATTATTTGCCATTTAGAAAACTACAGACAAGCTATAAGAAGGATGAATGAACAAAGTTTGTCAAAGAACGTTGTCAAATACATTTTCCTTCAACTGTCCACTAATGTTTTTTCCCTGTCCTGTCAGGGGTTTGAATGGGATCTGAAGGGAATTCCTCTGGACTCTGGTGCGGAGCTGCACTGTGTCGTCAAAGACCATGAGAAGATGGGGAGAAACAGGTACTGACTGCTGGGTATCACTGTCGTTTTATCACTTATCTAAGTTAGACAGTCTTAGATAATCACCTGTAGGGATGGACATGTTTGCTGGTCTATCCTGGACGAGACTGAAATATCTCCACAGCTAATGACCTGATGGATACTTGGATTGATTGTATGGGCGTTCATTGGCCAAAGAGGGTGAATCTTGTGGTGGACGTACGTGGTGAAATGGAGTAAAATACTTTGACACCTGCTCGATAGATTGTCTTGGCATTTGGTTCAGAGATTCATGTTTCCATCTGGATACTTTGTACCGTGCCAGAACTTCAGTTTGTCCAACACGTTGCTTTGAACAAATAGCTGACAAAAAATGGTGATGTCCATCAGCAATACTTGTTTGCAGCTGCCGTCTGTGTTGACAATGATTAAAGCTTTACAACATGCCACAATGGCTTACTGTGCGACCATACCAACCACTGACACAAAACAATGGTTACATAACTTGTTATTCTAATAATGCTGTAATGTAGGTAACCACAGCCTGTAGGGTATGGTAAATCATCAAAGATGTTGTTGGATGTCCGATGCTCTTGCTCTCTTCTAGAACTTTTTAGGCTGCCTGCATTCTCCTCTTAAAGGACAACTTTGGGATTTTTCAACCTAGACCCTATTTTCCCATGTGTTTGTGTGTAAGTGACAAATGGAGACAACAATTATTGAAATCGATCCAGTATTCAGCGAGGGAGCACCGGCCGGCAGCCGCCAAATGAGATACAATGTAGCTAAACGGGGCACCGGGCATACGCCAATATACAGCCACTAAAAGCGCTTGTTTTTGACAGGCTCAGATCGATTTAATAAGTGTCTGACAACACTGTGGCAGCCATGCTACTTTACCTTATGCTGTCTGTTGTTGTCTGTAACCAAGTCTCGCTCACGGAGAAGTCTCGCGCTGAAATCTCGCGTGAGACCGTAGTTGTTGCAGAAAGAAGGAGAGAGGAGTGAATCTTACAAATCAGATAAATCTTCAGCCGTGACAATCTTTTAGATAGCACTGAGCAACGCTTTCTGTACTTCTACACAACAAACTGCACTTCTTCCTCTTCGTCTTTGTCTTCTCTCACTCCTCTCTCCTTTTTCCAACAACTACGGTCTCACCCGAGATTTCAGCGCAAGACTTCTCCGTGAGCGAGACTTGGTTACAGACTTGGAAAATAGGGTCTAGGTTGGATATCCCGAAGTTAGGAGTATAAGTAATGCCAACCTTAATGACTCAAATTCAATCGACATCTTTCAATTTGAAGAAAGGTTAATGTCGTAAACGGCCCCCTCCAATGAAATCTAAATTTAGCCTTGTTACCATCTCCATTTTGTTTGTTCCACATGCTACAAGACTCAAAAACATTAATTCAGACGGAAGCTGAATGGAACGGACCAAACTCGACAGGACGCGGGCGTGGAGCATGGCCCAGGCTTGTTTGTTTTATCAGAACACCCCTTCAGTCGGTTATTTTTGGACCGTTCTGCTTCATCAAGATGTCAAGTGTGCTGGAGTTTGTTCGGAGGGGAAAGGGCAGACATGAATGAATAGAGTCATCCTCTCATTGTGGTCGTTGAGTGTTTAGTAACTCGTATTTCCACCCATTCACAGGCTGATATGTTGATTGAGTTATTTATCCATTCATCAGCCACTTGACAAGAGCGTGACCTCTGGAAAAAACAAATCACTTGCTTATTCATACTGTTTCATTTGACAGTGAAAGATTTGTAGTCACTGACATTCACTTAACTCTTTGATGTAACGATTCTGCTCGTGATGGTTTTCCCACCAATAGGTCAGTTCAGTTTGTTCCTGCTTTGGTCTGAACTGTCCTAAACAGCACAAATCTGGGCCAACACTCACACTAGTGTAGTGAATACACATTTGAAGTGTGTGTGTGTGTCTGTTCAGGTTCCTCGGGGAAAGCCGGCTGGCTCTTCGGGACGTGCTCTACTCTCCCAACTTTGCCGCGACCTTCACCATCTCCCTGCTGGACACCAAGAGAAACAACACAGGGGTGAGCACACACACACACACACACACACACACACACACACCCACATAGAGTAATACAGAGACAGATTCATTTACAGTCTCATTGTATCATGAGCCAATGACAAATCATAAATCAGTCTCAGCTTCCTCTCTGGATCTCAAAATAGAGGAAGACATTCCTGAGTCAGAATAACAACCATACCTACCTACCTCATTCTTCTTCTCTTTTTTAATTTGTTTTTTTTTTTGGTGTTTTTTTAAAAAGATTATTATTTTAACTTTTTGCTTATATTAGATAGGATAGCTGTAAACACAAAGGAACTGTAAGAACACACCGTGAGTCAAATGGGGCGCCTGCTCTACCAACTGAGCTAAACCAATGGCCAGAATTTTTTATCCTCTTATTGTCTTTCATTACAAGTTCTTAGATTGTGAAAGAACCCCTATCAACACCAGTTTGCGGGTCTTGCCGCTTACTGGCGTTCATAATTCTGAGGCAAGTTCAACCGTTAAAGAACGTTAATTAAAACAGAAATGTTGGTGCGTTGAACACCCTGTTGTGCATGACATGGGACTGCAAATACAGAGCCTGAAGTCCTCGTCGCACTGATCGCAGGTTCGACTCCCAGTCTGCCAATCATTTGGTGCATGTCATCCCCCACTCTCTACTCCCAACATTTCCTGTCTATCTTCAGCTGTCCTATGAATAAAGGCAAAAGCCACAAAAATAATCTTAAAAAAGAAAAAGAAAAAAAAACATCCGACACACCCACTACATAAGAGAAAATGCATCTCAAAGTCCGTTAAACACTTTTACATTATGGGGAACTTGGTGTGCCAAAGCTAAAGAGAGGTCCGAGTGTTGCAACGGTTTAGCAGTATGGCGGATCCTGTGGCCGAAAACCAAAGAAGCACCCAGCAAAGTTTCTGATGCTCCAGATACAAGAAAAAATTAGCATTAAAATGAAGGATCTGGAAGGTCAAACACTGCCATGTGACGACGGTGTTTGTGTAACTACTCTCCCTGCCAGACGGGGGAGACAAAAGCTCCACACTGCTGGTTTAAGAAAAGGCCACGCTGGTGAGAATGAAAACTATTTCTTCATTACTGTTGCTTAAACTCCAACTGGACACACACCATGCTCGGCCACACCTAAAGTCATCTTCTGTTTCAAGCTTTAGATGAGACAATGTTCTGTTTCCCATCGTCGCTTCCTGAAGCAAAAACAAAGTCTTCCTCTCGCAGTCAGAGTGCATCTGATTGATGTCTTTCTCTCTCTCGCTCGCTCTCTATTTTTAAAGTATACAAATATTCTGAAATGTTTGGAAAAGTCTTGAAGAGTTCTTGAATGTAACATTAACCGGTTGAACCAGATCGACTTATGTGTCCCCGTACACACAGACCCTGATATCTTTGTTTACGAAATAATTACAGCGTGTTGCTGAAGTTCCTGTTAAAGGAAACTGCTGAAGACTACACCTTCCACAGGTCGTCACACCCAACACTGCTGCTGCAAGACTGCTGCTCGATAAATCCTTATTTGTGTGTCATTTGTATTCAATTTCAAGCCCTCCATCATTAAAAGGTCTTGTGCATAAATATTTAAACAGTTTTTCTTCTGCAAAGTAAAAATGTCGTGCATTGGAGTCGTTCGCAGACAAAAAAGTTGCCATTACTGATTAAACAAACTTGTTTTACTGAGGAGAAATGCAGTTATACATGCAGTGAACATACTTAATACATTTACCTCCAGTGTGTGTGCTTTCTCTGGCTCCTTTAGGCCACGCTGACCCTGCAGGTTTCCTACATCCCTCCTCCAGGATCGGCTCCGATCTACCTGCCTCCTCCGCAGCCTGAGGCTCTGCCACACAACAACCCCAATGTGGAGCTGGACACCGTCACAAGTAACAAAACCAGTCCCACTCCCTTTATCCCTCGGAAAATAAGTGAATACAAAACTAAGAACAACAAAAACTTTCTGTTGCAGTGATTTCTCTGGACACTTTGGGGGAGGAGGACACGGAGAGTATGATAATGCTGGAGCCGCCAGAGGACCAGAGTCAAGACGACGGACGCTCCATGGTCATCGTAGGTCCTCAGGGGCCCTCGGGCCATGAGTCCCCCGCTGCTCAGATACCTAAACGCTCACCACCGTCCTACAACACCCAGGGAGGGCTGAGGAAGAGGAGGAGAGGAGGAGGCAGCAGTCAGTCCAAACCTCTGCCAAACAAACCACAGGACTTACAGGTTTGTACCAGCCGGGGCCAAAGCGTAGCCCTTCACGTACCTGCTGGTGCTGAAGTAATTGGCTCTCATTGCTAATGGGAGACTAAAACCCGTGTTGGGACTGGTGATGATGAGTGATTTCAAAGAAACAGACATGTAAGGAAGTCAACATGCTTCAACCTCACAGTGCCACCTTGTGGGGATTCTGCCGTATTACATGAGAAACCCAAGAAAGAACCTATGTTAGCCACAAAACCATGAAAACAACCAAATCATTGCTATAAGAGCAGATAAGATGACTTTTTTAGTTTCATTTTGTGCATGTTAAAGGCTGTATTTGCTGATTGATACCTTAACACGTGTTCCTGCTCACGTCTTGCTGTCCAGGTTCGTGTAAGGGTCATTGAAGGCCGACAGTTGCCGGGCATCAACATCAAGCCTGTTGTCAAAGTATCGGTAGCCGGGCAGAGCAAGAGGACCCGCATCAGAAAAGGCAACAACCCGATGTTTGATGAGGTAAACAACAATCACTGACAGTTAAACATTGAATCTCTTTCTCAGTCAAACAGCAGCTTCAGTATTTTCTAATCCGCAGACGTTCTTCATGAACTTCTTTGAGACTCCATCAGACCTGTTCGACGAACCCATCTTCATCACTGTGAGTCTGATTTGTAATTTCACCTCCATTTTTATTCCATTCAGGGTTGGATGGATGCATCATTAATACTTGCTCACCTTGATAGAAAGTTTCTCTCTCTCTGGCTGACAGGTGTGTGACTCACGCTCGCTCAGAACCGATGCTGTGATCGGTGAATTCAAGGTAAACCTTCAGTGCTTGTGAGCGTTTTTTGCTGGGTGATTGTTTTTTGTAGCCCATTCAGCTCACAAAAAATGTAATTAAAGAGCAAAAACATCTAAAATTATTATTATTTTTTTTACTACAGTTAGATGTGGGCACTGTCTACAATGAGCACAGTGAGTATACGATATAGTATAGTTCTTTCATTGAAGTTCTTGATCACTGTATATTGTTGGAAATTTTGGAGTATAAACTCGCCCCCCTTCTCTTCAGGACACTGCTTCTTGAGGAAATGGTTACTGCTGTGTGACCCGGACGATCTTTCTGCTGGGGTCAAAGGTTACCTGAAGGTCAGCTTGTTGGTTTTGGCAGCTGGAGACGAGCCACCGGTGAGTGTGATTAGATTCTTTGAAACACAATATGTAAAAAATCACCAAAACTGGTTGACTAGGGATTGACCTGCTGCAGGGGATCCGGTAAGGAGTCCACAAGAGATGTCTGACTTTGGAGTCAGGAGTCTTTATTGCGAAGGCAATTTACTGACATTGAATATGTGGTTCTGGAATAAAATCAAAGGAAAATAATAAACCACTGTCCATAACTGAACGTCAACCCAATATAATGCAGTTATAATGACAATATGGCAATCTGATGCAGTATTAATAAGGCTGGCTGACAAAAATGCACATTTCCTGCATAGTTATGAAATTGGGTTCTGCCCCTTTAAGAGCTAGTCAGGTGACTCTGTGCTGGACTGTCCAGACGGCACATTCGCCACGAACCTAGCTAATAAACAACAAACTTAACAGTAGCAAGACGCTATGATTAATCAAAGGTATGGAACAACTGTGATGTTTCTATGCACACACAACTTCAGCAGATCAGCTTGACAACTAGACTATCTAAAGTCCGTTCTGGAACACTGAGTCTCCGTTTCCTCAACCGTTGCAGTTGTAGACGATAGATTAAAACAGTCTCGAACACTCGAACACTCGAATGCTGATTGGACGAAGCTCAATTGCCGGCACCTCGTGAGTTCGGCAGCGGGGACCAGAGAGAGAGAGTAAGGGCGAGAGAAAGAGAGGGGGGGGCGAGAGCGAGCGACAGACAGGATGACAGATAGAGAGGTCCAGTGCAGATAATGGCCTTCTCTACACAATACTTACAACTGAATTCCATGTTGCTTTGAATATTGTATGTGTAACACAAGGTTTTGAACGTTACAATCAAAACCTAATAATCAACCTAATAATGTTAGCCTGCTAGGTTAACCCGCAGGTAAGTACAGCTGAGGTTGGAAGAACTAGGGCTTCACCCCTGCTCCTGCAGAGCGACCTTCCTGCACGTTCTAGATTTCTCCTTACTCTAACCCACCTGATTGGAATGTTTTGCTCATTATCAATCCCCTGAGATGCTTCAGTTGGTTGATGACGAGCAGATCATTCAAATCAGGTGTGTTAGAGTACGGAGAAACCTAAAACATGCAGGAAGGTAGCTCTCCAGGAGCATGATTGGAGACCCCTGAACTAGAGCTTAGACCCCAATTTGAGCCTGACATACATTTATATTTAGGTAAATTTACAGCCTTTCTTTGGGTGCCACACAGAGACATAACCAATCAGAATTGTTCCGAACTGCAAGCCCCGCCCCCAAAGTTCCTGCACTTTTGAAAAGAACTACCCCGTGAGCAGGGACTTTGTTTGGTGTAGACTCCCTGTGTTAGAAAGTTCTGCCAACTGTTTCTAGTCTCCGGGGAAAGTTGGTGGAGACACAGGTCATGGCGCCATTTTCTACATTAGATATTCCACAAAGGAAATAGGCTTCCGAAGGCTGTGAATTAATAAAGGTCTTTACTGTGTGTCTTCCAGGCTGATAAACGTGAGTGCGTAGAGGATAAAGAAGACATAGAAGGAAACCTGCTGAGACCGGCTGGTCTGTCTCTGAGAGGAGCCACTTTCACTCTGAGGATCTTCCGAGCTGAAGACCTGCCGCAAAGTTAGTCTCCAGTGTGTACTTCGTCTTCTGAGCTGAATGTGACAATGGAGGTAAATCTTATGTCTTTCTGGTTTCTATCTGCAGTGGACGACGCCTTCATGGATGGCATGAGGCAGATTCTTGGGTTTGACAGCAACAGGAAGAACCTGGTGGATCCTCTGGTGGAGATCCACTTTGCTGGAAAAACAGTATGCCATCCTATGTTCTCCATCAAAGTCATTTGATCCAAGCAATTTTCTATATAGATCTAGATATTCAAGGTGTTTTGTCTTTCTTTCTTTTTTAGATCTCCACTAAGATTATGGAGAAGAATGCCAATCCACAGTGGAACCAGAGTCTGTCCATGCCTATTAGGGTGAGACCCAGAAACAGAGGACAAGTTATTATGTCCTAACATGACACAGAATTACGACTATACAGTATATTCTTTCTTTTCTGTCCTAGTTTCCCTCCATGTGTGAGAAGATGAGGATCAGGATTCTGGACTGGTGAATCCCAGATGATATATAACATATTTCATTGTCTTAAAATCATAATATTTGCATGAAACCTAGATTGTCTGAAAATGTAAAGCGTTTGAAGTCGGACACTGCCCCAGCGTTTGAAAACCTCTGGTTGAGAGACATGTAACCATTTGGCTTTAAAAGCATGTGTCAGACCTTTGGATTCTTCCCTTTCAGGGACAGAGCCAGTCACAATGATGTCATTGGCACCACCCATCTCTGCATGTCTAAGATATCCGCCCCCGGTGGAGAGATAGATGGTAAGTAACTAGCCAGAACTGGCCTGAACTTGACCGGACCCCGACTGTCTGGTTGGGACAGATTTTGGCTTCAATTGGCCGGTGCTTTTTAAGACTAATTTCTGGTTCTATATATATATCTGTTGTGTTTCTCCCAAACTGACACGTCTTAAAACGTAACCGAGCTCACATGAATCAATAGGTAACATCTATATTTATCAGTTTACATTTGAAAAGTTTGACAAATTTAGCTCAGAGTGGGTGATAATTGGAAAATAATTGAACACTTTGGGCTGATCTATCGCTATCGCTATCGCTATCCATAGCTGGTTAAGATGGCCTGTAACTTTCGAGCCCTGCAGCTGGTGAAGTCTTCAGTTCTTCTTGCTCCTGAGGTTTTCATAGTGAGCAGGTTTACTGCATTTAACAGTCAAAAGTTTGCGTCACCCCAAGCTTGATGTTGTCGGCCATATTCCACAGCCTTATGTTCAACTCGCCCTGTCCGCTGACTTCTTACATAATGTATCAGTTTTGTGCGGCTCTGTCATCTCAGCATTGACTGCTGGCTACCTAATTTGGGATATTCAGATTGATCTGTCTTGTCAGGTAGCTTTCTGCAACAGTGGAGTGTGTGTGGCTATTGAGTATAGCAGTCTGACCAGCGTGAACCCAGTATGAGTTTGCTCTGCAGTTCTTCTTCAGAACTGATCTTTGGATTTTATTATAGAAAGTCTTGAACCACCAGATGGGTCTGTGGTCTGTGAACATAACCAAGCATGCTGTTGTTTTCAGTGTCATGCATGAAGACTAACTTTACAATGTTTGTGTGCTGAACACATACCTTGCTTGGTTATCTGTCCTTGGAGTGCCTCGCAGTTGTCTCGTCCTTGCCGATTTAAGATGACCTGCATGAGCTTTGTTGACGCATTTTTCTTTGTTGGTCATTATCTAAAGAAAGTTTTTTAATATTGTAGAATATTACTGATAGATTAGTTGGTAGACTAACTAGAATCTAAGTAAAGCTAGTTTCTGCTGTGGTTGAAAGATTTAACTCACGTCATCTTGTTTCGAGTAATTCACTTGGAAACAAGTCTTCAGCTTGTTGTAAAGAGTGTAGTGGTCGAATCCAAATGTCCACCATCAGTACTCACAGACTTCCTGAGTGACCGGGTAAAGTCTGGACATTTGGATTCAGCTTTCTCGTAAGTTTGTATTTGCTTGGTTTGGAGTGGCGTTCAAAGACGTCTGTTTCCTCTGACCATCTGTCTGTGATTCTGAACCATCCTTCCTCTCTACGCATTCAGATGACTTGACTCCACGGACCATCCACTCTGGCAGTACGTCCACCATCCTCTTTCATTCTGTGTGAAACAGATCAGTTGTCGATTACGCTGTTTCACTTTGTTTTCTGCTAATTATTTTCCTCTACTGTAAACTCATAACTGTTTCCATCTTTGCTTAATTCTGATGAAACTCTCTGAATCAATTTTGTCAAGTGTTCATAATTTCCAGCAGTCATCAATGAGGCAATCAATCTCTTCATCATTTTCATTGTTCCCCAATCTTTTGTGTTAGCAACATGTTGATGAAATCAAATTATATTTTATGTAATTCCAGTTGATGACAGTCTTGGTTTCCTCCCAACGTTTGGTCCATGTTTTGTCAACCTGTATGGCAGCCCTAGAGAGTTCACCGCCTTCAACGATCCACACGAGACGCTAAACCTTGGAAAAGTAAGTTCATGTGGATTTTACTTCATCACGACTCATCTTCCCTCCCTGTGCATGTGTGGGTTCCCTCCAGGTTCTCCGGCTTCCTCCCACAGTCCAAAGACATGCTCGTTAGGTTCATTGGTGCCTCTCAATTACTGGTTGATTGACTGGCGACCAGTCCAGGGTGTACCCAGCCTCTTGCCCAATGACAGCTGGGATTGGCTCCAGCCCCCCGTGACCCTGATCAGGATAAGCGGTATAGATAATGGATGGATGGATGGATGGAGTATTCATCTTCCTAAATAGAATAGAACAGAACTTTATTGTCCAGGTTGCCAGAGGAACTCTGTAGCGCCTCCTAGAGCTCAGAAGCCCAAACTGGCCGAAGAGAGGATGAGAGCTGTCACCCACAATGCTTCTCGCTTTCTTCCTCGTCACTTCAGTGGAAAGTTGGTTCAAAGACGTTTGAGTTACACCAACTATTTTACTGACCATGACTATGATCTTAGGGAGTACACAACTTTGTACGTTACATAGATGTCTCGGCAACATTTCACTGAATATTTGACCTTTAACAGATTTGGTTTCTGTCTGTCAGGGGGAGGGCGTGGCGTACCGAGGTCGAGTCTTACTAGAATTAACTACAAAACTGGCGGACAAGCCTGAGCAGAAAACTGAAGAAATACCATCAGATGACCTGCTGGTGGTGGAGGTGAGATCAGGGTAGATGTTTTATAAACACCTGAACAACACAGAGCAATGTATCATCCATCCCTCGTGTCTCCTAACAGAAGTTTCTCAGGAAGAGGAAGTTCTCTCTCTTCGTGGCGTTTTACTCCGCCACACTCCTCCAAGACGTGGATGACGCCATCCAGTTCGAGGTCAGCATCGGTAACTACGGCAACAAGTTTGACTACACCTGCCTCCCTCTGGCCTCCACCACCCAGTTCAGCAGGGCTGTTTTTGACGGTAGGTCAAAGGTCAGGTTTCTGGTTAGTTTTGATTGTAGATCGCTGTTTATTGATTTGCTGACTGTATCACCTCTGTGTGTGTATTCCAGGTTGTCACTACTACTACCTCCCTTGGGGCAACATTAAACCAGTAGTGGTTCTGTCTTCAGAGTGGGAGGATATCAAACCAAGGATCGAGGCTCTCAACATGCTGCTGGCTATCATAGACAGACTGGTAGGTGTTGCGTCAATGTGGCTGTGTGTGTGTTAGTGTTTGCTGTTGTACATCTATCTTTTTTACAACCTTAAAATTGAGGAAATGTTTGCAAAATGAGGACATTCATGCTGGTCTCCTGTTAAACTACATGTAGAGCGGTTAATATCTCAACGTGTGTGTTTGCTCATCCAGGAAGCGAACCTGCAGCAGGTGCAGCTGGAAGTGAAGGCCGGCGGTGATCTGGAGGAGGTGGAACTGCGAGTGGTCGAGCTGTTGGATCAGGTTATTACAGACTGCAGGTAAACAATGGCTTAAATGTGTATATGATGGTGTAATCCCACCACTTCAGACTGCAAACAAAAGCAGCGCTTTATTCATTGTCTCTCTCTCTTTCTCCAGTGAAGAGCTGCCCTCTCTCGACCACTGGCAGTGTGCGACTCCTCTGGATCGCTCTTTGAGGCACATTCGTACTCTCCACCTGCAGCAGATCGTTGCGGCGGCGCTGGCCCTCAAGCACGGACCTGCTACGGAGCTCTCCATTGTGCTGGACCAGGCGGAGGACTGGGCCAGCAGGCTGAGGAGCATGGCAGAGGAGGTGAGTGTGTTTATTAGTTGTTTAAATGAGCTAAGTTGGAGGCAATCTGGTAAATAACTCCTCAATTTAAAGCCAAAGAAGAAGAAATGGTTGTCTAAAATTCAGCTGAAGTTCTCAGGGATTTCCCATTTGACTGGCCATTTTTTGTCAACATTTTTAGGAATGAGCATTCATGTGAGTTTTGTGTATTCTATGTCTTTCTCACCCCAGCCTCAGAACAGTCTGCCAGACATAGTGATATGGATGCTGCAGGGCGACCGCAGGGTGGCGTACCACCGCATCCCAGCACACACTGTCATCTTCTCCCAGGAACACTGTGGGAAACACTGCGGACAGCTGCAGACTGTCTTCCTCAAGGTAAACACACACAAACATATTAACTTTAAGGTAATTTTGGGGACATTACATAGACTTATAATCTTTTCCTGGACACTAAGCCTAACCACTTCACAATTGAGGACAGGGCTTCTGTCCCCATTTGGACAAGCGGTCCCAAAAAAAGTAACTTGTCTTGAGCATGTGTCCCCAGAAAGATGCTAAGTCAGACACACAGCACACACACATTTTCTCTTCTGAAATAACGCTTCACTGACCCGCTTTCTGTGTCGGGTAGCACCCACAGAGTCGTGGTGGAGAAGCCAAACTTCCCGGTCAGCTGAGGGTTAAAGTCTGGTTTGGATTGACTGCTGACGTCAAACACTTCAACGAATACGCTGAAGGAAAACTGTCAGTGTTTGCTGAGACGGTAAGATGGTAGTGAAAACTTCTGAGTTTGCCGTAAATGAATTTGGACCCTGCTCTCATAGGGCCCTTAAAGTATCACCCAGTGACCCAAATCTATCTTTGTTTCTCTTTGTGCAGTATGAGAACCAAACAAGACTCGCCCTGGTGGGCAGTTGGGGAACTACAGGTCTGACCTACCCCAAGTTCAGTGACGTCACTGGGAGAGTCAAGCTGCCCAAAGAGAGCTTCAAACCATCACCCGGCTGGACCTGGGCTGGAGACTGGTTCATCAGCCCTGAGAAGACGTAAGTGTGAAGTCAATTTAATCGTTCACTTTTTTTTTTTGAGACTTAGATCAGCACTTATTCTCAAACACACCTTAGACTTTTGCAGTTTAATCCACTAAAATTCATATTTTTATGGTTTATACTGGCATATAATAATTGTGTTATAATTGTATATATTAGCTTTCTAACAACGAAGACAACTTTTGCAAGAGATACTTTGTCAAACAAAACTACAGTGGCCCGGAGGGGACAGATGGCAATTTTTAACATTTATCAGTTGTGGAAAAGATAAGCTAATGCAATAAGTATCAAGTATCTGTGTGTGTGTTTGTGTGTGCTCATGTGTAATGTTTGTGTCTGTGATGATAAATCCTCAGACTGCTGTTTGATGTGGACGCGGGTCACATGACCTTCTCGGAGGAAGTGTTTGAGAACCAGATGAGGCTGCCGGGCGGACAGTGGATCGGCATGCCAGAGGGCTACACTGACGTGGTACGTGTGTCTAAATACTGAACGTGCGTGCGTATGCACCTTTTATGGCTTCAGTCATGTCTGTTCATGTTAAAAAAATGTGTGTGTGTGTTTGTTTGTGTGTCAGAATGGGGAGAAAGCAGTGCCAAAGGATGATGTGGAGTGTCCTCCAGGCTGGGTGTGGGAGGAGGTGGAGTGGAGCGAGGATCTCAACAGGGCTGTGGATGATCAAGGTGCACACACACTCATATACCCGTAAAAACGAAATTAAATACAGCACTTTTACGTCCAATTCTTTAATGTGTGTGTGTGTCCAGGCTGGGAGTACGGCATCACCATCCCTCCAGATCGCCGGCCAAAGTCGTGGGTGCCGGCAGAGAAGATGTACCACACCAACCGGAGGAGACGATGGATACGGCTGAGACGACGAGACCAGCAGAAGATGGACGCGCTCAGAAAGGTAGAAGGAAGAAAGAGACACATTTCCAAGGATTTTCTAACCATAGGAAAAATACAGTGTCACCAGACTTATCCTTTATATATTTCATTAGATTGTTTATAACTTGTCATCAGCTGGAAGTTGTTCTAATCAACATGTTGTGCTGCATCTTGCCAGCAAAGCTCACTTGAACTGAGCTTACAGCCTTTAATCTTTAAGAAGATTCTAAACATTCTAAACAAGTTTCCCATGACAGCCACTAGATGGCAGTACAGTCACACAAATGAGCAAGAGAGAAGCTGAAACTCACAGAGGTTCAGAGTGCTTTCTGTGTGTGTGTGTCCACAGCAGCGTCCAGATGACGCAGAGAGGGAGGGCTGGGAGTACGCCTCCCTGTTCGGCTGGAGGTTCCACCTGAAGCCGAGGAAGACGGACAGCTTCAGGAGGCGCAGGTGGAGGTACCGCATGGAGCCTCTGGAGAAGACCGGACCGGCGGCCATCTTTGCTCTGGAGTGTTCTCTGGTAAAGGAAAGATTTTTGGGGCTCATTAAATTCATCAATACTTAGCGATGAAATAAAAGCTCTGATAAAGGCATTTGAGATATAATAGTGGTCAAAAGTACATTTGTGATGCTTGGTGGTGAGGCCTGGTTAAAAGTTGGTGTTCTTGTTTATCACATGGTGTTGGATTGGTTCTGCAAACAGGGAAGCCCTTTCTTTATGGACCTGACTCTGTGTACGGGGGTCATTGTCACATTAAAACAAAGCGGGACCAAACAATGTTGAAAACACACTTTTTCCTGAAATATTCTTGAATGTAACAAAAGAAAAACAAAGCTGCTCAAACTATGAAGAACTGCTTGCATGTATGTTGGATACTTTTGAGGTGTGTAATAAGACCTTTAAAATAAGGCCGGGCTTTTATTTTGAAAGCCCTCCAGAAGAACAGTGTTGTATTAAAAGTTTTTTTTCTTTCCGACTCTAATCTTCCTCTCACAGAGCAGCATAGAGGACAAGAACGACGACAAGTCGGTAACAACCACATTCGGAGTCAACAGGCCGACCATTTCCTGTTTCTTTGACCGTAAGATGCATCACTTTTACTCCTCCCAAAATCATCGCAGTCTTCCTCCTCTTTCTTCAATGCTCTTTTCATTTCATTATAATAATGTGTACTTGTATGTTTGTGTGTAGGTGGCACCCGCTACCACCTGCGCTGCTACCTGTACCAAGCCAGAGACCTGTTGGCCATGGACAAAGACAGCTTCTCAGGTATAGTTAATAATATTATAGTCTTAAACATCTCATGCATCTGGCTGCACGGTGGTGCAGTGGTTAGATTCCTAGTTCAAACCCTGGTTGGGACGAAGTGTGTACGGGTGCTCCGGCTTCCTCCCACAGTCCGAAGACATGCTCATTAGGTTCATTGGTGACTCTAAATTCCCCATAGGTGTGATTGTGAGAGTGAAAGGTCGTCTCTATGTGGCGATCAGTCCAGGTGTAACCCTGCCTCTCGTCCAATGACAGCTGGGATTGGCACCCGCGCTATAGATGAGGGATTGATGGATTACATGCATCTGTCTTGTGTCAGCAGCAATGCTGATAACTTGTGCCATCTAGTGGCCAGAAAGTTTAACTTTTTTTTGACTTTCTAATGTCTTGATCCGGCTCGTGAGCCACGACAATTCAGGAGAGACACAGTTCAAGTTAATTTAAAAAGATCTCAAACCAAGAATTTCCGAAGCTTATTCTTAATCAGTTTTATCAGTTTGTCAGCTGACGGGGGAGTGGATGATGTGTGCAGTGTGTTTAAATGTGTGAAACAAAAACTGGAAAGACAGCCGAAGCCAACTAAGCCAAAAAAAGGTGCCAGGCGCATGGAGAGCGAGAGATCTGAGCTCTGGAAATACCAGGTTTTAAATACACCTGGGAAGACTGCCCAGGTGCGCCCAGGTGCGCCGAAACCCAACCTATCAGGGACCTGCCCAAAGAGAGAGAGAGAGAGAGAGAGAGATTTCTAAAAACCCTCAAATTATGAATGGAGTTTGGTGGTACTGCTCCGACTAGGAACGTGAGTAAAGAGGGGAGAGTGAGGTTATAAAAAGAAAGGTTGACACAGAGAGAAAGGGGGGGGGGGGGAGGATACAATGTTTTTCTTTTATTTGAAGAAGGTCATGGAAACTGCAGCTTCTGTGTGTGCGTTAATCAGAAATCCACCGCAGACTCAGATGTGAAAACAGAGACGGGGACAGAGGGATGAATAGACAGAGGAAGAGAGGGATGATAGATGACGGAGAAAGTTAAAGAGAGGGCGAGGAAGACACACACACACACACACACACGCACACATATGCACACGGTGTAATGGATGAGTAGAGTTGATGGATGGGCTTCAGTTGTGTGTTAATCTAGTGTTTAATGGCGGCTAGGCGGCCGTGATTAAAGACTGAGTCAACTATCAAACACTGAGGTCGTTCTTTCTTTCTTTCTTTCTTTCTGTTTCTTTCTTTCTTTCCGTCTATATTTTTGAATCTATCACTTTTCTCTGTCTTTGCTTGAACCTTTTCTTTATCTTTGGGACTTTCTTTTCTTCATTCTTGGTTTCTTTTTCTGTTTCAATCTTTGTTTGTAACACTTGTTTTCTTTCTCTCTCTCAGTCACTTCTGCTTTCTGTTTCTTTCATTCATCCTTTGTTTCTTTTTGTGTTTCAGTCTTTGCTTCGTCTTTCTCCCTTCGCTTTTTTCCTTCTTTCGCCGTCTCAGCCTCTTTATGTCTGTCATTAAACCTGTCTTATTTTTAAATAAAGTTAGACCCCACTATCTATAATATCTTTGTTTTTGTATGTCTTTCTTTACCTCTATCCTTCTCTCCCCCTTCTGTCTCTCTCTCCCTTCTCCTCACCCTTTTCTTTCCTTCTCCATCTCCCTGTCTTACCCCTCCACCACTCATTGTGTTTATCAACCCCTGTGGCTCCTGCTGGGGTCCCGCCTGCTGCTGCTTCCCTTATACACACTGTACAGACACGCCGCCCATGGTGACCCAGTCAATTACCGTCCAATCCCAATAGCCCATTAGCTCATATAAACAGCAATACAAACAGCCCAGGGGGGTTATGTAAGTGTGTGTGTGTGTGTTTGTGTGTCGGTTCCAAGGTTAATTGAGGGCTGGTGGGAAAATGCAACTTAGCTTCTGTTTACTCTTTTGCTAACGGCTCCATAGAGACTCTTTACCCGGCCTGAAAAAACAAACTACTCACTTTGTGTGTGTGTAACTGTACATATGTGTGTTTTTATGTGTGTCCACATTTTGAGCTGTGTGTGTGTGTGTGTTAACATGGAGGAGAGTGGTTGTGACCTGGAATAACAAACTTCTTGGAGCGGCGTTCCCAGCTCCCCGTCTCGGAGCTCGGCATTCCCAAGCTGCTGATGTCACTGTGTGGGACGCCGGGATAGTTTAGACGCACATGTTTTGCTATAATTGTGAGGACCGTCATTAAAACTCCCAACTCTGTCTATAACCTCATCCACTGCTCTGAGTGTTAGGACAGCAGCTTTAACCAAGGCTTATAGGCGCCTGCTAGTTCATTTAGCAGTGAAATAATTTGCTCCATCAAAAAATAATCAATCAATCACTTTGAAGTTAATGTGTTTTTTAAACTTTACTTTTTCCTTTTAGTTTTAGCTCATTTCTGCTCATGAAAAGTGCTTTAAGCTCCATATCTTGTACATGTTATATGCTTTCAAACATGTAGTCTAAATTTCACCTGTATGTCTTATTAACCACAGCTTCACTACTTATTTTAAACTGTTTCCTTAATTACAAATTAAAACGAAAAAAGAAAATATGCAGTACATCCTTACCTAAGCTAAGAAGAGGGCAGTGGTTGTAACTACTTCCCACCTAAATCTAGCGTGTTGACGCGGGTTTTTCAGACCCAGGAAGACCCGTTTGCAGATGTCTCTTTTCCCATTGCCAGTGAAGTATCCTCCTTTCAGTCTCTTTTCTGCTGCGCTACCGTCTGACGTCACAAACACTCCGGAGACAGGGTTAGTAAACAGTGAAGATGTTACGGTGGTTAGGTCTTTATTGTATCTATCACTCATTCAGTCTGTTTATCAAACTCGGCAGCGACAAATCTGGAGCGATGTTCGAGCGCTGCTCGGACGGAGATAGGCGGAATTTATAGCTGAGATGAAGGAGTCGCAGAAGTTACCGACGTAGCATAGCATCGCACCGGAAAGGGGGCGGAGATTAGCGTGTCAACACAGGATTTGTGTTCCCATCAATGCCGATCGGAGCTGAAGCGATGATTACCCGTGTCTACTGCAGAGTCATTTGACCTGGGTCTGAATGCCGATTGTAACCTTAAAAACCCTAAAAACGCCGGGTTTTTTGACCAGTAGGAAAGTAGCTCTATCGTACTTAATGTGAATAATTTCACTTCAATAAATGTCAGCTGGGTTACTATCTTTAGCAGTAACACAGTTGTGATTGACTTTATGGACCAATGATGACAGAGCTTGCATTTACAGTATTCTTTGGTATTAGAAACGTGAAGTTGAGTGTGAGGTCCAAAAACACATGCAGTTACAGCTTATTACCATACGTGCCGCCAAAGACAAAGAAACGTTTAAGTAAAATTTTATGCTTATATGCCATTTCATGCTACATTATACTTTGACTCAACTACAAGTGAAATATTTAACTTTTACTACAATAAATTAGTGACAAATTAAGTTACTAGTTATTTGTCAAGCTAAGATTTTGCATGAAAACAAAGGAACATATAGGGTCAGCCAATGTCCTCCCTTTTCAACAACATCAGGACTCTAAAATTCACCATGGTCCTCGGAGCGACAGGAATACCAGAACACACACACACACTCTCTGGGCAGAAGTTACATTCTGCTTAGTTTAGTTAAAAAATGTTGCCATTACAGTTGGCATCTCAGCTCGCAATCTGCATGGTAACTGCACACACACAAATGCACACAGTTGGTTTCATATTTTATTGTCTGTTCAGACAACAAGGACAACTATTAAAAAATACAACCTGGGTGATAAGGTGATGACTTCATAAATTCCTTTGTGGTGATGGTTCCTCCTTTCGGTCTTATTCACATGGTTGCTATCTCAGGCTCATGCTAACTCCTAAAGCTTTAACTAGCATGGTCATAATGGAAACATTTAAAAGCTCAACTCTTAAAACTACTTCAGTTTTATGATAAAATAAAACAACATTTACCTTTTAAACATGATCATTTTAGCTTCTCAATGGGAGTATATTAGCATGCTGACGCTAGCTGTTTTCTCTCTCCAGACTCCTACGCCATTGTGTCGTTCCTCCATCAGTCCCAGAAAACCGTGACGGTGCGTAACACTCTCAATCCCACCTGGGACCAGACGCTCATCTTCTACGAGGTGGAGATTTTCGGCGACCCCGACATCACTATGGCAACTCCACCCAACGTCGTGGTGGAGCTTTACGACTCAGACACATACGTGAGTGTTTGAAATCTGTCAATAAATGTCAAATATTCAGCTTTGAGTTTATATACAGATGTGTGTATGTGTGTGTGTTGTCAGAATGCAGATGAGTTCATGGGTCGCTGTGTGTGCCAGCCCTCCCTGACGACCTCCCCCCGCCTGGCCTGGTTCCCAATTCGCTTAGGGGACAAGAACGCCGGCGAGCTGCTGGCCGCTTTTGAGCTCATACAAAGAGAAAAGGTCAGAGGTCAACCATCAACTCTTACCACCATGACTGTCTTAATCTGGAATGTCTTTATCGTTATCCTTTTCAGCTTTTTTATTTTAAACTTTGAGAAATGAATGTTGCGTTCAAGGGTTTTAGGAATAGGAATACTGACTCTGCATGTGAGTTTGTGTTTGTGTGCCTTAATTGAATAACATATTATTCATTTATACTAATTTCTAATTGTATTACAATATTTTCTCTCTCCATTTTGTGTCTACAGCCAGCAGTTCACCATATCCCAGGCCAAGAGGTCAGTTTATCTTCTTTCTTATAGCTTTTTCTAGGATTTATCTTTCTTCCTTCTGCTCTCTAAAACCATTTCAGCCTTCAAAATCAAACCTGCCTCTTCCTGTCTCACCTACAGGGAGACATCATGACTTCCACCCACGTTCTAGACGAGGTAAAGCCTAGAGTCAAATCACAGCTTCAGAAGCATCAAAACCTTTTAATGTCTTATATTGGAAGACGTTTGTGATGATAAAAAGCATCTCTGTATTTTTCTTTTCCCTAATGTCTTTTCCTCAGTTGATGTTTCCAGGATTCCTCTCTGAGAAGCTGCAGCAATGGGTACAATGTGCACACAGCCACCAACTAAAAAGCAGATATAATAAAAAAACAAAAGAAGATAAATAAGATACAAAAACCTTTTTTGTAGTATTACTGTCATTTATTTAGATTTTAATAATCCAAACGTCCATTAATTCCATTTTCTTTTCAGTTATACAATTTGATATTTTATGGAGGGCCAAAGAGGACAATTTTAAAGATGATATTTTACTTTTTTAAAATGTAAAATATCATCTTTAAAATTGTCCTCAATAAAGATCCTTACATATAAATTATGTATTGGATAATATAGGAGGAAGAAAATGCGCCATTACAAAATAAGACCGACATTTCTCAACTTTCACTTGTTTTGTCAAGAAAAAGGGCCCAGTTGTTCAAAAGGCTTCATCTGGAATTACCCAGATCCTCTTTTTTTCTATCCAGGATCAGGTAATCCATCTTACTTTTATCCCAGGTGTGTCTATATTCTGTATTCTATTCAAAGAAAACTGGATAGGATCAACCTGAACTAGATACTGACAAATCTGGATTGCCACAGGGGGCGCCAAAATCCACACAAAACGAAAGATCCTTACAGTTACTTGTATTTTCATGTTTTATGTTTCATATTAACAGATATTTGGCAAAATATTTTATGGGGATTAAATCTGTTTTGTGTATCCGTTTCCACAACCCTAAAGTCTCCCACATCTGCTATATCACGGTAGCAAATCAGCAATTCAAGAGCAAACTATTAAAAACTAAAGTATCAACATCAGTGTAAAAATGTTGTTTGTTTGACCAGTTGAAAAGTTTTATTATATTTTGTTCCCGTAATCCAGCCTGAATCCTCCCCTCTGCTTGGATCAGGGTAATCCTGATTTTTTAGATTAAAGTTCCCCGATCCTTCTCCAAAGTTCTGGAGGTTTTATCCGGATAAAAGCCAAGATTAGATCACCTGATCTTATCCAATTACGTAATCCTTTTCGTCTTCTGAAAAACCCGTTTTCAAGATTTGATCCAATCCGATATCTTTAATCCGACCAGATTACTTTTGAGTTTGAATGACTTTGACTTGAATGTTTTATTTGTGTGGTTTTATTATTCTAATATTATTTAACATGGTAATACCATATCCATTAAGTCATTTCACAATCATATAGAAGTTATTTTAAAAAAGACTCACGACTGTCCTGCGTATTTATTTGCAGCCGGAGGAGTCGGACCTTCCGCACCCGCCTCCTCAGAGAGAAGCAAACGTCTTTGTGGTTCCTCAGGGAATCAAACCTGTTCTGCAGAGAACCGCCATCGAGGTACCTACAACAACTACAAAAATGTGCTCTATTTAACTTCTTGCTAACTCAATTAGGATACTTAGTTTGGTTCTTGTCCTCTCTGTCAGATCTTAGCGTGGGGTGTCCGTAACCTGAAGAGCTTCCAGCTGGCCAGCGTTACCTCCCCGAGCCTGCAGGTGGAGTGTGGAGGCACCATGATCCAGAGCTGCGTCATCCGCAGCGTGAAGAAGAAGCCTAACTTCGACATCAATAAGCTCATCCTTGATGTGGTGAGAACACAGAGACGCACTGTGCTACAACATACACACATTACACGGATGTAATCAGTGCTTGCGTGGCTAATGAGAGTTCTGCAGGGATGTGGTTTGTTTACGTCATTTATCTTCATCAGTTAGGCCACAATAATGGACTCTACTGTTCCTTTTCTTCTTTCAGAAGAGGGGAAGTGTTCCGTTTCATTAAATCATTGATTCTTAACATGGATGATGGGTTGATTTCCATTTAAAAGAAAACATTTCAGCAGTTCAGTCGTAGATGTTCTGCCGTGGCCATGGATGTATGTTCCTGGTTGAATAACGAAGCCACTAAATCCAACGCCATGTAAATCAGAGAACAAGCGCTTATGGGTTCAAACACTGGTTCCTACTGAGGTTGTACCAATGGCAGAGTATTAAACTTCTTTATCTTGATTCCACAGCATGAAAAAGGCACAAGAAACCGATTGAGGGATGGATGGATGGATGATTTCATTTTTCACCAACCTGCAATTATTGCTTGTACCAAAAACACATTTGTAACCATGATAAATTTATTGAAAGATATGGGTAGGGCTTTCCTTAAGATAATGTTCAAATGGTTACAAAAACAATCACTCGTTCTGGGCTAAAACCTTTGGGCAGCGGTGCTTCCCTTCCCCTCCCCCAGCCATCAGTACACAGGTTGGGCTGTATAACAGAAACGCATGAAACAATCAGAGGTTTTAAATGTATGATTCACCTTTGTTCTTGGTAACGTTGCTCACTCTCTTCATTTGGTTTAAGTTTATTGGCTAAATTTAATTTGGCAAAATTACAACATGATAGTAACTTGTAACGTATAGTTGAGTAATAACTACGCAGAGGAAATACTGTACCGTACTTAAGAAGCATACTTGAGTAAGCGAACAATCCCCCCATTGATTTAGAGCAGTGGTTTTCAATTGGTCTCGCCTCAGGACCCACCACCACCTCCGTGATGATGAATCACGACCCAAATTTTTTTCACTCAAATTTGAAAAATTTCACACACCACCTGAAAACAGCTCCATGACCCACTTTTGGGTCCCGACCATAGACTGTATAAAAAGATGGACGACATGACAGCTCCCTAAAAGTGAAGCCAAAACATTTCGGGCGCCCCCTGCTGACTGGCTGCAGTATAGGTCATAAGGTTCGCCTCCTCCATGTTAACAGGTGGGACATGAGTCAAACTATAAAATCTAAATACACGCCCGATACATTTTTCTCAAACATGGTTTCTGTCATTATAGCTAGTTATTATCATGCTGATTTACGTCCAGGTGTTCATGTTTCTGACAAGTTTATTTTTAATTAGTTATTTGATGCTGTCAAAATGATGATTGACAGCTCTGTTGACAAATTCGGCTCCTGCAGCCAATCAGTTCTGGGTGAACAGAGTGTAGTGACGATACGCGAGTAGAAACGTAACTAAAACAATCACTACAGTCATTGAAGTTTCCATACCTGCTAATGTTAACCATAGACCAACACAGAGAAGCTGTTCTGCTGTTAAACACGCCGGCGTGCGGGATCCTTGCTGTTTTTTTGGTAGGTTAAGTGTGTGTTTGGGTTAGCGGAAGTGGCTATGGCCGCTTCACTTGCCGATCTCTACTGCGTAGTCCCTGGCTCCGTATGACATCGCAAGATGGCAGCGCCTATCACAGGGGCTATTTTGGCATCAATTTCATACAATGGGAGCAGATGGAGACACGTTGTCCATCTACATATACAGTCATTGGTCCCGACCCACTAGTTGAGAACCAGGGATTTAGAGAACAATCTATTTAATGTTCCTCTTGATGCCTGCCTGGCTCTGCTGATAAATATGTAACTTTAAGAAAGATTCTTTTCTTCCATAAATCGTCTTTCATTGACTGAAAAACATAATTATAACAGTGTTATATAATATATAATTTATCTTTCAGTCATTTATTTCCATCAACACAAAACTACAATATGTAAAGAAATAAGGAGTCATTCTTTATACTCCATTGGTAAAGCTGTACCATGAATATTTCCACTGACTTTACATCTTACCATCACATTCCACATTAGTGTGTTTTAATGAAAACCTGAACTTAAATATGGAAATATTACACAGGTTTTCCCAGGCAGCAGCTCCATAGCCGGCTCCCAGAGTTAAATGTTAACAATATTAAGGTCTGAGGTTAATCAGCTCACGGTTTTATTATGACAGATTTAACTGCAGTTTGGAAATATTCACATATTTTCCCTTAAACACATACCCTCGCTTTGACTCCGGCAGCTCAATGTTAACAAGATTAAGGTCTCGTGTTGACCACCACATGAGTGTGACAGCCTCCAACGAACTGTGGAAACGCGCACATATATTTCCCTTAAACCCAACCCCTGAACCGAGTCCAAGTGTTTAATGTTAACAATGTTAAGGTCCTAAGTTGAGTGCGTAAGTGTTTTCGTATGCCGCGGGGCCATAAGAAAATGTCATGTGCATACTTTCCTTACATGCAACTCTTTGAAGAGAATAACCACCTAACCTTAGCTCTCTCGGTTTATTGTGAGTTTAATATCATCAGACCCAATTAAGCCTTTTTTAAAGCCAGAGAGGTCAAATGGATCTCTGTTACAACCTTTCTTTTTCCCCTTAAGGCAACAAGGTTTAATGAGAGCATTACAGGGGTATTGTCTTTTAATGTAGC
This sequence comes from Semicossyphus pulcher, assembly GCF_022749685.1. Lineage (NCBI taxonomy): Eukaryota > Metazoa > Chordata > Actinopteri > Labriformes > Labridae > Semicossyphus > Semicossyphus pulcher. The sequence continues at coordinate 14,146,596 of NW_027211695.1, read as the reverse complement.
TGCTGAAAAGGCTTGAAAAGCTGAATATTCAGCTGTACCTTCACTTTCTGCGAAGGGTATATAAAGGTCAAGTGAAGTCAAGCCTAGAGCTCAAGTGTCTTGTCTTGTGCACTTGCTCTATGAGCTCTGCCGGCTCCACCAATATGATGAGCGGGAGCGAAACATTTCTCAACAAGTGATGGTCTGTTTGTGTTTTGAAGCTTCTTCCATTTAAACCAACACCGACACACTCCCTGAGATGTATGACACACGCGATGTATAACTCAGGAGCTCTTAGATCTTGTGCGGCACACGTTTAAGATTCAAGAGGGAATAAAGTAGTGTTTCTGTAAAGTGTAAAAAAAATTATTGATCATTATGACCACAGTGCAGGGCAAACGGTTTCATGGCTGTAAACACGCTAAATAACATATTTATCACATAATTATGCCTTAAGTATGTCTTAAAAATAAAAAAGTGCAACACAAGTTCTTGTGCGATTCTGGTGGCACATGATGGAAAATAACAAGGTCAGCCATTCTGTCATGTAAAATCAATCTTTATGTCCATGCAGTATAAAAAAGGATTTTTGAGTTTAGGAAATAAAATCCAAATTTTCAACAGTAACAATTGCAACCCAAAATAACATCATAAAATCTACCAAGACATCGGGCAGAGTACTGCAAAGTGTGCACGCCTGTTCATGGCTGCAGGCCGAGGTTGGATCGGTGCGAGTATCGCCGGTATCGATGTGCTGTCAGGGTTTATATATTTATTGCCTCACAGCTGGAAGGTTCCTGGTTCGAATCCCGGTTTATACGTAGTGGGCCTTTCTGTGTGGAGTTTGCATGTTCTCCTTCGTGCATGCGTGGGTTCCCTCCGGGTACTCCGGCTTCCTCCCACAGTCCAAAGACATGCTCGTAAGAATCAGTGGTGACTCTAAATTTCCTGCAAGCGTGAACATGAAAAGTTGTCTGTCTCTATGTGTCAGGAGTTGTTATTATTCATTTTTATGAAGTGATTAGTTGTGTAATTTATTTGGCTATATCATAGTTGTTAATTTTAGGTACTTTTCACTCAAAACGTTGGATAAAATTTACTCAGTCAAATAAAGTGTGAATTGTTACCTCAGTTTTATTGAGTGGATTCTTTCGGTCGCTTTTTGAAGTGTGGTGTCGCTAACATCACATCTCCACCTATGGATTTATTCACATGGGAGGGGTCGGCTAAGGTGTAACCATGCCCTGATTGGACTGTCACCAAAGCGTGACCAATCAGCTTCAGACAGTCAGCAGCCATAGCCAATCAGCGTCAGGCAGGCAGTTGGCGTAACCAATTACAGTCAGGCGTTAGGGAACCAAGTGCAGCCACAGGTCAAAGGAAGTGGTGTCTATTTTACCTTTCTAGTCTTCTTTCTTTAACCTCTTCATCCTGACCCAGTGACTTCTGTAACAATTCTTTCTATCTCTAAAGAGTTATCTTTATAATGACACCAAGATTGTTCATATAGACCTTGTAGTTGCAGAGAAATACTCTATTCAGTCCGGGCATGTCATTTTCGAGCGTGGGCCTGAGCTAGAGGCCGAGGGATGAAGAGGTTGACTTATTGTCTTTCTTTCTTTCAGAGACTTCCCTGCGAGGAGCTCTACATGCCGCCAATCGTCATCAAAGTCATCGACAACCGTCAGTTTGGGAGGAAGCCGGTGGTCGGCCAGTGCACCATCCGCTCTCTGGAGGAGTATCGGTGCGTCCCGGAGGAGGAAGGAGCGGTGGAGGAGGAGGAGGACCAGGGATGGAGACGTAAGACATGGATGAAATTTTAAAAAAAACATGTCTGACGTTAAAAACTGTCTGAAAATGTCTCTGCTGTTTGTGTTTAAAGGTGATCCGCCCCAGCTGATTAGTGGAGAGGTTTTCATCGACATCGACGACGAGGAGCCGCTTGTGCCTGACCAGGTAAAAACATCCCATCAGTTAGTATGTCAGAGGTACAGAGATTAAAACGATCATCAGTGTTTCTCTAAACAAGCACTGGAGGGAATGGTGCGATGGATGGGGACTATTTTCAGCTGCGGATTAATACACAGTTTGTGCTACTGACCTTTCTGTTGATGCTTATGTGTGCATATTTGTTTGAGTGCGTGTTATAACCAATAAGTTTAAAGGGCAAGTATGAAACACTCGTCTTTCCACAGGGAACATCTGTGTGGGTGTGTGTGTGTGTGTGTGTGTGTGTGTGTTATGGCAGTTGTGCAGTCGTGAGGACTGATTAGAAGGAAGTTTGTGAGTGTCTGTCTCTCCATCTGAGTGTGTTTCCGTGTGTGTGTGTGTGTGTTTAGTGGTAGCAGCAGCATAAATAAACACGTTCTGACATGAACACATTGCAATCGTCTTTGTGGTCAGCGGCCACGAAACCCGCGCTCGTCACCAATCATTAACGTTCTCGCTCCTTCTCCCTCAGTCTTTTTTTTCCTCAAACTTTTCTCGTCTTCTTTCTTTCTTTCTTTCACAGCTAAAAGAAACTCGACCCAATCCCTGTTAAATTTTCTCTCGTTTCATGCACACAATTTACACACAAATGTACTCAAACCCAAAGACATGACCACAAATATTCTCATAATATTCTCTTCTTCTTTATGCGTCAGGAGGGAAATTATATCTGCATTTACACACACAAGGGACATTTGTTTGACTTTTGCTGTGGTGTCTAAGATGCTCGCAACGTTCAGGTAACAGATGAGAATTTGTAATTTCACCGATATTACAAAAGTAGATACTGTAAGTCTGTTTTTAACATTCCCAGGCTTTGTTAAAGCGATGGTTATGAAACAGACTGAAATTAATTCTGATGTCTCTATATGAGCTACAAAAGCAAACCAGACTATCAGCGCCAAGATTGATTATTTCTATATAGTTATTTTTAATACTTGAAGCTGCTGGCGTCGGGGTAGGTGTCAGACGAAGCGATTAACTCCCTTTGTTTACATTTTCCAGTACAACAATTTAAAGTGAATGATACATATGACTGTTAAAGAAAGCAGGAGGACATTTTTTTGTTAAAAAACACCACCAAACAGATAAGATGTACGGCTTTGTCCACAAGGGGCGCCAAAACAACACGAACCAAAAGTTCCTCACAGCAGCTTTAAACCAGTAAATTGTGACAAAACATCAACCCAACTTAAAGGCACAGTATGTAATCTCTGTCAGTAGGGGTCTTTCAATCAAATCATTAACTAAAGACGTAATTTGATGATGTCATGGAGTCGCGTGGCATCATGGGAGTTGTTGTCTTCATTGTTAACCAAACACCATTTCTGATGAAAATCTATCAAACGCGATTCATGCAGAACGTTTCATTCATGTTACAGATATTCCAGTTATGTCATTTCATTTAAGTAACGTTAGCTAACATTAGAAGTTCATCGACTTCCTTTCACACTCTCTAAAGTATTAGCTGGTGTTTCCCATATCTGTCCTGAAGGGAGACCACTAAAGGTAACGTCTCGTTAGCTTGTTTAAGCTTTGGATTTGTCTGAGATTGACCAGTGACTATAACATAGGTCCAGTTGTTTTTGGATATTTTTTATGCGGAAATGTTAGATTTTATACCATAAACTGAGAGCGTTTTTTTGGGGGGGGGGGGGGGGACAATATCACTACAACATGGCAGCTTGCAGGGCTGACTATATGTTGAACATCATCTGAGGGAAATTTTTAACCTCTTACAGTGTTTCATGTTTGCTTCATGCCGTCATAATTAAACATGTTTTGCAAATATGTCAACCAAGATATACCACATGCAACCTTGGGGACAATGTACCCTACAGACAATCATCGTTGATAGAGAAAGGTCTGTAGGGAACAAACCCCCACACACAAACACACACACATAGAGTCTTTTTTCTGTGTATATTAATGAATGGAGGAATGTATAGAACCGGGACACACCATAATTTGGTCTTTTTTTCAAACCGCATTAGGCTGTCATGCCCTCTGTAGAGGGGGTAAACATAAATAATACACAGACATACACACACGCACTAAGAGACCGCAGCTGTCCTTGTGTAAATCACGTTTGTACCAATAAGGACCTAAGGGAGCCTGGTAGGCTCAGGAATGCACTGTCATCAAACTGTGGTCCCCGTAGTCCATTAAACTAACATTAAAAAACAAACTGATTATTGTGTGTATAATGTTGTTGCATTAGCTGAAATAGTTTGAATTAAAGAGACAGACTTCTGGGACTTTGATTGTTGCTTATTTAGTTATGAATACTCCCTGTTTAGGATTTAAAGCCAGGCTTGTTATCCAGCAGCCGTTACTGCAGCAGTGCGCGGCGCCTGCTAGCATCAACATCAATAAACAACAGTTTAAAAGGAAAGTTAGCAAAGAACATAACTCCCCATAATGCAGTGAATTATTAACAAACAAGATATTTGGTGTCCAATTGTGAGATTTGGTGGATTTTGTTGCCTTTGAATGGATCCATGCTAGCTGTTTAGCTAGTTTCTCCTGCTACATGATGGCCGCCTTTCAAACAACCATAAGGAACGTTGGGCAGCCAGATTGGACAACAGCCCTTTATAGAGACTGCATTTCCCATGAGCACCGTTGTCTAGTGTCGTAAAGGTCTTGATGTGGCTGAACGGTGCATTTGTTCGTGAAGCTGTTGGCACAGGAAGCTTTTGCTGCAGCTAGTGTTAGCTACATTTACCTGTTAGTCAAAACTAGCTAGTTTTGTTGTAGCCACCAATGTACATTCATATTGCATCTTTATAAATTGAGCGGACAAATACCAGTCTGGGAGGAAGAGGGCCAAGTCAAGTTAGTTCTTCCAACCAACAATGGCGTTCGTTTCTGCCTTTGCTCTACATCTTTAGCTTTTGGCTAAGCTGTTAGCTTTGATATTCAGCCAGTTCTTTTCTGTTTCTCCGTGCTGATACTTCCCTATGAGCCTTCATCACAAAAAAGCCCCAAATAAAATATTACAAAATATATATATTTCTCCAGTACTAATGAGTTAGTGTTTTGCCTGCCATCGGTCGGGCGCTAACGTGGGAAACTCGTATGGTTGTAAGATGTTTTGACAGATTCTGTAGGGATTTGAACCCAGTGATAGACATGAACAATGATCACATAGAAATAGCCATTGTTCTCATTGTTGTGTTGTCTTATAGAGGCACCAGTATTTAATCAAGACTGTTTCATAATGGTTTAAAAGCTGCTGTCAGTGATCAATAAAGGCCGCATGATAGATGCTGGAAAAAGCCGTGCAGTAGTGTTTGAGTGTTGAGGGTTTGAAGTTAATGAGCTACAACATGGAAAACCACCGTTTGGCCCGTTTTTTAGGAGTTAACATTCAAAGACAGTGGATCTGATTTTTCAGGAAAGAATTCCAGACTCGTGATTCCTGACGATCTCCTCCGTGTGGACGCGATGATTCAAGACTTCTGTTCTGGACTGCTTCACCTCTTCTTTCCCCGCTCCCGTCATCTGTTGTTCATCCTCTGTCACTTTCCCTGCCCTTTTCAAACATCAGTCTTCCTCTCTCCATATCCTTTCCTTTCTTCTCTTGCCCAGTATCCCTTCTTCTCCACCTCTCTTCTTTTCTCTCTTAATCTCTTTCCCTCCCTCATTTCTTCTTCTTCCTCTTTCCCTTTGTTTCCACATCTCCTCCTCCTTCTTCTTCATCATCTCCACATCTCATTCTTCTCCTCCACATGTTCCTCTCCTTCTCCTCTTCTCCTTCTTCTTCTTCTCCTTTGTGACATTTTCTTCTTCTCTCCTCCTCCCTCCTTGGCATGTCTCATTTCTCTCTTTCTCTATTATCTCTTGTCAAATCTCATTCCTTCCTCTTCTCACTGGTTTCCTTCACTTTTCCTCCTCCTTGTCTCCTCTCTTAAACACACGTATCCTTGCCTTTCTTAACCTCCTTAACCTTCCTCCTTTCTTTCCCATTATTTTATCCTTCCTTCTTTCTTCCTCTATTGTTTTAAAGTTGGAGCTCATTAAAGCCCATGTTATTTGTCTCTTCCTCTTTTCTTTCCCTCCCCTTATTGCTGTGGTTCATCAGTCATTCATCCCCTCTTTGATCTTTCCATCGTCTTTAAACCCTCTCCGGGCCTTTTGTCTTTCTTTTAATGTCCCTGTGCGTCCCTCTTTGCCATCCCTTAACCCACAGATGCCACAACACACAAAACAAACGCACACCAACACACACACATGCGTCGTTCTCTCGCACTGACGAAAATCCCAATTGTCTCGTTTCTGGTGACATGGGAGGTCCAAAAATGTCAAGTATGACCTAAGCTAATGCTAATCAGTGTGCGTTTGTGTGTTATGAGTTTAATTTGGGTGTTGAAATTAGTGCACCCACCCTGACACGAACGCCCCCATCCGATTAAAGAGCTTTGACATCAAAACAACTGTGCGTGCAAACAATAACAGTGATGCAACCAGCGGGTACAAACATGGTTTTGACTAAAAGTTTCGCACACTTGTCGGGCAGTTGATTGTAACCAGGGATGACCGATAAATCATTAGATGTAGAAAAATGTAATTAAAGGAGTGCAACTTTAAGTCGACACCCTCAACAAGCAGAGAGCTGCTTTTAATGGAAGACAAACTGTTGTCGTATGATTTGTACAAACTTATTTAGATATTATAATTACTCAGCATTTAAATTTCTGTCCTCTTAAAGATGAAGTTAAAGAATATATATTAAAAGCACAGCTCAGCATAAAGCAGCACAAACCACAGCCTTACACAGGACTTTGGACGTTGGATTTATTCCAGGGTTGCACGTTTTAGCTTGGGCGAAATCCTACTCTCAAAGCATTCGGTGATTAAATCAACACTCGAGGGAGTTTTCATTTTAGTGGATATCCAATCAGCGTTGATGGTAAATGTAGTCTATTGACGCAATACATTCCTCAGTGCGTGCTGTAGCGACCGAGAAAAAGCAGTTCTCCTGCTCAACCAGCCGTGCCAATAGTGCCTACATGTACCAGGATGCATTGCATGGTAGCGGCATGCCTTTAGTCATACGTTCTAGGGTAAATACAGCTGAATATCCAGTGAGTCAACAAACAAAGTCTCCTCTGCCTCTGTCTTGGGTTGCCATTTTTGTTGAGGGTAGCGTCGTTCCGTAGCTAGTTTGCGATACAAGCAAAGGTGGAGACTACAAGCTGCAATAGTGGGAAGGTCGGTACGTTAAAGGCGGAGCTACTTCTTTTGCAGTGTCACCCAGCTGGGCCCCAGAGATACAGAGAACTAGGGATAGACCGATTATTGGCCGGGCCGATATTTGGCATTTTGACGCATATCGGCATTGGCCTTTTTTTTTCTTTTCTTTTTTTTTAATCTGGCGGCCGATAAGAGTTCATTTCTTTACAAATTTTATTTAACTTTGTTTTATTTACTTTAAAAAACTTCAGGAAGTTATTTATTTATTTAAATCTTCTGTTAACTTTATAAGAGATGCTGCTGACCCTGGGAAGTCCTTGCGCTTTTTGTTTGTTTGTTTGATAAACATATGCTTAAAGGCATTTAAACAATGTTAACTGTTGGAGTTTGTATTCAAAATTTTGACGCCATTATTTTAACTTTTACTGCAAATGAATATCGGCTCCAAATATCGGTTATCGGCCTCCTTGACTACTAATAATCGGTATCGGTACCCTGAAAAAACCATATCGGTCTATCTCTACAGAGAACAACTGCAACCAACACAACACTCCTAACTCAGATAGATCAGGATGAAGTTGAAAAACAGTGCTCAATAACCATCCTACACAGGTTTCTTTCACTCTGGTTATACCTTGGTATACACTGGTCCAAACTTTGTTCTGGGTGTTTTTAAAGCGATACTCCAGCACAACAACGGAACACCTCTGCCGTCACTGCTTTAGTAGTAATTAACGCCTAAACAGCTGAAGTTCCTTTTTAACCTCTAGAGCAAGAAGTTGACAGAGTGAGTATGTAGTAAAAAGAGATACTGAGAAGAGTATGTGAAGTAATTGGCTATGAATCTGGTTAGATTGTCTGTTAGATAAAAGAAGACGAAAAAGTAACGCACCGACTGCTAACACTGAAAACAGTGTCCACTCCGAAGTTGCTCCTTTGAATCATTTGCCCCATATCTGTTGAGTTGCATCTTAAAATGTCCTTCCTGTCTTCATCTGTTCCTCCATGTGCTCATCTCTTCAGTGACCTCATATAAACATTTTTGGTCTTTTAATCTGGGCTTCGTGACGCCTGATCAGAGTTGTCCGAACGCCGCTGAAAGAGAGTCACCTCCCATGTTTGATTTGTGTAAAGGCGCCAGCTTTTCCCTTTTGGACCCACATTTTTTGATTTATTGTTTCTCTTTCTGGAGAAAACATGGTGGTGTTTGTGTGTCTGAGTCACAAATACGCCTTTTATTTTAGCGTGTAATGTCCGATGATGTTAGCAGTAAAGAATGCAGTGTGTTTCATGTGTATTTATAACATTACAGTCTCATGTTTTTAACATATTAAATGAAATAATTGAATTGTGTATGTGCTAACATTTTGCTAACCCTAACCAACCTGAATATATGTGTTTTTATGTGCGCATGTTTCTGGCAGCTTGCAGATGGAGCCAGCTCGGCTATCATTAACCTTTCCACCTCTAGTTCCAGCCTTCATGTAGGTAACAAGCTCCTCTTTTTAACTCATTTCATTCATTCATTGTCAAATGATTCACACTGATCAAACACCTTTCTCTGCTTTAATGCTTGATTTGTGTTGTCGTACTACTTCCTGTCTCACATTTTGAATTTGGTGGCCAAACTGTCACATGCTAATGTTGATAGTGAGAGCTTACAACTGGGACTTCTGATCTGTTCACATTGGCAACAGGCTGTTTTTCAAACATTATATTCATATAGTCGGTTAAATCATACAAGCACTCACGATTCTTGAAAGTTCCCCTCAAGACATGTTAGAACTATATTTAAAATACTCGACCAGGATTCGCCTCGTGTGAAGAGAACTTTCCAGGGACAATCTTTGCTTTGAAACAAGTCCAAAAAGTATTGAGGTCAGGACCTAACCCTAACCCTAACCATAACCTTCTACTAAAGAACTCAATGCTTTACAGAGGGGCATGCACTCAGCAGTGTGGTTCCAGAAGAAATCTGATCCCTGATTTGAACGTGAGCACCACGCTCCTTCTTACATTCTTCCATTGTATTTATCCAAGCCAGGTCAATTGGAAGACTTAGCCTGACCCGGACCAGACTACAAATACACACATCCAGTAGAGCTCTCTCCTTCTTCCCTCGACAGTAATTGGGGGTGATTTCTTTCTCTCCAAACAAAGATATTTGTTTTATTAAGGGTCAGATATTGAAACCAGTCAAATTAAAGGCTCGGCTTTCTGTCTAGCTGGGGCCAAAGTCAACATAGCTGCTATAGATCCTCTATACCACAACTCTCTGTAAGCAGACAGTTGCTAAATGCAGAGCGAGGGATGGATGAATGAGAGACGGTTAAGGAGGGAGAAAGAGAAGCAAGAGGGAAGGAAAAGAATCAGAGGTTTGACTTAAATGAGGAAAAAGAGGGAGCGCTAATATCTCATGGCACCAGACAAATAAAACTCTCTCATGTGCTGTAAATCCTGGCTTCTTAATCTCTGCGTTGCGACCAAAATATGGGTCATGGGCGTATGTCTGATGATTACCAGATTACTGCAGCGAAGTCTGCGCTCCGTGGAGCGACTTCATAGACGGATCAGTCAGATATAGTTTCAGAGTTGGAAAAGTTTAAGAAGAATGGCTGTCAGTACCGTCGAGGCTCCTCAAACCTCGGAGGCACTGATTCCCCTTCTCGATTTGTGAGATCTAACATCGCTCAGATGGAAAATGAACACTGTGTGTCGCGTTTCATATGCGGCATCCTGGCCTGATGATGGTGTTTGTCATGAATCAAACCAGCCTCCATTTCATTAGGTGGCAGTCAAGTGACCTCCCTGTAATGCGCTTTGTGTGTCTATGCTTTCAGCTGGTGACGTGTTTGTACACATTTATGCCCCTTGAAAGGTTGTGGTTGTGCTGCGTTTCTCCTCTACCATTAATTCTCATCGAACTCTTCCATTACACGCCCAAAACACAGTCGCGATTAGCTCTAATTCTACTCTGAAAATGTTGTAGTTTGCCTCTAGTCCCATAAATCCTTCCTGGCTGCTTTCGAAGCAGACAAACTAACTGAAATGGCTCCGTGCCAGGTGACTTTGCGGTATTTTTTGGGGTTTATGAAACACACATTTATGGCCCTATAATGACACTGTAACCAGGAACAAGATGTCAAAATAGCGTACTAAATCATTTATGTTTTCCTTGTTCTGCTAATTTCAACCGCAGACTGATGTAAACTGCTGTTCGCCTCCAGCATCTGAATGCTGCACATATTTGCAGCCCAGAATGACATCCAAATGTGTTCATACGCTGCCGGATTACATGGGTGCATTGCTTTTTTTTATACCTCTGTTTGGCCATACCTGCGCGGCGTGACAGCTTACAGATATAATCAGAAACCAGATGGTGAACATAGTGGATCCATCAGCTGAAGAGCCAGACATTTTCCGCATATGATGGTAGAAACCAAAACGGAGAATGTTGTTTCTTGCCTTTTGGATGATGCAGCATAAAATCACTGTTGTGTCACAAGATGGTGTGATTGTTGGGGCATCGGGTGGAGATACCCGCTTACCTGATACCTGCTTGACTCGTCTCTACTTGAGGCTAACCTGTCAAGGCTACATCAGCTGCTACTGCTACTAGCATAACAACCCAAAGCCTAGTTTTAACCTGAGATGTCTTTGAACAACAAATCACCAGGTGCTTACTCAGAAGAAAATCCTGAAGTCAAATATATCAGTATTGAGGAAGCATCATTGGTGCATTATCTTCTGTTCCACTGACAGAATTAAAATACACTGAATCTCTGTGGATCTTTAAATTGGAAATCCTTCTTTGAGTTAATCGTAGCTACCATGGCTAATGCTGCAACAATGTTTTTCTTAGCGTCATTGCAAACTTACCAGAAATCTCATACGCGTAACTTCCTGTACTGTGCTGCCGGGCAGCGTGAGTGTAGAACAGAAACTGGAAAAGCTTTCAAGAACTGGATACAGCTCGAGTCACTACTGTGCAATGTCAATCAGTTATAGCAAAGATGACATTTGTTTATGTGAAAATGCCACAGATTTTTACTTCAGATTTGGTGTTCTCCGTTGAAACCGCAGTGGAGGGAATGACACACAAACGGCTCTGCTGCTTGACCAGTTTATTTTGGAGATACAACATCGGGGCAGAGGAAATCACTGCAGCTTGTGGCCGGATATCCCAGTGTTTCAGGACGTTCTCTTCAAAGCACGAAACCTCCCTGCTGAAGCAAAAAACTGAAGCTTGGTCTGCCAGTGCTGGATCTAACGTACGCTTTTGTAGACTGCACATGTTATAGCAAGGCCTTTAAGTCTCCTTCAGCTGTGGTGAAGAATTCCTTATGAACACCACCTTTGCATCTTCTGCAGCAGTCAGTGCCCCACAATCTACGGGTGTCCTGTCATGTGCAATGGGCGGCCAACACTCCGAACGTTTTTATACCAACTGATCTCGCCAGGTGGTTTCCATGAGTCGTTCCCATCTTCTTGTTGGAGTGCAAATTACTGGCATGCTGTTGAAATGCACAAGACAATGCCTTGTGCTTCGGGAGATCCTTGACATCTTGTTGAGTATTCTGCAGGTGTTTGCATTCAGGTGGTGTTCACTTACTTTTATATCCAACTTGTAAGGTGGACCAATTAAAACAGCACTGCAGGATTGGACAGTGGTCCAAGGATTGATTCCACTTGACAATGGCTCAGAGTGGGATTCTAAGTAAGTTGATGTTTTGTCCCACAAAGACATCCTTGAAGAATGTACGTGGGATCGGAATGGGCGTACCCCACTTTGTGCAGACTTAAAAGTTATTCTAACTAATGAGTTATTGTTTAACCATGAAAATAGAGGTGCTTTAACCTTAATACACTCATTATTTTAACCCAGACCAACATGTTTCCCTCACTGTCTTTTGTGCTTCAAACTAAGTAACCTTAGTTTTCAGATCAGGAAGCTCTTGTATCTCAATGTATTTTATAGTTTGATATACAATGTTACAATGTTACAATTTTATTTAGCATTTTATTTAGACACTTATGTCCAAAGCGACCAGGGTTGCCAGGTCCGTGGTTTTCCCGCTGAATTGGGCTACTTTTTAGCCCAATTCAACTATTATTTTGTCCGCTGGTTGGTTTGCATGCAAATTTCATGAATAATAGGCAATCTATAAATAGAAATCCTTCATTTTTAGTATTATTTTAGATTAAATAATTTATTTATACCCAAATCCTACCAAACGGACTCCATATCATTCAGCACAACGGACTGGTAAAGTGAAAACGGAATCTAAGAATGGATAGGACGTGTGGCTGGAGATAATACAAAAGCTTTTTGTCGGTACTGTATATCCGAGATCGCCGGGGGTGACAGGAGTTGTCCATGATGGATGCCAGTTTTGATAGCATCCTCCTCTCACCCACCTCTATGACCGTCTGAGTTTAATTAATCTGTGTATTTTACAATGCATTTGGCAATGATAGCAATGCTGTTATACTTTAAAAGCAGTGTATATGGTTTGACAGAGGTACATTTTGAGTTCTAGCATTGGGCTGGTTTTGTCACACAGACCTGGCAACACTTAAAGCGACGTACATCTGAGAATTAATGATCTATGCATTCATACTCGAATGGCTCCAGGCGCAATTTGGGGTTCAGTGTCTTGCCCAAGGACACTTCGGCATGTGACTGTAGCAGTCAGGGATCGAACCCCTAACATTCGGATTGAGAGATGACGACTCTACCACTGAGCCACAGCCGCTTCTTGAACTCTTTAGCAAAAAGGTGCCCTTAAGTAGAGTTTAACCCTTGAAGAATCGACGACAAGGAGGCTTTTCTGGAGGCTTGTGGTGGCCCAACACCTTCCTGTGTTCCTTCGATAATTATCCTCCAGTATTTACCAAGATCTTTGTACATTGTCTACCAGCTGAGGTCAAGTGTCACAGCTTATACTGTAAACTTCTGGCATCCTCGAACCTGCCACCTGGTATTTACAGGTTGAATGTTGTAGAGCAACTGTGCCTTGAACAAAAAGCCTTCGAATGCTCCCTCAGTTATGGTCTCTTGAAGTCTGTCTAGGTGGTAGTTGTAGAGTCTTTTCCAGCTTCAGAGTTTGCTGCTTTGACCTCTGACCTCTAGCACCGCTGTGGAAGGGATTTCCCCACTAGAAGCATTTATGAAGCAGCTCAGAGCTCTTACGTAAACCCAGCCTCTCTGCTCGTAGAGTTCTTGGCAGTGCCAGTCTGGTTTGGTTAGCCTGGCTTTCCCTTTAGGGCGTAATGATAGGCTGCAAACCACAATGACACCCTGAACAGACCACTGCATGTGTGTGTGAGTGTGTTGGGTCTCTTGAGTGTGTACTAAATACCCGCGCAGTCTGGAACGCTCCACTGGCGGCCCTAATCTGTCTGAATCTGGAGTCGCGGACTTGAGGGAACACACCTTGACACACACTGCAGTGGGCACACACACGCGCACATTCTGGCGCCCCTGTCATCAATGCTTGGCAGCGGCTGTCCACAGAGGGCACATTAACACACAGCAGACACTTCACAGCGCCATGTCCTAGTTAAACTCCACGTGCTGCCCTTTTCCTTGCCATGCTGCCACTTCGGAATAATGAGGAATTCCATAGTTTTCCCCCCTCTTGATTTGTGTGTTTCTTTGAGTCTGTGGGAAGTAGGAGAAAGGGGATTCCACACCGACCGAGTGCCATAAGAGCACTTCTGTTCTACATTTATGTTCGCACATACACTAAAACACACACAAAGGAAAAAGTGGTGCATGCGTCATGAGCGTGTTTTAATCTCCAGTGTTCCTCGGAGGGTTGAAGGTTGCAGGGCGGGGACGGCTCGGGCTGAAATGTGTGTGAGCAAAGGGGGCTGGTAGTGTGATCTGTCCCCCCGGTATTCCTCATCTTTGTAGTCGTTGTTTCCTCGTTGCGTCAGGGCTGCCGTCAACACACACACACTCGCACACACACAAACACACTGTGAGAAAATACTCACAAATGGATGTTTGAATAGACCGCTTGATGTTGCCAATGTGAACAGACTTTTAGTAAATTTGATGGATGTCGCTGATTCATACTTGAGAAAATACAAGCCCTGATAAAATCACATAACAGGGTTTCACTCAAAGATGTCGTATATTCCCCCAAAAATCACATATTATAAATCAAAATGTGTCCAAACCACGGAAAGCCTCCGGTCAACATTTCAAAAACACAGATATTTTAACCTCCAAAACAGAACGACATTGTAAGAGCCGGCCTCAGGATGACTCATGGTCGTAATAGTAAGACTTTAACGGCCTTTTCTTTCATGCCAGCGGTCATTTTGTAAGAGACGCATGTTTGTTTTTGGAGTGAAACCCTTTATGTGTAATGGAGACGTTCTCACAAATGTGTTTAAAAGCTACTTCGAATGTGTTTAATCCTGTTGCTTTAGTGCGTGGTTTCGTCTTGTCAGCGTTTGTGTCTGAATCCATCCAGTGCAAAATGTGTGATGAAATCTAATTCCTGTCTGACCTGCCTTTCACTGTTAACGCGGACACTAGATGTTACAGTGGGTAAGTCTGTGGGTCTATTTGTTTAATCATTCAAGAGTCTGTTTACACATTTTACTCATACTTTTGTTTAGGTGCATTTTTGTGTGAGAATTAAGCGTTTACATCATGATGGTTTCTCTCCTTCAACATAGACTGTAACAGGATGTATGACCATATCTGTCAAAGGTTTAACACACTTGAAAAGTTCTTCTCCTTGGATACGTTTTTATTATATGGTCTAATTTGTGTCACTTCAGGGGTCCTTTCGTGCGGTGGTTTTCAAAGTGAAATAATTATAATAAATAAATAATAAATCCTAAAATTATTACAAACTGCATGTCTACAGATGACGACCACTTGTGCCAATGAAACAAGCATATGGATTCCAGGACTCCCGCCCACGTTAGCTGTGGACCAATAGAAACTTACATGATTGTGACACATGACGTCGATCTGTCATGAATCACTCAGCTCACTCAGGTCGCAGCGAACCGTTCCTGCAGCTGAACCGTTCTGAAAGATTTTAAGATCAATTAGTTGAAATGTATAAATGCTAGAATAAAATGAGCCTCTGTTTTAAAGTCTATAAGTGGTGTTAACATGATTCTAATTAAAATGTTTTTCTGTTTATCTCTATGAAGCAGGTCTGAAGTCTTTAGGTTGATAACTTTTACAATACAAATAATTCCAATGGAGTGCAAATGGCAGTAAGCATATGCCTAATCAGTGTTTTGTGAGGGGGTCCTTGGAAAGTGTTCTCCCCTGTAAGGGGTCCCTGGAGAACCTGTGCATTAGGGGACGTTAAAGAGTTCAGGAACTCCTGCAAATCAGCTTTTAGAAAGTAAAAACCTTTGTGATTTTAATGAAGGCAAACAATGATAATCAATACTGTGGATACTTATTGATATTGTGACTTAGTTTCATCCATATTAAAATGCATTACCACTCTCCCCTTGGGAGCTGTGATCTCTTACTTCTGATTGACTGATTGATTGAATGTTGTCATGTTTCCAAAGGCTGGATATTCAGCTATAAGAATTAATACAACTGTCGATGGAGTCTTGAAACAGGTGGCTTCACTTTTGGAACAGAAATTGGGGTCACTTCAGCCAGTCTGCCAAGTTTCGGACTGTGGTCTTATGACTGGACTTATGAGTCTGATGAGGCTTTAAACTTAACTTGACAGATAATGAACGTGACTTCAACATTAATGACTCGTGACTTCAGTAGGACTTCATTGTCCTGAGAAGGAAGAAGCCAAAGCCTGTTGAATTTCATTGTCCTTACAAAGCTCTTCTGTTCTTTTAAACGATCGCTTAGACAGTTATGATGTTGTGCATTTGGTGGTTCAGACCAGCAGACAATTAACAGACGATCCCTTTACAACATTCAGATGAAAACCTACGCTCTGGTCAAACCTGATCGTTTGTTGAGAAAGATTTATCCCATCATAAAACAAGTGGAGAATACTATAGATGTCTGCGGCAGCCGATTATTCGTGTGTAATAGAGAAGTGATGGAAAAAGAGCCTGGAGCAAAGCAGCAGATTCTTTTCTTTCAAACACAAACATACATTTTGCATCTGCTTTTCTTTTTTTTACTGTTATATTTTTCTTTTGATGTCCTCGTTGGTTCTGTCCACTTTACTCCTGTTCCCATCTCAACGTTACCATTTCCATTGCCTCAGAACGCCCATATACCATGACCTTAATGCCACAGAGCCACCAGAGGCAGTTTTTACATGTGTTGACGTGAGTTGGCGAACCCCGTGTTGCTCTGGGATCATTGGAAAAATCATGAAAAGCAAGTTATTCCTGCGCACGGAGGTGGGCCGCTCTGCAAAGGCAAACAGCACTTACCACAGCGCTTTTCATGTGTTTGAAAGGTCAAAGTTCACTGCAGGAGTTTAGACGTTAAGCATAATCATAGCTATCGATGTTTAAGGGCTCATTTTAAGCTGAGAGAGAGGGTCAACTTTCATTTTTCATAGTTTGCACGAAGATAAAGATAAAAGACAGCAAAGTTTGGATCTAAGATAATTTAAAGTGAAAGTTTTTTGTATTTAATTTAACCACAGTTTGCAGCTCAACTTCTGACCTCTAACTGTGTGACCAACAGGAAGAGGAGTTCATGGACTGGTGGAGTAAATTCTACGCCTCAACTGGAGAGAAAAACAAGTACGGGACGTACCTGGAGAGAGGCTTCGACACGCTGAAGGTAAGAAAGTGTGTTTCATATGTAACACAAGCTACAGTAAGAGTTTCTTTAAGCATGTTGTATCTACTGAGGCTACACAAAGTCAGCAGGAGTAGGGGCACAAAACCAGGTAGCTAGATGCTAATGGCTAATAAGCGCTTTGAGTTAGCAGGTTAAACATTTACAACTCATTACTTTCATAATAAAATCAACTGTCTTTGTGTTTAATGATTGAATGATATATTTCGTAAGGAAACAGAGTTAGTTAGTGGATAAATCAGTCGTGAAGATCATTTAAATTGCTTTAATATTTTTGGTGTATGCTAGCAGTTGATTGGTTCACAGAGACATAGTTTGTGTGTCTGTCAATGTAAATCTGAGCCAAACTAATCTTAGTGTGCTTCACAATACAGAAACCAACAGGAATAAGAAGGTGAAAACAAAGAAAACTCTAACAAAGATGGAGAACGCTGCTGGAAAACATAAAGAAGACGGAGACAGTGGAGCCCTTTGTTCCATTTTCTTGAAATGTTTTGCTCGTTATACCAAACTTCACCGTTTAAATCACATTTTTTGCTTCCTGCCAGTCCGTCCTTTCCCCGCTCCACCTCTCTTCTCATGTCCTCGCAGACCAGAGCCGTGACATTTAGACCGTTTTCCGAATAACTCGGATGACTAATCTGTGTTGTATTCGCTTCGGGAACGCTACAGTGGGACAAATTCGGGGAGTCTGAAACCAAAGATCACGTCAGTCGTCAATGTCTCTCTTAAGTCTCGTTCTTTCAGTCTGCCACGGTTCAGCCGCCATCCCAAGAGCCTCTCTGCTTTCGCCCACGCTCTGCTCAACCCTTATCCCGATTCTCTCGGTCCAAGCGCCGACCTTTTCTTCCACCGGGACTCAAACCTCGCGTCAGTCTTCTTGTGTGATGCCCAAACAAATGACTAATCATGTCAGAATTTGGCCTTCTTATTTCTCTCTAATAAGACCTCTAACCTCTCCCTTGAAAGCCATTTCACATCAGCGGAGCAGCTTTAAATCTACTCTTTTATGTCCTTTAACATCTTTCATTGAGCTTTCAAAGAGGTTTGTTTCTGAGATGTAACATTATTTTTCTTAATTTGTCCTTAAAAACATGTAATACATTATTTTGAATACTCAGCGTCAGTTAAACAAATAGCAAACATATTGACCAAACTCAGGCAAAAGTAGTCGAATCTTACTTCAACTATAACATATGTTCCAGACAGACCATGCCGTACGTGCGGCCATGTAAAAGTACGTTTCTTTGTCATTTCCTTCAGATGAAAACTTTAAATCATGGCTGTAACTCAGTGGCCCAGTGGAGAACAATAACAGCTTGCCCAATAGTTGTTGACCCTTGAAAGGCTCTTTCCAGTTAGCCATCTAGTGGGTGTATTTTTTCATCCAGGAAGCCCATTAAATGGTTTCACCCTTGCAGATGGAAACACATCCAAGTCGCCTTTGAGTTTTTTTGCGACATTTCAAATCTTTGCAAGAAATTCACTTGACAGTTGGTTGGAAACGAGCGAAATGACCAATGAGCCACTAGTTCCATCCTCGCGTTGCCTCACTTTCACCCTCGCCCCTCCACCTACTCAGTGCCAACGCCCCCTTCCTATTTATTCCCTCCCGCCTCTTCTGTCCAATCGTCTCCTGCTCCTTTCTTTTCTTTGACAGCCCCTTCAGTCAGATCTGCTACTGTCACAGGGAAATGAGCCACAGTTTCCAACCTTTCCAACCTCCTTTACCTTCCTCTCACCCCTTGCTGCCACCTTCTTTCTCTTACCGCTTCTGTTCCTTCTGCCCTTTCGACGGTCTTTGGGTGGCTACTTACAGTTTCCAGCCTTGTTTTGACCCAAAGTCAACTCCCTCTCTTAATATCCTCACCTTTCCTTTGCTATCCCTTCTTTTTCAGTCACCTTTCTGTTTCTGTTTCCATATCCTCCCGATGCTGCAAACCTGTTGAATCAGCAATGTAGCACTTTACTCTGGCGCCACCATGGATGTCCAGGCTAATGTGTCTTAACCACTTAGGCAAATGAAAGAAAACGTTCCAGAGTTCATTCAGCACACATGATGACAGTTAATTATTTTAGTAATAACAAATTAACACTGTGTAGACCTGGAACGTTCAAGAAAGGGTCATGTACGCTATAGAAACAGATATTAGCTTTTGGTGGTTCAGAAGTGGGGCGTTCAATGTGACATTTTAGGCCTCCCCTCAGAAAAACTCACACCCGTATGGCCTCCATGTGCTGGATAACTCCGGGGAAAACTTTTGAGATTGAGCAGCAGAAGATGCTACGTAACGATCACGGTGCAAAGTGTGGATCTTGTCCACTGTTGAAGTTTGGCGACGTGGGGGGAAGAGCAGTGTTTGGATTCAAATTAGCTTTTGGTTGCAAAAATCTTGCAGCACTGGAGTCATTGTCAGGTAAAAAAAATGCATAGGTCTATCAGACCAATGACTGATAAGGACAGTAGCTTAGTCTGTAGTGACCTGGCTTGGGAACCGGAGGGTGGCAGTTACATGGAGCTGGGGCTGGTGAGGTGCCAGTTCCATGCCCATGTGTGTATTTCAGACCTAGCTATGTGCGTGTAGCATGTTGGTGCTAACAGAGTCCCCTCGAGGATTAAGTACGTCTTCTTCTTCTTCTTAAACAAAACATCCTAATGAGGCCTTATAACGTCTGAAACATATACTTGCTAGTATAGATTGGGAGACTGAGTCGGCTAATGCTTGTTGCTGCCAGATGCGTTAGCTTGACTTTGTTAGCTAAAAGCTACAATGAGGCTAGCTGGTTAGAGCTTCACAATACCATTTAGGCTAGACTGTGACCGTTAACCTAACTCTAAAATAGTGGTAGTCAATTGAAACTGTCAGCAAAGATTTAAGCTAGTCCGTGGCTGTTAGTGAAATGCGACAATATGGCTAGCTTCTGGAAATAGGGAAGTTAGCGTGCGACTGTTGGTTTACAGCAAGAATAAGGCTAGTTAGCTAACTAACAGCTATTTAAGCATTAAGTTGGTTATACCATGGATATAATAAGACAAGACCAAGTCAGAAAAGGACTTCCAGTAAAAATGGCCGCAATAGTTGTCATCACCTGAAAAACCACTTCTCCCCTGCATCCTGCTTAGATTCACCTCGCCTCCTCCTTCCCTTTCTTTACCTTCTTTGTTCTGTCCTATTCAATCTCCTGTTTTTTACTCACTTAAGTCAGAAGCACTCTCTATCCTTGGCTCACCCTTCTCCTTCCACGCTCTCCTTTCACTCTTCACGGTAGAATTGGTCAGTTTTGCGTATGTCACAAAGACGCTGCTGTTTCCATCCTTGTTATGATTTGGTTCACCTCTTGCCTTCTTTTTCACCTCCCCCTCCTCCTCCCTTCTTACGCTGTCTCCCCTGGCACTGGGCTTGGAGCAGGACGATTGGGATTTGTTGTATTCCAGTGAGCCAGAGTTTCCAGACTTGTCTCTTAGTTTCATCATCCAAACTTTTTTCAGCGTCTTCACCTTTGCACTAAGTGATATCAGTAAAAGATTTCAGTTGTATCTTTTCTACTCACAGCTGGTGGCTTGTTACCCAGAGACCTTACAATCAGGATGCAGGCAAAACTATTTGTATCCACCCTCCAAATCTTGTCCCTGCTGGCTCCAAAAATCAAGATGGTGACGACCAACATGCCAAACTCGAGGCTTCGAAACGACAGTCCAAAAAGATGTCACAGTGGCCACGCCCCCTTTTTATACACAATCCACCACGCCTCCTCCACCAAATAATTGAAAGAGTGATCGTCACGACTCATGTTTTGTCTGAACCCCCTCCCCTCTCTCCGTCCCCCCTCTCCCTTGGTATTGGGTTTGGTGTCGAAGTTTTGCAATGAACCGCTGTTTCCACACCTCTCTTTCGTTTACATCATCCCCCTCATCACTCTGTCTTTGTCCTGTTCCTCCCCACACCCCCAACCCTTTCACCCCTTCTCCACCCAAATCTCAGAGCGTATACCCTTCATTCCACTCATCTCCCTCCTCCCTCGTCTTTCCCCACATCTCTCTTTCCTAACTAACCTCTTTTGTTTCCTTTGTTTTTTAATTAACAAGTAGATGATTTCAAGGCCAGTAAGTGTGTACATAACCTAAAAAACCCACAAGTGTTACGTCATATAGGAAATGACAACGCTGCTAAATTATATGACATTGGTGTTTAAGATTGCTGCAACAACGATCGGCTGATTTTGATTGAATAAAGTCTCAGCTGGGTACTGAATTCCTCCTGCGTCTGGAGGGTCTCGGAGCTGCTGCTAACGCTAGCTCAGGATGTTTCTAGATGCTCAGCTTGTTGTATGTTCGTAGTCCTTTACTGTTGTCATTTAAAAGGCTTATTATGCAAGGTTTTTCCTCTCCAATCTTGGAACCCATCAGCTAATGTCTGATGACGACGACGTAGCCTCTGGAAGCGATGTTCTGTTTTGGGCTTTCAGTGTAGCCAGCGGTTAGCGATAAAGGACTTCCTTTTCCACACGCTGCTTTCTTTACAGTCAAATTACCAACTCAGGAAGCTAGAGCGGATTGTTAGCTGCACTTGAATGAAGATATCTGCTAATAGAGATCAATTAAAAGCTTGTCATCAGACGACCGGCGATGGGATGGCGTTACGGTGGATTAGGTATCGCCTGATTTTACGCTCCACACAGACGTTTTTTTCCTGCATACGTCGAAGCCTGCCGATAGGATAGATAGTGCCTACAGATTCTGCATTTTTTAAAGATGATTTTTTTGCCTTCATTGGACAGGAAAGCTGAAGAGAGACAGGAAGTGTGGGAAGGAGAGAGTGGACCAAATGATCACAGAGCAGGAGATCAGTGCGTCGAGGACTGTGGCCTCTGTATATGCGGCGCCTGCTCCACCAACTGAGCGAAACCAGCTGCCCCAGACTGCATTTTAATGCAAAATCTTTTAATCGAGATTATTCCTCTAAAAAACAAACCAGGCAATAAGAGTCAGTAAAAGATATTGAAATTAAAAGTAACATATCAGTTTGTCTTCAGCTAACGCTAACACAGCTTGTTTCTCTTATAACATCAGACCCAGAAGTGAGATGACTCACATAAATCTTGAGGTTAGAGATAACATTAAAACAACTTAAATATGAACGTTTTTTGTCACCTTGATATGACAAAAAATATAATAAAGTAGTCAGCAGAAAATATGTCAGCTCCGCTGGCTTCCTGTTCAGCTTAAACTGACAATCTCGAAGATTTCTATTTTGTTCTCTTGGGCGTCACTTAATGGCGATAAACATTAATTGTGGGAGGACGTTTCCCAATTTAACCAGATGTCCACGGTTGGCTCCGGTTGTAACTCGCTCGATTTTCCTCGCTGACGGTCTCTTTCCTTTTTAGACGGTTTGCCTTCATCTGAGCAACGAGACCGGAAAAGCAGCCACTTAGCTCCGCCTACCCTCTCTGGCAGACCAACCACTGCTGGCTGATGGAAAACGCGTCACTAACTGGGCGCCACTTGGGATTTCTTTACCCAAACATCACCCAGTCTGTAATACTGCAAATGCAAAGGCTTTCATCAGTGGGTCGGAGGCTCAATCACCGTTGTGTTACCTCATTCGATGATAGAGACTTAACAGACATAAAAAACTGAATAAAAAATACACTACTTGAAAAAATTTTATAAAAAGATTTCATTAGACTGTTTTCAAGGTCAAAATAACAAAGTGTAAGTTGTATTTTTTCATGTAAGACAGGAGATATCTAACAAACAACAGCATGGAGAGGATCTTCTAACTTCCTACAATCCTTCAAACTTTTTTTGTAAATAAAGCGCGTAATATTTTTTTAAGCGCAAAGAAACTAAACCAAAGTTTTGTGACATGATGTGCGATATAATTGGGTTTTTGAAAAGATGCATTTTTTAAAAATTGGTATCAGAACAGAACAGGAAGTGGAAGAAAAGCTACTGTAGTGTACACTGTACTGAAACGTTCTGAAACAATAGCAAGCCCAAAGTTTTTCCCTTCTTCCTTAAAAGCGCGGCTGCTTTGCTCCGGGTGTTGTCAGCCTGATGCTGAAGGGAACAACTGTTTCCAGCTCCTTCAGTTCGCCCTTTCAGCGACCGGTCATTGTGCTGTGATAGGAAAAGAGAAACAGTGTGTGTGATTGATGTAAACAATCATCACTAATGAAAACAGATGAATCTCTTCTTGTGCCTCTGACACATAGCCGTCCCTGCCCAGATACAGAATGTACACTTTATACACACACACACACACACGCTGCCTCGTGCCAGCGCCCGTCGTGTGAGTGTAATATATTGTGTTGAGTAGCTTTTGGCTCCAGTTTGACGCCAATACCAGTGGAGTTACACTGGCCGATACTCAGCTATGATGCCATGTAGAGTGAAGTGTGTGTTCTGCTGGCATCATGATAGAAGCTGTTAAAATTAAAGATGATTCTGACGTAAATACTGCACTCTTTTCTTCTTCTTTCTTCCATTTCTCCATCTTTCCACAGTCAGAACATCTCAACAGATATCTCTTCTCTGCTTCTTCTTCCTCAGGTGTTCGACCGGGACCTGGAGAAGGTCGAGGGTTTGGAAGGTCTCTCGGATTTCTGTCAGACCTTCAAGCTGTACAGAGGAAAGACTCAGGATGAAGGAGAAGATCCCTCAGTGGTGGGAGAGTTCAAGGTAAGACACACATGAATATAATTGTTTTATTTCTCTTCTTAATGTCCACTCTGTCCTCAACCCACCTCACCCTCTTTAACCAGGGTATGTTTAAGATCTACCCCCTCCCGGACGACCCCTCCACCCCGCCTCCTCCCAGACAGTTCACGAAGCTTCCACCCAACGGCATCGAGGAGTGTTTGGTCCGAGTCTACGTCATCCAGGCTCACAGCCTGCAGCCTAAAGACACCAACGGGAAGGTAAGAAGGGAGAGGAGGATGGGTAACAGTTGTTTCAATGAAGGAGTGATCTAAATCTACTTTGTGTTTGCAGTGCGACCCCTACGTGAAGATCACCTTGGGGAAGAAGACCATCAACGACCATGAGAACTACATCCCCTCTACACTGGACCCGGTCTTTGGGAAGTACGTAACATTCGTTTACGAGGCCTCAGACTTCTGGAGAGTCCGGTTCCTCTTCGATAGCAAAGGCTTGCCACCACCACATTTGTACAAACATCTCCTTGCCGGCGATAGCCGTGGCCCGAGGCATTATTGTGCGGTTCCTCCTTTTTAATGTTGGCCTTGAAGAACCTTATTTTGTTTTAAGAGGACTGATTCTGGGCTGCACGTCGTCGGTGCTGTTGTCACAGCTAGTTCAAATCCCGGTTCAGACATAGGCGGAGTTTGCATGTTCTCCCCGTGCATGCGTGGGTTCTCTCCGGGTACTCCGGCTTCCTCCCGCAGTCCAAAGACATGCTCTTTAGGTTCACTGACTCTTAAATTGCTCGTAGGTGTGAGTGTAAGCGGGAAAGGTTGTCTGTGATTGACTGGTGATCGGTGCAGGTGTAACCCCGCCTCCGATAGGCTCCAGCCTCCCTGCGAGCCTGAACAGGATAAGCGGTGTTGTCGGTCTGTTGAAAACATTTGAAAGAATCAGACTCTCCCACAGTTAGATAAATACAACTACAACTTTACTGGTTTGCGGACGCATGTAATACTAGAATATGTCAGAAGCTATGTCAAGCTAAAACCAGGTCTGCAGCCCCTCCTCTCCTCTGAAGGTTTCTAGATCCACCTGTTTGGTCTGACTTGTTAAAGCTTAGCTGTGTCACATATAATTGTGTTGCTTCCATACTTTAATAATTATAATAAACTTTATTTTTATATCCCCTTTCATACATAAAACGCAGCTCAAAGTGCTCTACAAGAAGATCAAGACAAGACAAAGAGAATAAAATTAGTAGTGGTAATAATAATGATAATAAGTGAGATGAGAACACAAACACACAAAGTCAAGAAAGAACAGAATATGCAGATATGGAGTTTCTCTCTCCAGCACACACACATCACTAAGATTGAAACTAAGGCATCATATAATCACACGTAATAAAACTTTCTTCTCATTCTCTTCTCTGCTTCTTCTCTCATTGTCCTCCTCTGGACCTTCTTTCTATTTACACCAGTAGGGGTCGCTGCACTCACACCGATCACAGCATTCAGACAGAGACAGAGAGAGGCACAGCACAGGGCTCAGTCTGCCGGACAGAGTCCTACTGAAGACTCCTGGCATGATTAGTTCTGTTCTTGTTAAGGTTCAGTCTTCAGTGGTGTCGGGCCAGGTGACGTCTAAGTGCGTCTCCGCGGCAAGAAGTAGGAATCTTTTGAGGGACCAGGTTCGAAATTAGGTACCAGGAAGTCCTCTGCAGGAGGTACCAACATGACTGTTGGTCGGGTACTCGCAGACATTGTTGTGTAGTCATGTGACATGTTAAGCTTTTTTAAACATCAGCAGACTCATGTACGTGGTACTTAAACTTCTAGGTACTTGGGGTGGAAAAGTTACAATGTCAAGCCCTTAGATCCTCAACCAGAGCTCTGGTTCTCTTATTTTGTTCCCTCTTTTTCTCTCTAGGATGTTCGAGCTCACCTGCTCGCTCCCTCTGGAGAAGGACCTTCGGGTGATGCTGTACGACCACGACATGCTGACCAAAGACGAGAAGATCGGAGAGACGGTGATCGACCTGGAAAACCGCTTCCTGTCCAAATACGGAGCCATGTGTGGCCTCCCGCAGTCCTACTGCATGTGAGTAGAAACTTCACGCACACCTCCTGTTATCTATTGTAATTAGATAGAAAAACAAGTGTTCTTCATTTTGTGCCACCCAGAATGTAAATAAACTGACATATTTCTCCACTTTTGCTGAGTCTCTGTTTCAAACACTCTTCCCATGTCTCTCTCGTCCGTCAGATCGGGGGTAAACCAGTGGCGAGACCAGCTGACTCCGCGGCAGATGCTGCTCAGAGTGTGTGAGCGACGAAACCTGCGAAAGCCCGTGTACCAGGACGACGTGGTCCACTTCAGAGGAGACCAGTACACTGCTGCAGACCTGGGTGAGGGAGATCATATAATAAATGCAGTATGTGCAGAGCATGCTGTGTTCTCTCTCTGCTCTGCAACACAAACGATGTGATACGAATATGCAAAGTGCCGTGATTCAGAGTTTTGCAGTAATGAGAATTTGATGCTGTTGCAGCAGAAATCGTCCAACCAAACTCCATTCAAAAAAACAGCGATTTTGCTTGTCTCATCTTGCAGACAGACCTGGCAAAGCATTCAGCCTTTTAAAGAGTCTGCGTGATGATATTGTTTATTCGGCATCCTTTTGAATAATTTTATATACAGAGTGTGCGCAGTAGAGATCGTCTGGTGGAGCTGCAGTATCGACGTCCCGCCCCTTCCTCTACCCTAAACACACCTTTACCTCGTGACCTTGACGTGTCTGAGCCCTCAGGTGGGCTCAGTCTGCAGCAGAACAGCTTCTTGTGTCGGTCTGAAGCAGATATTCACACTTATGGAAAATTCAATGACTGTAGTGTTAGATACGTTTCCTCTCGCCGTTCCTCCTCTACTCTGCTACTCGGGAACAGAACGGCTGCAGGAGCCCCATTTGTCAACAGAGCTGTCAATCATGAGGTCACACCCCCTTTTTATAGCATCAAATAACTAATTGAAAGTAAACCTATCAGAAAAATGCTCCTCCTTTCTCCTCTACAAGATCTTTCTTCTCTTCATAACTCCAATGATAACTTCCCTTCACACCTCTTTCCTCCTCCTCTGCTACTATTACTGTAGAACCTGGGAGGAGGAGAGGAGAAGAGGAGGATGGAGGGGGGACTTAGACCTCAGGACCACCTGAAAATTTCAGCGATGAGATAAATATTAAAGATTAATTTTAACCCGACGCGCACACACATGTACAGAAACACACATATGTTCCATGGATGAAGGTTATAGTTGTCGTTTTGGTGATTTATGTGTGTGTGTGTGTGTGTGTGTGTGTGTGTACGTGTGCGTGTGCGCGCGCACGTGCGTGCAAGCCAACGTCAACATCGTGGTCGTCTCTCGGTTTAGCCGCTGCGTTCTCTTTCCACAGTTGCCGCGGTTACCGTGCGTCAGCCTGCTGTCCGTCAAAAGCGGTTGCTAATTGGCCGAGAGGCCGCGCTCCTCTTCCTCTCCTCCATCCTTGTTTTTTGACTTTCTCTCCTCTATCGCTCCATCCCTCTTTTTCTTTCCCTTCTTTCTGTTTTTGTTTCAGTCTTTCCTCCTCCGAGTTTCTTCTTTCTCTTTCGTCTCCTCCTTCCTCCTTTCTCTCTTTTTAATGCCTTTTCTTTTCTTCACCTTTCATTTCTTCTTCTTCTGTTTCTTTCTTTCTTCTTTCCTCCTTATCCTCATTTCATCCACCTTATCCTTCTCTCTCCTTTCATTTTCTCCTTGTCTTGTCTTGTCTTGTCTCCTCTCTTCTCCTCTCCTCTCTCCTTGGCTTGTTTCCTCCTTTCTACTCCTTTCCTCCCCTCTCTCCTTTTCTTGTTTCCTCCTATCCTTTCTTTTCCTCTCTCCCCCTTTCTACTTGTGTTGTTTCCTCCTTTCCTCTCCTCCCCTCTCTCCTTGTCTTGTTTCCTCCTTTCATCTCCTCCTCCCCATTTTCTTTCCTTCCCTTTACTTTCAATTTGTCTCCTCCCCTCTCCTCTCCTCTTCTCTCCTGATTTTCCTCCTCTCCTCTCGGGGAGGAGGTGACTCCAAGTTTACGCTCATAAACTTTTGACGTTAGTTTGATATTTGGGTTTTGCTTGGAAGCGACACAGATTTTCCTCATTCAGTTGTGATGCAGAGACCAATGAACAGCTAACGGTGTGTGTGTGTGTGTGTGAATAATGAATAATTCCAGTGTGAACCGCTCTCCTCCCAGTCCACCCAGTATTCTGTGTTTCCATTCTCCACTCTGAGCTCTAACGGCCATTTAAAGAGTTTCTGACCTCCACTTAAACCCGACGTTTTCTCTGCGTGTGTGTGTGCATGTGTGCGTTTGTGTTTTCAGAGGACAGAAACGTGTCGAAGCGTCACCTCGGCCCCATTAAGGAGCGTCTGTCCCTCCACATCTTGAGGAAAATGGGATTTGTCCCTGAACATGTGGAGACCAGAACGTTATACAGCCCGCTGCAGCCCGACATCGAGCAGGTAACAAACCTGTGTCTGTTCTCACCTTTCCGCCTTATTTAGGTCGTTCTTACTCTGTTTTCACTCCTTTCTTCTGATTGGTCGTTGTTCCTGTCCGTCAGGGGCGTCTGATGATGTGGGTGGATCTGTTCCCCAAGTCCCTGGGACCACCTGGACCCCCGTTCAACATCAGACCACGCAAGGCGAAAAAGTAGGAACACACATTTTTATACGCTCCAATTAGTGATTAACTATTTGGTCCATAATCAGTCAGTCAGTAGATAAAATTAAAACAGTATTGGTCATCAATGAAGATCAATAGAAGTTGATACTTTCTCCAGGTTCTTCCTGCGTTGCATCATCTGGAACACCAGTGATGTCATCCTGGATGATATCAGCATCAGCGGGGAGAAGATGAGCGACATATATGTGAAAGGGTAGGAGGAGGAAGTTCATCACAATCATGATTAACATATTCGTTATAACCCTCAGAAGGTTAATGACATGTTTTATTGTGATATTCCCTCAGCTGGCTGGATGGACACGAACACAACAAGCTGAAGACGGACGTCCACTACCGCTCTCTGGGCGGGGAGGGAAACTTCAACTACAGATTCCTGTTTCCTTTCCACTACCTGCCTGCAGAGCAGCTCTGTGTGGTCGACAGGAAGGTAAGAGGAGGAGTACAAACAGACTCAATGAGGCTGCAGTATTAAACAAAGCAGAAGAAATTATTGAATTGTGTGTGACCAAAGCTGGATTTATCCTATTACTATGTCTTTTACCTCTTTCCCACCTGAATTAGCACTTTGACGCAGGTTTTTTAGACCCGGGAAGACCTGTTTATAGACGCCGATTGTCTCTTTTCCCATTGCCAGCGAAGTATACTCCTGTTGGTCTCTTTCTGCTGCGTCACCGTCTGACGTCACAAACGCGCCAGAGACAGGTTTAGTAAACAGTGAGGATGTTACGGTGGTGACATCTTTATTGTATCTATTTACTCATTCAGTCTGTTTATCACATGCAGCGCCGACAAATTTGGAACGATGTTCGGGCGCTGCTCGGACGGAGACGACAAGGAGTCACAGAAGTTACTGATGGAGCATAGCATTGCGCTGGAAAGGGGGCGGAGATTAGCGTGTCGACACAGGTTTTTGTGTTCCCATCCAGGGGCGGATCCAGGCTTTTCTGACTGGGGTGGCCCAACTCGGGCACTGACTTATGCAGGGGTGGCATGGAGCATGTGTCCACACACACACGCAAATGCATTTAATTAACCCTTTCGTCTAAGCTTAATTCATTAAGGACTCAAACAGAAGTTGTGTGGTCAAAGAAAGCTACTTGCAGACTGTTACAACACAGCCCAAATAGTTTATTTTAACATAAGCCCCACCTCTGACAAGGCTAATAGCCTATCATAGTTTTGGATTTTGGGGTGGCACTTGGGGTGGCCAATCAGATTTCAAGGGGGGCCCTGGCCACCCCTTTGGATCCGCCCCTGTCCCCATCAATGCTGCTTGGAGCTGAGGCAATAATTACCCGGGTCTTCTGCAGAGTCATTTGACCCGGGTCTGAATGGAGATTGTAACCTTTCCCATTAAGCAAAAAAGCCGGGTGTTGCCAAAACCAGAGTGTCCTCCGAAAAATAAGATGATATCAGGTCCCCAGCCCGCCCGACATGACAGCTCCTGAAACCTCTCTGGCTGGCTGGCTGGCTGGCTGCAGTATAGGTCATAAAGCCCGCCTCCTCCATGTTAACAGCTGGGACATGAGTCAAACATGATTTCTGTCATCATAGTTAGTTCTTATCATGCTGATTTATGTCCAAGTGAGAAGTTTACTTTTAATTCGTTATTTGATGCTGTAAAAAGGGGGCGTGGCCTCATGATTGACAGCTCTGTTGACAGATGGGGCTCCTGCTTCGTTCTGTCCCCGAGTAGCAGAGTAGAGGAGGAACAGAGGAACTTCACTGACCAGTTGTTTTGGATCATTCGTTAGCCATAAATGCTAATCAACCAAATACATGTAAACTCCTTCTTAAAATATATGGATGGTCCTTTTTGTTTGATGTATGTCTACTGAGTCTGCTTCAATAAATTAATAGAATATAAAGCAGTCAAACAGATATACCAGAATAATCTACAGCAGCCTACAATTAACAAAAATAATGAAGTGACATTTTTACAGGACAGACGAGTGAATGAGAAGTTAAATCTCACAGACTCAACAGACACATCCAGCGAAGAACCATAAAACAACATCACGCTGAAAACTGGAATAACAACACGGCTGTCGTTTGCTGTTCTTGGCGTGAAAGCGAGCCTCTTTAGCCGTCCGCAGCCGACATGTTTTACGACGGCGTTCCTCTCCCGTAGCAGCATCTTCAATCAGCGCGCAGCTGAAAAGAGGAGAGGGAGTTTGAAATAAGAATCTCTGCTGGGTGGAGAAAGTTTCCGTCACAACAGAGCCGCAGCCAGAGCCGGAGTTTATGAAGCCAAAGAGGCCTCTGCGGTCGGTGATATAATGAGTGAGTCACAGAGAGTGATCAACGGTGCTATCAACACCAGCACGCGCCGTCTCTTTCAGCCTCAAACCAGCCCAGGATTCTTTAATCTAAGAATTTTTTAGGCATATTTGCACATATATATAAAATGTAAGGCATCTCCGGGAAAGTTAATTTGAAAACTTTCGCCCTTAAAACCTAATGTAGGAGAACTTAGAGCGTGTCTGATTGTGTGATGCAGCTCGTGGGATTAAGAGGCAGAAACCAACGTTTTTTTTAAACTGTGCAGGACGTCAGAGGACTTCAGAGGAGAAAAAATAAACCAGGAAAAATAACTGTAATCATCTGGGGAGCTGACTTGCGTGGCAAAATGTATCCGTTTTTTAAAGACTACACAGAGAGAGGAGACTGATAATGGAGCGAGCAGAAAACGTAAATAATGCTGCGTTCCAGACTCGAGAACTTCCCGACTTCCGAACTCAGAGCGTTCCAGATGCACGACGCCAAACGTAAATAAAAAACATGGCCGACCGTGACAAACTGATGTTTCTTAGCAAGTCAGTTTAACTTGTTTATTGCATATTTAACGTTTTCCAGAATTACTTTAGTGGAGAAACTTTCAGAGATTATTTATAGTAACCAGCTACCTTATCACAAAGCCGACCTTTCTTATTTTCACGCAGAACATGTGTAACTATATGATTGTTATTTGTCTGGAACGCAGACACTATTTAAAGTTTGGATTTTCATGGATTGGTCCTGATGATGCTAGCTAATTGTTAAGGCCAGGTACCGTTTGGACCCCAAAGCAGAGACGGGACTCCGGTAAAAAGTACATTTGTAACGGATTAACACAAAAGAAGTGACTCGCTGGTCAGCGGAAACACCACGAGGAGCATACACATGGAAACGCTCCGGCACAGAGCACGCAAAAAAGGTGGGCAGGCAGGCAACTCACCAAAACCCATGAACATGGAAAAACAGGAGTAAGGAAAGCGCAATCATAAACTACGAAAGAGAATATACTACACCACGAGTGTCAGCTCAACCAAAGGAATGGGAATTATCTGGATCCGAAGAGAAGTTGAAGCCAAGCTTAAGTAGAGGGACGTTTGATGAGCTGATAGACACTAATGGCTCACCGCTGTGACTGCAGGTTTTCCGCACTGACCAGGATCAAAAGAAAGTAGCAGATTGAGGATGGTCTGTGTTTATTTATTTACAAAGTGCGTCCTCCACATCAAGCGCAACAAAAAGATACGTAAAAAAGAAACTTATAATCACCCTGACAACATAGAGGCAAGCGAGAGAGAAACAGTAGGTCTGTAAGCGTAACATGTCTGTAAGATCTAATTTGGAGTTTTCCGTATGAAACTGTGCGTGTTCACTGGATCATTTGATTCAACATTATGTAATTTAACTCGGGCAATAAATTAAGCGAACGCTGACGCCAATAGAGCTGATTTAAAATGATGAAGAGGAGAGAGAGACGGATGGAGGGAGGAAATGAGGGAGAAGACTGAACAGGACTCCACTTAGCACGCTGGCAACAAAGAGGAGGCTGATTGATGTTGTTGGATATTACAGAGAGCACACACACGCACACACACACACACACACACTGGTATAAAACAGCGTCACACCCCTGCCTGTGACAGCTGTGGACTGATAACTTAATGTACTTGGACAGAGTGTGTGGATAAAGTGAGCCTCAAACACACACACACGCACACACACTGACACTGACATGAGTACGTGCTCGAGCAGACACACACACACACTGACACTGACATGAGTACGTGCTCGAGCAGACACACACACACACTGACACTGACATGAGTACGTGCTCGAGCAGACACGCACACACACACTCACGGAGGGTGTAGTGTGTTTACTCTGTGTTTGTGTGTTGTTATGAAGTGTGAGAGCACGATGTGGATTTAGACTCTCATGTAGAGAGTCAGTGTGAAGTCATAAACGCAGCAGAGACGAGTCCATTTGTCTTTTAGAGCTTTTTTTCTCCATGAATCAGCCGAAGCCGACACTCTGCTCGTCCCGTTCAAAGACTTTTGTAACCATTTTTTTTTTGCCAAGCGTCTCTGACGTGTTAAAAAAACGAAATTCAGACGGAGATCAGGAAAACCTGAGCCACAGACTTCTGTGGAAAAAGTTGAATTGTGAGGTTGAAGTGTTGGGTGTATCCAGAGGACAACACAGTGTTTGAAGCGTCAGCATGTTCTTTCTCCCTGCTTGTCAAATACGGCAGCTCAACGCTTCAACATATGAAGCCTTAGGAACTAGTGTGACGTACCTTTGAACGTCAACTATGAAGAGTGTAAAAGATGTGTGGTGGATGAGTAAAACAAAAACAGGAATGTAATTCAAAAGTGTACGTTAGTTTGTTCGTACGTACAGGTCCGGTACCCAAACACAACCAAAATGCAACAGCAACACACTGTACACCATGTGTAGATTATTGTTGTACATCAAAAACTCCCAGCTAGCTTTATTTTTTAATTCCAACCCCATGTTAATTATGTATTATCCCAAACTTAACAGCTTTATTTTGAAAGTCTGACGTGTTTTTTATGCCTAACAGAAACAGAACTTTATTGCCACAGATAAAAACAGACAGTAAGATACAAAAACGTAACATGTGTCAGGAGCTGATGGAGCTCAGCCTCTTGCCAGAGGGGAGGGTCTCAAAGAGACTGTGTCCGGGGTGAGAGGGGTCGGCTTCGATCTTACCTGCACGCCTCAGGGTCCTGGAGGCGTACAGGTCCTCGAGAGATGGCAGCCAATCTGCAGAGCGGATGATACGCTGCAGCCTGCCGATGTTCAGCTCCCACTTGAGGTCCTGGCTGATGATGGTCCCCAGGAAGTGGAAAGACACTGATGGGGGCGGGTGTGGCTGCTTTCGGTGCCCTGATATCTCCAATCTAACCGGACATTGAATATTTATTATTGCAAACTTTACTGTGGAGCCCTGCACTTGCATAAGTGGTACGAAGCTGCACCATTTGACAGTGACAACATGATGGCAGCATAATAACAGGCGTATAAAAATCTCCTTCCTGTTTACACCTGCACAGGTGTGTCCAGTGGACTTGAATAGTCATTGCACCTCTGTCTTCAGGCTTGTTTTTAAGGACGGAGATTATTCCTGAAATGGTGCTAAAATGAGTGAAAAGACTTGTTGAGGGGGTTTTGGGTCTCTGAGTTGGATGCCCTCCTGGATACCTGCTCTCACTGCGACTCAGGTGACGTCACTGATTTTCTATGAATCCCAGGGGAACTATTTCATTTCAGGTGTGAAAAGCTGCGTTTTGTATCAACACAACAGCAGCCAGAGAGCGTGACGCTCAGACAGAAAGGACGAGTGAGAGGACGGAAAGAGAGAGAGCCCATTAGCGCAGAGGTGACACAGGATCACATACTGTCTGCCAGCTTAGTGGGAGTCGACCACAGGTGATAATAGGTCTAACACACACACACGCGCGCGCAGCTGCAGTGTGGAAGTGGTGATGTAGTGAGAGATGTGTTGATGGAGTGACTCCAACAGGGCGCCTCTTCTCTCTCACATCATCCAGCACACTACATTTATAAAAGGAAGAGAAGAGCTCACTGCAACATCCTGAGGATCTTTTCAGGATGTTAGTACGGCCTGAACTATCACAACGTTCACATTCTCACTGCAGCTTTCTGAAGATGTTTTCAGAGAACGTTCTCCTGCTATTAAAAGGAACATCCTGGGAACCAAATAAAACATTACCACAACATTGCACGTAACATTCAGAGTGTCCTAAGAACAAAACATTTCCAGCTGGGAGCTCTCGTGCTTGGTTAAAAGCCAAGGAATATAAATAACTTTGAGGTTCTGAGGTGATCTAAAAGTAGGTAAGGTTGGGGCCTTCCTAATGGGGGCTTTGGTTACAGCGCTGTCCCCTCACAGCTGGAAGGCTCCTGGTTTGGATCCTGGTTTGGACACAGTCTGCATGTTCTCCCCGTGCATGTGTGGCTTCCTCCCAAAGTCCAAAGACATGCTCGTTAGGTTCATTGGTGACTCTAAAATGCCCGTAGGTGTAAGTGTGAAAGGTTGTCTGTCTCTATGTGTCAGCCTTGTGATTGACAGGCGATCAGTGCAGGCTGTAACCCCGCCTCTCGCCCAATGACAGCTGGGATTGGCTTCAGCATCCCGCGACCCTGAACAGGATAAGCGGTATAGATGATGGATGGATGGATGTAGGTGGCATTTATTGTGTTACAGAACACTTCTTCCAATAGTTCAAGAATCTTTTTTAGGTTGGGAACTTTTAGCTTCGACTTCAATCTTCTCCTTCAGTGTTACTTTACATTTACGTATACATAAATGTTGCACAGTTTCAAAACGTGTAATGACAGACCTTGCTGTGATTTGTCTGTCTGCAGGAACATTTCTGGAGTTTGGACAAAGCTGAGACCAAAGTGGCTCCTAAACTCACCATCCAGGTGTGGGACAACGACAAGTTCTCCTTCGACGACTACCTCGGTAAGTCACACGCCGTTTCATTTTCTTCATGTCACACTCGTCTTTAGCCAGAAATGCTGCTTTTCTGGTGGGTTGTCAAAGGTTTCCTAACCAGGATGATAAAATCATTGGGTAATAAATGTTTTTTTACAGCTTTAGCGACAGTGTTTCCAATAAAAATAACCCAATTTTGGAGCTTTTCGGAAAGAATTTAGAGTTGTACAGTTAATTATTTAACTTAAACACTTAAAATTTAGTAGAATAACATTTAAGGAGCCACAGAAAAGACATGAGAGCCGTCTTTTATTGTACCTTGCTCTAGAACACCTAAAGTCTGAAACATAAATTAAAGCCTTTTACTTGTATAGACACAGTTAACTCACTTTTCTGACACTTTTACTCTGATCTCTGGCCTGTGTTTCGGTGCTATATCCATCCAGAGGACCACATGTGCAGAGAAACAACTGAGATAACATTTATCCTCAGAATTAACGCTCCTTCATTTCCGCTGTGTCGGCACATTTCAGACGGAGGAAGGGCTCCTTTTGTTTTTTCTTCTCCAGAACTCAACCTGTCAAAATTCTGCCTCTCCTTCACCCCTGACGCTGCCCCGGCCGCGTCCCCCCCCGAAATAACTCACCGCCGCGCCTCCCCTCTTTCGCTCCCTCCTGCTTCATTTCATCTTCTCTTTTCTCGCCAAAGACGGGAGGACGACGGTCTGCAGACTGAGCGTGCGTTTGCGGTGTGGGGAGGAGGAGGAAGATGAGGAATCCAGACTCTGATTCCGTTCCTGTCTGTCACCATCTCTCCGGGCTGCAGCGTTTTCTCTCGCTCGGGTTTGCTCACCTCGTACAGTCAGCGGGCGAGTGGCCGCCTCAAAGCATTTCTTCCATTCCTGCCTGTCTTCGGCTCGTCAGCTCGGACCGCTGACTGTTAATGTTCCTGCACGGCGTGAGGGTCAGACACGAGCCGTTTTCCTTCCATCACGCTGTCAGGCTGCAGGGAACTCTGGAAAAACACTTCCAGTGGACAGCTAGCCTCTCTGCAGACTTCCACTGATACACAAACCCTCCATATTTCATGTCAACAATGATCAGAAATGTACCAACTAAACCTCTCCACAGGATCGCCCATTATTCTCTCATTACAAACACAAAAACAGGCGACATGGAGATCTGACACTGCTGGTTTACAGGGTCAAGGTTTTCCAAAAAGATCTTGATGTCTTAAAATCCAAGGTTCAAACATTCCCTTGCTTTCTTTCCCAGGTTTTTAAGTAATCTAAGACGCTCTGAATCAGATCTTCTACTTACTTGTTGAAGGCTTGAGACAAGACCATTTTAGAACAGAGCAGGAAAACGTTGCAGCATTTAAAAGAGGCCCGTCCATCCATCCATCCATTTTCTTCCACCTATCAGGGGCCGGGTCGCGATGGCAGCAGGCCAAGCAAGGTGACCCAGACGTCCCTCTCCCCAGCCATGTTTTCCAAGGTGTTCCCAGGCCAAACGGGATATATAATCCCTCCAGCCAGCTCTGGGTCTACTCCGGGGTCCTCCCAGTTGGACGTGCCTGGAAAACCTCCACAGGGAGGCACCCAGGAGGCATCCTAATCAGAGGCCTTGACCGCCTCAATTGGCTCCTTTTGATGCAAGGGAGTAGCGGCTCTACTCCGAGCTCCTCCCAGATGTCCGAGCCCCTTACCCTCTCGCTGAGGCTGAGCCCAGACACCCTGCGGCTTGTATCCGCAACCTCATTCTTTCGGTCGCTACCCAAAGCTCATGACCACAGGTGATGATCCAGGCTCGTCTAAGCTTCAGTATGCAGAAGTGCCTTAACCTTGCATTCTGTCTAATGGCCAGCAGTGGGCGACTCCAGT
This sequence comes from Semicossyphus pulcher, assembly GCF_022749685.1. Lineage (NCBI taxonomy): Eukaryota > Metazoa > Chordata > Actinopteri > Labriformes > Labridae > Semicossyphus > Semicossyphus pulcher. Next base: position 14,109,604 of record NW_027211695.1, on the reverse strand, counting down.
GGTTGCAAGCTAGATGTGAAAATGGTTCTTATTGCCAAACTTAACGCTTAAAAGAGAGGGAGGAGGCGGGGCTCTAAACCAGTGGGTGAGGTCACGATGGCTGCGTCCACTTAAATACAGTCTATATTCTTGACTCGAGGTGGGTGACAACACGTCAAGATTGGGCCCAAAGTTTCACCACTAATCAAACACTTCTATATCCAGAGCATTATGTTTATCACTGTACTCCAGGTCCTTGTTAACGTGCTATAAATGTGTCTGTAGGTCACCTGGTGATGGACCTGAACCACATGCTGCGTCCCGCCAAGTCTCCAGAGAAATGCACCCTGCAGCTGCTGCAGCAGCCGGCGGACAGGCTGGTGTCTCTGTTTGAGCAGAAGACTGTGAAGGGGTGGTGGCCCTGCACCTGCGAGCAGAACGGAGAGAAGACCATCGCTGTGAGAACACACACATACACCAACAAATATAAACCATGTCTGCTCGTGCGTTCAATAAGGCCCACAGAAAGGTGTTGATTGGGACTCTGGATAGCTTATTTTCCTGTTAGCGATCAAGCTAGCAAGATGGCTGATTGCCAGTTACTAAGTTATCCACCTTGAGGAACCTTTCTTTACTGAACAACACCTTATTTTTAACGTACAATCCTAAAAAATGGGATACAGCAAGGACTGAATTAGAAGGAAGAGAGCTATTGTAAGCTAAAAGTGTTAGCATCCTCCCCTGTGGTTAGCTTCTGGGTGGCATACAGTGAAATTTCCTGATGTCGCTTCCTGTTTGCGTGTGCTCCAGGGGAAGGTGGAGATGTCTCTGGAGATCGTGACGGAGCAGGAGCACGACGAGAGACCGGCGGGCCAGGGCAGAGACGAACCCAACATGAACCCTCACCTGGAGGAGCCTCAGTGCGTCTCACACACACTCACACACACATATTTCTCACACATCCACGGTGTCTCATCTTCTCCTCTCCTCTCCCAGGCGTCCAGAGACCTCCTTCCTGTGGTTCTCCTCCCCCTATAAGACCCTCAAGTTCATCCTGTGGAGGCGGTTCAAGTGGTTCATCATCCTCTTTATCATCCTCTTCTTCATCCTGCTCTTCTTCGGCGTCTTCCTCTACTCCTTCCCGGTAGGTTTGAGTATGCACACGTGCAAACTGTTACACTGATAGAAATACGATTTTATAGACTTTTCCGACTCTTTCTGTCTTTTCTCTGCAGAACTACGCTGCCATGAAAATGGTGGGACCTTTCGGACCGGCCAAGCCAGCCGAGTGATGAAGGAGGAGACGAGGACGGAGAGTAAAGAAGCTGTAAAAAAAGAGGAACATTGTCCGGAGTCAAATGAGGCTAAATTCAACTATATTTTCTCGGGCCCTTTAAAAATGATTCCGTCATGTTGCTGAAGTTGCTCAGAGTGTTTTGCTGCAGTGATGAACTCGTGACCTTTCCTCAGACTGCATGTGTGAAGATAAGTTGACAGTGCCCGAGGTTCCCAAACGCCTCGATTTGTGTGTCCATTTGTGCCTTTCCTGTTAGATCTGTGCGCCTCCATCCATCAGACACTCCCCGCTTCACTGAACTGAACTCGTTTCCGAAAACTCTCCATCAGATCTCAGCAGGTGTCGCCCGCCTCGCCGTCATCCCTGCGTCACGTCTTTCATCCCCCTCTCCGTCTCGTCCGCCCTCATGCAGAGAAGAAGGGAGGGGGATAATAACCGCCGCCATGTTGGAGAAAGCAGGAAGCGGAATCAAAGGTTGTGATGTTGCCGCCTGATCTTCTTACCTCCCGCTGTGTCTCTGCGGCTCGGCGAGGCAGAGTCGGGTCAGGCAGCGGTGACGAGGCGGCTGTAAAACTTTATCGCTTTTAAAAACTGGGGAAAAGAATCTTGAAGCGAGAATTTATTCCCTTTGATTTTTCTGCTACAGTAAACATCACAATGTGCTGCATTCAAGCGCAATCAGACATCTGAGCTGTGTGTTTTTCAGCCATTGTCAGTTAAAGTTGCTTCTTCACGTCTTCTTCCTCCTCTGGTGGTCTTCTCCCCTCTCATCTTCTTTTCCTCTTCATCATATCTTCATCCTGTTCGTCTTTTCCCCTGTCCTTCAGTTTTATTACACTTTTCCGACAGTGACTGCTTGCCATCTTCTCCTTTTTTTTATGGCGGGTTTCCCATCATAAAACCCTTCTTCTTCATAGCCTCATTTAATCTCCTCCTTCCTTTTAGCTTCCCCCTTATTTCCCACTTCCTGGTCCTTCATTTTCTTGGTTCTTCGTCTTTGGTTCCTCCTGTCCTTTCCTTCCCTTAATCTCCTTTCCTCCTTCTTCTGCTCCTTAAACTCTTTCCTTCAGTTCCATGCCCCCTCCTCCTCCTGCAGCCTCTCGGCTCTCTCAGGGTTCAGCAGGTTAAGTCTGGGATTTGCTCTTGTTGATGTTGAGCTTTATTAGTACAAAGCGTGTTTTTAGAGAGATCGATGTGGGCTGATAAGGACACACACACACACACAGAGCTGAAGAAACTGGTGTGTGTAGGTTAGTCGGTATGTAACCTCCATCCTCCGTTTCCCTGTGAAGGTCAGGACAGGAAAGGTTAGCGCAGAGCGACTAATCCCCCAGATTTGACAGGATTTCCTGAAGTACAGCGCGTGTTTGTGAGTTTATCTTTGTGTGTGTGTGTGGAGGCCTTTGATCCTTAAATAGTCACGCTGAGTCAGAAAGCAAACGGAAGCTAAGGGCCGTACAACACGGACGAACCGAGTCGCACTGAAAAGGACAGAAAAATGGAGACGATGATTCAAATATTTAACTTCACTCTGCACCGTCCGCTCCAGGGTGGAAAAGTTGACTTTGTCCCATTTGGTTGGTTTTCATTTCACATCGGTTGATAACAGGCGGACGGAGCCTTGTTAACAAAGACTCACATTGACTCTCAAGCTTCCCATTTATTGCACAGAGCTGTGGCGACCTGTCGTCCTGCCAGGTCAGAGAGAGTTTCACTCCAGCTTCTTTAGGCGTTAATGAGAAGAAAAACCTCTAAATTTTAGCATCAGTCCTCATTTTTACTCCAAATTCCAAAAAGTTTCACTCAGCTTTCCATTTAAGAGGAACATGCTCGCTATTAGCGATCAACATTTGTCTCCTTGTACCCATAAAGTTGTTTCCTGCAGAGTTATGCAGATCATGTTTCTCCAAAGACACCACTGCGCTGTTCTCCTGGAGGTGGGCTCGGTTTAAATGACCTCCTGAATGAACACACATGAAAAGAAAAAGAACTCTACTTGTTAACGTGTGTTTTATTTATGTGCGTAACACTAAAAGCCCTCAGAGGTAGACACTAAAAACTCTCGATAAGGTGACAACGTGACTTGAAATGGCCCAGCTTGGTCGAGAAGTTTGCATCGTGCACTTGAGTGAGTGAAAGACAATCGACACTGGGAAAGACGTCCGTCTTAAATCCTTCTTTACTTTTGTAACGATAATAGTGAAAATAAGTGAATGATCTAAGAGCTTATTGGCTTCTCGTGCAGCCCGAGCGAAATGAAATGGCGGTTGTCTTCAGGCGAATTGTAAATATATGTCAAGAAATTCCAAATATCTGGAAGAGAAAGATTTATTTTGATTGTTGTAACAGTGTTAGCCTGGATTGACGACGATATCACTACTTTTTTAAAGTGTATACAGATTTAATTTTTGTCTTCGAAGAGCTTTAAACATCCTGCTGATGTCATCCCACACGCCTCAGAGGAATTCATTCAGACAATCCTGCCGTCGGTTGCTGTTTTCAGTGTTTTATTTTGTCAAACAAGCCTCGAATGCCTTCGTACTGCAAGTGTATCTTTGACTCAGCACTGTTTTTGCCTGATTTTAGTCATGTCAGTAAACGTAGCATGCCTTTAGCCTTAAGCTTTGCTGCCTTGATATAAAGTCACATCTGCTGCCTTTGTTTTGTTTAAGTTAGACATTTTTTGGTTTATGTTTAAAGAAATAGTTTGACACTTTGGGAATTGCCAAATGTCGGCTAGCTTAGCTTTGCATGAAGACTGGAAACAACCTGAAACAGCTTGCTTAGCCTTAGCTAATTAGCCAGAAGAGACTCCTGGAAGTCAAAGCACCTGGTCAAAAAAGAACCTGGTCTTGAACCCCAGAAAAAAAAACTTGGGATGACATTTACCGTAAAATCTTGAATATAAGACGCACCGGAATATAAGATGCAGTCTTTTATGGGGGGTGTCCCAGAGGGAAAAAGGGTTTCTATATAGTATACAAGTTATCTCAACACTATTTCAATTTATTTTCATCTGAAACACATTCAAACACACACAAATTACTGCCTACCATCTGGTTTCCAAATGTCGAGTTAGCAATCCTGCTAGCTAGCATGATGGTGCATGTCCGTGACAAAGCTTTAGCTAGATTATAGCGCCATTGTCTGGGTAAAATAACGTAACACAATAACATACCTCTCTCTGCATTACATACTGGTATATTGGTTGCACCGGTGTGGAGCACGCAGCCCACTTTTAGATGGAAATAAATGTATTAAAAGTGCGCCTTATACACCGAATTTTACGGTAATCTAAAACTGTTTATTTAAAGGATTCATTGATGCATTAGAGGTTGTAGGAAAAATGTCTAAAATGCTGTTTTTTATGTTCAGAAATGCAGAAAACGTCTCCCTGAGAATATGCTGCACTGTGCTTTAGCTTTAAGAACGAGAATCCTTCTGCTGTTTACTGTAATAAACTACTGATGCCATAAAACTGCTCTGAACGATGACATGCTGGCGAAACCGGTTGAAAAACCACATCTGTTGTTTTTGTAAATGGCGGGTGTTCATGACTGACAGTGTTGGTGATACTTTGATGTTTCTGGGTGACGTAGACTGAATGTATTCTGAACGTGATGTGTGTTTGACTTCATATCTACAAAGAGCAATACTGTGTGCGCTGCATTATGGGTCAGTATTATCAATAAAACTCAGTTTCTGATTAGCGCTGTGTGTGTTTGAACATTGTTGGAGACATTTGGGACGATGCAAGTACACAACTCAATGGTTTTATAACATGATCTACTCGTTTGATGCTGAAATGTTATATATTATAAGGTTCCAAATTTGGTGCAGCTCCAATTTAAGTTTAAAAAGCTGTAAAAGCACTCCGGAAAAGTTTATGGTGATAAAAAAGTAAAGATTCCATTCAAAATCAGGCATATGTGTATTGAAGGCACGAGCATAATGTGTGCATACGTGTGTTGCGTTCACTGACCTTGATACGAACCTTAAAACCCTGAAAACTCTCATTTGACCGATTCCTCTCCTGAGCTTCCACAGCCCTAAATTATTCCTTTGCCTTCCCACCTCTCATCCCTCCTTCCACTCGTCCATCCCTCCTGATACCACATCTCTCCCATCTCTCTCTCTTTCCCCTTCCCTCCTCTGTCTCACGTTCTCCCTTCTGCTCCCTTTCTCAGGGGTGTTGTTATGGTCAACGTGAACTGCAGGTGAACCTCTGACCACAGAGTGTGTGTGTGTGTAGTGTGGGTGGTCCTCCGTCTCTCTCTCATTTTCTTTGACCTTCACTGTCTTCCTCCTCTTCCTCCCCCTGTACAAACACACCTCTTCTCCTCCTCACCCTGCTCTGACCTCCCTCTGTTTTAACTTCTCCAGTAGTTTCACTCCTTATCACTTCTTCTGTCACACTTTTTGTGTTCTTTGGCCGCGTTCACGCTGCAGCTGCGCGAAGTGTCAGATTTTTTTGTCTCGTTAAAATCCAGCAATTTGTAATCTGAAAAGCTGCGTCTCTCCTGCTTTGAACCTCTAGTTACAACTTCCAGAGACATGAGAGTTGCTTTAAGCGAGAACCTCGTACATAGTGTAACAGCAGTTATATTTTATGCAACTGGTACACAAGGCGTGTCAGGGCAACAACACTGTCAAAGCCAATAAGCTGCGGTGTTCCACAGGGATCGACTTTAGGACCCTTTCTCTTCCTAATTCATGCTGTAGAATCTAAACTACATAAAATATGTGGTCAAACTGTAAGTTCTTCCTGTTTTCTAGTGATGTTGTCTGATAATTTAAGGAACACCTTTGACATTATTAGTCGAGAGCAGTTATAAATGCATTTTTGATCTGTTTTATCCAGTGGCTTTTTTTTAATAAGTTTTCTTGCTCCACATAGTGCAGGTGAAAGATGATAACCTTCTTGACTCGAGTTTTTCTTTTTTAACTAGTTGAAGACAATTGTATTTATTATTCATACTTATATTATTTGGTTAAACAAGGAAATGTATATCCTGGCATTATAGCTTGGGTTCAACAGGGGATAGACAAGTGGTAAAGGAAGTGTAAAAAACTTTTCTTTTATTGAACTTTTTTCTTTGCCTTTTTTCCCCAGAATATTTTTATTACACATTATAATTGGATACAGTCCACATGTACACACAATCTTAAGTTTTTCCCTTTTTTCTTCAAACAACGGCTTAAAGAACATACACTTATAATAATAATAATTATTATTATTATTATCATTATATGGCAGATTTTATACCAGTTGGTGACCAATGGGTGAAGTAGGTAAAAAGCAATACTCACGCTAGAAAACTAAATTAAATAACGGTTTACAAAGCAATAGAGTACAGCTACGACAGTTACAGGGTTAATATTGTTGATGCTTCAACCCACACTGTCACCCCCCCTCAGACCCCTTAGATGTCTCTGGTCCCCATGCCTTATCATACACTCTCCTGCAACTTTGAATCAAAGCTTCTCCAAATGGAGAATCTCGCCCAGCTCTCTCAAATGAAGGAACATTGGACTTTTAGCCAAGACAGTACCAATTTACACCGACCATTTGTCACTAGAGTACAGAGAGGTGTCATACGTAGCCCCTAGGATGGCCTTTTGTTTTGCTTTGTCCGTCCCATTTCTGCAGCTCAATTCTTACTTTAGATTTAAATTTACAATGATCCAGACAAATCAACAGTTGTTTTTTTTATTTTAAATGGTCATTGGAATTGTTTCGATTGGAAATTGAGGATTGAAAGATGAATCCACCCTTTACTATGAGATAACAAGGTTTGTTACCTCAAGATAACGACATCATTTGGATCAGATAATTGCAGAAAAACAACATATATCGCGAACATGGCCGTTCCTGGCTTCCATAGTTCTCCTCTTCAAATGAGACTCCACATTTAGAATCACCTCCAGTAAAACCAGCAGCAAGAATTCTTCCCCCTTTTAACTCACTCATTTCCACATCCCCAGCCCCTTTCCCTCCCACCTCTCTTTCTTCTTCTCTCTCCTCGTCTTGTTGCCTCATCTCGCTGCTATTTTAATCTGACTCAGTGATGAAATAAATGTGGTTTCTCAGAAACATATCTTGTTTACAGCCAACATACATGGATGCACTCTCCGACTGTGTGAGTGTGTTTAGGGCGGCTTTGAACATGGAGAGGTCAAAGTGCGTCTCGTTCACCAGATGTGATGGAAAATGACCGGAGGGCAGGCTGGCAAACGGGATTCTAGTTGTATCATTATCACCTCAAACTCACACACACATGTAGCGGCGAGGAGGCGTGTAACATCAAACACTCGCAGCATTAAACCACAGTAGCCCCATCTGTACCTGAGTCTATCCTTCACACTGCCAGAGTTCAGAGCAGTGATATCAGCTTACAAACTCTCACACACACACGCAGACATGTGATATCAGCTCGCAAACACTCGCCACACACACAGACACTCACGTGTGCGTGAACAGCTTGTGTTGACACCTCTGAGGCCGTCCAGAGCTCAACTCCCTGTCTCGAGTTTAAACGCCATGAAGCTGTCTGTCAGCGAGCGCTGATGTTCGCTGTCTGGCTTCTGACTCAAAGTTTTCATAATTCTTTGGATGAAATTTAGGAAAGTTATTGAATTAATGACTCTGTTGTAGATCCAGCTGCACAGAAAATGACACTCTCTTTCAAAATCACTTGTCAGCTTGATACAAAATCAGAGTCAGCTTGGTCTGCTGCCTAGAAGACCAGCGAAACCTAAAATACAAGCCTAAACATCGTCATCAGAGACCTCTAGTGGCCGTGTTTAGTGTGACCGCAGAAAAGATGTACTCAGGTGACGTTTAAGGAACTATATGCGGTTGGGGCGGCTTTCGGGAGCGATGGATGTAAAACAAACACTTCCACCCCAAACAACATAGCTAGCCTCCGACATGAAACTGAAGCCAACGTGACGTAATGTCACTTTTATACACAACATAAACATTACACATAGTTTCAGTTACATAACTAACATACTTTTTAGAACTTAACTAAGCGGCTTTGGCGCCTAAATCTAAAAAACTTCACCTGTTTCACTAGATTATCTTACAGTCAGAATGTTGGCTGCCATCGCTAAGGTGGCTTAGTATAGAAAACGCTCCTGTAGGTCGTATTAGAGGGTAGGAACCAAAGATGGACGACATGACAATTCCCTAAAGGTGAAACATTCCCCTGCTGACTGGCTGCAGTATAGGTCATAAAGCCCGCCTCCTCCATGTTAACAGATGGGACATGAGTCAAACTATAAAATCAAAATACACGCCAAATACATTTTTCTCAAACATGGTTTCTGTCATTATAGTAAGTTCTTATCATGCTGATTTACATCCAGGTGTTAATTTTTCTGACAAGTTTACTTTTAATTTGTTATTTGATGCTGTAAAAAGGATGATTGACAGCTCTGTTTACAAATACGGCTCCTGCAGCCGATCAGTTCTGGATTAGCAGAGTGGAGGAGGAACGGCGAGAGGAGACGTAACTAAAACATTCACTACAGTCAGCTAAGTTTCTGTGAACGTTAACCTCAGACCAACACAAAGAAGCTGTTCTGCTGTTAAACATGCCGGCGTGCGGGATCCTTGTTTTTTCGGTAAGTTAAGGGTGTGTTTTGGTTATCGGAAGTGGCTACGGCACACTCTGGCTCCAAATAATGTCACTATCGCAAGATGGCAGCGCCTATCACAGGGGCTGTTTTGGCATCACTTTCGTACGATGGGAGCAGATGAAGACGCGTCGGCCATCTTTGTATACAATCATTGGTAGGACAAACAACCTATGTAGTTGCACGGCTTGGAGAACTATTTTCCTTGACTCATTTATTCAGGTTTTTACTTTTATTTGACTCCTGGAGCAGTTTAAATTGAGCGACAATTTAGCTAGTGTTAGTGGTCATTGGTTTCTCAACTGCGTAAATGAAGCCGAAATATGGCCACTGCTGGTTTACAGGAGCCAGAAGTGACCATATTTGGGAGGGTGGGGCTGGAGAGGAGTGCAAAATTAGCAAACGCCAAGTTATCAAAGCTAAACAGTGTCTGAGGCTGATCCTTTAGCTTGTGAATGAGATTCTGTTTGTGACAGTCTGATTGCAGGTGCTCGCTTGTCCCAGTGAGATAGCATCGGGTAAACGCCCGGCCTTCTCATCACTATGGTCCGGGCATTTTCCCATCTGCCGTAATGTTATTTCTTGGCTTGTGGAGCTTCAAGTGGACACTCAAGGAACTGCAGTTTTTTGCACTTCCGCATTGGCTTCATTTTTCAACACCGGAGGTCACCGCTTGGTTCCAGGATTTGGGTATGGTAAGCTGTTAGCTAGCGCTAACTTAGCTGTTATTCCTTTGACTAATCTGCTTCATGACCAACCATGTTCTGCCTCTTGTTTTTCTGTATATAACATATTGGTCACTACAACTCGGAGTACAAATTAAAAGTGGAACTCTCCTGATAGAAATATTTTGCTTCCTACATCATGCATATGCAGATAAAATGTCCTTGTCCAGATATTCTTCATACTCAAACACCAAAACATGAATGATTAGTACAAACATTTAGGAACTATCAGCTCTTAATAGTGGATTTAGTTAAAGTGTGTTCTAGCTCGATGCTGGACAGACATGTCTGGCAGTAATTTACCTGTGCAGAACAAACTCACCGTATTTAAATGCACCATTTTCAGGATCACAATAAACTTGTATTGTGTGTCTGTTCAGTTGTTTGTCTTTTGTTGAACCTAAAACACACAGTTGTAAAGTCATTTTACACGCCATGCTCCTCTCATTAGTCTTTGCGTTAACTAGCAGCGAGGAATGCAGCTGAACAGCTCAGTGGAAAAAGCAATATAATTTAACAAGATGCTAATCACTGAATTGTTGGGGAGTTTAGTCACCGTTAGCTCGATGCTACACATGACGTCTTCCAGAGCTCAGGTAGGAGAGGGTGGTCTGCTCTTTACCTCATCCCCCGGTTCATCTCACACTCTTGTGAACAGCTGCAGGGTGATGTGGCGGTGAGAGAATGTCTTAGAACTGGAACATCTGAGGTCTGACGGCGTTTAAATTTGGGGAACCTGAGCTTATTACACCGCCCATAACCCGGCAAACATTGGTGTCTGTGGTCAAAGGATGTATATTTTTAAATTAAGTTATATATTGTTGAAAAGCATATGTATTTTAGACATTCAGATTACATAATGATTGTATGTATTCAACTATATTTCCTTGTGTAAAAGGCATAATCTTCACATTCAAATAAACAGTTGGGAAGCTGCTGAAATTCTGTTGTGTACTCTCTGAAATGACTTCTTTTATCTTATATTGGAGCTGTGGTGTCAGATAATATGTTGGGTTTGTTAGCAAAGATGTCGCTTTGGCCAAATAGATGTTTTAGATTGTTTTTGAGCCCTTTTTGACTGAGCTGAATTCTCATAGGTTCCTCGTCATGTGACACGTGTCTGGTCATGTGCCTTCCAACCAGGAAGTGGTTTCTCCTCCTGCCTTGTAGAGATGTTTTGCCTGCTTGCATTCACCTGTTGAAGATCTGCTTCCATCTGCACGTCTGCATCTATTGAAGGTATCTGCTGCATGTTAAAGGAAAGTTTTACAGTCTTGCTTTTGATGACATTTGCACCATTTTGGGCTCTAAATTGCTTTTTGGTGATTCACGGATGTGTTGGAAGTTTGACATGGAGTCAGAAGCAGCCTTTTGTTACATTTTAAGGGTTCATGAAGTAAAAATTCCATACACATAAACCCGAGATTATGTGACTTCCAAAAGTCCATGAGCTAGAGGTCATTCAAAACTACCCTTCAATTCATATTCTAAAGTTAGGGACTGTATGTAAATGATTGCACTGGGAAAAATGATTCATATTTTATTTGTACACTTTAATGACACCAAAACTGTGCACATTATATGTGTGTTTTTGCTACCTTAAATGTGGTAAATTGAAGCAACAACTTCCTCAGTACATACTATATTTACCAAGAGAGCTGAGCTCCTGTTGTTTGTCTGCAGTGCCTACATGTACCAGGATGCATTGGGTGCGAGCAGCAGGTACCTTCACATCCCTCTGCTGCACACTCTGCTGCATATTTCATGCTATATACCTAACGCTATATACCTAACGCTACATACATAACGCTATTTAGCTAACTCTTCAATGTGGAGGTGAGACATGTCCGTGGCAGTGACAATGTTTTGGCCGACGCATTGTCGCACCTGTAGATCTATTTTTTTCCCCTGAATATGTAGCGTAATGAGAAATTATGCAACTTAATTCTTATTCTCTTAATACATGTTCAGTAACTTATGGTGGGGGTGTTACATGCGCTCCCCCTGCTGGCTGTTGGTTTTAATGTCTGTACTCACCCTGCTATCTCTTTCAGGTGTTGGTGATCCAAAACCAACAGCCAGCAGGGGGAGCGCAAGTGTTTTTTATTAACTATCTTCAAGCAAAGGCTGAGGAAAAAATGATAGGTTCTCCCTTGTACTTCTCCAACAAACCATCCCTGAAAGATATAATCCCGCAGATTTCAGTTCTGCTTTGGCGGCACCTTCTGGCGATAATCGGCAATTGCGGGAGCACACAGGCGTCCACGGTTGTAACTCTTGATTTTTCTCGCTGACGGTCGCTTTCCTTTTCAGTCTGTTTGCCTTCATGTGAGTGTCGAATTTGTTTCTTTTTCTTTGGATTTTCACTTCTTGTTGAAGTTGTATTTGTAGTCATCCATCTTTTCTTTGTTTGTTCAGCCATAGTAGATTACTGTTTACTCGCAACACTTGCAGAGACCGGAAAAGCAGCCGCTTAGCTCCGCCTACCCCGTCTGGCAGACCATCCACTGCTGGGTGATGGTAAACGCGTCACTAACTGGGCGCTGCTTGGGATTTTCTTAATCGAATGTCACCCAGTCTGTAATACTGAAAATGCAAAGGCTCTTGTCAGTGGGCCGTAGGCTCAATCACCATTGTACTACCTCATTTAGCGATAGATAGAGACTAAAACATTTTTGTAACTTAACTAAATAAAAAATACACTACTTGAAAAATAGTTTTAAAAGATTTGAAATATATCAAAATAAATAATAAGTGTTAGTTGTATTTTTTCATGTAAGACAGGAGATATCTAACAAACAACAGCATGGAGAAAAGGATCTTCTAACATCCCACAATCCTTCAATCTTTTTTGTAAATAAAGCGCGTAATTAATATTTTTTTAACTGTATTTTACCAAAAACTGACCTCCAAACCTTACCTCCAAAAAAAGCAGGAAACAGTCACAACACATTCCTGAAATTTCCCAAGACACCTTTTTCCAACTTCTCCGCCTTTCTGTACCTCAGATGTCGCGACCTTCGCCGGGAGTTCAAACAACCTGCGAGGAGTTACGAGGGAGGCGAGGCGAGCTGGAGGGGGAAGAGCGTGAGACTAAAAGAGCGGACGTCCAGCCTTATTCTGAAGGGACTTTTAAAGGAAACAGCTCGGACACTGGGAAGAACAGTAAGTGTGAAGTCGCAAGCACCCTCGCACGTCTTCAAGGTCTTTTGGGGGGATGACATTCACTCACACACACACACACACACACGTTCGCAAACAGTCCCTAAATGTCAAAGAGAGGCTCCTGACATGTAACACTCAAAGCGCTCGTCCATTTCCTGTTTGGGGCAGGAAGTTAACAGGTCAAGGAGACTAAAGAAACCAAAAACGCCCTGTTTTTCATGCGAATTTGAACACATCACCACCTTTACTGTACGTGTGTGTTGCTCATTGTGGGAGCTGTAACTCCGTCCTGTCTCACAGTCCCCCCCCAACGAAACAATGCCTGTCTTTGTTCAGCCTGGTATTACTTGACTTCTATTGTTGTGTGCGAGTGTGTGTGTGTGTGTGTGGCCTTTATCACACTCACACACTGGCTCACGCTGGGTGAGATTTTACCCAAACAGTGGGATGTTATGATTACAAATTAGCATGAGTGCTAATAAGATTTCAGGCCGTTAATGCGGGGACTTTTATTTAGTCTCGTTAAGGCGCGTCGGTGGGGGCTTCTCGTTAAAGGCAGCCCTTAACGACCTCTGAGGCAGATAGTAAAACCAGTGATGAAGTGAAATGAAGTGTGTGTTATTGCCTTCATGGTTTGTTGTAATCTGCTGGAGAGGTTTTTTTTTTGCCTGCTAAATGTTTGTTTGTTTTCGGGGTCTGATTTGTGCATTTTACTCAGTATGTTCGTTTACGCGTCCTCCGTGCGCTCGCTGTTTGTGCGTTTTTTGTTTGCGTCCAGGACCTTCTGGTGGCCACAGTTGCACAATATCCCTCTGTATAGTTGCGAGAAACAACAGATAGTAAAGTTCGTTTCGTACTGTGATGATTGCTCTATAAAGTGTTTTAAAGCAGCTCATTGTTCTTTGTCTCATACGAGAGCGGAGCTGCTTGGTGACTGTCCGGGACTTTAAAAGCACAGCTCGGTGGTGGAGCTGTTTGGCGATGGAGAGTTGGTGTTGGTGAGTTTGACGTAGTCCAGCTCGTCTCAGTTAAAACGTCAAAGGCCGGATCAAAACTGAGACATATCTGTATAAATGAAGTCCTAAATAATAGTGAGTGTGTTTATAAAGGAATTTCTTCAAGTTGCAATGAAAGAAAAAGGCATAATTTTGTCATGATTCATATTAAAGGCTCAGAGAGAGGCTCACTTGTATAAGCAGCTCCACAAAGTAGTTTTACATGGACTTGGTCTGGTCGCTGGATTTGTCTGTCAGGTCAGGAAACAAACTCACTATAGCACTTTGTACACTGCCAGTTCACGGCGGGACTATTACCCCTCTGAACGTCTTCTTTGTAGAACGCGTGGAGTCAGGACGGTGGGGCGAAGTCCTTCCACCTCTGAGCCAGCATTGGAGGTAGTAACGAGGCGAAAACAGCGTCTGTGTAAACAGCAGTGCCGGCAGGGCGGAACCAAGCGGCATCCTTTTGGTGTTGAAAAATGAAGCCAAGTGCAAAAAAACTGCAGTTCCTCGAGTGGCCACTTGAGGCTCCAGAAAACAAAGAATAACATTACAGCAGATGGGAAAATGCCAAAGTTTACAGCCTGGTACAAAAACGGTTTTGTCATAAATAGCTAATTTTATTGTTCAAGATAACTGTACGGGGGGTGACTTTTTTTTTTATAACACACTCGTTTTAATTATATTAAGCCTTGAATCATAGGGGCCGGATCATTTGATTGACAGGTGGATCCTGCTGGCTGTCTGCTCAACGTCAACACAGACGCACAGACACTAAGCTTAACTTCACCTGTTTGTGTTGTTGGAAACGACAAGTTGGAGAGAGACAAAGTTTGGACAAATAATCTATCTCTGTTTGATTTCTGGAACTTTATGGCCGTGCAAGAAGTCTGAGCTCCAGCTTTTCGGTGAGTTAAATGTTAGTGTTATATATTGAAATATTTTTAGCACTAAGTAGCAGGTATACCGTGCTCGCTTTAGCTGTTTGTTAGCCTGTTCAGTGTTTATCAAACATTTATTTAATCGTCGGCCAGTAAATAGGAGAGTAAATAGAGAATATTTTATAAATAAATATTATTTATTTATTTATCGGTTATTTTACGTTTCCTGCTACTTCTTTAGTCTGACAGCTAAACACCTGCAGTCACTCAGCATCACAAACAGAATCTCCTCCTGGGAAAGTCAAACTAGCTCATTCATCATTTATACAGTCTATGGCTAATAACCGGTAGCTACGCTGAGTAGCATATAGCCTAGCTTCATAGCCGTAGCTGGCTGATTCATGCGGCTCGCCCGTAGAGCTCAGCCAAAGGCTTAAGCTCGGTCGCGCTCCGCCTCTTTGCCTGCCTCTGGATTAGCCGGCTCTGGCATTTCCAATATGGCGACCCCCAGCGCCGGCGCAATTCGGGCTTCAAAACGCTTCCACAGAAACCAATGGGTGACGTCACTGAGACTACGTCCATTATTTATAGTCTATTGGCGGAACAGTGCAGAGTGTGTGTGTATTTGAAGCTCGAGTTATACAGAGTTATTTGAACATTAACATATTTCGTATCTCTTACATGACATTATAACCCCTGTCTTTTACATCTCACACACTTTATTTCCTCATTTGATGGATTTCACTGAGAGCGATCTGCCAGCTGTCCGGTCTGCTCTCTTGGGCCACCCTGCCTTCAATATTCCCCTCATTTACCTTTTACAAACCTCCCAACCTGAACCTTTAGATGTCGCAACCTTTATTGACACCGCTCGATGCCAGCAGACGCCCCGGACCACCGTGACAGGTCCGGGTAACGCGCTGAACCTGCCTGCGCGTGTGAGTGCGAGTTAATGGATGAGCTCTGTGTTCGATTGTGCTTCTCTCCCTGTTTCTGATCCCGTAACTCTCTAATTGGTTTCTGTCTGGGGGGAACCGGTGCCAACAAGGACAAGACGAGCTGTGGTTGGCTTTGGTGCATATATGACCGTGTGTGTGTGTGTGTGTGTGTCTGCATCTCCTACTAAACCATTAGAAGCCTGCAGACTGTCGACAGGCCTCGGAAAGAGGCAAGAAAGCATGTCCCGCCAAGAATGACTCCAAATCCATTTATTCTCTTTGCTTTCTGTTTAAACTCCATATTACTTCTGCTCTCCTTTCATTAGTCCGGCCTTTTTTGCTTCTTTTAAAGCTCTTTAAAGTTCTTTCCCTTTGTTCCCCCCGTCCTTTTCCTTCTATTTATTTAAATTAAATCTCGGGTTTATGTGTAATTCCTAAAGCCGGAGCAGTTAAAGTTAAATCAGTGTGGACGTATATGTTAGAAAAAAAAAAGAAACAGCCAATCAAGCGACTGGGATGCCGGCCAGCTTCATGATGTAATATCCTGTTGGCTTTAAATCCTTTTATTTGAATGTAACCTGGACTCTTTCTTTCCTTGCATCCTCCGTTTAATGCTACACACACACACACACACGGTCTCATATCCTTTCACTCACCTCTGTAAATGCGAGCAGGAAAAGGGGCTTTGGACGTCAGAGAGGAAACAGCCAAAACATTATTCCAATATGTTTTTATTGCTGCGATTATTAGATTTCATAAAATAAATCCATTTTAACGGAGCTTGTTTCCCCGTCTGTTTCTGAATGAAGGCCCACGTCCTGCGTGTGTGTGCGTGTGTGTGCGCTCTCAAACCTTAACCTTTAATCACCAAATCTTTTTCGCATCTGTGTGTGTGTGTTTCTGATGCTTAATGACATCTGTGTGCGCTCGTGTGTGTGTGTGTGTTTGTGCTCAGAGGCGTCTGCTACAATAGAGCAATACATCGCTGCTAATTCAGCTCCACAGCTCGGCTCCGTTTCCACCGCTTAACATTTCAACTGTTTCCCTGACTTCAGCGTAGACCTAGTCTACTCTAATCTGCCGACCTACCCTGTGTGTGTGTGCATGTGTGTGTAAGTGTTTGACAGCAGGGTATTAGCGAGCATTTTCCACATGCAGGTCTGCTGCCGTGTGGTTTCCATCATGTTTCACTTTCAATTAAAGCATCTGAATAATGTTTGAGCGTCTTCACTCTTTAAAAGAACATTAAAGTTATGATCAGTAAGATTTTCATGGTATCAGAAGCCATTTCTGACGCTATTTACAGTCAGTTATAGTGACTCTATGTGTTTCCCCTCTCTAATTACCTCTTTCTATAATGGTTTACATCGTAAGCGGCCGAGTACACCGTTTACACTCTGCTGGATACAAATTAACGACATAAGTATTTCACATGAAACAAGAGATGTAATGAAGTGCTTTAGTTGCACATGAGCCTCATTCTGCTGCATCCGATTTAAAGCTTTTAACTTAATAGGGGAAGGCTTTTATTTTGAAGTGGTGGATAATTTTTTAAATGTTGCAGGAAGTAGAAGAACAAGACGGAGCCGTAAGCTGCGTCCTTCAGAGGAAGTATTTGAAGGCCGATTGCGTCACAGCCGGGCGTCCTATTTCGAAGGCTCCTTCAGATGCGGCCGACAAATGCGTCCTTTTCCCGGGCCCTAACGTATTCCTGAGATTCATCGCACGCCAATTCAAACAAGATGGCGGCCGAGGAATACACTTTAAATGTAATACATTTTCGTTCAGCTCAATCGAATAGTTAGAGATACACATACATGCGGGTGTGTACAGGACCGTTTGTGGTGAAGTGGGAGCTTTTCCAGTCGATCTGCGCTCCAACCCTCACCTGAGTTTTGGGGAGCGACCGAAAGAATGAGATACAAGTGGCCGAAATGAGTTTCCTCCGCAGGGCGTCTAGGCTCAGTCTTGGAGAGAGGGTAGGGAGCTCAGACATCCGGAGGGAGCTCGGAGTAGAGCCACTACTCCTTCCCATCAAAAGGAGCCAGTTGAGGTGGTTCAGGCTTCTGATTTAGGATGCCTCCTGGGCTTCTGTGCTCGCTGGAGGGATTATATGTCCCGTCTGGCCTGGGATTCCCCAAAACGTTGCTGGGCAGAGGGGCGTCTGGGTCACCTTGCTTAGCCTACTGCCACCGCAACCCAGCCTCGGATAAGCGGAAGAAGATGGATGGATGGATGTAAAAA
The DNA here is from genome assembly GCF_022749685.1 of Semicossyphus pulcher. Taxonomy (NCBI): domain Eukaryota; kingdom Metazoa; phylum Chordata; class Actinopteri; order Labriformes; family Labridae; genus Semicossyphus; species Semicossyphus pulcher. The sequence goes on along the minus strand of NW_027211695.1, from coordinate 14,091,736 downwards.
GAACAAAAAGGCCTTTAAACAAAATGATGTTTAAAATCCCTCGCCTTGCAGCCCCTGGATTGGGACACAGCTTGTGTTTACAGGTGACCACAGATAGGCTGTTTTTTATCATGTACATTTATCAGTGAAATAACACTCTGCTGTGTGACAGGTACCAGCTTGATCAGTGTAGACACACACGGTCACAGTCTGTAATGTTAACTAACAGTATTCAGAACACCTGGCTGAAGCGGAGTGATGTTGTTCTCTATATCAGCACTCATGGATTGCCTCTTATCCAATCAGATTACTTGGTCGGAACTAGCCTAACTGTAATGTCTGTTTTAACACAACAAAAGCTTGCAGTTAATCAATGCAATCAGCCATGTCGTCTATTGTTTACTTCTTATACTTCTTTTGTGCTACTCCCTCAGTTGATGATGCAACATGATGCAATATGTTGTCTACAAGTTTCAAAGTATCCTGAATGGAACTGGTCCAATAACCAGAGCTAATGTGATGGGACGACACTGACTGAGGGTAAATTATGTCTCACTTGTATGATTTTGAAAGCTTATTGGAAACTTGAAAGTAGACATAGAGCTAAAATACAGCAAGAAAAATCCATAAAATAACATGAATATAAAGAGAATAAGTCTGTTTGACTCTCGAATAGAGTGTTTGAGTCAGTCTGAAGGTGTGACGACCGCTTCATGTACGCAGAGCAGCCACAGTACAAAGACCATTGTGGGTTTGAAACCTCCTACTGAGAGTGTTATGACTCTAACACATGTGGCTGACACACACACACACACACACACACACACACAGGATGTTTCACATACTTTATTAATTTAAGGTTTTATGGTAAATGTAGACTGTAATCATGCAGCCATCACTATAGCAATTGTGTGTGTGTGTGTCTGTGTGTGTGTTACAGTTTGTACCCCTAAGGTGACCACACACACTCCCACACACACACACACACACACACACACTGCTCTCCTGCTGTTTTAGGAGCCGTGGTTTGATCGAGCAGACCGAGGCCTCTCACTGGTTGTTGGCAGGCGTCCAGCAGCCAATCACAGGCCTCCGCCAATTAGCGAGCCAGAGCTGAAGGTAGAAGGAGCCGAGCGTTTTACAGGCTGCCCTGTGTGTGTTTGTGTGTGTGTGGGTGTGTGTATTTCTTTAACATCATACTTGTACTTTGTCTTTTGATGTGTGTGTGTGTGTGTGTGTGTGTAGAAGTTGTTGCTGTCATGTAACCCCTGTTTTCTGTGTGGCGTTCACTGACTCAGCTGCACATTTACCCATTAAGATAACAGCACTGTAGCTCAACCAAGTAGGACTTAAAGACTGTTAGAGGAGCGTGTGTGTGCGTGCGTGCGTGTGTGTGTGTGTGTGTGTGTGTGTGTGTGTGTGTGTATTTTGTACTTGTGGCCTTTATCATAGTCCCACAGGATGATTGAGTGTTACCCCCCTGGTGGTGTGTGTGTGCTTCACAGAGATTAGCAGACTAATAAGGGGTTTCTGGTCTGTGTGTGTGTCTGTGTGTGTGGGCGATCTAGCCGTCAAACATCTACCTCAGCATATTAGGAGTAACCATTAAAGTCTGATGTCAGATATTAAAAATAAGAAACTTTAAAAAGATGTAGACATATCCTCTTGCTATCAGAAAGCACCTTAAGGGCCTGTGTCCACTAACGGCGTTTTTTGCGCTGGCAGTGGCCACGACCTCAATTTCAGAGCGCTTCTCACCGGCACTCACTGTTGCTAGGTTACCGAAGTCTGTTTTAAATTGCTCTGCATGCTTAATATTTTCTTGTATATGTCCTTGCGTTAGCAGCAGCTCTACATCTGGAAATTGTACCCTCGAAAAAACAAGAGGACTAGCTTCTCCTTCGCCACTGTTGCTGACAAAGTTGATATCTGAAGTCCCGCCCTTTCTTGATTTTGATTCGTCAGTGAGGGAGAAGTGACACTGATGAGCGTGGCAGTGTTCCAAAAGTTAAACTATTTTTAACTGTTAGTGCTGAAAACGCTGAACTGGGCGCTGCCAGCGTAAAAAAGCTGTTAGTGGACACAGGCCTTAAACAGACACTCTCTGTGCAGATTCTTTAAAGTTGTGACCCCGCACACATTGGTTGGTTTATAACGGGTATTAAATGGTGATAAATGTTCATTTGTCACTTTTATTTTTCTTGTTCTTTACATTTATTTTACTCAAATGATTGATAAACGAGCTGTCGCCGCACCAGTCTCCATGTCTCAGAAACTCCTTATAAGACACACACTTAAAAACCATAATATATATATATATTTTTAAAATCAATTTTATACTCAAGGCATGAAAATATACAACCTCATACACACACACACACAAACACACACACACACACACACTCCCACTGCCTGCTAAAGACCATTTGTATAAAAAGGGAGGAAAGAATAAATAAATGTTTTCAGTAGCTGGAAAGTTATCAACTCCTTAGTTGGAGGGCTACACAAACACACACCAGTCTGGACCCTCAGACACACACACACACACACACACACACACACACACATAAACACAGCGAGTCTTGCTTCAGTACCAACACAAATAACGGAACAGAAAAAAAATCATCTCAGTAAAAATGTAGCGCAGACTGCCAAGGCCTCGGTTCTCCCTTTTTATCACAATAAATCATAGTGAAAAGCTGGAATGGTGTGTGCGTGTGCATGTGCGTGTGTGTGTGTGTGTGTAAGCGCTGCCTTTGTTTTCCATCCCACTTATAAAGGTCAGGGCCCTCGGGAGTCATTATATCACCCCTGATATTAATGCCTATGAGCTGAGACTATTACTCTGTGTGTGTGTGTGTGTGTGTGTGTGTGTGTGTATGTGTGTGTGTGTCCTCACCATGTGTTTCTACTAACATAATTTGTCTGAAAGTTCAGTCCATTACTTCAGTGAATGCTCGTGTGTGTTTTTGTAATTTTCCAAATTCATTGTGTTCATGATCACACAGGCTGTCTGTTCAGTAAATGCATAACTATTAATAATAATACACACAGCTGCCGAATGTGTCTGTTAAACTGATTTATGAACTTAATTAAACTAGTATTTATAAATTAAAGTGTTTGTAGGAGTCACCCATAGGTAAGAGCTATTTTGTCTTCAGGTCACGTGTTTCTTTTTCACAACTTCACTCACCTGAACCGCGTAAAATTGGCGAGCTCATGTTTTATTTTCCTTTCCGATGTGTCTGGACAGGTTCACATCACAACTGTTTATCTTCTATGAGGCTGGATTTAGGAGTGAGTGGAGCAACTTTGAATTTCATTAACAATCAAGATGGCAGCTGCAAATTTGCAACATTCTTAATCTGCTGTTGCGTTTAAATCGTGTATCATGCTCTCTTGGACGTAAAACTACATGTAAAGACCATGTAATGCTTGTAAATGTTGTATATTTGTTTAGGATACATCAGGTATTAATTAAATATTTACTTATCAGTACCCTTCTCTGGGCTAGCCGTGTAGTTGTTTTCTCATTTTCTCTTTGCAATTTGGTCTCATTTGAAAATCTGTTCGGTGGTGATCCCCAAGGTTTGGTACTGGGTCCTTTTCTGTTTGCGTTTTATATGCTCCCTATTGGTAGCCTGGGAACAAGACAAATCTGCAAGCCTATGTGTTTTTCTCTTGCAGATATCTTTTGTTTCCCCTGGCTTCCAGGAGTGCTGTTGAGGCATTCTGAATCCCCTATATTATCAATATTAAAAGAACGGGACAGCAGTTCATGTCACGTAAGAAATGGCATGCGTAGGTGTATTGTGTTAAGTTTGAAGCCTCATGAGTTAAATGTTGGAACTAGCTAGCTAGCCTAGCAGCCTAATGCTAAGTAACCTGCTTTGTTGCTCTGATTTTTTGTAGCATCCAAGTTGTTCTTGCACCAAGAATTGACTTGTGTCGCTGCTTTGCTTATTTTTGTTTCTAAAATACTTGACCTCCTCTATGAATTTATCAATCATTTCTGAGTTACATAGCGCTAAATCATAACAATAAGTAACTTGTGACACTTCATAATGAGAGCAGATATAAACCGTATTCTTCCTAACATTATTTACAGTTACCCAGCAAGCACTTCCTTCCTGAAACTTCCTTTTAAAAGGCAGAAACCTCAAGTAGACGTGGACTCTTGGTGGACTCCCATCTGCCTTGATAGTTTGGGTTAAGAGTAAGTGAGATTGAGAGATTCAGCCGTAAATAATTCATATTTCTTACTTGTTTCAGTATCTGTTTACCTTCATATTTTGACCAAACTATGACTCCATGAATTCTGTCTCAGCTCTTGACAACGATCCTGTAAAGCTTAGAAGCAGGTGCGTCCATTTGTTTGGAAAAAGACTTATCATGTATGTTCTTTAACAACATGAGAAACTATTTTTAACCCCCATCATCAGTTTGGCAAAGCCCAGGTCTGCGTGGATGATTAAGACATGACTAGTTGCTGTTAGGGCGAGAGCATGGTTAAAGGTAACTTCCCCCTTCAGGTGGTGTAAATAGAGGAGCAGGTTTTTCATTTAAGAGTCGCCCCCGTTCTGTTTTTACAGCCCAGTTTGCTACAATATAGTCTTTCTGCGCAGCGAGAGAATGGGAGCCATATGGAAAACACAGAGCTGCTATTTTAGGCACACAGACAGGGTATTGTACTGTCCGGATGGAGAGGAAGAAAGAGGAGGTAAAAAGAAAAGAGGGAGGCAAGAATGAGAAGAAAGGTGGAAGAAAAAAAGAGATGATGGGGAAAAGGCAAAAGGGACAGAGGAAGGAGGGCAGGATGTCAGGAGATTAAAGAACATGCATATAATCTCGATAAGCAATTTTGCCAGCAGGTTTATATTTTGGTCAGAAAATGCGTCACAAATCGGGAATTGCACCTGCACTGTCAGAGATGAAGGAAGATGGCGACTTCCTCGACCTGCCTGGCTCTCTGTTTCCTCTCACAGATGGAGCCTGCTTTTCTTCCAGCTTTAATGCACGTGATGCGTCTTCATCGTCACGTCCTACAATGATGACCTGGCTGAACGCAGTATTACACCTTTGCTGCAGCAGCCGGTCCTCTCCTCGGCCTGCAGACTCAAGGCGAGACCTTGGGTTTTCGGCAAAGTTGTGGTGCAGCTGTGCGACACATGGAGACCATGAATAAATTAAAACACAAACCACAGAGAGACGAGAGTAAGACAGGAGTGTAAGGGGTGGAAAAAGGAGGGAGAAAGGACGGGAAGGGGTTGTGGTTGAACTCTGCGGCTGCAAGGAAAGACGTAGGAGCGGCTGAGAATCTGACTCTGCATCGATTACAGCAGTTAGCCAATGGTGACGCAGGATTGGACACACAAACATTAAAATACCCTCCTGCATGGCTTCCACCAAAACAGGATGGGAACACACATGCGCCCTTTTTGCAATGACGCACACACTGACAAACACAGATCACATATACACATAATCGCATGCAGTGACGCATGCATGCATAAATGTTTCCTAACGCGGATGCACACACTTGACTGGTACTCGCTGAGACACGCTGGCAGCCGTGAATGAGCGTTACCGTAGGTTTGGATTGCACCCCCGCGCTCTGTAAGCTCCTGCATTTATGCACTTGATCCAGTAATGTTAGAAGACTTACTCGCTCCACTTAATCCTCATTAGTTGTCAATCAAAGGAGGAGAGCGGAGACATGAGTGACGGCTGTTGGGTTTGTAGTCCAGGAAGAAGTGGAGCGATGCGAAGCAGAGGGGAAATGTGTGCTGAAGCTTTTTTCTTTCACTCTCTAACAAAGAAAAACTCTCTTGTACTCTCACTAACCGTCTGCCAGATGTGAGTGTGCCGAGGTCAGGAGAGCACGATGGAGGGAGGAGGGGAGAAAGAGGGGATAGAGGTATAATTTCACACCTGTCAGGTTCACAGCTTCAGAGGAGACGACGGGCGAGGGAGATGAGGGAAAGGTGAGAAGGCCCAACAACTCTTTTCTTCATCTCTGCTCTGCTTTTGTTTAAAGAACATGTGCAGACAATCTTTGAGCATCTCAGGAGTTCTTGACTTTGTATTTTCATCAACTCTCAGCCTTGCCGTTGTGTTCCTTAGCTGTCTAAGGTTGAAGTGGCTTTTTAATCTCTTCTGTGTTTCCTTCAGTTTATTGTGGACATGGTCAAAATGTACTTCAGTTTTCAGTGCTAATTTGCTGCTAACAAGATGGCAAAAATGCTAAACATTTTGTGCTCAACATTAGGATGTTGATTTTGTAATTGTTACCTAATGCTTGTGAAAAAATGCAACTGTTTCAACGGACTCATGGAGCAAATAATACTAAATATGAAAGCACAGTTTAAAGCGGTTTAAAGCTCACTTTCATGTCTCATAAGTACAACAAGGCTTCACTGCTTTGATCAGTCTCCGTTGTAGATGTTTATCAGTGAAGCACGATGAATATCTTTCATAAAAGAAGTTTGATGTAAGTCATCCCAATGAATCAGCAGTGACTCAAAAATGTTAGCGGTGCGGTAGCTAGCCTATGGTAACGTTGATTGTTGTAAGGGTGGCGGCTGCCATGGCGATCATGACAGTGCATGCCCGCTGAAAGTGTTTTTAAAAACATAACATTTTACATAAAAGATAAAATAATCCTTTATTGATCCCCGGGGGGGGGGGGAATTCTGGGGTTACAGCAGTACCAAGACAAAATAGCAAGTCACTGACTACAGTTTAAAAAAATAAGAATAGATAGATATATAAAAAATACGAGGGATGTAAAAATACAAGGTTTATACAACTGTTATAAAAGTAGGAGTAAGTGACCGGATAAAGTGACAGTTGTGGGATAAAGTGACATGGTATGCAGGATGAGGTGATACAGTATTGGTATGAGCTCTAAGGACTATGACATGGTACAATATAAGGTGCAGTATGAAGTAGAATAATGGTAAAAATATTATTATAAAATATAAGCAGCAATTAAATCCAATATAATGTGGTGTGTCTTATTTGTCCGAGTGAGTGTAACATTTGACATTGATTTGAGGACGCTGGGTCACACGACGTGATTGTGTAGTGACGCTATGACGCATCGATGCTATGACGATGCTATATTGAAAAAAAACTGAATGTTTCTATGAATAGATGAAAAAAATGTGACTTATACATTGAATTTTACTGTATTTGTTTTGTGTTGAAGCAACTTTAAAGGTTAAATCAGTCTCCTCACTTAAAATGAGTCGACACAGGAGAGTTTGAAGTTGAGGTAAACTACTTCACTAAGTTCATCTTAGTTTATTGATAAGTTCAAAACACTCATTTTAAGTTCAACACACTGAATGGAATGGGTTCTGTTTACTTTAATTTATGTAAGTTACCGTAACAATAAATAAGAGTTCCTGAAATGGTTTGAGTTGAACTAACTCATCAGGTTTTACAGTGTACTGGAGACATTAAGTGCTCTCAAATAACGCATGTTCATTCTGAATACAGAATCGTTTCATGACCCGACACAGTTAAGTTCTTTTACTTACTTTCCTCAGGGTGATCGGTTTCCTAATCGTTGTGTAAGTAAACTTAACTCGTTAGAATTTACAGTGCATGTGAAGGGGAAGTGTTTGTCCGCTCTCACCATCAGCTCTCAAAGCTCCTGATTCAAGAGACCTGATTGGTCAGTAGGTGGTGTTTAGTTCAGGTTGATCTCTTATCTCAAACCTAGTACAGATAGTCCTGTAGCTCTCATTGAAGAACCAGTGATATGCACTCGTACCTAATATCAAACAGACTTAGCTGCTAGCTTGTGAACATCTACCTGCTATGAAACAAGTTATTTCACTCAGAAGTTGGTGGAGACCAAAACACTTAAAAGAGGAGTTAAATTTGGAGAAAACATCACCCAAAGCGAAATCTGTGAATGTCTTCATGAGGGGAAAGAATGCATATCTAGTGTTTGTAGTTTGTTCTTTGCTGCTTTAAAGCTGTAAAACAAAACTCCTATATCAGCAGAACGATCAACACCTCCAAACAAAAGTAGTATATTACACTCTGACTCTGAGGCTTAAGTGAAAACGTCGTGTTTTATAGCTTCTTTTAGATCTCTGCTGCAAGTTAAAAACAATTCCGTCAAAGTGTGCTGCACATTTTGTATCCTTCCATAACTAAAAAGAAAATATAAACACATCTCAAAGAATTGCAGGAGCAAAAGGTGAACCTCCTTTATGTCGGGAACAAGATTATTTTATTAAAACTTTGGCACACGAGCATAAAAAGCAGGACACGCTTTGAAAATGACACCGCGATCGTGTGTAGAAATGCTCCTATTGAACAGTAAAAGATGCTAATCAGGAAAAGATCTTAGCGTAATGAGAAAAAGATATCAATACGATGTTTGCTCTGTGATGAAAGCGGCGTGTTTCTGTGTTGAGCCTTGCCCTGCTGCTGAACTGTGGGTCTGTGCGTGATTATGAGAAGAGAGAAGAATGTGGTTCACTAACAACACGAGCCCCGAGGACGCTGCCTTCCCAGGCTGTAAAACACATTCTGGTGCTGTTCACACACACACACACACACACACACACACACACACACACACACATGCAAACACACACACACACACACACAGCATCACTGAGACGGACGCCCTGCTGGTTTCAAACTCAACAGCTGTCGGGGTGTGAAACCTGATAAAAGCCGAAGAGACTAAAGCGTCGGGCCAGCAGAGGGATCGTCCAACTTTTGATAATAAGGTGATACTTTACTGATCCAGCAGAGGTCAAAGGTCAGAGTTAAGCTGTGGAGCAGCACCCCTGGAGCTGGAAGAGATTTAGTGTCTTGCCCACTTATGCATCACTAATCAATACGTTTTTTATATGAACAATAAATCAAAACTAACTAAAGTGCGGAGCTGCAAATTGACTATATGTTTTTAGTCTTGTCTCACTGATCAACCTTATTTCCAGCTGCACTTACCTGCAGTAACCTTCTCAGCACCAAACAGCAGACAAAGTTAGCAACTAGCGAGGGAAGAACGTTTCTGAAATGCCTCACATTTTTCCAGAAGTTGGTGGAGACCAAAACGGAGATAAAAGGAGAGTGAAAATTTGTATTATATTATTAATCAGCCATAATATTATGACCACTGACAGGTCAATGAAAAACATTGGTTCTCTCGTCAGTGGGTGGGATATGTTACGCAGCAAGTGAACAGTTTGTCCTTGAAGTTGATGAGCTGGAAGCAGGAAAAATAGGCAAGCGTGAGGTTGTGAGCGACTTACACAAGGGCCAAACTGTGATGGCTCGACGACTGGGTCAGAGCATCTCTAAAACTGCAGCTCTTGTGAGGTGTTCCCCGTCTGCAGTGGTCGGCCCCAAAAGTGGTCCAAGGAAGGAAAACCAGTGAACCGGCGACAGGATGCACTATGGGAAGAAGGCGAGCCGGCGGAGGCAGTGTGATGCTTTGGGTGATGTTCTTGGGTGCTGCCATTCATGTGGATGTTCCTTTGACACGTACCACCTACCTGAACATTGTTGCGGATCAAGTTCATGGAGACGGTATTCCCTAATGGCAGTGGCCTCTCTCAGCAGGATAATGCGCCCTGCCACACTGCAGGCGTGGAATGGTTTGAGGAAAACAACGACGAGTTCAAGGTGTTCAAGGTATCCAATTGAGCGTCTGTGGGATGTGCTGGACAAACAAGTCTGATCCGTGGTTGCCCCACCTCGCAACGTACAGGACTTAAAGGATCTGCTGCTAACGTCTTGGTGCCAGATACCTCAGCACACCTTCAGAGGTCTAGTGGAGTCCACGCCTCGTCGGGTCAGGGCTGTCTTGGCGGCAAAAGGGGGACCTACACAATATTAGGCAGGTGGTTATCTGCTGCTAGCTCTTTTGTCTTGATAAGATCATTATCACTCATTTGGTTTGGAGTTTTTCCGCCCCTTACCGACCCAAACATTTCAATACTGCTTTACATGAAGTCCAATTTTGTGGCACTGATTCAGTTTTTCTGACTTTTCTGACGTTTGATCTAGTTTTTTAATGTTGTCAGTACATGGATGAACTACTTCTAGTGCTATTTAGACAATTACATTTACATAATCTAATCATATGTGTATTCAACATATGATTAGATAATGTAAATGTACACCCTAATGAAAACAACTGATATTTATACCTGTATTATGAAGTAAAAGAATCAAACAGACTAACCTGTATGTATCAAGCTTTGCTTTGACCAACGCATTAAAATAAACCAGGGCCATAATTTAGCACGTTATAAGTAAAAATGTGAGAATCCTTTAACGGCTGTGATCTCTGCTCTTTATGAACACACCTGCCACTTTAGGAGCCATTAAAGTCTTAAGAGCAGAACATAACATCATAGTCCTTAAGCCTAATGATCCATAAATATGACTGACTTTTATCACTTTGTCAATATGTGAACGGATGCAAAGAGTTGAATATTTTTTTATCGCATTATTGGAAGTGACACGCCATAAACAAGTCATATAAAAGCCTGTCTCCTAAAACATGTTTTAAGATCCATCTCGGTTTATATCTGATGACGCCATGCGACGAGAGAGCATGTGTCACCTCGGGTGCCGCAGGGCAGTAACGACCCACACAGACTGAATTTATCAACCAGGACTGAACACAGGCTAAGTGGAGAGTCGGGGTCAGCTCCCGAGTCTGAGAGCGGACTTTTATTATTCACTATTTGATATTTATGAGAGAGATTGATCGCGCTGAAAGAGCCGGGGAGCTCGTTGGTGTAATTTACAGCTCATCAGAGGTCAGCGGAGTCACCAGTACATAATGACATCATACAGATAGCATGGACAGTCAAGTACATCTACAGTACAAAGAGAAGCTTCCATCCATCCATCCAACATCCATCCCTAGCAACGTTTTCCAGCTCCTCCTGGAGATCCTGTGCCGGACGGGATATATCATCCCTGTAGCAAGCTCTGGGTCTGCGCCGGGGTCTCCTCCCAGTTGGACCGGAAAACTCCAGGGAGGCGCCCAGGAGGCATCCTAACCAGATGCACCTCAACTGGCTCCTTTTGATGCAAAGGAGTAGCAGCTCTACTCCGAGCTCCCTCCGCATGTCCTACCTGCGGAGGAACCTCATTTCGGCCGCTTGTATCTCATTCTTCCGGTCGCTCCCCAAAGCTTGTGACCACAGGTGAGGGTATGAACGCAGAAGACTGAGAAATCAGCATTGCCTTCAGGCTCAGCTCCCTCTTCACCACGACAATCCTATACAGCACCCGCATCACTGCTGCTGAAGATGTAGAACTGATATGGAATTCTGCGTCCCCTATATGCATAACATAAAGTCCATTGTCTGCCATGGACAATGGTCTGTTTCTATTATCTACGCTCCCTTGATGTTTTTGGATTAAAATTACAGCTGAATTAAAAGGTAAAGGTATTTTTAAACCCAGGCCCAATTATTTGAAATAATTTGGTGCATAAATCGCGTAAACTTACAGATGGAAACAGGCTGTAATGGCTGCAACGTAACGATCAAAGTATGTCCACTAAAACTGCTTGTTCTTGCCACTGACTGGCGCACCAAACTCCACTGACAAAAATTGCAATTTTACCTTGCAGAATATGGGAGCTGCTGGCCTTCTGCTTTATAATGCATGCATAATCAATTTATGTTATTAAATACAACAAATGTTCTGCTCAGAAACTATTTTAATGATCGCACATAGCTGTATTCCAACAGTAAATTTAGCGTACTAAACTAATAAGTGAGACAACCATAGTTGCAATAGTATTGTTAGGATTGGAATAGCAATTTCTAACTGCCATTGTCTAGAAATATCATACATATTGACTTAGATATAATGATACAGACTTTTAATAACTGAATTTAAGAAGACAGACACCATCAGTCTGGATCACTCTAGAAAAACAGGTTGATCAGACGTGTGGACAGAGAATGGATCGAGCTGTCAGCCTCTCCAAACAGACTCTTCTCCCTCTTCCTCTCTATCATTAGAGAACACACCAGCGTCTCCAAACACACACACACACACACTGCAGGGGGCTTGATATACGAGGGTTGCGGTCATGTGCTTGGCTCGCGGTCGCCGCCGGTGGCGATTGAATCACGGACCGCAATGATGTCATATCTGTCTGGCTTGATACTGTGTGTGTGTGTGTGTGTGTGTGTGTGTGTGTATGTGTGTTTGTTTTAAAGTTATAAAAACCGACTGACCTCACTTTTACAGTAAATCTCTCCCATTTTCTTTTCGGTGTCTCTATTTTTCACCCTTAAGATGAGACCTGATGCCACATGTGCAATTACTGGCAGTGAACTCAGCCTGCGGGGCTGATATATGGACAATTACCCAGGATTACCTCGGCTAGCATTACTGAGGGCTCTACAAGAGGCGTCGTCATATTTAATAATGGAAATCATGATGTGCAGTCATGATTTAAATGAGGGTTTTAGGAAGAATTAATGGAAAGACCAATAATTATAACCTCCCTTTTATTAATTGGCACAATTTGTAACCAGTCAGGACACATCGTTCGATACACTGTGGTCATGTGATGTCTGATACGTCACATGAACTTGTTTTTCACCAACCATGCTGGATGAATCACGTCGTGAGGTTGGAGAAGATTATGATCGGGCATATGCGACTGCATACAAGTCACTGCAACAACCCGAACAATTTCCATTAGAAGTAAAAGACTGCAAATTCAGAAATGATGCACTGACGGTAAATGTGCTGCAAAAGGCCGAAACAAATGTTTAAACAGCAAATTTGCAACACACAACAAAAAAAACCACACAAAGCCAGAAAACAATTGCAACATTGCAAATCCAGTCATCACAGTGGAAGAGCTCCAGGCCTGTAAGGGGCGCTTAGTGGAACAGCTTTAATATTGACAGGAGAGAGAGGGAGACGAGGCACTTGGTAGAGTATACATAACAATGCGAACATTTTGCATTCAGGGGCTGAACCCTTCGACGGACATAATTGAAGGTCGATTTCATCACAGCGGTGCGTCGAAGGATTTCGAAGGCTCCTTCAGATGCGCCCGACATGCGCGTCCTCCTTTTCCTGGGCCACGAAGGATCCATCGGGTGCATCCTCTGCGGCACAACGTATCCTGAGATTCATTGCGCGCAAATTCAGACGAGATGGCGAAACCTTTAACATGGCGAGGAATAAATGTAAAAGTTTTTGGTTTCAACTCAATCAAACAGCTACAGATACAAATGTTAACAAAACAAAGGGGGGCCTTGAAACTAATTATTTTTTAAATAATGGGTTATTATTGTTTTTTAAATAATGGGTTAAAGTAGTAAATGCTACCGTTTCGCTGCAGGCAATGGCTCAGAGCGGTACAGAATCTGAAATACGACGAGAATATACCGGTGGATCATCTAAAAAATCTTCAGGTCTGCAGTCTACATTTCAAACCTGACGATTTTGAACGAGACATGACATCGGAGGCGGGCGTCCTAGATTGAGGAAGTGTACTTGAGCGAGCTCCCTGGCCTTCGCCAGATGACGCATTTAACGTAGTCTGGCGGAGGTTTTCCAGGGCCCATTGGAGAAGCGGATAGCATCCTCCAAAGGCACAGAGCAACCAAACGTGGTTCCAGTCGCTAGACTACAGGAGCCGCGTTTGGTAGCGCAAGGCTAACAGCGGAACAGCGGGTGACGCAAACAGGAGATCCTCTGTAGACCAGACCATCTCATTTCAGTTCAGCCTTGGCTACACAGGCTACGAATGACTCATCCTCCATAGACGGCATCCTTCGAAGGCTGCAGCCACTGAATTTAGACACAGCTACAGGTAGTCTTGTTGACCAATCAGCAAGAGTCAGTTATGTTAACTTGACACGGCAGCTCACAGCCGGTCTGAAAGGACTCCAAAGGCTGGGTAGTATCGACTTTTTGTGGAACAAGAGCCAAAGCTGAAATGTGGTTCCTGCAGTCCTCTGAATATGTCCTGTAAGATATCTTACTACACTTACTTGCTCGTTACTTTGCAATGCAACTTTATCCTGGGTTGCACCAACATTAGGATTCTCTTTTTAATCCCAGAGATACTTCACTGTCAGTCCATCTTTCAGCAGTCTGTTTGCCCTCATCAGTCCGTCCTTAAATATCTTCCTGCAGGTGGTCCACCTGTTATTGTCCTCCCCAGGTGTCTAAATAGGAAGATGCTGAAAGACGTGGCAGATTCCTCGAGGGATGAGGGCTTGTTATAGATATTCAGAGACAGATGCACACACCGATAGATGTCATGGAGGCCATTAGCAGGTATTAGAGTCAGGTGCACTGCTTCATTATCATCACAGTCCTCCAGCTTTAATCAGGGCGTCACTCATCCCTGGCACTCATCCTTTTCTTTCTGTCATCCCTCTTTCATTTCTCCCTCCCGTCGGTTTGCCTTCTATGTGACTGTTCGGCGGTATATCAGCTTGAGGATGACAAGAACAAGTCCAGTAAGTTAATTCACGTCTGTCTTGCCTTTACTTTCACTGGGTGTCATCCATCTCTCTGCACCTTCGTTTTAACAACTCATCGATTGTCAGAAGAGTAATTTGTTCCTTTTTGAAACTCCTGATCTCTTTGCTTTATGATCCAGCACACAGTGAGCACACACAGACATCATTGCCTTCCTTGTCAGAGCGATTGAACTTTCACATTAATGTCTTTCAGCGACTTGAACTTTTGTCTGCCATTTGGCACACGTGTCAAACTGTTATTTCTGGTTTGTGAGCACAATGAAAGCTCAGTGAAGGCTGTTATCTACATCTTTATCCCTCCACTGTATCTCTCTCCATCTAGTTTGGCCTCTGGTCGAACATCTAGGGGAGCAGAGCCCACAGATAAATCAGTTTCCATGCTTGTTTAAAGCTGATTTGAATCTTGATAGAATATAAATAATAGAATGCAGCAGTGAAGAGTTCCTATTGAAGCAGTTTGTTCCCCAAATCACTACCTTTAGTCCTGATCTTGAGAGTTGTGTAATTTAAGACACTCACTGGCTCACTCAAAACGACCTGCTGAAGCTCAAACCGAGCATCAGACTGGGGAAGAAAGGTGATTTAAGTGACTTTGAACGTGGCATGGTTGTTGGTGCCGGACCGGCTGGTCTGAGTATTTCAGAAACTGTTGGTCTACTGGGATTTTCACGCACAACCACCTCTAGGGTTTACAGAGAATGGTCCAAAAAAAGAGTAAGGCCTCCACTGTCACCACATCTCAATCCAGTAGAGCGCCTTTGGGCGTCATGGATGTGCAGCCGGCAAACCAGCAGAATCTGTGTGATGCTGTCACGTCAATATGGACCAAAATCTCTGGGAATGTTTCCAGCACCTTGTTGAATCAATGCCACAAAGACTTAAGGCAGTTCTGAAGGCAGACGGGGGTCCAACCCGGTACTAGCAAGGTTGGTTCCCTTTGTCATGTTGCTTATCTTATATCTTCGTAATTTCGTACCTGCTGTAGTTCTTCTTCTTCTTCTTGCTACCTTTTTTCGGTTGCATTTCTTCTTGTGTTTGGTTTTGCACACGGCACAACATGCACCTACCCTTATATGGTGTTCAAGGGGCGTTACCTATGCGAATTACAAAAGGTCAACCATGCCCCTCCAGTTTGAGATCACTGTTGCTGCATGAGGCCCAATATCTTCTTCTTTAAATTTCCTGTGTTTCTTTGGTGTTCATAGACATCTTTGGAGCATCTCTCGTGCATAAACACAACTTTACATTTTATTTCTTAGTCTTAACTCCCCTCATTACACATCATAGAAATGTACAAAGCAACATAAGAGCGACAAAATAAGTAGATTAGTCTCACTAACATGATATCTCTTATAAGAGAAAGAATTAAATGTTCTTTCTAAACAGATTTTGTGAATCTTTACTGTGCTCAGCCACTGGAGGTCGTGTTGTCACCTTCTAAGCTGCCACTCATTCCATCCTTCTCTGCCATCCTGTATCTCTCCATCCGTCCTCTTGGGTCAGATGCTGGTCTGTCTGTCGTCCCCTCGCCGCCTCTCCTCTTTTCCACTCCATTCCTCCCCTCTCACTCTCCGAGCAGAGATGCTTTGTTGTGGTTTTTGGTGTTTCGGTGGAGTTATTCCTCCTTACCCCCCGAGCCTTGGCAAATGACGGCATGAGCCCATGGTAACTCCTCAGCACTAACCACAAACATGCACACCCCCACCCCCCATTACTTTTCTGAGTATGTGTAAGTAAGTGTGTGTGTGTTTTCTCTCTGACGTCTATGGAAAAGAGTTCTCTCTGTAGTTGTTTCTTTCCCTGTTGATGCTGTGGGGTCATATGTGCGAGACAGAGAGAGAGAGCATGAACAGCATGTAGCAGCCGGAGATTTGAGCCTGTCTGACTTTAGAGTGACAGTTGAATGACCGACTTTACTTTCCACATATCTCCTCACTTGCTAGAGTTCATGTAATTATAGCTTTGTCAAACACCCAGAATTTATCCACAGCTGAGCACACTTGATGCCAACCCAGAAATCACCTGTCAATCAAGCAGCATGCTGCGACTTTCCTAAAACACACCACGTCCTCTGTAAGAAGAACAAAAACAGGAAAACATCACCTCGAATCTTTTGGTTCTGCGAGTCTTGGGAATGTATTTGAGTGCACACAAAAATACAAAAAAACTGACCGTGTGTGGACACTCATTTCTGGTCATTTAAAACATTTACCTTCACACACGCAGATTCAGCCAGTACCGAGTGTGACCCCGTGCCCGTACCATGTACATGTCACAGGAATGCCTTGTAGCCGAGGTGCTGAGAGCTCATTTGTGACTTTGTAAGTTGAGCGTGTGTGTGTGTGTTGTAAAGGTGTCGAAAGATCAGTCACAGGGTCCAACTGCTCCCTCGCACTAAACAATACCAGCTGAGGTTCTAGGGGCACATAACATCTACACACACACAAGCTTCCGCACGTGTGACACATTAAAAAGTTATACACTTAACAGATTAGAGTAAAACAGGAAGTTCATGGTTATCTTGATTGGGGATAAAAACATTGTATACTCATTAGAAATTTCATAGTGACTAAAATCATCAAGTCATTTAAAATCAGTTAAATGTAAACAGAAACAGATAAGATGCTAAAAGAGTGTTTCATGGTTTACTCTGTCTTACTTTACTTTATTGTTGAAATTAAGATGTAGCGATGTTTATCTGTAATCTACTAAGTGATATGAGCTAGATTGTCTGGGATCGATTGCTTTTGTCTCCGCCCACGCACCTGGGAGATCCGCTGTGTTTTCCTCGCTCTACTAAACGCTATTGTTGAGGAAACATCACTGAATCACTCTGGTGATTATTTCTGCCCTTTTCAGGTATGTTTATGGTCATAAACAGAGCTAACATGTCGGTAGCATCTTGCTAACAAGTAGAGAGTTTCAAAACGGCGTTATTGTGATGTTTGGGCAAGTTAAGTTTTGTGAACAGCAGAAGTTAGCTTGTTAGCGAGCCCCTGCTCCATGCAACAGGATAACTGGTAAAAGGTAGCTGTGCAGAGGGTAGCCATCAATCCGCTCACAGATATACATGTATAAAATAAGCTGTACTGTTTTCTGTGTGTTTTGATTGATGCACGTTTCTGAGTTTGGCGAGGATTTAAGCTTTAACTGTTTTATGTGTGAGTTAAGTGATTTATTACAGTTAAATACTTCCTACCTTTACCTCTACTCGTTGTATACTGTAAAAATGTTGTAAATGTGTATTTTTGTAAAATGTTAAATTTATATAAATGTGTTTACTCACTCTACTAAACACACTTGTTGTATCACACGTACAGTAATACTCCCGTCTTTGGCATTCATAACATACACTCGTGTCATGCTTATCTGCCAACATAAAAATACAGTCTGCATTAAACAAAGTGTAAAGTCTGCCTGTTTCTATAAGGTGGCAAATGCATTATTCATGATATACAAAATAAACAAATGACGATTTCGTTACATCACGTCTGCTGACTGTCCCAAAATCTTATCATCATTGCACATTCTAAGAACATTTGGACAATGTTTTGTAAAGTTGTGAAGTTATGTAAAATTATACATCCCAATCCCCAATAACAACTTTTTCACCTATGAACGTATAAAATTAAGTCAAAAAATGCTCTGAGGCAGGAAGTCAAACAATCCTGGGTCTACTTTTGTTTGATGCTCTAGAATTAAGGTGTTCCTGCAGGATGATGGACAGATAATATTTTGTTTTACAGCACACCAAAGGAGGTTTATTTTAATCCTTAAATACTCAAATATTCTCGACAGTTTCTACGACCCAAAATGGTATTTAGTTGTTACCAGTGTTCCAACAGGCGTGTAAAAGTGGTCAGTTAGAGGGCTGTTTTCTCAGAGTGGTCAAGGATGTAAATAAGGTCAGGTTCAGGTCAGGTTGAGGGTAAAGGTCAGCCATGTGGTGGTTAATACTAAGGTGATGATTAGAGTTAAAGAGAGGGTAAAAGTTTAAGGTAGGTCATGTTGTGGTGAGGTCATAGGAGTGTGTGTGGGTGGGTGTATTATATGACATAATTTGTTTGTCCACAGGACTACTATTTGTGTGTGTGTGTGTGTGTGTGTGTGTGTGTGTGTGTGTGTGTGTGCATGTCTGTGTGTGGAAGCGCCACCAACCTCGCTCAGCCCGTAAATCTGACAGAACATTTGTTTGGCCTCTGAACCATGATCACCCCTCAGAGTCCCCTCTCTCTCTCTCTCTCTCTCTGTGTGTGGAGACATTTCACGAGGCCTGCTTAAGCCATCACTGAAGAAGAGTAGAAGTAGTTACAGAAAAAGAAGGGAGAAGCTATCCAGAAAAAAAAGGGAATTTAAGAAAATCAAGGGATAGAGGAGGGGAAAAACCCCAAATGATGAAATGAAAGGAGGGTGATAATATTTCATAAGGAAGCCGCGTTTGTAAGGTTAAGCTTGGTTTGACCCAAAGTTACAGAATTCCTCTATTTGCCATTTTTGATTGCATTTCCTGAGGTGCACCAGCAGAACTATGGAAAAACTACTGGCCCGATTTCCATGAAACTTGGTGGAAGGGTGTAGAAAGGGCCAAGGAAGAACCCATTAAATTTTGGAGAGGATCCGGATCCTACTCACGAACAAGCAATAAAAGTTGCTCCAACTCGCTTACTATTGGCCTTGTGGAGGTCTGTGCTCTCTGACTGCCCTTCCAGGTTCTACATAAGTATATTGCCAATTCCTTGACTTTTATCTTCTGATGAAAGCATTAAGTTTAACCAATATTAACTAATACAGACATAAAAAAGTACTTTGAGTTCACTTGTGTCTAAGCTTCATTCTGTGGAACATATTTTCCATCTTCAAACATTTCAGGCAGAACGGAGCAGGAGCCAGATAATTTCAGAATTCATCTTGGTTGTAACCTCAAAGGGGGAGGTCCAAGTAACTACATGCTATGGCAAAGGCAGTGCTCTTGCTTGTGGCTTGAAAAAGGCTGAGGATATTTAATGTCAACATTAGGAGATTGAGGATTCTCGAGAAGAACATTACTGCTTGATTTTACAAGGCTAACGGCTTGCTAGTGTCTCTTTTTTTTTTTTAAAGATTTTTTTTGGGGCTTTATGCCTTTATTAGATAGGACAGATGAAGTGAGACAGGAAATGTGGGGAGTAGTGAGTGGGGGTTGACACCAAATGGATCGGCAGGCCAGGAGTTAAGCCAGCGATCAGTGCGTCGAGGACTGTAGCCTCTGCATATTGGGCGCCTGCTCTACCAACTGAGCTAAACCAGCGCCCCTTGCTAGTGTCTCTTATAGGCTGTAATGCTCATTTTAAAGAAACACAAACTTTAGAAGGGTAAAAAGTAGATAAAACGTTGGATAGTCTGAAATTTTCTACCAGTACTGTCATGAGATGAGCTACTTTCCCCACCAAACTGCATTGAAATGCATCTATCCTTTTAAATGCATCAAACCTACCAATGTCAACCCGCTGGTGACCCTAGAAGAAATGTCAGGAGACCAGAATCAGTAAGATTCATTACCTGAGGAAGATGAATGACTGTACCAAAATGTGTCCCAATCCATCATGTAAATGTTGAGATATTTCACCGCATACCTGAAACTCTGGACCAGCTTATAGCACTCGAAGTTGTAATGTTTACCAGGTTAACCATTTTAGTTTAGCATGCTTACTTTTGCTTATGCCTTGCTAGATTATAATTAATTATAATTTTTTTTGACATCCATTCTGTACTGATTACAGTTACATCAATTACATAAATTCTACATGTCAACGTATGTTGAAGCTAAAGACAAAGTCAGGAAGTCCCCAAAGTCAGCAGGATTCATTCAAGTCCAAAGAAATCGTCTACCGAATGTCTTTGTAATCCAACCAATGTCCAATCCAAACGACCAATTGTCCAGATATTATAGTCTGGAACAAAGTGACTAAGGCCCATTTTAGATAATTTAGAGGGGGAAAAAAGGGGGGCTTCAATACCATAACCCTGAATTCTTGGTTATTCCACTCACAACTTGATATATCCAACTTGTGTCGAGGAGTCAAAAGTGGGCTTGGCCAACAGTGAGATTCTCAAATTAAGTTCAGGTGACATGTTTTGCATTGATCCCATTTCTTTGGGTTAACCAGGTTGATTGTAACGTTCCTTTTTCACAATATTTTAAATGTTCACAAATCCTCATTGGTTTGGCTGACAGTTGAATGGACGTAGAGTATAAAGCTTAAGCGTCCAGTCTTCCCCCAAGCTCTTTCTTTCCTCCGTCCCTCTTTCCCTCTGGTGATCGTCCATAGCTCAGTAATGACCATGACTCCCACAGCAAAAACACTCTACCCTGCACTCTTCACCCCCAGGCTTTTAGGCGGAGAAACGAAGAGAAATTGCGAAGCAGTCCATGATGGGAGGAAAGTATGTGGAAGGAAATGAGAAAAGGAAAGTGCAAGACAAAGGGAACGTCAGAGGCATTTTTCCTGTGCACTCTTCACCTCCAGGATTGGTGGGGTGAAAAGGGCAGCGAGTAAGAGCTAAAGAGGGATAAGAATTAGAAAGAGTTGTTGAAGACAAGTGGTAAAGGGGGATTAAAAAGGTAATGTAAAGATATGAAGGGAGAGGGAAGTGAAAAAATATGAGAAGGGCAGAGTTGGAGGGAAAAGGAATGGGTAGAAGACTTCTTGAAATAAGGATGAACAGTTATGGGAGGAATTTAACGAGCATGTTGGGGTCTCAATAGAAACAGGGGGCCCTCTTTGGAGAGAGACAGACCGTATATTTGTGTGTGTTAAACACATTGACCCTAAGCTTCCCATCTAGAGGAGGTGATGAGGAAAAACAAAGAGAAGAGGGCGGCTGGGAATAACAGATGACAAGATGAAATAAACGTAGAGGGAATTAAGTCATTTTAATGAATGTAATTTAGCGTTGATTGATGGCCATTCTTCATCGAAAGTACAGCAAGGATGTTTTTGTTTGGAATAAATGACCGGAAATAGTGGAAGAGAAGGTAAAACAACAGACTTTTGCTTTAAACTTTGACCAAGGTCAAAAAGAGGCTACACTTTGGAGCCCACCATTAGCATCTTGCAGAGTTCCTGACCTTCCTGTGCCTGTAACACCAGCCTTATGAACCCTCATCACTACATTACGAACCCTCTCCACCACCAAATGAACTCCCCACGAGCCCATCAAGGACGCTCTTACGAGCCCCCGTGCGCCTTTTAAACTACAATTTCCCAGGCAGACCCTCAACACTTCACAAAGGCCCTCCTGTCACCAAAACTGACACCAAAACCTCTCCCATCACGCTGCTGCACATGAAGGAGTGGTCTTGTGGTTAGGAAGCTGAGAAGCAACTTGCAAGGTCATGGGTTCAATCACTGCAGTGTCAGTCGGGAAGACACTACCCTCCGTTTGACCCTTTGAGGTCTCTAACTTAATAATATCCCTGAGCAAATGCCAATAATGCAATAAAACAAAGTGTAATAAAGCCTGTAATGTAGTAAAGAAACATAGCAAATATGAAAATAATGATGTCATGGCATTCTGGCAAGTTTCGTTGAACTCATTTGTTGACGATTAACCCTTTTCTTAAGACAATTTTTCTGAATGAGTACTTGAATGAGCAGCTAAACTACCTTTAAACAAGAGTTAGATTAAAATCAGAGAAACAAAAAACCTTCCAGAAAAGCATGTCACAAAAGAAGGATACTCGGTTCTCATAAGTCCCTGACGCTGAGCCGAGGCTTGACCTTTGACAGCACCTTCTGAAATGTCAAAAATGCAGCAGCATCGATGAGAAAATAAGCCAGGTTTTCTCATTTCCTCAAAAATTGCCTCTTCAGAGTCATATAAGATTTTTGCAGGATGCTAATGATTTGTTTTAGCAGTTGGGGGGCTCTATGGTAGCATGTTATAAATACCTTAAGGGCCCCTCAGCAGCATCTTACGAGGGCTGTATGAACTGCCCCTGAACCCTGGGTCTTTTCCCAGGCACCTTTATGTAAACAACACAGAGGCTCCTTAACCCCCCGTGTGGCCGGCTTACTTAACAAGACAGACATATTAGCACTGATCTGTGCTTTGAAAGCCAGCCTGACGTACTGCCTTTTCTTAAGATAAAATAAAAATAACAGGTTTGTTAGTATATTCGTAAATCCAATGCAACTTAGAATTAGAAAATCCATTCAAACGTTAAATGTGGGCTAATTTAACAAGGCTTTAATTACTGCCTGCACATTTCTATTGATATACAAATGGTTATAAATTGACCTTGTTCCTGGAAAGACTTTCCTGTTTTGTTGTCCATGGCTTATTTTAAGATGTGTTCTGCCAACTTTAAAGCTGAATTATTAAATCTTTGACCACTTGGGGGCAGAAATACTCCAGAACTGACTGCAACATACCTCACTTTCATCACAACATGTTAGCGTTCACGCACGACGTATAAATGAAGGAACATTCAAATGTAACTGTTTAGATGTGCGCAGTTGTAACTTCTCTGTCTTATTAATATAAACCAATTACTTTTGGCTTTAGACTCTTGGTAAGACAAAAAAAATGATCTTAAGACCTTCGTCTCTTGGAACTCCTTTGGTTATAATACACTTTTATCTTTTCGTGAACAAAATTCTATGTTGTCTGTGTACATACAGTTGTTCCACTGAACCTCCATGATGGCGCCAGATGTACGCAGAGAACCTTATTGGTGTCCTCTCTCAGTCCAGTCCCGCTTTTCCATGTTACAGGCTAATTAGTTGGTCACAGTACCTGTAGCCGTCTCCTCTGGCTCCCATTCCAGTTTTATACGCCCTGAGAGCCTTTTACATGCATGTTCTTTTTACAAACACATGAAGAGGGTGTGAAAGTAAGAATAGAGGATGTGAAGGCCATGTTAACAGTGTGGGAGACATGACTTTTCCCACTCGTATATTGACAGACTGTCAGGCGAGGGTCAACGTTACTGTAACGTGTGTGTGTGTAGGTGTGAGTCACCCCACTAAAGGCCGATCCCTGTGCCAGCCCTCTGTTCTGTGTCACTGTTAGAGTGCTGCTCAGAGTGAACACATCATTAAATCTCAATAAAAAGCTTTTATTCACCCCCAAATTATTGCAGTAACATGTGTGAACCAAGCGTGCAAGTGTGTGTGTGTGTGTGTATTGGGAGAGTCTGTAATAGTACTGTACAGGAGACAGACAGACTGAGAGAGTTCACAAAGAGCACTGTATCCCTCTTATGAATGCCTTTGTATTTTGTAATATTCTTGGAAGAAGTGTGTGTGGGTGTGTCTGTGTGTGAGCACAGCGGTTGGTCCAGTCATGTCAATGTAATTGAGCATGATGACTTCTTACTGTAGGTGCCAGAGAGAAGGGGGGAGAGAGAGAGCGAGACGGGAAAAGAAACCCAGAAAGACACACATAAAGAGTAAAGGCCCAGTAACAACAGAGATTTGTACAGCAAACTACTACTGTGGGGTCATCCCAATGTTCCAGGGTAAGGGCTATGCAGGGAGTTAAGTTTAAGTCCAGTTTGAATAGTAAAATTACTTTCAGACACTTGGGATATCTCAATGTCTAAAGTCCTGAAACTGTCTTGAAACCTATGCCCTTAGATTTGAGGGCATAGAGAAGAAAAAAAAAATTATCAAGTAAGCTCTAGCTTGGTGTTTTCACCATATTTACCTAGGGAAACATACATTGACCAGTTGGATCCGTTTGACGTTAGCTTGCAGTCAGAAGAAGACATATTTTAATGGACAGTCAGTTGGGGAATTCAGTGGCCACCTCTGCAGTGCCCTGGAAACAAACTGGCAACTCTCCAGCTCTTTTTGCTTGGTCCGTACCGGAACTTGAATCAACCACCCTTCGGTTCCCAAGCCAAGTCCCTACAGACTGAGCTACTGTCTACCCCAATTAGCAAGCAAGTGTTGTCTTGCTATCTGTCAGACAATTAACATGTTCGAAAGCATGGACACCTTAGTGACGTCAAAAGAATATCAATGGATTTAGAAAGCGTTACAAAAAAGAAATGTATACCGTTATCAATTTTCAGACAAAGTATACGATTGACTCATATCTGTATAGAAACCACTTCTTGAAGGTGAGTCCTGTCAAGAACAAAACTGCTTACTTACTTGCAATCTTCCAATGATTCCAATGAAGATTCCAATGAAAGCTAACATATTCACCCTACTGATGTCACCAGGTATTGACTTAAAGAAACCAAAGAAAGATATAGAAACAGAAAGCCTGGGAGAATAGACAAGAGAATGAACTTCTGAGTAAACCGCTTGACACTGCCTTACTTTACAGCAACATTGATCTATGTTTGGTTTACATGCTTATGTGCCAACATACACCATTTTACCAAAAGTATGTACACAAACCTGTCCAAACCATCATAATGGCATCCCATTTCAACATGACGATTACCCTGAGCACAATGCCAGAACCATAAAGAAATGTTCTTTCCCAGTTTGGCGTGGCAGAACTTGACTGGTCCCACCACATCAAACCACTTTGGAATGAAGTGGAACACTGACTGCAAGCCAGGCCTTATCTCCAAACATCAGTGTTGGACCTCACTGATGCTTTTGTGGGTGAATTAAGAAAATCCCTGCATCCTGGTTCCAAAAATCTGGTGAACATCCTAGAACCAGAAGAGTGAAGAGGATTATTGGAAGCAGATTAATGGCAATGGTTTTGGAATAAGATGTTAAACAGTCACATGTTTCTCAGTATACTTTTGTCGTGTAGTGTAAAGGTTTGTTGTACAAGTCTGCATAAACATGACTTCCTCATGTTTTTACATGGCTGGCACATTAATTTGTATTATACCCCAGTACTCCACCCAGGTCACCACATTTGAGCTCTATGTGATGAATTGAGACTTAACAGCACCGCATTGTGATTCAACTAACACACACACAGAGGGCAATGATCTGCGTCACAGTCTGAACTGTAAGCTGGACAGGGATTTGACCGCAGCCTACGCAAAACGGCTGGCTGGGTCCACATACACCCAGTAAGGTCCGGGAAAGGCCTGGTCCTGGGACGGGGTTTGTGTTTTGGCTTTGATCCGGTCATTATTCTTAGCAATGCTTGGTGACTGAAAGTTCACCTTCAACTTTATGCTCTCCCTTTCAGGACATTTTTGGTCATATGATATTATCCTTTTGCATTGTTTTTGTAAAAAGAGCCTTGACTCAATTCTCTCCATGTACGCCCTTCTAGTTTAAATAGTCTTGCAAAATAACCCTGTGATTAAGATCTCTTTCGATTGTAAGAGGGTGTCAGATTCAAGTCTTAAAAAATAGTAGGTAATTTTATAGTCTGCTAGTGTATGTTGAGATACGATCAGTTGAGGTAATTAAGGTAAATCCTACGTCGGTCTCACTTAGCAAGAACAGAAATCAAACAATTTTCTTTTAGAGGAATTGTCAAGAGGATAACGTTTGGCAGAGCGGCTGTGGCTCAGTGGTAGAGTCGGTCTTCTTTCAACAGGAAGGTTGGAGGTCCGATCCCCAGCTCCCTCAGTCTACATGTCGAAGTGTCCTTGGGCAAGACACTGAACCCCAAATTGCTCCCAGTGGCCTGGCAAACAGCTGATTGACCGCTGGGACATAACCTCTGCCATCAGTGTATGAATGTGTGTGAATGGGTGAATGTGACGTAGTGTAAAAGCAGCTTTGAGTGGTTGCAAAGACTAGAAAAGCACTAAGTACAGTCCATTTACCATTTACAAACCACTCAGTGGACAGTATTATTCTAAATCATACAACTGACACTGTTTGAGTTAACCTGGCGTTGTAAACCCCATCCATCTGCTTCTCAGACAGCTTTAAATCTACCGTAGACAGAGTTCCAGTAAAATGGTCTCCAGTGCAGAGCTAACGCTGAAGTATCAATCACTTCATCCAGGAGGCCCATCTCATCCAGAGGGCCCACTGCTGCTTGTCCACAAGGCTCACCTCCACCAGGAGGGTGCGCTCTGACAAGCCTGTGTTTCTGCTCTGACAAAAGCTTACGGACATCTGCTGTTAGAAAAAAACCCAGAGAAACACACAGGCCTACACTAATGCATGCATACAAACTGGCAAACATGGTCTCTATCTGACCCCGAGGCAGTCCCAGTCATGTGGTTGTGGGAATGTCGCTGGGATTTGTGTTTCAGCGACTGCAATAACAGGGATCAAATGGGAACATGTGGATAGAATTCCAAACCCGGGACAGAACACAGCAGTGCTTGTTTAGGCCCGTTTTAAAGTCACTCCTTTTCATGAGGATTAGTTTTTATGGCGTTTTTGTTTATCATTAAGAGGGAACGTGGCGAGGACTACTCGAGCCAAAGACGTGCGACAAAGCTCGTATAAGTAAGATCTGAGGCCAAAGCACACCACGTCGTCCCTGCTAACCAAAGTGACGCCAAATATCCATGAACACAGAACTCCAAGTAATCCTTCAAAATGAGTTTTTATATTCATGCTGGTAACCACAAACTGTTTTCACACATCATTCGGTCCAGTTTTTTTAAGCTCTGCGACCTCTGTCTACCCGGTCATGACTTTCACTCTGAGATAAGAGGTTTGATCTGGTCTCACAGCTGTCATTATGGATTTGAAGTTTTTGTGTGAGTATGCTTTTGAAAGTTGTGGTCATTTAAGTGCCTGTGCTTGTAGCCATCATTGCAGGTGTATCTTTGTGTTTACTTGTTGTCAAGCAGAGGGACGCCCACAACCCAGTTGTGGCCATCGTTTATGTTTTATGCATGACTAGCACTTGTAGGAGAAAGCAGGTATTTCCTGTGTTTGTACACACGGCCCCTGTTGTCCTTTTGCCCTCGTCTTTTTTAAATTTCCTGCGTTTACTGTTTGTGATGGCTGGATACTTGTTTGGTTTGGTGGGGAGGATGGGGGGGGATATACGGCAGTTTTATTCAAGGACAATACTTAAGAGTCCTTCAGGCCGGGATCACGGTGCTCGACTTTTCTAAAAAATCCATTGTTTTTTTTACATCTCTGACCTCAGTCTACCCGGTCGCGCCTCCTTCTGCTGGGAAATGATCCACCTTCTCAAAAATGTTGTTACTCAAAAATTAACTAACACTTGTTCCTGGCAAGCCGTGAGCTAGAGACCTGCAACTGTTCATGTCGAATACATTATACCTGATGACATAGAGGGCTTTTGTTTTCCCCCTTGTGATAACTTAGAGGTAATTTTCCTTGCATTGCGCTACATTGTCAGTGAAGCATCAGACGAGTGTGAGGCAGATGGTTTGGCAGATTTTTTTCTTTCAGGCGTTTTAGCACCAGCTATTTAAGTTAAACTGACACATTAGGTGTTAAATCACAATAAACTCATAGAACTCTTAGCAGCCACTTTCGCTTTGTGATACAGATTCTCCATCTGATTCCTTTAAGCAGGGTTTGACTTTGGCGCCGTTCCAAATTATATTCAATCCAGTTGCGTTTGGTACATTCTGTTTTAGTGCTACATGTGATCTGTGTGTTATTACCCTCATGTGGACACTTTTGTGGTCAGTTACAATTATCACATGTGGAAAATGTGTTTGAGGCAATAGAGTGTAAACTTTCAAGGTCAGGGACGTAACATACATTAGTGTTTGTGACTGTGACTACTTTGTCTGTTTGGCTCTGTCCATCCAAAAGCTGTGCATCTGTTTCCACACTGCTGCTTGTCAGACAGTTCAATGGCCTTGGAAACCCCCTGCTGCCACACCTTTCTGACGTTGGATTAGTGGGCGTCTGCGTCCAACCATATCTGTTTCTTTTATCAAGGTCTCCTTTTCGGTCTTGACGCAACAAGCACCCACGTTTTTGTGGTACAATGAATGACCTTCATGAGAGACAGTATGAAACAATGTCACAATATTCCACTGACTAAACAGTTTTATGTCTGCCCCCTCAGTTTGATATCTGGCTTTCATTCCACCTTCGAATACAGCAGTTTGGAAGAAATATAAACACTTTTAATTGGTGTGGTTTTCTGTTCTGTTCTTCTGCCGGAGATATACTTGCTTTTAAAACTCCTGTGAGGAAGTTTCG
The DNA here is from genome assembly GCF_022749685.1 of Semicossyphus pulcher. Lineage (NCBI taxonomy): Eukaryota > Metazoa > Chordata > Actinopteri > Labriformes > Labridae > Semicossyphus > Semicossyphus pulcher. The sequence continues at coordinate 14,063,166 of NW_027211695.1, read as the reverse complement.
GTTTGTGTTGATTTTGGCGCCCCCTGTGGACAAAAGCTGTACCTCTTATCTCTTTGCTGATTTTGTCCTGTAGTGTGCTTAAGTGGTGTTTTTAACAAAAAGTCTGATCGCTGATGGTCTGTTTGCTTTTGCAGGTCATATAGAGTCATCAGAATTAATTTCAGTCTGTTTCATAACCATCTAAAAGCTCCTCACAGGAGCTTTAACTACGTGTATGTGTGCGCATGATGGCTGCCGCCCATTCCCTTCGTCTGTTTGGTGTGTCAGCTGTGCACGCCCTCAAAAATGAACGCTACACGTACACGAGAGGCAGTTTGCACATGACCAGTAGGGGCACTGTAACGGCAGAGGGGACAGGTTCAACACAGCAGCAGGCAGAGAGTTTTGAAGAGGAGCTGATAGATCAAGTCCACAATTATCCACATCTGTACGATTTGTCGTTGCAGCTGCACAGAGACAAACATGCCTGACAAACAGCTGGAGACAAGATAAATTCTGTTTTAGTCAACAAACAAGTCCGGGCGCGTTACGTCCGTGCACGGAGGAACATGTTGGAGACACGGAGTGGGGACGGTGCAGACGGTGGGTTCTGTTCACCGATCACACACTTTTTCTGCCGTGATCTCAGAATGAACATCAGAGTCTCCATGTCTTCTGTTTACATCCTGCAAACACAGTAGTTTCATACAGCCTAAGCTCTCTGGTCTGCCCTCTAGAGGTATCCTCCAGTAACACGCGTAGTGCAGAACAGTTACGTTCATGACTCTGCCGGTTGTGTACGCGGACGCAAGGCCGAGCAGCAAGTAAATCTCCGGCTTAACACGACACTTAGTTTTCCTTTTAGGATTGGGTCTACAGACTTTAAGTATGCAAACCTTTCTTCTTCAGCTCTTATGTAATTTTTTAATGAATCCTTTTAATCCCTGATCCCTAATCTGAGACATACCTAAACAATGATCCCATAACAAAACACATGAGCGTTCTCCATAACGAAGTATTTGACGTGACGGACAAAACAAGCAGAACATGAGGTTAACTTTGTGAGAAAAAAGACACCAAAATTTAGTGGTTAGATTTAGCAAAATATCATTTGGATTAAATTAAGTACAATAGTTACGTCCGTTAAATGACTTACTTAAGTTACTGTACATGATCATAATTAAAGTAAACTATGTAAAACCAATAAGTCATAAACTTAAATTTGGGTCGTAAAAAGTTGCTCACAGAGACGACCTCTAAAGTAGTTTTTCCAAAAACATGTGGGCGTAATGTCTTCCAGTGTAAAATCATGTCATTTGACCAAGTCTAACCTTCAGAATCAGATTTACAAACTCTGTTCTCCTGCTGTCCCTGACCTCAAACAGGAAAGCCAAAATAATCTCCTCCTCCTGCTCCTTCTTTCATCTGTCCCATCTTCTCTATGTTCTCTTTTCTACTTTTCTGAGTAATCACAGCAGAAAATAAACATCACTTGGACAGGCCACATCAGTCAGGATCGATACACAGGAAGGGACGAACACACATTTAGACACACAAACACACATGCAAAACGACATTTTGAGCGAGCATCAGAGTATTTTGTGCCAGTAGAACTCCAGCTAGGAGACGGAGTCTTTCTGAAAGAGAAATCATATAAAAAGTGTTTATTTTTCCCTCTCCGGCCTTTGATGGACAACTGGATCCATATGGGCCTCAGCGGCTCTGTTTAGCTGCTGGGATTCAAACCCGTAAACTGTTTTCCACATGGTCAGATACACGGGGGTCACCAGTTCAAGTCCCGATTTAAACTCGTTTACGAGGGACTGCTCTGCATGTTTAATCCCCCGTCTCTTCCCACATCCTCAGATCCTGAGGGGTCAAAGGTTCAAGTCAGGATTTCTAGTTTTTATTTACTAAAGTTGTTATTACAAAAAGCTGCTTTTCATGAGGGTGCCATATTTATACCAAATGTTTGGATGAAAATCAAGTGATGACTTTAGTTTGCTGTTTTAATTCTCTAAAATCTCTCTGTTAAGCACCAAAGATCTGTTTTCTTGTGACGTTTTACCCAACAATTAAACAATCATGTTTTAGTTACAAAACAAACAATATGTATAAGATTACACACATATACTTACACGGTAACCCCAAAGCCACAGTTGTGTCTTCCCTCCATTCTTACAGTGAAACGTCACAGCTCTTGTTTTGAAAGCTGGAAAGGCGGTTTTTGGTGTTTCTTTTCATACGCCCATGCAGACAGATGTAAAGACTGCAGGATCGCCCCTCTCTGTCCCTTTCTCTCCGTCAGCCACATCCATCCACATCCTACTCAAGTTGTTGTTCCACTGTGTTGAACAACAGCAGCAAATGAGAGGAGATTGGAAGAGAATGAGATGAAAGTCTGAACCAAATGTTAATGAAACAGGCTGCAGCAGCACAAAGTAAGATACGCCCAGAGAGAAATCATTAGCAGCCATGCTATACATTTATCACCTGAAGAGTAATTGGGTCCAGATAACTCGAAGGAATGAAAAAGCCTTGCATTTCCTCTGATAGATCGCTTCAGACAGCAGCAGACCTGGGAAGACCCGCTTATAGATTCCGACTGTCTCTTTTCCCACTGCCAGTGAAGTATACTCCTGTCAGTCTCTTTTCTGCTGTGTCACCGTCTGATGTCACAAACGTGCCAAAGACAGGGTTTGTAAACAGTGAAGATGTTACGGTGGTTAGGTCTTTATTGTATCTATCACTCATTCAGTCTGTTTATCAAACTCTGACGACAAATCTAGATCGATGTTCGAGCACTGCTCGGACGGAGACGGGCGACAACTGAGATGACAAGGAGTCGCAGAAGTTACCAACGGAGCAAAGCACGCGTCGACACGGGTTTTGTGTTCCCTTCATTGCCGCTCGAAACCGAGGCAATAATTACCCGGGTCTACTGCAGAGTCATTTGACCCGGGTCTGAATGCCCATTGTAATCTTTCTCATGAAGCAAAAATGCCGGACGTCTGCGGTGCTTTTGACCAGTGGGAAAAGGGCCAGAGATCTAAGGAGGGATCCTGAAAATCCCAGTCCTTACATCGCTCTTTTTAAAACCACCAGACTCCACTGACAAAAACAGTAACCTTGAAGAACATGATATTTTTTTGCCTATACCTTTGCCTTGATCAAATAATTCTTAGGTGTTATATCATGTCTGAAAACATGCCAGCATTCCTTCTCTAGGTGTGTGCAAAAGGAATTGAATAAGAGCTGCAATATAAAGAACTACTTAGACACTTGGGGAAATATCCTTATCACATTCATGACCTTTGAATGGAGAGATCATCCAGGGACAAGCAGACAAGCAGAGATGATGGAAGAGGGTTATACGGTGAAGAAAGAGTGATGAAATGGTGCGCAACCATCGGACCTTCCCAGCAGAGTCACTACACTGAAAGCCGTAGTGTGTGTAAAACAGACAGATGGTTGTATATGTTTAATGTTACAGTCCTCTAAAATGTGTGTACTTTGGAGTCAGATGTTCGTGTGTTGTGAGGATGCTCCAGGCTCACATATGATACCAATCCAGTAAAGGTTAGAAGGACTCCACCATGTTATATTTACATGAAGATAAATGGACCAATTATAAAGCTTCACAACACAGTAACAGGCTGCTACTTGTCCTCTGTGTGTGTGTGGGTGCCATCCACATCTGTGGCTGTTTATCACATCATTGAAGAGAGACAGAAATGGAAAAATGGAGATGGAGATAGAGAAGAGTTAATGAGAACGATTGTGTTCTTCCAGCCGAGCGTGTCTGTTTTGGCTACCGGAGGAACCATGTTGGACTCATCTTCAGAAACCAAAAGCCACAAGTAAGAAAGGTAAATCTGGAACACGAGACGTCAAACGAACGGTCCGAGTGGATGGATGTGCCTACAGAGCTTTTGACTTTTACATTAATGACTGTGCCTTAGAATTATCTCCTTGATTACTTTGAAGTTCTCTGAATGTAGATGATTGCTTCCTAGGTAAGATCATTTTGGTTCCCTCAGCATTAATCACTATAAACAGATATCTGGATGCAGAATCTGTAGGCAAGGGACGGAATGTTGGTATTGAAGAGTTGTGGTTTCTGCTTGTAGTCGGAGTAGTATCGACCAATCATGTTTGAGTGGGCTTTGGTAGTGTGCGTGAAGACTATCCTTGTAGGGGCCTCGCACAAAATTCTGGAACCAGTACATCGGCATTCTCCATGTGCTGCCCCCACCTCTCATCTGAAAGGCTTCTTCAGTTCTAACTGACTGGTGGACGGAGCTAGAAATATAAGCCTCTGTGGGTCATTAGTATGCTAATAGATATGTAATCAGGGGTGAGTCGTTAGCCTGAGCTGTGAACCCAGCATCACTGAGAGTCATTAGTACCCATTGGTGTTGATGGGTCGTTAAGCTCACGTGATCCTGAGTGTGATTTCAGCTGTTTGGGCAGAGAATTCAACACTGCATTGTAAGTGGGTAATATGTGGTGTCTTAAGCCACCACCTCTGTTTATGTTAATCTGGAAAACCTTGATGGCTTCCTTGACACCTCTATAGAACCACAGGTCTTCTCTGGCTAGCATGTGAACCTTGCTGTCTTCAAAGGAGTGCCCTTTGTCCTTCAGATGTAGATGGACAGCTGATTCCTGACCTGAGGAGCTGGCTCCCCTTTAATTGGCTGCCCTTGATTATATGATCCATTTTTTATGTTTCTCAATTTTAAACTTATATTTCCGTGCATTAGACAAACAATTTGTGGACAGTGAAAACCGGAGGTTTTTTTTCTTATCTTGGTAAGAGTGGCCTCCACCAATCGTAAAATGTTCTCTTAAAAAAATAAGAGAACATTGGTGAGTCCCGGAAACCAATGGGTCGGAACAAACTAAGAGAAAATTTGTTTGTATATAGCTTCTTGCATGAGGCCCAATGTCTCTTAAATCAGTGTCCATTTGTTTAACCCAAAACTTTTGCCTCCAAAAGGTTAAATTGCTGTCAGATGGTAGCCGTTGAGTCTCGAGATTGCCTCCAAATAAGAGAGTTTAGTTTGTGTGTTTTCATCCTAATTATTGGGTCCCAGATTTACAATTATTCATGTGTTGTCTTGGAAGGCACCAGCAGTCTATTTTTGTTCTTTTTGTTACCAGGAATTGTTGCATCTGACGGATCTTTTTTTGATGTCTTAGAAAACAACCCCCTGTTCAGCATCAAATGACAGAAAACAGGGTATATGTAGGTGCAACGCCAACCTTTGAGGGTCTAACCACCCAGCCTGTCTTTCTCCCTTTGATACAAAATCATGGTTTTCTTTTCACTCTATAGGAACCCCTTTAAACTCAGTCATGTTTTCTGTCCTTTATCTGTCCATCAAACTGGGTCAAACAGACTTTTTCTCATGTATATTTTTCCAACCTCTATCTCACCCCGCTATTTTCCAATTCGCCCTGTGCCTTTTTTCTGTCTGGGTCCAGCTGTGCCTTCCTGTCTCGGTGTGGATGGTTAAAGATAAATACAGCCTGACTGTGAACCACGACAACCACATGAGATGATGTCCACATTTTCTCTGTATGTTACATGAAAAAGATAAAACTTAACCATCAAAGTGCGTTCGTCGTTTGTCTCGCCTCAGTGTCGCCTTCATTTTATGGCAAACATAAAGTCAAGACAGCAAAATGCACATACAGGGATTCCCAAAGGAGTCCATGACACTGTCTTGTATTGTTCCCCAAAGTCAAGTCAAACTTACAATACAGCACTATAGGAAAAGGAATTCCTTATTGTGATTGGTAAAACTCCAACATGACAGACAAACATAAAAGGACCATAGCAATGCTTTAGAAATTTTAAGCCTTTCCAGTTCAGTTAATCGAACGAGAGTTTCTGTAATTTTTTTGTTGTTGAACATTAGTTGTTTAAATTTTTAGAGGGAAATGTTGGGGTGATGCAGTCATGTTCACTAATGGTAATTATGGTTTTAAAGCCTGGGAACCTCATAAATCTCTCAGTGCATGTTAATTACTTTACCTACCTAAATTACGTCATTTTTGTGGTGTTTGTCTGATTTTCATCATGATTAGGAAAAATACTACTGGACAAACTGATTAGAATTGTACAATGGATTATTAAGACTACATTAAAGAAAAAAAAAACTTATTACGAGAATAAAGTCATATGAGAAGAAAGTCGTAATATGAGACAAAAGTCGTAAAAATACGAGAATAAAGTCGCAATATTACGAGAATAAAATTGTAATATTATGAGAATAAAGTCGTTATATTACAAAAATAAAGTCATAATATTACGAAAATAAAGTTGCAATATTATGAGAATAAAGTTGTAATATTACGAGAATAAAGTTGTTATATTACAAGAATAAAGTTGTTATAAATAATATGATTACGTCCTTATTTTGGTAATATAACAACTTTTTTTGTAATCTCAGATTTTTTTTCTTTTTTAACCTGGCCCTAACACTCCGTCATAGAATTGGTAGAAGGGGGGGCAACTGTGATCCTATTTTTATTTTTAAGTCTGAATCCAACTTGCAAACAAGAAATTATTTGCCATTCTGACTCACAAGCAAGAAAAAATACTGGCTACATATTTAAACCAGTTTCTGAATATTAGCAGATGAAGACAGGACTCATGGTCTTGTTGGAGGTTTGTGCTCTCTTAGTTTGTTAACTAGTATCGGGGTCTTCAAGCCCCGATCAATGATTTTATGAGCTCGACTTAGTGGAATGGTGTTTTTAGGTGCTGTCATTTAAAGTCTCTTTCATTCTGAAGTCAGCTAAATAATTGTAATTGATTCAGTGAAACTTTGATAACGTTGATAATAATTTGTCAAAGTAATAAAGTAAAATTTCTGTCTTCTTTTCTGGTTTATAGACCGTCTGGATCGGCTCTAAGAAGCCGCTTCCCTGCTTCCTCCTGGGTTTAATTTTATTGTACTGTCCTCATCCCCTGGACATTCATGAGGAACAAAACCACTACATATTCAGCCATATAAAATTTATTGTCCAGCTTGGATGATCGGCCTCAACTGCTGTTGTACTATTCCATCACTATCCTGTAGTACAAACACACACACACACATATGTACGTACTATATATGTCTCTTTTAATGTTTCACTTGGGCGATGTCCAACTGGCAGTCTCCATCTCCACCCAAGGCAATGGGAACCAGCTTTACTGGGAGACACTGTGTGTGTGTGTGTGTGTGTGTAGACACAGCTGTCTGACAACTGCTTCCATTCTGCGAGCAGCATAAAGGGGCTTCTGTGTGTGAACATTGTTACACACACACAGACACACGTACGCACACTGCTATCACGCTGCGTTGGCTGATGGGTTGGTCAACGACGGCACACGCCGAGGTCCTGACCTCCACGGTTGCCTAGGCAATAGAACAGAGGGGGTACCAGGATGAGGATGGGGGAGTTAGTAGGATGTCATTTTCCAGCGGCTGGGAGGATATTTGTACAAAACCAGACCCAAAGCCTGATCATCACTTAGTCAGTCAACAAATTGTTCATGTTCTGTATGCTTCATGTGTAAAAATACACATTAAAAATGGTTAAAAATATTCCCCATCTCTCCTTTAAGTCTACCTTTATCCCAGATAAGAATGATAATAAACTCCCTCTTTTCTAACCGTCTTTTATAAACTCCCTCAGAGTCCTGCACTGGTCCAATTTTTCAAACCTGCACTGGCCCGTACAGACTAAGTGTATTAACAGATGCGTTTCCTTAGCGAAGATGTACCTAGCTAACACTTTTTACAAGCAACAAAGCCACTGACAATGTCGGTGCCACTAGCCTACGTCGCTGTCACAACTTCCCGTTATTTGGCCGATGTGTGGGTGAAACTTTCACAATAAAACAAATCCTGCGGCTGCTTAGGCTGCTTGTTCTCACGCGCTGTGCGCCCGCATTTTGTTCATTTTTACCCAGACCCGTGAATTTATATAAATGTATTTTTTACCCATTACATAACTTTTTTCTGGGTTACTCGTCGGGTACCAGCAGGTACAGGACTCTGCACTCCCTACATCATCCAAAATTAACAAACATTTACTTCCAGGGGGCTTATCAGATAATTTAATCATTAGAAATAATAAACAGATCAATTTATAATAACCACAAAAAGTGAGGAGCAGTCTGTAACAAATCAACTATAGAACGACACAAGAACGTTACAAAAACACAGACCCCCGTTTGTAAGAATATCACACAAACTACAAAAATCTCTCCCATTTTCACCCCAAAATACGCTGGATTTAAAAGAAAAACTCTAAAATCCTTTTGAACTTTTACGCACACAGAATAAGTCAGAATAAGAGTAAATTACACAAAGCACTTGAAAAGCCTTTAATCTGCACTCGACTTGGTTTCGACAGTCGGGGCCCATTGTGTCCGTGAATTTCACTCATTACTGTAAAGTCCCGCCCTCTGCCTGCAGCTGTGTTGTGATTGGCTCACACCCTCTGCATTTTCAAAGCCGACAGAAAAAGAAGACGAGTGAAGATGACAAACAAAACAGGGTGGTTTCTTTTAATTGTAAATCGTGGTTCTGTGCTTGATGGATGCTGCGTCTGAAGATGAAAAGACGTTGCAACACGGCTTCACGTGATGATGTACAAACGCTTTGAGTTGTCGGCAACTGTCAAAATGAAACAAAACTCAAGCCCAGAAAAAGAAAAAGGAGAGCCAGCGGACTAATTGTTTTGGGAAATAAACTAAAATTTGACATATCATTTTCAGAAAGATGGAAAGAAGAACGATCCGTCTTTCTTCTGGACAGAAACATTTACGCTCTTACACAAATTCTCACTTTTCCCTGCAGAAGTTTGGCGTGAAAAGCCACAGTTTTTCCACCGACTCCTGACAGAAAATGAATCTCCACAGAAACTCCTTCACTTCTGGGTGCGGGTACCTCAAATTTATCCATCAATAATTCAAAAACACAGACGACTCCATCCGAAAATCATCAAAATGTTGGAAGCCAAGGCCCCCCGAGATGACTCACAACCTCAGTAATATGCCACAATGTGCTTTCCTTCAAGCCAGCAGACTCTTTGTGAGAGTAGGTGTGAATTTTTTTTTTCCATAGTTGTACGTCTTTTTCTTTTTTTTGTTGGAGCAAAGCCCCTTCATGTCCTCGCCTGAATAAAAATAAAAATGATTAAGGGCAGATTTTGGTTTATTTTTACAACTTTGGACAAAGAGGGAGAGGGAGAGATGCTGAAGTTACCGTCTCTCTCCTTTTGAAGAAACTTCATTGATGCTACCGTCGCACACAAGAAGATTTATAGGAAAATGCCTGTTGTGTGTTTGTTTACCATCATTGCCATAGCAACTGATCTTGGGGATATATCGCTCAGACTGTAGGCGTATCAATCACACATACACACACACACACAGACACACAAGGTTGCCCCTCGCACTCGCCAAAGAACAAGGTTGGCGGAGCTTCAACACAGCCGCCTGAAAATGTGTGTTTTGGTGAGTGAGTTTGAGTTTTATTATACCGACTTAAAACAAGCCAACATTATGTTCCTTTTGTGTGTGTGTGCGTGTGTGAGAGACGATGGAGACAAGTTTATTAGTGGTATGAAAGCCACCCAGCGATGTCTGGCCAGGGCGACTGGATGTGAGAAAGGAAAAGGGAAGCAATTTGCTGTCAAGACTCTCTTTTTTTGTTCCAGCCTTACTTTCACATTCATTTGTTTTCTTTCACCTTTTACATTTGCCTTTTTTTTGGTCAGAGAGAGAGAGGAGGAGAAGGGGGGAAAATAGTGAGAAAAGGAGATGAGAAGGTGAGTATAATGGAGGTTTGAGCTGGAGGTGAAAGAAGGGATTCACAGCCGACACATCACTAGGACAAATTAGTCTTGAAATAGTCTAAGAGTCATCCTCAGGTAACAAGAACCAGGCATTGCACATCATCAATACTATTCTGTAGGTCACCTCTAAAGCTCTTAAAGAGCAGCTCCAGTCATGTTTTAAGACGTATAAAAAGCTCTGCCTGAAATAATAAATTGTGTCTGATATGGTTTTTTTTTGCCAAATATGTTTAATTACCTTAAAAATCCTCCCAAGTCATCTCCACATTCTCCCTCATTACAAATTCCCGAATTTGCATAAGCCCCGCCCACTATTCAAATTTACAACCGCCCCATTCCTCGCGAAAAGAAAACACGTATCTGCCATCATTTAGTGGCAACTTGTTGAAGCTTAGCTAGCTTGAAATGTAGTAATGAGTAGTAGTAACGTTAACGTTAGTAGTCAGTAGTGAGTTTGCAACAATGACGGTTGCAGTTGGCTCACGCATCACTGAAGTGGTTGCCATAGGTTACACATAATGATCTGCATAGCGTCACCCCCTCCATTAACGGGATTGGCTCCTTAGGTTTGTGACGTCTCAAACCTGCCAATCTGAAAACGTGTTGTTCAGCCTGTCCTTGGTACACTGCAGTTTAAAAGCAGACAGGCCCAGCCATGGAGATGCTGGTGTTGTCCCTGATATGTCTTGTAGCACATGAAAAACAAGGTTATACACTGGATTTTCACTGGAGGGGGTCTTTAAGCTCTTCCTGTTGGATTGAGACATGCATAGGGGACAGCTATTCCAAAAATTGATAATGCAGTAAATAATAATACATGGATTGTTTTTTTCTGGTTCTGGTCGTCTCATTATTTCGTTGGTTTCCTTCTTTATTTTTTCTATTTTTAATACCCAGAAGTAGTTTATAAATCAGACAACTATGACCAATTTTCAAGTTGAGCATCCAAAGAAAACAAAGTACTCTGCTGATAGAAGAGCGAAGGTCATAGTTAAAGTTTTACAACCATGTTGAACTAATGTCCAAATTCCTAAATTCTGTTCAGACTTCTAATCTGATTTAAAGATTTATCTTTTGCAATGTGTTTGGATGGAAATGCAGTTGCGTTTTCCAACAGTGAATGAAACATTGGAGCAACATGTTGTGATGTTACAATCACCTTTAAATCCATTCGAGAACTCTCAAAGACAGCAATTTTACTTCAGCTCTCCATCTGGAAACAGGGATGCACTCTGATTCACTCTGTTACACAACTCCCTGGTGTATGCGTGCATGTGTTAGCGTCTGTAAATGTGTGTTTAGGTCCAATACACTTGGCCGGCCACTGTGGTGTTGGATGGGAGATAGAAAACAATGTTTTAACAAACTTACGATGTGCTGCTAGAGAGAATCACAATCTGGTCTGCATCACCCACACACACGTGCATACTTAGGTGACTTTTGGGGACATTCCATAGACTTAATTTCCCGAAGACTTGCAATAACACTTATCACAACTACAGTTTTCCTAATACGAATCCCAACCTTAACCACTGACCCAAAAATCAGCTGTTTTCAAATGGTGGACGTGGCTTTTGTCCCCAGATGGACAAGCGGTCCCCAGTTGACTTTAGTCCGACATGTGTCCCCAAAAGTAGGTAAGTCAGAACAGCACTTCTAACTGTAAACGTACATGGATGTGCACACATATATAAACAGTGTTGAGGAGTAGGCAACAATATGTAATTCAGCCGGTAGTTTAACTGCAGCTTGCTGATAGTTCACCGATATCCATATCTGCAAAACAATTACTACTTTTACTTTTTTGCATTCAACAACTGAAAGTACTAACATTTAAAGTCTATAAAGGAAAAGGATGGTTCAAATTGAATATATTTTCAAACATGAGATATACGTATTAACATAACACAAAATCTTAAAATATAACTTTCAGTTTGGTCCTTGTGAAAAGCCCCAAAGGGATTGTTTCGTTAAGGTCCGGTTAAGGACTCCGGTATATTCCAGGAAGCTGGTTTTGTCTATGAAAAATAATAATAATAACTATGAAAAATATTTGAAGATCGTTTTAAAGGTTTTTGACTCAGAGACTTTGACTGATGGAGATTGTATACAAACCAAAGATTGCATTCATTGCACTTTCCCATGAATAGTGGGTTTTTTAAAATTTTTTATTTGCAATAAACCCGAGTGAGCAGCAGTTTTTGCTAGCATGTGCATACAAAATGTTACAATTTTTGTCACATTAAGATTGTCAATTTAACCTTTTTCTTTTACAAACTAGCTTGAACTACTATTTCTCAAGCCCCTTTCCCACTGGTCAAAAAAGCCGCTAACACCCGGCTTTTTTTCTTAGTGGGAAAGGTTACAATCGGTATTCAGACACGGGTCGAACGGCTCTGCAGTAGACCCGGGTAATTATCGCCTCGGCTCGGATCGGCTTTGATGGGAACACAAAACCTGACTCGAACATCGTTCCAAATTTGTCAGCGCCAAGTTTGATTCACAGACTGAATGAGTAATAGATACAATAAAGACCTTACCACCGTAACATCTTCTCTGTTTACTAACCCTGTTTCCGGCATGTTTGTGACATCAGGCGGTGACGCAGCGGAAAAGAGGCCGACAGGAGTATACTTCACTGGCAATGGGAAAAGAGACAATCGCCATCTATAAGTGGGTCTTCCCGGGTCTGAGAAACATGCGTCAATGTGCTAATGTCGGTGGGAAAGGGGTATTAGTTTAAATTTGTACCCCAGGAAGCATTGCTGTACTTCAAACAACATCTTCTAGTATGAAGTAATCGGTATCTTGCAAAGCTAAGCAGCGTTACCAACACTGTATATGAACATATGAAACAATGCACACTTGCAGAGATGTGCACAGTATGAATTCCCACATGCCTCTGAAACACACATGCACATAAACATGTGAGTGGGCCTAACAGCGGTTGAAGCCAAGCGTTTTGATGTAGAATCCCACCGATTATTGCTACCATATCTGTTTGTTTACGCATGGAGACTCTGCAGTGTTCCACATGCGCTCATCCACATCAGAGCCGGAGCCGAAGCCTCGCTCTGCCTCCCTCCGAAAACATTTGACTGGACTCGACTGTCATACCCCACGGCTCTCTGCTTTACAAGACACATCCACACATTCGATTCCACTTTGCTTATGACAAACATAATCCCAAACATACTGGATTTCAAAGGGAGAGCACGGAGAACACAACATTGGTGGTGGTCCAAAAGATGTTTTAAAGAATCGGGCAAGCTCAGGTATCGTGCAAAAAAAAAAGCGTATTTTGTGAATATAAGAGATTCCGTAACTCATACTGCTGATAATGTATCGTATAAAATAATGCTGCAAACTCTGTGCAGTGTTTTTTCCAGGCTCAGCAGATGGTACAGTTTAGAGCAAAATCCATCTTCCTGTTCTTTCCCTTTCATGGCTCTGTGACCCAAAAGAGAAAGAAAACTACGACATTTAGCCTTTTGCAGACGTTTCATGTATTGCCGAGGTTTAATGGGCTAATAGTTACAATTTTATGTGTAAAAAGATGTGGATTTTCTAAAGTAAAACAGAAGTATGAAAAGTCTACCTTAGTTTTGTTCTTTTCTTCTGGCCGATGTTGTAATATTGTTCTGGGATATTGCACATCCAAGCAGGGTCTTTGTTATAAACTCTCCCTTTTGTGGAGAGTTGAGGGTCTGACACTTGATATTTTGACGTCACAATGCCAAAAAACAGTTTAGGAACAATTTAGATATTTAATATTTATCCTTGAGTATGTCTTCTGGGTTTGATTTATCTTTCAAAACAATTAATTGTTGAAAAATGTTGCTTTGGCAATTCTGAAATCTCAGAAATAAGAGCTTCCAAGAAAGCATGTCCAATGATGCTTTTCAGTTTGGTATCTGCTCTGCGCTTATCTTTTAATTACATTTACTTGCAAATCAGTGCAGGCTATTAATGTTGTCCATGCACAAATAAACAAACTAAAGTTATGAACATAATGGAGGTGCAGCATGAGAAAAAATAAACCAGAAAAAATAACTTTAAACATCTGGTTAGCAAACTTCTGCGATGTGTGCGGCAAAATAGATCAATTTTTAGTAAGGAGAGAGAGAGACCATGTTAACTCGCCGCTCCAATATTATTCAATGCTGCAATCTCAACAGCCACGTATGCTGCGCGGGAGGCGGGCGTAATACACGAGTCATTTTCTGCTGCTCCTGCTGTCTATGTTTCCCCACTGCTGCGCATCAGTAAAGCAGAAAGCCACTGACTGCTATGTAAATACATGCCAACAACCAAGGAATCCATGTTGAATAATGTGACCTCTTCATTTTGGCCAACTTCGATTTCAGTTTCCTTTTGAAGTTATTAATTAGAAAGAGCAGTGAATATTTACATGTCCTCAACATCTGGGTAAACCAATCCTATCAATTAATTCTCATTTGATTCTACATCATAAGTTTTCTTCGTCTACTGTAGTCGCAGCCGAGGAAGATGCTGACTTGCTGCTGGCTCACTTTGCCGTACTTTGAAAACCCCTGAGTTAGATAAAGCTAGGTTAGCAAGCACTTAGTACTTTAGGACAGCAGTGCTTCAGAGTCAATGCTATTAGCAACATACTAGCATGCTCAGAATGGCTATGCTGGAGGATTCTGAGCTGGTACCATGGTAATTATCTTTGTTTAGGTTGTTAGTATGTAATCAGGTATATTTCAGGGTGGAACAAAGTGAATCAGAAGGTTAGGTTTACACGTACAAGGAATTTGACTTTGACACAGAACTAGAACACTAGTACTCCTACTGTCAGTGAACTTGACCAGATTGAGGAGGTGGGTGACCAATTGACCGACTGTTACAGAGTGCGCATCCGTTGAATGTGGTCGATTGCGTTTGGAGCAAACTTGCCAAGTGTTTTGAGTAATTTGATCACAATGCTAATATTAATGTTGCTCCACCCTCTTAAGATCTGATTGCCCAAGACTGATTTTAAAATAAAGTGTAAGCATTATTTCTTATCCATAGTGCCCTACCTTCTTTATTGGTTTGATTTATTTATATATTTGTTTAACATTAGATCAATTAACTGAAGAAAAAGACAGATTGGGATTACAGCTGGTAGACTCTGCTTTGTGTCATGTTTGTCGGGAGGAAATGAAGCATAGAATCTGATTAGCCGACGCGTGTGAATAATGCTCGAACCCAGCCAACTTCAACAAGCTTGGTCAGCGTCCACAAATGTGGGCCGAATTTCTCTCCCTCATGAGCTTTGAGGAAAACGAACTTTTGCTGACTAGTCAAACAGCGTTCTTGCACCTCGAACGTTTGCCAAAGCCACCTCAGACTCTGTTTCTCATAAGTCACCAGCGTCCCACCAAATCAGCAGTCTGCTCTCCCTCCAGAGCGTATCGCCAGACGATCCATTTGGAGCCATGGTATTCAAATCACGGGCAACTTGGTCTGGGAGGCGATTTTATAAATCATCCAAAGGACGAACACTTCAAGCCACATCTATCTGAAAACTGTTGCTTTTAATATTTGTATATGCAATGTGTTGATTGAGGATTTGATTTGATTTGACAAATTTCAGCAGCCTCTGTGTTTCTGTCTTGTTTGGGTGAACAGTGCAGCAGGCCCTCTGTGACAGCCTGGAGGTTTGCACTACAGAGGCAGGGCTACTGTGCTGCCGTGGCCCACAGAGAGGCCTCCTTTCTGGGCCTAAAGTCCACACAAGACTCCCTCTATCCCTGGAACTAAAACATGGACCTTCATATGAACGCACACACATTAAGGATACCCACATCCCCTGTCTGCACACACACCAGGCTCTTAGCCTAAAGCTATGGGCCCCTTAACATACAGGTAACTATGGGCATGTAGTAGGTACCAGCTGGTTTCAATGTGTTCAAAGCGCCTGGGTCCTTAACGAGTTTGGTCTTCCTCCATTTTTCATTAACACACCCTTCTTCCTTCACTTTTTCAGATGTTTAAATACACATATATACTGTATAATGGTTTGCGGAAAACTGCTGAGAACACCGATCAGCAGCGTTGGTTAAAGAGGATATTACAGCAGCTGCTATCTTGTATTGAATTCAGAATTTTACGTCTTCTAGCAGCATCGTTTTCATCCACAGCAGGCTGCGCACAACTTGCCCTTTTACGCCACCTACCTTCTCCGCTTAATCTTCATTTTGTGCACTGTGTATTGTTAAAATGTGTGTGTGTGTGTGTGTGTGTGTGTGTGTTCTCTACCGTTACTGTAGAGTGTTTTACTGCGGCCTGTTTTAAGAAGAGAACATTAAAATGCCTGCGAGTGCCCAGCACAGTGTTGGTCTGCTTCAAGATGGGACTATAAAACATTGAAGCACACACACCCGTAGTGATGAATCAGTCTCTTAAATACCATACGGTTGTGTATTTGTTTTATAAGACTGGAAGCTTGTGAGTGTGTGTGTGTTTATGTGCTTTTCCATACAGTAGCTGGCTTGTCCTTCCCTCTCTAATGTTTACAGCTTTGCTCTAATCACTGACAATTATTTTAATTATGCACTAATACACAAACATAACACACATGAACACACTCACTGCCCCGCTCTCTCTCTCCAACAAACGTTAACACTTAATATTTAAACCAATTTGTTGTTACAGCAGTGGAAGAAAAGGGGTGGAGAACGTAAAAGACTTAAATGTAACCGACCTGAATTAGGAGCCTAATCCTTTGTAATCAATTATCTGTACACTGTAGACTAATAAGATGAGCAGAGAGTGAGTAAACTTACTGTAGGAGCAGCTCACCTTTGTTCCCAGTTCCTCCACTAGAGGGAGCTGGAGATTATACTCTCCTCAAATGTGTAGAAGCCGCCTTAGAAGTCCAGTCCAAAAGGAAAAACGTGGAGGGAACTGTTATGTCAGCAGACAGATTTACACACCTGATGTCACGTACGCAGTGGAACATTTAACTTTATACTATACTGTACTTTATGATATAATATTATACCATCGGGGTATTTCCTGTGGTCTCAAGAGCAATAAGGTGTATATAATGCTTCTCATGTGCATGTGGAATATGCTAGTTGCTGTCAAAAACTAGATGATGTATCCAGGTGTCTTGTGTATGACATGTTAAACCATGTAAACAGAAATGCATCCGGTATGAGGGCTGTCATCACTTGTCTGGAGAAAGTTGAATTCAAATAGCCTGACTGTTGTTTGGATTGAGGGCAAAACGGAGAGACTCGAGTCGACCCGAGTTACTGTTTTGATGACTTGCGACTTGACTTGACAAAAAATAAATGTCTTGAAACTTGACTTGAGGCATAAAGACTCTGATGACTTGCGTGTGTTCATAAGTTTGAATGTTACCTGTTAAACAATAAAATACAATGTTGTCAAGTTTCTGTCTAACTATCAAGTATGAAGTCAGCGCAAACTGGGAATCATGATTGGAAGACTCAAAAAGCTCCCCAGTATGTGATTGTCTTGATTGGAGGACTGGCTGTCAGTCAAACTCCTCGCTATGGCAACACGCAACATCAAAGCCCCCCAAGAGAAGCCTCATCAGTCGTACTCGTTAGACCGGACCATCATCACATACAATTCACTTTCATACTTTTTGAACAGGTTCTATAAATTGTCCAATAATATCGTTATTAGACGAGCTACTAACACCCTGTCTTTTCTCTTTATGAAGATCGGATACCACAGGTGAGATTGCTGTATAATGGGTGGAAAAAAAGTGACTTGACTTGACTTACCCAAGAATAAATGACATGAGACTTGCTTGAGACTTGGTGCAAATGACTTGAGACTTACTTGGGACTTGAGCAAAGATGACTTGGTCACAACAAAAACGTTACAAAATATCTTTGTCATTACCCCCATTTAAGACAGTCTTTTCAAGGGGGTCCTTTCTGTATAAACCTTACAAACACAAAATGAGGGAGCACTGATGTTCCGCTCTTAAGCCAGGAGGTAGAAACACCTCAACGGATACTTTTGTAGAATGGGAGAGGACAGGCCAAGGCATGATATTTTATGACCCACCACCAAGGAATAGTACTTTTATACTTGTATATTGCTTGGCGTCTGGTGGGACCTCTGATGGTTTGAACTCTGCTTTGAGTCTTCTTTCATTTGTTGTCTTTTGTTTTACTAGAATGTTTGTTTCCTTCATCTCCTGATCCTTCCTTTTGAATGGCCAAAGGTCAAGCCACCTATGGTTGTAGCTTCTCCTGACTGTGCACAGCCCTTGATGGGTTATATTATATGGATTCTCTTTCCAGTCAATGATTAATCTAATGAGTGGCTAGTTCTTTCTAGCCCTGCTGACATCTGTGTTAGCAGCTGGAAGTGCCTGGGTACTAAAGAAATCTCAAATGGCTATCTGTGAAGACAGTATCTCCTAAAAAGGCTGATAAAAACTGTAGCTCCTGCAAGCTTGACCAGGGATTCACAGGCAGGATGTTTTATTCTCACCGATGTGCTCGTTAAGTTGGGTAAGACCAATGCAGAACTCGATCTTTTCCTTAGGATTGGACACCACAACCATCCCTCAGCACCAATCTGTTCCTGTTCCTGAAATGCATCCACTTGCCAGATCTACAAGCAGCTGAATTATGGCCTTTCTTATGGCATTTCCTGCCCTCTGCTTCCCTGGCTGTACAGTTATTCAGGGAATGTCTTAGTGCTTTGGCACAACATCCACAACTCTTCTGTCTTTTTTGGAAGCCTTGACCCTTGCCGGGGGCACTTTTCCTGCCTGACCTTCTCTGTTAATCCTGTGCTTGAATTTAATCATATCCAAGTTTTCTACCTTCTGGTCTGTGTCAGCATGTTTACCTGATATTTGCAGGTTTTTCCTTCAGTCCAGCAACAATTTGGAACCTTTCAAACCGGCAAATCCAATTGGGCCAATAAGAAAAGTCTTAAAAGTAAATTATTATGATGGGTCTATGAAGAACAGGAAATCCATTGTTTGTTGATTCGTTTCTTTTCCCTTTTGTTTTTTTATGGAGTTTTTCCACCTTTTTCTTCTTCTCCCAGACAAGAAGGCAAACAGGGCATGCTGCAGTGTAGTAGAGAGCTGCTAGGTAGGTCAGCCTTGTGACCCCTGGCATCTCAGACAATGAATTATTCTACACAATCATGAGTTGTTGATTTTCATCAAAATCATCCTTTAGGACCTGCAACATGAACTGTGATGGGATTAAGCACTCCTGACACCATGTAAGAGGATATAATCTGAAACCTTTGACCCCTCCTTTTATAGTCCCAACGGACATACATACATCCTTTATACATACCATTACTATAGGAAGCACATGTGAGCGATGCAGAAAGTTTTGAAAGGCTAGAGAGGTGATAATGATTGACCATTTTGGGGAACTCAATGCCAAATGGAGTCTCATTGGAGTTACCCTGTCCATTTAGAGTAACAGAAACAGATAAAGAGGCCTGGGCCGCAGTGGAGCCAGTGTTACAGGGTTACAACATGATAAGGCCTTCAGAGACTGTGCTCAGAGTGTAATGATAGGGCATTACAGACTGCTGTTAGCATTGACAAGTGCTACTGTAATACCCCTTTCCCAACAAAAATTAACGCGCTGACGCAGGTTTTTCAGACCCGGGAAGACCTGCTTATAGATGCAGATTGTCTCTTTTCCCATTGCCAGTGGAGTATACTCCTGTCACTCTCTTTTCTGCTGCGTCACCGTCTGACGTCACAAAGACAGGGTTAGTAACCAGTGAAGATGTTACGGTGGTTAAGTCTTTATTGCATCTATTACTAATTCAGTCTGTTTATCAAAGTCAGCGCCAACAAATTTGAAATGATGTTGGAGCGCTGCTCAGACGGAGACGGGCGGAATTTGTAGCTGAGATGACAAGGAGTCGCAGAAGTTATAGACGGAGCATAGCATCGCGCTGGTTTTTTGACAAGTGGGAAAATAGGCTTACTACGGAATAGGAGAAAGGTGGAGGAGGGGAGTGATTGAAGGATAAGAGATGAATTGGAGAAAGTGTTTACGTCTTCAGCCATGCTAGCGATGTGTCTGTAAGTCTAATGCTGTGTTCCTTATAATTTGGAAGTCTGAGCTGGGAATGATGTCATACCCAAGTTGATTGCATTCAAGTTCAAAAAGTCAGTCAGAGCTGGACGCTTCGAGGAAAACCTTGGCCTTGACCTATGGCCAGGTTAGCCATTGTTAGCCATACCAGTTGAGTACAACTCCTTAGTCTGTATACTGCACAAACATCCACCAACTTGTCCACAGAATTTACACTGAACCGTCCCTCTGACAAAACAAGGCATTTTAGAATCCCAACAACAACTCTTGGAGCTTGTACATTTTTTTTTATGTATTTCTGACATATCAACCAAACAATTACTTAAAAAAGTAATGAGATTAATTCCCAATGACCACTTTATTCTGCTCATTACCATGCCTCCTTCCTCACTCTCTTTTAACATCAATCTTTCTTTTTCCGCCTTGCGCTCTGTTTCTTTATTCACTCGAGCAAAGTGTTACCCCAGAAAATTCCTCAGCCAAACCAAGGACATCGCACAACCGCTCCAACACACACACGCTCATGACTGAAAGCCATGTGGAGCAGGTGTCTGGACATACAAACAGTGAACTTTACCAGAATGTTTGTTCTGAAAAGTTGGCAATCGATCAAGCAGGGCGTGACTGCCACTGAAAGTAAAACACACACATTTGCACCGTATTTTCACAGGGTTAATTTGAGGAAATGGCTGAAGGTTGTAGACTGGTTAATGAGAGAGCTGAGTCACTCACACACCTGATTGTGAGGCCACACATGCGCACAGACAAACACTTGCATCAATCAAGTGAACAAATTTAGAATAACAGTCTCCTAAAGCTGACATAAACTCTTTCTGTCTGCCTGTAGAGCTGCTCACTTACTTTCCCCCCAATATCACATCTGGTATTTGGTCGGTTCTCGGTCCCAACTCCTCAAATACGGCAGCATAGCCAGTGCCTGAATTCTTCGAAATGCTCTTGCATCACTTCTGGTGCTGCATTTTGTTTTGATGTTGTTTTGAACTCAGACAAAGCGTGAAAGTCCAATCACGGTGGCAATCGGGGTTGATGTGACCCAGTTTCAACCCTAACGCTTCCGAAACCTCAAGGAGACCCTTTTCACAACGTTAACCACATGTTCAGTTCTGTTGCACATCCTAAACTCAGCAAGCAAGCTTTATTTTGAAATCCTATGTAGATGTTGCTTACCTCTTATTGCTAACCAAAAGTGTAGCCGCACCTTGCATAGTAGTTATAGCAAACTTTACCACAGATTCCATCAAGTTCAAAACTTGTTCAACTTAGAGCATCACACAAGGTCGTAAACTCCTCTTTCCTTTCCTCCCACTTTACCCTCTTTCTCTGCCCCCCTCTCCTTTTGTATCTCCCCCCTTTTGAGGTAAACAAAACCTTCTCACTTGTTTCCTATCAGTGAAAGTCCATCCGTCCGTCCTCTCCGGAGATGAACCGAGTGAATGAGCCGAGGAGAAAAAGAATGAGAGTGGAACGGTGACAGACAAGAGAAGCTGTGTCATCCCTCCTCATCAGTCTGTCTGCTTCCACAGTGAGAGTATGTGTGGGTAGGTGTGTGCAGGTATGTGTTTTTACTGTGTGTGTGTGTGTGTGTTCATTTACACTCCACACATTCCTGCTTACTAACCAGATCCCCGGTCCAGACTGCCAGAGAGGCCCACCTCGCGGCCTGGCGTGTCCCAGGAGAGGTGCTCTGACCGGGGCAAAGAGAGAGGGGAACAGCGGGGGGGTCTGGGTCAGCTTGGAGCTTCCCACTCAGCAGAAATAAAGAATACTGTAGGAGAGGAAGGTGAAGAGGAGGACAGGGTGGTGAAGGAGAAGACGAAGAAAAAAGAGGCCTCAAAGGTGGCAGTATAAATCCATTCAAGTTTCATTTCCTACATTACCCACAATTCAAATCAATTGCCAGCATTTCAGTTGGAGATTTTGTTGCATTATTAGCGGCTAAATTAAGATCATGTAAGCTGGATTCCTTCTAACGCCAAGCCCCAAGAATTTCTTTGTTTATTCTCCAATGGAATCTTCAGAGGCCGACTCAGGTGACATCACTGGAGGCAATTCAACAGATATCGCGTAGCTTCATCTGGAGCCACAGAAGGCCTGTGAACAACTTGCAGTCAGACTCCTCTTACCTTCTAGGCAGCTGGTTTCATGAGATCCCAATTCACATGAGACTCCAACTTGGACAACTTTGTGACTTAAAAGGAAATATAGACGAGGAGCACCTGTTCTTCCTAAGAGTTCAGAGTAGATGCTGCTGTTGCTTCAGGTATAACAGAATCAGAAATACTTTATTTATCCCCGGAGGGAAATTTGGGTGTGAAGCACATCATGCTGCACTCGCAGAACTCCCTCTGACTCCTGACTAGTGCCATTAGCTCGTCCATTTTATTTGCCAAGGATCTCACGTTGCCCACGACAACAGAGGGGAGACACGACTTATACCTCCTCTCCATAAGTCTCCGATGTCTCAACCCAGCTCTCTTCCCTCGCTTTTTTTCTCCTCTGCATCCTGTGTCCTTCTCCAGGCTTCTGCAGGGATATCCAGTGTTCTGGCCGGCTTCAGGGGTCTCCCGTGTGTAGACAATGCAGGGTTGCTGTGCGACGGTGTGGCGTGTGGTCGAAGTGGATCTATGATGAAACAGACCAGAACTCTCGAATAGCATGTTTCGGGAGGGCACAACTTAAGGAATTATGATAAAAGAAGACGACAACATGCGCTATACAGCTGCCTTTTTGGACTTAACCAACGATTAGTTGATTTAGCCCCTCATAGACGAGATTCTCTTTTAAGATAGCCATTCTTTGCAACCACTATCACAAGTTCTGTCTTTCCACATGTCACAAAATAACTGATCTAGCTACATGTAGAATTATGTTGTAGTTACAGCGAGGAAACAAACATCTAAAGATCCATCAATAGAAGACACGATCCCATGCTTCTTCATCACATCATCAAGCTACGTCTTTCTGACTGAGTGACCCCTTGCTGCAGGAATCCCATACTGTAGTTGTAACCATGATGACAAGTGAGTAGTTAATGACGAGCAGATAAAGACAAGGATGCTAATGGTACACTCAGCAGAGCACAAACCACAAAGACAACAAATGAAGGGGAGAGCGGGGTTACAGTTCAGGAAATGAATGAAGTGAAAGAATCAGAGCCAAAGCCAGACAACAGTTTGGAAAACGGACAGCATGGTGGAGGGAAAGAGAAGAGGGAAACTCGCACAGCTTCAGATTCTCCTGTTTACGCTCGGGGATGAGCACAGCACGGGTAATTCCTACATTTGTCTGTCGTTCTCTTCTTTAACTTCTTCCCTCACTCTTGTCAATGTTGCATCAGGCAGGACAACCTTTCACTGAACCCTTAGCAGCCTGTTTCCCATACAAACAGTGCTACCTGAGGGACGACCGTGTGTGTGTGTGTGTGTGTGTGTGTGTGTGTGTGTGTGTGTGTGTGGACGCCCTGCCAAAAGAGCCTGACTGACCTCGTCTTGTGAAACTGTGAATGAATGGCTGGGGCGGAAAAAGGAGCAGAAGAAGAGGGGATGATAGGCGTCAGGGGTCTGAGAAACTCGTCTGTCTCTGACACACACACACACACACACACACACACTGGGTCTCCAGCCTCAATTGAGCATCAATAGATAAACCTGCTCTTTCCCTTATCTGGAAAAAAGAGGAGCAAAAAGAGGGGATTCTCTTACAGCGAGGAGACAGTTGTTATCTCCTAACCACCCCTCTTTAAGCCCCCTTTCTCTCTCCTATGCCTCCTCCTATCTCTCTCCCTTTCTCCTAGCGTTGTTCTTGGCCTCTCTGGTTACAGTTAAAAGGGCGAAAGAAAGGACAGAGAGCAAAGGAGGGAAGGGGACTGTGAAGGAGGACAAAGAGACCACTTAAAATTGCCCAAATGGAGGCTCTGTTTGTACGTGTGTTTAACCCCCCTCTCCTATCTGCTCTTCTGTCCCTCACAACACATCCTTAGTCCATCTTCCTCTTCTCAGACCTTCTTTTGTCACTTTCCCTCTTTGTACTGGATTTCTGACTCTTTTGAGAGTCGTATCATCAAGTTTAGATGCAGGTGAATACACTTTACCTCAACCTGTCTTGTAAAGAAGGCCGACAAAGTTTGCTCATTGGCTTGAGTTTGTTGAAGTTTGTTGAAGACAAGTACCAAAATGAATCTGCAGGTGTCTGAATGATGTTTGTGGTTGCAGGAGCACAAGAAGCTTAATGGTGTCCCCATTTAGCAGACATTTCTGGGTTCTTGTAGTTAGGTGCTACTTTCTTCTCCTTTGCATCACTTGCTAACTGCTGGTGGGTCGCACACATTACAGGTCCCTGGAGACCCTGTGTTTCCTGTGTGATGGTGTTACACCCCACCCTGAGGCGGCCCTATGGGGCTAACAACCATCCACGATCTGACCCGACAAAATCTTTCTCTGCTTTTAAGCATCTACAACCAGGTTAACCTCATTCACTAATCACCTGGGAAGACACAACAGAAAAAGGACAAACTGTGCAGGAAGCATAAACAGCTGTAACAGATTGTAAAGGTGCCATGAAATCTGATTTGAGTAGTCAGAGCATCCTGACTGAGACGCATCCAGAGCAATCTATTTGGAGCGGAGCTAAAGCTGGCAAGCTAGTTGCAGAAGAATAACAGAGGAAGGTAGTTTGATATCTCGATAGAGCTGCTACTCCTTCACATCGAAAGGAGCCAGTTGAGATGGTTCGGGCATCTGGTTAGGATACCTAAGGGGACTTCCCCTTGGAGGTTTTCCAGGCACATCCAACTGGGAGGAGATCCGAGGCAGATCCAGAGTTAGCTGGATGGATTATATATCCTACCTGACCTGGGAACGCCATGAAACCCGCAGGAGGAGCCGGAAAATGTTGCAAGGGAGAGGGGCGTCTGGGTCACTTTGCTTAGCCTGCTGTCACCGTGACTCGGATGAGTGGAAGATGGATGGATGGATGGATTGTAGTTTTATATGTTGAGTGATGACAAAGACGCACTTCACTCCTCACCCCAGTGATCCTGCATGGACTCATCTTGCACTATAAAGGTCTTTTCAGACGGGGGGGGCGACACTCCGTTTGCGTGCCCTCTTGGATCTCGGTCTCACAGCACTCCTCATGTAAAGAGACAGGCACGCAAGCGCTTTGTGAATAAACGGCAGTTGCTCTACATGTGGTAACCATGTATACGGCTTCTGCGCACTACTGTATCTCTGCCGGTACAACTGTACTTTCTTTACAGGCTATAACAAATTTTTTATTGATATCTTTCATTACCTGAAACTTCCAGCCTTGCACCGATGCTCTGCCATGCAAAGGCCCTCCTGTTAATGTCCCTGTGACTGTTTACAAAGTGGTTATACAACTCCGGTCACTTACAGCAAGGATCAGTCTTTCATCCATTGTTTTCCCGGTTACTATAGCGTAGACGCGTAGAAAAAAGTTGACGGTTGTCAGATCGCCCGCGCCTTCCTACCTCGCCTCTCATTGAAAATGAATGACAAGGCGCATCAATCGTCCCTCGTCTGAAAAGACCTTAAGAGCGGCAGAGTGTGTTCATGTGTTAAGTACAAGTGGCTTTGACATCTTTGATTTGAAAACATTAAAAACCTAGCTTACTCTTGCTAGTTTCTCCAACTTTGCCAACCTCAGCTTTCAGTGTTGTGACATTAACGTCCTGCCAGGCGTTAAAAATTGCACCTCTCTAAAGCAAGACCTTCAAATCGTACATGCTTGCTCCAGAGTTCCTTGCTCCAAAAGACAATAAGAAGCAACGATTGATACCTAGCTCTGTGCTCACCACAGCACTTAGCAATCCATCTATGGATGGATAAAGGAAATGTTGGTCTTTGTGACCAATCAGAAAGCAGGGTTGATAGCTGCCTGCCATATAAATCTG
This sequence comes from Semicossyphus pulcher, assembly GCF_022749685.1. Taxonomy (NCBI): domain Eukaryota; kingdom Metazoa; phylum Chordata; class Actinopteri; order Labriformes; family Labridae; genus Semicossyphus; species Semicossyphus pulcher. Next base: position 14,037,309 of record NW_027211695.1, on the reverse strand, counting down.
AGCAATCATTGTTGCATTGCATATTTATGGCTTCTCATGGTTGTTAAATGTAGGCTTTACCACAAATTGGCTATACATGGTGAAACGCTCAGGCGGCCATGCTGGAGACGCCATGTTGGTTACAGCGTCTGTGTGTGTACATGCGCATATTTCAGGCATTTAACATTTTTCGGGGCAGACTAAGAGAAGCAAATGTGTGTAAGTCCATTCATGTGCGCGTTCGGTGTGTGTGTGCAAAAGGTCCCCTACCATGTACAGTAAAGGCAGCTCCCAGAGCACACTAATGATCCCCTCAAGGCTTAATGGTGCCAGTTAACACGAACACATGTCTGAGGTCACACACACACACATGCACACACACACATACTACACGCCCTCGGGGGCACCGGAACACCAAATCCTGCTAATATACATTCCAACATACAGCAACATTCAAAACAGGTCACAGGTCACAGCCGTTGGCACCTTGTATAGGGTTTTACAGCCGCGCAAACACACACACACACACACACACACCAACACACACTTTTTCTTTCTTAATCTCTCCTCTCTATATATTTCCACCTTTCAGCTCTTTGATTTCCTTTATTTTCCTCTTCCGTCCTCTTAAGGTCGGCACACTCGCTCACACACATACCTGTAAGGTCTTTTTTAATAGCAGTGTGTGTTGTCAGTAGTGTGTCCAGGCCAGTGTTTTACAGTTCTGTTCCCATGGTTTTACCGTCAAAGAGCAGACCTGAGGGCCAAATCCAGTGGCTGCTGTGCCGCTGCCGCCGCGACGATGCCATGGAAAATCACTCCGTCGCTTCCTCATGAAGTTGAGAAAACAAGGAGCGGGTGGCGGCAGCAGCTCGGGAAGAGGTGAAAGGATTATACCTGCATTTTGACTCCTCTATTCCTGCTGGTTTCGCTGCAATAGTTATGTGTGGTTAGCTTGTTTCAAGCCTGCCAGTTTGCTACCGTTGACTCTCTGAACTCTGGCTTTCACCACAAGGAAGAACAGTTTAGTTGTTTATACACGAGACACATGTTAAAGGTGGTTTCGACTCTGATTTATAGACATAGTCTCCTTGTATCCTTCAAGCGCTCTATTCCCAGTTAAATGAGGCCAAATCTGAAGTGAAATCCAACAAAGGACAGAAATAACAATGTCTGGAGACATGAAAGCGAACGGAAATCAAAGTACCCTGGACACCGCTGCTGGATAGAATTACAAAAGAGGAACCGTGCTGGATTATCAAAGCCCTGGAAAATGTTGTAACGTACCTAGTGTGATCAATAAAATGATTCACAATGCTTTCATGGCCATCCATCCGATGGTGTTTGAGGTATTTTAGTCTGGACAAAAGTCGGTGACGGATCAACAGGCTGCCATTCCAAGAGCTGCACAGCTAATTGATGCTTTGACAAATATACAAGCTAGAGGATCTACATTATAATTAACTTTCAACCCTCATTACACTTTCCAGTATCTATGGCATCATCAGCTGCTGTAGTTTATCTGCTTTAACTTTGACACTAGAGCTAAATAAAACTGCTGCCTGAGACGGAAGAGAAGTAGAGCCGAGACGGTTACGGTAAAACTGCCGTGAACACTGATTTCAATAAACTGTTATTGTATCCCTCATAATTTTTCCCACAAGCGAGAGGTCAGAGCTGTTATTCCGCCGTCCTTCTCCATCATCCACGTGCCCTGGAGCAAGTTTCCGAAACCCCACAGTACCTTCTCACTTGCTGTAAGTGTCTCTGGATGAGACACCGAGTGCTCGAAGTGGAAATGGAAAAGAATTGAAATCTCTATGTTTTGAGCAGATGTGGTCGCTCTGGTTCCTTTGAAATGTATATCAAAACCCTGGAAGCTGCGACAAATGATTGCCCGGACCTCGTGCGAGATTAAAACCTCTTTAACGACGATGTCGCTGGCTCAATTTGAAAAACACAGCTCTTCTGCTTTGAGCTCAAGCGCGGTATCTATAATATCATTTTAACATTTTTCTTACAGATACTGCAGATATTAACCCTATTAATTTCTCAGATGTCTGCTGTTCCAGTTTAAAGGCGGAAAAGCTTCAATATCAAACCCTTGGAACTTGGATCAAGCGTAGCAGGTCTATCGCTGAGCCCTGGCATGTGTCGTTAAATGATCAATAAAAATATTATTAGGATTGTGTCAGCCCACCTTTCCAACACTCTGATCTCTTTTTCATGAAGAGAATATCAAAGGCTGCAGTCGAGGTTGGAAAGGTTGTTCTAAGAAGTCATCGCAGGGGAATTCATTTTCCTTTATCACTGAACTTGTTTTTAAAAGCAGACACTAAAATGGACTCTTTTCCAAGCAGACGGGCCCAGTTTGGATGATCCATGACCCTCGTATTACTGGTTATTAATCCATGGAACACAGTTGAGGATTCCTGAACACAAGACTCACTTTCATTGTTTCTTCTTTTTATAATAAGACCTTTTATTTTTCAAAAAAAAGTGGCTGGCAATAACATGGCTACAACCCTGCAATAAAACTTCAAATGGGCGATACACGCTAAAGATAGAAGAAGTAAGGCCGGACTAATCACAAGATCCAGCATCAAATCTCTGAAGTAGTTGATGTTGTTTCAAGTAGGGATGGGGAAGAATACTCGAGTACTCGTTGTTGTCGCATTATTCAAGTAACGTTTCACACGTTGTTTTCGGCTGAAGTAGTTTAACTCCATGTCGCCATGTCAGCCGTGACCAGGAAAGTGACCTGGAAGTGCTTTGACAAAAAAAGCTAGTTCGATGCTTAACCACACACGCTTAAAGCACAAGGAGGCTTAACTGTGTGTTAAAAAGACACATACTTCATCTGATTTGAACACAAGTTTAATGATTGTCATCTACATAACAAATAAATAGACACTAAACTACATATTTTTAGATGGATCTGAATAACATTTCGAATGACCCATAAATGTGGTTTGAATCTGATATGGGAGGATTGGTTTTGGGGTATTTTTGTGCAGACAAAAAAAGTTCCTCCTCCTATTGGCTCGATTGCCCGTCTGAGCGTTGCGAAATGTCCTTGAGCAAGAAACTCAAAACCCAAAGTGACTCTTAATCCTCACTGCCTTCACAAACATTGCTTTCCCTGGTTTAGAATATCGTAATGTTGGGACCAATGTTGGAAAGCCACACCAGCAATCAAAAAAACAGATTTAATTCTTTAAGTGAGCTGTGGCTTGATAAATGATAAAGGGGGCTAATGAATGTTTGAAAGTCCGCTTGCCCCAGAGTTACTCTCCGAGTCTGACTGCCAACACTTTTAAGCCCACCGTATTTTGAACCCAGAGCCGGTGGTCCACTCTTCATCCGTGATTTACAAGCAGCTCATGAGCCAGAGTGAAAATAACCAGTATGATATAGATTTCATGCTAACAGAGAAACACCAGGCTGAAGAATCAGGTTCTTGGCGTCTCACGCGGCATCCCAAACACGATAAACACCAATCGTGCGTCGCTGTCTCACTGGCTGATTTTTATAGTGTTTTGGCGCGTTAGATTGCATCTGAAATAACCCAGAAAATCAAATGTTGTCTGGTGTGGTGTCACGAGTGAAACCTTAGTCCAGTTTTAGTGCTGGAGGTATTTCTTTTCTTAACGGGGCTGTCAGAAAGAATGACTTTTTCCCCTCTGAATAACCCTGATATGGAATGGTTTTACCATCAACACTGGGTGTGTATGCGTGAAGACAGAGAGGGAAAAAGGGAAAGAGTTCACAGAAAAGTGACTACAGAGGAACTGATAGAGAGAAAAAGACAGATACATGGGTGAAAGAGAGACCACGAGGTTGCCAGAGCGTGTATGTGTGTGTGTGAGTGGTTTTGTCATTAGTGTTGAAGGGTTATTATGGGTTTCCAGACTGACTGGCCACTGCAGTTACAATGTGCTAATACATGTCTCTTTCATTTCTTTCTCTTGAATATTTTTCTCTCTTTCCTTCAGTCTCTTTATATGCTCTCATTCACTGTTCATGCGTACACCTTTGAAAATGTATGCGCTATAGTTTGTATAACAATACATGGCAATAAGAGCAAGTGCTCCTATCATCCAGCTTCAGCCAAGTCAAGTGAAGTTGTAGAAAGATGGATATAGTCTGCTTGAAGTGGTCGTCTTCGGTGGCAGATTGCCATGACATTAACTCGGCACGAGTGTGTGCGCGCACTGTTGCGCAAAGTTATCAACAATATACAAATAAAGACTAAAAAGTCACAGAAACTCAAGCCAATGAAGAGAAGTTAAACAACGTTCACAACTCTTAACTAGCTAACAGTTAGCTCTCGTTCTCGTCATTTTACCGACTTAACAACATCATACACGCAGAAAATACACTCTTGGCTAAAGCCGACGCTAGCAGAGAGTAAAATAAACATCAGAGCAAAACTAACTCACATATTCAAGGACGCACACACAATAAAAAGAGTCCGGCGGCAGTCACTGATGTCTCCGTATTGGTGCACTAAACAAGTCCGGGCATGTCTCCCTCACTACCGTGTTTTGGGGGGATGCTGCATTCAGGTGCGCTCAGAAACGTGAGTGATCAGACACGTGACCTTTTGTACAACGCCTCTTGCGGGGTGCAAGATGTCTGCTTTATGGCAGTTTCTGGCCACTACAATAAGAGTAGGCATGATATCAATTCCACTACAGGGGAGACTTACTGTTCTCTGCAGTTAGGTGGAAAAAAACATGTGCCTCATATATATCAGTCTCGAAATCGGCAAAAAAGGGTTGGAAGATATCTGCAAAAAATCCAATATCGTGCATCCCTAGTTGTAAGAACATATGTGTGTAAAATGGTTTGTTCCATGGTGGAGAGGCATTAAAATCTTCCTCACAATCAACCTCACGATTTAGAAGTACCTCTGTACTGTAGTTTAAGTACAGAAGTAATAGGTTAAGGTATAATTAAGAGGTAAATCTGTTGATATTCTATGTATTTATTATAGTCAACAAATCCCACAATAAAGCACATAGTAATAAAGAAAGCCAAACATATATAGACAACTGCAAAACAAAATGCAGGAAGGAGGACAACAGAAATCAGGTCAGAGTGGAGTAAACAAAAATGATGGGGCAACATTAGACAGAGCTTAAGCCAAGAGAGAGAGGGTGGGTCTTTAGATTTGATTAAAAATTGTTCATGGTGGAACGGGACTGAATGCGGGACATTAGGTCACTGCAGAGCCTGGGCGCAGCAACCTTAAAAGCCAGGTCACCTCAGCACTGAGGGACTTAGAGGAGCTGCTGTGACGATGACCTATGTGACCTGGGGGCAGAATCTAGAATAAAGAGATCAGTAATATATTGTGAAGCTAAACGTTTAAGGCTTTAAAAACAAATAACATTTTAAAATCAATTCTGTATTTCACTTGCAGGAATGATGTGGTGTCTTTTCTGTGTCCCGCATTTTTGGGCTGTTGTTTTGTGTGTATCCGAAGCCTGATATATCTGACTCTGTGTCATACTTGTGCAAAAACTACTGAAAATACCATCCTGATGCCGTAACTAGAGCAACAATCCACAGCAGAAAATAGTCCCCATTAAAAGCCATACTTGCTCCCCTTGAGAAACACTTGCTTAAAACGTATGTGCCCAGTTGTTTCCTGAAATTTCCAGGCCTTTTTGATTAATGAAGTTGTGTATTTGTGCACCAATGATGGCTTCTGGCAATTTTTGTCCGGACCAGCCCCATTTTTCTCCAACATACGCAGCGGAATATCAGCCATTTTGTAACATATAGGCTGAGCAATAGATATCAAGTTGGCAGAGGAGGGGGGGTGTTTAAGATACGATCAAATCGGGACTATGGCTTAGCTGTTGTTTCAGAACCATGGACAGTGCTGTGGTGTTGGCAGCGTAACAGCTGTTTCGACGCACCCCGCTGATTTTGACAGAGCATCGTTCATAAATTCAAAAAATACTTAGTGCTCTGCTCGTGCTATGTTCTTACGAGTGCTCTGATTAACACATGTATTCTTTGAGTTTGAAACAGTAGCCTTATGTTGTTGTGTGTTTAGCCTTTCTGAGGCTACTGCGTGAATAAATCAATTAATTTTATTTCATGAAAAAAAACGTTGCAATTTAGCAGCTCATCTTATTCACATATTTGAAATATTCTTTTGATCGGCAACTTCAATGAAGTGTGTGACCAAAAGGTCTAGGTAGTGTAGTGTTTATCAGCCACGTTAAACGCCACACTGCTGGGTTGTATCTGACATGTCATCATAAATACCTCCAGAATGCTGCATGCCAGAGACCAGAGAGCAGAGAACGGTTCCCGTCGTGCCGTTCCAGTTAGCGCTCCGGTGCAATCGTATCCCCTCTAGCCTATCTCTGTTAACGCTGTCAGGATGACTTTTACCTGATGCTGGGAGGTTGTCATCACTTAGCTAGTCCTTGGCCTCCTCGTCTTGTCCCTGCTGCGTCCATACTCTTTCCCCCTCCTTCCCATTTGGTGCCTCTGGAATGTCATCACTGCTGCAGCTAGGCGCTAACGTTTTGCTAACAGCCGGGTTTTGTGTGAACAAGTTCTCTCTCTGACCTTTTACGCTTCTCCTTTTATCCATTTGTTTTTTGTTTTCTTCACTGATTCTGTTTTCTTCTGTCTTTATTTGAGTATGATTTGATGGATGGACGGATTCACTTGAAGAGGTGGGGGCAGGTGACAACGGTAGCCCTTCCGGCACCTGTATCGGTAGCCTACTTGGGACCGTGCGACCCCTAATCAGATGGGCTGTTCCAACATGAAGTGGGCTGCGACCGGCAAGTCAATTTTTTTCTCCCACAATTCCCCACACACATTTCTGGTGGCCTGGCAGCCCACTAGGTGCTAAGTGCTGGCGTTTGCCAGTGTTGCCAGATTGCCAGTCTGAGCCTGGCTTTAGGAGAAACCAGTGGGCTTGGGGATATGGACAAGGAAGTAGAGTAGCTGGACTTTACGGATAGACTTGTTGAAACTAATGACATAAATCTAGAATAACCTCATCCTTTATACATAAAACATAAAAGTCTTAATGTGCGGAATGGCTCCGTTCACGGTAGCATTGTTTTAAAGTGAGCCACGTCTTCCCCTTTTACACTCCAGCTTCTCTCACTTTGCATCATCTGTTCCTCTCAAGATCTGTTTAGTATCTTTCAATCTTTCCTTTAACATATTTAAATCCCTCTCACTCTCTCTCTCTCTCTCAGCCCGTCCCGGGGTCTCTCCATCGTCTCTGCGAAACAGATTGTCAAGGGCCACTGGCTTGCTGTTAAAAGGGAATTGCCGACTGGAAAGAAACATCGGGAGAGCGAGAAAAGAAGGATGGGAGCTTTAAAGGAGAGTCACATGGACGGGTTGATGACAGACTGGCCTGAATTTCGTAAGAGAGGATGAAGTGGTGGGATAAAGAGTCGGGAAAAGGAGAAGAGAGTGAGGAAAGGTTAAGAGAGAGTTGAGGGGAGAATGGAGAAAGGGTTAAGAGGTTAGTATAAAATGGGTATAAAAGAGGGAGGAGGAGTAATAACAAGGATAAGAAAGGTCAGAGTGCTGCCATCAGCCAGTAGTTCACGCTGATGTGAACTTTATACGAATATCTGAGGCTAGTTCATTGGCTGAGAAAAATGTCGATTTGGACCCATCCAGGGATTATAAAGTGGGAAAGAACGGAATATATGTGTGTGTGTTTTAAGGGAAAGGGGAAGTGGAGGTCACAGAGAGGTTCATACACTCATAACCTCCCATTTTCCTCTGCGTAGGAATATCCCAGAAACCAGAGAGCGGTAGTTTCGTAATTCTGCCCACTGTTTGGTCGCATCCGAGTTTTTAGACTTTGGTTTCTTGCTGAAATAGTTGTGATTTGGATAAATGACTGAAAATACCAACATAAGAAGTCACAATAAGTTACTTAAGTCGAGTCTCAGAGGAATAGAAGGAAGTCCAATAACAATGGGCACAGCTTTTAATGTGTGTATGTTCAGATTTTGTTTCATTATATCTTAAGTACTAAAAAACACATGGTGGAGCAAGATCGAGGCTTAGAGCTTCAATTGAGACATTTTCTAGATGTGGGAAATGGACGTAAGCTTAATGTTTCCTCGTGGGCGTATTTCTGAAGTTGATTCAAGGCCTTAAAGTAATAATCGCAAAGATCTCAGTTTCATTCTCTTTGGCGGCACCTATGGCGATAAACGGTAATTGCGGGAGCAAACTTCCCAGATATCCAGACAGTGTTTCATGTGTGACGTCCATGGCTGGCCCCGGTTGTAACTTCTGATTTTCCTCGCTGACGGTCGCTTTCCTTTTTAGACTGTTTGCCTTCATCTGAGCGCCCAATTTGTTTCTTTTTCTTTGGATTTTCACTTATTTTTGAAGTGGTATCTGTAGTCATCGACCTTTTCTTTGTTTGTTCAGCCATAGTAGATTACTGTTTACTCGCAACACCTGCAGAGACCGGAAAAGCAGCCGCTTAGCTCCGCCTACCCTCTGTGGCAGACCAATCACTGCTGGGTGATGGAAAACCCGTCACTAACTGGGCGCTGCTTGTGATTTTTTCCAGACACCCAGTCTGTAATACTGCAAATGCAAAGGCTTTCATCTGTGGGCCATAGGCTCAATCACCATTGTGTCACCTCATTCGATGATAGTGCCACATTTCTAAAGATATTGTTTGACTTGGGAAATGCCTTTATGTCAATGAGAAGAACAGTACCCTTCTGATGTCTGTCCATTTAAATGTGAGCTTAAGCCAGGGCATGGTTAGCTTATCTTAGAATTAAGACTTGAAATGATGGGAACAGCTAGCTTGGCTCTAGTGAAAGCTTTCACTCATCAACATGTTGTATCTTTTACATGTGACCCGTACCAATTGTAAAATAACTGCTTGCTTTGTTTTCAAAAAGAATATAATTACAAAACACATGGGATGTACCAGTTGGTGATAGTTTGTCCCAAAACATCCAAGAATATATGACATTACTTCTGCTTTAAGTACTTGTCACTTGAATATTAATATTTGTCATGTTTGGGGCATTTGGGCTCCAAAACTGGGCAGGAAGGGAGTAAAGTAAATTCCAGTGCCCTCGAGCTGCCAATGGGCAAGGTGTTTAATATTTCCAGTGTTGGTATATCTAACTAACTCCAGTTTGTTCTGGGCGGCTCATAGGTGTGAAATATGTCTTTGAATAAGAGTGTTGAAAAAGTGCATGAAGGTCCACACTCAGGCAGTTTTTTATTGGATAAATACATTTACAAAATAACCACCAGGTTGCCCTTTGTCTTACCCCTGGGGCTATTAAAGAATAATAATAAGGGAAAGGGAAGTTCAGCCAGATCTAAAGTTTAAAGGGTTTTAAGAAGTATTTTTTCCTGATGTTTAACCAAGATTCCTTCCAGGATGTCCAGAAAGGTCCTCCATAAGAATTTGGCAGCCGTCTGGTGTTAACATTTGTTAGCAATGGTGGTCCAAGCCAACAGGGAACTAAACCAATTCTCTCATAATTACATGCAAGCCGTTCCTCCTCAGCTCCATAAGCTGTAGTAAGAGAGTAAGAGAACAGTTTGGCCCGATTCGCGTTTCATTTGAACAGGAATGGTATGTCCCCTCGATACTTTTCACAGGGCTGCTGCCAGGTACTCAAAGGCAACGACACGGGAACGAAAAAACATTTTTGGGTCATCAAAAGGTTAAAGAGGAAGTTTCCTAGAATTCTGACCTCTACCTTCTTAACTACATGGGAAAAGAGTGCGAGGATGTGTGTGACGACACATTTTAGGAACAAAATGTGATCTTCACAGTGATTACATTTCATGGGAAGATCATGAGGAAAAGATGGTCATACTCACACTTAACCTGAGGGACACAGAGTTTCCTCTTTGAGTATTTCAGCTGTGATCAGGAGGAGCTGGTGATTCTAGTGTTCTTGGTGCTGATTGAAACTTTATGTTGCAGTGTTTCAATCAACTTAATTGAGAAGTCTAAAGGACACCACGCCTTCATTTCTTTCTCCTTTTATGCTCTTAATGTTTTTGGTTGCATCAAACAAAGACTCAAATACAAGTTGTGACCAGGAAAAGTTTCCTTTGATGTTGATATAGCCTCTGGGAGCAACAGCCAACTTTTCGGGGCGGCCAGCGCTTCGCAATAACGGACTCCTGGCCAGACTTCCATTTCCATACGCTGGTTGTTGTTTATTGTCCGACTGGCAGCTTGAGAACCAGAATGGAGTTGGATTTGAGGCACTGATGCAGTTGCATTATTTTCAGATGAACGCTGATCTGTGTCTGTATTGCATTCAGTGGATTGCGTCGAGGGTTGGTACAGCTGCATTTGAAATACAGTGTAGGCCTCGGTAGTCCTTTGACAATGTATGAACCATTCATCCCCCAGTCAGATGGGCTCTACCAACAAAGCCAAAAGCTGTTAACGCAAGTTGTTTATTACACAGCTTTTTTTTGCCAACGTGGCTTATGGTGGTCCCACAGTCCGGCATTTAGCAGAATCCCCAGATTGCCAAATCCTTGGAAATCGTGGGAATATAAGCTTTTTTTGAACCATTTAATGAAACCATGTCCAATCATTGTGTTAGCGTTGACGCAGCTGACACTGGTTCTTAATTGCTAAGCCAATTGGTAATGCATAACAAGCCAACAGAAGTAAATTGTTTAATAGAATTAAATTAAATCAAAAAGTCAAATAATATAATCAAAACCTCATGCAGCCATTGCAATCCATTTAAATGTCCGTAATGTAGGCAGATTAATAAAGCAGGAAAGCAGACACAGATGTCAGCCGTAGCCGAGTCAAACTAAAGTGGATTTCAATTCCCCAACATGTCCTTCCCCAAAACTTCCTGCCTGGCTTCAAATGAACAGTATCATGTCCCAAACCACCTACTGGGAGTGCCAGAGCCGCCCGGATCATGTTCTGAGCTTGTTTAGCTTCAGTTAACCACGCAGGCACGTGGTTGGACAAAACGTCTCCAGCGACAGATCGCTTGTTTAGAGTCTCACAAACAGCCAAATAAACAACGTGGCAGAGAGAAATAAACCCCCGTCTGTCCTCCTGCCCCTTTGGTTAAAGAGACAAAAGGGAAACAGTGTCAGCATCTGGTTGTTGCGTCTTGCAGTGTGACCAAACATAAAATGTCTGCTCTGGCTTTGTACTTTTTCTTTGAATGGGTTTTGAGGGTTGGAAAACGCCGAACCTGTCAAGAACCAGCGAGCTCTCAGATGTAGTGAGGTTTTACTACAAGAACGATGGCAGAGATATTGTGTTTGGTGTGCAGCCATAGATGCAGAAAGATTCAACTTTAGTCATGTTTGTTGCAAGATACGCAGATAAAAACAACATTGGTCACAATCCACTCAATGTTTGTAAAGGGTTTTCACATAAAACCATTAATATCAACCTCATAGTGGCACTACAGTAAAAGTCAGGTGATCATTCATCCTCTGGGGACCATGAATGTCTGAGTGAACCTTTGAGGTAATCAGTTGAACCCACAAAGATCAACCTCACTGTGGTGAAAGAGGAAGAGTCAGGCATTTACCTTCATCCGTAGGTTTCATCCCCTGAGGACCATGAATGTCTGTATGGACTTACAAGGCAATCAATCCAATAGTTGTTGATGTATGTCCTTTAAAACTACAAATGTCGACCTTGTGATGGCGGTAGAGGAGAAGTCATCGAAGTCAGTGGGATTCGCTCTCTGGGGACCATGAATATCTCCATAATATTAACAGCAATCCATCCAATAGTTGTTGAGCGAATTCAACCTGGACCAAAGTGGGTCCCTGACGTTCAGTGTTTGAAAAGACGATCCCGGCTGCTGTTGGCGGTTACACAAACCAGTAACATGGCTAATTGCTCTCTTGTTGTCTGGCTCCCCCTTACTGTGTCTCCACATCGTTCTCTCACTCAGTCGCATCATCATCTGTGTGTGGTTGTGTTTCATTCAGGGGAAGAGTGTAATTACAGTCTACTTCCTGACTCCCCTCTGTTCAGCTGAGAGGTAAAGCAGGTAGGAAGAGGCTGACACCAATAATTACCATCTGGAGGTTTTTCGTTGTCTGTGCGAGTGCATTATTAGATCTTAGCAGAAGCTACAAATTGCCCCAATTAGCTGGAGTTCAGAGCATTTAGACGGTTACGTCACACATCTTTATCCCAACAGGGGGTGTATGACTGTGTCTTTTTCATGAGTTTTGCTTGTGGCTTCTGTTTCCCTCTTCCTGAACTTACCGATTGTCTCAACCCCAATTTGATCTCATTTATTTCACCTCAGTGTGCTTGTTTGTACTCAGATACACAAAAAACATCTTATGTAGAATATAACTCTTAAGAATAAGGAATAAACTTAAAATGACAACAGTCCTGCTACACTTTTAAATGTCAAGACTTATTAGAAAAATGGATGGAATAAAATGAAAGACATTCTTGGTATTACATCCATAAAAGTCTAATCTGTACTAACCTAGATTCATGGAATAACTTGTAAAAGTCCAATCAAAAAAATGTTCAAAAAGTTTGGAAATTCATGAAAGTCAGGGATTTCCCAAAATAAATTGTGGACTAAAACATCAGGAATTACCTCACAAAGCCTGGAATAAAACTTCCAGGCCAAATGTATCAGAGGGAAGCACCAGAAAACTACAAACTATAAATGTTACGAAAAAGTCAAGAATAAACCGAAACTACTACCCAGATGGATGGCAAAAGCCTTGAAAGTCTGGAATAACCCAGAAAACGGTGGAATAACTTCGTTCCAGAACTGTTCCAATCATCTTTCATATCTTTTTTGCATAATCCAAAATTAATTGACTCTTTCTGCCCTCTACCCCGTGCTATTTTCTTCCCTTTTCCTTAATATGTTGGCGTTTGTCTTGTCCATTTCCTGAATTTCCTATTTTTCCACCCTGGCATGCAGATACTTCTGTAGTTATTACTTTAATCCCCTTTTCACCTGATACGCCTCTAAATTTCACCCTAATACCACCTTAAAAGCTTCTGTGACTCACCAAAGCTGTCTTAAAGCACTGCATTTCCACCTTTAATTTTAAATGTTAAGAGTGTCCCAATGAGACAGTAATTTTCCATCTTAAACACACACACGCACACACACGGTGGACAGTAGCAGCACTGCTATTACTCCTGAAACAGACACACACCCACGCAAAGCCATCATGAGACTTTACCGTCAATGAACACGTTATTAAAGAGAAACAGAAAGTCAGAACTCAGTTTTAACACCATAAAGTTTGTCAAACGGATATGAACTCACCACACACACACACACACGCGCAAATTTGATAGCTGGAACATGTTGGAGCATCCCTCTCTCTTGGTGGGAAAATACTGCGCTCACACACGTACACACTGGAGAGATTTCCCCCTGTTTCAACACAAGTATTGGGAAAGAGAGGGCGACATCTGCCCGGCAGATTTCTATTGTTTCCTCTCCCGATCCCATCTTTCATCCATCCCCTCGTCCTCTCCTCTGTTCATCTGACGAACATCAAGCGCTGGTTCATGGAAATGTCAGCGAGATCCCAGCATTAAGAAACAGGACTGCTGATGACTGTACTGCTGATTTACTCGTGTGATTTATGAATCAAACTGTAACATTACACACACTGCTCATCATTTAGCTGTGAGTGAACGACGTGATTCCGGCTCAATGTTTTCCCAAAATTCCCATGGAACGCAGCTGCTCCCATCAGTCATGGAGGGAAGAGGTGAACTAAAGACGGATGCGTTGCATTATGTTTATGCTTTGTGATGTGTTTACGTTACATGTATGTTTTCCGGTGGTCACATGTGTTTGTTTACATGTCAGTGTGTAGACATTGTGTCACGTTGGCCTGACCCTGTAGCCAAGTTGTGTTGCAGTTTGTGTTTGAACTGTGTGGATCATTTAATCAAACTTCAATTTTACCTTTAAGTGGCTGTTGGGAATTCCTGATTCTGATTGGCTGAAAGGTGTGGATTAACTATTTGTAACCAGATAATGGCACGCCTATGTTTGTTTCAGTTTTGAATGAATGCCCGGTATTAATCAGTGATGTACGTCGCTTTGGACAAAAACAATTGTAACAGAGCTTCGAGTGTTTGTTTTCAAACCACCACAATCAAAAAAGATATCAGAGAATAAAATAAAAAGCCGCTCTGTATGTAAGTAAGTAAGGGAACATGCTATTAGTCTGCGTTATAATCTTTCATTCCTATTTTCAAATCTATCAATGTTCAGTATCAGCAGCAGTTTAAAAATGTTGGCAATAAGGTTGACGCTCACACAGAATTGGGTTTTCTTGTTCTGTTCTCATTGTGTTGGCGCTGCAGTTGCATTTGCATTACATGAAATACATAATGTGTTAAAGGAGAAGTCTGGTATTTTTAAACCTGGGCCCTATTTTTCACAAATTTGTGTGTTGAAATGATCATAGGAACAAAAACTTTTGGAATCGGTCCTCCGCTGTAGCCGCAATACGGCTGCAATGGCTACAACATAATCCCCTGGGGCAATTGTGCCCTATCAAAGTACGTCCACTTAAAGTGCTTGTTTTTTCCACTGACAGGATCAGATTGTTACTCCAGGTGTCCGACAACATTACGGAAATAATCCCAACAAAGATCGTCCTTTTTTTTTTTTAAAGAGTCAGATGTGTGTAACCAGAATCGGAGGTCTCGCTCTCAAATATGAGGTGTTACCTGAACAGGACGTTGGTTCAAATGCCTCATCTCCATCGTCGAAATCAGGTAAATATTCAGCCATGGCTTTTGAAGTATATTCCTGCTTGCAGTCCTCAATGTGAACAAATCCTCTCTCCTACTCTAACTCACATTTCCACCGTCCACCCACGAGATTTCAGAGCGAGACTTCTCTTGAGCGAGACTTCTGTTTCTGGTTATCCAAAAAGTTACTCTTTAAAAAAAAAGGACGATCTTTGTAGGGATCATTTCCGTGATGTTGTCGGACACCTGGAGTAACAATCTGAGCCTGTCAGCGGCAAAAACAAGCACTTTTAGTGGACGTGCTTTGAACGGGTGCATTTGCCCCGGGGGATCATGTTGCAGCCATTGCAGCCGTATTGCGGCTACAGCGGAGGACACCTACTGGACCGATTCCAAAAGTTTTTGTTCCTATGAGTCATTTCAACACCTGAATTTGTGAAAATAGGGCACTTAGATAAAAATACCGAACTTCTCCTTTAATGCTACACTGCATACTCGAGTACATTTTGGCACTATTTCCAGCGCCAAATTCAACACTCACCAGATTCAGCTGTCGCTTGTTGTCAGACACTTTTAAGTCGTACTCTGAGTTATGAAGAGATGCAGAAAGTACTCTCTCCTTAGTGTTTGCTTTTTTCCCGCTAAAGATCTAGATGTGCTGACGACTCATCTCATCGAGATGTTTAATGTATCAACTGGAACTTGTGTGTCTCTCTCTGTCAACTGTCCTCATAAAACTCCAATCAGCCGGGCTTGAACAGCGTCCAGAGAGTCAAACATCCTCCTCTCAGCAGGTAACTGTAACAAACTGAGCCAGAGTCTGGCTGCAGTTTGCGGCCGTCCTGTGGTTTGTTTCAGCTTGGCTTTTGTTTGTTTATACGCACATAGCGAGAAAAACCAAAGCTCATGCATATTGATGAATATGATCCAGCTGGTGCGCTTCCACTCTGATCCTCCTTCAGAATAAAAGCACCCCGTGGAGCACTTAGGGATGGTGATGAAGGCGAACTTGGAAAGTTTTTTGGGGTTAAGATTATCAAAGGAAAGTGGTTTTTCAATACGAGACAGACGGTTTGGATGTTTTTGCCTTTTTTTCTGTTTGTCCTCCTTCTTTGCTGATTTGCATCTTTCTCATGTCCTGGTACAGTTTGTGAGGAAGTAACTTTGATTTTCTTCTTGCTTTCATTCTCATGTGTAATTCAGAGATGAATCATCAGCTCCTCTTCTCCACCACTCCAGCTTTATTAGCTTATCAGCTGGAGACTCTCTCTGGATACAGATCAGCTGAGGTCGCCTCATGTCCGACCTCGTTAATAATAAGCGCACTCAGACAACAATCCCACCAAAAATAATGTTCAAAGCTAAGTGCGTCTACTCTCGCCAGCCCATGCACAAGCTCGGCCTCTCTTGGGGTGAAATCAGAACATTTGGCCGAACAATAAACAGAATTCCAGCTCTGCTGTCCTGTTAGTTGAAGTTTTACCGCTTTACTGGTACACATATACACACACACGTAATTATTGAGATGATTTACTGGTAAGGCTTTGGGTTGGTGTTGTTGGAGGAATATTTGACAGCAAATAAACACGTGTTTCATCTGTGAAGAATGGCCCACAGCGGCCTGTGAGTTACCACTGTCAAAAATCGCCTTTGTTCTCGGAAACTTTGTGGCTGCACTCAAGACATTATCCTCATTAAGTTTAAGTCCCGAGAGCTGTTGGAGAGATTTATTCAATTATCGCAAATAATCTTCGAATCCTGCTGCAATTAACTTATATGATGTATTGTTGTCGATTTAACTAAACAGTTTATTAAAGAGTACCATCCAGCCCCAACTCAAGTGGCTGGAACAGTGACATAATGGCCACACGATAAAACTGGCCCTTCGGTTTACAACAGGATGTTTTCACTGAATTTATTACACTATTTTGAAAGGTGTCTGCTGGATTCTGTAGTTTTGTAAGAAGAATAAGCAATTTATGACTTATGGTTAATTGATCATTTTCTAAATAACACAGAAGCAGCGAGATCTAAAAGTGGCCGATGATGTGCCACGGCATGAGCCTATGAAGTTACTTTCCTGTCATCACGGACGAACTGAACAACCGCACTTTCAATGTGGATGTGACAAACGTATACATTCCTATATTTCCATCGCTATGTTGCACTTATGTTGTCAATAAAAACATTTTTACATTTACGGCAGTAAATGTTAAGCAAGACCACTAGTATACATTTTCATTCGCATCATGGAGGTGGAGCATTGCTGGTACTGGTGTGACAGTCTAATAGTGGCTCTAGGCTTAATCCAAAAGGCAACTGGACTTGGTTGAAGTTCTTCAAGACGTTTCACCTCTCATATGAAAGGCTACTTAACTTCTAAACTGATTGGTGATTGAAGCTCGAAATATAAACCTAGAATGACCATGACCTGGATGACTCAGAACCTTCACAGACACGTCTGATAGTGGCCTTCCATTTTTGAGCGGCACCTACCGATAGGAAGCGATTTATGTCTTTGGACGACGAGTGGCAAACCACGGAGGGGATCAACACATGCCGCTGAACTACACACACACACGAGTCTAGCGATTGGCACATGCCGCGGGCCCCCTAGTGGCATATAATTGGCCACTTTTTGATCGTGCCATCACTCAAATTACAAGGTAACTCTTGATTTTCCTCGCTGACGGTCGCTTTCCTTTTTTTGGACTGTTTTCCTTCATCTGAGCGACGAATTTGTTTCTTTTTCTTTGGATTTTCACTTATTTTTGAGGTTGTATCTGTAGTTATCTTTTCTCTGTTTGTTTAGCCATAGTAGATTATTGTTTACTCCAGAGACCGGAGAAGCAGCCGCTTAGCTCCACCTACCCTCTCTGGCAGACCAACCACTGCTGGCTGATGGAAAATGCATCACTAACTGGGCGACGCTTGTGATTTTTTCCGCGAAAGTCACACCAGACACCCAGTCTGTAATACTGCAAATGCAAAGGCTTTCATCAGTGGGCCTTATTCGGTGACAGATACAGAACAGACATTTATTGACATGAAAATCTTCAAGATTATATCTTTAAAACCTCTGGGTAAATATCGTACAAATATCGTATCGTATAAATATCGTATACCTGTGTAAACATAACACCTGTGCAATCGCCTCTCCAATGTCATGAATGTGTCATTCTAAGCTTTATTTGTGCAGCTTTTCTGCCACTTGCCCTTTGTGCTACCCTTTCTGGCGAGACAAGAGAGAGTTTTACAAAGGAGTCTAATAAAGGCAAGCGTCCTGTTTCTGGTGTCATCCCGTTTTTAATTTTAATATTAAGATCATATAAACACTATCAAAGTCTCTGCTATTGTTTTAGTGAGGTTTTTACAGTTGTCCAGATTCAGAGACCAGCCTGTAACACATTTTAGGGTCCAGTTTCCCAGAGTTAATCACTGTACGAGGTGGCGGGAGGGGGAGAAGAGGAAGAAGGAGGCTGTTTGAGTGGGAACAGGGTCAATTAGTGAACTTGAACTCAGGAGGTCACAAAAGGAGAGTTCACAACCTCTGAGAAAGGTCACGACCTCGCCGTTTACTCTAACAGGAAAGCCTGAGCTCACACTCTCGCACACCCACGCCACAGCAAAGAGGTCAAAGTTCACGGGTTAACTAAGGGAACTAACAGCAACAGGAGGGAGGGAGCGAGAGAGGAGCTTTCTAACCTACATCTGGCCTCCAGATGGTTTGTGAGTCATCTCTGGGTTACACACACATGCAACACACCTTCACACACACACACACACACGTAGAGGAGCAGTTTTGGCTTCCCCCACTGAGACTAGATCATTCCCAGGTTGGGTCGATCGGAGGCTAAACTTGACACCTGACTCTTTCTTACTCAGACACACACATTCACACACTCCCACTGCAAACAAACAGGACTGCACTGTCACACAAACACACTTAAAACACACACACACACACGTATGTGGAAAAACACCTGAGTCATTCCCCTTGCCAGCGCAGAGTTCACATGCAGGGTGCTGTGTGAGAATGATACTCCGAGGTGTCAGAACGCAGATGAAGAAAGACAGTGATATATGTGCACAATATATGAAAATATGGGATATATATGGGATTAATATAAAACAGGTATAAAACAGATTGAATGTTAGTGAGGTCAAGTTCTTCTGACAGTTTGGATTCAGCTCCTTGAGGTTCAGTCTCTTCTCTGCAGTTGGGTGAGTAATGAAACCTGGATATTTATTTGGGCAACAAGGTGAGACCGTGTTATCTGACCGAGCGGAGACGGGAAGCCACACTGACACTGATTAGATCTCCAGTTCATGAACTCCAGCCGGTGAAGGTCAGATTGTTTGAATTGTCCTTAACAACGTCAGCCATCTTATCTGAGCCGCCGCTGCTATAACTGAGGCTGCTGTCTGAGGAGATTTCCAGACAACATGTATTGTTGCAGGAGCATAGTTGTGGTTTTAAAGGAATTTTTTTTACAACAATTCACCAACATTGGCTGCACCAATTCGTTTCCAATTTGGAAGAACTTGTGTCAGCAAACAGGCTGAACTACATGTTGCTTGTTTAAATGAAGCGTTAAACCTGGTTCTGTTTTTTGCAAAGTCTCACTTCACAATCACAAAGGGACAATGCCGTCTCTTCATTGCCCTGTGACATCACTGGTAGTACGTGTGGACATTTTTTTTTTGCACTCCATGGCTGTAATTCTTGCTTTTTCAAAACATTTCTAAGATGTTTATTCTCAGAGTGTCTAGACGCAAAGCACATTTTTGAGGTGGCGCAATTGTAAACAAAATGAAAAGATACACGCAATTGACACTTTGCTAAATCCCGCCCCCCTTGGTTACTGTTGCTACACCTATCATCATACAGGAACAACAATGTTGTTGCATAGCGAGGTAGGTCAATATATTGTTTTATTTTAAGCTAACTGTTAGTTCCTATAACTTTCATTATCTAATATGTTTGAGCCCATTGCTAGCAAAGCTAAATTATCCCACTTTTGGGGCCTGCCTAGTTACGGTTGCTAACGTAGGATTGGACATTGGCCGTTCAAGGGAGGGGCTTAGCAAAGGGTCAAATAGATGCAAATTTATATGCCCAGCGTGAACTGAAGCACTACCATATTGGTCCAAATATAAGACAACCCTGATTATAAGACGACCCCCCTATTTAAGACAAATATTTCTGGAAGACTTTTTGAAGACCAAATTTGTTTTTATTAAGAAAACAATTTTTTTACCTTTAAAATAAACTCAAGATTTCAATATCTGCAGCTGGATGACAGCTCTGCTAACGGGCAGACCTTCGTTCCGTTGCTCAGTAACACAATCACACACTCTCCTGTCAGTCTCTTGAAGCGGTCGCTTTGAGGACTGCGGTACAATTTTCTCTGTTAGCATCTGTCAGCTAAGACTGTTAGCATTTTTAAGACCACTGTTTTGGGCTCGCCGTCTTTGGACATTGACCTCTGTGACACTGTATTTTTCTGCTGCCCAACAGTTGTTTAATGACTATGATGAACATTATCTTAAAATTAGCATCATAACTCCACCTCAGTTGTTGTTAACTTGGTCGACTTTTGAGCCATTTGTTTCGGACGATCACCGTGTCTCTCCATCTTTCATCCTCCTGGCTCTGTAGCTGTGAGTGACAGCTGGCCTCAGTCATGAGGGGTACATTTGCTTTACAGATAAGTGGTGCTGTCTACTGTTGTGAACGTATACCGGCCTTTAAAAGTCTAGACCCCGAATATAGGACAGCCCCACTTTTTCAGATGTATGTCAAGGAAAAAAAAACCCAATACGGTATGTTCAAAATGTTTCAAGTTTAGCAAAAAACTTGCATTAAAATGACCCTGCGACCCCAAAATCTCCATTGCAGAAACAGTTTCTGCTTCTTCCTCCACGTGTGCAAAATAACCACATTGATGGGTAAAGTAAATCTCAAGGTCAGGCAAACATCAAACACTTGGCGTACTGCCTTTGGTGGCCAAATACATGTAGTATAGGTATTCTTTAACTTTGAGTTCTTATCCGGTCTACCTCTACAGCAATGTTGTCAATGAAATGGCTGATATGTTATCAAACTTAATAAGGATGACGGGAAAGAACCAAGAATCCCACAGCTGTATGAAGAACCCACCACTTTTGTCTTCTTTGTAAGTTAAAATGGAAACAAAAACAGCCTGTGGCCTTTCTCCAACTGTTTTTCTTGTTTGAAAGCGATTGAAGCTTTTAAATCCAACCTTTTAATCCTGTGCCTTGATGAGCCATTCTTCCGAAGACACCAACCTCAACATGTAAAACCACATAACAAGTGAAAAGTTAAGGTTACCTCCACATCAGAGAACATGCACAAACACAACCCTAAGATAAATTCCCAACACTGACGATGACCTGTCTCACATTAACAAACAACTTTCCACAACAAGCTGCTAGACTAAATAAAAAGATGTTTATTGTGTATAAAACATTGTTCCCACTTCTATCAGTCGGAGAAATCTGCAACAAACACGGCAGATTGAATCAGTGGGGAGCACAAAGCCGCGCTGACATCCTGACAGGCACTTTGTTTTCTTCTTGGTGGATGTGCAGACATTGATGACAGCAGAACAACTGGTGAATGTGCCCGCAAAGATGCAAAAGGTCATGTGCTTTGATGAACTGAAAGCTCCCTCATGACAAATCAAATCAACTTTGAACCTCAGTATTGAATCATTCGATTGTGAGTGAAAGTCGGGATCAGATCTGAAGTAGAAGTCATGGAGTATATCGTTTCAAAGTTGGGAAATTGATGTATTTTCTCGCTTGGTAAGATTTATACCTTTTAGGTATCTGTACGCTTAATATCAAGCTACAGGGAGATTAGCTTAGAATAGCATAAAGACTGGAAGCTAAAAAGCTAGTATGGCTCTGCCCAAAGATGAAGTCTGCATATCAGCACGACTAAAACTACATTTGTTGGGTTAATCCATTCAGAAAAGACATATGTTACACATGACAAGTTCCATCCTGGCTCCTGCATGTTTGCTCGGCTAATCCCCTGCTAGCTCTAGCTGCATGTTAGCTTAGAATGGTAGCAGTTTTCCATTCTAACTGTCAAGCATGAAAACTACATTTCCCCCCTAAGTTTTAGTAAGCTAGCTCATATGGGCCTCAGTCTGGTCAACATATCATTCAATAATTACTGTTTTTGCTTTTTAAAATGTGTTTCTTTTGAGGTTTTGCATCTTAGAGCCACCGTACTTTAAGGCTTGTGTTCCTTGTGTCGTCACCTTTGCTAAACACTCTATTAAAGTGTGCTGTTGTGTAAAGTGCTAGGAGTTCCAAAAGTACCTTTTGCCAAAAACAATTATGGTGTAACCCCACCAGCTTTTATGAATTCCTTTTAGCCTGAGCTAAAGGCTAACGGCTATGGTTTTGAGGTTTAATCTCTTCATCATTTTCTTCTGTATTGTCTTTCTCTGGCTGAACTCACCCGGAGCTGTCTGGGTGAAGCGAAGGCCAAAGGGTCGCAGAGGCTGAATGAGCTTGTTGTCTGGCAGGTGAATCTGCAGCCGGTAACAATAAAAACCAGATAAAAGATCAGAGATGTTATCTGGTGACTCCACACTCGCAGAGCAGCGCACACATAAACACAGAGCAGAGATACAGAGAGACTCACTGGAGGTCACAACCATTGAAGTTTTCCTGAAACTGTTATGAAACCTGGATGTTTTGGTTACAGTTAGGTTTTTGGTGCTGATGTTAACGGGGAACACACACTTTCACACAAGCAGAAGCGTGTTTGTTTTTTATAGTTATGAACTCTTGAACACATACAGTATGTAAACATGTATGAACTTTGGGGATGTGTTTCATGTTTGTCTGCCAGGAAATCTGTTTTTTAACATGTTCTAACTCCCAACTTATCACATAGGGCAGCTTTGTCTGTGGCCCAAAGCATCATAATATCACCATCAAGGTGTCCTTTGCAGTCAAGCTAGCAATAATTGGTAGTCGACATCCAGCTACTATTCCAAAACTACGGAAGCCCTAAGTGAACATGCATCTATACATTTTATTTACTCTGTTTTCCTGTGTTAACGAGTAATTTCCAGTTGGTTTCTTGAGATCTCTGCTTACTTATCTCGCTGTCTCAAGATAACAACACTGCATCACTGTAACGTCAGATTATCCTCCTCAGCGATCAAATCAAATCCCTCAAATGATATGTCCCGCCTGCACGTCCTGTTTCACTCGGAAATACGTCACGATACGGAAGCTAGATACTCTCGAAATGCCGTTTCAGCTCGACATTAACTGACCTCATTAGTGTGGGCAATGGCAACATGGCATGTCCTGGTCTGTAATATCACAGTCACCAGCCTGTTGTTCTGTTTTGTAGTCGGAAAATCATCCGGTTATCTCGGGAAAACCAGCTTTATAAGCGTTATAATGGGAAACCAGCTCTGTTATCTCAAGATAATAACATAAATGAATCCGTTATAGTGGGAAAACAGCTATATAACTGAGGTAATGATATAAATTAATCCGCTGTAATGGGAAACCAGCTCTTTATCTCGAGATAATGAGATATATAAGTCAAGAACTCAAGAAAACAACAGGAAAACCAATTAAATAAAATGGATAGATGCATGTCCGCTTAGGGCTTCCATATAAAACAAAGTCAAGTGCAAAAAAGTCAGCAACATCGGTTTGTGAAATAAGGCTGTACGTTTAAAAAGAAAAAGCATCATCCTGTAACAATTTCAAAATCAATCAGAAGCGGTTCAGTTAGACTTTCATAATAACATTTTTGTAAGTACCAATGTTCAGACTCAGCTGACACAGCTGAGGAAGCATACTTTATGCAACACACATGAGGTAACGTTTATAGTGTAATGTAAAAAAAAAAAGAAAAATGAAATATGGGGAACATCACATGGTTTCACAAGTCCTGTGTTTGACCCTTCGCCACTCAAAGCCGACTTTTTTCAGTTATTTCTGCTCTTTGATCTGACCTCCACAGCACATAGAAACAGTTAGATATAGAGGAGAGCATCCAGAATATACGATACAGGAGACATTTTCACAGCATCATATTTTGGGGCGTAGGGCAAATGACCAAGCTGCCATGCATGATGAGTTGTGGGTGAGAAGATGCTGTTTGCAAGTTGGGTGGCATTGAGAGCGAGAGAGAGAGAGAGAGAGAGAGAGAGCATTCTGTATAGAGTTTTATGTGTGAATTATTGTGTACTCATTGTTCAGAAATTTGGGTTTGAGTACAAAAAGTTCAAACATTGTAAAATACAAGTATACTGCAGATCAAAGTACGACTGACCTTGGTCTGTGTATACGAATGTGTGTGTGTGTGTGTGTGTGTGTGTGTGTGTGTGTCTTGGCCTTGGTAAGCTCTCTGTCTCCCCCTTGATTTCATTTCCATATGCTCGTCCCTGATGGTGTGTGTTCATGTGATGGTCGGAGGACTAAAACACTCATTAGAAAAATATTCCACTCGAGCAGAGCGAAAGAAAACAGGCTGTAGATTTATATAGACTGCACACACACACACACGCACACACATACACACACACACACACACACACACACACACACACTGTGGAATATAAGATCAATCATCCTAAGGTGGAATCACAAAGAAGAACTTTTCAGATTCGGAAAGAAACTCTCAGCTTTACCTCAATTTCTGTAAAACCTGATGTTTTCTATGTATCACCCGATCTTTAGACCACACTTGCTAATAGCTTTGTAGTTTTTCTTCTTCTGTCCTCAACTTGTTTTTATATTTTCGTATATTTTCTCTACTCAGTTAATGAAAAATATCTCTCTTTTCTTTTATAGGTGCTAACTTTACAGCCTCACATCTGTCTGACATATCTGCCCTCGGCCCTCTGTAGTTTTACGTATAACATTCTGTTTGCAGTCTTTAAACCTGTAATTGCTGTTCTTTTTTTAGTCCATTATGACAAATATCTTGCAAAATGTCTGAGTATGCTCCTCTGTGATGGTTAATATGCATCTTTATTACATTTTAGCGAATGTGAGTTGACCAAAAATGGAAATCTCTTGTTGATTTACAAGCATTACTATCACATCTGTTCTTTTGTTCTTTGCAGATTACATTTTTTATATAAACTAAGTCACGTTTTATTTCCTTCCAGGTCTGAATTCCCTGCAGCTGAAGACTGACTGAAGCTGTTGGACCAGAAGTAAGTGATTTTCTTTTCCTAAAAGCTGCTCCTCTCAGTCTTTACACATTGAAAATGTGTCATTGACTTTATGTATTCTGAATAGGGATGCACGATATTGGATTTTTTGCTGATAATTTCCAACTCTTTTTGCAGAATTCAGTACCGATATATTAGGCGCATGTTTTTTTTTCCACTTAATTGCAGGGAACATCAAGTCTCCCCTGTAGTGGAATTGATATCATGCCAACTATTATTGTAGTGGCCAAAAACTGCTATACCACAGACATCTTGCACCCTTCTTCATACTTAAAGGAAGAGGCGTTGCACAAAAGGTCACGTGTCTGATCACTCAAGTTTCTGAGCGCACCTGAATGCAGCATCCCCCCAAAACACGGCAGTGAGGGAGATATGCTCGGACTTGTTCACTGCACCTATTATGGAGACATCAGTGATCGCTGACTGACTCTTTTTATCGTGTGTGCGTCCATGAAGATGTAAGTTAGTTTTGCACTGATGTTTATGTTACTCTCTGTTAGCGTCGGCTTTGGCCACGACTGTATTTTCTGCATGTTTGATGTTGTTAAGTTGGTAAAATGAGAGAATGTGAGCTAACTGTTAGCTAGTTAATAGTTGTGAACGTTGTTTAACTTCTGTTCATTGGCTTGAGTTTCTGTGACTTTTTAGTCTTTATTTGTATATTGTTGCTAACTTTGCGCAGGCAGTGCACGTGCACACTTGTGCCGAGTTAATGTCGTAGCATAACGCTAAGTTTTTTTGGGGAATCATCAAGCATTTAGGCAAAATTAAAGTGTTTTATCGGCAGAAAATATCAGCAGAAAAATGACATCTGCTGCTGATAATGATATGTCATTTTCAAGCCATAATCTGCAGATACCGATAACGGGCCAATAATATCTTGCATCCCTAATTGTGAATGGGTTTACTTGAAGTGACAACTTGGGTTTCATCACCCAACTGCACACATCCCCAAAGCAGGATTCTTACAGAGTGAAGCATTTAGCAGCTAAAGAAATGTTTGGTGGAGACCAACATAGACGTAAAAGAATTAGCCAGAAACACAACTCCAAATCCAACCAAGCAACCAACCAGGCAAACAGCAAACCAACCAAACAATCAAACAACCAACCAACCAAACAAACAATCAACCAAGCAACCAACCAAGCAAAAAAATTAAACAACCGAGCAACCAAACAACCAAACCAAACAACCAACTCCCTGGGTGTGGTTTCTACCAGAAGTTGAGCCTTCAAAATATAAAGTTGATTTAACATTGTTTAATTATGAACAACGAAATATTTCCATCTTTCATACTGCCCCTTTCATCTCCCTTTTTAATGTTCAATGTTTAACCTAACTTGTTTATGTATTTGATATGTACAGCAATACAAATGCAGAATCTAAACATATCTGAATTAGAAACAATGCCTTTTATTGTCCGAGCTTTATAGAATAACAGATTAAATTCAGGATTATTCCTTCTTCTATCAATCAACCAATCAATCTGTTAATCTACGATTGTTTCTACCTATAAAAGCCAGGCCCTTCTTGTCCCTCCATCACCCTCTCGTTCCTCCACCTTGCGTGTGAAGAGGCTTGTTTCTTGACGGCTCACTGTTTTGATGAACCTCATTAAAGAGTGAAAGTACATTCCTTTATCGCTTTATAGCATTGTTGAACACATACAAATATGTGAACGCACAAATTACTGCTGGTGTTTACCATGTCCATGTGCTTGTAAAACAGCGCTGTTGATAACATACACACATATACTATACACACACACAGCTGCCAGTATCTGTGCTCGGCTTTCATGTCTTGGTTTCAAAAGCCGCTTCACCTTGCCAAGACATCACTACTTAAAGAAACACAGGTGGGCGAAATTTCTCAAATGCCTTCTCTAAATATGTGAGCGCTGAGTTTTGCCAGTTGAGGAATAACAACAGTTGTTACGGCGAGGTGAGAGAACGGTCAGTGCAGGGCTTTTTAATTTCAGCTGGATGCCACGTTGGCCAATTTAACGGAGCACAGAGCGTTGGTAGCTGAGAGGTTCGACTCCTTTCTTCTCCAAAAACAAATATTTCAAGAATTATTATGTAGTGTGAAACTCTTGATCAGCCCATAAAGATTTGTGTCAACCTGAGGGCAGATCATAATTGAAATCAGATACCTCAGTATAATTTAATCAAAAACCTTGTTGAAATGTAGTTTACGGCCTTCCTTACTGTACTGGCAAACTCTCAGCTAAGTAGTGAAAAGAAAACTCAGCTTTCCCTACGTAATGATAAGGAAAAGCAAAACTAAATTCGCTTTGTAAAAGACCTTTTGCTATCCAAGACCTTGTGCTGCCTCTGCTAAAAGCATTATCACACTTTGATGTATTAAAGTATCAGTTTCAGGTTTTGGTAGCATTTAGCGTTGAGGTTTCAGGTTGTAGCCAACTGAAAAGCCATTCTAAGCATGTAGGAGAACCTATACTTGGGTAAATCTAGAGTGCTCTAGAGATAGATTTTGGTTGATAAACGTGGCAGTGCAGCATGGCAGGCTTCATGGAAGAGGACCTGCTCCTGTAAATACAAAGAGCTCATTAAAAGTCAAGGATCCTTATTCTCAGATGATTCTATTCTTATGGAAATATACGTTCAATTCAATTTCTGCCAATGACTCTGCCAGTAGATCTGCCGGATCTTGCATAACTTTTAAAAATGTTATATTGTTTATACAGTTTTGTAGAAAACAAGATTCGGATCTATAGGATCTGACAATACGGCTACGGAGGTTCAGAAGGACAGCCTCTGAACTGATCCCTACCTCCTAATGTCCTGTATAACTATCTTTATCTTCTTTTGACTGGACATGAAAGCCGCTCCTACCTGTCCTTTGACCCCTTGATTTAGGGCCCTGATATGCAAGGTCAACTGTTGACTATTGGCCTTGTCGGAGCATCCCTGTGTCCCTAGTTTTTTTGGGGTGTGTCCAGCACTATCGTGTGTTGTGTTTGCCCTGTCCATAAGAGAGGGCACACTTATTGACAGTTCAGCTAAATCAACTTATCCAGAAGAGAAGAGAAATAGAAGTGAGAAAAGCAAGCAAAGCACTGGTCGTCTCTTCTTCCACAAGCAAAACGCCAAGGCCTGACGACCCCTGTGGTGTTTGCAGCTTATTATCAGACATAATCTTCGATACAAGTTGCAATGTTATAAAACTGTTGGAGTGTTGGCGTTGAGTTGTGTGAAAGATGTACCGTATGTGCGTCTCCTTTGATCGGACTTGGACAGCATGGAGCGATGCCTTTGTCGCCTTTTGTTCTTTTATGTTTGTTTGGTTTGTCTTGGGCTTAAAGGCTCCAAATATGCAAGAAACGAATTGTCAGCTACAATACGAAACTCCACATTCCACAATATAGGTTCTGCCAAAAGTTCTTTGAAATGCACCTCGTGTGCGAAGGATTGTCTGCTTTCTACCATCAGCAAGAGAAGATGACACAATGGGCCAATCTGTGGAGCATCCACGGTCAGTGTGTATTAGAGATGTGTTAGAGATGTTAGACACACATACTGGCAAATATATGCATAAAAGGGCGTAGGGGCACTAGACCACATTAGCATACACTGCATGCCTTTCTAGACGTGAAGGATAACTGGCAAATGTGCAGTGCTTCAAAGACAA
This sequence comes from Semicossyphus pulcher, assembly GCF_022749685.1. Lineage (NCBI taxonomy): Eukaryota > Metazoa > Chordata > Actinopteri > Labriformes > Labridae > Semicossyphus > Semicossyphus pulcher. Next base: position 14,008,665 of record NW_027211695.1, on the reverse strand, counting down.
AAAGGCCAAATGAAATACAACACATGCAAAGCCGCCAACACACACATGCAGCTGTGAAGGTAAAGTTGACAACGTCGGGATATCTGTGAAATCTCTGTGGTCAGACTGTCCGTTTTTAAACTACAGCTGAGGACCAGGGTGGAGACAGTAACATTAACCACAGCACCAGAGGAGCCCCAGTCAAGGTTGAGTGGGATATTTTACACTGTGAGAGAAGGTAAAGCTCTTTATTCCTGAAACGGGGTATGATTCTCTCCAAACAGATGTTAGTGTTCAAGACATTTTAAGCCTAACTGTAAGAATTATCACATTATAGCTTTATTTTGTGATAAAAACCATGCTGTCTCTGGAGCAGAACTCTGCCATTGATATTATGGCATCTACATAATAACTCTATGATCATTTTGTACACCAACGCTATTATTCAGAGCTAGTTGGAGGCAGCTATTGGTTAAAACATTAACAGTAAGTTTGTTGGCATGTTAATATAAAAAGTTTATCTGTGGCCACCAATTAATACTTTTAGCCACCAGTTGTAGCCACGTATTACAAGCCTTTGCTAATGCAACATAAACGTTCAACAAACGTCCTGATTCCTTTGTACTTTTGCATCAACATTTCATCAGTGTTGGGAAGGTGAAAGAGCTTGGTATTGTGAAAGGCAATGACCCAAATAGTGGCCTGGTTACATGCTAAATTTTAAAGCAAGTCTCTCGCAACTATAACAAAATGAGATCATCAAGCAGTTTTTGCATCAAACTGTTTGTCAATGCAAAAATTGGTTTATAATTCACCCTCATGTTTCCAGTGGATAGAGCCAGAAAAACATACCTTTTCTGGCTAATGCTAGCTAATGTTGGCAAAGTTGTGTGATGACTTTACTGAGTTAATTCATGTACTTATAATTCTTCTCTACTTGTGCTATTGCTAATCGGGGCACCAGTTAGCTAGTGTAATGAAAGCTATAGCTAGGCCAGGGGTTCTCAAATTTTTTGGGGCCAGGGAACATTTTCCAAGGACCCCCTCATAATCGTAACACCGTTCCATTTGCACTCTTACATGCCATTGGAACAATGCCATTCAGACCTGCCTCACAGTGATAAACAGAAAAACATTTCAATTAGAATCATGTTAACACCACTTATATACTTTAAAACAGAGGTTCATTTTATTCAAACTGCTTGTGGACTCAACTCGGCAGCATTTATACATTTCAACTAATTGATCTTAAAAGGTTTCAGAAAATTAACAGCACTAAGACAGCTGCAGGAACGGTTCGCTGCGGCCTGAGTGAGCTGAGTGATTCATGACAGATTGACGTGATGTGTCACAATCATGTCAGTTTCTATTGGTCCAAACCTAACGTGGGCGGGAGTAATGGACACAATATGCTTGTTTCATTGGCGCAAATGGCCATCATCTGTAGACATGCAGTTTGTAATGATACAGTACAGTTTTATAATTTATTATAGATTTATTATAATTATTTCGCGGACCCCCAGGTTATGGTTCGTGGACCCCCAGGGGTCCTAGGACCCCACTTTGAGAACCACTGAGCGAGGCTACATATGGCTGTGTAAAGGGGTCAGTTCAAGTAAGTACAAGTAAGCTAATATTATGTGAGCAAATATGTCAATGTTAGCGGGGATATTGCTGTGATATTACTTCTTATGTACCTAAGAAAATGTTAGCTATTTTAGCTAGGCTACATATTGCTGTGTAATGGAATCTATTCATGACTGATGGGCTCTCTCTGTTTGTGCTAGTGTTACTCTATGCTTTAGTAACTGAATTGATCCTATAATTGTTAAAGTCAGTTCAAGGAACACATTTCAGGGATTTGGTGATAAAGCCTTGGATTGCTACAAGCTGGATTAACAATAATAGCTAAATATGTCGTACAATTTGGTAACTGTCTGTTTTCTGTCTCTACTTGTGCTCCTGTTAAACTGTGATTTAATGTTTGCTATTAGCCCATAATTGGCGCTAGTGGTGAGGCTACTGTTCAGCAAAACTTATAAATCTTTAGGATACATTTATTTACCTCATAGTAGCAGATTTACGCAATTATCACTTCCAATCTGCGGTCATGAAACCTTTAGGGCTTGAGGTGCATTAGATGATTTATGAGGTCTACTTGGATGATTTTGGTGTCTATGTTCTCATAACTTAACAGGTAAAATGACTAATGTGCAAGTTGCCTTAAAACCTCAGCTTGCTCCTTTGAAGCGGGGAGTGAAAAACGCCTCCATTACAGTGTTTTATATAGTGAAAGAAAGTTTTGGTTGAGGGGTCGGGGTCAGGATTCAGAGAGAGGTAAAGGTAATCCTGATCCGAATGTCACACGTGCACATAAGGACTACAGAAAGTACGTATGAGGGGAGTCCAGAGTCTGTGAGGTAAAGAGGTGAAAACGATCACACAGCCACACACACACATACACAGAGGTCAGGGTGAGGTAATGATGACACTCTTGGCAGCGTGTTCACACGCTCACACATAAACACCTATCCATACACACACACACACACACACACACACACAGACTGTGCTGCTGAGGGTCACGTTGAGGTAAAAGTTAAAGAAGATTTGGTTTTCAGTGGGAGCCTAGAGACTCATAAATACAGACCTGGAACACACAGCAGGGGGAACAAGAGTTCACACACAGGCAAGGTAACACAGGCAAACAAAATAGTATGTGCACATGTATGCTGCCGTAAAATAAGAATGTGGCCGTTAAAGTAAACTTGAGCAAAGCAACAACGCATAGGAACGAATTTGAAATGTAGTTTGAAATGTTAATGGTTGGAATAGCCAGCCTTGATCTGGTTAGTGAAATGGTTTGTTGATTCTTTATACTAAAGCCAGCTCGAGCCCCACATCGCAAGCAGGGTATGTTTGAGTTGTGGGTATTCGAGTCCCTTCCCCTTGGCATTTCAGCCTGTCGCACCTCCTTCGGTGCCATTAGGTCAACTGCAGGGTGGAAAGTGCCGTTATTCGATGTTTCGCCCCCTATACCAGTACATCTCCCACCGGGGGGGGCAGTGGCACTTTGGGAACATCTCCCCGCCACCCCCTGCAGCTGCCTTTACAGGGGTGTTAGCCCCCAACCTCCGGAGCCAAAGCCAGTAGCTGGCTTTCTCTGCCTTTCCCCCCCAGCTCCTTTACCACCTTCCTCTGGTTTGACCCCGTCAAGCCAGCACCACGGAGCTGCTGAACAACTGCACTGCTGACAAAGCCCTGACATCCAACCTCCACGGGGTAAATCTTGGCTTTCCAGGCAGCCTCTTGGCACTCCACTGCCAGTTCGGGACCCTTTTCTCGACAGAAGACCACATGACGATGTCTGGCGGCAGAGTAGTTAGTAGAAAGGGTTAGGGTCAGATTTTTTGATATTTCTAGAAACTACCCACTTATTAGCTGTATGAAAAGGCAGAAATTAGAAAACTGCCAAATGAAAAATACATTGTTTTGAATGTTGTTGATCTTCTTGTGACCATCGTTCTTTCCTAAAAGTAGAGAATCAGAGAATCAGATCAGCAAGTGACTCCAACTGACAGAGAAATGTAAGAGCTGTTAAGTCACCATGGGACTAGTTAGTGCGGTATCCTGAACAGTCAATTAGTGCCTAATCTAACAACCCCCCCCCCCCCCCAAGCCTTAAATTCATTTCTCACTGGTATTTAATTTGGCAAAAATTTCCTTAGTGATACTTTGTGTGGAAAACCCTAGCATCTATGTTTATTTAAATTTAGATAGATACAGCTGTACACATAAAAAATGGTTGAATATGGCCCAAGTGTCCTGCCATGAACTGAAATGCTGGACGAGTCAAAAGTTTGACCTGCTGTAATTACAGTAGGTAATATTTACCCTCCGTGGACCGTGAATGTCTGCTCCAAATTTCATGACAATCTGTCTGATAGCTGTTGGGGTATTTCATAACCGTCGGACGCTGCCTTTTCCTCGAGCGACGCTGCTAACGTGGCTAAAAAAAGGAGTATTGCTTTCACAATAACTCTGGTCTGTAGTTACCTCTTTTGGGTAACTGTTTAGTTTGGAGATAATTGCTGGGAAAACAGAGGGTTGGTAGACTAAATATGTGTGTGTGGCGGGGTGGACGAGAGGGCAACGCTGGGGGCCGAGCGAGGCGGTGGGGTCCTGCAGGATCGAGAGAGTCGTAAATGTAAAATACTGAGCTTGTAGTATGAGCGTGTGTGTGTGTGTGTGTGTGTTGGTTCCGCGCAGCGAGAGGTTATCCAAACAAACCACTAGAATGTCAAGTTACGTGCCGACGATTCCTCTGTGTTTTATTGGCTGACTTCACTGAGTTACTCCTAGGTCAGCACACACTGGGGCTGTGTGTGCGTGTTCATGAGTGTGTGTGCAAATGGGTGAGATAAAAGAGAGACAGAGAGAGAACCTAAGGTGAGACAGACTGCCTGGAAATCTATTTTGGTGGGTAAGGAGAGATTTTATGTGTGTTTTTTTTACCTGTGTGTGCGTGCATTGTGAAATTAGGCATTAAGTTACGGGGTGAGAGCGCAGAAGAGAAAGGCAAGGGTCAACCAGAGAACAAGGGTTGGCCAGACGCAGTGTTTGTGTGTGAGTGTGTATGAGTGCCTGACACTTCGGTATTCTCCGAATCCATAAGACCTCTTGCCCTCTTGTCTAACATCTGAGAATGTGATAACTGCAGAGAATGTGAGAATATATTGGAGAGCGGATGGTTGTGAATTGGGAGAGAAACCCAACGGATGTTTCATGGATGTATGACCCTCCAATGACCGCAGAAGAAGGGGGGGGGGGAGTCAAAATGAAAGTGAGATGATGTTCATCCATGAGCCAAAAAATGCATCAGGTTTCCTGATACTCTTGTTTCTGAGAATATCGGGAGGAAGGAGGGTGTAGGGGCAGAAGAGGAGGAGGGAAGATTGTGTTAGGAAGACAGATTTAAGGCCATTAAGAAGTTATTTTAGTTCAAAACTGGCTCGATTTTCAATGATGTGATCAGATGATTTAAACTTGTACTTGAATAGATGCAGAATGGATATGAACAGTTGAATGAATTGAACATATGAACATGAATTGTTGAGTCTTATCTGGACGCTTCACACTCAGCTGTAAACCAGCACAGTTCTTGCTGCTGCAGGTTCCACTTTGATAAAATCAACAGAACCACATCATCTGCATAAAGCAATTAATCTGCACCTTAAAACTTGAGCTTGAGCCTTGAAAATGACTGGAGCATATCTTGATGTGGAGATGTGGGGCCATTGGTGATGATCCTCCACTAGCTCTGCTGGCGTAAGGACTTTCATACAAAGATAGGCGGGGTCGGGTAAGGGCCCGATCAGACAGAACACGTTTTGCAGGCTGTAAAACGCAAGGCGCACCGCACTGCCTTTTTTGTTGAAGCCAACGGTTTAAAAAAGAGCAGCTTGCTGCGCCTTTTTTTTCTACTATTGTTAAGGCAACCACAGAATCATTAGCTGTCATTAACCTAACCGTTATATTGTAAACTAACAGAAGGCCCTCATCAGAAAAAACGGCAATGACATCGGGCCCTTTTCTGCTTTGAGTTGAAGTTTTTTCAACTCGAGGCGCTTGGAGCGTTTCCTGAAAAACGCGAGGTGCACAAAGTGGAAAAATGCGAGGCGCTCTGCAACGCAAAAGCAGTGCGCAAAAAGCGTCCCTCTCATTGAAAACAATGACAAAAAAGCCACCCCCAGCTGCTAAAACACGTTCTGTCTGATCGGGCCCTAAGAGATGTTCTAGGTTGTGGCTGGAGTCTTGAAAGTTTTGTAAGAATGTACTAGTTCAACGTACAACTATTGTGAGCCTGTTCTCATTTTCAGTTCTTCATATACCAACACTTTCTCATGCTCCTTTTAGCATCTCAGTTTGCCAAAAAAGACAATGACCAAATAGTGCTAAGCAATGATGCAAAGCTTACTTTACTATAAGATTCTCCATGGCAACAATAAGAATTAATAGAATGTAGTGTGATATGTTTTTGTGCACATGATGTGCAACAACTCATCCAAGATTTTATGGTGCAAAAGAATGGCCTGAGTGTGAGTTTGGTGTTGCTTTGTGGTTTTCCACGGGTTTCCTTAAATCCTGAAGGAATGATTTCAGGCTTTGTCTGTTTTCCTAGGTAATATGTTGTGTAACAGCCCCTCTATGAGACGTTTTTATGATGACAGATCGATTTACTCACACACGCAAACCTTAAGGGGAACCAAGGGAGGGGAAGAAGACGAGATCGGAAGCATTTGTGTGTCTTCATTTGTGTGTGTGTGTGCGTGGACAAGTGTGCACATCTGCAGGGGTGAGAAAGGCGGTGTTCAGGGCACAAGTTCAGCTCGGTGTGAAGTTATGGGAGAGTTAAAATGGAGAGGAGGCAAGGTCAGGCCACTGGGCTGGATCTGGGTGAGCTGAGGTGTGTGTATCAGTGTGTTTAACAATGTTAAAGGTAAGTTTAGGGTTACAGCTGGTGTTGGGGAGGGTGGTGGGGGGTGAGAAATTTGGGGTTGGATAGAGGGAATGAGGTGAGTTCAATGTTAGGAGGGCAGGAGGAGGAGGAGGTAAGGCTCTGTTTATGGGTTAGGACAGAGCAGGACAGACAAGGAAAGGAGGGTTGTGTGGGATGGGGGGGCAGGGTGAGAAGTTATTGAGGGAGCGGAGCGAAAGAGTTGAGTTTCAGGTCAGGAGGTGCTCATGGAAGTAAAGAGATTTGTAGGATCGTCCTTAGACTAACTGGTTAAACAATGCTTTAAAAGAAAGGAGTTGCATTCATTTGGAATGCTTATCAGATGTCAAAATACTTCAGAGGAACTTTTTATTCTATGAGACAGGATTCATCTGTTCAAACAATCAAGAAAAGAGAAGAAGTACCCTGCCACATTGCAAAGGATTTGATTGTGGCAAGAAATTACACGCGTTCAACTTCCAGACCTCCACAGTTTGCCCTCAAGCTCAACTTCTTCTCCGCCTTATTGGTAAGGCACAATGTCAGAGGTCACACCATTCCACCTGCTGACCTCAAGGCCCACCTTACCACTCCACATGATCAACAATCAGAAATCCTCTGATCCTAAACTAAAAGAAGCAATCAATGACTTTCCGTCAGAGAACCAGCTCCTCATTAGTTAAAACAGCCTGCAAGTACAATTAACTTTTTGGAGAGATCCAACACAATGTGGTCTACATGCAGGTTTCCATTTGATCAATGAAGACTTGGTTATTGGTCTTTGGCGATCACCATTCAGGAGATGCCTCGATATCAAATGTGATGGCCATGAGCCAAATTTAGAAGTGACCCAAAACCAAAAGGTGAACACTTAGCGGTGGACATCCATGCGATCCGAAACTGATCTCTCTTAAATTTTCTGCTTCACCGCAGCTCTCCCTTAGCTCTGGCCACCTTGCAGCCATTCTTTCTTCCTCTCAGTTTATTCGTTGCTCCGTTTTCTTTTCTCTCTCGGCCGTTCCCCCTCACATCCGTTCCAGGGGGTTAAGTAGACTGTTGACATTTTTGTGGCCGTCGTTGTATTATGTTGGGACTATCAGATTTATCCTGACACGGTTCACCTACGTTACACTGACTACCCTTTTGTCTGCCTGTGTGTGTTTATGTGCGTGTGTGTGTTTTATGGACTTGACCTCGCTAAGAGTGAATGATGCTTGGAAGCAAACCGAGGAATTCCGGCCTCTGAAATTTCCATAATCCTGACTTCTGCTTTTTTGTGCTGCGACCTTGGAGACAGCAGGGGTTGTTAATTTTGGATGCACGCTCTTACACATGCTCACTCTTTCTCTCTCACATCACTTTCAGACTTTGATAAAAAGCAAGATGCTAACACGTGCTTTTACACAAATATATATTCACACACAATTACAAACATGGGGACGGAGGCACGTATGCCTGCAGACAGGCATTTGGACGTGCACACTCTTATGGAACATTGTGTTCGCCTGAACTCTTGATCTCCCAAGTTTCTGATGACATTGTTATGATCATATTGGAATGATTTAAGGACTTACAATCACACACACACACAGGGTCATACGGGAGTGATTGTGCCTAGCAGAGCCAGTCTGAGCTCTTAGACTTTGATATAAAACGCTCCCCTACTGTTTGACCTCCTCTGTGAATAAACACACATATGAACACTTTTAGTGCGAGTTATAAGTTGGCAATAAGGTGGCGTGTAATCTAGCGAGGGTCAGAAAGTCTCTTTGATTTCACAACTTTTATTCAACTGTTTTTCTTTCTTTAAAACTTCTATTCTTTCATCTTCAGTGACCCAGCGGGGATTGGTGAAGATGGATGTATTATATGGAAAGAGGGTGTATAAATGTGCCAGTCAGACAATTTGTTATGTATCTATCCATCTATCCATTTGTCCATCCATCCATCCATCCATCCATCTATCCATCCATTTATTCATCCATTCATTTATCCATCCACCCATCTATCCATCCATCCATTTATTAATCCATCTATCCATTTGTCCATTTATCCATCCATTTATCCATTTATTCATCCATCCATCCATCCATTTATTCATCCATCTATCCATTCATCCATTTATTCATCCATCTATCCATTCATCCATTTATTCATCCATCTATCCATTCATCCATTTATTCATCCATCTATCCATTCATCCATTCATCTATTCATCCGTCCTTCCATCCATTTATCCATCCATCATCCATCCTTTCATCCATCCACCCATCCATTTATTCATCCATCCATCCATTTATTCATCCATTTATCCATTCATCCATTTGTCCATCCATCCATCATCCATCCATTTATTCATCCATCCATCCATCCATTTATCCATCCATTTGTCCATTTATTCATCCATCTATCCATTCATTCATTTATTCATCCATCTATCCATTCATCCATTCATCCATTCATCTATTCATCCGTCCTTCCATCCATTTATCCATCCATCATCCATCCTTTCATCCATCCACCCATCCATTTATTCATCCATCCATCCATCCATTTATTCATCCATTTATCCATCATCCATTTATTCATCCATCCATCCATCCATCCATCCATTTATCCATCCATTTGTCCATTTATTCATCCATCCATCCATCCATCCACCCATTTATCCATCCATCCATCCATCCATCCATCCATCCATCCATCTTGTAACAGCCTTGTGGGTGTTGATAAATACAAATCTCATTCTGCTTTTCACTTTAATCTGCTTTCGCTCTCTCTCCTTCTCTTATTGCTGCCTTTTTAACGTTTGGTGCGACAGTTAAAATAACATTTTTTGACTCGACAGGTCAATGTAAAGATATTCCAATGTTTTCTTATACAGTATACTGTATGTAGTTTTCTAAAGTAGTCCAACCAATGATCAGAAGCAGCTGCAAATATCTCCACTGTTCAAAATGTTTCATAGACCTTTTATTCAGGACAACTTGTTCTTGAAGTGCAGAACAAGTCGTACATTTGGCACAACGCTTCCTAACACAAATCCAAACAACTGTCCTCCTTTAAAGATATTTAAAAATAGCCTTTTTGAGGACATGAATAGATTTTTGAAAAGTCATTATTCACAAAGTCGTTGAATATTGAGATGTTTTAATTATGTGTGGAGTGGCCTGATGGAAGGATGAAAAGAACACATCCTTTTTCTCCAGAGGTACATCGCCTGGAGTCTGTTTTTCCTGTCATCCATCTACACTTTGCCCTCTGGAACACCTCGACATGTCTGTCCTCCGTCCTCAGCCATCCATTTCTCTCTCCTTAACTATTCCAGTAATGTGGAAGTATTTATATGCTCCTCTGTCTCCCAGTGTGTGCGGGTATGTGTGTGAGTCCTACAATATTATTATGGTTGGCAGGAGTAGCTCCCAGCCTGGCATGGAAGGGAGAATCTGCACACCAATGGATGGAAGAGGGGGGAGACAAAAAGCAAATTAATGAGGCAGAAATAGGCAGAATGATGGGTAGAAATAGAGAAGTGTCAGAGGGTGGCGAGAAGTGAGTTTGTTTTCTTAAATTCTTTCTCCAATCTAATATTTCTCTCGTGTACATCTCTTATACTGTGTGATGATGAATGATATCAACAAACTTGTAAAAGCCGTTTTTCCTTGACAGCCAGTCGTTATGTAATCAGTCATACTGGCAAAAGCCAGGTTTCATTTTCTCTCTTTGCAGAACTGAGTAATAACGTATCCAAAACTGATACCCACTTATATTTTTATTACCAAATACTTAAGAAAACATGTGTTAGGGATCAACACACTCACTTTGTCAAAACATACAAAAAGAGCTGTAGTGGCTACAGGATTCCAAAGCAGAACAAGCTATGATGATTTAATGTGATGTATAATTACTGTAATTATAGGCTTTTTATATCTCTCTCTTGTTTTGCTCTTTTCTGTGGTGTTTCTGCATTATACTTCCCAGAATTCACTTGCCAATCAAAGACAGTGGGACAAAGACGTCTTGTTCTTTGGGTTTACTTGTTCATCTTCAGGAATGCTCCCTTATATGCACCTATGACAGTTAAACATGAAGTACCCTCCAGGATGCCCTTCCAGTGGAGGAAACACGATATAGAGCCCGTTGTACCCTTCCGATGAGGAGAATCTAATGAAGTGTCCTCTGAGTGTCCTTCCAGTGGAGTAGGGCCATTTCTGAATAGAAACCATTAAAAAGTGCCCTCTAGAGTGCCATTCGGTTGGAGGAAACTTGTTCTCCTGGTGGAGACAGCACGTTACATTGCCCTCCAGCGTGTCATTACAGTGGAGAAAATATGATAAATGGAAATGGACTGGGCTTTATTAGTCTTCCAACCACTCAAAGCTGACACTACATGTCACATTCACCCATTCACACTGATGGCAAAGGCCTAAGTGCCAATCTCCAGTCAGATCTATGCCCATTCATACCCAATGGCTACGCATTCGGGAACAATTCGGGGTTCAGTATCTCGCCCAAGGACACTTCGACATGTGACTGTAGCAGTCAAGGATCGAACCACCAACTCTCCAATTGCGAGACAACCGACTCTACCGCTGAGCCACAGCCGCCCCATGATAAAGTGCCCTCTAGGGTGCCTTCCCATGGTGCCCTTTGAGTGGAGAAACGTGATCCAGTTTGTCAATCCAGTGGAGAAAACAAAAGTGGGCTATAGGGTGACCTCCAGGGAAGAAAGGCTTGTGCCCTCAAGCTCAACCTTCCAATGGAGAAAACAAGATCATGTGCCCTCCAGGGTGCCATTCTAGTAGAAAAAACCTGACAATGTGCCCTTTATAGAGCCCTTCAAGACAAGTGCCCTTCTACTTGCCCTTCCAGTGGGGAAAACATGTCGGTGGGCACATTTATGTAGCATGGAACAGAACCCCTAGAGAAACAGGGTTGTCCTCAGTAGAGCACAGTAGACACCTGCTTAAAAACTGGAGCATTGGCAGGTATGGCGCACTTTCACCAACCTCTTGCTCCGTTTCCCCCACACTTCAAACCAGAATTTAATGTGGAAGGTCTGGCCTCGACTCCTCCTGTCTTTACATATTGAACCTGCGAGTTGAAAAGCTTTAACGCGCCAATAAATAGAACTGTGCGATGAAAACCTGCCAAGCTCCTGAGTGCCGTCAGGAACACTCTGTAACATTTTCACTAAAATATATGAAAGAAGAAAGAAGCCAGGCTGTAAAGTAGCACTCAGAAGATCTGTTTCTCTCTTTAGCCGAGTCATTAGTAAAGACAGGCCTTTATGATCTGTTAATGGCTGAAATACTGTGTGCTCACCATCATAAATGAAACACTGTATGTTATTCAGGGGTCATACACACATCTGAAATACTGGTTTGCTCAAGCATAAAGGGACAGTGAACTTGTAGGAAACCTGTGTGTGGCTGTGTGTTTAAAGCTCTGGCACAGCGAGCCATGTCTTTAGTGCAGACAGATGCTGAATCCATTGACTGATAATTAAAGCACTGACTGGCTCTGCAGAGAAGCGTTGGCCTTTAACATCAATCTTTGTTTCCTACCAATTAATATCATTCAGACAGCAGGATAGAGAGACATGCACAAAGACAGAGAAACTCAAAGAGAGAGGGGAAGAGAGGATAATTACACATCAAAGAGTGAAATAATGAAAAGATGATTTTTTCACATAACCAGTTCGTCCCTTGTGACTCTCTCAGGCACGTTTGGGTTTTGTAACGTTTGTCTGCTTCACATTTGTGTGTGTGCAGAATTTTTTCATGTTGAACTTGGTTTCATTTCCCATAATTCCCGCCCTCCTTGTCTCGCTTAAACCTCTGGCTCAAAGCTGATGGCCCTTCTGCAGAGCACACACACCCGCATTGACTTATGCAAGATGTAACACACATGTGCACACAGAAATAGACACATAAAATGCAGATTAGAGCCATGATTCTGGTTCATGTTCGTTGGCCTCCGACCGAGGTTCCAGGATGTCTTCAGCACCTCGAGCTGGCAGCCCCGCTCTGTCTGAGCGCAAATCAAAAGAATGAGTGAGAGAATCAGAAAAGAGAGAGGCAAAGACAGAGGGTTGGACTTCAGTCGAGATGAGAGAAAATTAGAGAGCAAACGATGAGAGAGGTTTGGACAGGAGGCTCGGTGAAGAGGTCGAGCGATGAAGACAAGAGACAGAGATTTGGAACAAAGAGAGACAGATCATGAAAACAGACAAAGGTTCAGATTTGATCTGCTCGCTGTCCTGATATCAAGCTGTCATATTAGAACAACAGTAAGAAGATCAATGAAGTCATTCAAACGTCCCATCTACCCAATGCAAATTCAGAATATAGCTGTAGGAAATTTGCAGGTCAAAGGTCATGGTTATCTCTTAAACCCATTTTGCTGATAATGCAGCATTTCACAAAAATTTCTGAGAGGATAAAGTAATGAAGTGGTGATGTTTTGCACCCAAAAGGTCAAAGGTCACTCTCACTGTAACTCATTTCCTTACATTGGGCCTGTTCCATTTTTTGTGAATATGGTATCTCAGAAACGCTGGAATGGAATGTGTTCAATAATGGCAGAACCAATCACTTGGACTCGGGGATTACCTGGTTAGATTCTGGTGGTCAAAGGTCAAGGTTGATCTGACCTCACATCCATCTAAGAACGTGATATCTCCTCAAACATTGGGTGGATTTTATTACATGTTTTTTTTTTTTACTTGTCCAAAAGATTGACGCAATCCACGTTCTTTTAGTGGACAATCTCCATTCGCTCTATTCCCATCATGTAGCTTTTTGTTGTACTGTAACAGGAATGTTTGATGTAGATAAATCCCCAGTCAAAGTTCACGTAGAATCCCAGGTGAAATCACTACATAAGATCGATTTGAAGTTTCTGGAGTTAAAAACATGTCTCTGTCTACTTTTTCTCACTTTCTATGATTCCATGATGCCTTAATTTACTTCTCTTCTCTCTCTTCCCCCTTGAGCCGCACTCTCATTGGCCGCTGGTAGGATTGCTGACAGCTTCCCGCCTTGGTGAGTCTTGGCTCAAGCTCGACAGCAGAGCCTTGCCAGACCGGACCGACCAAATCAAACACCTTTGGTAAAGATTTTTTTCAAAAGCGTCCTGCTGGGCTCCATCGGGTCTGCTGCGGTGTGGAGGGTCGATTCCTCTGCTTCTGAACCCGCTCAGACCGCAGGACGATTTCAGGAAATGTCGGGCCAACTCCATGGTGGTCCTGCTGGATGAGTAACAGGCACAGGAGTCGTCTAACTTGTCTCTAGTTTCTTTAGGGCCATGAATCTTTGTCTCACCAGAACATCTAATGCGTCTGTATGAGACCCGAAAGAGCACCTGTGTTTGACGACATTCGGAGAATTATACGCGAAAAGATGGCTCACACACTGTCTGAGGATACATTCAACATACGTACTTGTGTTATCCAAAAGCAGGATCTTCCACTGAACTTTACCAACAAGTTATTTCAACTGCGTTTATCAGCATTAGCAGCACCTTTGTAGGGCCTGTGTGTGCAAAAGCTTCTCCAGTCAGCCATGGATCTCAGCGTTGTTATTGTAGTCTGTTTCATAGGCCATCAGGGGATGTAAATCCTGGAGGAGGAGGAGGAGGAGGAGGAGGAGGAGGCTCTCTGATGAAACAGTTGACTGTCTGCTGCTTTGTGTTGATGGCATTTCAGAAACTCCGACGTCTGTTCGCTCAGTGCGAAAACAACTGCGGGACGGTTTCAACAGCCTGCGGTGCCAATAGTTCGGATTCCTCTCCTCCTCCTGGTCCTCCTCTCCTCCATCTCCTTCATCCCTCCATTGTCCTCCTCTGGTCGCCCTACACTTGGTTGTCTTTTTAATCCTCTCACTTTCTTTCCTTTTGTCTGGTCTTTTATCTTTTCTATCTCCCTCCTTAGCTGCTCACACCTGTGTCCTCCTCTCTTCCATCATCATGTCCCACAAAATGTAATCTATCGCTCCTTATCCTCTTTTCCTCCGCTTTCCTTATACCTTTTGTTTTGTCTCACATTTTCCCATCCCTCCTCTCCTCCTTGCCCCCCCCCCCCCGTGCTTCTTTTCCACTTATAATTTTTCTCTTTTCTTCTGCTTCAACTTTCTCTTCTTGTCTCCTTTCATCTTTCTTTTCTCCCTAGATTTTTTTCCTTTCCTCTTTTACTGTCTCCTCAGTCTTTCCATTTTGTCTCTCCTCACCTCTCTCCTTATATTTCATTTCTGAACCACCCTCTCTTCATCTCCTCTTTTTCTCCTTGTGGCCTTGGTCATCTCGTCCTCCTCCATCCGTCCTTCCAACTTCCCTTCCTCCTTTTCTTCTATGCTTTTCTTACCTCATCTCTCTTCATCTTCTCAACTTGCCTCTCCCTCCTTTTCTTGTCTTCCGTTCTCTCCCATATCTTTCTCTTCCTTTCCTTTTATCCCTCTCATCATCCACTTTTTACTTCCTCTCTCTTCCATGTTCAATCTGCCTCCTTTCTCTTCGTCTTCCCACTACCTGCATTCCCATCTTCCATTCCTTTCTTGTTACTTTCTTTCCATCTTCTCTCCTCCATCTTTGTCTTCTTTTATCCTCCCTTTGCCCTCTTATCATCCACTTTTCCTTATCTCTTCTCCCCTCCATTGTTACTCTTTTCTCTCCTCTGTTCCCTCTTTTTCTTAACTCTCCAATCACCTATCTTGTCTTCCTTTTCTCTCCTCCTTCTGCTCTCTTTCTCCTCTCCTCTCTGCCCTCTGTTTGACTCCTCTCTTCATTAACTCTGTTTAGAGACCAGTAAACCAGCTTGCATCTCGCAAACCTCCCAGTGCCCCCATTTAAACTGCGAACAAACAAACAGAGCGCATGAGAGGAACACACACACACACACATGAAACTGCATATCCACTCACACACATGAACCCACACGAACATAACACCCTTAAAAGTGCACAAAAACTGCCCTCTGTTTGTCTGAAGTGTGCGTTCGCTTGCATTCAGCTCTATGATGTGTTTATAGAGCTGCTGACCCCATGCACTGCAACCTAACAAGCACATTAAAACGCAAAACGCACCGCTCAGCCTCTTTGTTTTGTGTTCATTTTTTTATTGATCGCAGCATCACGCGGCTCCGCTCGGAAATACGGCGAGTAAACACAAATAATGAGGCAGAGTTGTGTGTACGCCTGTGTGTGTGTACCCCTCCCGCGAACACACGCTTTCAGTGCTTCCAGATGAATATTGTGTTTGTTATCGATTTATGGAGGATGGAGGGAGGAAGCAAAGAGAAGATCAATAAAAGAGAGCAAAACAGGAAGTAGAGGCAATAAAACAGTAAGATGCACAGTTTCGTCATAATCACATTCAAATGTTTCAGTGTACACTTTTAATTAATCATATTTCCTGCACAACTGATAACAGATGGCTAAACCTAACCCACACATACAGCATGTGTAGGTCTCAGAGTGCAGCCGCTAGAGACTCGAAGCTTTGATAGAAATGTTATAATGTCCGGATACCTTCCGCAGTTTTATCAACATAATAAGACAATGTTTTTTATTTCAGAGAAGATATTTCCCGAACCTTGGGACGAATCCCAAGACAGACTTTTGCACTTATGATGGCTCATGACGGCAACATGAATGTCCATCCATCCATTATCTATACCGCTGCCTACCCTGGCCCACACTAAAACATGTTTCAAATCTTAACAGGTGTTGAATATGTGAGAGACACCTCACACATGACGATATATAATCCTGTAGTGTGTCGAGAGCAACGATGACGCCAAAACAGCACACCACGCACTAACAGATTCAGTCACCAACAACCAGAGTCCAACTCTCACAGCTGGAAATCTCACTAAATCTCACAGGGTCAAACGAGACTTCAGAGTAAACAAAAATGGCGGACAACGGGCAGGAAGAATCGGCGATGATTGTTTTTGGACTTTTTACTGAAAATTCAGGAAGAAAAAGGAACAAACTGTGGATGAAGTGGTGGAGACGGCGTGAACACGGGCTGTACGTGTTACTTTATGCTTCACGTTTGCTTTTGTCGCCATGGCTGCGGTTGTTGTGCTTCCTTCTTCAGTCAGCTTGCTTCCTGATTGGCTGTCGTTTTGCTCCACATGACAATCCATTGAACAGTTTTGCTCCTGTAGTATGTCGAGAGCAACGATGACGCCAAAACAGCATATCATTCACCAACAACCAGAGTCCCAACTCTCACAACTGGACATCTCACAAAATCTCACGCGGTCAAACAAGACTTCAGAGTAAACAAACATGGCAGACGATGGGCAGAAAGAATCGGCGATGATAGAAAAAAGAACAAATTGTGGATGAAGTGGAGGAGACGGCGTGAACATGGGCTATACATGTTACTTAATACTTCAGGTTTGCTTTTGTCGCCACGGCTGCGGTTGTTGTGCTTCCTTCTTCAGTCAGCTTGCTTCCTGATTGGCTATCGTTTGGTTCCACGTGACGATCCAGAGTACCTGCTTGGCTGTCCTCGGGGTTCCCCCCACACAACAGGATATCAGATCATAAATATTGAATATGTTTAATATTTACAATTTGAAATAGGTGTGACGCTGACGTTCTCCCGAGCAGATCGCGGGAAGACAAATCACTATTAACATCCCTCACACCACAGGAACATCTGTAGAGATCATCTTTAGAAACATCAATCAGGACACTCTTTACCTTGGAGTCCCAACAAAGTATTTTATGACAAGCGAAAGTCCCTGTTTTTAAATGTCAAACTGCCTCTGTGTTTTACTCTCTGGTTATACCAGAATGTTCTGAATGTACCCTGAATTCAAAGATTCTGACTCAGCCAGGCTTTGTGTCTGTTTCATGTTCTCAGAGTGTGTGTCCCCTCAGCGACCCAGGACTTGGCCTTGTCCTTCTCCAATGGCTGGACCTGCCAGACAGTCTTTGGATGTCACACACACATGTACATACACAAAAATGCAAAACGGTGAAGTGTAGAAAGGTTTTTGTGTGGAGCAGAAGGCGGTTGACATTGAACAGACCGTCTGTGTGTGGGAGTTAATTGAACTGGAGTCAGTCTACCAGATCTGGACTCGGAGCCGTTTAATTCCATTACATTCATTTTGTTGTTAGCGCCACACGCTAGCAGCTAGCTCATCCAATCGTCCTTTTTCTCCGTCATCCACCCCTCCCTTAAAAGTGTTCTCTCAGCTTCTTCCTCGTATCCCCACTTGTTTAGGTTTGAAAAGGAACTTTTAGTAGGCGGTTTATTTGCCAAGACAAAGAACAGCAAGGAAGGAATCGAACTTAAAGGTGATACATTGTTGTTGTTTATTGTCACACCAACTTTGGGGTTTTCAGTGTTGGCAACTAGGCAGGGTTGCAGCGGGTGAAGTGTTCTTCTTCTCTGTTGTCTCTCCCCTGTGTCTCCTTTTCTCCTTTGCTATCTTCTTTACCTATAACTCCTTTCCTTTCCTTGGGGCCAATGTTTTGGGTAGCACAAGTAAGAAAGAACACCATCTACTAGTGTTATTTCTGAGGGGAGTGTCTGAAGTCTCTTTGGTAGGGAGCAGAGATTCGGGGGATTCTGCTGCAGAACTACCACAGTCAGATATGGTCAAGGTTGATTTCATTGAGAACTTTTAACACTTAATAAGAAGAAGCTCCTTTTTTCTGCAGGATTTTCTGCCTTGAAATGAGGTTTCATTTCCACGACACGGGGGGACATATAAGTCCAACGCCGTGCGGAACAAAGCCAACAGGAACGCCTGGAACAACTCCCAACTTGGCAAATACAGCAGACTGGTCTGTGGCCCTAAGCTTCAAAGTATGTCAATGTGCGTATCACTCTGGCGTCAGTTTTGTGAGTGCAGGCGTCTGGGGTCAAGTGAGCTTTAATACATGTGCAACATCTGGTTAAGTTAAGGCACCAAAACTACTTGGTAAAGTTCAGGAATAAGATCATGGGTTTGGTTTGGTTTAGTTAGTAATGTGCCTGTAATGTCACTTATGTACGTTATGTAACTGAAGCACCATGTATGACATAACTAACGCGAGTACGATATGTTACGTACGAAACTTAACCTTCTTAAAGGAAGCTAACTTTGACTCATCCCTTGTTCGTTTGACTCATCCATCGCCCTCGACTGCAGACTTCTGCCTTTTTTATACCACACTTCATGTCTTACCTGACAGCACATGAAAACAATACGTTTAAAGTAAGCGTCCAAGAATGGGGCAAGAGGGGTACCTCACCTCCTCACATCTCCTTTCATTTTTTCTCTCTCCCTCCTCCTCCCTTCAATCCCTCACTCCCTCCCTCCCTCGTTCCGCCTGGCTTCGCAGCAGCATGGATTTTCCGAAACACAGAATAAGAAAGATGAGACGGCACAACATGGGGTTACTTTGGGAGATGATTATGGATGGAGCAAGTGTGTGTGTGTGTGTGTGTGTGTAAATCTCCACGCTCTGTTGTCTGTGGTCAGACAGAAGGTTCTGGAAAAGTGGATCATATACAGTATTTGATGGCTCATTATCTCTTTATGTCTCCAACAACTCACGGACCATTGGGAAAGAAGGCTATGCGTTTGTGTGTGTGTGTGTGTGTGTGTGTGTGTGTGCGTGTGTGTGCGTGTGTGTGTGTGTGTGAGTTTGCGTAATTCTCTCAGAGCTACATTTTCTTTACAGCCTGTTTTATGCTAGCAAAAATTAGCATCCCGATTAATATCAGCCAACACAAATTATGGATGCAGTTGGCAAACCGAGCTAACTTCCCCTTCTCTTATCCTCCCTTGTCAGTCTAAATGTGGTCACTTTTGGTCACAAAAAAATCAAGATGGTGACAGCCATTTTTAAAAAAAACTCAAGGCTTCAATACTTTAGTGAACAAACCAATGGTTGGCATCACGGTAGCTGCATCCCCTCCCTATATACAGCGTTTTCATAGTTAGAGAAAATGATTACAAAGCTAGCTTAACCCATTCATAATATTCACACAGTTTTATATGTTTCACTATCGGGATTAAATAAATGTGTCCAAAATGTGCGTTGACATTTATACCCTACTATGGTATCATATAACACTCCACTGCGCATATCCCTCCACTGGCTCCCAGTCGCCGCTCACATCAAATTCAAACCCTGTTGCTCGCTTACAAAACTGCAACAGAAACGTCTCCTGCCTACCTGAACGCCCTCATCCAGGTCTACACTACGCTCTGCCAATGAAAGGCGCCTGGTACTCCCATCACAACAGGACCCTAAGTCTCTAACTAGACTCTTCTCCTCAGTAGTCCCGCGGTGGTGGAACGAGCTACCAAACTCCATTCGGTCCGCAGAGTCCCTTTCTACCTTTAAGGGCGGGTTCACACCAGCCTTGTTTAGTCCAACTGGAGCGTTTGTGCCCTCTGTGCGGTTCGTTTAGGTTGGTGTGAACGCCGGAATCAAACTCCGGTGCGGACCAAACAACCGGACCACGGTCCACTAGAAAAGACGGGTCTCGGTCCGTTTCCAAACGAACCTCGGTGCGGTTCGATTCAGACAGATCCGACTTAAAGTAGGACCTAATACAGGAGGCAAACCAAAAACACAGTGCATTGTGGGTCGTTTACGAGTGCTGACACTTGCAGAGACAGACACACAGCCAGGCAGTAAGATGAGTAGAGGACAGACATGGGGTAGTGGCGAGGAAATAGAAATATGGGCTGACCAAACACGGAGGTGTTCAAACTGTTCAGTGAAAAACCACTAAATGGTATTGATGCTATTAATGATGATGATGCTAATGATGGTGTTGATGATATTGACCGTGTTGATATACACTGCCTGTCAGCACCAGTGTCCAACTGCACTTTAAGCTGTTTGTTGGCTCTCACTGACTTCGTTCCCTCCTGTCTTGATCGCTGCTTGCGTCGTAACTCTCAGATGTACGTCGCTTTGGACAAAAGCATCTGCTAAATGAAATTGTAACGTTGTCATGTTAGCTTGTAGGTGGTCGAATGCTGTCGTTAACGTCAGATGCCGTTAGCTGCTGTCTAATTGTTGAAATACGGCCTTACATACCCCTGGATGTTCACTATCCTCTGTCTTGTCAGTGTCTGATGAATAACTGGAATCAATAAGACGGGAACAAGTTGCAAACTTACTTTTATGATTTTCAATGTGTAACAGAGCAGTATGACGTTTTTACAGCAGCATTTTCTTTTACCTTTCACCTCTGAAACTCTTTGTGATGATACAACAGAACACATATTTGCATGCACACTTTCTCCAAGCAGATGTCTTTTTTACATCATGCAATGCTTGTGCAGCTAGTTGATTATTTTTTTATAATGCCAGTGATCCATTTTAAAATCGAATATTAAAGCGTCAGACTGACGGAGAGAGGGAGAAAGCGTGCGAGGGAGACGGAAAGAAAAAAAACAGTAATAAAAGGTAAAAGAGAGAAATTCTGGCCTGAAAGAAAAGCCCTGAGTTTTGAGGTCTTGTCATCACCTTCTGAGAGGTTTTCAACCACTAACACACACACACACACACACACACACACACACACACACACACACACAGAAATACAACTTCTGGAAAACTGCTTAGTAAGGAGCAAAAGGTCTGTGTAACTCGAAGAGGAGTGAAAGAGCAGAGAGCGAGCAGCGAGAGGCAGACGGGAGAAGATATAAAACACAGGGAGAGACGTTTAAAGAGACTGCAAAGGTCCAGATTCAGAGACAAATAGCTTCAGTTAACATCAGAATGAGCGAGAAAAGACCAAATGTACCAAACATCATAAGAAAGTTTTAGTGGCGTGCTGCTCTTCAGGTGGAAATCATCTCGCTGGTTGAGTTCAAGTTCAGAGGGTGGAGATTCAGAGGTCCTGCTGTGCAGCGTGCAAAGTATAGTCGGTATACTGCTCCAGCCCAAAGTTTCCCAATCAATAAGACATGCAACATCATGTACTGGAAACTGACAGCTGAGCAATCTTGCAGTATTGCAAAGGGTGAAACTTGCTTTTCCATGTTGCATTAAGGCTGTGATTTTATATGAGGCTTGCTTACCTCTGGAGAACACAGAAGTTCAGTTTTCACTGCAGCTCTCTTGAGGAAACACATGTGAAGAGTCCAAGATAGTAGAAAGTATACGACAAGAAATATGACAAGAAAAGGTTACAAAATACTCCGAATACAGCTCCGGAAAAATGAGAGGTTTGTGTTTGTGTGAAATTAACTTTTTACAACATCAACTTCCAAATCAAATCTTCTCATTGGGGTCTTTTATTTGCAGAAAATGACGAGATGTTTTTCCGAGCTGGAATAATGCAAAGAAAACAAGTTCATGTTTCCACAACAGAATACTAAAGATCAATTTCTGGTGAATATCCTGTTTTTTAATGACAGCGTTCATGCATCTCTGCATGCTCTCCTCCGGTCTGTCACAGTGCTGTTGGGCGATGTTAGCCCGCTCTTGGAGCAGCTTGGCTTTGTTCGATGGCTTGTGACCGTCCATCTTCCTGTTGATCACATTCAGGAGGTTTTCAGTGGGGGTCAGATCTGGATTGGGATATACAGTATACAACCAAGAGCTGCAAAGTAACAGAGCTAGCTTCAGAATTCCATTATATTACATATGATTGATGATGGTGACTTAAAGTGCATCGATTGGTCCCAGTTTTCAAACTCATCTTTATTTATAGAGTAAAGAGTGAGAAAGGTTTCTAAAGTTGTTGCACATATGGAACAAACTCTTAAGCCACTTTCCCACTGACTGAATAAACACGCTAACACCGCTAACACCCGCTAACACCTGGCTTTTTTGCGAAATGGGAAAGGCTACAATCGGTATTCAGACCCGGGTCAAATGACTCTGCAGTAGACCCGGGTAATTATCGCATCGGCTCCGATCGCGTTGATGGGACAAAAACCGTGTTCACACGCTAATCTCCACCCCCTTTATGCTCCGTTGGTAACTTCTGCGACTCCTTGTCATCTCAGCTACAAATTCAGCCCGTCATTGTTCTAAATTTGTCGGCGCTGAGTTTGATAAACAGACTGAATGAGTAATAGATACAATAAAGACCTAACCATCGTAACATCTTCACTGTTTACTAGCCCTGTTTCGGGCACGTTTGTGACGTCAGACGGTGACGCAGCAGAAAAGAGACAGACAGGAGTATACTTCACTGGCAATGGGAAAAGAGACAATCTATAAGCGGGTCTTCCCGGGTCTGAAAAACCTGCGTAAATGTGCTAATTTCGGTGGGAAAGAGGTATTACATTCATTTTAAGTGAAAGACTTTTAAGCAAAGGGTAAAGTGTAGCTAGCTAAAAAGACTAAATAATACTAATAAATACATTTCTTATTAAAAATACTCATTCTTCTTCCACCTCTGCTCCTGAGAAACACTTGGTCGGCTGCCATCTGTTGCAAGGTGACTGGGACATGGAATAAACATTATAGATGCTCAGACGATGTGCAACTGAATTATCCTCATCGGGTAAGAACAGGATCCTGCATGGAAAAACAAAATATAAACACTCAAACAGAGAGCTGGAGGGACAAAGAGAGGAAAGAATGTCAAGAGTCATGGTTATTTGAAGTATGCAGATACCATTAGGAGAAAAAATAGGTCCAAATTGCTTCAGTTACGGGAATCCAACCGACAACCCCCCAGGATACGACCGACTGCTGACCAGCTAATTTGAGAACCCCGACCACAGCACAGAGGGGAAGTGTGTGCGTGTGTGCGTGTGTGTGTGAGGACCAAGTATGTTTGCATGACTGCAAGTATTTGGCAGAAACAGGAGGATACATTTCTCCCCTCATCTTCTTTTTGGACGAGTGGCTGATCTCTCTAAACGTGCGTGTGTGTGTGTGCGTGTGTGAAGGAGAGAGAGAGAAAGGAAACAAAACGGAGAAAAATGTTCCTTGGATGTGATCCCTTCTAAAAATAAGTGAACTGGTCAAAGATATCGAGGTATTATCCAAATACGAGGGGTGGTGTCCTCTTCAACTGTGCGTGTGTGTGTGTGTGTGTGCGTGTGTGTGTGTGTGTGTGTGTGTGAGAGGGTGGGTGGGAGAAGGAAGGTAAATCGGGGTACTGAGCCAATTTAGACACTGCACTTACTGGAATCGAGGCCACCTAAAAAGACAGAGGAGACACACTCTCTCTCTCTCTCACGCACACACACACACACACACACACACACACATACACACGCACACACTCAGCCTGTATTTGCCCTGAGCTCAAATTAAACACGGCTGTCTAGTAATCCTGTTATCATAGGCTGCGGCTGCTCTATCTGTATCACTTACACTGTACGACAGCGCACGCACACACACACACACATGCACAGAAAAACACTTAAGGAATAACAGAGAAAGACAAAGAAAGGGAAAGCAGATTACGACAGACATGGTTAGAGACAGAAGGAGCAGTAAGAAAAGACAGACAAAGAAGGAAGAAGGAGGAGAAAGTCTGCTCAGGCTAAATTTCTGGGCCAAAAACACAGTCCGATATGTTCTGCAGCTCCCATCCCTCTTTCTCCATCAACGTGCCTCCCTGTCTGTGTTCAGGAAACATAAAGATAACAGCAAAAAAGAGGAAAAGAAGTCGATTTGGTGTTTTTCAGTGTAATAGTTTCAGATTTTGAGGTGAGACCAGTCGTCCTGCATCATCTGGGTTCCTTTCCACTTTAACAACCTGCTCACTGTACATCATGCCTTACTTATTACACGGCTGTGTTAAAGACTCAATATCGAAGATCTCAGTTTCTTTGGTGGCACCTTTGGTGATAAACGGTAATTGCGGGAGCACACTTCACAATTTATCCAGACGTCCACGGTTGGCTCCAGGTTGTAACTCTTGATTTTCCTCGCTGACAGTCGCTTTCCTTTTTAGACTGTTTGCTTCATCTGAGCGTCGAGTTTGTTTCTTTTTCTTTGGATTTTCACTTATTTTTGAAGTTGTATCTGTAGTCATCCATCTTTTCTTTATTTATTCAGCCATAGTAGATTACTGTTTACTCGCAACACTTGCAGAGACCGGAAAAGCAGCCGCTTAGCTCCGCCTACCCTCTCTGGCAGACCAACCACTGCTGGCTGATGGAAAACGCGTCACTAACTGGCCACCAGTCTGTAATACTGCAAATGCAAAGGCTTTCATCAGTGGGCCATAGGCTCAATCACCATTGTGTTACCTCATCCGGCGACAGATAGAGTCTTCAAAGACATTTATTAACAAGAAAGTCTTTAAACAGTCAATTCTGATGCGTCAAAGGTCTGTTATTTCTCTATAGTAGAACACTGCAGTAAAGAAAAGACCTGATCACAGACTCTGGAGGACTAACCTTTATCTTATTAATCCTCAGGAAGACGTCCGGTAAATTTGGTGTCAGTCCTCTAACTGTGTGGGGAAAAAAGAAAAGAGACAAAAACAACAGAGAGAAATTAATTCGGATCACAGATTTGTCTGATTTCCAGGCGATCTGTCCGCTACCCCATTGATCAATGAATAAAGCATCCTGGACTGTTTCCGTTCAACATAAATATTAAAAGCATTTACAAGCGTCTCTGGTACATTCATCTTCGTATTCCCTTTGATTGCCAGGATGAATCTGGTGGAAATCAGCTCAGTAATCCTCTTGTGTGTCCAGAGAACGACTGCTCAGCTTCTTTATTCGTCTCATCTGTTTGCTATTTCACTTTAACCATAAAACGGCCACTTGCCATGAAATACTTTCACTTTTTCGGACCATGTTGCAGCCCGGGCATGTACGGACACAAACGACTCCAGTTTAATCTCTGTTGTCACCCGATAGCTTTTACTTCTGTTCTCCTCCATCCAGGCTCCAGCTTTGAGAATTGTCATTAATTCATTTGAGTTGAAAGCTGAATAACTTTCATAAGCCAGGAGCCCAAGAGCCACTTCCAAAAGATTATTGAAGCTTATTGGGTAATTTCTAGAATAGCTAGTCAGCGTTCTTAGAGAACATTTACTGAGAATCCGAAGAAATGGCGAACATTGTGATATCATTTCGTAATACGGTTCAGCTCCCTTCCCTCTGCCCTACTTCCAACACTCGGTTGACTTCAGGGTGAGCAGGGTTGTGTTGGCGTCAAGTGGATTAGTTTGCTACTATTTGTGAAGCCAGAAATCCACAGGAGTCAGGTTCAATTTCATTAGCTATGTCCCTGTCTTTCTTCTGTGTATTTGTTATGAATCTGTGTCGCTCAAACATTTTTCTTGTATTGGTTGCTAATCCCAAGATTTGGGCTAAAGTTGACATTTCTTCTTCGATGAGTTCGTTGATGTTTCTGTCAAATATTGGTCATGATTTCCTGTGGTCACAAACACACTATGGAAGAATTACCAGTCCCCCCTTTATGAAGTTCTCATTGTCACTCCTAAATTCCCCTTTTGCTCAATTTGGTGAGCACCAGTTGTCTCTTTTCCCATTGCCAGTGAAGTATACTCCTGTCGTTCTCTTTTCTGCTGCGTCACCGTCTGACGTCACAAACGCGCCCGAAACAGGGTTAGTAAACAGTGACGATGTTTCGGTGGTTAGGTCTTTATTGTATCTATCACTCATTTAGTCTGTTTATCAACCTCAACAAATTTGGAACGATGTTCGAGCGCTGCTCAGACGAAGACGGGCAGAATTTGTAGCTGAGATGACAAGGAGTCGCAGAAGTTACCAATGGAGCATAAAGGGGGCGGAGATTAGCGTGTTGACGTGGTTTTTGTGTTCCCATCAACGCCGATCGGAGCCGAGGCGATAATTAACAGGGTCTACTGCAGAGTCATTTGACCCGGTTCTGAATGCAGATTGTAACCTTTCCCATTTAGCAAAAAAGCCAGGTGTAAGCGGTGTTAGCGAGTGTTAGCAGGTTTATTCAGTCAGTCGGAAAGTGGCTTAAGAGTTTGTTCCATATGTGCAACAACTTTAGACATCTTTCTCACTCTTTACTCCATAGATAATGATGAGGTTGAAAACTGGGACCAATCGATGCACTTTAAGTCACCAATGAAATTCTGAAGCTAGCTCTGTTACTTTGCAGCTCTCGGTTGTATACTGAATATACCAATCCAGATCTGACCCCCACTGAAAACCTCCTGAATGTGATCAAGAGGAAGACGGACGGTCACGAGCCATCGAACAAAGTCGAGCTGCATCCAAGAGCGGCCTAACATCGCCCAACAGCACTGTGACAGACCGGAGGAGAGCATGCAGAGATGCATGAACACTGTCATTAAAAACCAGGAGTCGCAGTAGTTACCGACGGAGCATAGCATCGCGCCAGAAAGGGGGCGGAGATTAACGTGTCGACACAGGTTTTGTGTTCTCATCAATGCTGATCAAGGCGATGATTAGGGTTTACTGCAGAGTCATTTGACTCGGGTCTGAATGCTGATTGTTCCCACTAGGTAAAAACGCCGGGTGTTAGCTGGTTTTTTGACCAGTGGGAGAGCGGCTTAAGAGAGAGTGCTATTTGATTCCCATCTCATATGGATAGTTGACCCATCCATCCATCACGTATACCGCTTACCCTGTTCAGGGTCTCGGGGTGCTGGAGCATATCCCAGCTGTCACTGGGTGAGAGTGGCGTGTCTGGACTGGTCGCCAGTCAATCACAGGGCTGACACATAGAGACAGCCACTGAACCTAACCAGCATGTCTTTGGACTGTGGTAGGAAGCCGGAGCGACAGGAGAGAGCCCACGCATGCACGCGGAGAACATGCAGACTCCACACAGAAACGCCCCCCTACATCAGAATTGGGATTCAAACCAGGAACCACTGCCCCACTGTGCAGCCCTGATGTAGGGATCCTTTCTGACACAGAGAATAACAATCTGAGCCTGTCAGGGACAAAAACGAGAACTTTTAGTGGATGAACGTTGTTTGGGCAAAGTTGCCCGCAAGGATTAATTGCTGCCATTACAGTCCGTTTTCTGGCTTGCAGCTGAGCCAACTCCAAAACCTTCTGTACCATTGTCAGTTAGACCCCAAAATATGTCAGAATTGTGCCCAGCTTTTATAATACCAGAGTTATCCTTGAAGCAAAATATTCCAGCTAAAGCTGCAGGTCAGTGGAAGTTCACTGGTTGAAGCACAACCAGAGGAGATCCCAAAACCACAGGTATGAGTGTGTTTGTGTTCAAGCGCGGCTGCCACTTTTCCTTGTGTAACATATAGTCACTGTGATGCATTCAAGGTCCCATAGGAATGCGTGTCTCTGATCTGTTTGTCAGTGTGGGACATTTGTTACATTTCAGATGGTTAGGTTGACATCATGATTACAGAGTGGAAAACACACAGGAGTACGGGGTAAACACACACACACACACAGATCTTCATCTCTATATCCCTGTTCTCTCCTCTATCAGGAGAACTCTTCTATGTCTCGCTGATGCACACGTATGCAGACGCACAAGCACACGCACAGTGCTGAGTGATAAATTTGTGGTCTTCTATGAATAGCCAGCTGAATAGCAGAGCTGACCAAAAGCATGCAGCATCCTTGGCCTGCACCAAACACAAACTCAGCGTGTGTGCGTGTGTTTTCCTTGAGCTCAGTGATACAGATGTTGGGCAAAAGTCATCTCGGTGAAACGGAGAAGGCCAGGCACGCGTGGGTGCGGGTTGAGAAAGTGTGTATTTGAAGGTTTCGAGTGTTGAAGTGCGATTGAGAAGCTTCTTTATCTTCATGTGTGCACGCATGTGTGCGTTACAGTAGCCAGCCGCAGGTCCTGCAGAGTTCATGAAGAAAGACCTCGACATCATTATAATCATGTTGTTAGTCAACGTTCCTCCATGGGTGTGTATGTACTTATGCTGTCATGGGATTGGCCTGGTTGAGTGTGTGTGTGTTTTCCTTGAACTCAGTGATGCAGATGTTGGCCAAAAGTCACTGGTTTACCTCTCTCCCAAACAGTGTGTGTGTTTGAAGTATGTAATAGAGTGTATTGTGTACGCTAACGGTTGTGTTTGTGTGCGCAGAAATGTGTATCTTGGAAATATGACGATGAAAAGTGAGTGGTTGAAATGTGTATAAGTATTGGAAAGGTTAATAGACCGTGTGTGTGTGTGTGTGTGTGTGTGAGAGAGAGAGAGAGAGAGAAAGAGAGGGATGTGGAAAAAGGAAGACAGAGTAACGGAAAGTTAACCTTGAGAAAGTGTGTGTGAGAGATGAATCACAGAGGTTGTGTACAGTACTGTAACAAATTGCATTTTACTTGGTGTGTGTGTGTGTGCGTATTATAGGAAGAGCTTGGTTCTATCTGTTAACATTATTAACAATTCATACATATTTCCGTCTAATTAATCACCAGTCCAGGTCAATGTGAAGGACTTACTTGTAAGATTTGCCTCAAACTGAAAAGAGGTCAAACATTCATCACTCACATCCGCCATTCGCACTTCGCTCTGATACATTTCTACAAAATTGACACGACTGTGGGCCGGATGTGCGGAAAGCAATCCCTTTGGAGCTTTCTTAGCTCAAAGACTGACATGCTTACTCAGCCTCGTTGGAACCCTTGTTTTATCAGATCTGAATAAAGACGCCCACAAGATACCTGGAATTGTTGAGCTCCTTCAGCTTGTGTCATGTCAGCTACCATCCCTGTGTAGCATCTGGTAACCCTTGGCTGTCCTTTCGCAACAGTAAGAGAATCCAAGTTACTGAGAACAGAAACAAAGAAACATCTTAATTTTCTATCTAATAGCTGTCTCCGAGCCTGCCAACTCCGACTCTATGTAAACATTGTCCAACTCACGCTGTTTGTTTCCAGTGTTGGCTGTTATCTCAACCCTGATGAATCCTAGCATGTGTTAAGATTTTGGTCGATTCACATGGGAGTTATTTTTAAGTGGGTGTGTATTAATCACAGTTGAAGTCATTTGCACTGCTTGTAACCTCTGTTTGCCTGTGTCTAGCTATTATTTCAACCTCACTTAAGCTATCCTTTGACAACGGGTGTACCTTGACAAATGGGACCTGGTCAGCTGATGGCCTCCAAACTATTTGAGAGCGATGGTTACACTTGGCATCTCTCTGCTGTTTATGAGATATGGTTTGCCAGATTGGATTTAATGTGATTCCATTATTTGCCAGACTTGTCCTGAGAGCAGCTTCAGTGGCCATACTGATATAAATCTCTGTGCACATCTGATATAAATGGGCCGTAGAGTTGCAACCGCCAATTACATGGTAGCTAAAGTCCCCCAACAAACTGATGCATTGGCCAACAGGGCATTTGTCAGAGAACAACTATAGAAGATACCTTACAAGGTAACACAAAGCAGGTATCTCATGATGTTGTGTAAGAAATGTAAGAAATAGATTTGCTTGGATGGCATTTGTTCAGCAGAAAGAGTCCATCTCTACGGAAGGACCTACCAGTATGTCGGTAGGTTGCCTCAGCTGGCAGCCACAAAACAGGCAGCCATGGCTGCTTTGTAATCCTTGTACCTAATAAAATATGTCCATTACAAGTTCCTGTTTTGAAAGGAGAAGTTCGGTATTTTTAAACCTGGGCCCTATTTTTACAAATTTCCGTTTCGAAATGACTCCAGTGACTCCAATCGCTCCAGTAAGAGTGTCCGAGGTATCATCCCTAGACATCGAATTCAAATGCCTCATCTTCATCGTCGATCAGGTAAATATTCAGCCATGGCTTTTGAAATATATTCCTGGTGCCAGTCCTCTACGTAAACGAATCCTCTCTCCAATATCACCAGCCGCGGTATTTCACAGCGAGACTTCTCCTTGAGCGAGACTTCTGTTTCTGGTTACACAAAAGGATCTTACTCTTTAAAAAAAGGACGATCTTTGTAGGGATCGTTTCCGTAAAGTTGTCGGACACCTGGAGTAACAATCCAAGCCTGTCAGTGGCAAAAACAAGCACTTTTAGTGGAGGTGCTTTGATCGGGCGCAGTTGCCCCTGGATTATGTTGCAGCTATTGCTAGTCCATCTACTGGACCGTTTTTGTTCCTATGAGTCATTTCGACACATAAATTTGTAAAAAAAAATAGAGCCCAGGTTTAAAAATAAGAACTATAACATGCTCCTATTTTTATTCTAAATGTCTTACTACATTACGGAAAGGTTCCCTACCTCCTCCATCCAACACCAACCAACGTTGTCTTCATAAAACAAGTCGCTTCTTACCATGAGATTTCAGAGACAATCATTTATCATCCTGGGCCAGACTTCTGCAGAAACAAGAGAGATCCTCCTTTACAAAAAGGTTTATCTCTGTAGGGATCCTTTCCACAGTGCTCTCGGGTACTGAGAATAACAATTTCAGTGCGTCAGTCGCTAAAACAAACACTTTTAGTGGACGTGCTTTGATCGAGCACAGTTGCCCCTAAGGATTACATTGCAGCCCATCTAGCAGCTGGTCAATGAGGAAATCTACTCGGGGGAAGCCAAATCTTTTTGTGGTCATTAGTCATTTAAACCCCTAAATATGCAGAAATAGGATCCAGGTTTTACCCTTTAGCATTTTTAAATTAGAGGGAGGCACAGCACAATAAAACAGAGCAGAACGGAGCAGCACGCACTGACCCTTGAATGTCCTCTTTAGGCAGATGGACTAATCATTAGAGAGACTTTTTCACTGCTGACTAATATCCTGCCAATTGTTTCCTTTCAACTTTGGCCAGTGGTTTGAACATTTAAAGGTACCAAAATATTGGTACGTTAAATTTTTGTTTGTCTGTAAAAAAAAAAAAATCACCAAACCATTGTCAAACCCAGGTGACAAGTGTTTCTGTCATATATCACTTTAACCCTTGCTCAGCCTCTGTCACAGATGGACGAACCATCAGAAACATTGAGACATCTTCATATCTGTGTTTTATAGCCGTCTTCTATCCTGCCAAGAGTTTTATTTCAACTGAAGCCAGGGTCCCACTGTGTCTTCTGGAAGCTCCCCAGCAGCATGGTTTCCACTACAGGGCCAAACCAGTCCCAACCAGGGCTTAGCTACTTGCCATTTATCCCAAGCGGTTCCCCTCAAAACAACATTTCTCAGATTCTCTTGGCTTCTGTTTGCCAAGACGGCCATGTTTGCCAGTTTGGCTTCAGCTTTAAAGGATTGATAGTAGAGAATATGCTACATGGTCTGTTTTCTGACATTACAGCATGTCTCTGAATTGTCTGGTTATGATTACGCTGTTTTTTTATCAGATCACCAAGTGGCTGCTCTAATTTTATAAAAACAAAATATCATGCTAATGTTGTTTTCTACTGAGTCTCTGCTTTATTTCTTATTGTGGAGATTAACGTAAACAGGAATGGAGTACACCAAACTTCCAAATGAGGCGGAGTCTTTGTCTACAATGCAGCCTTTGAAATACATCCACAATCTGTTTCGTGAAACATTGTTAAACTGGATATGCAAGCCTGCAAGTTCCTCAAACAGCATGATATGACACAATTTAACAAGCTTTTGTCATTCTTTGAAAAACTGACAGATCTATGGCTACCATCTTATGCTCAAGTCAGAGCCATATCTTTGCTGGTTGTGATTGTTTTGTCAACTGAAATTGGCAGCGACCACACATAGGCCAGAGTTCTTTTAAGATCTGCCAGAATGATTCTACATTACAACAAGTTAGTTCTTTGTTTCCTCTTTAATAACTCTACAAGGAAACACACACTACCATTGCAAGGCTGTTTACACTGTTAAACTTAAGCACCTTGGACAGTGGCTCAAAGCTTCATAATATGATTATCTAGATGCCCCGCTTGCATCAGTTATGAATGCTGTCCTCCAGCAGTCATGTGACGTAGGAGGAAGAACACAAAAGTCTGCTTGGGATGGTGGTTCAGTGGAAGGATAGATCAAACAAGCACAGGACTTTTATCCAGGATACCGGGAGAAACCAATAGTCAATTGGTAACTTTAAACCCAAACCATGATCTTTTCCTAAATACAAGTCGGCCTTGAGGAGTGTCTTAATAACCACATAATTTGTTGTGGCACATCCAAAACTCAAAAAACAAGCACATTTTATTCCTAATTATGACTGAATGTGACATATTTAATTTGACTACACAAACCTGCAATTGCAAAACTGACACTGGAGGAGTAACTACACCTAGAGTGTGTTTATTGCAGATGGATGTATGCATTACAATGCACCACTGTCCTCTTTTCCAAGCATCGGTATCCATCATCTATCCAGAAAAGCAGCAGGTTTTACATGTGTGCTCCATCGGCACACAATGGCTGTTACACCCTGATTACGTCTGTTGTATGGGCTCCAACTGACACTATACTGTCAGCTTTCTGGAACACTTTTGTCTGTATACATTACAGTTTAATAGCTGTAGATTTACATTGGACAAACAGTTTGGCAAACTGGATGTTAAATCAACAAAGTCCCTACAGTCAATCCAAACCTCCAAAGTTCTCCTAAGGTAAAGGGGAAACAGATCATGGCAAGTCTTTTTGTTGTTGTTTCCTCATGAAATCTTTGTAAATCTCAGGAAAGAAACATGAACACAGAAATCTTTTTCTCAAGTGTCAATTGTGGACACTCGATTGGATCGGCCACTTGATTAAATCTTCCGCTAATACTCACAATATCTGCCCTGAAAGGACCCATGTAACTCTGAATGAAAACAGTTCTGCTGAAAATAACATGAATACAACTGACTGTCTCTGCCAATACGTTTGGCTTTGATTCAGTCATTGTGCTCACCCGCTAAACTTCAGGCAGTCATCTTGAATGTTAATTGATTTAAGTAAACAAGAAAAATCTGTAAAGAGTAGGACAAAACATTTGACCTGTTGTGGCGCCCTGGTCACTTCCTGATTTGATGTATTCTCCGTGCCCGTTGGATGACATTACTGTTGGATTGCGACACCCTTGCAGCCAATCAGGACTGGAAGGGGATCAGACAGCCAATCAACTACTGGATCACATAGGCCCTTATTATCAGGCCTAACCAATCACATATTTGGCACAGCTGTATCGTCTATATCATTGTCTTGTGTAATTCTTTTTTTCTCATTTCCTGTCTGTCTTCTCATCTTATACTGTCATCCGTGTCCTTTCCTCCCTGTGTTTATCTTTCTTTCCTGGGGAAAAGAATAAAAAAAGGACTTACCTAATGTAAAAGAATGAAGCAGAAGACAAGATACAAGTGCAAGTGCTCCTCTAGCCTCTGGCTGACCTGCTAGGATTCCAGCACACACACATTAAGAGTTTAAAGACACCCTGGGACCATTATAGCAGCCTCTTCGTCTGCAATGATGTCACTGGAGAGGAACCGTCTCCCTCCTCTTTAAACATTTCAGAGCTAAACACAAACAGACAGATGTGCACTTATACTCAAACACATACTATAAACAGCCACTGCAGTTACATGACCTTTCCTGCTTCCTCTGTCTCTGTTAGTGTCTCTTTATTTGTCATGTCTTTACCTTCAGGCCAAACAGAGGTCACTTGAACCAGCAGCTTTTTTTTGCTGTTCCTGTCCCAGATCTGTGAAGGTTCTCAGTCATCCAGATCATGGTAATTCTAAGATTAATCCAAAAGGCAACTGGACTTGGTTGAAGTTCTCTCATCCAAAAGCCTTAAGTTCTAACTGACTGGTGGACAGAGCCAGAAATACAAGCCTCTGTAGGTCATTAGTATGCTAACAGATGTGTAATCAGGGATGAGTCGTTAGCCTGAGCTGTGAACCCAGCATCACTGAGAGTCGTTAGTGCCCACTGGAGTTGATGGGTCGTTAAACTCACGTGATCCTGAGTGAGTGTGATCTCAGGTGTTTGGACAGAGAATTCAACACTGCATTGTAAGTGGGTGATAAGTGGTGTCTTAGGCCACCACCTCTGTTAAGGGATGGTTTTTCCAGCTTAACATAGATGGCATCATAGAAGTCCATTTGCCTCCTGGATTAAGTTTAGAATTCCTTTCCCAGAGTTTGGACATTCCATTGTGAACTATGGTGTTTTATCCAATTGTAAGATTTTCTAAAAGCCAAACGGTCACAAAAAAATAGGTTTTAATTACTCCATATAACATTACTTCATTCTGCTACTGTTGGCTGTAAAGTAACAAAAGTGTCCAAACATTACATTATATTACAATTATTACAAAATAAAAACCCTTGGAGGGACACCCAGCCGTAATCCAATATGGCTTGTACCATAATGGTCTACGGTTAATACATTAATCACTTGCTAGCTTACAGCTAATATCTGCACAGTTGGTACATCGGCCCAGCAGTAAAAAATTGTGCGACTGACAAGGTGAAAAGTCGCTTGGTGTTGAACAAACTTACATATTTTAAAAACATCCAAAGATTAGTACGTTTTTT
Source organism: Semicossyphus pulcher (assembly GCF_022749685.1). Classification (NCBI taxonomy): domain Eukaryota; kingdom Metazoa; phylum Chordata; class Actinopteri; order Labriformes; family Labridae; genus Semicossyphus; species Semicossyphus pulcher. Next base: position 13,973,853 of record NW_027211695.1, on the reverse strand, counting down.
TTTTTCTCAAGTTCAAAATGTTCTACCAGTCTTAAAAATATAACATAAGTTCAAACAAACAGTATTAAGACAAGTATGGTTAAAAGCAGTATAAAACAACAACAGTCAAAACAGAACAAGAGACATGTAGTAGGCAAACACGTGTGGGAGGGGGGGTAAGGACAAAAAGACTGTTGGGATATAAATCTTTAAACGCACTGACTTCCTCTTCTATTTTCTTTCTCCGTGCTCTAAAGTAACTTGGTAACTTAAGGTCTGAAAGAGTGACATGCAAGCCAATTGAGGTTAAAGGTGTCTTCATGTTTTGGAGTCGGTACAGGAATCCTTGTGGTCAGTGTTGAGCCGCCTCCTTGGCCCAAAGCGGGATGAATGACACTATTACACTGTAAAATGACTGTGAAGAAGAGCAGCCAAAAGTCAGATGTCTTTGTTTACTTAATGTTTATACAGTGACGAGTCACCGCGTCATGTAGCCAGGCCACAGCAGACCTGTAATCTGCAGTGTGTCACAAACACATGCAGAAAAACACGTACACTATGGATGACTACACACTCACAGAAAGTAAGTGTGGCTGCAGATGGTCACTCAAGACACACACACACATAGACAAACGTGTGGCTTAACCCAAGATTCACCCCATTCCTATCCCATAATACACATGGCAGCGTAACAATTGTGCTGTCATGGTAACAAGGAAAACCTGAGGTCTGGTACCAGGATGTTTAGCTGTGGTTGAAATGACCACAGCATTGCTCTCTAGAGTGTGTGTGTGTGTGTGTGTGTGTCTGTGTGTTCACTAGCTCAGAATAAAATCAGGCGTAGTGGACTGAGTGACTAAGCTGAAGTTTACATGTTCATGTTTGTGTTTGACAGAGTCATGTCTTGTTCATTCTCCGGCAGAGTACACAGCAAGACAACAGAATAATAAACACTTCGAGGGAAAAGTCAGCCCGCCGTGCATCCTGTCAACATATTTCAGGAACCTTGTGATGATTCAAATAATACGGAAACAGAGAACAAAGAGCTTCAGTACCTCTTTGAGGTTCAGGTTCACCTTCAAAGACTTATTTTTTTTAACCATTAATCCACATCAACAGTCACAATTTCCAAAACGCTCGGAGTAATTCTAGCTGTCTTTGAGAATCGTCATACTTGATAAAATGGTCCAGGCAGCCCATATCCTGTAGCTCAGACATTTATTAAATAGAGGCACATTAACAAATTGTCCTCTTACTAATCTTTGTAAAGAAATATTTATGAAGTATCTGGGACAAGATTGTGATATCAGACGTGTTCTATTTCCTGTGGTATCCTAAGGGGGCTTTCACATGAGGGGCCTGGATCCGAGTCCACTTGACCCCAAAGTCCAGTTCGTTTGATTAGTGTGAACACTGTGTACCGTACTCGGGCACAGTTTGTTGATCCTTGTCCGAGTCCACTTAAAAAAGTGGTCTCGAGTATGGTTCATGTGTACTCGGGTGCGATACGCATCAGGTGTGAAAGCTACTGTACCAAAACACAGAAGTGGACTTTTATAATGTCTCCTCCTGAAAACTTCGTATGCGCGCAGCACCGCCGGGCTCATCCTCTGAACTGCACGGCCATGGCTGATACCATAAGAAGGTAGGTGAAAGGGTCGTTTAGGGTCTTTCTACACTGGAACGACAGCATTAACAATGTCACATAGTTGATGATACTCTTCTCCTTGTTTTGGAGGTGCATCACCGCCACCTTCTGCTTCGGCGTCCTACCGCAAGTGTACTCAGGTACGGAACGAAATTATTAATGTGAAAGCGGAGAGGGGGGGCAACCGTACTCTGGTACGGTATGAAGCAATTGTACCTTTAGTGAAAGGGCCCTAAGTAGTATTGCCCAATCACGTTTAGCTGGAGATTGTATACAGGAAACAAGCAAAGGCAAACAAAAGAATTGGACCACATTAGCCAAAATGCAATCTTGAAACCAACTATCATCCAACAGTGATTTAGCTTTTAATTCGATTTGCTGAATATGACATCTATCAACTCCGAGTGCATTTTGTGTAGAAAATCCTGTGACAGTCACGCTAGTTCCCGCTAGGCTCGGGTGTCAGGTAGAAGTTATCTGCATATCTGCTGGCTGCACTGGAAGCCAGGAAATATTTGTCGCCATTCCCAGAGGCTCAAATGTCATGATTTGATGAAGAGAAAAGGGGACTGGCCATTGTTCCAACAGCTTCTTCTCCCCCAGAACTTATCCAGACAACAAAAAAACATTATTCCAATACCCTGATACCAAAATATACCCCATTTGATTGGACAGAGATAATGGGTGGTTGGAACAAAAGCACCAGTTGGCTAGCAAATAAAATTGGTTGACGGGAAATACCAAACAAATTAAGCCCCAAGAAACTGCAAATACAACTGAAGATATGCATGGATTAATCATACATAATTATATTTTCTTAAGCTCTAGTGTGTGTATCCTAAAACTTGCTTGAAGCCTTGTACAGTATCATTGGATTATATATGTAAAAATATTCCTAATAACTTTTTCCAATGTGAAGTTTTGTTCCTACAAGAGCAAAGTGGAAAATCCTCTACTCTGCAGACTTTGTGGTGGTGTTCATTAAACTTGTTGACATTTATTATTTGTTACTGATTGCCCCTCTTCTAGCAGAACTGTATCTTTTATTAGTCTGTATGGAATATTATTCATTTGTCAGGTTGTTAAAGTACATAATCATATTGCTGGGCCACTGCAGTACACTCATTCATACGCTCGTTTAATAAGTGCAAGCTAGTTTGCTGGATTTTATTGGTCTGTGTGGAGTATAACCAGTTGTCAGGTTGGTAAAAAGGCCGAAAAACAGATTCCAACTTGCGGTTTCATATTATTAATAATGATAGAAGCAGTTGTTATGAACTATATAACAGCACTTCAGATGCCTTTAGGTTTTGGCCCAATTCATGTGTCTGCGGCTATGATTTGGATAAGGAGTTATTGAACCCCACCTTCCCCCTCCAGCCCTCGCCCTCCTCCATTTTTTAATCTCCTCTCTTCTCTTCGTTCCTCTGTTTTCTTCCTTCTAATTCACCATATCCTTTCTTCATTTTCCTTTTCCTATCCACAACTGTCTGCCTGCAATTCTTCACCTGCTTTTTACTTCCTTCCACCACCTATGGTCTGTCTATGCTCGACTTCCTTCAGTTCGATCGTCTCGTATTTTAGCTTCTATTATGTTGATGTTTTTCTTTCACTCTTTGTCCTACCTCATTGTCCTCCTCCTTCCCTTTTTTTCCTTTACTTTCTTTCCATCTTCCCTCCTTAGTCACCTCTTCTTATTTTGCCTCTGTCCCTCCTCCTCTTTCCTCGTCCCTGACCATCAACAGCCCAGACAGACCACAGACATCATTAGTGCCTTTCATGGAAATCAGTCTTGGAAAAACAACGTGGTGTTCCCAACCTTCCCCCACCAGACCCCTGTTAAATAACATACCAATTCTTGAACTTTTTTGGAATTCCCTCCATCAACATGACGTGTTGTTTCCTGACAGGGATTATGATGAAAATGACTTTTCCAAAACAAGTTGGAGAGGAAGCCTTTCTGTGGTCACTGCGTTGGAGGACACCGGCACATTTGGTGCAGAGGGTCAATGTGTCACGTTGCCGAGACTCAAAAAATTGATGTGGTTTCTTTGTGGGTGCTTGAGTCAGCGACAAAGTTAAGGAGTGGTCAAAAACAAACACATAAACCTACTCTCTGCCTGTCAGTTGACAGTTCAATGTGTCACACAGCATAAGTCAAACAAACATTTCTATGACTAAGTAAAGACAACCAGGGCGACGTTCACCCATCTGCCAATGTCAGGCCTTCAAGGTCGTCTGAGGCCTTAGTTTTCTGCTGACCGCTGGGGTCAACCCTACACACGGGTCTGTATGTGACTGACTGACTGAGTGAGTGACAGTGCTTTCAGGGCCGTGAAGAGAGAGAGTGGCGACATCACAATCGCGGATCATGGAGCATATTGGACCTCCACTGACGCAACGCTCTGTCTATACGGCTCTGGATACTAACCCTTACCTATGTCTGCCGCGTGCGCCTGCTTTCAAACACGTTGCATTGGCCTCATAAGGACAGTCCTTGTAACACATTGCCCACAAAAGTGCACATTGACCTGATGTGGTCAGCCACATACTAGGTTTTGACCTAGTCTTATTTTGGTTATGGTCGGCCTTTGTCTAACTGAGCATGTTGGATCGGCGTTGGAGCTTGTCGGTAAGAGACGTTCCTCTGATTAAGTGTTCAGCTAAGTGATTCAGCACACTAGAAGAGAAGGGGAAATTAGGAAAGTAATTTCTCCTTCAACAAAACACCAATAGCCAGGAGTGGCAACTGATGCTTTATTACAACAGTTTACACATCAGCAGTCGCAGGTTGTATGGTTTCCATTTTTTGAACAATACAGACAACTGCCACCTGCTGGTCCTTGTTCACAGGTGCAGAAAGTACATGCTGGTTGGTTATCAGCTGTAGTCTTTGGGGTGTGTTAAGGAGCAACTTCTTGGCCCAGATAGAGGGCAACACAAGACAAGGCAACAGTCCTTGTCTAGTTTGTAGGCTGATATAGGAGTTTGGTCTGGAGCTTAACAGTAAAAGGGAACAAATAGTTAAATCAAATAGCCAAATGAAATTTGGGATGTCCCAATATTGAGTTGGTGACTGTTTATTTATGATATACAACACCCTTATCTTACATCAAGCTCTTTAATTTGAGTTTGTGGATGTATTTTATTCTTATCCAGGGTCTGAAGTTTGTCCTCCAGGTATCCTCCATGAACTTGACAAGACAATGGTTTACCTTATCTAACCCTAAACCTCAGAGAAGCACTTTGGAAGGTCTGCAACATTTTTACAGATTTTCCCCAGTTTCTCCTTGTGGGCTCAATTTTCTAAAAACTGTAACATAAGAAGAGGGTAAAAGGTGGAAGTGTTTCAGGGTGGTTACAGACACAACGGTCAGGCATTCTTGGCTTGTACACTCACTGTACCACTGGTATGTGCTGGTAGCTGACACACACTCATAGAATAATAAGCATGGCCTAACCTTTTATGATTCATCATCCCTTCCCTTCCTGGCGTTTTAACGTTGTCACTCATCGTCAGCACTGAAGCACATGCAGGTTAAGCAAGCGTCGGCCTATTCTGTCTTTTCCTTGCTCAAGTTATGAGTTTTAAATGATACATATTTACTACTTGCCTGTCATTTTGAAAAATGAATGCAGTTGTATTAGCCATCATTATGGATGCACCAAAGACTTCCTTTTTTAGCACCAATATGTCATCATCATATCATGTTTTTGACTCAGAAATAAGATACAAATCTTTAGTTTTCCTTGGAAAGATCAAGAAAACACAGCAGACATGATGCATAAAACGAACACTAAAGCTTAACCTGGAATTCTTCTTGTGTTTTATATCTAAGAACCCCTTTTTTTTGTCTTTATTCAACAACGTTTTTCCATTTAATTTTTATATATTATTATTTTGTAGTTCCTGGTACAAATGGCCTTGACCCTGCATGAGTCACAAAATAATGAACCTGAAGATAAAGTGGCAGATTGGGAGACAAGATATTTTTTGTATTTATTATCTAGCATCTTCCTCCTGTTCCGTCATCAGTGGAAAAGATCAGATTCCCACGCTTCCTCTTACTGCACCCTATGATGGTAAATGGACTGTACTTATATAGCGCTTTTCTTGTCTTTGCGACCACTCAAAGTTGCTTTTACACTACATGTCACATTCACCCACATTGATGGCAGAGACTGCTACGTAAAGTGGCCAACTGTCAATCAGTTATCACAGTTATACCCGTTGGCTATGCCACCGGAAGCAATTTGGGGTTTAGTGTCTTGCCCAAGGATGCTTCGACATGTAGCCTGAAGGAGCTGGGGATCAAGCCTCCGACCTTCCGATAGAAAGACGACTGACTCTACCACTGAGCCACAGCCGCCCCAAGGTGGTGTCATGTGCTGACATGCTCCCACAACAGTTCCACGTATATCTCTCTCCCACCCACCCACACACACGTACACACATATAACAGACATTCAGAAATACAAGCATATACAGGATGGACAGTCTAAACCACCACATTCCTGATTCAGGGTCAGGGCTTCCTTTGGTGAGGACGGACAAGGACTTTAGTCATTTTGGACTTGTGTTTGTGTGTGTGGTTTGTCCAAACTGTATATTTAAAGTACAAACCACTGCATAACCAAAGAGTGACATCATTTGTATGTCAGATCAGATCCACACTGACAAGTGCTCTTCAGTTCAAATGGTCATATTGGTTCAGAAACAGGTACGATACAACACGGTCTCATGGCAGTTTGTAAAAACAGTCACGAAATGCTCTAGATAGTTGTAAATGGACATAAATTTTGATTCTTTTTTTTTATAATGAGTAAGAATATCTAACCAATGTATTTCAGTTATAAAAAAGGAAGTAGATGTTTTGTGCCTGCTTTACCTTTAGGAAGTCAGAGGACATGGTAACAAGGGCAACAAAGTCTGCAGGGACGAGGTCGATGTGGATGGATGGGTCAAACAAACACATGACTTTCACCCAGGACATTGGAGTTTTTGTTCCATGAGAGACCAAAAGTCAACCTTGAAATAATATTTAAGCCTAAGCATGATTTTTGACTACACCTAACCACGTAGCTTGGTGTGTAAACATTTCACAGTGTTTTTCACATGTAATTAATGTTGTTAGCATTTAGTTAAGGGAGAGTCATTAAGTAAACATTTTGGGTCTTTGTTCCAGTCATTTAGACGGGTTCTCTCACACATACATTTTCCCTGTTGCCCTGCAAATGTAATTGATGAGTGAAATAAATTTATGACTCACCCACGTCTCTCTCTGAGAGCGATTGTAGGACCAAGATCTTTAACAAAGAATTAGTTGTTCTTTTACTTTTCCTTCTTTTCCCTCCATTTCATTTCAGATAGCAGTGTCAGCAGCACACACATATACGCACACACATTTCAGACAGCTGTATAAACCTGGTTGAGGTGTGTAAGAATGTGTGTGCACCCTGTGGCCATCGTGGCAGAGTGTGTCACTGAGGTGAGAGGTTAAGAAAACCATCCAAATATGTAACTGACTGAAATCCACTGGGGAGAATAATACAGGGTGGAGCAATGTAAAGAAACTAGTAAGAAATGGGTATAAACCATTTTAAAACTAATAGAGCTAATAATGTATTTTACCAATGTTATACATGATGACGTTAAATAGACCAAAAATATATGAGTCAAATAGAATACAATTTAAGGGCAAACTTTCTGAATATTCTCATATATTTTAGGTAGTGCTTAGGTAGTAGATATCTTAGTATTTATTACATGTGTGTTAAATTCTACATGGTATAGACCAGGGGTCTTCAACAGGTAGCTCGCCAAGAGGTTCACAGACTGTACAAAAAATCTGACAACAATAAATGCACCTTGAAAGCCTCATCCTACTTCAATTCATTCAAATACACAGAAGTCTCACCCCCTCCAATACAAAATAATAGGATAGGCCGATCAGCTGTCAGTAAAAAACAGTGATGCTCCAGTTCGTAAACGTCTGAACCTAACCAATCACAGCAATTTTGCAGCAACATCCAACGACAGGTCGGGACAGTTATGCTGTACGCTACTTGAGCCAACTGAGTTCAGTGCTATTAGCCTGTTTAGCCAGATTTATGATGGACAATGAAGGTGGCAAGAAAGTGTGTGTGCCTCATCTGGGGTACCAATGTTTCAGTCGACAAAAGAATCAACATTGGGCGCCACCAGCAGTTACAGCGATGTAATGCAAGCAGCTCCACTTTCATGTTTTTATAGTAGCTCTCAGATGAGAAACGGTTGTAGACCCCTGGTGTAGACGAATAGAAATTTATTGAAACCCAATAGCATGTAACATAACAATACACTATGTATATTTTAACAAACACCTTCTTTTGTAACTAATACCAATAACATGTTTTCAGTAAATATACAAAAGTTATGTAACAGTCGTAGATTCCAGGGGTTTGTGGTCAGACCAAAAGTTAAAGTTAGTCTAACTGACAGAAGTTGTGTCACATTCTTACAGAAGTACATATTTTGTACTTTTTTTGTACTTTGGTTTAACCAGTCCAGCTTTAACCTCAACAACAGCATCTTTTTCTGAACTTAAGTGCTTTTGTTGCCTAATCCTAGCCAAACTAAAAACCTAAAATGCTAACCCTGAAGAAAATGGTCAGAAAAGTGGGGACCTGGCTTTTGTCCCCAGATGGTTATTAAGTCCCCGCAAGACTGTGAGCAGATGTGCGTATGTCCCCACATTGTGATGCATCCAGGATACGCAGTTTACCACTTTCTTCTTTTTCTTACAGATACATTTAAAAGCCACAAAGGTCGACTTTTTGTAGGGTAAAAATCAACAGAAAGAGATTTTATTCAATAACTTATGGACGACTCACAAATATGTCTCATATTTATTACTGTACGTTTGTGTGTGTGTGTGTGTGTGTGTGTGTGTGATTGTGTTCATTCTGGGAGTGTGTATCATATAGACAGAGATGAAGCAGAAAGGAAAGACAGATTGGGGGAGTAAGGGAGGTTTTTTGGTTTGTGTTGGGGGTCATTGAGTCGAGTGACCCTGAAAAGTGCTGAGCTATAAATGTTACACAGCATTTAGTGTTTCCCCTTTCACTCCAACAACAAGTTGGCTGTTTCTTTCTTCATTTTCTTCCTATTTTTTCCCTCTCTTATTTTCTCTTTCATACATTTTCTTTTTGTTTTGCTCTTTTTATCCTGTTTACATCTGTTTTACTCTCTTACTCCCCTCTTCCTTCAGCTGCTTATGTTTCTTTCATCGCTTCTCATATAACCATATTCAGAGCATGCATGTATGTGTGTTGTGCATGCATGCATGTATGTGAGCGATTGTGTGCGTGTTTTGATAGCATGTGTATCCAAACAAATAGTTTTTTTAGTTCCAAAACATAACCGATCAAGCAACTCTGTGACCTCTCACACTGAACACAGAGTCAAAGGAGATGTATAGAAGTAGATGCACACTTATGTCTTCACACAGGCCCCACACATTGTTTTCACCTGTACCCTCATGATGTGCGCTGATGCTGTGATGCCATCTCCCGTATAACCGTTACAGTGGAGGTACAATCTTCGCATCATCACTTCCTATCTCTGCACCACCTGTATGTACAAGTCAAGTGTTTACTGTGCAGGTGTGTTTCTTAAGCTTGTAGTTTCCCATCATCAATACAAGATCTTGGCGAAAAATGAATGCAACTCTGGACGGAAATGTGACATTGCGTAAGCTTATCAAATGCCACGGAAAATGTGTGCCGTAATCAAAGCTAAAGGCGGTCCAATGAAATATTAGTGTGTGTGATTTTTTTGGGCCAGGCAGTGGATACCACAATAGTGAGACTATGGTGTCCACTATTGAAAACATAGAGCAGTTTCACTATGCATGCTGGTATTTTTATGCTTGGTTACAGAGTAATTCCAACACAGCCGCTGTTTTAACTGGAAAGCTCAATATTCTGTAGTACGCAACTGGCAGGTGTTATATGTATTATGAAATTAGTGGCTTCCATATTCAGTTGACTGTTAACCAAAGCAGAGGAGGTGTACGCGGAGTTGATGTACAACTTTGTTCAACAAGTTCAGTCACTGTTAGAGTGATAGATCAGGTGTTTTCCATTGCCTAAATGCTGGCAGACATTGGCATGATAAGAATTGAAGTGGAAGGAAAAATGCAAATAGAATGTATCAAATTTCAGCTATTAGAGTATTGGCCTTCAAAATCCCATAATAGATCTGCTGAGACAGGGAGAGTAACTGATCTCTGTCCTTTTCCAGGTATTAGCCATGCCTGAGGCTAGAGGGAATCCTCAGCCAGCACATGTGGTTTTTGGAACAGGCTATATCCTGGAATAGAATACACTGATACTGGCTGTGACAAAGCCCAGACAGATTTACTTTCAGGGCAGGAAACTATTCTTGTCTTCAAACTACCCACATCCAGCCACTGTTTCAACCAACATTTTTGTGATTTTATCCTCCACAGGCAAAGTTTCACCAACATGATGTTCGTAATTTCCTCTGCTTTTGTACCAAAACCTGCAATCAGAAGTCTTTTTTGCACTTTGTCTTTACTGGAACTAAAGATGGATGGACGAAAAATAGAATAAACCAGAGGGAATCCCGAGGCAGTTGATGTGGTTTTTTGATCTGGCTATATCCTGGAACACAATACAGGAGAATTAGCTGTTATATATCCAAGAGAATGTTATATTGAGGGCAGAAAAACAAACCTTCTTGCCTATAGGCCCGAAGAAGTCTCTCTGTCCCAGAATGTAACAACCACTATTATTTTGGCAAGAGACAAGACCTTGGAAATAACAATTGGTAAAGATAAGAAATCAAGATTTTACAACTGATGGCTGATTGTAATTTCCTCCTCTATGCTTCTGTTGGCGACTTCTTCATAAAACAACATAGGAGGTCTACTGTTGTAAAGAGTCTGATCTTTGCTTTTATTCCAGGTATTAATCAGCGTCAAACCCCAAGATCAAGTCATGATCTTGGCTCGGTTTATATCCTGGAATACAGTACAGACTCTTTGCCACTGATACAGCCCAGAGAGCCTCAAACTGAGTGCTGACATTCACTTTCTAAAGACCCAGTCGCATCAGAAGAGCTACAATTCAGCACTATTTAGTTTGACATATTTTCCAGTGTTACGTTAGGATGGTCCATTTGAGAATTCATCAACAGTCAGATAAAAGCCAGTTGAAAATCTGCAGGAAAGTCTAGTCGCTGTTGATTCGTGTCAGCAGTAACGCAACAAGGAGCAAGACGCTTATGTGTATCTCCATTATTCAGTAATCTCAAACAAATACATCTCTATGTGAAATTACAATGAGGCGTTTTAAGGAAAAGTTTTTTGCTGAATGAACAACTTTTTGAGTTACAGATTGCACGCTTATCCATAAAGTGACAAGACGAACCAATTCAAGCCGAGGAGAACGCAAATCAGGCAGACAATACTCTGTGTGAGGCAGGCCATAGGTCAATGGCCCCCTGACGAAAGACCATATTTTTAGTGAGTCCCAGTCAGTAACAATAGGTCTCTAAGGCTCTTGAGTTTGCTGTCGGCTAACAAGATAGTTGGAATGGTTGCTGACAAGATGAGTTCACACAGGAAATGGCGGTAGATTTGGGGTTCAGTACCTTGCCCAAGGATTGGGCGAGCTGGGGGTCAAACTGCCAACCCTGTGATTACAGGACAACAAGCTCTACTTCTGTTGATTCAAAAGACAAATTTGTACCATGAATTCTCTTTGGCGGGGTTTATTTTCCGGTATACAGTATTACGAAAATAGTGGTAAAAGAAAGCTATTGACTTAGGTACTTGGGACTCTCAAGCTCTGTGTTCCCACACGTAGTCAGCCCGGTCAAGATTCTGTTGCTTGCCGTTGGTCACCGATGTGTAATGCCTGGCTGACACTAAAAGATTTTTTAAATCTTAACAGATGTTGAAAATGTGAGAGACCCCACACATGACGATATATAATGATTGATTTAACAGTTTTGCTCCTGTAGCGTGTGAAGAGCAACTATTATGCCAAAACAACACGCCAACCACACTAACAGATTCCATTTGTACAACCAGAGTCCCAACTCTCACAGCTGGAAAACTTGCAAATCTCTGGCGGTCAAACAAGACTTTAGAGTAAACAAACATGGTGGACGATGGGTAGGAAGAATTGGTGATGATGGTTTTTGGACTTTTTACTGAAAATTCATAAACTATGGATGAAGTGATGACATGAACATGGGCTGTACATGTTACTTCATGCGGTTGTTGTGCTTCCTTCTTCAGTCAGCTTGCTTCCCCATTGGCTATTGTTTTGTTCCACGTGACAATCCACAGAGTGCGTGCTCGGCTGTCCTCGGGGTTCCTCCCACACAACAGGATAATGGGTCGTAAGTAGTGAACATGTTTAATGTTTACAATTTGAAACTGGTGCGGCCACAGAGTTCTTCTGAGCAGATCGGGGGAAGGGTTAGACATCCATCATACCTCAGGAACATCTGGCAAGATAATCTTTAGAACCATCAGAAAATCAGGACTTTGCTTATGATTGTCTGAAGGGGGAATCGGGCCCAAAATCGGCCCGATTATCTTGTAGTGTTTACCCCGCTTTAGTTGAACTTGTGTTTTAAATTACTGATGTGACTGAGCATGGTACCTGACATTTTCATTGGTTTACCAAGCAAGGACTTATGGACTTTAAAATCTAATGTTGCTCACAACAGATGGATGGATGGATGGATGGATGGATGGATGGATCCCAAACTGGGAAATGGGCAGTCCATTGTCTTGCATGGCAGCTCCACTGCCAGTTGTGTATGAGTGTGTATCTGGTTGTACGTGAGGCAAAATTCTTGTCTTCAAGTCATATTTAAAATATCTAACTTACATCACAAGTACAGCATTGATACATCTCAACAGCAAAAACAGTTGTAGAACATATAGTATGTCAACACCATTACTGTAGGTATAAGTAGAAGCTTTAGGCCGCAGCACAAAATATTCAAATAGTTAAAGAAGTTTCCTTGGCCAATTAAATAATCCAGTTTTTATACAAAGGCAAAGTTTAGTCGAAATAATGACTTTCTTTGCTGACCCGTGAAACAAAGATGGATTTGTGCGGTGGCTGACAGTAATTCCATATCTCCCTCTGGTCACTGATCTGTGCTCCGCTCCTCGTCTGTGAGTTTCAGATGTGCGTTTGATTCCAGGTATTAGTCCTAACTGACACTTGAGAGATCAACCGCTGTGGTTTTGGATCAGGATAAATCCCATAATACAATAGATCAATATTAACTGTGACAAAGCCCAAAAAGCTGCACGGTTGAAACTAAAGATAATTTGATTTGACCACTGGCTCAAAGCTGAGATAGCTGAGCTGCTGTTGCAATCCGTGATTCGAAGAATGAATGCTGTGTTCGAGCCAGAGAGAGACTCTTTTCATCCTTGATTAATACCTCGGTCTAACTTTCTCTTTTCTATCCCTAATGTTCTCCTCTCTCTTATTTTCTCTCTGCCTATCCATGTCTCCTCATTTAAGTTTTTATGGTGTATCTTTCCCTAAATCTCGGAACGCATCGGCTATCGTCTGACAACAATTAAGCCTCTGAGGCATCGGCCAACAATCGGGGCTTCCAACTTAACACACGAGAATGGAGTTGGACGATCAGCGACCAGCGATCTGCATAATTGTGCAGAGTAATTTTTGTTCGATAACAGTCAGCAGCTGGAATTCAGGATTGCATATCGGGCACATGGACAGTTTTTCCAAAGTGAGTTCAAGATTAGTCAATAAGACTACAAACAGCTCGCTTCCTGTTAGATGATCTTGTGCTGGGCCAACATAACCTGCAATCAGATGCAGATATCTGTTTATACAAATGACCTTTTCCTTAATCCCCTCAGTCTCAGTCTTATCTCATGTCTTCATTCTTCAAGTAAACCACACCCTTTGAACCTTTGTGAAAATGACTTCGAATCAGGCAAGTCTCGTCCAATTGAGGTGGTAATCCTGATTGTTCGGGGAAACATCAGGGTCCACGTAAACGCAGCTGGTGTTTTCGCCTCTGTGATGTCACTTCTGCTGTTCACTCAGTTGTTGTGTTTTATGATAAATGATCGTATTGTCACTACGGTGCTGTTAGCCGCTGAACCTGACAACGTTAATATCTCCACACAACTGTTAATGAAATGTGTGTACGTGTGACAAAGAGATGTGTGCGCCCACGTAGAGAGAAGTTCCTTTTCTATAGAATGACATCAGTTTGTTTTGGATGCTGTTGTGTCTGTAGACTCAGTGACCGTTGCTAAGGTGGTCTGCTTTGTCTGCGAGTCTGTGTGTGAAAGAGACAGAGGGGTAAATAGAGATGCATCATTAGTCTGTTACATTGTGCAAATGAATAAGTGCTTGTGTATTTTTGTGTTTATGAAGATACCGCACTTTGCACAAATAAGTTCAATGAGTTTTTAATATTTAATTGACTCAATTTCAATTTCACCTTCAGCTTCTTTGAGCTTCATGTTTAACAGACGGATGTAAGAGTGGTATCAATCTTCAGGCCTGGAGCAAGCAATCAAATGAGTGCATCTTCTAACATCTCAAGCTATTTAATAATAATATTGTAAAAATATAAACTCGGTGAGTCTTAAAGCTTCAGTTTTTGCTATGTAGAGCTAATTTGCAAAACAAATTTCCCTTGAAGGGACAATAAAGTTTTAGAGACTTAATAACCTTTTCATTGTTTAATCATCTCGGTAATCTTTGCATTTTTACAGGGTACCTGAATGTACGTCTATATGTGTGTGTGTTTGTATGGGATGTGAGTTGTCTTTGCTAAATGTCGTGGATGAGTGTCAGGGTGATAAAACATCTCTTAGCACTGCAATGAGACTTATAGCACATAGCCAACAGCACTTATCAATCTCTCTTGACACATAGGACCAAACTCCGCTACACACATGCAGCTGGCCCTTTTGTCACTTGCGTACAGATTGTATTATGCAGATTGCATACACACATTTAAACGCATGTGCGCGCACACACACTTGCAGACCACAGAATGATAATTTGAAAAATACAAAACCAGAAAAATCTTTGCTGCAAGGGATTGTTTTTATCTTTAGTCCCTTTTCATTTTTCTTTCTTTTGCCGTTTTCTCTGCAGTCGTAATTAAAAACGCCTGGATCAACCCTTCTCTTCATCTGTCTTCTCTCCTCCGTCCTTGATTTCTGTCGTCGTTCCCATACAGATCCCTTCTCCCAATCCTCTTCCTCGAAACAAAGCTTTGGTTCCAACACATCCTGCAGCGAATCTTGAAGGCCGAACGCCATCATTGTGACTTTTTGACACCACAGGGTTTAATTCTATTTGTTCTGATGAGCTGAGAGCAAACTGGCGAGTTTTCAAGGTGAGTTTGCGCCTTAAACCCACTGTGAACTACAACACAGAACCCTGTTTGTTCCATTGTTTCCCTTGATTGGCTTGTAGCACACATGACAAAATAGGGCATGAGTGTATCTTCTTGCCGTAAACATAAACACAAGTCACAGAGGCGAGGCAAACGTGGGCACAGAGTGTGATCTTTATGAATTTCAAATGGTTGACTGACTTCCAGTTCTTGGTATTTCTTCCCATCCATCTTTTATTTTCTTCCTTTCTTCTTCTACGAGCTGGAAACAAAAAGCCAGTGTAAGCAAACAAAAATCTTTCCTCTTCAGCTGTTTACCTAATAATTCAAGCATCTAATGAGGAGATTAAAACACATCCTGTGTGTAAAGGTTGCTTTTGAATGTCATGTCATTAGCGCAGTAACCCCTGGAATCGCGTCCAAATCTGTCAACTTTTGCCCAACACTGCACCTCACAATTTATACTCAATTCCCATCATCCAGTGCCAATACAGGAAATATTGGAGCCTTTACCCATGTCCTGAGGTGGACAGTTATGGGGTGGACGACAGGACTTTCATGCAAGAAAAAGGAGGTTCAGTCCAACTATAACCCAACATGTTCTCATCCCATGGGGCCTCATTGGCGTACCACTTTTCCCTTTTAACCTGGCTTAATGTGAAATGATCCGTTTTAGGCAATTTGCTACATTTTAGGGAAAACATCCTGGGGTGGGTTCACAACAGACTCCCTGTCCTGAGTGGAAGGTGTGTGTTGTTTGGCCCTCTCATTCCCCCTGATCACAACCCCAACCAGACTCTGTCTTTATACTCGGTCACTAAGAGCAGTTGCAGTCTAGGATTGCCTTGGATGGGTTTTACAGAAGACACCGAGTGTGGAGTTTGGTATTTCAGGACATGGGAATGAGAGCAGGCTGCTGTCAGGTTCCCAAACTTGATTCTAAGTTGCCTAGCTGCATCTTTTTTTTTGCCGTGATCTTTCCCTAAATTCAACCAAACCATTAGGCAATACGAAAACCATGCCATGCCATTGCTTCAACACCTTTTTATGGCAAACTCCCTGCAATGCAATCCTGAGCCCCCCACCCAAACTGTGATGTATACAATTAGATATCTAACCAATCCAATTTAGACTATAGCGGTTTCAGAAGAGTAGGCTGTAAGCCCACCCCCAGAAAAATGTTGGCATTGGATTAAAATATTTGGGTTATCGAAATATTACATTTTTCCAACATTGACGTTCTTGTCTAATTGTGTTCATTGAGAGGACATTGACGATTACTTTAGTTTGATAATGTGAAGAAGTTGTCACAGACCTGATGTAGTTCCAAGCCAAACAATATCTCCAACCACCAACTGTACAAGAAAACAGGTAGCCGGAGCATCACCAAGGAAAGCACACACAGACGTCTCAGATGGCTAGGAGTTGCCTAAAGATGGGCACCACCAGGCAAAAGAAAACACCGGAAGGCCCAAATCCACCCGGTGCAGAACTGTGACACGGGGAGAGGCCCAACATGCTGCCAAGGAGCGAGTACAATGGAGAAAGCTCATTGAAGCCTTATGTCCCATAGTGGATGAAGAGGAGTAAGTAAGTGATGTTGTTCTGCTTTTTTCATTGACAACTACTTGTTCCGGAATTCGTAGGGGAAAATTCGACCTCAGATACTCACAAATGGGACTGAACAGAAGATTTCTTTAAACCCCAAGTAAGATTGTAGTTGAGGGACCTCGTGGCTTTGGGAAAACAAAATCACTTTTGGGTTTAACGATTCAGAACTGGAACACATAGCTGACTTGGTGGATTGGACTGAACTCCCTGAGTTTGAGACGTTTACATCAAAAAGAAGTCGATCCAAGCTGTCAGTGATCAGTTACAGGACATTCTTTGTGCCCTGTCTGCATGCATAAACTTTTCAGGGTTACAATATAAATTTGCATGACTTTAATATGCACTGACTCATATCTGGTAAACTGTTATACAACTTTGCATTGTGCTATTTAGCATCTGGTAACCTTTGGCTGTCCTTCTGAGTCAAGCGGGGAATCCAAGTCACCGGAGGCAGAGATGGAAAGTGTGTTTTATATCACAAATGCAACAGGAACAACCTTGTTTACTTCTGATTTCCCATTAAAATCAACCTTTTAAGGTGCGTGACGACAAAAGGTTTTTTCAGGACGCCGAAGCACACATGAAGCTTCCAGCGATTGTTTTCGCAATGTGTCAGAACACAGGATGCTCCCTCTCTCGGTGTGTGTTTTCCAGTCAGTGACAAATGAGCTTTTGATTGAATTCATCAACAACATGGCATCTGGATGAAAGATGATGGGATGGAGGGAAGGAGACGGAGTGGATGCGAGGGAAGGAGAGTCCAGGTTATGAAGCACTGGGATGTCAAATGAGCAGGAGATACAGACAAAGACAGAAAGTGAAAGATCCTCTACTGGTTTCTAAACCACATCCATTTACAATCCCATGATTTATCACCTCCATCCCTTAAATTAAACGCTGCTGTTTCATTGACAGTCGTGTGATCAAATCGAGACTCTGACCTCTGTGTGACTCGCCTGTTTCTGTGTGTTTGTGCAGCTTTTGGTTTACAAGTCTTTGCAGGGAAATGGAAGTTCCTGTTTTCATTGTACCATGTCGCAACTGTTTTCCAACTGACTTTATGATTTGGTTGAGGAAAAGATTACCTCACTTATCCAATATGCATCCAGTAGTTGGTGCATTATATATTATAGTTATGTGCCTCTGCACATGATTTAAAGTCATCCCATTCAGAGTTCAAAGTGGTTTTGTTTGGTTAGTTGAGTAAAATAAGATGAGGTTTTAATGCCCAGGGGAAATTTGTCAGAGGATGCAGATGGAGTTCAAAGAGCGAAAAGTAGAGGGTGAGGAATTTCAATTAAAAGTTAATTAAGAAGAGGCGAACACGCTTGGTGTTCCGTGCTAATGAAAGATGATTTTTTTGAGGGTTTGTTTGCCTTCCATGAACCCAACATTGTCCACTTTGTTTGCTACCCTCTGCCTTAATCATTTCTAGAGCTGAAATGATATATGCATCCCTTATCTGGGCTTATCAAAGATCAGGGCGAATATGTTTCCAATATGCTCCATAATGCAGCAAACAATGGTTGGCTTGCAGCGCTTGTTGGAATAAGCTATACAGAGTTGTGACAGAGTTGGGTTATCATTTACACAACTTTTTTCCTTTATTGTTCAAGTTTCTCTACAGTTTGTAGTACCCAGGCTTTGAAACAGGCATGTGTATAAAGAGAGTGTGCGTCATCAGGTTCAAGTGAAGTTGAAAGAAATTATCAAGAGAAACACCGTCTCGTTTTAATCGATCACAAACCACTTTGCCTCGGTTCACGCCAGGTGTACAACGGGCAAATGGGACGAGTAAAAACAGTCATCAATCAAAAACACGTCTCATTTTACTGTGAACACAAACCTGATTAGTCTGTCGCAGCCAGACCCTTTTGGCTCGCGTCATGGACGTGCCTGGGTGTCTGCTATGGTAGACAAGGGCTTCGCTACCGGGGGGGGGGGGGGGGGGGGGTTATTCACAGAGAAAAACAAACCTGGCAAGGGTATGTAGGGTGACTGTAGGGCCAGTCACTCCAGAGTATCCTGTGTTGTGAATGAGGGTGCTTTCTCTAATGCTAGTTTGTCACGAACTGTTGGACAGTTTCAACGATTAATTTATAATTTACATGCTGTAAATTATATGTTTGGCTGGAAAAGTTTGCACATGTAAATGTTTAGATACACTGTTTTTTATCATGTATTTGTTTTAGCACCTTTGGGACTCTTCACTATCACCACACATAAAACAATATGCCTTATATATTTGGTAGGGATGCACGATACTGGATTTTTTGCCGATATCCAATATGCCGATATTTTCCAACCCTTTTTTGGCCAATTGCCGATTTTCAAACTGATACATGAGGCACATTTTTTTCCACCTAATTGCAGAGAACATCAAGTCTCCTCTGTAGTGGAATTGATATCATGCCAACTCTTATCGTAGTGGCCAAAAACTGCCATACCACAGACATCTTGCACCCTTCTTCACGCTTGATGGAAGAGGCGTTTCACAAAAGGCCACGTGTCTGATCACTCGTGTTTCTGAGCGCACCTGAATGCAGCATCCCCCCTGAAACACGACAGTGAGGGAGACATGCCCAGACTTGTTGACTGCACCTACTACGGAGACATCAGTGATCGCTGACAGACTCTTTTTATTGTGTGTGTCCGTGAAGATGTGAGTTAGTTTTGCACTGATGTTTTTTTTAATTTTACGCTCTGTTAGCATTGGCTTTGTTCCCGAGTGTATTTTCGGCGTGTTTGATGTTGTTAAGTTGGCATAATGACAAGAATGTGAGCTAACTGTTAGCTAGTTAAGAGTTGTTTAACTTCTGTTCATTGGCTCGAGTTTCTGTGACTTTTAGTCTTTATTTGTATATTGTTGATAACTTTGTGCAAGCAGCGTACGCACACTCACGCTGAGTTAATGTCATGGCATTACGTCAAGCTTCTTTAGGGAATCATCGAGCATTTAGGCAGAATTAAAGTGTTGTTTTATCGCCGGAAAATATCAGTCGATGTCAATTTCAAGCCATAATCTGCAGATACCTATAAAGTGCTGTATTGTGCATCACTAATATTTGCATATTAGTGATGTATGTCTGTTCCTGTTACACTAAAAGCAATGTAAAATAAGAGTTAAATTCCTTCTATTTCTACACTTACTTGGCCAATAAAGTAGATTCTGATTCTACTTCTTATTCAAAAGTTGTTGAAAATGACAGTAAATTATAAATGACAGTAACCTGTTAGTCTTGAATTACGGCAAAAAAAAATTGGAAAGCCCTCCTTTCTCTCGACAAAAGCAGAAAATGATTGCATGCTGCCATTCACGTCACAAAATCTAGTACAATCTAAGCTACAGTAGACATGGCTTCTGGTTACTATAGCGAGAACAGAAATCTGCTGACTGACACTTTCTCCTCAATGTTAGAATTAACTACACAGGCTTAGAATATGTGGGGGAAAAGACTAGAGTTTATGGAAAATGTGTCGTGCATCAACATTATGTTACTGAAAGCTTTCAAAGAGTTTAACTGAACTTAATTGTCATACAAACACAGAGAACTGAATGTACCCCAGACTTGGCTTTACTCGTCTCCGTTCTGTAACACAAACGTGCACTTGAACACACTCGACTCTTGCGTACAAACTGTTTTTTCTCTATCTTTTTTTCACACTGTTTCAGTGACATTGTTAAGTCTGCAGTGCACAGTGGAGGCTTTGTAACTATAAATTAATGTATTATCTTGTTTGGCTTTAAAGCTGTTAGCGAGCAGGAGAAAGTCTGAGCTTTTTTCTTTTGATTCTAGCGCTGCCTCTTAATGTTCACATACAGTACTTGTCCTTCCTTTATACAGTGTATGTTAACCAGCGACCTGCTCTCTGTCTAACGTGACCCAAAGATAAATATGTCCACTTTTATTTTTGCTATACCTCTTGCTGTTTCCATCATCTCTGACACAAATATATAGCGCTTGAAAGAGCGATTTCAAAATAAAAGCCTCCTCCATTCCAAAGGGGATCCTTCTAAAAGTGGGAATGTGCACGCTGGCAGAAGTTCCTGCTTTCATCTGAACATGAAAGCAAAGAAATTGAGGTTTTACACTTCGGGGACGTTGTAGCAGACATATTTACCAGATCTTTTAGACATTTCCAAAGCCACATTTGATTTGTCGTGCAGTGGAGCATTTGTCAGGTCGATCATGCAACGACCACAAATGGATTTCTATCCATATTAAGGGTGTAATTTCTTCTCCATCCTCTGTGCAGCTCTAGAAAGATGTGCATCCCTGTTAAGACTCTTCATCAACAGGCGTACTGTTTGTTTAGGACTGCAGCATGACCGTTTGACTTATTCAAAGACGGTGTCCTTTGATTAATAGACCTCTGGTTCCACTAATTTAATCTTCTTCAAAACATTTTCCATATAAATCAGACAGAAAAATCATTATGTGTCACAAAGAACTTTTTCTTAACTTCAATAATTAGTTTTTCTAGCTGGAAGCATTGAAATCATGGAAATGTTTGGTTGGAAAATATTCACTATCTTTAAAGTCTTCTTGATCACATTTCCATGTGTTGTGTTTGATTTGTGTGTCTTTCTTTTATCCTCTGACCCGATGTGTCATCTTGGATCATCTCTCGGAGAAGCAGCTCTCTACTTAACTTTTCATCATTTCTGCTTCTTTGCCCTTCATCGTTGTTTTTCCCAGACTTAAGTTTTGGTCTCACAAAAAGTGTTAATCTGAAATTAATTTGTTTTTGTTTGGCAGTGTTTTTGTTCCATAGTGACTACTTGCAGTGCTAGCTAGTAAACTACTGTTACTGGCATGCTAGGCACTAATGCGGTGGCTAACCAATCAAAAGCTAACAATATTTAATCACCTCGTTCATCTTTAATTCGATATTTTATTTTCCAGACTGTTAATTATCGTACATACTTCATTAAATATAGAGTCTCTGACTACAGAAAATAAGCCTCTGAACTAACAAGCTAGCTAACAGTTAGTTTTCTGACAGAGCTTGCTAACTCTTTGACCCGGTTGTTAACTGGAATGAAGTTTATTTAAAGACATATTCATACCATCAACTTTATTATTGGTGCTTTTACATGTGGTCAAATTCAAATTGTTGAGTCCTTATGAACACCTCACTTGACCCCCTTCGTTAAGTCCCACTCCCTTGGTTATTGTTGATACACCTGTCAAACTTTTACACTTATAAATATTATGCGGTTTCAACTATAACAGTGAGAGATGTTCCAAGGGAAATAATAGCCAATTTCTGGAAAAACAATTCAATTCAGCATGCTACATTCCCTGCCCTGGAAGCTTCTAGACACTGACATAAGTGTTAATCTGGCATCCATATTGCTTTTGCCAAGCACCGGTGTCTCATGACTTGTGACATGAGTGTGACCCTTTGAACACAAAGAATATCAGGTACACAGCTCTCATATTGTAGCCACACACTAACAAGCTCTGTCTAAAGAAAGCCTGGCTATGGTCCGCCATTCAGGACTGAAATTTGCAGATGTTATACGCTGATTGCTTCTTAACTTGCTTACCCTTTGACTCATTTCACATTATTTTATGCTCCAGAATCTCTCAATGTCTTTGTACATTGGCATCTCTCCCCTTAATTCTTTCTTCTTTTAATTTCTTCTATTTCACTCACATTCTCTATTTTGTTGTCGTTTTTCTTTCTCTCCTTTCTTTACTCTTTTCACTGTCAGGCTGTGATTCATAAAAGGCTCCATTGTGAATGTTTTTTGGACATTTTAACTCTTTCAGTTCAATTAATTTGCTTTTGGATACAAATCGAATGTTCATCCAAGCTTAAGCCTGGCCTGCACAAGGAGTCCAATAGCTTGGCAGCTTATTTTATTGTGCAAATTTGTAATTTTACGTGTGTATTCACTCGTACATCTTGTGTTTTTCAGAGTAGTTAGGATGATTGGGAGTGGGCTCCAAAATGCCAGTCTAGGAAAATAGCCGGGAACGTCTCGGATCCTGTATTTGTGTGTGTGTGTGTGTGTGTGTTTTTGTGAGGGTTGGTTTTCCAGACTAGAAGCTGGAAGCCGTCAGGTGGAGGAGATCAAATATCGGAATGCTGATTGGACGCTGGTGTGTGTATGTATGTGGGGACAGAGGATAATTAGCTTAATGGTCAAATTGCTGAGCTAAATCCTGTTAGTATCCCTGTGAAAATAGCAAAATTGAAGGCTCACAAAACGTACACGGGTACAAACTGGGACAGGGTCTATACCGTTGAAATAACAGCATACTGTTTCCATTGCAAAAAAAAAAACATAATGAGAAAGAGGCTGGTGGCGTCAACATTCCCAGCAGACCTCCAGTTCTCAGCATAATCACCACCATCATTATCATCTAGCCTCTTATGGATTATGTCCTTGTGTTACCCCTTTCTTCATTCAGCTGGCTCGCTCTTATATAAATCTGCGCTCCTAGTCGTGTAAAGTTGCGTTTTTGTGCAACAGCTATTGGAATCATCAGTTCCCAGTCAGTATATATTAAATATTTTGCCAAATCAAGTACGGAAAATAAGATTCACATTGGCTTGTGCACTCAAAGGAAAGCAACCGTAAAGATGAAGCGAGTTAAAGGATGCAAAGTCATTAGGATGGAATGTCTGGAATGATACTGTAAATGTCTATACCAAATGTTGTGTCAGTCAGTTGGTTAGATGTTGAGATATTTCTCTGGATGAGTAGAAACTCTGTCTTGTTGGTATCTCTAGATAAAAACTTTGGGGTTCTTGAGTATCTTGTGCAATACACCAAATAGTTGGTGTTTGATGAAAAGTCCGGGGATCTTCATCGTTGTTATTGTGGCAGTCGTTCCAGCAGTTGTTGAGAAATGAGAGAAAGCTGCTGGTGGTAACAGATTAAAAGTCAGAGAATCCCTGAAGCCCTCAGCATGCCACGTCTGGAAACAGTCAATGTCTATACTAAATTTTGTTCCATCTATCTGGTACATGTTGAACTATTTCACCCGCCAGTATCACTAGATGGAAAGACAGAGAAACTTAAAGATATAATCTAAAAGATTTCAGTTTTGTTCTCTTTGGCGGCACCTTTGGAGTTAAACGGTAATTGCAGGATTAAACTCCCCAATTTAACCAGACGTCCACGGCTGGCTCCGGTTGTAACTCTGTAACGCTGACGGTCGTTTTCCTTCATCTGAGCGTCAAATTTGTTTCTTTCTTTTCTTTGGATTTTCACTTATTTTTGAAGTTGTATCTGTAGTCATCGATCTTCTCTATGTTTGTTCAGCCATAGTAGATTACCGTTTCTTACCGCGTCACTAACTGGGCGCCGCTTGTGATTTTTGTCGCCATAGACACCCAGACTGTAAAAATAGTGCAAATGCAAAGGCTTTCATCAGTGGGCCATAGGCTCAATCACCATTGTGTTACCTCATTCATCGATAGATAGAGACTTAACAGACATTTATTTACAAGAAAATCTTGGAGATTATCACTTTAAATATCAGTACCTGATATTTTAGCAATCCATCCTCTAGTTGTCAAGATTTTTAAGGACTGAAGTGCGAGTACCTCGGCAGTCCATGTGAATGTTTATCTTTACTTTGGTTCATTTTTTCTTTCATTTTGCTTCCCTCTGTTTTCTGGTTCATTATGGGCCTCTGTTCTGACAAATGTGTCATCAGCCTCCTTACACATTTGACATACATCCCCCGTGTCTTTCACACACACATAAACACACACCTCTTTGCAGCTCCCTTCCTTCTGTCATCTTGTTATAATTACTGTAAATTGGAAACGTGTGTCGCCAGGATTTGCTCTAGCTCACAGCTTCCAACTTTCAGGTCATGGCCTCGTTGACACTTTCATTTTCTCCGTCTCTGTCATTCTATTCTTCTGTCATTTAATTAACTCTCATTTCCAGTGTGCTGTATTGGCTTCAACAACAATAGTTCCCAGAGCAAGAGCTGCTCCATCTGCAAATTATAAACAGATTCAGCTAGAAGCCTTGGCTGTGTGACATTAACAGCAACTGGAGATTCACTAATGTCACATTCAGGGAAAAAACAGATAAAGTTTAAAATTACATCTAGCTTCCTCAAACTTTTAACTAGGGACCAACAGTAAAAGTGAAAATTATCGCTGCTACCATAATCACCTTAGAAAGTGGGTGTCCAGTAGGCTGGGTGTGGCAGTTATGGGAGAAGGATATACTAATCTAATGTTTGACCTAATACCGTTTGACATGAACCATGTGTTAATGGAAAGAAAGGACTAAAACTGACCTTAGATGCTATCTTGTGCCTACCCATGAGACGCAGAGCAAAGCATAACTTATGATAGAAGGTAAGCGCCGCCCTTTGACGTCCTGGGATTAAAAACATTGAAACTTCCAAAGCCACTTCACATCAGACCTAATCTTTTCAACTGTTCTTTCAAATGTTTTTCCCACTGCCATTTACTTTACCTTCAAGTGACCTTGTGTACATTTAGGCATGCGTCCTACAATGCTTGAACTCGAGTCTTAGTAAAGTGTTTTCACACTTTGCCACAGCTTTCATTATCCAGCATCTTCTGTTTGCTCAGTGGACCTCTAAATTTTGAGGTACTACTCAACTGAGCTTGTTGTTGTTATAATTTTTGGCTGACCACCAAAGTCAGCCCAACACATGGGTCTTTATGTGACTGACTGAGTGACGGTACTTTCAGAGCCATAGAGAGAAAGAGTTGCGACATTGCAATGGCAGATCATGGAGCATATTGGACCTCCAGTGATGCGACTCTCTGTCTATACGGCTCTGGATACTTCGTTCGGGGAGTAGACGGGGCTGCTCCTCCTCTGCTCGTCCACTACATCCATGGCGCACACCTGCTTTCAAACACATTGTCATCGGCCTCATAAGGACAGTCCTTGTAACACAAAAGCGCACAGTGACCTGATGCGGTCAGCCACATACTCGGTTTTGACCTTGTCTTGTTGACATAACAATCAGACACAGGTTCCTTGTCTTGCTTCCAAATCCTGCCTTTGTCAATAGTTTGCAGGAAAAGGAGGAAAGTTGCAAAACAAACGTGACGTATGAAACCTCAAGAGTCTCTGTTTTCATCTTTACTTCACCTTATATTCGCAACGCAACTGTTTCCTGGATGTCAAGCATAGTTTAGACCATCGCCAAATATGACTTGTAGACTTGTTCCGCATTAAGTCACATCACTCACTGGGATGCGCAGCAGTTCAAAGGAAACTGGAAACTAGCCACTGGATCTGGTCGGCAACAGGTTGGCGCCTGTTAAAAGCACCTCGTCTGAAGGCACCTTAAGAGTGACGGATCACATAGGCGTTCTGTCTGTGGAAGGAGAGCACCCCTGGAGCAGCATTTTCTTCAAATGTCTATTTAGTCAATACCTGTTTTCACAAAGTTAGTGTTGCTTTAGACGGTTGCTGCAAGAAAACCATTCACTTTTATTGTATGTATGGAAGGTATTTGCAAAGTATGAACTAAGTAGATGTTCTGCTATGATTCCTGCAAAAAGAACCATGTTGAGGCAAGAATGATGGTATGTTTTTGATGCTAACTGGTTGTCTGCATTAAACATGTTTTACATTTTCTACATTACCTGCACATGGAAACTATGACGAAAACACTACTCCAATATGGCCGACATTCCAAGCAGTACAGGACTGAAAAGTGTCTGATGGGACAATTAAAACATATCATCCACAAACCCACCGTGTTTCTACAGAAGTTCCAAGCAGACAAAAGAAGTTGCTGCAAAGACCTTTTACATCTTTTGCAAGTTACGTGGACACCATAGGTTCTCCTATAAACTTGTAGGCGATCAGTTAGTTGAAATCACTGCTAGATGCCACTAAATTCTACACACCACTTCTCTAAAGATGTTTCCAGTTGTCTCAAAGAGTCAAAAACTGAGTTTTCTGCTGCCTATTGAAAATGTTACATCTTGAAATAAAGCAATGGTTGCCTTTAATGACCCTGATGCTAATTTTTGGCCATAGAAATTTGACTGTAACCACTAATATTGTTTGAGGATGCATCTGGACTTATCAGCATACCACAAGCCTGCGGTCACCGCAACAACACAGATTCAGCCAGAAATGCACTTCTGCTTTTCTTTCTGTCTTTGCCTCTCACTCCATTGTAGATGGCATCTCTGATTATTGTGGAAAACTTTAAGAGGTCACAAACACACACACACAAACACACAAATTTAGCTTATCTCTGGGGAATGGGACCACAGTCTTGTTTGTCTCTGCGCAGAGGATGGAGCAGCGAACTGGAACGTACATTGTTTTCAAACCAGACGCTCCCCACAAATATCTCCCCCTCAGAGCTCGATGGGTGGGAGAGGATGTATTTTAGGGGTGTTGTGTGAGGGGTGGGGGCGTTGTATGGGGATAGCTTGGTTTTGGTCACATTGGCGTGTTTGGCAACTGCAGAAACCAAAGCACAGCTGAGCCTTGGATCCCTGTTTGGCTTGTTACGGTCTCTGCCTTTCTTTCAGACCTCCTCTTGTACTTTCTTTTAACTTTTACCGTATCTTTCTCCGTCAACCCCATTCTTTTACTCTTCCTTTTTAATCTCTCTATTTGTTTTATTTGCTCCATTTCAGTGTATGAAGCAACTCAAAGTTACTGGGAGGAATAAGGCAAAGTTTCAGGCAAAAAATAATTTGTGCATGAAATCCTCGGTGCTTCAGGGTTGGTGATTGAAATTGTTGGTTCTCTCTGTTCCCCTAAAGGTCGGTATCAGGATGATTTGCACTGCTTGCAGTGATTTCAGACAGTCTTCCCCTCAATATGGCCATATAATTAGTCTGTGCAAGGAGTATATCATATATTATAGAGTACAGTATACAGTACATCAGACAAATACAAGCCTTTCACGCAGGAGAGTGGAGTCTCTTTTCCTTTACCAAAAGTGAACACTGTATTATTTTAATGTATAGAAGAAAAACAAACAATTTAATGTGTGCTACCATGATTTTCCATGTATGTATGTACAAGAGTGGATGTGTGTATGTGTTCATAGTTTGCAAGCTTTCCAGCATCTTAAGCCCCCTTCAGTCCCTCGTGGCATCAGATGAACTTCAGAAGAGGTCTGGGACTCAAACCAACATCGTGGTTATTACATTAAAGACCATTGTACCCACTCTAGTCCCCATCCAACAATATGACAACAATAATGTTCAACCCCACTGCCTTCCCCTCGAACAGTACATGGAGAGAATTTTAGATATTTAATGGAGGGAAGGGGTTCTGGGATTAAGTGACAGTTGGAATAAGAATCTCTGAGATACAGAAGGTTGGTAGAAGTTCGCTGAAGTTTGGCTACGTGGCATTTTGAAGAGAAGACAAACCTCCCTGCAAGAGAGACCCAGCAGTACGTTACCCAGAGCTGATGGGAAATCCAAATTCAAATGCAGATCATTATCATTGCAGCTTCCTGTGATTTTTTTTCCCCATTTGTACGTTTTTTTTTTTCCAATTTTTACATTTCTTAAATCATTATTTTTATAGTAAAATATTTTGTTCCAGCACCAGACTCACCGTTTCCCATTGTTTCCAATTATAGGCAGGGCTGTTGTTTCTTTCTATCAATCTAAACCATATACATAAAACTAGAACTCCATTTGCTCCTTCACTGTTATCAACGCACTATTATAAAAACAACCACTGGAGACTTTCAGCTTTACCATAGAAGTACTGTGTTAGCTAATGGCAGTGCAACAACATTAGCTAACTACTTCCTCCTCATTACTGAGGCTGTGATTCAAACTGTCTCTCCATTCAGTTTGTGTTGGCACGGACACCACCAGCAGCACAGATGCACTGAAAGAAATTATGAACTTGATGCTTAATGACAAGCTTTCAACACTTGGCAGCATTAAGATCTAGCTCTGAATCAAGTGATGTGAATCACCAGCCCTATGCATCCATGCAGGGCCCGAAATGAATGAAAAAATGTCCTTGGCTTCTGTTAATTTACCTGGGCGGGCCGCCTGGTTATTAGTACTGTATGAGAAAATACAGTATTGTAAATGAGTTCGTTCAGTGTCAGCCCATGACAAGCTCACATTTATAAGAGTAGGATTCGTGTACGGGGTCATGTTACAGCGAGGGTGGGAATGTTTTCACCTCTTTTTCTTCACTTATGGTCTGCTGGACAGCCAACAGATGTGGCAGATGTCCAGTATTTCCTTTAGAAAACTGCTTCTACGAAGCTGTTACAATCGTGTTAAATCACATTTCTAAATAAAAGAAGTGGACACAGCCACCAAGATGTCACCTATTTGTTTGATGACCACTATTTTAAAGCCCTGTGTCCTAAGTTCCTTGTATCTCAAAGTCTGAGCCCTAGAAAGGCAACTCATTTTGGCCACTTGTATCAGCGACTACCTAAAGAGCCTGCTATAGGTGGGAGTTTGAACATAGATCGAGTGGTATATCTAGAGCTTTGCCTTCTGGCTCACGTCCTTTCTCACCGCTATCGTTTGGTATGACTCCTGCTGATGCAGTCCTACACTTCTTTTCACTTTCACCTGTGAACAAGACCCTAAGATACTTGAACGTGAGGAATTAAGACACTATAAACCTTGAAGGAGCAGTCCACAGTTCTCAGGTTGGAGGTCACAGTGTACTAAGGCCAACAGAACCACATCATCTGCAAAAAGTGGGTATGCAATTCTAAAATCCCCAAACAGACACTCTCTTGAGGATCCTCATCATGGTAAACAAAAACAGAATCAGTGACAAGAGAACCCTGGTTAAAGCCAACACCCACCAAAAGGTTTTTAACCTGGTGCCACGAACAAAGACTCTCACCTTCCTTTTCAAGGACCTGATGGCTGTTATGAAGCTGAACCCAACACTCTCGCAGTTCCGACCACAGTACACATTATAGAAGGCCTTCTCCTAGTCCAACAAACACTTGTCGACTGGATTGTGCACACTTCCATGATACCCCGCTAATCCTGCAAGAGTAAAGAGCTAGTGCACTGTTCCACAGCGAGGATGGAATCCGCAATGTTCCATCTGTTACTGAAGGTTGACTACAGGCCGCAGCATCCTTTTCAGAACCCTGGTATAAAATTCCCAGAGAGAATCTAAATCAAACTCATATAAAGACTCATCCTTGTACGAGCCTGCCGATGCTGAATTAGGGTGGCTAATTTCTAATGTCCTTCCATTCCTTCCTCAAAGATGTACAAGCCAGGTGAAACACAACCCAAGATGTTCTCCTGCCCTGTTTTAAGTAAATGCTGGGTTTTGCCCCAGCTGCCCACCAGCCCTCTAAAGTAAACATGAAGTATGGGAAATGAACTCTTAACTTCTTTCTGTGTTTGTTTCTTTCTTCTGCTAATGAACAACAGTGCTGCTCTTCTCCTCGTCCTCCTCTCTACATCTGTCTGTCCTTTTCTCCCCCCTCCCGAATCTATCTCTTTTTCCTCCCTCCCTCCGTGTCTTGTTCTCTTTTCCATAATAATTAGCTCCCCTCCAGCCCGACTTCAAACCCTGTGGTCGGAAATCTGCATTCCGAGGATGGAGAGAGGCTGAGGAAGAAAAGGGGAGAAGGAGAGAGTTGGACCGAGAGGGAGGGCAGAAGACTGAAAGAAGCCATTGTTCTTTCATAACAGCAGATAAGAGCCCAAGAACTGGAGGGCAAGTGTAGTCAAAATAGTCAGTGTTTGTGCGTGATGGCACTGATAAAGTTTTCCTCAACATTTAAGATGTTAATGGGCTGATAGGGGAGGTTAGCTTGCAGGGCCAAGACATAAATCTAATACACACCTCTTCCTACTTTTCTTTTTTTCCCATA
Source organism: Semicossyphus pulcher (assembly GCF_022749685.1). Taxonomy (NCBI): domain Eukaryota; kingdom Metazoa; phylum Chordata; class Actinopteri; order Labriformes; family Labridae; genus Semicossyphus; species Semicossyphus pulcher. The sequence goes on along the minus strand of NW_027211695.1, from coordinate 13,943,354 downwards.
TTTTACTGTTTTTCTTCCTGTTATCTCTTGTTTTTCTCTTCCATCATCCTCGTCCCTGCCTTGTCTTTTCCATCTTTCTTTTATTATTCAATCTATATTGCCTTCTGTGCGTTTCTTTTTTTTACCTGTCTCTTCTTTCTCTAAGTCAAAAGCTATCATTTCAATGTGTCCATTCTTTCCCCACCTCATCGAAGTCCTTTTACTCTCCCTTCTCCTTGCTTCATCAAAACCTGTATCATCTGATGCCGGCTTTCTCCCCCTCCATCACTTCCATTGTATTCCTAATACCATCCTACCTCCTATTCGCCTCTCTTTTTTTCTGCCCTCTCTGTTTCCAATGATTCATTATGATTTTTCTGAAGAGCATAGGTAAGGTTCAACTTAGATTGACAGACTTGCAAGATATAACCCGATATCTTATCTCATAGTACAACCAATCGGTGCCACTGGTCACCGATGCCCTCATCTCCCTGGTGGTATGTAACTGTTAAAATTATGCGAGGTTCATCTTTCTCTTACCAATGAGCTCGATTGATTGTTGTTAATTTGACACCCCTCTTATGGTTTGAGGTTACGTAAAGAAAAACATTAAGATGAAAAGATCATGTGTCTTTTTACTGGCATGTGAAAGTGTCATCATTGATCCGTAGCTAAAACTAAAATCCAGTTTCCTGCTGTAGTCGAATTTTGTTTGATCTTAGACCAGGTAAGTTTGTGTACTTTTTTGAATGAGTGCTGTTTATTTAACCTTATTATATCATTCTATCATCATTTGAGACCACAAACGTTAATTGCCAAAAATTGAAACATATTCATCGAAATGAGGTGTTAGCTTGAATTTATATAATAGAACTTTTTCTCTTAGTATTACCTTTACCTTAAGTCTTGAAGTACTTGTAAATGATGGCCAAAGTTTTCTATAAGTAATCATTTTACTCATATTCTATAGGAACAAACTGGTTTTGTTCAGCAGGTTTAGATGGTGGAAACGAGGATTTGTTTACGTAGAATATATTTAAAAAGTCATGGCTGAATATTTACCTGATCTCGACGATGAAGATGAGGCATTTGAACCAGCGTCCTGTTCAGATAACATCTCACCACCCCTGAGATTTCAGAGTGAGACTTCTCCTTGAGTGAGACTTCTGATTCTGGTTACACAAAAAGGATCTTACTCTTTAAAGAAAGGACGACCTTCGTTGGGATATTTTTCGAAATGTTGTGGGACACCTGGAGTAACAATCTGAGCCTGTCAGTGGCAAAAACAAGTACTTTTAGTGGACGTACTCTGATCGGGTACGATTGCCCCAGGCCATTATGTTGCAGCCATATTGCGGCTATGGCGGAGGACACCTAGTGGACCGATTCCAAAAGTTTTTGTCATTTCGACACAAATTTGTAGAAAAAAACCAAACAAAAAAAAACAATAGGCCCCAGGTTTCAAAATACAGAACTTCTCCTTTAACTTGCCATTTCATCAACTCAAATCCTTGAGATAACTTTACTTATTGTACATTTTTGGCATGAAATACAGAGATAACGAATACAGAAATATCTATACTAACATCAGTGGCTTAAAGGGATACAAAAGTATCCGTAAATACAACATTCAAACTACATCGACATGTGTAAGTGGATATGCTAAAAATGACCCTTCTACAAACACTCAGATCTTTTGCCAGGGATCAATACAGTGATGTCATAGACAGTCTGAACTTGATACTAATCTCATTACCATTTTCATCAATAATTAATGATTAAGTTCTGTCGGGAAATATTGTACAACTGCTTTTTCAGGTTCAGTTTCCATCTTTGTTAAAACAGTTTTTTATTATGTTATATTCATGTATCCTTATGAAAAACATCCTTCATTTGATCCTGTTGAATCAAATTCTTAGGCACTCATTTTTTTCAGTTTTTTTTCAGTTTTCTTTTCTGCATGTCCACTTAACACTTATTGGGAAAAAGTGGGCTCTATCTGCACTTAAATCAGAGAATATATGTGTGAAAGAATACCAGAGTGGTATGATACTGAGATGACTGCTCACAGATGGTTTCATCTCAGGTCATGTGGATTTAACATCAAAGCATGAGCCTGTCTTGGATTCACATCACACACTCAGTGAATACATTTTTTATATGTTGTTCAAGCTACTGTACCACATGTGTGCTCTGTTGTTTTTGAGAGCCAGTGTGTGTGTGTGTGTGTGTGTGTGTGTGTGTGTGTGTGTTGTTCTTGTTTCTCTATCTATATGAGGACACGTGAATTTTAGACATTCTGAGGACACTTTCGGAAAGTGAGGACATTTTGGCTAGTTGTTGCTTTTCACTGGGTTGTTGAAGGTTCAAGACTCCTAGGGTCTAGGACAGGCATTCTCAAAGCCTGGACTATGGTCCGGATCCAGACCGGACGGCAAGTCAATCCGGACCCAGCCCAAGCGTCTTATTAGCACTGAGATAGTACAATGTAATGAAGTGTACATTTCCTACATTGAAAAAATGTTTCATATTTATCAATAAATTGTTTGTTATGTAAAATATAATCTATCTCTCCTGGCCCAAAATTAGGGTTTAAACGTAATTGTTTCCCTGTTTGACACCATTGTCATGGAAACGCTGACAGCCAGAGCGCACATGACGCAACGTCAATGTTCATGGGCTAGCAAGCGTCCGTGCAAATTAGCAAGCTAGCTAACGGGTAGCAGGCACCCACGTCCTGTCCAGCGGGCACAATAAAAGCGAGACATCACCGTCTTCTGTTGGTGTAATTAGCAGTGAAGGAGTAGAGAAGGAGGGTTTAATTAAATCGCCAATGCGGTGAGGATGTCACTATCGAAATGTGCGAAGAAAAGAAAAGTTGACCGACAATACCAAGTTTTCAAGATGAGTGGACGGAGAAATATGCATTCATTCTGCCCCAGTCCAGCACGAAGGCCATGTTTGTGATTTGGAGTTGTGTAAAGTGGAAATGTTGACATTATGACACAAAGCACGGACATTTTGAACAGCAATATCCTCAGAATACAGAGGTGAGGACAACAAAACGTTGACAGTAAACATCTCCTATGAATCAACAAACAAATTTTTGTGATATCTATGACACAGCAGCCTCTCTCCGAGTGGCCTGCGTGCCACTCACTGAAGGCAGACAGTGCCATTTCTCACATTAGGCTGCTGTGTATTTTAACTGTCTTAGGGCACCATGTGATTTATACAATACCTCAAAAACATTTCGATGTTACAGTGTCTTGTTGTGTTGTCCTTTAAGGTCAGTTTATCTGTTTATTCATGTGTGAAAACAAAGACATTTTTCTCTTTAAGTTAAAATTTCTTCTAAAACTACACAGTGCACGTGTCCACTTTAATGTTAAAAGTTGGTCATGTAAAAGTACTGCTGTTTGGGTTCATGAGCTACCAATTGCAGGCAAACAGTGCTATTTCTTTTGCCTCCTTTGCTTGTAAGCTATAAACAAATTAAATAGAAGTAATTTGCTTATCACCAGTTGTTCCAGACCTTTGACCTTGTATAGAAATCAGATTTAGACCTTTCAATATTAAGTTTGAGGACCCCTGGTCTTGGGTAACCTTGACTCTAGGATGTTCTGGAGTTCAAGTTAGTAAAAACTGAGATAAGATGTTATTGTGATAGTGAGAAATGCATTATGTCAATGCAGGTCTTCACAAGTATAGAAATACAAACGTACGTATGTGTTCTTTCATGTGTCTGTGCTTGTTCTTTGAACTCAGTTTGACTCCTGCACCTGCTGTGCTTTAGACACATCTTCATGAGTTCATGACCCTACACGCATACGCACCTGTGGCAACTCCCGGTTTTATCTTCCCATCATCACCTACGCCTGTTGTCATTTATGGTTTGGCATTTCCTTGTCTTAATGTGTCATCCAAGTGGCTTCCTGTTTATTCTCTCTCTCGCCCACACTGTCATTCCTTCTTTCTTTTTCTCTTCTGATTTAATTTAGCTTTGTTATTCTTTATTGTGCCAATCATCTTATGCAACAGTTTTTCCCTCTGTATTTCCTCCAATTCTCAGTGAGTCACACCTTTGCTCTCACTTTCTGTTCTTATTCTTCTGAAAACCAAGGCTTAAATAAACAAGGAAATTTTATATTTAGTCCGTGAGCTGGGTGAAGTGAATGTTAATTTATATTTTATGTTTTTAATTTGATATTAACAGCATGGGCTCTTCTAGGGGTTATTGACAGGTGGTTCAGAGTAACATTGCTGAAAACTATTTGGTGTATTACCATGCTCCTTTGTCAATAACTATAATAAGAATCCAGCATCCAATCTTCAAGAGGTAATTGTGATATGAGAATGTCATGTATTTCTATCATCAATTTCTTGAATACTTGAATTGTTATATCAAGCATATACATGCATAGGTATTTGGCTACTTTTTACATATAGATTACAGTTTAGTGTTTCTCTTTTTTCCTTTGTTTTGTGTTTGCTTAGGAATTTGACCTATTTTTTAATTGACTACAAAGTCCTTGACATCACAAATCTTGGAACAACTTGCAGCGTTTGACAGGGAAACAGGCGACCTTCCAATAACTTCTCAGTGCTCATTGTTTTTGTGAATGATTGCAAATTGATTTTAAGCCCAATTGGTTAAACCAAAGAGAACCAGTAACACGTCATGCTCCTTAAAATGGGCTTTTTAAGTAACAGTTTTGTATTGCCATTAATGTTTTCTTTGTCAACCGCAAAGTTCATTTGGCTGGTGAATGTTTGTTGCCCGTCTGAGCTGTACTCAAAAGAAATACCCAACAAGGTACGGTTCATACATGTCTGACAGGCCGTCATGCAGGGAAACCCCACATTACTGCAATGAGGAAATCACTCGCCTCATAGAAACTGAAACACACAGCGATTGCCAACTGCCAGAAAGCTTTGGCACCTGTACACGAACACACCTGCTGACAAAGTCATGTGGAGATTATGAAAAGAACCTGCATGTACACACCTTTCTGGAATTTCCACACAGATACATGGCATTTATCCCAATATGATGTTTTATCTTTTTCCTATGAAAACTCAAACAATCAATCTTTCTCTAAGTTTTGTTCTCTAAAGGCTGTCCCATGGGAGATTGACATTTCCTCCAACTTTCTCACGGCTTACTGGCAACAGATTCAGTTGCTCCTGGCTGCAGACACGCTTTCTTTTTTGATGAAGAACCACTCATGTTAACTTACGGGAAACAATGTTTGAACTGAGATGAAAAATTGAAACTGCATGACATGCAGAATCATTTTCTCTCAACATGTGTATCAGTTCATAAACTTCCAACGGCAGTTTCGCCCCAAGCGCTACGTCAAACCTGAACTTCTACTTTTTTTGCAATTCAACCAATTAATACCCGACAAACATATACCTACGTAGGCTACCTGACAAGTTACAACCTATCTGGGTCACACCAACTCTTGATAATGCATTTTTTCTTAGTGTAAACTAGTTGTCTGTGAAGGTTCTCATCCAGATCATGGTAATTCTAGGCTTAATTCTTCTCTTTTCAAGAACTTCAACCAAGTCCAGTTGCCTTTTGGATTAAGCCTAGAATAGATGTCTTGATCTACACATGACTGATATTGGCCACAGCTGTTAACTACATGTTATATGTAATGTAAACGTATCTTTCATGAGCAAAACTATTTCTTTATCAAAACAGGGAATTGTCTATAGGTCTATGTGGTCTATAGGAAAGCCCTCTGAGACAGGATCTGGATCTGGATCTGGTCCTGCATGAAGTTTGAGATTAGCATTGTTCAGTTTCTCTTCTCACTCTTTTATCTTCACTACATCATCCTGTTCTGAGATGGACTGTCACACTTCTGCTCCCACAGCAGTCTGATCCTGCTTATTCAGTCTGCATGCTGATGGGTGATTTTACTATTCTCTGTGTTTCTCATGATCCCCCAGACCTCCAGCTGAGGGTTCTGCTGTGTGCTATTGCATCCAGTCTGCTGGATAATAAATTTGTTTTAATCCTTGAGACGAGAAGCCAGTCACAGCTGAGAGTACTTTCATTCTTTTTCCTGCCTTCTAGCCTTTTCCTGTCCTCTCTTTCTCTATGTCTTTTCTCCCTATTATTTTTCTTTGTTCCTTGTTTCATTCCATCTTATTTTTTTTTACTTCACAAAGGTACAGAAATGCATCTTTCCAAAACTCTAACACAGTATATCCTCTTGGAGTTTTCTTCTGGAAAGTGTGGACACGATGGCCAGTCCTCACCCTTCGGACATTCAGGGCCGTCCTCACTTTTGAACGGACCTTCGAAGAGCTGTTTGAGAGTTCAGACGTGGTTTCGAGGATTAGGTTAGTGTTCGGGTTTAGCATGTAATTGTGATGCTTTATGCTAATGAGGGACCTAGAAGTACAAGAACAAACTTGTGTGTGTAAGCTCTTAAACCATGTCTAATTAGTGTATCAAGTATTTAGTTTATTTTTTCCACATCTGTCCTCATTCTAATAGCTTTCTGCCGTTCTCTGTCTTTGTTCCTGTCTTCCATCAAGCTCCAGAAAAACTCCCAGCGAACATCACAGCCTTTTTCTTCTTGATGTTCACAAACCACAGCGATCTGCCGACTGGGAAATGAAAACAGATACGGATGCATTGAGACATCAGTCAGTCAGTGTGCTGAGAGTCTGAACCAGACCACGAGTTTCTGTGTGTTCCCCACATGACAAGTCTCAGTTTCTTGTTTTGAAGAATTCAATGGAAAAATCCACAACAAAAAACAACAATGAAAAACAATTTGGCCTGTTATTGTTTCCTTTACAGATATAAATTGCTTCCCAGATTAGTTTTTCTAGATTGAGCAACATGAAGTCTGTGAACTTATTTGATCAAATTATAAAATACACAATTAGTCACATCCTCTTAACGCATGTGTTGTGTGCTGGACGTACGTGATTGGAACATAAAAGAAATAGTGAGTTTAAAGCATGAAACAAACACTCTGTTACATCTCCCCAATAGTACAGAATCTCTCAAACAATACTGTTGGGATTATTACTGGGTAACCATTGTCAATATTTTTCACATTTGTAATAGCCTTTGCACTGAAGCTCTGGCAGCTTTGGAATAGGCCTTTGCAAGTATAGGATAGTATGGTATAAAGAGGTATAGGCCTTTCCGAGTTGACAGTAATATAGGTTTATAATTAGTCTTTGCGGGAAGCTCTATGGCAGATGTAACATGTTCAACTTTAACTTCTTAAAGATATATCAGTCTTTTGTTTACATTTAAGATGCCTAACTGTAATCATACTTTAGTTATGGTTTGCAGATATTGAGTTAATATTCCAACATTACCAACTTTAGCAGATGGGTTTATCATTAAAAAGTATTTTGGATGGATGTTTGTCTGCAGCATTTGTAGCTAGCTCCGTCTGTTTCGTGTTAGTGTAGTTTTTTAACTCTTAACTTTTTGTAGTACACTCACGGTATAACTCTATATATCCTATGGATATTGTATCTCATTATGACACTTTAACACTCACTTATTTATGGTTATAAATCTTACGGCGGGTGTGGCTCAGTGGTAGAGTCGGTTGTCTTTCAATCAGAAGGTCGGAGGTTCGATCCCCAGCTCCCTCAGGCTACATGTCGAAGTGTCCTTGAGCAAGACACTGAACCCCAAATTGCTCCCGGTGGCATAGCCAACGGGTATGAATGTGATATCTGATTGACAGTTGGGCACTTTACGTAGCAGCCTCTGACATCAGTGTGTGAATGGGTGAATGTGACATGTAGTGTAAAAGCAGCTTTGAGTGGTCGCAAAGACTAGAAAAGCGCTATATAAGTACAGTCCATTTACCATTTACTTTATGCACATTTGCACTGTACGTTTTCGCACTAACTCTGCTCATCATGTTTAAATTTGCACTACTGGCATACAGCCACTACTCAATGTTGCAATGTTGCAGTGTACAGTTGTAATTTTAACAGCCTTTATTTTAATAGTGTTTATTTTTATTTTTATTTTGTCTCTATCTTTATTATTCCCCCTTATAGGCTTAAGGGGGGGTTGGGTTGACAGATGTGTGATTTCATATGTCTTGTAAGCTACTGAATGCCGACATTTCCCTCAGGATCAATAAAGTATCCATCCATCCATCCATCATCAAAGGTTAATTTTAAACTGACAAAAAGCTCCTGGTCATACTTGTTACTTATCCTCAAGCTTTCTGGACATTCTGATATGTAAATCAGAATGTCCAGTCAGAATGTTAGTGCTTTCAGTACTTTCGCGTATTAGCGTATGCAGGCTGCCTTCCATCTGTTTGAATTGACGTGTTTGTTTAATGTGGTTTATAAGAACACACACTTTCACACTTTAAATGTATGCATGTTTTATCTATTCTGGAAGTGGTTTGGATATATGTGTCTTCACGACATTAACACTGTCAGAATGCAGTTTTAACAACCATGACACATGGTGTTGAGTGTAGAATATGTTATTGGTTAATACGCTCCATTAATACAGCTGTGAGTGTTCCGTCCTCAAGAGAGGTAAAGTTGGTGAATCCTTATAGTTTAAAGCTCAGATGATGGATGAACATTTATCATATTTATAATGTTTGACACATTAGAAATGTCTTAGTGCGATCTGTTTCCCAACCATTTCCTCTTCAGCTAGCTAGAAGAAGGGTAAATGTAGTAAAGCCACGATTCAGATTTCTTTTTCTTTATAGTTTATTACAGGAGTACATTTAACAGTCACGGTAACAAAAAGGAAAGGAAGAAAGTAGAACAAGACATTCATATTTAAACTAAATGAACATTTTTTTCCTGTAAAAAGAAATTCAAATATTATGTACAGAATGACATAAGACAAGTTCAGAGAAACCAACAAGTGAGAGGAAGGGAAGTGTAGTCGCATGGCACTTAAAAAATAGACATACCTCGCAAGTGCTTTCTGTTTTTCCATAATTAATATCAAATAAAATGCAGTGATAATAAGTCTGAATAACAAAAAAATAATAATTATTACAGTAATCAAATCAACAATATTAACATTTTAAACACTGTTTACAATATAACTGAAATACATAACATTCTAAATACATCCAATATTTACCAAAGACCTTCTCATTTAGCCTAAAAACTCTATATCTGTAATAGAATAAAAAATATCATTTCAAATATCTTATAACAACAATATTAATCGTACAATAACATTAATATTAGGTTATTAGTAAATGTAAATAGCTGATTTTCCCCATGGCTTGCTAAGGAAAGAAATATTGTACAAATTAATATACACTATTACCTATTAATGCTCTTCCGGGTTTCACAAAATGCAAATATTTTAATCAGCTAAATTATATATATATAAAAAGGGGAAGAAATAGCAAATCTCACTCGATACAAACTATTGCAATCTATAACTCTCAATTAGAAAATGTACACAAGAAAAGCAGCAAAAAATTCTATTTTTATTTTTTTTTCATAAGGAAGAAATCAGTGGTGTGGTTGGTAAAAAGAGTGAACAATGTGTAGCACAGGCAGAATCCGTCTGGAATGCTGTTGGACAAACAGGATCACACAAGAAGAAAAGCCCTCTGAGAGTAACCCTGCCGTCCCCTGAAATTTCATTGGTCCTTCTTTCTCAAGCTTCGTTTCGGGACTTAGTTCAACGATTCTAGAATGTCCGAGAGTCCCGCTAAAAGTCCCAGAGTTCCGTTGCAGAAGCTTTCCATTTATGGGAAATAAGAAAACAAATTTCCCTCCAATTCTGGAACACACAAAGCTCTGAGAGTTCTGATTGTGCAATCACCTCAAACTATAAATCTCTTTCAGCTAATAAAGTTGCTTAAACCATGGAATTTATTTTCTTTTGCATTTTTAGCGTTGATTGGAGGAGCAGCAAGACAAAATGTCACCTTCTCCACGAAACTCAAAATGGCTGCCCCACAGAGACGGGAAAAAAAAAACAGCACACAAACAAACAAACACAGTATGACAAAGCAACATTCAAGCAGCATGTATGTAGGTTTTCTCCTCCTCAACTCGACTGTATCCCTCTGTCTTTTCTCCACCTCCAGCTCAGGAAGTTTCACCGCTTTGTGAGCCAAAGTTCTTTACTAAGTTCTTTCGGCGGGTCACTGTCCGAGAGAGTTCAATCTCAACGCAACTTGAAAGTGAAGTTTATGTGTCAAAGCAAATGGTCAGAAACGCACCTGGACCTTGTTGCTGTCTGACTTTGATTCAGTAACTCTTTATGTGTGATGCCAATTGGGAATTCCTGTTAGTTAATTCTGCTTTCACCTCAAAAATAGCTTCCTTGGGTGGATAAATAAGGTTGCAGATGGTCATACATCAGGTGAGGGCATCCTGAAATATTTTGTCCATTAGGATTGACCACTTTTCAAAAAGTATTCGGTCCAGCTCTGAAACTTCTACAGTGAGTAAGTGACAGTATTTATGTGCAGTCAGTCAGAGTTAACCACCAAAAAATAAATGCTAATTTGTTTTCCCCTACAATGTCTAATCTTCACCTGAGTTTACGCACCAACAAGATTACTAGGATTAGCTTCTTATGTGGGCAACATTTTGAGTCAATATTCGTGGACAACCTCTTAGCAAAGACTGATGAATAGAGTAGTAAGATAATAAGACGCTACAGTAAGACATACCACTAGCCTGTTTTTTTGTCCCCAATACTTTGAGATTTTACAGTTTGTAATTTGGAACACAAACAAGGAATAGTTTTAAAGTTTGAAGAATGTAAAAAGCATAATGACAGCATCAAGCAAGGGTACCTCCTTGAGAAGTACCCTGAACAGTTACTTCGTCTAAAAACTCCCTTGTTCCTCTATTCTTTAACGTAATTAGGATTGCAATCGAAGCCCTTCAATCCCTACAATAAATAAAGTTTGTTTTTGTCTCGTATTGTTGGTCATTTAAGCTTATTCTACAATACGATGAATGAGTAGAAGCAATGTAGGAAGTACTTTTTCAATCAATAAGTTTACAGGCAACTTTGTGAAGAAAACAGCAGGAAAGAAGGTTGTAAGAAAGTTAACAAATTGCCCAGTTACATTAATTCAAAATGTCATGTGTTACGCCCCTTAGAATATGCAGCCAGCATATTTTCCCTAACAGAACTACATCCCTCATTTCTAAGAACAGCCCTCTCCTCCACTGCCTGAATTGATACTTGAACCCTTATTAGCAGTACAAATGTAAGCCAGTCAAAGTATTTACTGCATCATGATACGGTTGGCTTAAAGAAGTGTTGCAGAGCTAATCTGACAAGTTTTATTGACACTGTGCCCCAACCTGCTACCCAGTGTGCTATGATCCTTGCCAATGCTTCTGTAAGCTAGGAAGCAATTTTTTATCTTGATGGACCTTTGATGGAAAACGCAAAGTCAGCACTGTTTCATGTCATTCTTTCAAAACTTTTTCAGATAACCAGAACACATCAGTTGAATCTGGGTGGCACAAAAATTCTGGCTCAAAAATTGTTACATTTTGTCCAGAAAAACTAGAACATTCAGTCTATATATCCACCTCTTATACCCTGCTAGATAACTGTAATGGTTCACTGCATTTGATTAAGATCAAACAAACTGCTAATATATCATTCTTTCATCCTATACCCTGTTTCATCCATCTTGCCTTCCTTCCACAACCATCCTGACTTTTACTTTCCTATTTTCAACACTCAATTTCACGAAAGTACCACCATACTTCTCTTCCTACCATTGTGCACTACCCACACTCTATTTCAAATTAAATTACATAGCTATTTTGTAAATAGATTTTGTTTGTAGATTTCTTTAAAAAAAAATACACAGAATAGAGCATAATTCATAACTTTTTTGGCAGCTTCTTTCTTTCTCAGAGGAATGTCCCGATCATCATCATCAGCTGTTCAAGAGATGAAGACCTCTGCTCTTCTTTTAGTCTGAAAAGGAACCTCTAACTTAGCATAGCAAAGGTGGAGAAGAAAAAATAACTCTGAAATTCTTTCTTTCCTTCCTTCAATCTTCTCCCTAAAGACTTCTTCAATTCAACACCCCCCCCTTACTTGTCAACTCCCTGCCCTTTCAAACAGTTGCTCCCAGCAGCTCTTCCGACTTGGCCATGATCTCGTTCTGGTTGGAGTCCAAGCCGTAGAACTTGACCTTCAGCCCGTCAACAGGGTGGACCACTGGTACTGTGACCACACGTGGAAACTGCCGGGTAGCAAGCTCAAAACGGCTGGTGCTGGCCAACTCAATGGCAAGGATTCGAAGGAAGAGAGTCGCGAGCTGCTTGCCTAGACAGGACCGCACACCACCGCCAAATGGAAGGTAGTGGAAGCGTCCCTCTTTGTCTTCTCCTCGCTCCTGGCTGAAGCGATCAGGGTCAAAGGCATCCACATCTTTGAAGACAGCCGAGGTGTCATGTGTGTCCCGGATGCTGTACATCACACTCCAGCCCTTTGGAACCTGGACTCCCTAAAGACATAAAGACATAAAGCAGTTTTTATGGGTGCAATCATGAGTAGAATTAGATTATAGTGTGATCATGCTGGAGAGGTTGTCCCTCAATAGCTTATAGAGCTAGAGACTCTGGGAGTTACAAGACAACTGATTCCAGTTCCTGTGTATCAGTAAGCGTAGGACACTGTTTAAAGAATACATGCAAGATAGAAACACAGGAATCTGAGCATCAGTTGCTACAGCACTTGGTTCTTGATAAGTATACCTATAAAAAAGCGCAATTTTAGGTAGTATTCTGTCATTTCAAAAGAAGGAAGAACTACCATGGCATGGAACAACAACAGAAAATACAGCTGAAACGTGACTTTGATGTGACTGTTACAGGACTACTCACGTCAAGTTCAAAGGTCTGCATGGCCGTTCTGTAGGCCCCTGAGACAGGCGTAAAGAGTCTCAGCACCTCCTTGATGACACAGTCCAGGTACTTGAGGCTCACGATGGTGTCCAGCCTCAGCTCGCCTTCAGGGCAAAGGCAGCCGTTGTGGAGGAGACCCCTGGCTCTCAGCTCCTCTCTTAGGCGCTCCAAGACGGCAGGGTGGCGGAGGAGCTGCATGATAAGCGAGGTGCTGGCGCTGGCCGTGGTGGCGAAGGCAGCAAAGATCAGCTCGATTGTTGACTCCTTAGAGATGATCATATTAAGGGAAGTGGTCTGTTAGAGCCCTGGTTCTCAAACATTAGGCTTCTGTCCAGTTAATACTTCTAAGTGGGGCCTACATGGGTATTAGCTGGGTTGATATGTGGAACCCATCTGGAATACCCAACTGGGACTGGGACTAGGCCCCCTATTCAATCACTATTACTATCCACTACTGCGCCAGACATTGGGAAAAGCCAGTCTTTGATATTTAAAGTAAAGCATAATTTCAGCATGAGGACAAACTTACACCGACTGCAGATATTTACCGAGGGCATTTGAGTTGATTTGTCTTTACTTTGTGGACAAGCCAACTGGATTCTCCCTCAGCTTCTGATGGGCTAATTGCTTGTCACTTGACTAAAGGGTCCAGAGAGTGGAAATCTAGATGGTAGTATTATGTGCTGAAGAGTGAGTGTGGATATCAGCCAAAAGCTTTTTGATTTATTCTTTTTTTAAATGTGAAATCTTTTTTTAAGGCGAGTTCGACCTGGGCCCTCAGCCTTACTTTGGGCACAAATCCACTATCCCACACCTCATGCCTGCCATTTGTTTCGTAATGACATGGCCAAAAAAAATGTCAAAAGCCAAGACATAATAAAAGTGTGATGTTTTTCTTTCCTAAAAAGAAGCGTTTTTTGGAAAATTCATGTCCAATAACAACATAAAGCGCTCCTTGCCGGGCCCATTATTAAGGTAGTGGAATAAATAACACTGAGGCTGGGCAGCACGACACTCATTATAAACCTCTCATCTGCCATCATCCGTGTCAAAACACATCTCTGCCTCACCCTGCGTCTGTGTGTTATATATGCGTGCGTCAGAAAACTGCAGGAGAGTGCTTCAGCCTGGGCCTCTGCGACAGGGGCTCCCCAGTTCACTTTGTGTGTGTATTTATATATATATATGTGTGTGTGAGTGTGTGCGTACAGGAGGCCTCTTTCAGACCCCTAGCAGGGGGAGTGTTGACTTATTTTTGGCCCTGGACTTAACCCAGAAACCACAGAGAGCGAGAGAGACGCAGAGAGAGTTGAGTTTCCACAGAATTCCTCAGAATTACTTTAATAGGTAAATAGAGGGTGTGCCTGTCCATGAGTGTGTGTGTCTTATACTGTTACTGTCTGCCTCTAGGCATTGGCTTAGCATCCCTGCAGTCATATTTTACATAAAGATGTGTATATAAAGTCACTTTCATTGCTTATGATCCCAAGATGATTTGTTGGACAAATTTGTTGGTCTATATGTGTGTGTTCAGTCATCCACGTCAGGTACCCTTTGGCAGTACTTTACTTGGTAAACAGTGAGTGTGTTCACTCTATGTATGTTAGAACAAATACGCAGCAGAGTTGGTGTGTACCTATGCCGTATTTGTTACGACTACCATTCATGGTACAGCCGCTTCCAAAGCTTGTTTGCACACCTTTTCCCGCTACTCGGGTCATTTTTGTGCAAAGGTGCGTTACCTTCAGCTCCTGCATGGTGAGCTCGGTGCCGTTCTCCTTGGCGCTCTCCATCAGAACGTCCAACGCATCGCTGTAATCCTTCCCTTGGGAACACAGCGGTTTCTCTCTGATGGCCTTTTCTATGCTTTTTTGCAGGGAGTCACGTGCACGGATACCCTGCAAACAAAAACATAGGGAACTTAATACTGGCCTACAACATGTCTCAATGAAGCCCAGTGATTTAACCAGTTTTTTCATCAGCAGTGGCCTAATTGGTAAATTGCCAGTTGGAAAAAAACATAGACCAAAGAAAAACTATAGGTCAACACGTACCTTCCTGTAGCCACTAAACGGCAGGTCAATGGGCAAACTGAACAGGTTGTCAACAAAGTCCTGGAAGGTTGAGAACAGATTCCTCATCTCCTCCTCGGACACCCTGAATCCCAGCAGCACCCTCACCGCCATCGTAAACGACAACCTCTGGCTCTCCCTGTGGAAAGACAACCAATCAGGACCAATGCATATAAATGTGATGCTTGACTGATGATACCTGCATTTATACCTCTTCTTTGTTATCGTTGTTGGGTCAATTATAAGCAGTCTTGCAAAGGACCTGGCGTTATACTATTCTTGCAGATAAGATATTTCTACCCACACTGATGATGTTCTTATTGTCCTGGATACTGCAACATTGGTTTCAAAACACAACAACCCCAAATGTTTCAGTGATGCCTGTTTCACTTGAAGATACTGATATGCAAATACAGATTTACTACAGTATTCGCCTCTTAATGTGTAGGAGTGTTGTTTTCTCTGCAGAAATACTAGTGTTCCAACCTCCTATGATGATGATGATCCAAACACTAATTTTCACACCCTGGACCACTGCTGTACCTGTAGACGTTGATGGGCTCAGGGTTGGAGCTCCACACTCGGAGGCTCTCCTGGATGACCTGCTGGATTTTCGGGAGGTAGGACTCCAACGCCTCGTGGCTAAACACTTTGGCAAACACCTGCAGAGAAAGAGTAAGAGGCCCTTAACTTAAAATGCAGAATGGGTACACACCTGTCTGTTCAAACTGCAAAGGCTGATAAGATCAACCAGAATATTAATGAAACACTCATAAATTCTATGCGCTGGCACTCAGACAGAAAGCACAGAGAAAGTCATTTGAACCCATGCAAGTCCGAGCAGAGGACAAAAGCACTGATTAGGCAAACAAACTGCACATGATCCTCTTACAGTTGAATATCTTTAGGAAACTTCTGAGCGTGGCAAATCCTGACTGACAGGGTGCATGAACAGATGTCACGAAGGACACGTTGCCTCTGCTGTGGTATTTACATTCACAACCTCCACCAAGGAGGGGTTTTCATCTGTTTGTTTGTCTGTCTTTTAATGGGCAGGACAATTCGACATTTTAAAGGATTGGTCAACCGTCAGCGATTAAGAGGGGAGAATAAGTTTGGGTCCAGTTTGGACTTTTATAATACACTCTTAAATTTTGATAACAACTCCTAAATATGCGTCGCATTGCCCAATTCCATCGAATCTACCAAAAGGTGGCCAGCATTTTTACAGGCATGCACTTTATGGCAAACTGGTATAACTCTTAAATGACTGAAGCAGTTTCTTCCAAACATGTGCACCTTTCACTGATGAACAAACCTCCCAAATGTTTGGCGATTTCTCCTATAGATGGCATTGCAGCAATAGAAAGTTGCTTACAGTTGTGCATCTGACTCACTTGACATTTTGCAAAGTTGATCCTTGTACAATTTTCCTAATATTAACCTTTCTACTCCCTTCTGTCACATCTCAACTTTTCTATCCATTAATCCCTGTCTTCTCTCCTCTGAATTGTACCTAGACAAGACTTTCCATTGTGTGTTTGTTCTTGTTCGTTTTTCTGTGATGCCCGGTCCTTATTCACCCCTGAATTCTCTCCCTCTCCTTCTCTCCCCCCCAAGCCTTCTTTACAGAGACTTATACATTGTGGAGGTTTTCCCCTGTAGTCAGCAGAACCAGAATGACAGACAGAAAGAGCAAAGGAGAGGAGAAGGAGGAGGGGCAGGGGGTTAAGTCTTTCCTGGCTGCTTGTAGTAGTATTTCTTTGTATGAATCAGTCGACAGTCGTCAGTGTTGTTTGGACAAATAACATTCCTTCTGATTTAACCTCCAAAACTGCCCTTAAAACTTTGGAATGATTTAGAAGTGGAGAACATTGGAGTGGAAAGGAGAAACGTGAGCGGACTAGACTAGAATAGGGCTTTTATATGAATATGAATCAGTCACTAACACTTAGCTTTATTTGGATAAATAACAGTCTGATTCATTTAACCTTTTCCGCTCGCCCCAAAAACAAATCGATTCTTTCAGACTGGTATTTATTTGATCAGCAACAGCAGGACGGCGATGCAGCACATTTTTCAAGCAGCGACTGGTACACATGGTTTGCATTTTCTGCACAATGAAATGAGACTGGAACATTTGAACATTTTATATGAATACTTCTGTGTAATGATAAGTGGTAGCTCCGTCAGAGCCTCAGTCACTTAAAGAGCCTTACGATCGATGTGGAAGTGGTAGTTAAGCTGTGGGATGAACTTCTGCATGTATCCCGGAGCTAGTTTCTTTCTTTGTTGTTTTATTTATGTGTTTTTACTAGGGCTTACAATCGATCGAATATTTAATCGCGATTATTCGCATATGAATCGAATTGTTTAACCTGTTGTAAATACTGTCCAGAATATTCTACAGTATAACCTCAAAGGTACTGCATGCTCAGAAAATATGCTGAAAGCATAACATGGCAATCATCGCATATATCAGTGATTTCTGTGAGAAGCACATCACATGTAGACTTATGCTTATTTCACAAACTACTTTAATCTGATCACTTTGCTTTGCTTCAGTCCCCTCAACACACATGCACCTCTGCTCTCTGCACAGCTTCTGGCCCCGCCCCCTCTTTCTGTCTGTCTCTCTGTCTGCTGAGTTGACTGTCTTCATCTGCAGTCTGTTTAATTAAGTCACAAAAGTTAAATATTTTCTCTCGCAATTCAGTTCTCACAACACGTGAGCCACGTGTGCACGAGGGATGTTATTAATGACGTAGCGATCAAATGATCGATCGTTACCGAATGACATCTGCACCTTTTATAAGCTTTATAAACAGCGACAATCAATGCATTTACAATAGGGACATACGGAGATACACAGTAGGAATGTTTACACTGCATATGATTGTGTGCGGACAGAGAGCGTCCTGATGTACTGTGACTCCTGTCACTGTTTCAGTGCTCTTCCTCAACAAGGAGAGCCGGCGAACGAACTGCAAAATGTATGTAGCGGAAACGCTGCCGGTGGTAACTCAGTTCACATCGACAGTAAAAACAAATAACTTTTTGTCTTGTCCAGAGAACCATCTAGCAGGGCTTTGAGGCTGAACCTCTCATGTAAAAGACCCTTTTCTTTTTCTATTTCTGCTCACGGAGGTTTGTTTCTGCATGCTATCCACAACACTGCGGCTGCATCGCTTCCTGATTTCTCAAACTACGGGGCGGGCGGAGGGTCATAATAATAGAACGCGCATGCGTTAAAATAAATAGTGGCGTGAAAGGGAATGTACTTTGACAGCCTTACTTTTTACGAGCTGCTTCTTTGTTTCCTTACTTGCCCAAACTAATAATTGCATCTTGTTTGTGGTCTCGGTTTATTTTATCGCTGTGGGTTCTTTTTACGACTTTTCACAACCGTGCGGATAAACTAAACTGAGCTTAAAACAATGTAGACTTTACTTTTAGTAACTTTGACGGGATGTTGCAAACTGGCACGCTTTGTCTCCTTGATAACGCTCTTTTAAAGACACGTACGTCCAGAATAAACCTTTGGAAAAACTGTGCAAGTAGAACTGAACTGGTTTAGCCACAAAATGGCTTTATTGTGTATGAAGAATATATTTTTCCACACGTTAAGACACTGAAGAAACATGGTTATGAAGACTGTTCCTGCTTTTTTCCATTGAGACATAATAGAGTCTGAGAGGGAAGAAAGGAGCTTCTAGTGGGCTTTGAGCCCAGGCCAGTGAGGGTACATGTGGTTCCTGAGGTTGATGTTTCAGCCTCTAAACCATCAGTTGGGCACCCATACTCTTATTTTGTCCTCTACCTCATTTTTCCTCTCATTTTCTTTCTCCTCTTTTGCCCTCTTCCCTCTCTCTACCATCGCTCCTCCAAACCCTGCTTCCCTCCCTCCTTCGCTCTCAGAATGAATGAACAATAGTCCACTGAGCTCAGCCCTGTGTGCACGAGAGTGTGCATGTGTGAGTTACGTGTATGCACTGTATGGCTTTATATATATACAGTATATAATGCTGTGTGTGTTAGGGAGTGGTTAGTGCAGATCACAGAGCTCCAAGACGTTAGCAGCGCTACATTTCCTCTGCTGCCGCACCCTGGGGCCGCTGGTCACAGATCAGTTTACATGACCTGCTTTCCAACCCTGACCACAGTGGATTACACACACTATCTGACCTCAGAACAGTCTGAGGAGAAACACAAGGCTGCCATGGCTGCTGCTTTTGTTTGTGAGGCAGCCTGGTTAGTTAGCTTTGAGAGAGGACGTTCATGTCAAAGTTCAATTGATCGGTCACTGTTCATTTATCCATTGTTCCAGGTCATTATCAGATCCCCGAGCATGTGGGGGGGAAGCTAGAGCGAGGGGAAATTGCCCAATGCCACTAGCTAATCGATTGCAGAGGGCCGAAATGGGCTGCCAAATATACTACGATCCAGTGGATGCTTTGGGGCCCGAGCATGTGTGGGAAACCCTGGTAGAGTTTGGTGCCAGTGGATGCTCGGCCATCTCCAAAGCACACCCACGGGGTCGGCGCCTATGCACGTAATACGTCTATGAGGTACTTTAAAGTCGTTGGGGTTGGGACATTGTATGAGTAAATGCAAGGGGTCCTTGACGAGTCTGTCTGGTCTCCAAACAACATGAAGACACGCAAGAAGTGAGTTGGAAAAAGACAAGAGGCCATGAAAGATGCGACGCCATGCAAAGAAAGTCCTCTGATCCAAAAATGGATGTTTGCAAGACGCTATTGATCCATGGTGTTAAACGTTTGGTGACAACTTCACAACCTATGTCAGTTCACAGATGTCAGCCATCTGTGGCATTGATAAGAGGTAGTCAGACGCGACCACAACCTCATTGTCAGCAAGGGGGTGCTCTGGATGCCCCGATGGGTCAAACAAACACAGGACTTTCACCAAGGAGACCAGGGTTTGTGCCGGTGTGAAACCTAAAGTCAACGTTGAGTTGTACGTAACTCCACTCCATCTGCTCCTTGAGGATCATATTTCAATTGATACCATGATCTTTAGAAGTTTTTAACCTAAACCGTACCAGGACTTTAATGCCAACCACCTGCTGGCCTACTAATGCAGGCGCCGTCTGAAGCTCTTTAGCGGTAGCGGTAACAGCTTCGGATTTAATATCTTTGTATCCATGACTCAGCTATTTATCTCTAAG
The DNA here is from genome assembly GCF_022749685.1 of Semicossyphus pulcher. Lineage (NCBI taxonomy): Eukaryota > Metazoa > Chordata > Actinopteri > Labriformes > Labridae > Semicossyphus > Semicossyphus pulcher. Next base: position 13,923,218 of record NW_027211695.1, on the reverse strand, counting down.
CTAGCAGCTAGCCAGCTGTTAGCTTCTTAGTTTGATAAAGACTCACCATGGGACGAGAAAAACGAATCATCTTTCAGAATCGTCATGAAGATCTTCAGCAAGATCTAAAAGTGAATTGGCAGATTTTTCGTTAAGCCAAAGATGGTTGTGTAACGTTAACCGACTTAAGCCGCCTGCGCTGGATTATACATAATTGGTCGATTTAGGTGAGTAGTTTGCCACTTCTACACACACAGACACACACACACACACACACACACGTACAGAAATAGAGTTGGAGCAGCAGTTGAGCTACTGTGGGACCGGTGAGTCAGTCCGACTGAAAGGTAACTACAGGTCAGACTAACACACACACTCACAGCATCTCACTACACAGCACGGCTGCCAATCAAACACAGTTTTTTATGCAGTGTCACTCTGGGACGTTCCACTCAGGACGTGTGTGTGTGTGTGTGTGTGTTGTTGTTTCATTCAACAGTCATTCTTCTGCACCACAAAAACGTGACTGTCTTCTGTAGCCTGCAGCGCAAAGACACAGGCTTAAAGACACACACACACTGACGCACACACTGCCAGACTCTTGCAAACACACTTACATAGTCACACACACACAGACACGGTCGTCCTAATAACGTCCATATGTCTTAAATTATGTGAAAGTGCTGCGAGCTGCTGGTTCCACAGACATGTAAAGACTCCTTTATTCTTCTCTCTGCCCTCCTCTCTCTCTCTCTCTCTCTCTTTACTCCCACCTCTTCCCGTCTCTCCCGGCCCCTTCATCCATCCTCTCCTTAAAACACTGTTTTATTCCTTTCTCTCTTCGCTCTTAGTCAAACAAGCAGTCCGCGCGTCTTTCCCCCGCTTCTATCAACGCCGTGAATCAGAGGAGGGTTGCCTTTGGCGAGCTTTAGTTGTAGAAGCTCAGAGCGGCCAGGTGAAGTCAAAACGAGTCACTCAGGAGGCTAAGATTCAGCTTGTACGCGATCTCAACACAAGCGTTCACAAGTATTTCTGGAAGATGACCTTTTATATCCAAATGCGGATGCTCGGCAGCTTAAAGAACACGAATTTCTTTAGGTTTTTAAGGAATTTTCCAGGATTGGGAAGTCGAAATTTACCACATTTATTGTTTCTTAACTTGAATATTTCCATTTTGCCTTATTTATTATTAAATTTCTCTGCTCTGTGTTACAGTGATTTATCAGAGTTTATATAAATGCCATACTTTACACTTTACAATACTTTTGCTTTGTAGTGTAATACTATTTTAATGTAGATTTCCTCCACCACTGCCGTATTGTATCATTGCATTACTGTAACACTTTATTATTAGTAGTATTTTCTCCTCTTTTAAACCCTCAACATTCATGTATCTGTCCATTAAATGTGACCTCAGAGAGTGATCAAACTGAGTGAAGCACAGAGGGGGCAGACAGAGCTGGCTTCAGTTCAGCTGGAATTGGCGGTGCCCTCTACTGGTGATGAGCGGAAGCACAGGAAACAGCCGTGAGAGCTGCATACTGATTTCACCTCGCTGGCTTCAGCTTTGACTTGCTGTGGTGCATTCAAGGCCCCTTTTTTTCTCTGATTATCACTGAGAAAGAAGCTAAATCAGACTGTAAACTGAGGCAGAGGTCCACATGTCTCCCTTGTCTCTGTTCTCCCTGCCTGTGTTTCTCCATCTCCTAAATTTAGGCACGGAGGGATGGTTCCAAAATACAAAAAAAACAGACGAGAAGGAAAATGTGGAACCTTAAAAAGAGTCGGAATGAGGGAATTTAAATAGTGGAGGAGCAAAAAAGACTGAATGTGAGGTGAAAATAAAGAGCTGGCTGCCACTGTCAACACAGTGTGTGTGAGTGTGCCTTAAAACGCCTCACTTTGATTCACCCTGTGTTATTTCAGTTCAGAGGGACATTTTTTCCACTGCAGGTCGGGCCGTCTCAGTGTGTTTACTAAAGCACACAAACTGTTTATATCACTGAGAAAGGTGAAGAGCGGGTCGGGCAGCTGAGGGACAGAAAGGTCAGATGGACTATCTTCATTGTTGTTTTGCACACTTAAAACTAAAGAATATAACTAAAATCTATTTAACCGTATGGCTCATCGTGGTCAGCTGAATTGGTTGTCATCACCAAGTGTTGCTGTCTCTTCCAGCTCGGTCATTATGTCATCGTTTCAGTAGCAGAACCCAAACCTCAGTGTTTTTACGTGGCGTTCTGTCCATGTAGTCCATCCATCCATCCATCCATTATGTATACCGCTTATCCAGTTTAGGTCGCAGGAGGCTGGAGCCTATCCCAGCTGTCACTGGGCGAAAGGCAGGGTAACACCTGGACGGATCACCAGTCAATCACAGGGCAGGACAACCTTTCACACTCACACTCACACTCATGTCTACGGCCGATTTAGAGTCACCAATGAACCTAACGAGCATGTCTTAGGACTGTGGAAGGAAGCCGGAGTACCCGGAGGGAACCCACGCATGCACGGGGAGAACATACAAACTCCACACAGAAAGGCCCGCTACGTCTGAACCCAGGATTAGTTCCGGAATGCGCCGGAGATGGATCCTATGGAGTCGAGGGGTTACCAAAATGATCTACCTTTTCTACGAACACAAAGACAATCCTGGCACCACAATTATGAAGATCTAACAGACAACAGGGGCCTTAAGCCCAAGTGGTCCAAACGTGCTGACTAATGGTTATTCCTCCTTTGTCCTCCTCTAGTTTCGTCCATTTTCATATCAAGACGGTCTGGATTTTGTGTAAGATTTTAGGACTTGTCCCCCATTTTCCACGAGCCAAACATGACCAAATTTGTGTGCTTGTGATTTGGAACAACCGGTCATCTCTTTTTAATCCATACTACCTAATACTGATAGGCAAGTGCAACGCTACAGACCTCCGTTCTCAGGATCTGTCTTTGCAAAAATTGGGAAAAACCAAATCAGAATCAAGACTGAAAGAACGGAATCTAGTCAACATACAAATGAAATCGATGTCAGAAAAGGTGCCGTAATGGGGACCCATTTAACTCCCAGTCTGACCTTGCAAGAAGGTGCTGTCTGCGCTGCCTCTGGCCATTGACACCACGGTGATCTGAATATAGAAATCTGTCTTTAGAAGTGGAAGTATCCGAGAGGAGACTTCTGTCGCGACATTTCCATGAAAGTTTCAGGAGCCACACTGGTTCCGCACTCAGAACCGACTCCGGCCTGTCCCTGAGCCCATGGGAAAAGCCTTGATCTGGTACCAGGAGTGATAAAACTCAATCTGTCTGCAGCAGAGGTTCACGTGTTTGATGTTGTTTTCAGACAAGCATGATGTGGCCTCGTTTGGCCCTGACCGTCCCGTAGTGGAAAACCAGCCCGCCGTGGCTCTTTGAGGGAGTTAGTTTCCTAGCTTAACACGGGGTTATATGGAAACTGGCTGGCTCTGTTGATCCACCAAAGGCTAATGTGCTGTGTGAAGATTGTTTTTCCGTACGAAAACCACAAGGAGGGCCTGCACACACACACACACACAGTGAGCAGCAGTTCTGGTCCAGTGGGTCAGACAGTGAGCCAGTCGCTCATTCTTTCTCTCAGTTGATGTTGTTCTGCTTCTGTCTGTTGACTTTGTTTTATTACCCAGAAAACAGGAGGGAGCGCTGCCAACACACACACACACACACACACACACACACACACACACACTGCCCAGCTGACCTCTCTGCCCTGCTTGTCATTCTCTCCTCCCTCCGTCCCTGTCCCTGTTTCTCGACCCCTCCTGTCCTTAAGCAAGACTATATGGAGATACATGTGGTGATAAACACAGTCGTTATTTACGTGGTGATCTCAGTCAAGTGGGTTTTTTTGATGCAACGCTGGGTCCTGCAGAGAATGTTGCATCATGGGTCGCGGCAAATGGCCCTTGAGTCCGGCTCTGCTCGAGGATATATAAAAGAAATGATTGATTGTTTGCAGCCTCAGTGTTGCCAAGCTAGCGAGTTTATTCCTCTTTAGCGCCCGGATCCCACAGGATCTGCGTCCACCGCAGTTCTTGTCCGTCACAAGGCGCACGCCGTAGCCCCCAGGAGGCGTTTCGACCGATTGATTGACTCCTGGCCTCGAGCCACCGGCTATGATGTCATGGTGATATGGTGATAGGATATCAAAACGGATGTCTGTACACGTTTTATTTTGAAATAACCAGATGCTCTATGCTGTTTTCGTGTCTGACTTCCTGTTTGGAACGATCTGCTCGGTTCAGCTTGGCGCGTGCTTGAAGCGGCCTCCGTCAAAAATAGACTCGGCGCGTACTTTTAGCGGAGCAGAGCGGAGAGACGCTTATGGGACACATCTGAGACGGAACGCGGCGCGTGCTGTAGAAACACGAGAATTGACTAGAGTGGGTGCGATCAACTCCAGAGGTCCTGGCGGAGACGGATCCTGTGTAATTTAGTCTTCAAACCTCTTTCAATTTGCATCCGCAGGAAGGTCAAAGGTCACGGACCAATTGGCAGCAGGTAGGAGATTGCCAGTCTTGCTCAAAGGCGCTTCAGCAGGTTAGAGGCCGAGCAGCACCAAGGCTTACCCTACAGCTATAAGCAGCAGTTGCTGGACTCCGTCTACTTGGGCTGAGAGCGGGGGAATGTTCAGGTGTGTGTGTGTGCACATATGCTTTCCTGTAATGTTATGTGTGTGTGTGTGTGTGTGTGTGTGTGTTGGGCCCCCACAGAAAGCCCCTCTTTGTGCTTGTGTCGGAGGCTGCCTTCCTAATCAGGGGTCATTACATGAGGTTAGTGCGGGGGTCTCCAGGGAGAGGAGAGGGGATCAGAGCCCAGATTAGACCCAACCGACCCCTCACTGTCCCCGGGCACCGTGCAGGCAACGAAACCCAACCCCGCCTTCCCCCCAAAAAATCTGCCTGCTTCCTCTCCTCCTCCACGGACGATCCAACGAGAGAAAACTAGATTTATAGGAAAACACAGCAGACTCTGCTCCCTGTGTGTTTATCTGTGACTGTGTGTGTGTGAGAGAGAGGGAAGGTATGTGCCCGGGGATAACGGGATAATAGGAGGGAGAGCTAAGTGGCTGATTACCTGAAATGGTCCTACTGGCACTGAAAAGATAGAGAAAGGGAAGACAGACAGAAGGTGAAAAAAGGAAAATGGAGAGATGTTTTAGTCAGAATTAAATAAAGAAAACATGAGGAGAGAAAACAGGTAATGAGGGCACACAGGTAGTGAGTGGACGATGGAGCGATGGAGGGGTGGTTCTCACGCTTCAGTAGCCAGAATGCTGCTGATAAGACGGATAGCTTTACACTGATACTCTCTTTCTGTTTGTGTGTCCTCCCTTCCTCATTGTGCACCAAATGACTCCAAACTAAACTACAGCTGCCGTCCTCTGCAAAGGAGCAACATACTGACTTTTCAGAGCCACTTTCCCCCCGTCCTGACTCCCGTTACATGTCCCAAACGCAAACATGTGTCTCTTTGTATTCATGTATTCGAGTGTTGTGAGTCCTGACCTTCCTCCTCTTGCGGTGGATGTCTCCGATGCTGTTGGCCAGCGAGTTTGGTCCCAGCAGCGTGGCAGTGCTCTGCGGCCAGTCCACCGTCACCAGCGTGTGCTCGCCCATCAGGACCTTACGCACATTCTCGGCGCCCGTCACCCGGATCAGAGGCCGGCCGAGGAGGTGGGTCTTGAAGACGTTGCCGTACTTCTGCCTCCGCGACGCGTGGAAGCCCGAACCCTGGACAGAGAGAAGGAATAAAGATCAATGAAAGAGCTCTTCGGATTTGATTGACAAATACATATCCTGCAAGGGTTATTAATCAACCTGGTGGCTCAAAGGTTGCTTCAACAGTGGGAGCTGGTTTCTTTCAGCCCGTCAAACATCAAATATTGACTTACATTAGAGTGCTTTTTCTGTCCTACATAGAGTTACACCTCATAAAGATTTATATATCCATAAGAAGGAAGGGGCGCCTGAACAAGTCTGAAGACACCTGAGCAAAAAGAAGTTAGACTACATTATTTGGAGGAGATTCCCAATCACCCCACACTTTATTAGAAGCTCCTCCTGTCCCATCGGTAAATGGAGATCCCCTCATCTCCTATGTCCAATTTCCTACAATGTTTTTGATCTCTACTTTTTTTTTTTACTTGGTTTGACTGTGCCGTAAGAAAACCAGATTTGGACTTGCTTTTGGACACATTTTTAGGTTATATTTTACATCACCTGCTGGTTTATGTTGTAAAACTCCTGAAGGAAGCACTGTAAACTTACTACCAACATCCCGAACACCATCGTTAACAAGACTTGCTCGACAATCTGCCACAGATGCTGATGGTCTTTTGCAAACCACAAATTATCTGCAATGATTTTAACGACAGATTTTTTTTATTGATTGAAAACAGTCTTTTCGGATTGGACCGCCGCTCCAGCTTTGATCTTCACCTCTAAAAGCTCAGAGTATTTCTTTTTCTCTCTGTGGTTTGGAGCCCAAACAGACCATTTCTTTTGAGTCCCCACACGCTAAAAGTTTCTGATGGATCCATCGTCTCCGCTCCCAGAGCAAAAGTAAACACGGAGGCTGCAGATGTTTCAGTGCAGACAGTATACACCAGGTTAATCCAATGAAGACTGATTTGGGAAGCCTTTGGGATGTGATGTGAGTTCTGCTTTGACCTCCATCAATGAAAAGACGAGGTCAGAGGTTCTCAAAACACTTTCAGCTCAGGCCTCAAGTACAGAAAAAGTCATTACGATGAAAGAGTGCAGAAAGATGTTGATGTGGTTCCTTGAGGTTCAAAACTTTTGATGCGTAGCTTCTACTTACAGATTTACTGGATGCGAATATTGATAAAAAATATAGATTTGAGCGTCCAGGAGCTGTAGTTTGGTGGCTGCCAACATTTTTTGGGTTTTGACTCTTACAAACAAAACAACATCGACTTAGGATCACTTGTTGTAGGTTTGTCATGGCTACAAAGAGTGGTTGCATCCACCCGCCGAGGAGGTGATGTTGCCAGCGGGATTGCGAAAAAACTGCTGTGACAATTCACATGGAACGTGGTCTAAAGGTGTCTCATGGCCCGAGGAAGGACCCCAGGAATTTGGGACCAGATCTGCCACATAAATAAGCTATGATGAAGGATCAGACTAATGTATCCCGACATAGTGGTTTTGCATATCATAGACGACTGAACTGTTGGCCTTGGTGGAGTTTTGCACTCTCCAGGTGCCCTTCTAGTTTTTTCTCATTTGATTGTTTTATTTAAAAACTTAATGAGGCCTGAAGAAGTTAAATTATACATTTTCCTTAATTTATGATCACTCAGCATTACTAAGCCGCCATGTTGGGAAAAACTGAACATTTTCAGGACCTGAGATTTTTCAAATTAGACCAGCGATCCACCACACTTTCATTTCATGGCAGCTACACTTCTAAACACTCCTGCCTGCTAGGAAGTCATGTGTTTAATGTTTCCAGTTTGAAATAAACAGAAATAAACAGAAGAAAAAGAACCAAATGGGTAATTTGCGTGAGCAGTGAAAGTTCATGGATCATTCCTTTGGCAGACAGACAGAAACTGATGGAGAGGAAGTGTGGCACAGAGACTCCAGAGGATACAGTGAATATCTTTGCGCCCTTTTTCATGCTGGGACCCAACAGTAGAAGCCAAACAGCCCATTTCAGGCCCCTACCCCACAGTTTGAGCCGCCTGGCTGTCAGTAAACCCCCAGAGGACCGGAGCTGGAGTCAGTTAGCGAGCTGACCTGGGTTCAGCTTTGACGCTGACCTCTAAACGGTCCGGGTCACGGCAGAGCGAGAGGGAGCCGACCCCAGAACTGTAAATGGGCTGTTTGAGTGAAAAGAATATATATCAGCCCGAGGGCAGCTTACTGTGTTACACACACACACGGACACACACACTGCAGACAAACACATCATTCACACACACTCTGAGACACACATACAGTAAAAACACACATTCATGCACACGGACGCTAAATTCATAAAAGTCACAAAAAAACGTGCAAAGCAAACAAACACGCAGAGGCCTGACTGCAAATCGCCGTGACAACACTAACTGGTTTGACCCCAGTTTACTCCTGGGGAAAGAGATATGTACGACTGTGAGGCGCGCACACACACACAGGCACTCACGTACATATACACACCAAGGAAGCAGCACTACGAGGTGCTGTAAACGTTTGGTGCCACATCTTTGTACAACAGATATAATGAACAGATTTTAATTAAGATGTGTTTGTGTGAGTGCTGAGAGACGGAGAGCGTCTGAGTGTATTAACATGAGTTTATGTGTGTGTGTTCAGCGACTAATTTTAGCAGGTAGTTCACTTCCTGTTTGGGACACACCTCTCACAGCGGAGGTGTATTTCTTTACAGCGTTTCACCGGCTGAAGCGATAACAAGTGATTCTGGTTTGTGGTGTCCTTTGTAGGTCAGATTCCTGCACTGAAGTCCTGACACTTTTAATACAATCAAATTAAAAGCTCCTGACGCCGCCTTATACTAAAATAGTCAAAGAATGACATAAACCAAAGCCTTTCTGGACGCTGATCTGGAGCTGGATGTATCTGCATCTTTAAACCACGTCTAATAAACAAATTAAATCACATTAATTCTGAGGTAACATGCATTTAAATATATCCTGTTCTGTATTGGTATCAATTTTTTCCCAAACACATATTCAATGTTTCTGAATTTAAGAATTTCTTCCAGTTTTGTTCTTCAACTACGCGTCACGTTTGTCGTGCAGCCTTGTAACAAACATTTGCCTTTTTGTAAACCATGACCTATCCTGACTCTAACCATTCTTTATGGATCATATTCATGATGTTTCCCCGACCTTTACGGGACAGTGTGGGTTAGTTTTAATCAGTTTTATGATGATAGTCAGTGTATCACTGTAAGACCAGTCGGAGGCCGTCAGCACGGCTCCGTTTTGGAGAAGCCTGACGGAGAACCGACACAGAAGCTAAGCAGTATATTTCCCAGAATGATGGCGGCAGAAAAATTTATTTTAACCAAGAAAAAAACAACATTATCAGGTCAAGTTTGCGCAATTTTTATAATATTTTCAAAGCTTTATCTAACCATCACACAGCCCTCTCCTTTGGGCACCTATTTCTGAACCATAACCCTGAATACCTGCCATGCACAAGTGTCGTAAAGACTTTTAAAAACGTTGCAGTTTGCTGTGTTTGCTATAAATCGTCACAAATTACCAAATTTTTCTTGTTGCGCATTGAATCATTTCTTGCAGCTTTTTAAAAAATCCGACACACGTACTTTCCGACTACGCAGAAAGCAAAGTTAGGAGAACGCTTTAAAGTTTTTGAAGATGCAGCGTAAAAACATCACAAAGACACTAAATCTGCAATCTCGCCTACTTTTCCTCTCCGGCTCATCTCGTCCTCCCCTCCTCGCGACGCACCTCACATCCCAACGTCTCTCTGTGTGAACTCGGCCCAAATTGAGCACAGATGCTCCGGCCTCTCCGCGGCTCTGTTGGCTGTTTCATGTTGCTTTGAAAACTCTGATTGCCAGACTGCTTTTATAGATGAAAAATGTTGCTAATTAGCATTCGGCCCAACACGCCCCACCTCTGTTTGTCAGGGCGCTTAAGTTCCTGCAGATGTTAAGACCTTTTCATGAGGTGTTGACAGTAATTTATCCACGCGGGGCAATTTGGGGATTAGTTTTTGAGTTTATCTTTAAATATGTATCTTTTTCCTGCCGCTGCATTGCATTGTGGTCCGCGTCCTGCTCCTGTGGTCGTGGAAAGCCGCCTATCTTCTTCCTGTCGAATATTGCTGCAAAATGTCGACTTGAAAGCAACCGCTCTTTGATTTGGGAGTTTTTAGGAGTTTGTAAATTCAAGATATGTAAAGTTTAACATTATATAGCGTCGACTTTAATCAAAGCAACTTGAAAAAACGACACGTTAAAGTGAATTTTTAAAGAGATATCCTCCCTTCCTTCACCTCTGCAGTTTTCTGTCTCTCTCTCCGTCGATCCGTCTGGGTACAAACTGTTGACCTGAACTGTTTTCACAGCTCCTGTACACTTCCTCTTTTTTTGCTGTGGCACGCACACACACACACACTCACACAAACATTAACGCACACTCCAGGTCGCCGGCTGGCCTCTGGAGCCCTCGGGGTGTGTGTGCGTGTAAGAGTGGGGTTGTTTTCCAAGTTACAGTTTGCTGCCACATGGATGTAGAGTGGTTTAGTATGTCTGCCTGGCAGGCCTGCTCGCACACACACACACACACACACGCACACACTCGCACACACAGTCCAAGTCGAAGGGAGTTCCTCAGGCAGCCAGACAAGGCTCCCTTTCACACTCCAAGATACAGCATCAGATTGGGCCGATTGTGTACTTTTTGTGGCGTGTGAGTGTGTGTGAGCTACGTGCATTATGTGTGTATCTCTTCTTACTTTCGCTCTTTCCATTTCTCCATATTTTCTTTTCACACTCTCACATTCTGGCGGGATTTCATCCGTCTTATTCCCCACAAGAAAACGGAAAAAAAAATGTGCACAGAGCGAAAACGTTAAATAATCTGTGTGTGTGTGTGTGTGTGTGCGCCAGGGGTGTGGTCTGGATGACATTTAACGTAAAAGGTGAGAAGTGTACACCCCCCTCCCTCCCCCCCAAATCTGGCAAAACACACACACACACACACACACACACACTGAGAGGCAAGCATGGAAAGTTGTGATGTAATGACGCCACACTTCTCATGCAGGAGAACACGTACAGAATCGCACACTGGATCACACACACACACACACACAGAGTCGTAGACGTCGCCGCCGAGCAGCAGGCGTCACAGCGTCACACTGATTGAACATAATCTGAACATTTTCCCTCCAAACGTCAGCGAGGCGACGGAGTCCTCGCTGTAAACACTCGCTCAGAAAAAAAAAAAAAAGAAACCCAGAAACCAAAATTGCTCCCACAACATCACGGCTGATTTTACCGCCGAGGTTGCAGGCAGCAAACTGTGATGTGAGCCGAAAACCATAAAGAGGTTTCTCTTAATGATGGCGGGCGTAAAGTGTTCAGCTTTTCCTGTGGATGTGTTTCCTAGCAACAAAGAGAGATGTGTGCATGTGGACAGTATGTATGCTCTTTATTTTGAGAAAGTCGCAGCTGCTGTGGTTCACAAAGTTTTTCAGACAGATTTTTTACCAGATTTGTGAACAGAATATTAACTTCGACTTATGATCATTTATTTATTTGAATTTTAGATACATCTTAGATACGGAAGTTGGGACTTTTTCTACGCTAAAAATGATCAGAGTCTTTAAGATGTTTCGCCAAAGTAAAGTTACATTAATTTATGATATTTTAGTTCTACATCTTCACTCTTAAATGTCATTAATGACTCAAAAACCTGCTCCATAAATGTCTTTCCTGCAGGCGACATCAAGGCTCCATGATGCAATTACGCCACAGAATCTATTACCTTAAATCTCAGTACATTTATACTATAGCATTAAAGTTCGGGATATATTTATAAGAGGAAACCTTCTTCTTTGTCGCGCATCTCCTTACCGTCTACAACGGCCCGGTTTTGCCGCCATTTTCTCCCCAGAAACTCCACGCTCACTTTAGGACAAATAAAAGCGTCGCCTGCCTGTTGAGAGGCGGCTTCAGACTGCACCCTGAAGCGTCTTTAGATAAAAATGTAGTGCACAAGTCTGCAGGTTAAGGTTTATTTAAGGTCATTATAACGGTAAATCAAGGTCGTGCACACATCAATGAGGGACTATCTTTAAAGTAAGGCGCTTTAAACTTTGTGTGTCTGTAGTCTGGAGAGAGCTGTTCGTGTACCCAGCGATGTGCACGCTTCCACAGAGTCCCTTTTATAGTTTTTGAACCGAGATTTATCAGATATTTTACAAGAACCTCAATAAAGGGAGGAGGAGGGGGAGCGCGGGGGAGGGGGCTTCTGCTTCCTGACACGCCATCCAAACACATTCGCTCCAAATTTCAGACAAACGCCTCAAAGATCAGAGAAAATCGTATAAAATCTCCCTCTCTCTCTTCTCCTCTCTCTCTGCACTTACACACACTCCTCTCTCTCTCTCACACACACACACTGTCCGAGCAGAGCTAGCTAGCGCGCCGGCCGTGCTAAAAATACCCCCGTCTGTTCTGTTGGGGTTGGCCTGGGGGCGAACCTGGGCCCTGGGCTTATAAATGTCCTCTTTGTAGCGCAGTGGAAATGTCCAACAAATGACTCTTTTATTAGGGCAAGACAAAAAAACACAGCTAATTATGTTTACTCAGATCAACGCCGCGGCTCCGCCGGCACTCACACACACGCCGGCGAGATGGGGGGGATAGCAAGAGTATGTGAGTGTGTGTGTGTGTGTGTGTGTGGAGGGGGACAGAAAGAGTACGTTCTAAGCAGAGTAGATGTATGACAGAAATATCAGGGTGACGTGTAGTGGGGGAAGCTTCTCTAGAGAGGAGGGAGAGACAGTAGCAGGAGATGAATGACAGCGCTTCTAAGTGCAACAATGATAAAGAGTCATTTACCGGCTCTGCATGGAGAGAGAAAATAGAGCCTGAAGTTTGACACAGAAGAAGATAGAGTTGTTAACAATGTGAGGATGTGTATTTTTTATTTTGATGGCTGATGTTTGGGGCCATGCTGTCGTGTTCTCGCTGACCTGATGACCTGATGTACGATGCTGTAAATGTAATTTCTTGTTCAGTGGATGTATTCTACGTACTGTATGTTTTAAATGCATGATGCATGTGTAAGAAAATGCGATATTCTGGAGGCTAACAGTTAATCTGTGGGTCAATGTTTCTGAAAACAACCTTTAAATTATTTTAATATTTAAATTACACTTTTTTCTTCTCCAACCTTTTATTTTTTTTTTTTACTTGAATGACTTTTTTTAAATTTTTTTTTACTATGTTTTAGTTTTAAATTGTCATCTGCTCCTGCCTGAATTTGTATAAATGTGTGAATTTATAAGTGAACTCGAGTCATTCATTTCTTATCATCTATACCGCATGGGTCAGTTACGTGTCTTGATCATTTGGTTTATAACAAAGTAATATTTTTGCTGCGCTTCATTTTTTACTTAAAGCAAAAACATGGGGCCCCGGTTCAGCTCAGTGTGTAGAGCAGGCGCCCCGTATACAGAGGGCTACAGTCCTCGACGCAGCGGCTGCAGGTTCGACTCCTGCCGTTGGCCCTTTGCTGCATATCACTCTCTCCTCCCTATATTTCCTGTCTATCATCAGCTGTCCTATAAAATAAAATAAATAGAAAATAAATTAAAGGAAAAGGATGCAGAGGTCTGACTTGTAATTTCCTCTCGATGCAGGAGCTGAAGGTACGTGGACGGCCGCCGTCTGCCGACGCGTTTGTCCGTTTGTTGAAGCGCAACCCAACGCATCAGTCGATCTATTCTAACGCAGTATGATAGCAGCAAAGGAGCAGGTGAGTCAAATTTAATTAAGCACATTTCAGGGGGAAAAAGAGTCTTTTAAAAGGATGAACTGACTTGTTATCTACAGTAAAAATTCAAACAAGCCACCATTTTTCCCACACTGCTTGACTAACAGGCGATTTTTTTTTTAGAAGTGTCTCACAAAGTTTCATTTTTATATCTAAAACTACAATAAATGTAAGAAAGGAAAAGTGAAAAAGCAGCAGCGGCAAGAAGTACAAGAGAGAGAGGAAACGAGGTCAAAGGCTGTGAGGGAATTCCTTCTTTCTTTTCAGCTGTCAATCATTCAGCCGGTGCCAGAGATACCAAGGAACCAGTGTGTGAGTTTTTGTACGTGTGTGTGTGTATGTGTGTGTGTGTGTTGGTGCGTTTGAATGGGGCGATAGGTCCTCGACTTGACAATGAACCCCGTCCCTTTGCGGTCACGCCACCACATCAGAGAGACAGAGAGGGAAGACGAAAGAGATGGAGTAAGAAAGTGGGATGGGAGAAAGGAAAGAAGGAAAGGAAGAGGAAGGAAAGAGAAGAAGAGGAGGAGGAGGAGGGGTAAGAATAGAACGGAGAGAACGGGGGTAAAGGGGAATGAGGAAGAGAAAGTGTGAAAGGGGTAAGCGCCAAAAACGGAGCAAGAGAAAGCAAGCAGAGAGCGTGGCAGAGGAGGCGGAGAGATGGGGAAGGCTGCTCACTTTAAAAAGACGGATTAACGAAAATGAGCTTCGGATGGTTCAGCCAAAAAACAAGCAGAATAGAGGGAGAGGGAGACAGAAAGAGGGAGCAGGAGAGAGAGAGGGAGAGAGAGGGTTGGCCCCTGACCCGGGGACATTATAGGAAGGGAGATTATGGTTGTTCAAAACTCTCTAAGCACTCACCCCGGGACCCCAGCTAATACCCTGACGCACACACATACACACACACAAACCTCAACAAGAATACAGGATACAGACAGCGTACAACTCAAAAAATAGTCAGTTATGCTCTAAATTTTTCTTATCGTTAACAAATCCCTTAAAAAACGACAATAAATTAATCTAATAAAAAGTGTATTCTGTCAGTATATTCTATAAACTGTCGGCTAAATGTGTGATCAATGGAGAGTTAAAACAGCCTATAAGTTAAACGTCATAGATAAATGGTTGAAAAAGTGAGCTAAAAGTACTGGAAGAGTTTGAAATACTTAGCTAAAGTAGGATACAGGATGAACAGTTGAAATAGTTAGCTAAAAGCACTAGATACATGGATAAAACGTTAGCTAAAAGTAGTAGTTGTTGTTAAAAAAGTAGCAGTGGCTGAAATTGTTAGCTAAAAGTAATGTTGCTGTTGTAATAGTTAGCTTAAGTCATGGATAAATAGAACAGTTAGCTTAAAGTAATGAACAACGGTTGAAATTGTTCGCTAAAAGTACTAGATAAATGGTGGAAAATGTTAGCTAAAAGCTATGTTGTCATTGTAATAGTAAGCTTGAGTAATGGCTAAATCAAACTGTCAGCTAAAAGTAATGGAAAAGCTGTGAAAATTGTTAGCCAAAGTGCTAGATAAATAGTTGAAACAGTTAGCTAAAAGTTATGTTGCCATTGTAATAATTAGCTTAAGTAATGGATAGGCTAAATAAAATAGTTAGCTTACAGTAATGCACAAACTGTTGAAATAGTTAGCTAAAAGTAATAGGAAAGGCTTTGAAAATTGTTAGCCCAAGTACTAGCTAAACGGTTGAAACAGTTAGCTTAAAGTACTACATAAAGGGTTGAAAGTGTTTGCTTAAAAAAATAGGCTAGATAAAAGATTTTGAAAACGTTAGGGATAAAGAGATAAGTGGTTAAAATTGTTCGCTAAAAGTTAAGTTGCCGTTAATAGTTAGCTTTAGTGTTGAATAAATAAAATAGTTAGCTAAAAGTCATGGAAAAGCCATAAAAATTGTTAGCCGAAGTACTGGATACCACTAGCAACCACTAGCACATTCTTTTGGTCTTTTCATGGGATTATTTGAATATTTAAATAATGATAATAATTCCAGCTATAGTTTGCAACTTAGGCCTACAAATTTCATAACAGGTAAAGGGGTTTATTTCCTTTTCTCACACACACAAACACACTCACACACCCTCACACTCATTGAGAAAAAGAGCTTAACATTGTGCTCTGAACTCGGCCAAGGACAAGAGTGTTGTTAGGAAGGAGCGGTGTGTTCTTGGGGTGAAAGAAGGGGCTGCCAGCACCTCCTGCTAATCAGAACAATAAGAGGAGGAGGAGGAGGAGAAAGGCTGGGATGGAAGGATGGATGAAGAAGGGTGAAAGAGGAGTGGGAGAAAGATAAAAGCTAGATGGGGAGTGACGCTATAACCGAAATAAAAAGTAATTTTGTTTTGGTTGTCGCTGGATGCTTTAGCAATAAAGCTAAAGTCCAAGCGGCAAAATTGTCTTTGTGGAGAAAAGCGGTGCAAGAAAAGGAGGACATTTTAAAAAGAAAGGAGAAAGAACAACATATGAAAGAGAAAAATGTATTGCTAGAAGAAGAAGGAATGAAAATGAGGAATGATAAAAGGATAACACGAAACGCAATGGACTTAAAAGCTACAAACATCTACCTTTACAAAGAAAACTAACAAGAAAACACTAGCACTTGATTCTTCATAACTAAATTCAACGGAAATATTCAAACAAAGGACAAAAAGAAAGAGCGATGAGCCAAAAAGATGGAGAGAAACCTTAAAAAACAAAGGTTCAAAGGGTGGGAGAAGAAGAGTCCTGGGAGGACCAGGGGTCCTGCCTTGAATGTTAACTCTGTTACACCACACCGTGCACACATGCACACACATATAAAGGGCTTCTCAATTAACTATGTATCTCTCGCCCAACAAACACACACTTGCACAAACACACTTGGCAGTTTTTTCAGTTCTCATAGAAAGAAAGAAGGACTTAAGGTATTGTTATAAGATGTGTCAGAGCTCAAACACTTCTCTGCAGGGCTAGCTTGTGTTTGCTAGTAGTGTGAATGCTACATCTAATTACTTTGTGCCTATATACTCATAGTATTTCCATATAACGTTTGTGAATGTGCCTCAGGACTGTGTAACCGCAGCTATGCAGCACTCAACGAGCTGGACCGCAGTAATGGAACCTTCTATAGATGAAGTCCTCACAATCCCGCTCTGTCTGAGGGTTCAAACACAAAGGTCCCACATGTGCTGTAAACCAGAACAGGATCTGAGGTGATCAGAGCAGGTT
This sequence comes from Semicossyphus pulcher, assembly GCF_022749685.1. Classification (NCBI taxonomy): domain Eukaryota; kingdom Metazoa; phylum Chordata; class Actinopteri; order Labriformes; family Labridae; genus Semicossyphus; species Semicossyphus pulcher. Next base: position 13,906,479 of record NW_027211695.1, on the reverse strand, counting down.
TCAGGAGTCCGAATCTTTCACTGCAAGTTTCCGTCACTTTTTGGATTAGTTTGAAGCAGTCACATTTAGGTTGAACATTTCATTTCTCAGGCTTGTTGACAACGGAAATCAGAGCAGGAAGGAAAATCTAATTTAAACGTGTTGGCAGATATTTTCACATTTTATTTAAAAAATAAAGTCAATTTTACGCAAATTTTACAGGACGATAAAATTATGTTTGTAAACTCTTGTTGCCCAATCATTCCCTTATAACACTGAACAACACGTTTTTCCTATATGGTGAGAATTAAGCAACTGCTAAAACCCATAAGTGCGCATGTTTGCAGCGCCAACGAACCTGTTGTTAACTATACATTACAACCTTTTTTTTGGTTTTGTTTTTTTTTACAACGCAACAGGACAGAAAGCTGCCTTTAAATGCATGTTGTGCTATTGTGTTTTTGATATGGATATCTGAATACACAAAATGGCTAAAGTCCTAAGAACACTGTTGCTACGTGACTTAGCACAAACATGTAAACGCTGAATTCGCACCATTTTAAAACTGTAAATATTCAACAGAAAAATGTGTCCCAAAAAAAGTTCCAAAAGTCAGTTTCAGGTGTCGCTTTCATAGCGCGGCTCCGTAGATGAATGTTCCAATGTTCCAATGTCCCATGAAGGCACCATGAATGTGTTACAGGAGACAGAGAGAAATTAAAGAGCAATTTACACTTAGAGTCCTTTGTACTTCCTGTTAGACAGTCAGGGAATAGTGCTACCATAAAGAGCCGGAGACAGCAGAACAGGTGTTGCAGAAGAAGAGGAGGAAGACGAAGGGAAAGAGAGAGAGAGAGCTGTCATCACTGTGTGAGATGAGAGACAGTTTGGTCTGCAGGACTGTTATTACTCTGCCCACCGTCATTTACACTTCATCACTGCAAACAGAGACAAGAAGACAGGCTGGCACACAAGGACAACGCATTAGTGTGTGTGTGTGTGTGTGTGTGTGTGTGTGTATCCTGTGTGTGCGCGCTAATGCCTCAGTTTACCCAAACTGCTGGAAGAAAGAAACTTATGAAAGAGAAAACAGTCACACCTTCTGCTTCGATATCTAGTTTATCTGTGTATTTATGTGTGTGTGTGCTCATTCACAAACTTAAATCACACACGCACAAACTCATGGTACAGTCTGAGTCTCAGCGCCATGTGTTCATTTCCTCCGGTCTGACCCAGATTCAGTCCAGCCTGTCTGCACCACATGTGTGTGTATTTGCATCTGTGTGTGTACTGTAAGTGTGTATTTGTGTGTGTGTGTGTGAGGTATCAGGACCAGATCAGGAGAATCCGCATTCGGAATAGCAGATTGGTTTCCGTTGTTGACGGGGAACAGCATCAGTCTGTGTCGTTATTGATTCGTGTTTTGAAAAAGCTTGCTTTAGCGCCCCCGCGAGGCAGCTAACGGAATATTTTTAACATTAGACAACTTTAGAAGAACTTAAAGTAAAAATCTTGAAGATTTTTATTTAAGTAAATGTCTGTTAAGTCTCTATCTGTCGCTGAATGAGGTAACACAATGGTGATTGAGCCTATGGCCCACGGATGAAAGCCTTTGCATTTGCCGTATATAGTATTATTATGGACTGGATGTCTTTTAGTGATATTCATGGAGTAAATCACAAGCGGCGCCCAGTTAGTGACGCGTTTTCCATCAGCCAGCAGTGGTTGGTCAGCAAGAAAGGGTAGGCGGAGCTAAGCGGCTGCTTTTCCGGTCTCTGCAAGTGTTGCGAGTAAACAGTAATCTACTATGGCTGAACAAACAAAGAAAAGATGGATGACTACAGATACAACTTCAAAAATAAGTGAAAATCCAATTTAAAAAGAAAAGCTCAAATGAAGCAAACAGTCTAAAAAGGAAAGTGACCGTCAGCGAGAAAAATCAAGAGTTACAACCGGAGCCAACCGTGGACGTCTGGATAAATTGGGATGTGTCCTTCTGCAGTTACAATTTATCGCCATTAGTGGCGCCCAAGAGAACCAAACAGAAATCTTAGAGACTGTCAGATTAATTACCAAGAAATCTTTAAACAAAATATAAATTATCGTTTTCAGTTTTACACCTAAACCTTAAATAAATTCAAAAACCACATCCGGGAGCTTTGAACTTTGGAGACCCCTAGTGGCAGCAACTGGTAACTACTTCCATTGTGTCCAGGACAAAAGAACAATGTTACATTAAGCTGTCATGTTGCTGCTGGAAACTACTGTTGTGACTGAGTCTGACCTTTGATTTTAAAATTAACTCGGCCGAGAAGTGTTAGTGTGAAAATCCGACTAAATTGAATTTCGTGCAAACAATTTAAATTTTGCGCTGAAGGAATAACACCTTATTTTAAAAAATAAATTTAAAAAATGGCAACATTTGTGGACTAAAGTCATTCTTAAATAATTAAAAGTATCTGTAACCTTAAATTTACACAAAAAATATATAAACTACTAAAGAATGGAGCAAAACTCAAACAAATGTGCACGATTATTCACTATAATGTCATAAATACAGGAAATCAATGTAATTCTTAAAAAAATTGTGCATTCACTTTCAATATTTTCACACAAATTGTGAAAACGTCTTGTTTCTACATAAATAACTGTACAGATGTAGATGTTACACTTTACTGTAGGAGTTTAAATGTACACACACTGTCGTTTGTTAACGTCTATATAAGTGTGTATTCACCCCTCTGTGTGTGCAGCTTAATAAAATATGTCTGCATTACTTCTGTGTGTTTATGCCGTTGTATACATGATTGTGCCCCATGTAGGTAGTGTTTCACTGCACGTGTGTGTGTCCCTGCTCAGTAGTGAGGCTCCTGCTTGGCACCGGCCCTTCACAAAGCTCAGGCTCCTAATGAGAGCAGACAGGTCTTTGGCAGAGTGAGCGTAAAACTGTTCCTAACTGCGGATCGCTTTAAAATGGACCCGTCACTAAATCTGCTGCTGCTGCTGCTGCTGCTGCTGCTGCTGCGCGTGTGTCGAGTTAAAACATACTGTATGTGTACGTATTAAAGTTTAAATAAGAAGAGTGCAGAAAGAAAAAAAGACGTTAAGGGGAAAGAGGAGAGAGAAACAGAACAAAAGAGAACGTGAGTGAGGAAAAGTAACATAATCCACAGAAATCACAAACAGTACTGTGATGTATTCCTGCTAAACTGCCTCTTACTCTCACGGTAAAACACACAACTTGCAACACAAGAGTCGCCTGATTTTGGATGGCTTCCAAAGGTAGAGCAAAGGTTTTACCTGTTATTAAAGCAGGTAAAAGTAATGATTGAATAAATGAGTCTTGACCTCCAGTAAAAACAGAAGAAGAACAAAGTTTGCGACTAGCTTGTGATCGTAGGGAAGCATTTAGCCGCTAAACAAACAAATATTCCCCTTAGGAGGTGGTGGAGACCAAAAACAGAGATAAAAAAAGAGTACATATTGGACACAAACACGACCGCACGTGTTTCGCTGAGTCACTTATTGCAGATTTAAAGACTAAATGCAAGAAAATACTTGACACACAGTCGCACACTGCTGAGCATAAAGTCCTTTTATGGTTGGTCCAAAGCCACAGTTGTGACCCATTTGTGAGACAGCGAAGCAACAACAGTCCCTTTTTTCCACGTTTAACCGACTAAGTTACAAGATGAAGCTTGATTTGATTGGACGTGAAGTCGGGTGCTTTCTAAGAAAACCCTCTGCTGTGCTGCCTCGACGAACATGAGGAGAGAGGACACCATTCGCACGACTTAAAACAAGGCAGTAGAACCTGCAGGAAAGCATGCTGACCTTCACAAAGAGTTAAAAACAATGTGGGCAAAAACTTGCAGATTTGGTGGTTACATTTCAAAGCTCTGTGAAAGTGTCAAAGAGCCTCTTATCTCTAAATATTCTGCCTCTTCCTTTGCTCTTTCACTCTTAATCAAAACCATTTTGGTGCAAAATCTCAACATCTGCCTTCAGAAGTCTTTTCCCTCGGCTCTCGCAGGCAGACGACTCGTCTCTGAGCTCGTCTGACACGTCGTCTCCACGACCAATCAGGCGGCAGACTAGTAGCTGAGACATGAAACAGCATCTGGGAACGAGGGTCCCATCAGATCTGCAGCTCCGTCTCGCTTTCCCACAGAGCAGACGAGGCTGCAGCCAAGCGTCTTTATCTCGCTCTTAGCTAAGTTAATTTATGAGGCGTTTCATTGACTACATTAACTTATTAACTGTATCAAGATAAGGCCGAGACTTCATGCAGTAGCCAAACTCTGCTCTTTCTGCAGCTTCTGCTCTGCTTGTGGTGACATTTGGTCCTCATAAGTATAGACACACTCAGCCTTTTATTCCTCTTTCTGACTGACATGCCCCCCCCTTCCTTCCCCTCTCCATAAACTTGGCCGTGGTCCTCGCTTGCATTCCGGGAACGCGTCTCGCTCGGTGTCAGATGTTAACGGAGAGGAGCACCGCGAGTTCAAGCCCCGCACACGGCCAACGTGCCTCCGCTCGTTCGCTTTTTTTTTCTCCTCCTTTTGCTTCCCTCTTTACGCTTTTCCTCCTTTTCTCCCCCCTTCATCTCTTTCTCTCCCTTTTTTTTATTTGTTCCCATTTACCCCCCCAACCCTTTCTGTCCTGGGAGCCATCAGATCGCGCTGACATCGGCTGCTTAGCGGGACTCTTGTGCTGTCTGGTGAGCTCAACATTTCTTTCTTTGTGTCTAAAAATAAAAGTTAAGCACATATTCAGACATATTCCATGAGTACAAAGGATTGTGGGAGTTTTTCTCATTGATCAGGCGCAAATATGCTAAATAGATGATCAGTTCAGCACGTTTTGGAGCAAACGGGAAGAGAGGAGTGAAGCATCTCACCAATAAGTGATCGAATTCCCTCAATGCAGCCTTACAAGCTGTCAGTCAGGCTGCCAGAGGAGGAAGCTGAGTGATTTCTGAAACATGCAGCATGCTGGGAACTTTTTTCAGAGAGGAGAGGGGGAGAAGAAGAAGAAGAAGAGGGAGCCAGAGGTGTGCACTTTACCCTCATTTCACCCTGTCACACGTTTACCTTCATTCTGTCTCTACGTAAACTCCCAAAGCGTCAAATACGGACGCGTCGTCACTGATGACTTTGGATGAGTTCGCGTTGAAACTTCGCCACATAACGAACACATTCTTCACATCGTCGCACATCAAACATCAACATTTAATTTCAAGGAAGTGGCGAGACTTTATACCTAACGTCAGCACAGAGACAGCCGCCGTCACTAAGTGCCACCGTATCAGATATGACCGATAAACTATCAGTCTGACTGCAGCTCGACCCCTCGCGCGCCGCGTCTGGCTGACCCGACACGCTCCCGTCTGAGACAATAAAACGAAAACTGATCTGATCGCCTGATGGAGCCACAGAGGAGCGGGAGACAGATTGTGGGGCTTTAAACTAATCAAAAGTGAAGTGAAAGTTGTGATGCGTGCGCGCGCGCGCGCGGAGTCGCTCTGTGTGCATCACAGGCGCGTAGGAAGATAAAGCAGCTTCAATTTACCTTTAAGACACATTATCACAAGAAAATAGACAGTTACCGGGCTGAGAGTATACAATAATAGGGACATTTAGCGCTAAGCATCATGGGATGTTGAGCCAAATGATGGTAACGATGGAAACTTTGCTTTAAAAGACTCAAATAACGTTTCACAAACTGATCACTTGTTTGATAGAGGAACAAAAGTCGAGCAAAAGTAACAACATCAGGGCAAAGCTGCAAAAAAAAGTGCAATATATGCCGCGAAAAGGCTCCCTTATAGTCAAAATCACGATTATCTCACTGTCCCACCGCAGGAGAACTCTGAAACACTTTGCAAATAGCGGAGTGAGATCCGTTAAATCAGCGCGAGCTCCGTAAACTCAGTGAAAAAGTGTAAAAGTGATGAATGAACTCAGGCGGTAAAATGCCAAAATAAGAGTCTGGAAAGTGTTCAAGAAGCATAAATGAAATAGATAAGAGTGATTTCATCATACTTGGATAAAGTCCCGTCTGTCCTCGCGCAGACACCGGGACCCACGCTCCAACAATCCCCCCTCCCCGCCCTGAGGGCGCGCTTACCTGCAGGAGCCAGTGGCAGGTCTCGCCGATGAAGGGGAAGCCCATGGATCCTTTGGGCATGGGCAGCTTGCAGTTTTTATCCCGCGTGGCCGTCCACCGGAGCTGCCACAGCTGCTGGGAGACGGCGAGCAGCAGAGCCATGGACACCAGGCAGGCGGCCAGAGTGGCCAGAGCCGAGACGAGGTCGAAACTGTCGAACAGCATGATGATGGAGAGCCCGGCGTCCCTCTGGAAGACTTTCAAAAAGATGCTGAAGTTTCTCTAAACTCACAAAAACAGGCAGGTGAGGATCCCCGGGAAGATTCAAAAGTTGGGTTTCCAACTTTTTTTGCGTAAAAGCGCAGCGCTCCTTTACGCACTCCAAAGCCCCCTGGAAGCGACAAGAGGCTGCAGAATGAATGAACTCTGTGGAGCGGAGTTTTCTCTGCTCAGTTAGAGCTGATCTCTGTCTTGAAATAGTCACAAAGTGGCGTTTCTGTGCGTCAAAAGTGCAAAATAGTGTCGGTTGAGCGAAGGAGATGCTACAGGTGAGCTGCGCTCCCCGTATCTTCAGTTTCACACCTCAGCTTGTAAAGTGGAAAAATAAAAGCTTTAAAACTCGCCTGGTTTTAATGATTTAAGCCTTTGGGACAATAATCACACGAGACTGATGTCTGAAATCTCATTTTGGTCTCGTTTGTGGGTCAGTGACTTCAAATCAAAAGAAAAGATTTGAAACATTCAAGGCAGGCAAAAATCTCAAGGTAACTCGTTAGTGTCAGGAGCGGGGGCAGCGTGGGACACGTGGAAAAAGTGAAGCCGAGCCCTGGAACTAACAAGGGCTTTACTTTTTAAAACTTCTCGAGGGATGGAAAGACTTGGTTTGGGGGGAAAAAATGAACGAAATCTCTTCCAGGAATCGCGTCTCTGTCAACTCCAAAATGTTCTTTTTTATTAAAAAAAAGAAAAAATCTCTTTGCAAGAAAAGTTTTAATCTCTCTCTGAGGCAAACACGAGGAGGATGAAGTAAAGTGGAGACTCTTTAGATCCGTGAGCGTGCAGGAGTGAAAAGGTGCGCTGGAGATGCTCAGGAGCCACCGTCCTCTTTCTGCTTCTCTTACTTTCTGTCGTCCACTCTCTTCTCTGTGTACCTTTCTGTTTCTGAGCGCTCCTCTCTCTCTCTCTCTCTCTCTCTCTCTCTCTTTCTCTCTCTCTCTCTGGCTGCATATACAAGTCACCCTCAGTGTGTGTATGTGCGCGTGTGTGTGTGTGTGTGGATGCGTGCGTAAAGAGTGTGTGTGCGTCAAGCCAGAGGCACCAATGAGTGTTTATATAGTGCGGAGGCAACTGGAAGGCGAATAGGCGGCCAAGGGCTCCCGTCGCCCCCCTCCCACCCCACCCCATCCCACCTCACCCCAGCGTCGGCAAGAGGGGGAGAGAGAGTCCCCTTCCCTCCCCTTCCTCCCTCCATCCCTCCCCTCTGCTCCACCTCTTTCAGCTCCTGGAGGACCCCCTCCTCCCCTCCCCTCCCTCCTCTTCCTCCTCTCTCCTCTCAGAAGGAGGGGTTGGTGTAAAGTGAGCGGCAAGCGGCGCAAGAGGAGAGGAGGCTTGGAGCGTGCTGGAGCTGGCTGAGCGCCAGTGAGTGAGAAACACAGAGAGGGAGAGAGAGAGAGAGGGAAGCGGGACTTGCAGTTACTTTTATGGCTCCTGTCTCCGTGCAGGACGTGCGCACTCTTGCTTGAACTAATCACCTGCAGACTAACACAGCGCTGCGCACACATCAGGATTAATGTAACCTAATTTGGAATGGCGAGTAGAAACATGAGACTCTAAAATCAATAACATGTTCCATCGAAAAAAGAAAGTCACTGCTGCAAAATCATCCGGGTTCACTCCAAAGTTCCCAGGGATCCAGGACGCGCTTTTACGCACAGAGTGCGCTGCGTCTAGTTCACTATCCAAGGGTTTTCACACGTCCGTGTCCCCGGTGCATCATGGGACACGAATCGAGGACACGGATCTGAAACTGGCTGATAATTTGAGTCCGTGTCAGAAGCTAAAACCTGTCTCACTGAATGGAAATGATTCATAACTCATTTAATTTACAGATTATCACCTTTGTTCTCTTCTTATGTCGTACTTACACGCTCAGCGGAGGAGTGTGGAGGTCTTTATTCTCTTTCTGTCAGTCAGTCTGTCTTTACTTCTTCTGTGTATGAGAACATGTGTGCGTGTATATATAAATGTAGCCGTATTAAGTGCATATAGTCACACACATCACCTCCTCCTTGATCTGCTTGTTGTGATACCTCACATCACTCTTTCTTTCTGTCTTCCTCCCTGTTGTCTCCTCTTCTCACCTTTACAGTGCAGCCTCTATACATGTACTTACTACATTCCCATCATCCCACCATCCCCCTCTGTCCTTTATTTCCCATCACTCTGCTGTCATCTTTCCCCTGAATCAGAAATCACTTCCACTCTGATGACCTGCGACCTGACCCTACTGTGTAACCTAAAAGGTCACAGGTTCGATTCTGGCTCCAGTCCTCAGCCACGTCCTCGCCCTCGGCTTCTCCTTCTTAAGTCTTCGGAAAACGATCAGATCAGCGGGACGACAGCGTTCGGGGGAAGTCTGGGCTGCGCCACCTCATGCCAAAGAAAATGACTGGCTTCAATTAGGTCCTCAGAATATTATATACATAACAGAGAGAGTTTAGACCCTGACCCTAGCTGCAACACACACACACACACACACACACACACACACACAGACCAGCGAAAGGTCATTCAGACAGGAAGTTGTTTGACCTCTTACTCGTGTCTCATCTGCTTTTATTTCCCCCATTTTCTTTGATGTGATCCACACTCGTGCTCCTCTTTCTCCACCTTTTTGCCAACTTTCAATCTCCTCATCTCCCCCCATCTACCTTTCTCCTCCCTCTTCACCTCTTTCTCCTTTAACCCTGTCTTTTCCTCCTTTGTTTAGCAGAACAAGGGAACAATTCTCAGAAGGATTTCTGCCCTTCATGGGATAATAAACAAAAACTCCAGGTCTCTCTCGTTTCTTTTTCTTCCCTTCTCTTCTCTTCAGCATCTCACCCTCGTTCTCTGAAAGCGGCTCAATGCTGCCGCCTAGCGGCGGAGAGGCACATGGCCGCTGGCCAGAAAGAGAGGAGGTAAGAGGGAGCTTGATGAGAAAGAGAGAAAACGGAGAGAAAAGCGTTGATTTGATTTTCTGCTTCGTTTGAATTAACGGTGTGTGCACTCTTTTTGTGTTTCCCTTGTAAAAGCATCAGAAGTTTACATTCCTAAAGCTCTCACACACACGCACAAACTGATATCTGCTGACATGAAAGAGGTGAGAGGTGAAATGAGTCAATCAACTCTTCAGATGCGTATTTGTGACTCTCTAAGGCTTAATATTTGAAGCTGACTCAACACTTTTTTGGCCACGTCTGCTTAAAAAGCTTAAAAAGCCTCGCTGAATAAAGAAGGACACATAATTAAAGGGCTTAAAGGGCTCGTAGCAGCATCCCTTCTCGGGTCTTTTATTGTTACGCGGAACAACCAGAGAATGCTGCCCTACTGTTGTGGTTGTGGCCTCCTTGTACAGTTTGGAAAGTTCAAATGTGAGTTCAAATGTTTCTGTGGATCTGAAACCAGCAGGACTGGAAGAAAAAGTACCATGTTGACAAAAGAGTTTCACCACAAGATCCATTTAATAGCTTCTACAGAGCTTTAGATCACATGACACAAGCTTCCTCAGAAGGAGGTGGACGTTTCTGCGTGTGGAGTTTTAGATTTAGATGATTAGATGTTGATTCTTTACTCTGATAATGTCAGAATACCCTGCTTTTGTATGTGGATTGTGACTGTTGATGCATCTGTTTTGCACAGCTTTGTTGCAACGTTGCACCAAACTGTGCCAAACATTTGTATTTATCTTCCCAAGTTACAAATGTTACAATGTTACAATTTTAGAGCGACGTACATCTGAGAGTTAACACAACACAAGCAACGATCAAGATCAAGATTTATTTCATTTATTTATTTAATAATAATAATCATCATCATCAGCAACATCAACAAGCTCAGTATAGTCATCATCATCATCATTAAAATCCTAGTCAGCATAAACTACATCCTCAATGTCATCATCATCAATAGCATCAATATCATTAAGGTCAAGTTTGGTAGCTCGTTCCACCACCTGGGGACTACTGAGGAGAAGAGTCTAGTTAGAGACTTAGGGCCCTGTTGTGATGGGAGTATCAGGCGCCTTTCATTGGCAGAGCGTAGTGCAGACCTGGATGAGGGCGTTCAGGTAGGCAGGAGCTGTTTTTGTTGCTGTTTTGTAAGCGAGCAACTGGGTTTGAATTTAATGCGAGCGGCGACTGGGAGCCAGTGGAGGGATATGAGCAGCAGAGTGACATGTCCCGTTTTGGATTGATTGAAGACCAGTCACACTGCTGCGTTCTGGATCATCTGCAGAGGGTTAGAAGTGCATGCAGGAAGGCCTGCCAGGAGGGAGTTGCAGTATTCAATGTGTGTTTTTCTCTGTGCAGTTCAAAATACAAGTAATGTTTTATGTGGAACTTTTGAAGCCACTTTATATGCAACGTCAATTTCCAGTTCCAGTCAATAATGAGCTGTAAAGGTAGTTTCAGTAAATTTATAAAGTGTTTACGTAAAAGTTTCCAGACCTGAAAAGACATTAAAGTAAAATACATTAAAAACAAACTCTGTATTAAACTTTAAAATGCAAAAAAATCTAAAAGTAACAGTTTACTTTTATAACAATTTATAGTAAAAGACACCGTAAATTCCAACACCAAGCTAAAAAAACAATTGTCAAATTCAGTAGTTCACTGTTTACGTTACATACATGAAGCATGTTTGACCTCGGCAAACACGCAGGTGACCCGTGGATTACCTCAGAGTGTATGCAATGTATGTAAATCCTCCAGCAAAACAGCCTTAAGGTACAATCCAGCACATTCATACACAGAACATCCTGTTTTTCAAAACAAGACAGATTATGCAAAATCTGAAATATCTGGTATAGCCTGGGAACTTAAAAAAAAGTTTGCATGTATGCTTTTTTTTAAGTGCCAAAGGTCGTTTGGTTTGTAAGCATGCAGAGCTCCAGTTTTTCATTTTCCATCCATTATCTATACCGCTTATCCTGTTTAGGGTTGCAATGAAATTAACTTTAGGTGAATTGATGGGAGTGTCAGCACCATGGATAGCGTCATTTCACTGCACATAGCTATTTCTGTCTTTTCTTAATATAAGTAGATACATAGAGACAGAAACAGAGGTTAAATACTGATGAAAATCTGGCCTGTTTTCTGATCAACTCCTTTGCAATAGAGGATAAACCATGCTCTTAAGGTCAGTTCATGATAGATATGACAAAGCATCATTATGCCCAGACAGAAAAGCCTCCAAAGACTACGACTCTGTCCGAAAAACGGAGAGATCCTTCCATGAAAGGGTTAAAAAGAGTCATTTTTTGCTTTTTGCCTCATCAGTTAAATGTTGTTTCATCCATCCAGCAAACACTTGACCACATGCCTTCCACGGTTATGTTGGATTGGATGTTTGTTACAGTTAAGATCATGCATTATATCGCTAATACCCCAGCAGACATTCTTCACTGTGATTATGGGTAAAAGAGTGATGTAATAGACACTGTTGGCAGCATTAAAGAAACCATAATCACAGTCGAAAATGCCACTGAAACATAAGCAGCATTTAACTGTTGTAGCTGGTCAAGGCTCGTTTTTTTCAGTTTCATATAAAGGTCAGAAGTTTTCTATCTTACGGGTCGTCAAATGTGAATGTTGTGAGATGATTCATGATGGTAGAACCTTTGTTGGTAGGTGGCAGGTTTGGATGAAATTTGCCTTGAAATGCTGAAGGCTCTGCACATTGATGGGCTGCTAAGTCTCCTAAATTAAGAGCTATGACCCAGAGCCTGCGATTGGTAGACCAGGATGGTGGTTACCATTAGTGCCCACTGCTCGGCATTCCAAGCTTTTAGAGCGCTGACCAAATGTCAAACTTAAGATCCAAGAGAAGCAATTCGGATTCAGACCTTTTGAGAAACTGGGACCAGCTCTTTACATTATCAGGGTAACAAGAGGGTTTGGCAAATATCAATCCCTGTAGTGGAGTAGGTAGTATCGGCATTCTAAATACTTGGAGCTCGCATGAACGGAGCCTGGGTCTGTTGAAGGTGGCGATGCTGCTTGGGTTGCGCTAACCACTAAGGGTCATGTGGTAGGTAATTGCTAAGTATTGGGATGAGGGCACAATTGGAAGGGTTTTTTCACTGAACACTTATCCTTATTAGGGCACAAGAATCTTGCGTTTAATTCAAACAATCCAGTCCAGAGGTTCATCCATTCATTAGTTTAGAGTTAGGGTTAGGGTTAGGCTCTCTTCTTAGAGTTCAGACTGGCATGGATCCCAGCAGGCATTGTGCAAGAAATGACACACTGGACAACTCGCCAGTCACAGGACATTAACAAATACAGGAATATTTGATTCCCATGCAAACCCGTCCAGCTAGGCAAGTACAAAACCATGACCTTCTTTCTGTGAGACAGTGCTAACCACTGCACAATCATGTTGCTCCTCAGTCGACATGTATTTGTTGAATTGCAAAGGTGTTGAACCGTGTCCCCATGGGGATTCTTGTGGGGGGTACTGTAGGAGTATGAGGTACCAGAGCTGTCTGAATTCTCATGAGGAAGTCAAATGTGTTGGGCCTGTGCGGGTTTCATTTGTCAGCAATTTCTGACCAGAAAAAGGTTTGATTCCAAAAAAGGATCAAGTTGAGTTGTATCTAAAACATTGCTGGTTTTATTGAGTCATGTATGAATCTCTTAGTTGGAGTGGAAAAATAATGTGAAGTAGGGGAGTTTGTCATGCCCATAAAAGAAGCTCTGATTCAAAGCTGATTCACTTCTTCATTGCCTCACCACAATCTGTTCAATCAGAGTTCAGCTGAGGTTCAAACCAGATCTGATTCAAGAAGCTCCTGAATGTTAATAACACACAACATAACCGCTGCCCTCCTGAAAATCTGGAGCTTTATGTCACTTTATGCTTCCATTACAAGGTCACAACCTCTTGTATAATGTGTCAGACTTACAGTGTTTCCATTCCAGGTCGGGGACGGGGAGATTTGTCGGTGCTTAGCCCATTAAAACCATTATGTGTGTAAGTTAGATAATTACCACTTTCGTGTGGCTGCGGCCCGAGTGTGTGTTTCTTTATATAAGCAAAAATGCCTTATCTTTACATTCCACAGCTATGTCCGTCTGAGCTTTTAACACTTTATCTAAACACACACACTCGCTCACCTCAGTTAGCATGAGGGCAGACAGCGTGGGTTTGTGACAGTGTGTGTATGATGATGCGTGTGAGTTTTGCTAGCAAACGTATTTTCAATTTCCTCTGACCCTGGAACGACCTTTCACAGCCGAGGTGTTTAGCTAAGGCTTTAGGAGGCTTAGTGGGACAGAGGACGTTAACATGAGCGCACACACGACAAGAGATAAAGAAAATGGGGAAAGAGAAAGTTTGGTTTAGTTCTCTTGTAACATAACAGATGCAAAATTGTACAAAATACAAACAAGTACAATTTATGTATTAAGAAGTCATACAAGAAAAAAACATTTTGCTCTCCTGTATACACTACAGACAGGTGCAAAAGAGAATAATCGGTGATTAGATGTAAGAAAAATCAGCTTCTGAATCTTGTCAACATTTATGGTAAATTCAATAAATTCCTTGTTTTGAGGTAGGTATAAGTATAGCAAACATTACAACATTTTACCATAACTATATTAATGCTGGATTACAGTGATAGCTGAATACAGCTGTTCTCCTGTTTGTGAGTATATCTACAAAAAGTAAGATTGTAATTGATGTATAACCGATGACATTGTGAGCACAGTCCAGCAGTTTCGCCAAGGAGACAATAGTTCAAGTCCCGTGTGAGCCAAAAGAGGATGCCTTTATATACTAAAACAGACCATTTCACATTAACCATGTGTTAGAAAAGCAGAAAAAAGACTTTATAATAGATGCTAAAATAGAAGTGATTTTGTTTTAGATGCAAAATGGGGACCAACAACAAATTGCTGGTTTATGGGGACCTAAATTAGAAACTGTTATTTATTTTTATTTTTTTCAGATAATGACATAATGCAATGTCACAAACATAATATATCTGAAAAAAATTATAATAATAATACAAACTTTATAAATACTCAAAATAAAAATATGTAGGTCATCATGCTAGTGAAAATCGACAATACAATATGACCGAAGCTTTCAACCAAGTTCAAAAACATGTGTCTTCTCCCCAGAACACATCACTTTAAGCCACTCATAAGCAGGATTAAAGAGATTTTTTTAATAAATACTAAATCAATGAACCACCCAAGAACTATTTAGCGCATAAAACATGATTCAAGATTCATTTCAAAGTTCTGGGAACATGAAACACAACAAACAAACACTTTTCATATACAGGCCAAATTTAGAAATATAATAAAAACTAGAATTGGCATGAAACAAAGTCAAGATGTGATGCATAAAACTGCTTGATATTGAAACACTAAGGAAGAGCATGAGGCTCAAAAACGAGACAGATTTTACAAGCACTAATGACCTCATTACCACACACGTTAGTGGCACCCTGGTGACCCTGCAGCCTGGGTTATATTAGAGCACTTATTGTTGTATACGGTCAACGAGCTATGACATCATCAAATACTGCCGACTGACTCACCTCACACGCACACAGATTTACAGTAAGATTCACAGTAACACGCTGATTTACGGGCAGCACAGTCAGACTTCTGAGGGTTTACAGCGAGCCAAAAACTCACTTTTACTCTGAACCCTGAAGCATATCATCGGTCTTTTCTTCGCTGCTCTTTTATTAGCATTTGTGGGTGTTCCAAAGCAAAAACAAGGGCAGGGAATTATGGGAAGTTACAGCCAGTACAATCAGTCAATGCCAGAGGGTCACGATTTACCAATTAGGACAAATTTAGGCAATTTTGGCATCCAGTGGGGATAGTTTCCAAAACATGTTGGATAATTTTTTAACCTTTTCAACCCTGAATGACTTGTGTGGGAAACAGTAATCACTTCAGAAATAGTAGAAGTAAAATGTAAATGTTGTCTTATAATAATAATTTTACTGATGCAATAACATGTAAGCAGCACTTAAAGTTTTAGAGCTAGTTTTACTTTTTTTTTACCCTGTTTGACAAATTTAGTTCAACCAAAGTCTTATATTTGAAAGATGATGCTACGTTTGTTGCAACTAGTAACTGTAGTAGTTTATGTAGTTGAGTAATTAGTACAATATTTGCCTCTGAAATGCAATGCAGTAATGGATTAAGGACAAATAACAAAAACCTGCATCTAAGAATTGCACTTCGGTAAAGGGACATTATTGTTTCAGACCCAATAAGTCTTTACTTACATTGAGTACAGACCAGAACACACAGGAAAAACTTGAGAAGATGTGTACTTTTTGGTGTGAAAAACCCCCACATACCTTTGGAAACAAAACAACAACAAAAAAGGTTCCTGAGTAATTTGCAATGTCAGGCTAGGTGCCTTTATAAAGATGCTACTTTTCCACCTTTATGGTGTTGAAAAGGTACAAATGTTTTCTCATTAGGGGGCGCATTATTTTCTTATGATGGAGCATTAGGGCCATGTTAAAGAAAAAAAAATCAGAGATTATGAGAAATAAGACATAAAATTACGAGAATAAAGATATAATTTGAGGCTATAGTTAGCCTAAATCTTATTTTGAAGGGTATCATATTTCTCATAATATTCCGACTTTCTTCTCTTATGGCTTTGTTATCATAATATAACGACTTTCTTCAGTTCCGACTTTATTCTCGTAATCTCTGATTTGTTGTTTCTTTAATGTGGCCCTACTACGTTGTAATTTCTGTTCGCCTACATCTTTGAAAAGTGTATCATTCAGTATAAAATTTCTCTAGTTATCTTGACTTTTGGTCTCAGGTTCCAATTTTTGTTTAATCATATCATCACACACCTTTCAGTGAGAGTAAAACAAGCAGATAGTAAGGATTTGGTAAGGAAGCAGTCTCATTTAGTTCCTATTAAAAGCAACATCCCAGGGGACCTGAGGGGAACATCAGGTTCTATGAAGTTAAATAGGCAGATGAATAATAACTGGGGTGGACTTAATCACTGTGGAAAAAGATGATCATCGAAAAGGTTTTATTATATTAATTTAAAAAGAGTCAGTAAACCATTTGCTCTGTAATCACAGGCTGCACCAATTAGCTTTGCAAATTTTAACATCATTTCTGCTCTTAAGTTACCTCCTGTTAACGAATAAAAGCTGTGTGTTTAGAGCAGCTGGGCATCTGTAGACCCAATGGTTATAAATAAACAATAAAAACGACCTGGCATAGCTAAAAGGACAACAACAAAACAACAGAAAAGACGCAGTTAAGTACAGGAAACACACGGAAACAGACACATTGACTGAACTGAAGGCAGAAGTTACAGATGTGGCTAATGGTTCGTTTTAATGGGGAGACGGAGGTTTTTCCACGTGGCACTGTGTTCTGGATCATAACTTTGTTGCTAATGAACTATATCCTCATGTGCTTTTATTAGCATTAATAAACACAGATTTTTAGAGTCTGACATTTTGACCTTAAAGTTCAGAAGGTCAATAATCTGGTGTAAATTCTAAAAAAAAAATAATAATTACATGTTTTCGTAGCACTTCCCAAAACAACATAAAGATTTCGAAATGTTGTTGCAAGAGATGTCTTTTCTTTTCATATCTGATTGATTACAGACCTGTTCCTTCAAAAGACAACCGAAACTGAACAGAAGACATATTTCGGGAATGAATTTAGTCGGAAGAAGGGAACTATCTGTGCCGACTTTGATGCCCACAAGATCCGGGGTCAGTGACTAAGTGTGGTTAAACATTGCAGGATTTCATGCAGATTCCTTGAACTAATTAAGTACAAAGTGGCCGTTCCCCCTCCTCGCTAAATTTTCTGGATCGAGACTTGTGGGAAGACTTCTGAGTAAAAACTAGGATGTGGGTTTTTTTGTGCTGCTCCACAAGGTTAGTGTGCGACAACTTAATTAGGGCTTCATTTGATCAGATCTGTGTTTCCAGCCGTGGCTTTACGTCTGACAGAGAAGACAGCTCAGTTCACTTTTTTTTTTTTTTTTTTTTTTTTTTACATAAAAACTGCTTTGGTGGACCGCTGGGTTGTGGGTTTGAAACCCTCAGTCCTGCCTTAGGGGAGTAGCTGGGTAATGTTGCTTTCCTCAAACACTGCTAATGAGCTCTTAGCAAGGCTGTAGCACTCGGTTCTTGTCATGGTCACAGATTGTTCTCTTCTAGTACCTTCTTTATTTGTTTTGTTTTGTTTGGGGTATGTTGCCTTTCTGTCGCAGAGCTTTGGCCGCCCTCTTACCCAGAAAGTTCTCAAGTTAATCAACAAAACATGTCGTCAGCCTTTACCCTCCTGATGGATGCATTTAAGAACTTTCTGATCTGAGGCCCCTATCATCCAGGTAACACCCCAATTCAAAATATAACCCCGTTTTCTGATCTTCCCCTGCTCGGGATAAGCGTATAAAAACATTTCAGCAGTAGGAAAAGGTTGTGGTTTTGGTTAAAATGATGGTGAATTGTTAAACGGTGGTTAAATCATAAAAACATGAAGTGGGAAGTTGTGTATCGTTTTAACCAATTCCCATGTCGTAACATCAATTTGGAGGCCGCATGAGTAGTGAGAAGGTCAGGGCACCTTCATCATCATCGTTATATATTATAAACCACTACAAAAATACAACCATTGCCTAATGCAGCGTGCATGCAAACGCAAACAATTCCTACCTAGCTAACATAGAACAATACTTTATTTGGCGGATGATGTCAGCTAATTCATAACTATCTGTCTGGTAAATTGGCTAGCTTACTGTTAGCAAATTATTTTATCAGCAAACATTACAAAGCAGTCAAATCCTGATCCATGCTGCGTAGCTAAGTTACAGCTGGTTGGCTAACCTTAGCATGCTTTCTTGCTAATGCTATAGCTAGCAAAATACTATTTGAGTTGATATGTAAGTTGGTTTGCATGGCAAATCACATCACCAGCTAAATTGGTCCATGCTAATATATGTATCACACATGGGGTTCATTTTAGCCAACAATAATTGATGTAGCTAACGTTACAAAGCAACTGTTAGCTACATAATCACACAACAATATTCTGGAAACTAACAGGTTTGTTAACTGTGGGTAGAAATGTTATCTAGATAAGAGTTACAGTTTAGATATTTTGGTCTCATGTTCTTGGGTAAAATATTAACACCTTTTTATTCTAATCATTTACACATGAGCATCAGGAAATGATGATAGTTAGCTGAAGAAGTTCCCAGATTGCGCTACAAAGATGAAAACCTAACAATGTTTGGTCAGTAATCACCAGACATCTGAAACTAATTTAGCTGGATTAAGTGTCTGTGCTTTTTTTTTTTCTCAAACTTTGTGTTTGGAGGACAAAATCTTCAACTGTTTCTCTTTTCAGAAGAGTCCTTTGCCTTCAAAAGCTCCACAGGGAACCATTGCGCCTCTGGTAGGGACAGAGAATGGTTTAAATTAAGAAAATATCTCTTTTTGTTAAAGTGTGAGAGACAGACAGACCTTAATCCACCCTCATCAGTGGTCGCGGTGACATACTATGACGCAACAAAACTGAGGGTTAAAAAGTAGCTCCTTTGATGTGACAAATAGATGCTCTGATGAAGAAGCTGTGCAGAAAAGAAGAGTGATGCTGGGAGGACAGAAAGGCAGATTCTGCGTGTTTTTAATGACAAAATGATGTGATAAATGACAAGAACAAATGAGGCACGGAGAGGCAAATGTAACGTCAAAGACGCCATGAGAGAGTGGGGTTTATGTGCTGTGGTTTTCTCTCGCACAGACCAGACAATCAACAATGAACAAGATTGAAAAAGAGATGACAGGGACATGTTCAGAAACATAAAATAAGAGGAGACAGATGAGCCCTGTTCTTCTTTCTTCAAATTAGCACTCAGTCTTTCTCCCCATCCTCTCTTTTAGTCTTTCTTTTCCCTCACATCGTTTTTTTTGTCTTTCATTTTAAGCCTGTGCTACAACATCAGGTTATGTTACGTTGTTGCTTTTATATACATTTTTAGCTAAGCTAGTAGCATGACTCTAGGTATGACGATTTTTAATTTACTTTGGGTATCTCTTAACTTTTCAAGGTTCAACTTTTTTTTGATCAAATGCTTGTGGTTGGGTGTATAACAACAAAATTAGCAAATGTTAGCATGCTAACTCACTAAACTTTGATCGTGTAAACCCATCGGAAGTGGGATAGGAAGTCACAGTGAAGTAGTGTAAAGAGCGTAAGTGAAAGGAGGTCTGGATTTACATTGGTTGTGTTCAGTTGAATTAATATTATAACCAAAACCATGATCTTTGCGTGAATCATTTCTTAGAAAGCTTTCTAAATTAACTTGCAAAAAAACTGACATTAAAGGATACCTAGTGTGTTTGCATGGGATTTTTGAGCATTTCTATTTGACAACCTGGGACTGAGAATGGGTTGGTTTCTGTTGGGTGTGATCAGGCACACACTCAAGAAAGTAACCGCAAGTTCAGACCAGTTTTCTGGTTCTGCATTCATGTCAATATGGAGGGTTTTGCTGAGATTCAAATTTAGTAGAGTCATTTTACTATTCTTGTAACTGGTCGGAAATCATGACCTTTTTCCATTTGATGTCTTTTGGGTGGATGTGCTGTACTCCAACATAACGTTAAGGCTGGTTCATTTAGCTTTTTTGGCTATTTTGGTGAAGAAAACTGGACAGTTTTGGTCACATATAGGTCAGAAAAAACATCAACTTTAACACACAGTTTTAACAACTTTGCATGACTTTATCTATCTGTTTCTGATTCCCTCTCTTTCTCTAATGAATGTTACAGATTAAATCTGACACGCCGTCTGACCCCAGACTGGCATTTTAAAGGCAGAACCAAACAGCTCATAACACCGCTGCTCCACGTTGAACCGCCTGTAAAATGTCTGCGTGTCCTCAGGGTGTCGGATCTCCTGCTGACTGTCACACTGATGGTGCCAACGAGGCGATACACACATCCCAAAACTATTAGTCTGCACTGCACATTAAGTACGGAGTGTGTGTGCAACATGATATAAAACACGTACATAACACACACTTTTTCTCTGACACACACACGCACGAGCGCTGTTGTTAATCAGAGGTTTATAGATAACACATGTAGCATCAGTTTCCCATGATGATACACACCGCCGTCAGCTACAAAACACAGTTCATCAGGTCAACCTTAGTGTGTGTGAGTGTGTAAATCATGTGAGTTTATGATGCATACGTGTGCAAGCGTGTGTGTGTATGTGTGTGTTCAATGGTTAATTGGCGCCTGGTATGAGTGTGTGTTTGTGTTCAATCGTGTTTTACGAGGGTTTATGTCTGACTTCAACAGTCATTCTGTTGTACGGAGGTGAAGAGCGAATAAAGACATCTGGGCCCAATGACTCAGCTGTGTGTGTGTGTGTGTGTGTGTGTGTGTGTGTGTGTGTGTGTTTTCCTGCATTCTTTACTCATCTTTTAATGTTTAAGTTTGTTGAACTCTTGTGTGGTGGGAAAAGTTCAAACTCATTAGTTTTAAAAAGCACAGAGATGCCGTCACTGTGAACAAAACTACGAAATGAAACAAAAACAGGAAACATTTCTCAGTAAGAAGGCCGACGCAACAAATTTCATGTGAAATACGTTTATTTCGAGTTTTCCCAGGAAAATTAGTCAGAAATAGTCAATGAAGTAGTTAATATTCAAGTATTTCTGGAGGTCATTTAATGATCATAATCTTATTTTTATCAAACTGTTGCTTCACATGAAAACGAAACTAAAAAAATGAAAACACTTTTTAATCAAAACTGATTTTTGAGTATAACCTAAAATAATTCCAGCGGTCCATGAATGAACAAAATAAAAATATTAATCTGTATTTCAAATATTTCAGATCTTTTTATTTTCCAGCCAGGTCACTGAGCTCTCTTCTAAATGTTATTCATTCACTGTAAATTTTAAGTAAAAGTGTGCAAGTCCACCATTATTAATAAGAGTAACTCTGTGTTGTTGCTGCTGTCGAAGCAGGTCTCTCTTGAGAATGATACCACGTGTCTAAATAAAGGCTACATAAAATTTAAAAGAAAATATTCTACTAAAGATAAACTAAAGAGATGTTAGTGGGAATAAAACTAGGTAAACATTATTCATCAGATTATATAACAGACAATCTACTGATTAATATAAGAAAAAGTATTTTAAAACCTCAATCACACCTTTTAAGGGGGGTCATCTACACTTTTAAATTAATTTTGTTGTACTCAACTTTCTTTATATAGCACCTGCTATACAAACATGCAGCCTTCATGTGCTTCACAAAGGAACAAACAGGCAGAAAAATAGAACAGATATTGACAACAATAGATACAATTTTGAAAGACTAAAACAAGTAGAAAGATGTAAGAAAGAAAAAAAACAATCACTACAGTAAAAACATCAATAACTTAAAACCCATAAAAGGTTATCATTATTATTATTATTAGTTTTTTATTATTGCTGTTAGAATATCTGGTTGTACTGTATATTCCTTTCTTTCTTCTAGTGTTAGGGTTATTCCTACTGTGTTTGTATTTTGTCATGTGCTGTATTCGCTTTGATAACCTGTTACTGTAATGCCACAATTTCCCAGTTTGGGATCCATCCATCCATCCATCCATCCATACATCTAAAGGCTAGGCTAGGCCTATAAAATTCCTCCAAAATAAAAGCTTGATTAAAAGGAAAGGTCTTCCATTTCCTTTTAAAAGTAGCGACAGTTTTGATATTTTGAGGCAGTGAGTTCCATAGCATCACTTTAATTACTTTTATGCATATGTTATTTTATCTCATTATCTATTGTATTAATAATATTACTTACATTTCCATGTAGATCAGTCCCCACCACTGTCTTTCCTAACTGTAACTGTGTTGTTACAAAAATAAAGTTGATACTAATACATAATGATTCAATGGTGTGTTTAAGGGTTAAAAAAATCCCCCAAAAATTCCAGTGACCAAAAATGAATGTGCTCATCTATAGCTATGTGGTTTCTAAACACACACTGACAAACTGTTTAAACGCAACGTACTTTATTTACCACAACATGACTGTCACAGTACAAATGAACAAATTAGCAATAAACACGGTAAGCTAACGCCGCTCTTTTCCCAGAAATCATAATCAGTTAGTCACTTTCCTAGCGGGATATATGTCTGTCTCTCTCTCTCCAACACACACACAGACACACACATTTCCGAAAATTCCACCAGAGACGTCTGTATCCAATCAGATATAAAACGGCTATTACTGTAATGCCGCTCAACGCTTTAATGTTTTTATTTACTGTGAATACCGGGGGAAAGTTCGGTGCACACGCACGCACGCACGCACGCACACACACACACACACTTAAAGTATGTCATAATAATCCCTAAAACACAGCTATCAGATCTCTGCTAAGCTTTAATAATGGATTTTATTATAATTCAGCTGTATTCATATGTGGTCAGGAGGAGAAAGGAATGAATAACTGGCAGGGCTTCACACACACACACACACACACACACACACACACACACACACACTTGTACACACAGTAGTAGTGTTTAGTAAGAAAGAGAATTTGCTGGTCAGGCCACAGCTATTTTAGGGGGGAATATTAGTGAAACTCTCTGAGGATGAAAACTGAAAGAAATGCAGAGAGAGGAGATGAGAAAGAGGAGGAGGACAGGATGGAGCGTTTCAGAGGACCACAGGCGTCAAGAGAGATGAATAATGTGGTCGTCCTGGATTTAAAGTACATTTCCTGTTTTAAATCAAGTTACTTTAACAAATATTTCCTGGTCTGTCTGTTAATGGGAAAAAAAGAAACTCCAATATTCAGGTCAAAGAACACAAACTTACTTAATATTTCAGGAGAATTTGGATGAGTTTAGTTTTACTCTGTATCTAAAGAGTTTGTGTTTAAACACAAAAATGTCGCACATGAATTCAATCATGTTTCAATTCTCAAATGAAAGCAGAAAACATACCCAGCAAGCTAGCTTACTAATACTAACTAATCTTACCACCACTTAACACCATTTTATGGGGTTACAGTGTATGTTAGAAAATTCCATACTATGGACTGGTACATCCATTGTGTTACAAAGCTAGGCTAATACAGGCTAAATTATTTTTTTTGGGGGGGGGAGTTTGTCAGCAGCTCTACTAAAACCTGCCATAGCTAACTGTTAGTTAGCAAAACTCATTCGCTAGTTCTTTTCCAAAAGGAAAGTGAGGCATAATTTGAACGTTTAAGTACAAAACTAGCCACTGTGTTATTTAGCATGCAAACTTTTTGTGTGCAGCTTTAGCGTTAGCCTGTTAACATAACATTATCTATACAGGCCTAGCTATCATGAGTGTATTAAAGAACCAATAACACATTTGTTATTGAAAAACCCATCATCCTGAAGTGCTATGAAGAAAATTTAAAATGGTGTTTTCAACAAACATATGAGTTTTAGTGTTAGCATTAGTTTATGCTAGGTAGCTAAAACTAAAGTCTTATACGACAGTTGTCGATTTAGCCAACAAATTCGACGACCTAAAATAAAACTGCTTTTCTGTATGAAATCAAAGATCTTTTGTGTGACCTTTATTTCAACAAACTGTATAAATGTGTGCGAGTCAAGAGGTTGATTTCACATCTTAAAGAGGATGAACGTGAGAACACAAATGAAACACGAGCTGAAGAAGAAGGCAAAAACAAGCTAAAGTTTATTCAAAAAAGTTTCCTATGTAAAGAAGGGAAACCATAAAGAAAAATCTACAGGACACAGATTTTTATTCAAGTATAAATAAATATTTTATCAGCTTTATTATCTCGATTGAGTATTAAGAATAGAGCGATATAGGAAGCTAAAAAAGAGGGGAGAAAAGGGAATTGTTTTTAAGTAAAAGTAAAAGTTAAAAATGAAAACTTTGAAAAAAAACTAGAAATACGTTTCATTTTTAACCATGAAGATAAATGTCACGCTGAAAGCGAGAAAGTGCAAGTTACACACACAGTTGGTGTTTCTGTAACCTTTGACCCCTCAGGCTCATCAATAACCAGGAGGCGAGGAGAAGTGTGTGTGCTGTCCCATCCGTCTTCATTACACCTCTGTGTGGGAGTTGGAGTGTGTTCGGTAGCATCGCCCTGCATGCTCAGTTTCAGTGGACACACACATGTTGGAGTCATTCATGTAAGAAAACAGAACAAAAATTGAGCTTTTATTTTGAAAATTAAATTAGATGTTTTGGAGCCTTTTATTTGTCTAAAATACGCAAATATCCTTTTTTTGTTCTGTCCATATCTTCACATCAGCCGTCCGTGTCTCTTTGTGTTTTGCAGGAAGAGAAGTTTTACAAGCTGATGAACTGATTATTAACCTCTTTTTATCTCTCACACAGGAGCCAGACGACATGCAAACCAGACCCAATCCGGGAAGTGATGATAGTATGAAAAACACCGCCAGTACAGGTGTGAATGAACAAGATAATCACACAATAATCATTAGGGGAAAATGCACACTATAATATGATATGTATTAAAATGTATGAACGTATTATGTGTAGAGGAAGACTAAAGGAAGTGACTGCATTTTGTTATGTCGGCCGTTGCTGCTGATATCAATATAAGGACATAAAGGAAGAAAGGAAACAAGGAAGGACATAAGGCTTCTTCCTCTCCTCTCTCACCTGCTCCTGTAGATGATGTGTTTTGGGAGGAAGTTATTCTACTATGTTAAATGATGACTTCCTGTTTCTAAACTTAGCAGTTCATCTCTTCCCTGTCTGACAGAACACACTATCAAATGAGGGCAGCATACACACACACACACACACACACACACACACACACAGAGATTAAAACATGCAATAAGATGAGCAGATAGTTTGTGTAGCGGTGAGAGTGTGAGAGAAAAGCACTGATAGTAGATGAGATATTCTGTTGGTGTGTGTGTGTGCGTGTGTGTGGTCTTCCATGCAGTCCACGATCTCAACATCAATGACCTCTGGTAACCCCAGGATGACCTTTCACCCCTGCAGGTCACTTTGAGATCAGAAAGCAGTGGAATAAAGACGCATAAAAAAACAACAACAAAAACGAATACATTTAGCCAAAAAAACCCACAAAAATATTTGAAAAGATAAAGTTAGCCCCTTAAAGTTTCATATGTTGCATACGATCTTTTTGGTTGACATTAAGAATTTATACATTGAATCTAGTTGAAGACTTAATTATACCTTAAAGTTAAATTAAATACATTTTAAGGAGCTTCCTACACTAAAAATATACTTGTTTTTCTTCCTTCTTTTGACATAGTAGATGGAATTTCAATTTTTGAATGCAGCTCTTGTGAGATCCAATCAAACTCAACCCATGTATGCAATTATTTTTCGTTTGTGACGGTGATGTCAGTCACTGCTCACTTTTTTCCGTAATTTTAGCTGTTAAATTTATACGAGATGCGACTTGAGATCATGACAAAATTGTGAATATATCCAACATTATGCAGTGTAAGTAAATCCTTTAAAATCCCAAATCATCTCAACTTTACACTTGTTTTTTCAAATCTATGACCCGTTTCTGAAAAGTCCTGCTCCTCATTGGAGAAATTAATGATCATTGATGTTCCATTTCTTTGAAAACGCTTGTAAAGTTTCTGTCGTAGTAGCAGTTTTAAACAAAGAACCATAAATCTGTTCCTTATTTAGCTGCTTCATCCAGAGTCGTCATGTGTTTGGCTCTTCTTTAAAAGACAGCAGAGGAAACATGAAGATTGTTTTATTGGATTCTGGATGCTCTTCTGTGTGTGTGTTTAAAATAGAGATCTGCTTCTTCTCACACTTGCCAGGCCGCAGGAATCTGAGACACACCGCTGTCAGACGAGTAATAATGAGATAACACACGCTGCAGCTCCAGTTCTGTTAGCATACAGTAACACATCTTGTAGCACTCAAACTGTTTGAGCAGCAGGAAGAGAGACTCTGAAGTGATCGACAAATGTGCTCACTTTCACACTTAAAGGAAGAGCATCACCTTGAACTTTCATCTCATTTAATGTCAAATTTACTCTTATTCTCTACAGTTCTTCTCTTTTCTTCACCGTTTCTTTCAAATCTAATATTTCACACAGTTTATCACGTCACATTAAAAATAACTTGAATTATGAGGCTGTTTTCCGCCAAGTAATAAACTGTTCAGCTTATAGTTAAAGTCATGGGTGTTTTGATGTTTTCTGTTAAATATTTGGCAACCAAAACCTCAGATATCTGCTATTTTGTTTTTGGGAAAGAACACAATGTCTCTCTGCATATTCACATCATGAACACAAAGGAAAGGTTCACATCAGTGTCCAGGCCTTTTTACTTCTTTTCTGCAGGTGTACATCGGTATGTTAACTTCTGCTGCACACTTCACCTACTCCAGAGTAAGTTATGTTTAACACCCTGCATGTTGTGTATGTTGTGTTGCACAAGCACGGTTCCTTTTTAATATGACTGGGTTTATATACACATTGCTGATTGGGTTAAACCTTTGACACACCACCCCAAATAAAGAAAACATACCTAAAACCCTGTTGCACATCGTTTCACACTATTTTGTCGAAACAAGTCGCTCAACCCTGAAACTGAAGCAAAACAATGAACATTTTTGATATACAATATGCCCCGGATCAATTTGTGTTTAAGCACCTTCTTCTGATCATTAAATTCTCTTCAAAGTCTTCAAGGGAAAACTACAGACTGATACAAGGACTACTTTTTTTTTTGACATACTATACTGCGACTTTTTTTTGACATCCTATACTATGAATTTTCTTTTTTACATACTTTACTGTGACTTTTTTTGACATCCTAAACTATGATTTTTTTTACATACTATACTTTGATTTTTTTTACATACTATACTGACTTTTTTGACATACGATACTATGACATTTTTTGAGATACTATATAATGACATTTTTATGACATACTATACTTTGACTTTTTTGAAATACTATACTGATATTTTTTGACGTAGCAAACTATAACTTTTTTTACATATTATACTATGACATTTTTTGACATACTGACATTTTGACATACTATACTAACATTATTTTGACATACTATACTATGACATTTTTTGACATACTATACTGACATTTTTTGACATACAATACTATGAATTTTTTTTGACATACTATACTGACATTTTTTGACATACAATACTATGACATTTTTTGACATAGTAGCCTGACTTTTTTTTCACATACTATTCTATGACCTTTTTCGACATACTATACTATGACTTTTTCCGACATACTATAATATGACTTTTTTGACACACTATACTATGACATTTTTTGACATACTATACTGTGACATTTTTGACATACCATACTATGACTTTTTTGACATACTATACTATGACTTCTTTGACACACGATACTATATTTTTTGACACACGATACTGGCATTTGTTTTTGACATACTATACTTTGACTTTTTTGACATACTACTCTATGCCATTATTTTTTGACATAGCAAACTATAACTTTTTTTACATATTATACTATGATATTTTTTGACATACTGACATTTTGACATACTATACTAACATTATTTTGACATACTATACTATGACATTTTTTGACATACTATACTGTGACATCTTTGACATACCATACTATGACTTTTTTGACATACTATACTATGACTTTTTTGACACACCATACTATGACATCTTTTGACAAACTACACTTTGACTTTTTTGACATACTATAGAAAGACTTTTTTGTTACACTATACTATGACATTTTTTGACATACTATACTGTAAAATTTTTATGACATACTATACTATGACTTTTTTGATACACAATACTATGCCATTTTTTGACACACGATACTGGCATGTGTTTTTGACATACTACTATGACTATTTTGAAATACTATTCTATGCCATTTTTTGACATACTATACTGGCATTTGTTTTTGACATACTACTATGCCATTTTTTGACATACTATACTATGACATTTTTTTGACCTACTATACTGTGAAATGTATTTGGCATACTGTACTATGACATTTTTTGACATACTATACTGTGACTTTTGTTGACACACTATACTATGACTTTTTTTGACATACTATACTATACTTTTTTTTTGACATACTATACTGACATTTTTTGACATACAATACTGACTTTTTTGACACACTATACTATGACATTTTTTGACATACTATACTGTGACATTTTTGACATACCATACTATGACTTTTTTGACATACTATACTATGACTTTTTTGACACACCATACTATGACATCTTTTGACAAACTACACTTTGACTTTTTTGACATACTATAGAAAGACTTTTTTGTTACACTATACTATGACATTTTTTGACATACTATACTGTAAAATTTTTATGACATACTATACTATGACTTTTTTGATACACAATACTATGCCATTTTTTGACACACGATACTGGCATGTGTTTTTGACATACTACTATGACTATTTTGAAATACTATTCTATGCCATTTTTTGACATACTATACTGGCATTTGTTTTTGACATACTATACTATGACATTTTTTGACACACTATACTGACATTTTTTTGACATACTATACTAACATTATTTTGACATACTATACTATGACATTTTTTGACACACTATACTGACCTTTTTCGACATAATATACTATGACTTTTTCCGACATACTATAATATGACTTTTTTGACACACTATACTATGACATTTTTTGACATACTATACTGTGACATTTTTGACATACCATACTATGACTTTTTTGACATACTACTCTGCCATTTTTTTCGACATACTATACTGCGACTTTTTTTTTACATACTATACTTTGACCTTTTTCGACATACTATACTATGACTTTTTTTGACATATTAAACTATGACTTATTTGACATTCTATAATATGACATTTTTTGACATACTATACTGTGACATTTTTGACAAACTATAGTAAAACTTTTTTTGACATACTAAACTATGACTTTTTTGACATACTATATTATGACATTTTTTGACATACTATTCTATGAAATATTTGACATATGACTTTTTTTGACACACTATACTATGACATCTTTTGACAAACTACACTGACTTTTTTGACATACTATAGTAAGACTTTTTTGTTACACTATACTATGACATTTTTTGACACACGATGCTGGCATGTGTTTTTGACATACTACTATGACTATTTTGAAATACTATTCTATGCCATTTTTTGACATACTATACTATGACAATTTTTTGACCTACTATACTGCGACTTTTTTTTGACATACTATACTGACATTTTTGACATACCATACTATGACTTTGTTGACAGACTATACTATGACATTTTTTGACATACTATACTGTGATATTTTTGACATACAATACTATGAAATTTTTTTGACATACTATACTGGCATTTTTTGACATAGTAGCCTGACATTTTTTTCGACATACTATACTGCGACTTTTTTTTCACATACTGTTCTATGACCTTTTTCAACATACTATACTATGACTTTTTTGACATAGTAAACTATGACTTATTTGACATACTATAATATGACATTTTTTGACATACTATACTGTGACTTTTTTGGCATACTATATTATGACATTTTTTGACATACTATAGTAAGACTTTTTTTGTTACACTATACTATGACATTTTTTGACATACTATACTGACATTTTTTTTGACATACTAAACTGACATTTTTTGACATACTATAGTAAGACTTTTTTTGTTACACTATACTATGACATTTTTTGACATACTATACTGACATTTTTTTTGACATACTAAACTGACATTTTTTGACATACTATACTATGACTTTTTTAGAAATCCTATACTATGACTTTTTTTGTTACATTATACTATCACATTTTTTGACATACTATACTGTTAAATTTTTTCGACATACTATACTATGACCTTTTTCGACATATTATACTATGACTTTTTTCGACATACTATACTATGACCTTTTTGACACACGATACTATGACATTTTTTGACACACGATACTGGCATTTGTTTTTGACATACTACTATGACTTTTTTGACATACTATTCTATGCCATTTTTTGACATACTATTCTGGCATTTGTTTTTGACATACTACTATGACTTTTTTTTGACGTACTATACTGACATTTTTTTTTACACACTAAAGTGACATTTTTTGACATACCATACTGTGACATTTTTGACATACTATAGTAAGACTTTTTTTGACATACTATATTATGACTTTTTTTCGACATACTATACTATGACTTTTTTCAACATATTATACTATGACTTTTTTTCACATACTATACTATGACTTCTTTTACATACTATACTATGACATTTTTTGACACACTATACTATGACATCTTTTGACACACTATACTGTGACATTTTTGAAATACTATAGTAAGACTTTTTTGACATACTAAACTATGACTTTTTTGACATACTATATTATGACATTTTTGAAATACTATAGTAAGACTTTTTTGACATACTAAACTATGACTTTTTTTCGACATACTATGACTTTTTTTGACATAATATAGTAAGACTTTTTTGTTACACTATACTATGACATTTTTTGACACACTATACTGTGACATTTTTGACATACTATAGTAAGACTTTTTTGACATACTAAACTATGACTTTTTTGACATACTACACTACGACATTTTTTGATATACTATACTGACTTTTGTCATGACATACTAAACTGACATTTTTTGACATACTATACTAAACTGACATTTTTTGACATACTATACTATGACCTTTTTCGACATACTATACTATGACTTTGACATACTATATTATGACATTTTTTGACATACTATATTATGAAATATTTGACATATTATGACTTTTTCGAGATACTATGACTTTTTTGACATACTATACTATGACATTTTTTGACATACTATACTGACTTTTGTCATGACATACTAAACTGACATTTTTTGACATACTATACTATGACCTTTTTCGACATACTATACTATGACTTTGACATACTATATTATGACATTTTTTGACATATTATATTATGAAATATTTGACATATGACTTTTTTGACATACTATACTATGACTTTTTTTGGACATACTATAATAAGACTTTTTTTGACAGACTATACTGACATTTTTTTGACATACTATACTATGACATTTTTTGACATACAATGCTGACATATTTTTTGACATACTAAACTATGACTTTTTTGACACACTATACTGTGACATTTTTTGACATACCATACTTTGACTTTTGTTGACACACTATACTATGACATTTTATGACATACTATAATATGACATTTTTTGACACACTATACTGTGACATTTTTGACATACTATATTAAAACTTTTTTTGACATACTAAACTATGACTTTTTTGACATAGTAAACTATTACTTTGACATCCTATAATATGACATTTTTTGACATACTATACTGTGACATTTTTGACGTACTATAATATGACTTTTTTTGACATAGTAAACTGACTTTTTTCGACATACTATACTATCTCTTTCTTTGACATACTATACTGTGACATTTTTTGACACACTATACTATGACATTTTTTGACATACTAAACTGACATTTTTTGACATATTATGACTTTTTTCAACATCCTATACTATGACTTTTTTTTGACATACTATAGTAAGACTTTTTTTGACATACTAAACTATGACATTTTTGACATACTATGACTTTTTTCGACATACTATACTATGACCTTTTTCGACATACTATACTATGACTTTTATGGCACGCGATACTGGCATTTGTTTTTGACATACTACTATGACTTTTTTTCGACATACTTTATTATGACTTTTTTGACATACTATAGTAAGACTTTTTTGTTACACTATACTATGACATTTTTTGACGTACTATACTGACATTTTTTTTTTGACTTACTAAACTGACATTTTTCGACATACTTTATTGTGATTTTTTTCGACATACTATACTATGACCTTTTTCGACATACTATACTATGACTTTTTTTGACATAGTAAACTGACTTTTTTCGACATACTATACTATTTTTTCGACATACTATACTGTGACATTTTTTGACATACTAAACTATGACTTTTTTGACATACTATATTATGACATTTTTTGACATACTATATTATGAAATATTTGACATGACTTTTTTGACATACTATACTATGACTTATTTCGACATCCTATACTATGACCTTTTTTTGACATACTAAACTATGACTTTTTTGACATACTATATTATGACATTTTTTGACATACTATACTATGACATTTTTTGACGTACTATACTGACATTCTTTTTTTGACTTACTAAACTGACATTTTTCGACATACTTTATTGTGATTTTTTTCGACATACTATACTATGACCTTTTTCGACATACTATATTATGAAATATTTGACATATGACTTTTTTGACATACTATACTATGACTTTTTTGACATGCTATACTATGACATTTTTTGACATACTATACTGACCCATTTTTTTCGACATACTATACCACGACTTTTTTTGACATAGTATGACTTTGACATACTATAATATGACATTTTTTGACATACTATACTGTGTCATTTTTGACATAGTAAACTATGACTTTGACATACTATATGACATTTTTTGACATACTATACTGTGACATTTTTGACGTACGATAGTAATACTTTTTTTGACATACTAAACTATGACTTTTTTGACATACTATATTATGACATTTTTTGACATACTATACTATGAAATATTTGACATATATTATGACTTTTTTGACATCCTATACTATGACTTTTTTTTGACATACTGATTTTTTTTTTTACATACTATACCATGACTAATTTTTCAGTTTTTGTGTTTTATCCAAATATATTATATAAAATATATTTCTTTGGCAAAATGTTCACCAACTATTTTAATTTAATTTACCTTAATTGCATTGCGTTTGTGTGCCTCTTTTGTGGATTAAGACACATCAGTTATTGCATATATATTCATGATACTAATACACCAAATATACAAGTAGTAGGTTTATACCAAATTATTATTACTTTCCAGATGTGATGCAGCTGTGCGCTTGAAGACAGTTGTGTTCATGTACAGTAATCTCATAGAACATTTCTAAACCTAACCTCCGGACTGTGACCTGAATAAAGACGTAATCGCTGCTAAAAAGAGACAAAATGTGGAACTAAAATCTGTAAGGTCAGCTTCTGTGATACCACAGACTCACTCGTCACTGTCTGCGAGAAATCTGCAGCTTACATTGGATAAACTTACTTCTTCTTTTGCTCAGGAAGGGTTAAGATGATGCACAGAGGGATGAGAGGAGGCTTTCTAGTGATTCAGCTCAATCAGTGCGTGAACATTTCAGGAAACATTTAAAACTGGAAACAGCAGAGAGAGTTCAAAAAGAGGAGAAAGAAAGAAAACGGAAAGACAGAGGGAGGTTTTTGTGAGGCATCCTGAAGCTCTGAGCGCTCCACCGCTCCTCTATGGACCGCTGGGAACACACACACACACGCTGGAGCATGCAGAGAGTTTGTGTTGCTTCAGATTTGAGTCGCTGCCCTCCACTGAACAAGAACACACACACACACACACACACACACACACACCTCCCACCTGCAGCGCCAACACACACACACAAACACAGAGAGAAAGTCCTCGTTAATCACATCGCTCACAGCAGACGGCCTCGCTGTCTCACGGGTCAAAGGTCAGAGAAAGACAGGCAGTGTGGGAGAGAGAGGCACTGGGAGAAAAAGACAAGTGTTTGGTAGAAGTTGTTTTTATGAGGATATTACTGTCTATCAGCTGTTCCCGGCCTTGTATTTAGTGGTTGAGGGAGGGAGGTGCCTTACTGAAGACAATTATAGGAGATAGTTAGCTTAGCTTAGCATAAAACCTGGAAAAAGGGGGATAGAGCATAACTTCACCTGATGTTACGCTGGTGCAACGTTGTTATCTTGAGATAAAGAAGTGGAGCTCTCCATTATCACAGGAAAACAGAGTAAATAAAAGGCATGGATGCATGTCCACTAAGGGCTTCCGTAGAAACCAACAACACAAGACTCAATTATAAACTAAAGCTTTGTTAGCATGTTGCTAGCCGGCACATTAAGCAAAACATCCAATTTAAATACCAATTAACATGCAACTTGCTACTACAATAACTACAAATGAACATGAATCTATCATTAGATTAGTAAAGTTGAAATGACACAAAAACTTGAAGAGAAAATATTTGACAGTTTTTCATTTATTCCATATTTGTTTGTTGGCATTGTTGGCAACTTTATTAGTATTTTACTTTCATTCATTAGTGGTTTAATACAACAGCGTGTACAGTGCTTCTGTCTCAGTAAAGATTTCTGCTTAAACACAATACAAAAGAAAAGAGCAACAACATCTGCAGTGTAAGGACTCTGGACGCTGAGTCCATTGGCTGTCCAAAATACCGCAACCAAATCTAAACTAGCATGAGGACATATGAGTGCAATTGTGTGTAGAAACATTTTTTTCAAGAACCTAGAGAGAGGGATACGGTGGCGTATTAGGGCCATTGTAAAAACAAAAAAGAAATAACGGAGCCAGAGGAGAAGAGTAATGTTGCGAGAAAAAACTTGAAAATTCCAAGATTAAATTTGTAAATTTGCCAGATAAAAAACTTGGGTATCTCCAATATCTCGCTAATTTCTGACTTCATTAAAGTGCAATTTT
Source organism: Semicossyphus pulcher (assembly GCF_022749685.1). Taxonomy (NCBI): domain Eukaryota; kingdom Metazoa; phylum Chordata; class Actinopteri; order Labriformes; family Labridae; genus Semicossyphus; species Semicossyphus pulcher. Next base: position 13,871,317 of record NW_027211695.1, on the reverse strand, counting down.
GTAAAATAAGATAAAATAACAATACTGAAAAATGGTTTTTATTTTTCCTTTGGAATATCATCAAAAAATGCAAAATGTCATGATATTAAAGTCAGAAATTTGCAAGAAAAAAAATGTACGACTCAAGTCTCAGATTTTTTTGCATTTTTCAATGATATTCCAAGGGGAAAAAAACTTTTTTTTTAGAAAATTGCACTGAATTCACGAAAAGAAAAGAAATCCGATTCTAAACTATTTAACTGTTTCTGTGCTATAAAGAGATAACGTCCTAATTCTATAAGAAACTGTCTCTAATCCTAATAGTCTTATTCTTAAGAGATTTCAGGTTGTAAATTAGGACATAAGCAGTGATTATTCATCATTTAAAGCCTAAAATGTAATGTCATAACATACTATTACTTAGCTATCAGCAAATAATGCCATACAATTGGGTGTTACAGGAAGGTAAATGAAGAAACGGACCCCCAGAAGACTGAGATGTGGTTGAAATCTCCGGAAATATCTACAAAATGGACTTTAAAGTAAGCCTGAATCTTCAGTTCACTGCGTCCAGACTCCAAACACTGCAGAGTTGCTGCTTTTATTGGCAGGAAACAACAACAAAAAAACATAATACAGCAAAGGCACATTCAATAACGACGGCCCCATTCCCTTAATAACACCTACAAACGATACATAGCTAAGGATGGATGAAAACCACACACACACACACACACACACACATACACACATACATACATACACACACACACACACACTCACACGAAACAATCATCTGCATAAACACACACTATATCCATACACAACACCTCACAAAGAAACATGATGTTGCTTAGAAATCAAACATGGCGGCTGATGAAGAGAGGAAGCGGAGGACTAAATTCCCTTCTGACACACACGAACACACACACACACACACACACACACTGGAGGTTTCAATCCCTTTTATAAAGCGCCACACACACAAAATACTGCAGTTTCCATCGTGTTATTGCACCCAAGTTCAAGAAATAAGCAGAAAATAAACAAAAAGACCCATATTAGTTCAACAAATAATCTAGTGTAAATGTAATTATGTGCTGTGCTTGCACTACAACACACACACACAGCTGGTATATGAGTATGGAAGACGTAAAAGTGTGTGTGCTCAGCGTTTGTACGATGCTTTCTATACAAATTAGTTCCTCTCTAGGCAACCAGGCAAACTAAACACTATGCGGTTGCCAGATTGGGGGTTTAATCCCCTTTTTAAGACCAAGTTTTTTATACATGATGAGTAAAAAATGCTCAGGCAACAACAACATCCCATTCAAATATGATTTAATGGAAGAGTAATGGGTTGCCATGTTTGGACAACAGGGGAGAACATGGTTGCCCTAGTTTAAATAGTGTGCCCATTCAAGTGTTTGCAGGTTATATTTAAGAGAGGAAACGGGTTGCCATGTTGCATGATTATCCCCCTTTATCAGACAACTTTTATCGCAGTAACAATCTGTTAAATCGTCACATATCTATTCTTATCCAGACCTGACCTCGAGTTCAGTGCTTTTCCCGGCTTAAGTATTAAAACGCTACGACCCTCTCCGATGTACATTCAATACGTTCTGTTATTGTGCCACAGTGAGGAGGAGTAATGCGGAAGACGTGAAAGGTCGTCTGCGACAGAGGATGAAACATAAAGAGGGGGTGAGGGCAGATTAAAGGACGGGAAGTGGAAGCTTGTGATCCAAGGATTAAAATTTCGCACACAACTGAGCAATGAACTCCTGCCCTCGTACTGTTGCTAGGTCGGACAGGCGTGACAAAAAGAAACATGACAAAACTGAAGTTGTATGTTTTCTGACAAGACCTTGTTCAGGTTGCCAGTCCTAAATATATTTTGGCAAATCCAGGTAGTATCAAGGTTGATTTTAGTGAGTCTGGAAAGAAGAAAACCCACATGATATGCCAATTTTGGTTGGTTTGGATGGTTTTGAAATGCTACCCAATTTCTCCAGTCTGGACGCAATAGATGCTCAAATCAGATTTGAAAGTGTACTTTGTGTCACTCGCAACCGCCACCAAAAGACGACCTCCAATCTAGAGTGACAGAAGTGCATCTAAGCGTTTGAAGATCTCTGTATTGTATCTAAGAAGCAGTCTCAGTCCCAGAGTTTGTCTGGTGCAGCAGAGATGTTCCTAAACAGACGCTGAGTGTCTTTAACCCATGATTTGAGACATTATTCTAAAATCCCAACAGTCTGCACAAAGCTTCTCAGTTTAGACCAAGGAAGTGAATTTTAACATCTATAAACATCCTGTTTGTTCGTTCTTAGAGGTAAAGTTAGTAAGAGCGACAACATCCGGACAGGAAGTAACCTAAAGGATCTTGATAACCAGCAGTGTTTCAGTCGGATAGAAGAAAAAGTAGCTGTCAGAATACTTGTTGTAAGCCCAGCAGTTCTGCAGAAACAGTGGCTTCATTTAACCAATAGGATTAAACTGTTTGAGCTTGTTATCAAATGAACTTGCTGTAGATGTTGCTTTATTTTGGGATGTAAAAAATGACCTGGTTGATGGAAGACTAGTGGAGTTAAGGTGCATAGATCAAGCAATGGTTGTAGGGTTGTCAAGTAAAGCTGGATGGTTTAAATCAGCCAATTGGATAGCGGATTCAGGCCCTGCTGGCCAATCAGGCCGCTCGCTCTAGGTGTGGTGCTGTGCGATGAGGTTGCGTAGCTGCTTGATGACGGTGTCGATGAGCTTCTGTCTGTCTCGGTCGGTCTTCCTGAACTGGGCGAACATGTTGTTCTTCCTGCTCGTCTCCTTCATCCTGGAGGTAGAGAGTGAGAAGGGATGGAAGGGGAACAGGAAGTGGAAGGAAAAAAAGGAAAGAAGTGAGAGAAGGAAAAAGAAGGAAAAATGGGATAATGATTTTAGTATTTTACATTTTATTTTAACTGCTGTAAGTGCACCAATATCCACTGCAAAACTTCATCCAACGCATTCAGGAAAACACACAAGTGCACAATAGTTCGAGCATGCTCAGTACACACACACACATCCCCGCCAGTCACCTGTTAAAGAAGAAAAGTGTGTTTTGGCTTAAGAGTTTGGCTTGTGTGCGCTCAGTGTCACATGAGACAGTGTGTGTTCTGTCGCAGAACACTGGACTGTTATAGACCTCCAGGAAGTTCAGGGGCCCAGCAGAGCAGACAAGCCCCAGCAGGGTGCTTCCTCCTGGGCACAGAGGGACCACCGGGCCTGGGCCCTCTGGAGGTCCGGAGACAAAATACTGAGCCTGATTAAGGAAGGTCAACTGGACTGTACCGAACAATGGACGCAATCATACGACTCTTTTTGTGTGTGTCTAACCTAAAGTCTTGAAAGTTTGTGTTTGTGCAAGGCTCTAAATGGATTAAATAATGGTACAAAGATACATGACGTGATCTTAAACCAACCATAAAGGGTTATTTCTTTTCACTGTATTTATTCACACTTTAGCAGTAAACATGCCAGAATCCAACATCACTTAAACACAACGTCCACAATACTCACGGCTTAAACAACCTGTCAGAACACGGCGAAGAGGACAGACAGGAGACAGGAAAGACCAGGTGAGATGAAGGTAAAGATGGATGGAGCGCTCAGAGGTTAACTTGTAGTTTGAGGGCGGTGATTTTTATAACATTAAGAAATCTGGTTGTTTATTACATTTAAGTTAAGATTTGGTTATTTGTTGTTCTCAACAGAAAGAAATAAGACCAATTATAACCTACTGTCTGCCTGTTAAGTTTGTTGCTTGACTCTGGAGGTATTTAGCTTAGCTTAGCTTAGCATAGTGACTTAAAACAAGGGAGATAGAAAACACACTCAAGAGTTGTTCAGCAAAATTCTTGACCTTTAATGCACCCCTGGTTAAATTCAGTTTCATTCATTCATTCAGTTTTTTAATGGCTTGAAAGAATGAAATGAGGATTTCAGGGACAGAATAACCAGGATGATGACTGAACGATTGGAAACACCAGATGTGTGCATGAATGAAGGATTGCTCACTTCTCCAGCAGGGCCAGTGCAGTGTGGGGGTTCACTCTCAGGTATTTGCAGGTGGGTTTTCCGTAATCGGCCAGGTAGGTCGACCAATCCCACTGCGTGAACAGGTCCAGTAACTAGACAAAGACAGACAGAGAAAGAGACATGAAAAGATGTTGAGCATCATATGTGAGAACTTAAACACCAGCATCATCAAGCAGATTGTGATCGTCAGATTTGGTCACCAGTTTAACGGCAGGAAAATCTGAGTATGGAGCATTTTATAGTTGGAAATATTAAATCTAGAAGAATTAAAGTCGTTGAGGGGAATTCCAGCATTTCTTTTTTTATCCTAGGCCACAATCTGGGTCTAAATCACTTCTAGGTACAAAAAGTTCCACAACATCTTCAGCAGATTGCTGCAGCCAGCAGCCACTAAAAAGGCTTTAATGGCTATAAAATGTTTGGGGGCAAAAAAGCCTGATCATCCAATAAAAGGTATTATTCTTGCTGTGAAAGGGTACATGTCTTACATTACAGGAAGGATCACTAAAGAGATATACCTTATTGTAAAGGACTAAGATTTGTTTATTTTAAAGTAGCATAAGTCGTCACCTCGCTCTCTTCAAAGCCACCGAACTTCATTCGCAAAAAAAATTAATATCGTCAACAATGTGCTTCAGCAAGAACTGGAGGTAAGCTGGAACGGTCTTTTATACCCGTGAACAGGGCTGCACAGCTAGAAGGTTCAAATAGGAGGCCTTTCTGTGTGGGGTTGGCATGTTCTCATCGTGCATGCGTGGGTTCCACCGGGTACTTCCTCCCACAGTCCAAAGACATGCTCGTTAGGTTCATTGCCGACTCTGAATTGCCTGAGTGTGAGCGTGAAAGGTTGTTTGTCTCTATGTGTCAGCTCTGTGATTGACTGGCGACCTGTCCAGACGTGACCCAACCTCTTGCTCAGTGACAGCTGGGATAGGCTCCAGCCTCCCACGACCCTGAAGAAGATAAGTGGTATAGATAATGGATGGATGGATGGATCCATGGTGAATCAGGGATAAATCAGCACTTAAGACCTGCATACTGAGCCCGGATGAAGACTTACTAAGAACTGTTAAGGGCTTCAAACATGCTACGCAATCCGGATGTTTATGTTGACATCACTAACGCTCAACGGGTGATTAACGGAGTGATCTCTGACAAAATCTACTGGATTGCTCAACTTCTGGGATTCTTTCAAGTGGGCAAATTCAGGTAAATAAACAACAAAAATGTGACAAAGAGAAAGAGTAGAGCGCAGGAATCAAGGAAGGAAGGAGAAAAGGCGACTGGGATTGAAGGAGGAGAGGAGAAGGGGGGTGAAGTCTTCCTCTGAATGACCCACATTCGAATCTGTTGCATAACCTGCTGCCCTGCTGAACTCTACCTAACACACGCACACACGCACACACACACCAACAGGCCCAGGCAGGCGAACCAGTAAGCCAGCAGACATACACACACTCCGTCTCTCTATCTATGTCTGTAACACACACACTTATATATGAGCAGGGAGCCCCGGTGAACTCTGGGTAACACCAAACACACACAGATCCAGAGAGAGAAACCATATGTGAGCGAGGGATGAGAGAAGAGGAGGAGAGGGAGGGAGGGAGAACAGAGGGATGGAGAGCAAAACCACATGTGGGGGAGAAAATTGGAGAGTAAAGATGGAAGGAGACGCAGATGGAGAGAAATGGATAACAGGGCAGAGAGAGAGAAGGGTAAAGGAAGGGCAGATGACGATTGGATAGATAAGCAGGAGAAGGGATGGGTAATGGAGGTGCGACATCAAGCAGGAAGGAGTAAAGAAGATGTGGGTGACACAGTTTCTAAGTTTGGAGATGAGTGAAGGAATGATGGGAAACAGGAAGTGAATCGTGGGACTTTTTGAACAAGTTTAGCTCCACTCATTCATGGATTGCACTTCTTCCCAGTCAACAGCAGGATGCCTAATTTTGGTCCTTCTGGCCTCCCAGACCTCTGACTAGCCTGCGGGACATTTGGTTGTCCCACAGGACACAGGACTGGTTTATTTACTCAAACTATGGGGAACCTATGGGTTTCTAACACACGCTTTTACAGACAGACTTTTTGGCCTGCAAGCAATGATTTGATTTAGATCTTTATTATCCTACTACATTTGAGTTGGTGAGTTGATATTGCTAATACCGAGGACCCTATTTGAACGTGCAAGGCGCAAGTGCATTTAGTGCCGGTCCAAACTCAGTCTTGCGAGTTACACGGTGCATAACCTTGGTGCAATTTAAGGCGCAAGGTGCAAAGAGGTTGTAGCCTATATTGTCTCTTAGGGTGCTTTCACACCTGACAGCATTGGTCCAGACTTTTCGGACTTTACTGTGAAAGACAGGTTGGTTTGGACAGGTGAGAACACGCATCGAACTCGGGTGTGGGCCAAACCACTGAACCATGGCTCGCCAGAAAAGACCGGACTTGGTGCGTTTCCAAACCAACCACTGTCCGGTGCGATTCAGTGGAGAACATAACCAGACTTAAAGTAGGACCTCGTACAGGACACAAACCAAAACACAGTGCATTGTGGGTTGTAAATGGATGTTGACACTTGCAGAAACAGCCACGCAGCCAGGCTGCAAGATGAGTAGCGGACAGACGAGGACAAGGTGAGGGTCCTGACAGGGCTTTTGTTGAAACGCACAAGAACACGGAGGTATTCAAAGTGTTCAGTGAAAAACTAAAGGAGAATGGAACTGTGGAACAATGTCGGCTAAAAGTAAAAAAGTCTTGGAGGCTGGAGAACTAAATGAATGGATCTTTTACATTTACAACATTTACAGAGTCAAGAGGTCACGGCTTTCACCTGACTTCACCTCATCAGAGCTCCTCATGAAAACAGGAGGTGTCCTGAATATTTTCAGGGAACTGTAGAGTTATTAAAACTTCCTCTAAGTCTGGCTATATGACGAATGTCCGATTTGGACTTCCTGATCTTTTCCTCCCTCCTTCTTCCCACACTTCTCTTCCTCCCTCTGCTCCTTTCACTTCTGTATTCACCCCTCTCTCTCTCTCTCTCCTTTGTCCCCGAGTTCACCCTCGCACGGCCGCAGTTTGACCTGCTAATCTCCCCGTATAAACAAGTACAAACACACACACACACGCGCGCAGGCTGCATGAAAACAGGCTGCATGTGCACATAAACAGGTACAAATAAAGACGGTTACATAAAGTAGAAATATCATCCGGCTGGGAGGTTATGTGAACAACTGTTTATTACAGATGTGTGTGTGTGTGTTAACAACAAGGTGAAGCCACAGCAGATAAAGAGAGATACTGTAGCTGTGTGTTTAGAGGAAGTAGCCCTGAGAAGCTGAGCTAACACACACACACACACACGCTTGTAGATAAGCTGGCGACTGAGGTTCATGAGATTTTCATGTTATCTGCGTGCGGATCGCTGTCTTTACTTTGTGATCACGCTCACTACATCTCTCTCTTTCTGTTTTTCACTCCCTCGTTCTTGTTTTGGAGATAACAGAAACAAATGCTCCAAAAAAAGATTGAAAGAGTAGGAGGAGAAAAGAAGAAGAAAAAGGATGGAGAAAAGGAAAGAAGGGAGGTTAGTGGAGTGAAAAAAGTAAAGAGAAAGATGATGGAGAAAGGAGGTAAGGACAAAGAGTAAGGGAAGAGGAGAAGGGAGGGAAAGACAAAGAAGGTAAGAAATATTTGAGGAAATATGGAGGAAAAAGAGGAGGAGACAAAGAAAGTGGAAAGAGAAGGAAAGAGTAAAGAAAAGAAAGGGAGGAGAGGAGGTGAAGATGGATTAAGATGAACTGAACCGGAGAGAATATGAGTAGAAGACGGGAGGACGGGACCAGAAAGAAGAAAGAACCAAATGAGGTGAAGGAGAGGAGGAAAGAAGGAGACAAGGGAGCAACAGGGTCGGAAAGGAGAGCAGATAAGGACAGACAAGAAAGCAGAGAAGATGAGATGAAAGAAGAAAAAGAGGAGTGAAGGAAAGTCAAGGAGGTAAAAGAAGAGAACCAAAGAGGTGAAGGAGAGGAGGGAGTAAAATGAAAAGAGAAGAGAGGAGGAAAGAGAAGGAGAGAGGTGAAAACGAGGAAAGAAGATGGAAAGAGGAGGTAAGGAAGAAGCAGAGGAAGGTAAAGAAGGTAAAAAAAATGAAAGAGGAGGAGAGGAAACAGGAAAAGGAAAGAAGAGAAAAGGAGATGAGAGGGAGAGGAGAGAAAGAGAAAGAGAAGGTGAAGATGGACAAGAGGAAAGAAACTGAGTGGAAATAGGAGGGAGGGAGGGAGGAAGGAAGAAGAGATGAGGAGGAGGAAAGAGGAGGACAGAAAAAAGAAGGAGGGATGAAGAGGAGAGATGAAAGAAAAGAACGAAAGGAGAAGAGGAGAGGAAACGTAAAGAGTAGATGTGAGGAGAAAGAGGCGAGAAGAGAAGGGAGAAAAGAGAAGGAGAAGACAAAAAAGAGGAGCAGTGAGGAGGTGAGAGAACTAGAGAAAATAAGGAAAGAAGAGGAAGAAAAGGAGCAGAGAAGATACAAGAGAGGAGAAAGGAAAAGGAGAGAAAAGAGGAGAGGAGCAGAGGGAGTTCTGGGTGAACTTGAGGTCAGTAGGTAAGTTTGGAGCGAGGGAGGGAGCGAGGGTTAAAGCAGTAGGAGAAGTGCAACAAGAGGGGAGGACAGGAGGGAGGAGGAGGAGGAGAGACAGATAAGACTGATGAAAATGGAAAAGAGAAGAAGAAGAAAAGGGAGAGCGTGGCTCGTCCAAAAAAACGAGCCACACGCGAGCCAGCAGGTCCTCCTGGCACACACACACACACACACACACACACACACACACCTGACCCCCGATTCACCCTAAACACACACACGCGGAGAAAACGGCAGGTCTCTCTCTTCACCTCTCGCTGAACTTCTCCCTCCGTCTCGCTCCCCCTCTCTCACCTCGCCGTGACCTCCCCCGCACTATCGCTTCTGTCTCCCACACACACACACACATTAACACACACACATTAACACACACACACACACACACACACACACTGATTATTGCTTCCTCTTATTCTTCCAGGGGGGGCGAGCAGAAAAACAAAGTGACGTGTTCTCCTCACTTCTCTTGTTTGTTTTCTCTCATTTCTCCTCCGCTAATGGGCCTCACCCCCTCCCTCCTTTCCTCCCTCCTCCTCCGTTCTCCTTTTTTTGTTTCCTTACTTTCTAGCATCCCTCTCTCTCTCTCCTGTCTCAACATTCAATCACTCCTTTTATTCCTTCCTATCCTCGGTCCATCCTTTCTTTATTTCTTTCTTCATCCTCTCCTTGTTAACCTTCCTCCCCCTCTCCATCCCTCCTTTCTTGCCCTCTCTCTGCACTCCTAGTTCCACTTCTGCTCCTCTTCTTCCTCCTCTTGTTTCTTCCTGCATTATTTTCTCCTCTTCCTCTCCACCTTTCTTTCCCTCTTTATCTTTCCTCTCCAACCTGTTTTTACTCCTCCTCCACCCTTACCTTCTCCTTTCCCTATCTTTTCATCCTCCTCTCCCGCTCCTCCCCCAATCCACCTTTCCTCTCTCTCTCCTCTCTTCTTTTTCATTGTACTTTCGTTACCTTCTTTTTTGACTTACCGGGAACTCTTCCTCTCCATACATCTTGCACTCCTCTTTTCTTCCTCCACTCTGCCCTCCTCTTTCTCTCTATCCCTCTCCTCCTTATTCACGTCATCTCCTTCATATCTCTTCCTCTCACTCTTTGTCGCTCCTTCTCCTCGTCAATCTATTCTTCATCTCTCCTCCTCCTTCTTAATCTCTCCTTAATCTCTTTATCTCCTTCAGCTCCTTCTCCCCCTACTCCTTCTTCAGCATCTCTTCTTTTCAACTTCATCTCTCCTTCTTTATCTCCTCATCTACTTCTCCTTCTTCATCTCTCCTTTATCTCCTTCAGCGCCTTCTTGTTCAGCATCTCTTTTTCTTCATAGTCATCTCTCCTTCTTTATCTCCTCCCCCTTCTTCTCCTTACCCTCTTTTATCATCTTCTCCTCGTCCTCCTTATGTCAATTTCCCTTCTTCTCTCCATTTGTCCCTCCTTTCTTTTCCTCCCTGGTCCTCCATAGCCCTTGCTCTCCTCTTTTTCTCACTCTCCTCCCCTTTACCCCATCTTTTCTTTCCCTCTGTATCCACACCTCTTGCTCTCCTGCCCTCTCCTCCCCCCTCGGTGTTTAGCAGACTTGTTAATGGTTATTCCGGCTGTAAGCTGGATTTATTTGTTTGGGACCGTCGGGGGATTGCCGTGTTCACATTCCTAATGGCCGAACGTCAGGGTCACCCAGAATTCATCATGTTTACACTCTGCGAACGCACAAATGCAGGCTGCGATTATGTAATGCTAACGCTATGAAGGTAAGAAAGAGACCAATCATTTCTCTTTACAGGAGAGAAGGACAGAAAACTCCCCCCCTTCTTCTTCCTCTTGTCCACTGTCATCTCTCCCTCTCTACAACCTCTCTTCTCACAGCTCTCTCAGCTGTCCATCTCCCTCTGAATTTGACAGGCGAGAGTTCAAAGGTCACTAAAAGCAGGGAAAGTGGGTTTGACTTTTATCAAGGAAAGCAGCCATGTTGGCACCCGTCCATCTCTGCAGTCTGCTCTTTCCAAAATCCACCGTCTGTCCATCAATCATCTGTCCACTTATCTAATGCACTTTGCAGCAACCGATCCTTTCTTTGGCTTCACTGCTCGTAAGATCGGGAGCGTTTCTTTATCCCAAACAAAAAGCTCTTGAAACTTTCAGAGCAAAGTCCCTTCCCTTCAGCAGACCACCATATTACCCAATACTGGACAATATTGTATTGTATTATATACAATATAGTTATGTTTGTTTGTACAGGAGTCAAAGTTAAGAGACAGTTGTCAGTTTAAAAGTTTTTTTTTTTTTACGTCAATCAAAGTTTCAAGTTGTTGTATGTGATTGTGAAAATACCTAATAACACAGACAACACACTAGTTTTAATTGTTTGAATTTACATATTCTTCCAACATAAGGTCTCACGGTGGTCCATCAGAAAAGGAGGGACGTCACCCCTTCCTTGTGCACATGGTACAGGAGCTCGTTTTAGCTCGGCGGTTAAATCGCGCGTCCAAGATGTAGCAGCCCCGGGTTCGACTCCCCCCCCTCGGCCCTTTGCTGCATGTCATCCCCATTCTCTCTTCCCCTATTTCTAACTCTTTCCACTGTCCTCTCTCTCGAATGAAGGCATAAAAAGACCAACAAAAAAGAATACATGGTACAAAAATTTGGCAAATCATACAGTTCCCGACGTAAGACCTTCAAGAGGTCACCAAAAACAGAAAAAGTGCTTCTGAACGACTGGAAAAAAGTTTGCTTTGATACCTGTCCATCACCAGTCATCTCTCCTTCTTCTCCCATCACTATATCCAAATCTGATATGAGAGTTCAAAGGTCGCCACCCGCACACAAAGACCACGCTGACACCTGACAATCAAGCCTCTTTCTTGCCGTCTGTCTGGACTATGTTTAATGTCAGATAGAAACCTAAAAAGGGGAGAAAATGCCTTTAAAGGGGAAGTAAGGATGGAGCATCTTGACACCTGTCCATCAAAGGGGTCACGTCTCTGTCCATCCAACAAGTCCAGAATTCACTAAAAGCACAGAAAGTTGTTTCCATCTTTTATCTTAAAAAGGTCTGTTGTTTCTCAATTCCCCCCATCCACCCTGACGTAGCTTAAGTTCTTGTATCTCTTTGGTCACATCTCTTTTGAGCTTTCACCTGCACTGGCTTTCAGGGTTGAAAGGTCACGAACAAGAGTTTTCTTCTTGACACCTGCCTATCAGTATCATGGTGACCTGCCACAGGTTTCTAGCACAAAGGTCTCAGAGAGGGGAACGGAAGGAAAAAGCAAGTCGAGCCTTTAACCATCATCATGCCACAGTGATTATATTCTCCGTTCTTTAATTGTTGCTGTCCTAAATTCAACAAAAGTTCAACAAGTACCCACCAAATATCTTGCAACAACTTGCAGCTATTTCCATTGTCATTAATTGCCCAATCTCGTCCAGGTGGTTTATTTGACAAACCACCAATCAAGCTCAGTTGCTGTTTTCCATCTGCAGCTACTGATCTAAAGTTCTTTCCAGTCAATAATATTTCGCACAAAAATACCCAGAGAAAATCCTGTTAAAAACAAGCATGGTCCATCTCATCGCAACAGAATCTGACTGACAACCTCCAGGAACACTTAACCCCAAAGTCAGCTCTTGACCTCTAAAAGCCTGAGGTCAAAAGTCAGCTTGAAAGGGTTATCAAGGAATGCTATCACAATTGTGGTGCGTGCAATACCCGAGAGACAGTCCACTCAATTGTTCAGAAGCTCCAAACCAAAACTTTCTCATATTCCTTATCTTAAGTTTCTCCACTCTATTCTCACATTTGTTTTTAACTTCACATTGTGTAATAACACAGAATGGAGGAGCCTTCCTTCCCCCCCTGCAGCTTAGACAGTATCACTCCATCTTGAACTATGACTGAAATGGAGTAAGCTTGGATGTTATCGCTTTGCAACAGGGATCTAATTTTTCTTTCTCAGTGGTGGGCCAAAAATTAAATTAAAACCAAAAGTGTGTATCTTTGTACATCTGCCTGCAGCCTCGTTCCTGCAACCACAGCGCTCTGCTGCCAGCAACCACAATACAGCACAACCTCCACTGTGATACTCCTTCAATGTACAGACTGTACTTTATTAATCCTCAGTGGGTCCACTTCTCGTCATGTGTGGGGTAATAAAACACAGCTAAGAGGAGATAAAATCATGATGCTTTATCGCTCCCTGTTGGGAAGTTATCGTTTGTGTTGTTTCTCTACAAGAAGAGGTCAGAGGTTAGCTATAGAACAGCACCACTGGAAAGGGTACTTCAGCAGTAACTCTCTTCTGGATCTTATACTTAGGCACAGATGGTGACTGTTTTCTATGCTAAGAAGCACTTAGGTACATTAAAAAGAAACCAGACACAAAGGCCAAACAGTTTGTTTAGGACAGCACCACCCGTTCAGTTTCCCAACGCACTCATTCAAGGCCACCTGGGGTATAAAGACTACCGACTTCCTGGTATCGTTTTGGTGATGTGAATTTGGGCCATTATGGTGATAGGGAGCTGAGCTGGATGGCACCATTTGATCTACATTCCAACCTTTGCCTATGGTCATGAGCGTTGGGTAGTGACCAAAGATTTAGATCGTGTATTCAAGTAGAAATTTCAAGATGAAAGGACGCAGCTGAGCTGTTTCTGTTTGCATCGGATTAGGATGCCTCATAGGCGCCTTCCTTGAGGTACTCGGTCATCCAGGCCATGGTGGTTCTTAATTTGATCCAAAAGGCAACTGGACTTGGTTAAGTGCTGATAACACTTCTAAACTCATTCCAGAGACTTCTTCTGTTAAGCTTTTTCAGAACCAAAGAAGCATAGCTGATCAGAGGCAGAATGTCTTCAAGAACTTCAGCTCCCTTTTGAATTCAACTTTCTTTAGGGGGTCGTTTGACCTTCGCAGAACCCAGGGTAGGCCCAGAACTTGCTGGAGGGAATACTTGTCTCATCAAGCCTGAAAATGCCTCGGGATCTACCCCAGGGAATGAAAAATATTGCTAGATAGAGGGACATCTGGAATACCTTGCTCATTCTGCTGCCACACCTGACTACGGATAAGCAGAAGAGAACTGACGGATAGATGGATTTCTTGTCAGAATCAGGAAGTAAAAACATTGCTGCCAAATCAGAGATATTTCTCAGCCATAGGAAATAATATATATGAGTTGTAAAGGCTGGAGTGGTCAAGGTACGGTAGCCAAGAGTGCAAATCCTGAGAGCCAAAGTGATTAAATAGTCGTTTCCCTGACTATTGTGGCCTGACTGACCCAATACAGTGGAACTGAATCAGTGCCAATACTAATATAATAACAATACTAGAAACGGCATTGTCAGACCAGTTCACAGATCTGTATTTGTCTGAAACTAAGATAAGATCCTTTATTTGTCCCACAACAGGGAAATTTACAGTGTTAGAGCAGCACACTAAGTGGATAGTGCGACATTGCAATAAAGGGCAAATAAAAATAAGTAGGTAAACAAGTGTATCCTAAAAAATACGTATGGACATGCGCCCAGAGCAGTTGGGGATTCAGTGCCTTGCTCAAGGACACCTCAACACTTCTCCAGCTACCAGACCCAATTCCATGATTGGTCCGCACCGGGACTTAAACCGGCCACCCTCCGGTTCCCAAGCCAAGTCCCTAGACACTGAACTACTCACTTTGATTACCAATGAGTATTGCCAATACAACCAAAAGAACTAAATGTGTGATGTTTTGCAGTGTGTTTCATACTGAAGCGATGCAGATTCATAACTTTCCCATTAGCAGCAGCAGCCATCTTTCTTGTTTATGAATATGCCTCGATGACACTTAAACCTGCCCTTGGCCGGACCTGAATCAGGTAGATTGAAAATCTGTCTGAGCGGGAAGGAGACCAGAAGCATAAAAAAGAAATTGGTGCATCCCTTGTTACTTGCAGAGTTCAGTGAGACATAAAGTGTAGAATATTACAAGATTGTTCCAGTGCTATTTGGCAGGAGTTACTGGAACACGGCTCCAAAATGACCTTTTACATCTTCATGTCACAGCCGTGCTTCTCTGAACTCTAGGCTACCTCACTTACATAAGTAACTAATGTTCTCCTTCCTCTGCTTTGTCTCTCCTTTTCTCCTTACCCTCTCCTCTCCACCATCTTACTCGGTCTCTCACCTCCTTCCCTTCCCCATGTTCCCTCCCTCCTCCCAAGCAGTGACAGAGAAAGTTGTGCGACCCCTTAAAAAAAGTGACAGGGCTGAAATGGAATGAGTGCGGAAAGAAAAAAAAACAACAAAACCGAGAGAAGAGTGCTGGTGGTTCAACCAGGGGTCTCTGCTGTCAATTAGACACTACGCAGATGGAGAGAGGGTGACTGAGAGACATAGTCAGACAGAGACAGAGTGAGAGAGAGAGAGAGGGAGAATGAGGGGAGGTAAATGAGAGGGAAGAGAGGAAAACTCAGAAAGAATGATTGGGGAAATATTACAGGACTGCAGGAGAAGGGGAAAGGAGGGAGCGAAGGAGGTCAGGCGGAGGGTAACTAGATGTTACGGAGGAGGAAGAACGAGTGAGTGAGATACGGGGAGACGATAAACGAGTGCAGGCTGAAGTCAGAGGGGCCTGCTGGGAGCTGCTCAGCGCGCTGATAAAGCAAATAAAGACGGAAGACTCCAAAACAAACAGGGCTGGAAAAACAGCAGCTTTTAGCTCCGCTCCAAGCTCAATTTAGATCCAAGCGCTTTTTAAGAAAAGGTCGTTTCGGCCTCAGCCACTTTTTTTTGTCAATTTGGGTCCAGACACTTCTTAGAGGTTAATTCTCGGCCGGGAGTTCATTTTGGGTTCGGCCACTTTTCAGACTTCACTTTGGCAAAGCTTTAAACCAATACTGAAGATGTAATCTCTTTGACATTGAATCCATTTTTCTGTATTCATTTAGATTAAATATCATTTTAAAGTGAAAGTGGAAGCCAATACTGGTTTTAACCAGATAAAAACTTTTGTTTAACGGGAACAATAATAACATAATTTTTTATGTGAAACAAAAAGGTTAACATAGGAGCGTCATACAGCATGAACAGATTTAGAAAAAGTTATTTGCTAGATTCGAAGAAAAATTATGAAATTATATCTTGTTCAAAAAAACAAAAATTACAAACATATATCCAAATCAGGCACGATTACGGTACTGAACCTTATGTTGCAGCAAACCTAACAATGAGTCAGAGATCTTTTGTTGCTCAGGTGAGAACAGGAATTCTTCTTCTGGCTCTTGAAGTCGGCAAATTTAGGTGCAACACAAGTTGTGTGAATTATGCGAACTGGAAGAAGTTTAACTCACATTTTCTTTTATATTGTTCGTTTTATGATGAGATAAGAGCATCTTTGATGAATGAAATGTCTTGTTGGTGCTCTAATGACGACAGGATGGAACGGTTGTTTAGTTTTAATACTTGTAAGTCGGCCACTTTGGTTCCTCGAGCCTGGAAGAAACGTCAGGATGGTTTCTTTCTTTAATATTAGCTCTGATATCTGTCTTTTGGTTTTTGTTTTTTTTGTTACTAATGGTGTCTTGTAAGCCTTTTTGGGCTGGCCATGTTGTTTATGCATGACAATAATAAAATTAATCAAAAATCAAGGGCTCCACTGGAGCTGCAAAGATACGGGGGTTCATAAACAAGTCTTTTGGATGAAAACCTCTTAAACAATTTGACCAATATTTGTTATTTCAATATATATATATATTTTTAAAAGACATAATAATTGAACTTAAATGAAAAAGGAAAAATGCAAATACACAAATATCTGCAAATAAAACAAAAATGTGCAACTTAAATAAGGGTTGATTTTTTTGTGAGTCGACTTATTCCAATGTCATAATAATGTATTAAACCGACCGTTTGTGTTGTTTTTATAACACCTCTGACTTCACTGAGCCCTTGTTCACCCTTACAACACGTGACCAAGTGTTGAAATTGGAAAGTCTAAAGCCTGCCGGAAATTTACATAAGCAGCAATTAAGTACATTTCAAATACAACTGTGGCCCCAAACTGATCTTCAAACTATTATTCAACTGCAGGCAAAAATCTAATTTACTGCAAAAATTAGACCCCGCCCCTTCCCTCTCTCTGTCTCCTCAACAACCCCAAAACAGGAAACGGTTGAAAGGTGAGAGCTGCTTAGGAGTCTCAACTTTTGGTTTGACCATGGAGTGACCGCAGAGTCACACACACACACACACACACACACACACACACACACACACACACACACACACACACACACACACACACACACACACACACACACACACAGGAAGGGGTGTAGATGCAGGTCGTATCGGGGAGCCTGACAGAGAGGTCAAGACTGATAACACAGAACAATGACCTGACCCGGTCACCACACGGTCAACTGTATGTGTGTGTTATATGTGTGTGTGTGAGACTGACTGTCATTATTGGCTGTGTGTGTGTGTATCCATATCTGTGATTAAATGACTCAAAGATTTGTATTAATGTGTGTGACCACTACTTGACCATCAATCGGAAGAAGCGAACTGCCGCTCCCCTCCCCGTCCAATCAGGTCGCTGAATAGCTCTGCAGCCGTGACCACTACCTGACCTGTTGTCATACCGATAAGGCCGGCCACAGACAGGACAGGAAGTTGAGACAGGGGCCGAGACACACACACACACACACACACACACACACACACACACACACAAACGCTGACCTCTCCCACACAAATAATAGCCTGAACTCATAAATCGGCAGATATAGACGCACACATTTCAAGCAGCAACAATTTTTTGTTGTTATCTTGAACGCAGCGGGATCACTGACCGCTTCATTACGCTCACACCCTGCTGTGCATGTGTGCTTAAAATATACACCTCTATATAAAGAAGAAAATGTGTGTGTGTGTGAGAAGCAGACAGGTGTGTGAAGAAAATAATATTTTGCTCACTGTTTCTAGTGGAGATTAATCTTGATTTGAATGAACCCATTAGGTATTAGAAATAAACGGTAAAGCAATTGTGAAACTGAAAAATTTTGTGTATGTGAATGGATGTATGTGTTTCCCTGTCTGGTGCAGACTGCTTTAAGTATGCTTGAACTGTGACTTTTGTGTAATTCTAGCTGTAACTGCAGTTGGAAGGAGTCCAGAAAAAAATCCCCAAAGGGCCAATAGAAGTACATCTTAATCTTATGGCTCTGTTTTTGGTCCCCACCATCTCCTGAGGGTAATACCTGTTTCTTTAGCTGTTAAACTCCCCACTGTGTTCAACACCCAACATCTAACTATGTACATGTTCTGCTGACCCTAACCCTTGTATACGGTATTGTTCCGAATATAAGACGACCCTGATTATGGGACGATCCGACCTTTTGAAGACCAAAAAAAACAAAAAACGTCTTGTATTCGGACCAATACTGTATGTCAGTGTTGTGACCAAGTCATCTTTGCTCAAGTCCCAAGTAAGTCTCAAGTTATTTGGTCCAAGTCTCAAGCATGTCTCGAGTCATTTTTTCTTGGGCAAGTCAAGTCAAGTTGAGTCGAGTCCTTGGTTCAGGCAAGTCAAGTCACGAGTCAAGTCACTTTTTCCCCACCCATTATACAGCACTCTTACCTGTAGTATCCGGTCTTTATAAAGAGAAAAGACAAGGTATTAGTAGCTCGTCTAATAATGATATTATTGGCCAATTTTTAGAACCTGTTCAAAAAGTATGACAATGAATTGTATCTGTATTATCTTGGCACAGACGCAGCCATGATGATGGTCTGGTCCGAGACCGTATTGAGTAGTAACGAGTACGACTGATGAGGCTTCTCTTTAGGGGCTTTGATGTTGTGTGTTGCCATAGCAAGGAGTTTGACTGACAGCCAGTCATCCAATAATGACAATCACATACGGAGGAGCTTTTTGAGTCGTCCAATCATGATTCCCAGTTTGTGCTGCCTTCATACTTGATAGTTAGACAAAAATTCGACAACACTTAATTTTATCATTTTATACTTAATAGCTAACATTCAAACTTATGAAGTCATCCGAGTCATCATGCCTCAAGTCAAGTCTCAAGTCATTAACTTGCAAGTCCAAGTCGAGTCTCAAGTCATTTATTTTTTGTCAAGTCAAGTTGCAAGTCATCAAAACAGTGACTTGAGTCAATTTGTGTCCAAGTCACCAAGTCTCAAGTCCACATCTCTGCTGTATGTTGAAAATTTCAATTCAATTCAACTGCAATCTACAAATCAAATGCTACAAAAAAAGGCGGCCTGTAATAAGCCTGTGAGATTCTATCTGGATGCTTTCCTTTCCTGTCTACATACCTGCCTGTGTACTATTATTACTCTGGTGGGGCGCGCATTGCCTACGCTAGCGAGTTAGTTGTACAAGGATGGGAGAGAGAGGTAGTTGGATACAGTTAACAATAACAATGATGGGCTGCTATCCCCAACGCTCTCTTGTAACTCCGCATTATACATTCAGAGAGGCTTTTATCTGCTTCTCTCGCTAATTTATTTATTTATTTATTTATTTAGCCAATCTTCACCCTAGTCTACCACTATTATTGGCATTGTAACCATAAGTATGTGTCTGTTGTTGTTCATGTAACAAGGACATATGTTGTTGTGGTAACAAGAACATATGTTGTTGTTGCTCTCTTTGCCTGTCTCTATCCTGCATCTCCTTCTATCCCATTTTCGGCCCATCCAGTCGAGGCAGATGGCTGTTCAACATGAGTCTGGTTCTGCTCGAGGTTTCTGCCTGTTAAAAGGAAGTTTTTCCTTGCCAATGTGCCGAATTGCTAAGTGCTACTCATGGTGGATTGATGTTGGGCCTCTCTTTAAATAACTTAACAAAGAGTCGGTCTAGACCTGCTCTTTCTGTAAAGTGTCTCGAGATAACCCTGGTTATGATTTGGCGCTATACAAATAAAATTTGATTGATTGATTGATTGATTGGTGCAGACTGCTTTAAGTATGCTTGAACTGTGACTTTTGTGTAATTCTAGCTGTAACTGCAGTTGGAAGGAGTCCAGAAAAAAATCCCCAAAGGGCCAATAGAAGTACATCTTAATCTTATGGCTCTGTTTTTGGTCCCCACCATCTCCTGAGGGTAATACCTGTTTCTTTAGCTGTTAAACTCCCCACTGTGTTCAACACCCAACATCTAACTATGTACATGTTCTGCTGACCCTAACCCTTGTATACGGTATTGTTCCGAATATAAGACGACCCTGATTATGGGACGATCCGACCTTTTGAAGACCAAAAAAAACAAAAAACGTCTTGTATTCGGACCAATACTGTATGTCAGTGTTGTGACCAAGTCATCTTTGCTCAAGTCCCAAGTAAGTCTCAAGTTATTTGGTCCAAGTCTCAAGCATGTCTCGAGTCATTTTTTCTTGGGCAAGTCAAGTCAAGTCGAGTCGAGTCCTTAGTTCAGGCAAGTCAAGTCACGAGTCAAGTCACTTTTTTCCCACCCATTACACAGCACTCTTACCTGTAGTATCCGGTCTTTATAAAGAGAAAAGACAAGGTATTAGTAGCTCGTCTAATAATGATATTATTGGCCAATTTTTAGAACCTGTTCAAAAAGTATGACAATGAATTGTATCTGTATTATCTTGGCACAGACGCAGCCATGATGATGGTCTGGTCCGAGACCGTATTGAGTAGTAACGAGTACGACTGATGAGGCTTCTCTTTAGGGGCTTTGATGTTGTGTGTTGCCATAGCATCCAATCATGACAATCACATACGGAGGAGCTTTTTGAGTCGTCATGATTCCCAGTTTGCGCTGCCTTCATACTTGATAGTTAGACAAAAATTCGACAACACTTAATTTTATCATTTTATACTTAACAGCTAACATTCAAACTTATGAACTAACGCAAGTCATCCGAGTCATCATGCCTCAAGTCGAGTCTCAAGTCATTTATTTTTTGTCAAGTCAAGTTGCAAGTCATCAAAACAGTGACTTGAGTCGATTTGTGTCCAAGTCACCAAATCTCAAGTCCACATCTCTGCTGTATGTTGAAAATTTCAATTCAATTCAACTGCAAACTACAAATCAAATGCTACAAAAAAGGCGGCCTGTAATAAGCCTGTGAGATTCTATCTGGATGCTTTCCTTTCCTGTCTACATACCTGCCTGTGTACTATTATTACTCTGGTGGGGCGCGCATTGCCTACCCTAGCGAGTTAGTTGTACAAGGATGGGAGAGAGAGGTAGTTGGATACAGTTTACGATGACAATGATGGGCTGCTATCCCCAACGCTCTCTTGTAACTCCGCATTATACATTCAGAGAGGCTTTTATCAAGTAGTCGATCTTACTGGTTTCTCCAAAGTTGCCAATTCCAGCTTTAATCAAAGGAAACAAATTCAATCAAATGATTTTTTCCATCATTTGGGAGTTATCGCAAACACTGCCAACAGTTTCAAGATGCTATTTTACAATGAAAAGTCATCAAAAAAAGAGCTTTAACTTCACACAGGATACATGAGGAGAGCGCCACAGGTCGAATGGGACACAGTAAGAGTCCTTGGCCAGACTTGAACCCAGGTCTTCACGGCTGAATAGTTACATGGTCCGTCTCTCACATTGCTTGGCCTCCAGGATGCCTCACGCACCAACATTTCCATGAGCGTGTTTGTGGAGGACGGACTAAAGCCAAGTTTTAGACGCTTCTACGCCCGAAAGTTTGTTCGCACGAGTGTCCACGAAAAGTGTTGCTTCGTTTCTCGCTAACTAAAAACCTTTCGCATCCATGTTTATGTGTCTCTCTCTCTCTCCCGCTCTTCCAATAGATCGACGGGGCGAGCATTTAGATGTCCGTCTGCTGCTCATCCTCCCCTCGCCCTCTTTCTTCTCCGCTCATCCCGCTCTTTCACCCCTCTCCACTCCTCTATTCATCCCCCCTTCTGTGAGCGGTCAAACGGATGAAGGGAAGTGTCAGCCTCCCGAGGAGAGAGAGAGAGAGACCACCCTGTACGTCCGTTTCAGCCGCCGTATCACTTTCACCTGACTGCACTCTTTCACCCGTTATCCCTCGCTTTCTGCTCCGCTCCGTCAACATTTTCACGCATTCATGTCTCGTTTTCCCTCTTTTTCGTTTCCTTCTCCTCCTGTCATCTTCCTCCAGATTCAACCCAGTCTGTCGTATTCGCTTTCTCCTCCAGTAATGCCTTTTGCACTTCTTTCTTCACCTACATTTATCTGCTTTCTCTCCCCATCTGACTGGGCCTTCTAGAAGTTGAAAGGCCAAAGGTCACTCGGTTGCT
Source organism: Semicossyphus pulcher (assembly GCF_022749685.1). Lineage (NCBI taxonomy): Eukaryota > Metazoa > Chordata > Actinopteri > Labriformes > Labridae > Semicossyphus > Semicossyphus pulcher. The sequence continues at coordinate 13,849,349 of NW_027211695.1, read as the reverse complement.
GACGTGGTCGAGCATGTGCGTTTGTTGAGTTCATCCCCGTGTTGTCAGCAGCAGTCCCTTCCCTGAACCTGACCTTTTACACACACACACGCGCGCGCTGCAGCTGTCCCAGTGTGACCACAGTCCTCAGGAATGCGACGGTAGCAGATTTTCTGTCTCGCTCCATCTCTCTGACCTCGTCTATCTCTTCCTGTCCTCATCCTCACCTCTGCCTACCCTCCTCCTTATCTTTCACTTTCTTTTCACCTTTCTCCACCCTTTTTTTTCTCCGCAGCCTCAACGAAATGTGAACACTTGAGACCTCTTCTGTATTGTAGAGCTCAACCAGACTCAGATTTAGTCGGTCAAATCTGATTTCTCTCATCCAAAACTGAAGAAATCATTACAAAAAAAAGCAGAGCACCGACAAACAAGGATTCTCTTGACATGATGTGTCCACCAAACAGCATTAGAGAAACACTGATTTTAAAGTGAAGCTACTTTATATCCTGTTTCCACTGGATTAAATCCTCAAATCAGTTTGCGCTGGAGAGAGGAGGCGTTTGTGGATAATTCGGCTCCTTGAAACAACCTCATGAACGATGAATACAAGGTCATTTAGAGACTTGGTTATTAAAGTTTATATCCTGTCATGTGCAACAAAAACGCAGAGATTTGCCTTATTAGGATCTTTTCAACTGATCTGGTGGTTGGGCATCTGATTAGGATGCGCCTCCCTGTGGAGGTTTTCCGGGCATGTCCAACTGGGAGGAGACCCTGAAGGTCCAAGACCAAGAGCTTGCTGGAAGGATTATAGATCCCACCTGGCCTGGGAACGTCTCGGGATCCCCCAGGTAGAGCGTTGCTAGGGAGAGAGACGTCTAGACTAACTTGCTTAGCCTGCTGCCTGCGCGACTGGACTCCGGATAAGCCGAAGAGAATGGATGGACTTTCAGGGGGCGACAGTCCTATATCTCCCCGTGTGTCTCTAATGATGTAGCTTGGATCAAACCGCAGGCCTATCAATAAGTGATGTTAACCTCCAGGTGTTCTCATTCCAAGACAGAAACAAACCTTAGGCAGGAAAGTAAGAGGAGGAGGATTACAGCTACAGCAAGCTCGACATAGAGACTAACCTTAAGTTACCGGCTAAATAAAGAAGTAATGTGTGCACAAACAAAACAGTATGATGTTGAGGGATTATTTCCTGGAGGACTGTAATATTTCTTTCATTGTGAGTCAGACAACAGAGAGGAAGCCGGCGCGTTAAGTAGCATGTGCTCTCAGGCCGGGAACAATGAGGCAACAAACAAAGTCTGACAGAACCAAGTGAAGGCTTCCTGCTGCGCTGATGGATGGAGCGGCTCTGCACATGTTGTTTTCTGACTGTACGAGAAGAAAAGTGGAGCAAACAGCCTGTTCTGAAGACGGTAATTTGCCTTAGTTTGTAGCTGCTGCAGAGTCTCTGATACTTGCAGCAAAGTTAAATTGATTCCGGTATCTTAGCATCTTATTAGCATATTGGAAACTTCATTAAGCTCAACATTATAAACTCATTGATACATTTAGTTGTTCCTTAAATTTGGCTCCACAGCTTCATCCCTTTTTTCCAGCCGTCCCTCCTCTCGCTCTCGCTGCCTCGTTAGTCCGGGTTACGCCGAGGTGAGATGGAGGTTTCCTCTCCCACCGGGCCTCATCTCATCGCTTAGCCTGTCTGTTACCTCGACACACACACACACACGGGCTGAGGGGGAGAATCTGCTCCTGTCACTGGATAATCGCTACTTGCTACGCCGGTCAATCTGCGCACACTCGCACACACACTCGCACACACACTCGCACACACACACACACACACACTCGCACACACACACTCGCACACACACACACACACACACACACACACACACACACACACACACACACACACACACACACACACACACACACACACACACACACACACACACACACACACACACACAGGCCGGGTAAGGGGAGCGGTTGTCTTGCTGTGACATGTTGCTCTTGGAGCGGGAGAGGGAAGCCTCGTGAGGTAATGGTCGGGACACACACAAACGTCGGACACTACTGAAAGAAAAAAGTGTGTGTGTGTGTGTGTGTGTGTGTGTGTGTGTGTGGAAAAAACTTAGCTGGAGAGGAGAAAGAGAAGGAGAGGAGGGAAGGAAAGTTAGGAAGGATATAAGGAGAGAAGAAGGGAGGAAATTAAGGAGACGAGAAAAGACAGGAGAAGAGGAGAAGAGAAATAAATTGACTAGATGAGTAACAGAAAGAGAAATGGAGAGAAGGATATTAAGGAGAGGACAAGAGCAGAGAGAAAAGGGAGAGAGAAAATTTAGGAGAGGAGGATGAGATCGAGGAGAGAAGGGGGGCTAAGGAGATGATACAATTAAGTAAAGGATGGGAGCAGGGAGAAAACGACAGGAGGAGAAGACAGGGCCAAATTGAGAAGAAAAGTGTGAGATTGAGGAGTGGAGAAGAAGGGAGGAGAGGGAGTGAGAAGAAGGGAGTGAAGGAAGAGAAGGAGAAGTGAGTAAATCTAGGAGAGGAGATTGAGACGAGGCGAGGATAGAGGAAAGGAGGAAAAGAGCAAATTTAGGAGGATAGGGTGTATTAAGGGGAGGAGAGGTGGAAATTGAGAGGGGAGGAAAGAGGAAGAAGAAATTTGGGAATTGAGGAGAGGAGAGAGATGGACGGAGTGAGGAGAGGGTGAAATTAAGGAAAGGAGCTGAGCAGAGAGGAAAGGAAAGGAGAGAAGAATAAGGAAGGAGGGAATTGAGGAGAGGAAAGGAGGGGAAGGGGAGGAAACAAGGAGAGGATGGTGAGATTGGAGGAGAGGATGATATTGAGGGGACAGTTAGAAGAGAGGAGAAATTTGATAAGAAGAGGAGAAAGAGTATGAGGAAAGGAGAGATGTGATCGATGAAGAGGGGATGGAGTAGGAGAAGAGGAGGAGGAATATTGGGGGAGAAAAGAAGAAAATTGAAAGTGACAGAAAAGAAAAGAATACAAAGACGTAAGAAAGAAGGGAAGGAGGAGGAGGAGAGAGAGACGACATGATGAATGGATGGAATCTGACTGTCTGTGGTCGACCAAAGAAACAAACCCGGGTCCAATCAATGACAAGACACACGCACGCACACGCACACACGAACGGGCCCAAGGTGGAAGAATGCATGCCTGGCGTATGAGCGAGTCGAGAAGGGGATGAGTGGAACTCTACTGTTGCAAGCGCTTTTCTGGGGGAACGCCACACCGCAACACACACACACACACACACCAAAAGACACAAGGGCCAGCCAAAGGTTTGAAGTAACCACAGACTTCTGAATGTTCTAAATATAGGAGGATTGATAGGATCTGTGGAGAAGGGCAGCCTGGGGAGTGCACACACACCAACACACACACACACACACACACAATCAGCCTCCCTTGCTCACCAAATCATTTAGCAATCACAGAGAATAGGAGAAAGCTGCTGACAGTTCAGATAAGCTTGTTACTGTGATTCAGCATTTTTTTAAAGACGGTATGAAAGTGTTTGTCATAAAAAGTGAAAAAATCAGGACATGATGTTGAGTTTTTTTCAGTCTACGGCTCGTGCCAGCTGCTTTAGAACACGCATGTTATATATTTAATACATTCATTCAATCACATCCCGAGAGTACATGATGATCTCTGAAGCCAGTCCAATTCAATTCAGTTGAGTCTTGGTTTCAATAGAACAGTTAGTATTGTGTTTCCATTGGTAAAAGTTGTGGACAATTTCGCTTATTTTGGACAACAGGTGCAGTGGTTAGCGCTGTTGCCTCACATCTAGAAGGTTGCTGGTTCAAATCCCGGTTCAGACATCGTGGGCTTTTCTGTGCGGAGTTTGCATGTTCTCCCCGTGCACGCGTGGGTGCCCTCCGGGTACTCCGGCTTCCTCACCACAGACCAAAGACATGCTCGTTAGCCTCATTGGTGACTTTGAATTTGCCTATGAATGTGAGCGTGAAAGGTTGTCTGTCTCTATGTGTCAGCCCTGTGATTGACTGGCGACCTGTCAAGGTGTAACCCCGCCTCTTGTCAAATGACAGCTGGGATAGGCTCAAGCCCCCCACGACCCGGAATAGGACAAGCACTATAGATAATGGATGGATGACTGCAGAGTAGAAACGAAATCAAACTCTGATGCATTTGAGATGTTTATCATATTATGACAAATATAACAAAAGGTTTGTCATAAACTCAAAGTGAGGTATCAAAAATCATTTTGGTTTTGGGATCCAAATTTGCCCAAATTAGCACCAGCCTGGGATTACCCCTTTGTTTCCTTAGTGTACAGTGGCAGAGGGCTGCCCACCAAGGAGTCCAGTTCTGCTTGAGCCTTATCCCAGCTGTCATTGGGCGAGAGGTGGAGTTACACCTGGACTGATCACCAATCAATCACAGGGCTGACACATAAAGACGGACAACCTCATGCTCACATCCACGGGCAATTTTAGAGTCACCAATGATCCTAACGAGCATGTTTCTGGACTGTGGGAGGAAGCCAGAGTACTCGGAGGGAACCCACGCATGCACGGGGTGAACATACAAACTCCGCAGAGAAATGACCACTACGTCCAAACTGGGATTCGAACTAGGAACCTTCTAGTTGTGCACCCCTGACTGAGGTTTCTGCCTGTTCATTATTTCCCCCTTGCTACTGTTTCCAAGTGCTTGCTCTTTGATGGACAGAGGTCAGTCTCTTTAGTATTAAGAAACCGAACAAAGACTAGGATCTAGACCTGCTCTACATGCTAAGTTTCATGAGATACCTTCTCTTGGTATTTGGGGTTCTATAAATTGAATGGTTTTACAGGATGTTGTGTGTTGTCGGCCCAAAAATGAGACCTTACTGTCACTCCATTCGTACGTGGTTTAGTGAAATACAATACGACTACAATTACTAAGACTAAGACTACTGACTACTGTTATGGGCTGTTTCGCAGGTTTTTAAAGATGGCTGCTGCCAGTGCTGCTTTGGCTTACACGTTCAACCATTTACGCTTACATCTAGACCAAGCACTGATCATAAGGTCGCTTAGGGTTCCCATTGAGCTGGGAAAGTACCGATACTAAAAGACCCTCATTTTTTGTTCTCAGAAAAAAATCTTTTTCTGGTTTAAATACGACCGCAGTTTTCCTAGGGCCTGAAAAATGTTTGTTGAGCCTGATTTATCCATTCATCCATCCATCTGCTTTCTACCACTTTTCCGGGGTCGGGTCGTGCAGCAGGCTCAGCAAGGTGATGCAGCAACTTTCCCCAGCAATGTTTTCCAGCTCCTCCTGGGGGATTCTGAGGCATTCCCTGGCTACACGGGATATATCCTCCTGGCTGCAAACTGCCCTAATACCTGCTGGAGGTCCAAGCTTGATGAAGCCAACAAAAACACATCATCTGCAAAGAGCAGAGATGAAATTCTGAAACCCCCAAACTGGAAACCGTCCTCCCCCCTGCTTCGCCTTGAGATCCTGTCCATGAAAATAACAAACAGAAGCCTTGCAAGGGACAACCCTGGCGGAAGCCAACATGCACCGGGAACGTGTTTGGACTCCCAAAAGGAGAACTGTGTCCACATCCTCGGGATATGTTTGTGGCGAGGATGCGGACACAGTTCTCCCTTTGGTTATACAGAGACCAGATGTCTCGTAGCAAACGCCCCGGTTGTCATATTCGCGCGGTAACCCCCAGGGACCCCCAAGTGGACACGACCGCAGGCCTTCCCCAAGTTTACAAAACACATGTAGACTGCATGAGCAATGTCCCATGCTCCCCCAAGCAGTTCTGCAAGGGTAAAGTCGACTGTCCATGGCCAGGTTGGAAGATTTTAAACACACAAAAATGATTCTGCTTACATCATGGTTCTCGATTATTCTATTCATGCTGCGCTTTTCAAACCGCTCATACACAAACCGTGTTTTCATCTCTCTCTGCACTCCGTGTCCGTCCAAGTATCTCAAACTGTGTGTGTATGCATCTCTAAATGTGTGTGTGTGTGTGTGTGTGTCCTCGGGGAACTCCTGTCTCGGCCCTGTCCCAGGACCCCGGAACCTTCCAGAACACCGGGACCCGACCACACAACAAACGGCCCCGTCAGCGTGATTTATCGGCCATTCACCCGCCAGGTCTCACACACACACACACACACACACAGTGACACACACACTCTAATAGCATCAGTGCGCTGTTATGAGCACGTATGAGAAGGATTTACCTGAAGAATGCGGATTCTCACGCATACAAAAAGATGCTCTCGGGCAGATGTTTACACGCACAGAGATCGTGTATGAAAGCACGTTCGGGGGGGAGGGAGGAATTCTTTTGATATGATAAGAGTGGTCACGAAAAACAATGGATGAGAGAGAGAAAGAAATAAAAGCTGAAAGAAAAGGAGCGATGGAGTCAACTGATTCTGATCGGCAAAAAAAGAAGGGGGAGGAAAGAGGAGAGGCAAGAAGAGGGTATGATGAAGCAAGCAGTGGAAGGGGCAAGAGGAGAAGAGGAGGAGGAGGTGGGGGTTGAAGTAAACATCGATGCCGGATGAATGCAATTTTTTCTTTTCTCCTTCTCCCCATCTTCCCCCCTTCCTTCTCCTCCTCCGAGCGAGAGAACAAGAGGCACTGCATCATCCCGACAGGCGCAGAAAGAGAAGAGAGGAGGAGAGAAAGAGGGATTGTGACGGAGGGATAAAGGGCTATCCGTCTCTGTCTGTCACCTCATTCATCGTCCCCTGCTCCGTCCTGCCGGCCCATCCGTCATCCGCTGTCACACACACACACAAAAATAGACACACACACACACACACACCGACTTTCACACACTCAACAACAACTACGACAAACACACACACACTCATCAAAGACTTAAAAGCGGACACACAAACTTTGCCTCGCTCTCCGCCCTGTTTCACACAAACACACACTCTACGCTCAGTTTCACACACAAGCGCACACACTTTCTACCAACTTTCACAGCAAAGTCGACAAACACACACACACACAGCGTAGCCAGAAAGCCACACAAACTTTCGCTTGGACTCTCCGGCCTGTTACACACATTCACAAGGATGACAGACACACACACGCTGCTCAGTTTCACACATTTACAACGATGACACACACACACACCAAAGTCTCTAGAAAGAATACACTCAAAAACGATGTTCGCTCACACGCACTTTCTTGCACGTTGTACGCACTTGCCTGCCAAACACTTTTTTCTTCGTAAAGTCGAAAAACGCACACACAAACACAATCACACACACTCCGCCCAACATCCTGAACTCAGCGGAGCCGTCCAGTTCTGTCCCTCCTCTCACTGGTTCTGCTCCGGTTTTCCCAGGACCCCGAAACAAGACGCCCCAGCACACAGCCGAGCCCACTTCCTGCCCGCAACTGCGGCCCAATATCAGGTCCGAGGACCCGGGTCGGCCAAGGGTGAAAGTGTAAAAGTGGTCCTGAACTTGTTAAGGTTTACAGTACATTTTCACGTGGGACAATTGTTCAATAAAGATTCTAATTTATAGTGTATTGATAACAAAGTATGTCCGGTTCACCAGACGGTTCTGTAGGTTTGGAAGGTTAGTGCTGCTTGCTAATAAGACATAAACAAATATTCAAATCTGTGGGTTTATAAAGCTTATATACGTTAATTGCCCTTTCAAACTCAGAAGTTGCTCTTATACAGAGATATGCATGAGGAAATATATGGCATGAAGAAAATAGGAACCATAAATCTAAAATATTAAATGCTGAGAAATGGGGTCTACGGTGATTCAAATATGAATTAAATATAATAGTCAGAATGCTGGTAAATACAAGTTAAATACAGCAACACAATATTGTTAAATTAACAGTATAAATGCAGTATTAATGGGTCGGCCAAGGGTGAAAGTGGTCCTGAAGTTGGTGTTGCGGTTCACAGCACATTTTTAATAAACATTTCAGCTGCTGAAGTTAAAATTTATAATGTATTGATAATTGCCTGCTGACCACACGGTCAGATTATTGCACAGTTGAAATATTGCAGAAATTTATATCTAGTTTATGCACAGTTGAAAATAAGAGTGTCAGAGGGAGGAGTTGAAAAGTTTGATGGCTGCAGGCAGGAATGACTTCCTGTGGTGTTCTGTGGTGCATCTTGGGGGAATGAGTTTGTTATTTTGTCATTGACTGTTTGAAGTAGATGTTTGTCTCCGTCTGTCTTTACACTTGTATTACGGTTGTATTTTTGTACTGTATGATCCCACGACAGCCTGACCAGTGAGAAGGTCTACAAAAAGGGTGTATCTTATAGTCCATTATCTAATGGATTATATTTAAATGTAACAAAGCCTTCATGAAGAGTGTGTGCTCAGAAATGTTATGCCACATGGCAAACATTATTAACCTTAGTAGCAAAAAATGCACCACATTGGTGCTTTGTAATATTGCGGTTAGATATAATTGTCTATTAATATTTGTTTAATCATCACTATTTTGTGTGTGTGTGTGACATTTATGTCTAAGGTGTTGTTCAGTGCTATATCATATGATTTTAGAGGTAGCTAGAACATGGGATGCAAGACAACTTTTGTGTTATGTGACTGTACCAGGTGAAATAAAGGGATATCAATTTGTTCGTTTTTACATATTTGCATCAGATAAGAAACTTCACCTTAATACGGATCGCTATATCTGGTGGATTAACGTGTGATTTCTTGAGTGACATTTCCTTGAAATAATTGGCGAACACAGTGCTGATTTCCACAAAAAACAATCAACAAGCAGTGTGACAATAGTAAAGAGGATTTGGTGGATGTCGCAAATTAAAAATTAATTAATTTTGTGAGAATTTTAAACAGAGAGAATAGATTAAAAAAAAAAGACGAGGACAAAAGTCGGCAAACAGGAATGATAAGGACATGAATTTAAGGAAAAATTAAGGGTAAAAAAACATAACAAAAAAAAAAATCAGAAAAGCAAATGAATGAGGAAGACAAGGAGGAGAAAGTGTTTGAGGAGGAGGACTGGGGGGGAGGATGCGAGGAAGAATGAAAAGGACGAGGGGGGGAGGAGGAGGAGGAGGTAGAAAAAAGATAGTAGAGAGAAAGAGAAAACGAAGGAGAGAGGACCACGAGGGAGACAAAGACCTACTTGTCTCAAGTCACTGAAGGCCAGAAGCAACGTGTCACCCTGGAAGCCTGCGACCGGGCCGGCTCTGGCAAAACCTGTGGGAAAATACAAGCCCGCCCCCCCCCGGTCCTCCCCCGGAGAGAGGGAAGAGAGGAGGAGGAGGAGGGAAAAAAAAGAAGGGTGAAAAACGGAATAATAAAAGACCTGGTCGGATTCGCTATGCATCGGGATAGATTGGCAGACAAATGACAGCCTGGGGAGGGAGAGGAGGGGGGAGGGAGGGGGGAGGGGGAGGGCAGGGTGTTAGAGTCATGTCGCTGGGTCTTGTTGAGGAAGAAAAAGAGGGTGTGTGTGCGCGTTTGTGGGTGTCAAAGCAAAGGTTTTGTGGTGCGTTTAAATGTAGATTGTGCTGAATGTGTGTGCGTGATGTTTAGTAAGCTAGTCGTGTGTGTGTGTGTGTGTGTTTGTACAGCGCTTTCGCCGCATGTTTGAGAACAGTTGACGACTGTTGGATTTTGAACCCAGGGTGACGCCCGTGTGTGTGTGTGTGTGTTGTTGTGTTGTGTGTCAGGGTCGTTCGGAGTGTGAGCTGGGGTCTTGGCGTCAGTTGGCCCCCGTAAACAAGCCGACTGGTATTCCGAGCGAGGGAACGAGAGAAAAGAGGAGTGGCGCGAGGAGAGAGAGCGAGAGCAAGCCTGTAGCTAATCTCTTTCACCTCAGGACGCACACACACACACACACACACACACACATGCAGAAACACAGGGCAATACACACACACACACACACCACAGCACGGATTACACGCCTGCCATCTTCAGTGACCCCCGTGAGACACGCACAGACACTCACACGTATACACACACAGGGCCGAGCTTATGAACTGTGACGCTATCGGCTAAGCTAACCTTTTATCTCGTTACACCACACCAAACCTCCTTACTGTACCTGCCTACTTTTACCTGACTGTTTTTCTTTACCTTCACCTCTCTTCTTTCCTCTCTCTCCATCTCCTCCCTCTGTGTCTCTCAGTCTTTCATCTCAACAACTTTCTAAAGACGTTTAAGACAAAAGTTTTTGTCCAAACTTAACAAAATCAATCCATGTGTTTTCTGACCTGTTGCAGATTTCAGTTAAAAAACGGCTGGGATATGGTTGGAGAAATTTGAGTATTTGCCACAAAATGTGTCTTTAAGAAGCTTTGAATCACCATCACGCTTTCAGAGGACAAAGATAAAACTCTTATGGACACAATGGTCCCTGACTTTCACTTCTTTCCTTTCCGTTTGTGACCCTTTCTTCCGACTTTTTTCCGTTTCCTGCAACATTTTCTACCTTTCTTTTGGTTTTGAGTTGTTGTTTCCCTCAAATATTTCCATTTTAAAATGTTCTTCCTTCCTCTTTCTCTGCCTTAATCATTTACTGTACATTACTTAAATTTATACCTAATCATTTGCTTTATAACTCCTTTGTTTGGGTAATTTTCTTCCGCTTTCATTACGTTTCTTTCCCCCCCTACATTATCAAGTCTTTTTGGCCCGTTTTTTTGCTTAGATTTTTTACTCCTGACCTTACTCGCAGCTTTCCAAAGGCGGAATTATAATATTAATTTTGAATCTATAAAATTGTTTGGATTAAGCCGCAATTGTCATGCATGAAAATGAGCTTCGACTTAATAATGAGTGCATCATGAGAGAGAAATGTGTCCAAATTTGTCCCCCAAATTCTCTGTATGAACGTGTTTGCAGCGGGCAGAGAATCGCCGTCTGTGTCTGACAAATACTAGCAAATTAATGAATGAAAAACACTAAGATTTGCACTGATTGCAGAGACAGGAGACGAACTACTTTGAAACATTTATTTTTACATGCAGAGCCATCTTTAAGAAGCCTTGCAAACACACTTAGGTTTTCTGTCCTCATAACATGGGCAAGTTTTTCTTGCTGTGTGTGTAAAAAGTGAAACAACCGAACATACACTTCCTGTCTTTTTCTTTTACTCGCCCCTTTCCGTACTTTACCAATCCTCCGTTTTTTTCCCCTCCATCTTTTTTCATTCACTCCCCAGTGATCGTATCAATTTCATCTGTTCCTCCCTGAATTCCTGCTTTTATTTAATCTCTTATTTAATTCCTCTCACTTCCTCCTTCTTTCACTCTCACTAGCGAGTTTCCTTTAATCTCTCCTCTCATCCGTGTTTTCTGTCCTCCTTTCTTTCTTTCTTGTGCGCTTTTATTTTTTTAATTTCACACCTCTTTCTTTTAATCCCATTTTCTCGGCCCTCTTGTTCCTCGACCGCTTTCATCCCATTCTGCTCCATCCTTCTATATAACCTCCTTTTTCATTTAATCCCTTCTTAGTTCACTTCTGCTCTCTAATTTTTTCTCGTTCATTAAATTATTTTCATCTCTAAAGGCCCGATGTTTCTTTCATCTTTCTTTTTATGACTTATTCTATCCATTTTCCATGCTACCTTTTCTTTTTTGTATTCCTAATTTCTTCACCATCACTCTTCAACTTCATATCCTCTCCTTTCATCCAGTAGCCCCTCTTTCGCTCCTCTTTAGCCTTCTCTCTCCTCCTTTAAAGTTTTTTATTTAACCCCTTAATGTAATGTATCCGGTTAGGTCATAGTTCAACAGTAAAAGAGTCCTTTATATTAATCTATTGAATTCTTCACATCCCTCAAATTTTTCACTCCACCCGCCCTTCTCCTCCATCCTTCCCAGATTTTCCTCCTCTCATCCCCCCGTCCGCCTTGAACAAGTAACTCTGTAACCTCCTAACCCCTCTGCATCTCTGCACGCATGCCACTGCACATCATATCACTCACACGCACACACACACACACCGTGCAACCCGCGCTGTGACTCTAAGAACCTTGATCATGTAAAAAAACGAGCCAATGACGCCTCACAAATTTCCGACCCTCCCCCTCTTTTATCTCCATCTTTAAGTCTCAGAAAACACAGGGGGGAGGGAGGGGGACGACGGAGGGTGGGAAGGAGAGAGGAAGACGATATGATGGAGAGAAGGGAGGGAGAAAAGGGGGAGGAGAGGAGAAGAAGAAAACACGGGAAAAAAAGGGAGATAGGAGGGGAAAAGTGACATGACAGAGCAGAGATCAAAGATGCTATCTGACTAACAGTATCAGGTTGAATCATAGCGCCCCCTGTGCTTTCAAAGGGAAACTGCTCGCATTAAACTTTCCAAGTTCATTGTAAGTGTCACTTATTTTTATTTTTGTTTCATTATTTTTATATATTTTTTTAATTTTTAATTTTAATTTTTGGGAATTTTTAATCTTAAAAAAAATAAATAAATAAAAATAATTAAACACAAATAATTAAAAAACGTTGAAAAAAAAAAAGTTGAGGTGAGAAAGGAGTTAGGACAGATATTAAATAAGAAGATAAAAGACAATGTGAAGAAATGAAGTAGGAGAGATTAAAAGAGCAGAGGAGGAAGGAAAGGAGGAAAATAAGGTAGGAGGAGACAAGAAATAATGGAGGAGGTAAATTAAATATTGGGGGGTCAGACAGGAAGGGCAAAGGGAGGGAACAGGCTCATACTACTACTTATCATAATAATAATAATAATATAAAGACATGCAAGACAAAGCTAACTGCGGACACTCACTCTCGCACTCCTTGACGTCGGTGTAGAGCTGCTGCAGAGCTCCCATCGAGACCTGTCTCACCTCCGGGTCGAGCAGCAGCTGCATCAGCGAGGTGGAGATGTGTTTGCAGGCGGACATGCACGCCGTCTGCGCCACTTTACCCTGCGAGGGACAGACAGGCAGAGGGAAAGAGAGACAGACAGGGAGAGAGAGAGAGAACTGGTGAGGGCTTATATATATATTTGACATTATTGCGCTGCACGTGCCGGAGACCACCTGTCAATCAAACAGTGTTGACGGACATGCTCGCTTCCAGGTTTTTCTTCGTCTCTTGTTCTAAGCAGGAATGTACATACATCAGTATAAACTGACATTACATTTGTATTGTATTTAAACTTAATTACATTTACACTACATATTTCTATATCTATATATCTCTAACTCTGTATCTATATGTCTAAATCTATCAGTCTATCTATATATATCTGTAAACCTCTATGCATCTATATTTCTATCTCTATCCATATCTCTATCTCTCTGTTTATCTATCTATATCTCTATATCTATAGATACATATATATACACACACACATAATTATACAATGATTATTTTGACAGATATTTCAGTTGGGATATGATGAGTGTTAATGATTATTTTTGTTTATAATTTCACATTAAAAAACACCTGAACCCTAAAATCTTGTTGAAGTTTGTTTTGTCTGTAACAAATCTGAAGAGCAATATTTGTTACATAGATCATCTCTGCAGATACAGTTCTTCATTATAGTGCTGTTTTTATTTATTGTTTTCTTTTATTACATATTTATTAGTCTCCGGCTTCCTCCCACAGTCCAAAGACGTGCTTGTAAGGTTAATTGGTGACTCTAAATTGCCCATAAGTGTGGGTGTGAATGCGCCAGGTTGTCTGTCTCTATGTGTCAGCCCTGTGATTGACTGGCGACCAGCCCAGGGTGTAACCCCGCCCTGCGCCCAATGATAGCTGGGATAGGCTCCAGCAACCCGCGACACTGAACAGGATAAGCGGTCTAGATAATGGATGGATGGATTTTGAATAGATTTGGATGAATCCTGCAGCCTTACAGAGAACTAAGACACAAATTAAACATGCAAACAGAGACACTAAAACCCAGTTGCATCAACACTACACACATCAGTTCAGGTGCATTACATCAAATTTTTTTATGCATACCCACACACACACACTATGACTGTACGTTTACAAAGTGTGCTGCGTTCAGGTGCAGTCAGAATGATGAAGGAGCATAACAAGAATAAAAGGAGCGGAAGAGGAAGTTCATGACAACGCATTAATACAGGAAGCAAAACATGTGTTTTGTGTGGGTTTGATTGAGTGTGTGTGAGCGTGTGCTGTGTGTGTGTGTTCGGCCTCGGTGACTAGCCGTGGCCTTGTACTCGACCTCGACGTCTACATTCCAACAGAATGAAGGAAGCAGATGAAAAGGACGAAGGAGAGGGTGAAGGTGAAGAAATATACAAATAACTCAAGTCTGACATGTAATTAAGTCTCTCATTAAAAAAACTATTAGAAAATCAGCTCTCTTATTCCGCAGAATTCATCTTCTCTCATACAACAAACAGCAGAGAGAAATGTGAGCGTAGCTGAACCGAGCTCCTCCTCAGGAACGAGTCGCTCGGTTCATTCAGGAGGCAGCGCTCACCTCAAAGGGAAATCAAATTACACACACGTGCCTGCACATATGTTCGAGAAGCACACACACCTACGAGTGGCCGGATATCCTCTGAACTCTGCACACACACACACACACACACACACGGGGGTCAGTGATCACAGGGTGAGATTGAGCGTGAAATGGGTTAATTCTATTTACATGTCCTGAACGTGGGCCGACCGACGCATACACAAACACACACACACAGGTAGGTCTGTCTGACAGGAGCGCCGCTGTCTCGCAGTTCAACGCAGACAACTGGGAACCATTAGCCTGAGGCTTGCCGGAGGGAGGGAGGAAAGAGGAGAGAGAGAGGAAAGGAGACATTCAAAGAGGGAAGGGGGTAAAGTGACAGAAACAAAGGAAAGAAGAGGTGAAATAGGGAAAGGAAAGGGCTGAAAGAAAAGGTGATGGAAGGACAAAAAAGAAAGTAAAGCAGAGCTGAGGAAAGGAAAATTAGTGGAGGTGAGGAAAGGACAGGTGAAGAAAGGTGAGGAAAGTAAAGAAAGGTTATAAACGGGAAGGTAGGATAGGGAAAGGAAATAGTGAGCGAAAAAAAAGGAAAGGAGATGAAATGACAGGTGAGGAAATGAAAGGAAAGAAAAGGTTAGAGGAATGGGAGAAAAAGAACACACACAAAGCTGAAAATACAAAAGGAAAATAAAGGGAAATTAAGGGAAGTGTAGGAGAGTAAAGAAAGGGTGAAGGAAGGAGAGGAAAGAAAAGGACAGGTGAAAAAAGGAACGGAAAGATCGGATATAAAAAAAGGAAAGGTGAGCAAAAGATTAGGGAGGAAAGAAAAGGCATGGCAGGTGAGGAAAGAAATGTTTTGTGAAGGTGAGAAAAAGAAAGCAAAGCAGGAGGAAAGGTGAAGAAGGAAAGTGAGTAAAGCCAAGACCTGACAGGTGAGGAAAGGGAGAACAGTGATGGAAAGGAAAGGAGAAGAGATTACATTTTATGAAATGATAGGTGAGGAAAGAAAAGGATAAGGTAATATGAGAAAAAAGAAGGAAACAAAAAGAGGAAGAGTGTGGATAAATAAAAGAAAGGTGAAGAGATGTGGGGAAAGGAAGGACAGAAAAGGGCAGGTGAGGCGAGAAAGAAAGAAGAGAGAAGGTGAAGAAAGGAAAGTCGAGAAGCGGTGAAAAGAGGGAAGAAAACAAAAGAAAGTTTAGGGACAGGTGAGAAAAAGAAAGGAGAGCAAAGCAGGAGGAAAGGTGAAGAAGGAAGGTAAGAAAGGGACAGGTACTGGAAGGAAAGGAGAAGAGAAGAAAGGAAAAGGGATGAAATCACAGGTAAGATAAGGAAAGGTGAAAAAATTGAAAGAAAAGGGAAAGTAAGGAAAGCAGGAGGAGTGTAGGTGAGTAAAAGAAAGGTTGAGACATGTGGGGAAAGTAAGGAAAGAAAAAGACAGGTGAGCAGAGGAATGGCAAGGAAAGGAAGAGGAGAGAAGGTGAGGAAAGAAAAGGAAAGATAAATTAAGGAAAATAACTGACAGGTAAGGAAAGTAAAGGAGAAGGGGAAAGAAGGGATGAAATGATAAGTGAGGAAAGGATAAGGTAAGGTGAAAAAAGAAGGAAAGGTACAGTAAAGTAAGTAAAGAAACAAGGGAGGAGGAGTAAAAAGGACAAAAAAAACAGAGAAAAGCAGGAGGGAAGGTGAATACGAAAGGTAAGAAAAGGAAGGAAAGCTGAGGAAATAAATGAAAAGAAAGGAAAGGTGAAGAGAGGAAAAGGAAGGAATTGAGAGGTGAGGCATCACCTGAAAGGAAAATTGAGGAAAGGTTAATAACCAAAGAGAAGGAAAGAAAAGAAAAAGACAGGTGAGGAAGGATGAAAGGAAAGGAACAGAAAGAAAGAAATGATAAGAGAAGGAAAGGACACAAACGGAAGGAATGAAAAGGAAATGAAAGCAGTGGTTAGGAAAGGAAATAAGAGGATTAATGAGGGACCACTGAGGGAGTAAAAAAGGAATAAAAATGAGGGAGCGAAGGTGAAAAGGGGAGGTCAGAAGGAGAGACAGATGTGTCAATTGATGCTTCTCCTCCCACCTCTATCCCTTTATTCCAAAAGCCTCCCTAACCTCACACCCCTCTTTCCTCTCCCTCCCTCCCTCCCTCCATCCATCCCTCCTCCTTACTAACGAGAGACGTTTATCAAAGGCCTCATTAAAAGCTCCTCAGCTGCTAACGGCTGAACAAATAGACAGGAGAGGAAAGAAAGCAGGCGAGGGGGAGGACAGGGGAGAGAGGATGGGGACGAGACTGGCGGGGTCAGGCAGAGATGAAGAGGGTGAATAATCAAGGAATAGGAATGAAGGAGGGAAGAGGAAGGAAAAGGAGGAGTTATTAAAGGAATGCAGACAGATGAGAAAGACAGTAAAAAGTAACTCTCTGTCCATCTGTCGTAATGTTTAAAGAGAGTTAATGAGGATTTCAGACATTATTGAATATAATTAACCTGATTTTTATCTAATTGTTTTACTCATGAGCACATTTACAGCGCTGTTAGAGACCAGCTGAGGAGATGTTTCTCAGTGGATGGAGGAGACCAAAGCAGAGCTAAACCATCCGAAACAAGATGCGATAAAGTCTCTTGTTCTGAGATATAGAGTTCACGAAAATGAGACAGGCGTGAGGTCACAGTGGGATTGACCTTTGACCACCAAGATTGAATCAGTTCATCCTCAAGTTCAAGTGGACGTTTGCGCCAAAGTCAAGCTCCCATCACGTTCACACGAATGGGATGCGACCAATGACTGTATATAAAGATGGACAACGTGTCTCCAAGCCAAAAGCCGGGCACTCCCATCTTGCAATGGTGTCTTGCGCTGCCGTAGCCACTTCCGCTAACAAAAACACACTTGCAAGGATCCGGCAGAACAGCTTCTTGTGTCGGTCTGAAGCAGATATTCACGCTTATGGAAAGTTCACTGACTGTAGTGTTAGTGTTAGTTACGTCTCCTCTCGCCGTTCCTCCTCTACTCTGCTACTCGGGAACAGAACGGCTGCAGTAGCCCGATTTGTCAACAGAGCTGTCAATCATGAGGTCACACCCCCTTTTTATAGCATCAAATAACTAATTAAAAGTAAACTATTCACTTTGACATAAATCAGCATGTTTGAGAAAAATGTATTTGCCGTGTATTTTGATTTTAAAGTTTGACTCATGTCCCATCTGTTAACATGGAGGAGGCTGGCTTTACGACCTATACTGCAGCCAGTCAGCAGGGGGCGGTAGAGAGGGTTTGGCTCCACTTTTAGGGAGCCGGAGTCATGTCGGCCATTTTTCTTTACACTCTATGGATGGGACATATGGCGAGAAAAGCATTTTTTCAGGACATTGTAATGTCACGGTGACGTTGACCTTTGACCTTTTGGGTCTTAAATCCATTATTTTATCATATTAGTTTTTAGAAACCGCGTCATAATTAGCGTATTAAAGTCGAGCTGAAACGGCATTTCGAGAGTATCTAGCTTCCGTATCGTGACGTATTTCCGAGTGAAACAGGACGTGCAGGCGGGACATATCATTAGACGGATTTGATTTGATCGTTGAGAAGTGGGCGTAGACAGACGTTCTGCACAGCGCAGTAGCTAGCTAACTGACCGAGTGTTCTTGGTGCTCTGTGGCTAAATGTTGAAATTGTTTGGTGCTAACTTACGTAAGCACGCGGGAAATTTAGTTTTACCAGAAGAAAAAATGATCTGATTTTGATATAAGAATACGAAGAAATTGATTTTCTGTATTTTTTTGGCCTATATTGTCAAATAGATGCACAATATTACCGGGGATGTGATCTAAAAGGATTAAAATGACATTTTTCATTTCACCTCGACTTTAAGTCTTGACTTACAGTCAAAATGCTCTTTTTTCAAACTTGCACTATGCACATATTCATTTTAATTTTAATATTATCATTACTTCTTTACTTCTTGTTGCTCTTACTATCATACTATTATTGTTTGTATATACTATTTATCACCGTTTTCTGAGCTGTTGTAACAAATTAATTTCCCCCAACAGGGATCAATAAAGATTCTCTTATCTTAAACAAACTACTGACCAAACAGAATATAATCGGCAATAACTTTTAGGGTCGTTAAGAGGCGGTGGAAAACAAGCTGTAAAAACATGCCTGAAATTATGTAAGATTATCAACTGATATTGCAAATCAGTTAGAAACAGTAGCATTTTTAAGCTATTCTTACAGTGAATCTCTCTATCCCACTGTTTTGTGCTTGGGAGATAGTGTACAGTGGGTTTCAGGGAGTTTTTGCTGTAAACAGATCCCTGCTGTGGTCAGAAACCAATGCAAACCGAAGATCTTAACACTGGAAGTGTCCTAAACAACAAGCTGAAAGCCACTAAACACTTGGATAGTACAGATTGAGCTTTCAGTCCATCCTTTAACAGCACATATATTCATCTTACTGCAGCTTTTAGACTTAACAGCACGTTTTCTGCGGCTTTAAAGACATCTAATAAAGCTTCCAAGTGATCCTGACAACCTTGTTCCAATCCAATCCAGCTCACTTAAAACAACAAGAGAAAAATGTGTGTTTGTGGTCGAAACAGGGATGTGGTCTCGTTTTGAAACACATTGTATTTCAGGGTAAAATCATCTGTCTGCGTGTGGTCAAACACACAATACCCCAGCAGTCCTGTCCAGTTAGCTGCACAGGCTTTACACATCGACAATGACAAGTTATTTACAAATGCTGTGGCGGTGTGACCAAGGCAGCGCAGGTACTCAATACACGTCCAATAAACACAATGGGTGTTGGATTAAGCAGATTTATAGGGTACATTTCCACATTTGCGGATTTCTAGATCATATTTGTGCAAATTTAATCAAGAAAGTCAAGACTCAAAAGTCTGTTGACAAATTTGTTAGAACAACCAGAACCTCATATGTGAAAGCGTTCAGTGTAAAAACAGATTGGTGTGCATCTCCAACAAACCGTGCACCTCCCAGCTTGGACGCAGTTTTGTTTTGAAGCACTCCCATCTGAATTCAGCGTCAGAAGTTAGAAACACAGCCGCACAGTAAAGTCGCTGCTTTACAAACGCCATAATGCACTGATTCACGACTCCTGGAAGGGATTCGACACGGTGTATAAAATGCTCTCCGTCTATCCAGAAACCTGTCAGTCAAGAGAACGCCAAGCTAGGGCAGCCAAAAGTCAAGAGGTGGGATCACAGCGGAAATGTGATACTGATGTGCGACACACTGGAGTTCAATGCTTCATCTGTGATAGAGAATACGAGTGATAGAGTGTTTAGCATGACTGTCAAGGGTTACAGGTGTTTATCATGATTGGAAAATGACTAATAATGGGAATTGAGATTTAAATTCAAGGAGTTGACCTCCAAATCACCGTAAAAGGAGCCGATCCAGGTTAAGTCTTGTGGAACAATCACAGTTTGCTCCGTTATTTTCGGTATTTGTTCATGTCACTCAGGAAACACCACAAAAATGAAGTCTGGACTTCAGGTTTCGAGTGCATTTTTCTGAGTTTTCTCTTTCACTGTAACCTTGACACACACACACACACGGAGTCAGTGCAAGCAGCTTCACTTCAAGGTCTTTAAACCACATTTTGTCAGACAGATACCAGGGCTGGAAATTCCTTTTTGTCTAGTGTAACAAGTGGTAAATACATTTTTAAATACTTTCAAATTCAGCCTTCATTTTTCTTTTCTTTGTTTTTTTTTTAAAGACTATTTTTTGGGGCATTCGTTGTAGAGGACAGCTGAAGAGAGACAGGAAATGTGGGGAGTAGAGAGCGGGGGATGACGTGCACCAAATGATCGGCAGACTGGGAGTCGAACCTGCGATCGGTGCGTCAAGGACTGTAACCACTACACATGGGGCGCCCGCTCCACCAACCGAGATAAACCAGCGCCCTTCATTTTTTATTGCTTCATCAAAGCCCTTTTCACTCATTGACTGCACTCCTGAAAATGTCCCGACACTGCCAAGTGGGCTGCATGTGTGGATGCAAACAGACAAATTTCTCACCCCGACTTTACGCATACTTTTTCCTACCAGCCTCCAAGTTAATTGTCCACAAGAGGTCGGGGTGAGCCGCGAGGGATTGGCCGTTTATATCATGCGACCAGCGCAAAACCGGCACAGAAAAGCGACGCATAACAGGGTGGTTACAAACATCCGAGGTTGAAGAAGAAGAAGGATTGTTTACAAGACGACAACAGCACAGATGTCTGCAAACTGGACAGATGAAGAGAGTCAGGAGCTTCTGTGTGAGGGCCGACGCCCGAAATTGTTCGCCATTTGCGGGGACTTCTACAGCTTAGGTCTTACGTCATGTCCTGCCTCATGAAACACCTCCCCCGTCCGACAGGGAAAATCTCCCGCTGAAAGGGCAACTCTGGAAAATTTCAGAGGCAGACTGTCTTGAAATGTTCTGGAAATTGGATCTCTATGGAGATTACTTGGAAACCACAACCAAATCTTTAATGTCAACGTATAACATCATACATATTTTTTGAGACCAAATATTGGTTAGGAAATGTTTCAGGAGGAAATAAATCAAGTGACAACTTGGCTAATTTTCTCATAGACTTCTATCCCATCAGATTTCTTGTTGCAACAAGTAAAGTAGCTTCCCTTTTAAGACCCCGAGTTGGGTCCACTTGTTGTTCAGCCTATGGTTAGCACCGGCAACTAGCCGGTTACGAATTCCCTCCCTGGTTGGGGTTTGAGCTTTGAGCTTTGGGGCACATCAACACACAATCAGGCAAACGTGCATCACTTCCTTTTCATCTCGCATGCTGGTTGGTAAACTCTCAAGTTTGGGATCAAGGGGTCAAAGTTGAAGGGTTAACAGGGTCAGTCAGGGATCGGTAAACATCACTCTGTTACCAAAACAACCCAGATACTCACCGGTAAGGTAGCATGTTCTATTGGCGTTCCCTATGGTGAAAAACATAAACCATGACATTAAGCGGATGGCAGAGCAGTAAAAACGTTTGTGTTATTAATGAGAGACATAAAAAGTCGAGTTTAACGGCTGCTCAGAAATAAACCTGCAAGACACTGGCAGCTCTTTCCACCTCTGTGTACAGTATTTCTTGCACAAAGGCCCGAGAGATGAAGCTAATCTGGCTTTATCTGGCAATTTGTTGCAATGTGCGGAAGCCCCATGGAGAACTCAGTAAGTCCTGGACTCACAGAGGGGAAGCTGCCGCCAAACCTCCTCGAAGCACGGCACAAACCTGATGAAGGAGCTTATGGGGCAGAAAATTAGAGCAGTACAGTCAGAGGAGGGTCCAGAATATTCTTGATTATTTTCACTCCTGAGGGCTCTTCAAGCCGTCCCTGTTCCATCTTTAAATGCGAGCTAAATTCGATTACCAGTATTTAGCTTGCACTAAACTCTGAGTGGTATTATTAGCTCTTGGATAAAGTAAAATTTTCCTCTCTGGGACGATGAGCGTGTGTGTCTGAAGTTGTTGAAGAAATGTGAGCCAGCTGAGCTTTCTAAGTGCACGCCTGCTTCCAGCTAGTAACATTTAGAGCTGTTAAAACAACCACATAAGCACAAGCACACATACAGAGTGCGCCGGGCTGCTGCAAGAATGCTGCTGTGTCATGGTGAGCCTTCGTTTAACAAAGCGTGTGTGTATGTAGGCTTTCAGAGCGCTTACTGTTACTTACATAACATCCCGGATTTTTATAGTCATAAAAATATGAAACAATCACTCATTCTTGGATTCTTGGTGCCTGTCCAGTAACGGTCTTCCACCATCTTTTCTGAACCTTTGACTTTCCTGGAGCATCCCGAAATCTACACTGCAATGGGCGATGGCAACGCCCACAAGTCCAACTCCAAGACGAACAGTCCTATCTTGAAATTAATTCGAATTACACCAGGTGAAAACATGCTTTGCTTTCTGTTTGTAGAGGCCTGAACACAGAACATACTCATATAATATATACACAGATTTACACTACTAACAAGGACCTCCATGGGCACAGCCCTACTAACCCCAGACTCGTTTGCTGCTTCTTTCAATATTGGTAATGTGCAATATATGATGTTTGCGGTTGTTATTTGTATGTGCTTCCCTGTTTACATGTTGATTGCCATCTGTGGATGCTGCTGAATGTATGAAAGTCCAAGAACTCAAGTCCAAGACAAATTTTCCTACTTGGACAACAAAGTATATCGTATCATACCATATCATTTTGTATAGTATCATATTGTATCGTATCATACCGTATCGCATCGTATCGTATCTTGTCGTGTCGTACCATATCGTAGTGTATCGTACCAAACTGTATTTTTGAGGGGGGATGACATGCACCAAATGATCGGCAGACTGGGAGTCGAACCTGCGATCGGTGCGACGAGGACTACAGCATCTGTACATGGGGCGCCCGCTCTACCAACTACTAAAGCTAAACCAGCGCCCCACCAAACAGTATTTTATCGTATTGTATCGGATCATACCGTATGGCACCGTATCGTACCGTACTGTATCGTACCGTATCGTACCGTACCATATCGTACCGTATCGTAGCGTACTGTATCGCACAGTATCGTATCGTACCGTACCATATTGTACCAAACAGTATTTTAGCGTACCGTATCGTACTGTATCGTACCGTACCATATCGTACCGTGTCGTACTGTATTGCACAGTATCGCACAGTATCGTATTGTACCGTACCATATCGTACCAAACGGTATTTTATCGTACCATATCGTCCCGTATCTTATCATATCATATCGTAATCGTAACCGTATTGTACTGTATTGCACAGTATCATGTCGTACCGTATCACACCGTATCATACTGTACCGTATCTTACCGTACCATATCGTACCGTATCGTACTGTATCGTATCGTACCATATCATACCGTATCGTAACGTACTGTACCATATCGCACCGCATCATATCGTATTGTACCGTATCATACCAAACTTATCGTATCATAGCATATCGAACTGTATGTTTAATAGTCAGTTTTGAAACAAGAAAACATTTTAATTAGTACAAGCAGTAGCTGTAGTCGTAGAACTAGCAGTAGTAGCAGCAGTGCTAATATAAGCAGTCATCTTGTATTCTTGCTTATATTGACTCCCTTCAATAGTATCTTATTCATTTGAGTGTAATTCAACGCTTTTATATGATCACCTCTTTCTTCAGAGGGTCATACCACCCAGCTTTTTAGATCCACAGCATCTGATCTACTTAGGAGGCCCCGCACTGTGTGTGTGTGTGTGCGTCTGCGTGTTAAAGTGTGTGTGACGGGGTCATGTCCGGGGCTTGTGGGGGTGTAGGAAAAGCTTCTTAGAAGTGCTGGAAAACACTTAGCTCGACCACCTTGTGTGTGTGGCCTTCTGGCCTTGTGACCCGCTTTGACCAAATCTGTGAGCCCAATCATCTTAATACTAACTGTGTGTGTGTGTGTGAGCTGCGAGCTTTATGAGACCTGTCCATGTGCTTAATCCGATCTCGCAAAGGAGTGGGAACGTGGATCGTGTGTTTTTTACAGTGTACATAAAAAGTTCATTATGAGAGATCTAATTACAGACTGTAAAATACGTTTTTGGGTTACAGGATGATGTTTGTGTAATTAGCTTGAATGAATAACTATTATTGGTATAATTCTAGTTTTAGTTATAAAATAACATTAAGAGTTAAATGTACAGGTTGACATTGCTGTCTTCAATCAATAACTATCAAAATATTAGTGTAGTAATTCTGACTTACTTTAATAATAAAAGTATAAGACTATATAAAAGTCAAATACACAGGTTGAGCTGTGTTCAACAGTCTGAATGAATACCTTATCTGAATTCTGGATTATAACTGGTTCGATTTTAAACTTTGTTGAACAGCTTTTCAAATTCTGGATTAATACTAGTTTCACTATTTTAAAATAATTAAAATACGCGTTTTTGAAAAGCTCGATTCAAGATCTATTCTGAATTCTGGATTAATAATGGTTTTATAAAATAAAAAAAGTTTTATAAAAAGTTAATATTATAAAATCTACCTTAAAATAAAAATGTACAGGGTGGGCTTCGTTCAACAGTTTTATCAATAACTTTGATAAAATAAAATTCTGAATTTGTTCTAGTTTTAGAATTTATTAAAATAACTTTAAAATGTTTATCCAGAGGTTGAGTTTTGTAAATCAATACCTTTTCAAATTATGTATGAATACTGGTTTTAGTTTAAAAATACAAATTTACAGGTAGAGCGTGGTTGAAATATTACCTTTAAAATTCTGGATGAATTCTAGGTCATTTTCTAAATTAACTTAAAATACATAAATTAAAAATACAAGTTGAACAGCTTTTTAAAAATTCCAGATTAAGTCTAGTTGAGCATTTTAAATAATGTTGAACTGCTAATCTAGAGGTTGAGCTTTGTTAAATAGCTTGAATCAATTCCTTTACAAATTGTTGATTTTTTTGGTTTTAGTTAAAAATTTAGTTTTTTAAATACAAATTTACAGGCTGAGCTTAGTTGAATGTCTAGAATATTTACCTAAAATAAAATGTAAAATTCTGGATTAAATCTACGTATTTTTTTTAGATCAATTTAAAATGCTAATCTAGAGGACGACCTTTGTTGAGCAGTTTGAATCAATAACTTTTCCAAATTCTTGATTATAACTGGTTTTATTTTAAACTTTGTTTAACAGCTTTTCAAATTCAAGAATAATTCTAGTTTTAGTTAAAAAATTAACTTTAAACTTCAAATTTACAGGTTGAGCTTCGAAATTTAGCTTTAATCAATTACAATTAAAATATTGTAATAATTCTGGTTATAGTCGACATAAAAGTATAAATCTACTTAGTCAAAAATGTACCTAGGACCTCAGGCTGTGTCTAGTTTTCTGCCTCATATATTTGTGAAAACAAACAAAACAGAATTTATAATCACACTTTGCTTTTATCATAAAAGATAAATCTAATTTATTTACAAGCTAAATGAAATGATAGGATTATTTTAAATATAAAGAGGCTAACAGTTTAGTTTAAGAATGCTACTAAGAACTGTATCAACTGTGCATAATCCTGAATATTAGCATGGTGGGCTAATGCATAATGGCTTTTATAGCAGCTTAAGTAGCAGCATAATTGACATGCTAATGCCCAGTCAGACAGTTGTTTTTTCTGATACTATCACGAGGAAAATGTATTATTTTAAATGTCTACACTCTGAAATGGTCTCTATACAGCCCACGATGCAGTGTATAATGTCATTAGAGCCGGGCTGTAGAGTCAATAGCCTGAGCCGCTTTATAATCCGGTGCTGCTGACCTGACCAGCTCACCCTTTAATGAGCTTAACGGGCCCCATGTTAACGATCTAACCCGTAACAAGCCGATACTCGGACCAACTAAAGCAGATTGTCCGGCCCTGTGATGTCTCACGCTAACATGCAGAGAGACTGGTGAGGGGGCTTATATAACACACAAACAAACACTCACACACAACTGGGACACACATACGGTTTACACAAAATAAACAGAGCATATAGATGTGTGTGAGCATGCAGATTCATATACTAGTAAATGTGGATTCATAACTTTTGCAAACATTAATAAACACATTTATGTGCCATTCCCTTGTATAACTATTTTATGTCTTTGTGCTTAAAATTCTTGAAAATATATTTAATGCACAGAAAACTATTGGCGTAACCTTGTTATGTCTGTAAGCTAATACTAAGCAGCTTTTAAATGAATATAACCTAATTATAAATGTACCTCCATCAATCTGGCCAAAGGAGATTGTTGTTAGCGTAATCCTGTTTGAATTGAATTAAAATACAGAATAACTAGAGCATAAATAACTGAACTTGTATAACCTTAAAGTTGAACAGATTTTACAAGTGTTTTAACTGTTGCATATAAATCTTTAATATGCCGTTTATGTTTCTATTTTAAGAATTATTTTGTGTGTTCATTCTGTAAAATTTGATGGAGAAAAAAAAAGTTTCCGTCATGAAACTTTTATTAATTGTGTCACAACGGAAAGAATTGTGTTTTATTCACTTACAAAAATGTGTAGCTTTGTTTGTACAGATTCCAGGGATATAACACATTTAACAAAAAATACTAAAATATACCTTTAAATAATATTAAATAACAATAACTATGTAATTGTTTATGTCACCATCTCATAGAAAATTAGTGTTTTATTCTACTTTATGTGTTTTTAGAGTCATTTTAATGGTTCAATTTCCCCCAGCTTTGCTTTTTAAAGTGCTTTATAAATAAAGTTTATAATCATTATTATTAAAATAAGGTGTTCCTCTATGTCTGTATGTCTTTATATGTGTTAGTACTTACAGGCAGGTTGGTGAAGACACTGAAGGTGCTATTCAGAAAAGCAATCAGGTCAATCAGGTAGTCGCTGGCGTCCTGAGTCCCGCCTCCTTGCACCGGAGCCATCCAATCATAATCAGCCAGCTGCAGGAACTGGTCGATCTTGGCGTTCAGGCTGGTGTAGATCTCCGCCTCGGCTGAGTGACGGGCGTCCTGCAAGAGGACCCAGATCAAGTAAGATTAATTTTTGATGGATCTCTATTATATTCATTTCTCTACCTTGGTTTTAGAACTAACAAGAAAGGACAAACTGAGAGAAATAAAAGACGATAAAAACAAAACAAATAAATAAATAAATGTGAGGATGGAAGGAAGATAGAAAAATACTAGGAGCTTCTTGATGTACCTTAAAAGTGGAGGTCCCGTACAGCTTGGTGGCGTTCACTGTGTCAGGCGGGACGTTCGTGATGTTTGATATGAACTCCTCCAGGAAGTGGCAGCTCTGCTCCAGGTGGGTGGTGTTTATGATCACCTGCACCAACTGGATGCAAACAGAGGACATTAAAATGACACAGGGCATCTTTGTATCTCTAAAAGATGTGTGTTTAAAACCGAAATGCACGACTGAACATAAATGTAGGGCACTGAGTGTACATTTATTAAGGAATTATGCAGTATTTAAAGAAAGTAGATGCTAAGAGATTAACTTAGTCTTTCCCCTATGGACATATTTAATCATTTATTTCAGGATAAAACAAAATTAAAGCACATTAGTGTTTCATTTTAACTCTAATCAGGCTGCTGACTCCTGTTTGTGTGATTGTTTTTGCATTAATCGCCTTCTTATCTGGACATTTTGCTGGCTATTTTTAATTTCTGGGATTCTGACGTCTACAAATGTTTGCTAAAGGATGCAGACATGCTGAAATGTCCTTATTGTCGCATCCTGTTCCTGGGGATTAACGATGTTTGGTTTCTAGGCTGATCGCTGAGTGTGGAAACAAACAGCCCGGCAAAGTGGAAATTAAACAACCACTTGGTTTTTGTCGGGAGAAATGAGCTGGAAATGTTGAGAATGACCAAACTGAACAATGGAGTTACACTGAAAGTGTGCAAACATCATTAGCTCGTTCCCTCAGAGATTAAAAGAGGGTTCTTTCTTTACACACACATACACATTGAGTACCTCGGCCAGCCCGACATTCTTCTTCTTAATGGCGTACTGCAGACAGTTGCTGAGGGTCCTGGTCAACAGCAGATTTGTGGACTTGCGGATCATATCGTCGACCTCCGTGGAGCTGAGGACACACAGACACACACATAAACGGGTAAACAAAGTGTACGGCGTACAATAAGTGTGTGTGCAGAACTTATTACTTCCATTTCTCGCAGACATTTTCTGCTTCCGAAGGCCAGAACAAACCGTTTAAGTTAATTTCTCTGTCTGCAAATCTCTCCGTTTGGAAAAACTCAAAATGTCAGCCAATTCAATCGAGCACATTAGCATGTCTGAGCTGACAGGCTCATTAGGAGGCTGACATTAATTTAAATTTCCTGATAGTGCTGGAGATAATTAAAGGGGAATTCCAGTATTTTCAACCCGGACCTCATTAATAATGGTACAAAAAGTTTTGGAATAGATCGCTTCAGCCAACATCTGCGAGACGGCTGTAGAGGCTGCACAGTCATCCCTGTGGGCAAACGTGCCTGATCAAATACGTCCGCTGGAAGTCCTGCTTTCCGCCATGAGAATAACAAGGAAAGGATCCGAACAGAGACGGACATTTTTGTTCAAGGGAGAGAAATATGATTGTTACACCGCTCTCTTTAAAGCCACCAGACTCTGACAAAAACAATAATTTTACTTTACAGAACACAAGATTTGCGGGTCAACCGCTGCCTGGATTGGTACCTTTGTTTGTGATATTGTGTGTTTTAAATGGTTACTTTAGATCCAATACCATCCAAACACAGGCAAATGAACCAACCCAGGCAGCAGAAGGCCAACTCCTGTGATCTGTGAGGCTAAATTACAGTTTCTGTCAATGGCGTCTGGTGGCTTTGAAGAGTGACGTAAAGGCTGCATCAAGGTCCTTTTCTGTAGGGATTCTTTCGGTAATGTTTACAGACACTTCAGCCTGTTAGTTCAAGACTTTGTACAGGTCACTTACTCACCCAAAACAGGTACAAATAGGGCTTGGGTTCCCCTTTAACTTTAACCACTGTAGAAGCATTCAAGGTTGACACAAATGTAGTCCTCAAATCAAGAAAACATTCATCTTTTTCTGTTATCTGTCCTGATATAAGACATATGGTAATAAATTACCCAGCCTCGTCCCTCAGCAGACTTAAATGATACTAAAATTACCGCCTCTGCACAGCCAACAAGGCACACAGAGAGCCAGCAGGCTGTGAAGTCTGAACTGAGCTCAAATTTACAATAACAACAAGTTTGATAGCGCTAATCAGTCCCACTTAGACGATCTCTGACACACTATTATCTTTGAAATGTGGGAGATACTTGGTGGAAACCCCCCACACAAATTTCTGCACATTTAGGGAGTCTAGGTTTATCAAAGCGTTAGTCATCGATGCATGTTTGATAACTGGTTCCTGGAAGCTGCACAAGACAATGAAGCGAGCCGTCTGTGAGTGCAGTTACGGGACGATGAACACAAACTGAACAGGGACAAGGTTCGGTTTACATCCATCAGTGTTTCCTACAGGGTGGCGGTGTAAGAGGGTCAGGGCGAGGGATGGGGGATGCATCTGAATATGGAATATATTTGACAGAACACCCTCAAAACCAAACTAGAACACGAGTAGACCGACATTAACAATACCAGCATACGTCTTTCTCTGTTTCTTTGCTTGGGAGATTGTCCGCTAATCGTCTTTGATGGTATCATCATTCAAGAAAATGGGACTAATTTGATGTCGGCCACCTCAACCTTTGACAAACCAAAATTTTGTCAGTTCATCCTCGAGTCCAAGAGGAAGTTTGTTCCAAATTTTAAGATATTCCATCCAGAATTTCCAAAGATATCATGTTCGCAAGAATGACCCCTCGGTCCCACAGGATCCGTCTCCGGCGCGTTCCGTCTGCGCCACATTTCTGGTCCGTCAACGGCGCGGGCCCTCGCCCACAGGATGCGTGTGTCTGGCCCAAGCAGCTGGATTCACGAGATCACAAGATTGCGGGACTACTATATTATCGCGCGAGAATTGAGAAATCACACGATAACATCAATGCTAACAGAGCAACATACAAACTACAGTTCAGTTTGCACATCCAAGGTTGATTATCTGCTCATTTGGAAATCATTTCGTGATTTTTGTGTTTCTACCATGGCTGAGTACACTACTTAATTAAAAGTGTTCTTTTTTCGATTTCAGTGTGTTGATCTTAAAATAAACGGGAAAAAACGTCTTTACCGGTCTGAACATGGTGTTTTATTTTGAAATTACCAGATGCTGTATTCTGCTTTCGTGTGTGACTTCCTGTTTGGAAAGATCGGCTCTGTTGAGCTTGATGCATTTTTGAAGCGGCCTCCGTCAAAAATAGACCCGGCGCGTATCTTTAGCGGAGCAGAGCGGAGACACGCTTCTGGGACGTGCCGGAGACGGACCGCGGCACGTGCTGTGGAATCACGATCATTGACTTGAACGGGCGCGATTGACTCCGGAGGTCGCGGCGCAGACGGAACGCGCCGGAGATGGATCCTGTGGAATCGAAGGGTGAGACGGGAGAAATTGGCGATAAAAAACTGTCTCTACGTTGACAGAGTGCCGTGGACCTTTGAGCTTTCGGGCACGAAAAGTCATACAGTCACAATTTTTTTGTGACTTTTGTGTGAAATTGTGTCATAATTAGCCCATGAAATTTTGAGTTCTGGACAAGAATGGTTTTTGAGAAATCACAGTGAAGTTTGCCAAGATACAATCAGTACATTGATGAGCGTTGCTGCCAAATTTAAAGATATTTCCTCCAGGCGTTCCAGAGATATCGTGTTCAAAACTTCAAAGACCTACAGGCAGACAACCAACACGATAAAGCTGTATAATGAAGGCAGCCAGTGGCAGGTATTTCAAGAAGATGCACATGAAGTTAGATAGAGATAAAGGCACAAACTGATTTTGAAGTGTAACACACACTCTCTCACACACACAGAAAGTCAGGGGAGGTCAAACACTCTTACGGGCAGAGATAATCAGCAGGAACATAAGTGATTACTTTCTCGCACTGCGGGACAACGAAGAAGAATCTGTGTTCAAGTGTGTTTTGGATTGTTCGACTCCAAATCCCTGTGAGTAACAAACACATTCCAACCAAATCAGCAAATTATCTGTGACTGGAATTCAACCTAAGCACACACACACACACACAAAGACACACACACAGACTGTGTCGCCTTAAGGAGAGCGAGAGCTGGAATTTCAAACTCTCCTTAAATCCGTAAAAAGCAGAGGAATCCTAAAAACGTTCCGACAATTTGGGAGCAAGGGGGGAAAATTCCTCGAGTGGCAGAAGTGCGGAGTGGACAAAAATGAGGTGTGTGTGTTTTGAGAGTAGCAAAAAGTCAATGTATGCTAGTGAACTCAGCAGGCACACACACTTATACAAATATAGACACACCGCAGAATTCGGATTGAATTTCATGATATTTATGCGCCCATCAGTCACAATAAATGTGCAGCGGTCGACGCTGTCAGAAGGAAGCCAGATGCCTTAAAGTGTAGGCGTGTTTACAGCTCAGTGAGGAGGGATACATGCGGAGGTTTTTTATAAGAATACACAGAAAAAGCAACGACAGTGAGCAGAGAAAACTGTTTTGGAATTTCTTGCACAATGGCACGCAAATAGCGTTGCACTCGCCCTGAAATTGCTCCTTAGCACGACTTTGTACATCATTTGTCACCGAAACAGCAGTTCTGACACTAAATAGCACTGCGGTTCAACTCTTCAACCACCCGCTGACTGAAATAAACGGACGTGACTGAAACATGATGAAAGAGAGAGAGAGAGGGACTTCAGTGTAGTAGCTCAAAATGATGGGGTTAGGAGTCCAGAACTTGATCTGGATTGGAACCAATGACTGTATATAGATGCACAACGCGTCTCCATCTGCTCCCATTGTACGAAATTGATGCCAAAATAGCCCCTGTGATAGGCGCTGCCATCATACGGAGCCAGAGACTGCGCAGTAGAGATCGGCGAGTGAAGCGGCCGTAGCCACTTCCGCTAACCCAAACACACACTTAACTTACCGAAAAAACAGCAAGGATCCCGCTCGCCGGCGTGTTTAACAGCAGAACAGCTTCTCTGTGTTGGTCTGAGGTTAACGTTAGCAGGTATGGAAACTTCAATGACTGTAGTGATTGTTTTAGTTACGTTTCCACTCACGTATCGTCCTCCACTCTGCTCACCCGGAAGTGATCGGCTGCAGGAGCCGAATTTGTAAATAGAGCTGTCAATCATCATTTTGACAGCATCAAATAACTAATTAAAAATAAACTTGGCAGAAAAATGAACACTAGGACGTGAATCAGCATGATAATAACTAGCTATAATGACAGAAACCATGTTTGAGAAAAATTTATCGGGCATGTATTTTGGTTTTATAGTTTGACTCATGTCCCATCTGTTAACATGGAGGAGGCGGGCTTTATGACCTATACTGCAGCCAGTCAGCAGGGGGCGCCCGAAATGTTTTGGCTTCACTTTTAGGGAGCTCAGAGCTACTTTGTTTGGGTCAACCTTACCTGGTTACAACATGGTGGACCAGAGTTAGAGCTCAAAGGACGAGTCTGTTGACTCTGCATTAAAGCCTGTCATTGGATGCCTATTTCGAACAGAAATCACTTCCCCTTCGACTACACGAGACATGCTCAGAGCTAGCATCCTACAAAAATAAAATGGTGGACTTTGAGGAACATTTGGATCGTGCTAGGCTGGCGTTGGGCCAGGGCTTGGCACCACACAAGCAATGGTTCAACCAAACAAGTTCCTACCTGACACGGTTTTGCAAGGGCACTATTTTCTTACAGCGTTCCAACCACTCTGATGCGATTGATTGGGGCGGTTGATGATCTACTCAACACAAAAGATGTGTGAAGACTTGTTTGTTGCAGAGACGGAATTTGAACAACTCTTAAGTACACTGCAAGCAGCACAAGTTCCATTCAAAGAAAGTTTTTGGTGCAACATTTTGCAGTCAAAAAGCTCAATTAACAAACTGCCCAATAAGTTAAAAGTGACCAAGATGTTTGGACTTTGAAGATAAATGTTGATAGTCCTTGGGCTAGTCCAGTGATTCTCAAACTGTGAATCACAGTTTCAAGTGGAATGACAGGGGGGGTGCGCCAACGTTTGGAAAATGTAGCAGGCGGAACTATGTTTTGACGTTGGACAAAGGGAGGGACGTTATTAATGACGTAGCGATTGTTACCAAATGACATCTGCACCTTTTTATAAGCTTTATAAACAGCTACAATCAATGCATTTACAATAGGGACGTACGGAGATACACAATATGATTGTTTAGATTGCGTAACAGAACTGCATATGATTGTGTGCGGACAGAGAGCGTCCGATGTCGGACCCTCTTTTACCCGTTAGAACACTGTGTGACGAGTAAACTGGTCCCGCTGTTGTTTATTTGGTTGCCACGACTTCACGTGTGATTGACGTCCTGTGACTCCTGTCACTGTTTCAGGGCCGCCACAGCAAAATGTATGTAGCGGAAACACTGTTTTTTTTTAAGCACTAATTGAACTTTATTGTTATTGTTCTGAAAAAGTTATTGCACATTTTATTATATTTCAATTTTGACAGAAAAAGTTTGAGAACCACTGCGGCTAGTCCTACATCGCTCATGTAGTGAGATTGCTTTAGTACAAGAAGGTTCGACACTTTGCCAGCTGCATGACAAAATGTGACCCCTGTGATAAATGGGAACTTGGAACAAGGTTGTATCAAACAAGATTTACTTGGCACGAGGTCCTCAGTGGCTGGATCTCAACTGGTGTTTGTGATTGATCAGCACGCTAAGCAATTTGATTTTGAACTGCTTGATTCTCTTCGATCGAGTGGAGACGATTGCCAAGAAGCATTTTCTCTTTCATCCATACATGTCTCTGTTCCTTTCAGTCCTTGCCCCAAACAGGCTGACCGAGCCTGTATGCTCTTTCTCAGCAACACCTTGTTTCATATTCGCAGTTCAACACATTCACACCCACAGTCTTCTTACGTTGGACCCAAGTTTGGGGTTCAAGGAGTGTGTGGCTCATGGGCATCTCTGTGGCGGATCCAAAGACAGATGTATCTCGAGTTTTCACCGGTCCAGGAATCAAAGCAGCAAACTTTTGGCTGCAAACCCCGTCGATCTACATCTAGAGTACAGGTTGATGTCTTTCCCACAAGTTTTAGTGCCAGTATCACCCCGACGCCATCTTCTACTGAAACATCTCAGAAGTGAGCAGTACTCGTCACGGCGGCCACTGCCAAGCCAGGTCTTTTTAAAATGTAAAGTAATATCTTTGCTTCTTGAGCCATGCTAGCCGGAAAACTGGCATCTCCGTCTGCCAATGTTGAGACAATATGAAGTATGACTGGGTGTACATTTCTGGATGTAGGTTCTCTTGGGAAGACTGGAAAGTAGAACGCTTTCTAGTTCCTTCCAAGCTTCCTTTAGAGAAGTGTTTCCATAATTTGAGCATTTCCTGTGCCTTTGTATTACTGTGAGACACTGAGACACAGCTTAGCTCCAAGTGCACTTCATCCATGCTTCATCCTTGGACATCCATGCCAAATTTCATGGCGTTTTATTGAGAAAGTGTTGGGATATTTAGGTCTGGACTAAAGCGGGGAACCTCTCACCCAACAGACCAAGCTATGAGCGAGACACGTGCTTGTATGACAACAAATTGCACACGAGGAGCTTAAAAAGAAAGCATACTCTCTTTCCGCCAAATCAGAATTGCAAACAGAGGTTAAGGTCAGAGGTCAGAAGGATCAATGACCACAATCCCGCTCCATCATCCCGTCTGCTTCCGGAACCTGTGCATCTGTGCGCGTTTGAAGCTGGGGCAGGAAGGCTTGCCGCCGCTGTAACCAGATAGCGGGGTGTGTGCAGGAGCGTAAAAAATCAAGCCAGGTCAAATAATGGGAGTCATTACTCTGATTGAGAAGAGCGATTAGTGCTGTCTGGTCACAAGGAGACCAGAGAGGAACTGTTACACAAGGAAGAAAACATCTGTCTGAACATTTTTTGTCGGTTCAGACGGATGATTTCAGAGAGTTGTTGCAACAATCTAATGAATGAGACAGAAGCAGACTGTGTTAGTGGGAACATCTCAAGAAGCACCAAGCTACAGGACAGCTTTTTACTCTATTATGCAAGTTCCACTGCTGTGATTAGACGACATCTTTCCCAATCACTCCTCTGTCTCGATTTCTTCCGCCGGTCACGGATCAATGGTACCTCTCTGGTTCCCAGCCCCCACAGAGAGTCATAACACTAATACTCATAAACAAAAGTACATATAAACAGAAATACAAAGTGCAGCAGAAGGATTCACAAGGAGCGCTCTGCTGTGAAACGTGCATGAAATTATGCGCACATATGAGCCCATGTTTGTCAATGTGTGTGTTTGTGTGTGTGTGTCTGGCTGTAACCCAGCCCCGTGGGATCCTTCTGGACAGCGGAAGTCGTCTTCTGATTGCTCGTCTCCTCGGTAGAAAAGTGGCCGCATTGTTTAAGTCAATTCTTCCATTAACCAGAACCAGAACACACACACACACACACACTCAGGAGGTTACTGCTTAACCTCGACAGCACATGCAACAGAAGCTGGACTTGATTGTTGAGTTTTGGCCAATAGTAATGAAACAAAGATCCCTGCTCAGGACGGAAAGAACTTTGCCTCTTCCAAACGCTTGTGAGTGTTTACGTGTGTTTGTTTGTGTCTGGTGCAGATTCCCCTGCTTCTAAAGAAGTTGAGACGCGGAGAGTTTGAGCAGGTGTAGCAGGCTGAAGTAATCAAAAAATGAGGATTAAAATGGCCCTTAATTAGCCGACAGAAAGGACACAGGATATTTATCTTGTTTTTCTGCACGCTGTTGACTTTGTGCTGGATTTCAGCAGCTTTTATTCTGATACAGACATGTGTCTAAGTTAGTTAATAACCAATGACATCAGTTAAGTCTACATGCATTGTGTTTAAATCAACATTTTTTTGAAGTGTGAAAAAGGCTTCAATGGGAGCTCTGACGGTTGGGAGGGATCATGTCTTCTGTAGCAATTCTGATTTATGGGGATTGGAACCTTGCCGAAGACCTTGCAAAAAAAGGTGACCTGGTTACTCCAGGTGTATCAGAGGAGGCACATGATTCTCTACAGCCTCCAGGACTGGGTTGCCAAATTAAGTAAGCAAAGGACGGAAAAATACCCAAACACTGATAGCATGATAATCTCTGACAGAGGAGCAGTGAGGTGTACCTGAGATGCAGGTCTTCGGAGTACTTCAGACAGGCGTAGATGAACTCTTTGAGTTGGCAGTAGACTTTTGGCACAAACTCGGAGAAGGGAAGCTTCTTGGGGAAGGGAAGCTGGAGCAAATTAAGCAAAGAAAAGCAGGGATTAAATCAAATTCTGCTCAATTTTACTTGACATTTTGATCAATAGTAACCTCACTGACGTCCACGCTTTATATCCTGAAGAGATTTTGAATTAAATATATTTTCTCTGATTCTACCTTCTCCAGCTCGGGGTCTTGCATGGGAAACTGGGAAGTGTAGTGTCTGTACTCCTGCTCTGTGGAGACGGGGATCGGACTGTAGTTGTCCTGGTCCAACACCTGCCTGAAGAGGAAACAGAATCACAGGTAAGTTTTTGTATTTTCTCAGACCGAACAGGAACGAGTGCCATCAGCCTCCCTCTCTCTCTCAAACACACACACACATACATATATAAACAATCATCCCACTGGGGGTCATTCTAATTCTTGCGGTTTTCTTACCCCCCTCCCCTCTTTCACCACCCCTGTTTCTTGTTGGCGCTCCAAAGTTCGGACGTTCCAGCGTTCCATGGAGAGGCCGTGAACCGGAGAGCGCTCCCTCTCCAACAATACAACACAACATTCCTGTGGCTTCCCCAGAGCGTGCGTTTTGGTGTGTTTATGTGTGTGTGTGTGTTTGTGTGAAAACGACAGAGAAACAGAGGGGAAGGAGAGAGGGAGTGTGTGTTTGTTTGTCTGCTCTCGCTGCAAGTCCCACTGGTGTCATTGGACAAAAGCGATGGTGAAACAATGGCATGTAAAAGCCCAAACACACACACGATACAACACGTACGAGCTTGTGAGGGTAGTACCCATTCTTAAGGGCAAAGAATGTCCCGGAAAACTTGTTTTAAAACACTTCCTCTCTCTGGCTGCTCGTAAAACTTCAAAACCAGGACGAGGAAGTTTCCCACAAACCAACACTTGTATGTGTGAGAGTGTGTGTATGTCGAGTGTGTGCCCTCCTGACCTTATGACTAGAAAGTAGAAGGTCGGGGCGGCACACACTCTGTAACGTGCTGAAAAACAGGCCTAAACACGCACACGGTACCACTCCCCCAATCACTTCCTGTTACTGCCCAGCAAAGGTTTAATCGCGTCTCAGTACCTGAAGGTGAGGTTCCACCTCTTGAGCAGGATTTCTCCGTACTGCTCCCGCATCTCCAGCAGCATGTCGAAGAGCTGGGACACCGGGAAGCCATAACCCTGCAGGAGAAGGAACCAGTCAGAACATACGCCTTCCATAATGTCCGTTACAAACGACCGACAATAGACCAGTTTGAATTTAGTCTCCACACATGATAACACACACCACTTTTAACTAAAACACCCGGTTGACTCATTGTTATGAACAGAGTGAGATCCCTGCCAACAATGAGGAGAGGAGAGGTTGAATTCAGCCATCCGCTGGCACCTCATCACTTCACGTGAAGGACTTTTGGGCATCGTACAATCCACCCCTCCCTCGTTCTCTCGCACTCATCTCTGAATGTTTCCCCCTGTCCAGCGTTTACCCACATCCCCCTCTATCTCCCCTTCATCCATCACACTCCATCCATCCAGGTTAGTTCATACACACAGCGGAGAACGACTGACATCACATGATAAACCTCTTCGGAATAAGAAAGAGAGTCTTTCTTTAGAGACTGGCAGGCGTCCATTTTTAAACTACAAAACATGCTTTGAACAAGTTTCATGGGCCCCTGAAGTAGAATAGCTCACAGCTTACATGGCATGTGCCAAGATATCTGAACACACGAGCATAAAACACCAACATGGAAAGAATAGACTGAATGATGTTAACAAGGGCTGCAGGGAGGGCAGTTAATCACACACGTACCTGCAGTGTGTCAGCGAAGAGGACAATGAGGTTCTTCAGATCCAGCACCAGGTCCGGGTTGTCGCAGTACGACTGAGGAGACAGACGAGGGGTCAGACGGCTTGTATGTCTTTCTGTCTGACTTTAAAGTGTGTATTTATATTTGGGTTGTGTTTCCTTACAGAGTGTGTCCTCAGAGCGGCGATGATTTTGGATAGCGCCAACTCCCAAAGCTCCTCCACGTACGCTCTGTTGACCAAACCCTGCGTGGTGTGAAGGATGTGATCTTCCACAACAAAGAAGCTGGACGGAGAGCGAGACAGAGGGTAAGACGAAAGAGAACAAGAGAGTCATGGTGCACCTAAGTCTTGCTACAGGGGGTTAAGTGTGGTACTATTTCTTGGCCAGGTGCAGTGACTTCCTGGAGACTTGTTGAGCAAATCAATGAGGACCGTTGGTAACTCGGTCCGCCATCGGGGGACTACTGAGGAGAAGAGTCTAGTTAGAGACTTAGGGCGCTGTTGTGATGGGAGTGCCAGGCGCCTTTCATTGGCAGAGTATAGTGTAGACCTGGACGAGGGACGAGGACCTGGACGAGGTTCAAGGACCTGGACTGGGGCGCTCCCAGTGGAGGGATATGAACAGTGGAGTGACGTGTGCCGTTTTGGGTTGGTTTTTGTTGGATATGAAGGGAGGACATTCTTTTATTGATCTTCAAATGTTTGGAATATATTAGGATTAAACATAAGACAGGGTGGCAGTAAAGTTCCTCTATGCATCGTGGCCCATTGGTGCACGTCTCCGCTCCCCATATGTCCTGTCTATCTTCACTGTCCAGTCAAATAAAGGCTAAGAAGTCCAAAAGAAATACTAAACTTGAGGAAAGAAGTTTAGGAAATGGTTTCGTTGAAGGTTATTAAAATCAAGAGGGGTCACGGTTGAGGGGGGCACTGTTGCGCAAGCTAGGATGTAGACGTGCGTCTTGCAAGCTCTTAACAGGTCAACTTTGAAACTTAGCATTGATCTGTCAAAACAACAGTGAGAGTTTTATTCTGACGTTATCAAGACTAAATAAGTTGGAAGTATTTCAAGACCGTGATGGCGACTAACAACCAGTCGGAAAAGCAGCGGCCTCTGGAACAAGATAGGCAGCATTGGGCAAGACTCCAGGCAAGCCCGAGGCCTCAGCTAGCGACGACACGCTAACATCGTGGATATTATCCCAGACACTAGACTCGCTCCAGGACCCTGTTTGTGCAAAGATTGGGCGGCAATTCAAGACCTGCGAGCTGAGAGGGTCAAGGCTGAGTTGTTTGAAACATGTTTGGACATGTTTGGGGAAACTGCCAGTAGACGGACTCGACTAAACACCATTTGCTTATCTTATATACTTTTAGAAGCACTTTACAAGCTTTAAGGTGAGCTTTCTTCATTTGTTTCTCCTTAAAAATGCACAAATATTTTACTTTTCATGTTGTGTTTTTGCAGCTGTGATGTGTAAAAACAAGTTGAATGAACGAGTAAATGAATAAAGACAGACGAGGCATCTTTCATTACAGGCCGTCCGGTTGTTACTGGGAATAAACCGAAGATTCAATCACTGAAGGACCGGCAAGACTGTTGCACATGAAGGAGTAATTGGTGGAACGGACAGATGAATGGTAATTGAGAGGAAGAATGGATGAAACGGCAATGAAAGAGTGACACAGGATGGCACTTTCCAAATGTTCAAATGGGAACAACAGACCTGAAGTGTGTGCCAATGTGTTAGTGTGTGTGTCCAGCCTTGGCGGTGTTTAAAGAAGCGTCTGCTCGAGTCAGACAGACAGAAGGAATAACAGCAATAAGCCAACCGCCATCACACTCACTCTATCAATCGTCACCGCCAATGCGCGCGTGTGTGTGCGAACACAATGGAGAGGATTGGATGGAGTGATGGATGAGAGGAAAAGTAAAATGAGGGGAAGGGGGAGAGTGGCCAGAGCGGGGGAGTAAAAAAAAAAGGATGGAAAAGAAAAACAGTGGGAGGGAATGAGAGATGAAAAGATGTCAAACAGTCAGAAGTCACTCGGATGAAATGAAATGAGGTGTCGCTAAACGTCCAATGTTTGCTTTCGCTCAAAGTTTCTCTTTCTCACCGCCTCTCGCTCGGGCGTCTGCCAAGTTACACACAAGTCTACAATGGGTGGACGGATGGATAGATGGGTGGACGGAGAGGTGGGTGAAGAATTGACATGCATTTAAGGAAGGATAGATCAGTGAGCTGGATTAATTTATGGAGGAACGGAGTCAGGGAAAGGTGGATGGGTGATGGATAGACGATAGACGTCTTACTTTAATTTGGAGGATAATCAAGCTAGCTTTGGAACTACAGTACCCATAATTTGGGGCTTTAATGGCTCGAGTTTTGTAGCATATATTCATTTATATTTTAGCTAACTGGCACCATCAAATCCATGTTAAATCAGCTCTTTAATTTGGCTTTTTTCTATGATTTCTAAGCAGATTTATGAATATTTATTGGCTGGAGAAGGAGTTGCAACTTGGAAGTTTTACTTCCAATATTGAAGCCCATCTCAGAAGGTGTAGATGGTTTTACATTGTATTTTAGGACATTGCACGTGGCCCATACTGTGCTATTTTACCACATGAACCTTATTCAAGATGGGCCTGCTGTTGGAAAACATTCAATAAACAATCAATCAAAAACATGACACAGTTGAATGCAGATGAAAATCCTCTGAGGACACATGTATCAAAAGGTTTGGAAGAGATGGATTGGATGGACTGAAGGACTTACCCAACAATCTGATTGAAGTACCGTCTGTATCCCTCCAGAGTTTCATGCTATGAATGCAAAAGAAAGTTAAAACAAGTATAGAGGGAGGAGAGAGATGGAGAGATGTAATATAATAATACGGTTATTAGATGAGTGTGTGTGAGTGGGAGAGGGGAGTGTTTGTGCAGGGGAAGGGCAGGTGCAGTTAGGAGTGTGTGGACATACACAAATAAGACAGAGTGACGGTGCAGGGTCATACCATGTTAGAGTGGGGCTGCAGCACGAGGCGGGCCTGTTTCCTCCTCTGCTTTCTGTAGTAGTTCTCAAACACGTCACGCAAACCCTAAAAGACAAACTGCAGGTGAGAATGGATGGGATGCAAGGCATGCAAAGGTCAACCACCACCTGGAGCAGAATTGTAATCTAATTATTACCAATGGTTTTACCAAAGGGGGCAGACCGTTCAGAGCACTGGGTTGTTGGACGTATGGCCAACACATCTTCGGGATCAATAAAAGTATTAAGTGCAGTTATTTGTTCGTGTTTTATAGAAAATATACCATCCAGTTGGTTTAATAGTGGATTCAAAGCGCCACACCAGGGGCGGCCATCTTGGTTGTTTATAAATTGTTTGTAGTGCCCCTCTGTGCAGGAAATGTATGACACCCACCCAATAACAACCAATGACCTGAATCAGTTGGAATAGGAACTGGTGGAGATTTCAAGTTTGGTTATTTCCCAACAACTTCTACAGACTTTAAGGACGACCAAACACCAAAGTCCAATATATTCAGGTAGAACATTTTCAGCTCCTAGGGTAACGACTTCATGCTCCTTCAACTACACCAGAACGTTTAAGGTTGTTTGAGGCCATTGCTGGCTTAATGAGGCGAGAAACCAAAGGTCAGACCCTCTGAATGATGGGAAAGTGGAGATAAAGTCCTGTGTGTAAGGTTACGGTAGAGATAGACAGTGTGTCTTTGATGACCAGGACTGGTTGCTGTTCAGTTTTGGTTGGCGTCATTGGTCAGACTTCAAAACTAACCCCCCCCCACACACACACACAGAGTGAGCTTTCTAAACTTGACCGCCTCGTATCTCTTCCTTCCATTACACATAAGCTCTCTCTCTTATCTCGCTTGCTCGCTGCTGTGTGGGAGAAACTTGTGGTCTATCTGAGGCCCAGTGAGCTCAGAGATAAGAGACCAGGAGTGGGCAGATAACATGATATGACTCTTACCTGCTGACCAGACCACCACCAGAACCAATACTGTGTATCTACACTGCTGACCGCAGGGCTCTGGTAGTGACACTCTGTTTATACGTGTGTGTGGTGACCTATAACTGCTATCACTACGGTTAGAGGTGGTAAGATAAAGGGATAAAAATTGTTGAACTGAAGGCCAAGTGAGCAATACCTAATATTAGATATGATGAAACTATAGATGCCCATTTGGCCAGTGTTTGTACTGAAGCGCGACCTTATTCTTTAATTCGTTAATGTGACCCTCAGCTGAACAATGTCCATTGAAAACGCACAAACCTGTTACAAACCAAACAACGCACAGTATGAATCTCACGTGGCCAAGTCCAGACTGTGTTTATAGTGATTCTGTTTTAGGTTTAGTTTGGTGTTACGAGGTGACAAAACTGTTCTTTAACTCCCACATCGACCCTCAGATGAACAATGTGTATTCAACCAACAGGCGGCATCAAATGGCCATGAACTCTAATAAACCGTGCTCGCTCTCGTCCAGAGGGAGTCCAGAGAGGTGAAACGCGGGGCGGAGAATGTGTGTG
Source organism: Semicossyphus pulcher (assembly GCF_022749685.1). NCBI lineage: Eukaryota > Metazoa > Chordata > Actinopteri > Labriformes > Labridae > Semicossyphus > Semicossyphus pulcher. Next base: position 13,806,602 of record NW_027211695.1, on the reverse strand, counting down.
CGTCCTCTGTAACATGGCTATAAACAGTGGAGGCAGCGAGATGTACAATGAATAAGACAGACCAGGAAGTGTAGAAGGTGAAACAAAGAGAAAACAATGCAGGTCAAAGAGAATCAAAGGTACAGTTGTACAATCTAACTTGATCTTTATGTGATCAAATCGAACATCTCGGACATATTTTGTCTTAAAGGGCCAGTTCGCCGATTTTCAACCTCATTCCTATCATGCTATCATGGGGAGAGCTAATGCCTCTGTGACTTTGTGCCTTTGGAGGACGCTATCCGCTTCTCTAATGGGCCCTGGAAAACCTCCGCCAGATGACGCCTTTTACATAGTCTGGCGGAGGCCAGGGAGCTCGCTGAACTACACTTCCTCAATCTAGGACGCCCGCCTCAGATGTCGTGTCTTGTTAAAAATCGTCAGTTTGAAATGTAGACTGCAGACCTGAAGATTTTCCACCGGTATATTCTCTGCGTATTTCGGATACCGCTCTGAGCGATTGCCTGCAGTGTAAACGGTAGTATTTCACTCCAGCGTCTCTCGCTAGGCCGTTCCTTTCAGAGGGAGGGGCGCAATGCATGCTGGGTGTTGTAGGAATGTAGAATGGGCAAAACCACGAGCTGTTTGTACAACTTTCTCCACAGCTATGGCGCCAATTTCAAATATTATTGCTTCTATCGATTACAGAGAACACCAGCTTTGACTGACAGTGGGGAGAATCACTCCTTTAACAGATATAATATGATTCAATTTTGATTCAAAACTACATATTTATTACAGAGGAAATAGTTTGCAATGGCATTAAATTGCATATATTCATAAAATGGCTACCAGAACAAAACAACACCTACTACAAGCTCAATAACAAATTTCCAACGCACTTCCTGTTGCTGCTGTTTCACATTAAAAGCCGTCAACTGGGCAAAAACAGGGTGGCTTTATTAGGAAATCAAGGTAGGAAATCGACCTAAAAATGTCGGGTATGGTTTGGAAAAATGGCGTATTTAAATAGTAGAGTAAGCCTAGTTTCAGGGTGACAACATGCAAAATTGTTGTAATGGTCCTTTAAAGTGATAAAGAGCAAGCCAAGTTCGAGAGCGAGCGAGCGTTGAAAGAGAAAACGAAAACAACAAGAGGACGTTGAGACATCGAAGGAAGGAGAAATCAATGAGTTGTGGAATGATAAAAAGATGGAGAGAACAGGGGTGAAGTGACAGAAAGAGGACTTTAAATGGTAACAAGTGGTGTTGATGAGATTAGAGGATGAAGAGGGAGGGTAAAGGTCAGCGGAGGTGCAACAGGAAGGTGAGAGGAGAGAGTGAACCGGCCTCAGAGCGATAAGGACTTAGGAGAGAGGGGGAGGAAAGGAGGGAGGTCACGGGGAGGTTAAAGGGGCAAAAACAGGAAGACAAGGGTAAGAGAGGGGTGAGAGCGAGAGAGAGAGGGGAGGAGGGAAATGAAAGAGAAGGCGCAGAGGATGAAAGATGGAGGAGAGGGGAAAGGAGTGTGTTCTGTCTCGGGAAGGTGTTGAAAGGTCTGACCTCTTCACCTCTGAGGTCGGCTTCCCTCAATCTTTTTCTCACACACACACACAGTCGTGTTTCCATCACTTCAGAGGACATACTTAGAGTTTCCAGAGACTTAGCCTAACCTTAAAACACCCCTCTTCACCCCTCACATTTCCTGTAAAAGGACTTGAATTGTGTCCCCACAATGCAAGTGTGTTATCAAACGTCCCTCCTTTATGTGTCTGAAGTTGAATCTGTATTTTCTTTCCTCTTTCCATCCCTTTATTACTTACATTCATTTCATCAAAATGCATCCTTAGTCTAACCTTAAACCAAGTCTTCAACCTTGGCTACATAGATTACAAACACACTGAAACATAGGGACTTTTCATTCCACTAATGTGTCTCCTCGCGTGTCTCCTCGCGTTGCTTCCTCGTGTCTTAGCTGCTCCCAGCGAGGAAAGAGGTGCGAGGACAGAGGAGGCACCTGTGAATCCTCGCTTTGAGCTCCTCCAGAAACCTCCCCTCTCCTCCATCCTCTTCTCCTTCAGGTGCATTTAAGAAATTGGAAGAAGATCCTCCATCATTGCGGGGGGGGGGACCTCGCCCTACCTCGTACACACCGGGACATGTTTTCATTCATTCAGAGGACATTACCATTGACTTACATTCATTTCCTTGAGACTTAACCTAACCCTAAACTTAAACCAAGTTTTCAGCCTCAAAACTGATTGATTTACCTTACGGGGACTTGCAGTATGTCCCCGTAAGGAAGGCGACTTCTCTGTTCTTCCTTTATTTCCTGCGTTACTTGAAGCATTGTTCTCTTTGGATTAAAACCTGGACACACACACACACACACACGCAGACAAATGCTCACACATGGCTGAAACAGTTTTACCCATTAAAGCGGTGTCGCAGCAGTTTGATTGACAGGCCATTGGGCAGAGACGTAGATTTACCATTAGAGAAGAAATCGAGACTGTCCTGCAGAGTTTGCTGCACTGGGCAGAGGCATGGACTGGAAACTCAGGAACACACACACACACACACACACACACAGTTATATTGTTAAATGAGACTGACTCGTACTTAAGCAGCCACGCGCTTCTAACAATTTCATTTATTTTTCTAGTAAACCTGGATTTGAAATCCACTTTGCAATCAAGACCTCCACTTTCTCCAAACCTTCCTCCTCCTCCATCCATCCGCTCGTCCCCCCTCTCTCCACCTCCATCTCTCTCGCTCTTTTCCATGTTTAAAGTCCCTGATTTTTCCAAGCCGGAGTCTCGAACAATACCCCTTTGTTGCGCTCGCGCAGACACGCTGCTGAACACTGTTGGGAAACGTGGACGGAGCTGTGATCAGTGTAAACACGGGGCCGGGGTCCAGCACCGAGGAGAGGAGACCATCAGACTGGTCAGACTGGGAGCAATCATGCTCTAATCGCTGTGGTGCAACAACATCCACTTTTAATTAACCTCCTCTGTCGAAGTATAAACTGCTCTAAACATGAGGGATAGTTTGCGAACTGTGAGGAGACGTTAGAACAAAACGTCTTTCGAATACAAGGTGTGAACTTATTGCTCCTTAAGAAACCACGGCAACAAGCTTACATCAGATTGTACCTAATAAAGAGGCCGCTGTGTGTGCAAGACTGATTGAATCAAACGTTGAATAACAAACGCAGACTGATGTGCATTGTTGTAGCTTCTTCTCCTCTCAGCACCTTGAAATCCTCACCCTTTAAACTCCTGTGACCTCTCCTCTCTTCCCTCCCAACCATCATCTCGCCCCCTTTACCCTCTCTCTAACCTCACTCTCCCTTTTTGACTCCCTCCATCGCTCTTTTTTTGCTGTTCATTTTCTCCTTCCTGTCAAAGTTCATGCACTTCCTGTCCCCCCTCGCCAGAGAGCCCCTCAGACTCGCACACACACACTGAGCAGAAACAGCCGACCCTCTGGCCGTGCTGGCCCGGTCACGGCCCCTACAGGCCTGCAGGCACACACACAAACACACACAGACCCCAAAATGTGCATCTAACCCCGTCATGGCCCAGTCAACACCTCCACCCATGTCGCTTTCGCTGTAGCTGAGATGAGACACACACACACACAGAGCAGCAGCAGCAGGCTGGTTGGATTGAAGCCAGCGGCTCCAGCCGCTCCAGAGGCCTCATCTTACAGCATCGCACAGACTGACTGATGGTACCTTCAGAGCCAAATGAAGTTAAAAACAAATAACAACAACAACGGCCTGGGAAACACTTCAAAATAAAAGCATTGTGTACAAACGAGGGGATTCAGAATACCAGATCGGGCTTTTACTTTGAAAAAGCATACCGCATAAGTGTTGACCTACTTTACCCTCCATGCCTGTGACTTTTACTACAGAGATCAATAGGACTCATCACAATTCTCATCGAAAATTTTGGCAGGCCAGTATCGTGAAGACTCATCCGTTTTCATGCATTTCAAATGACGTCCCGCAGCCGTCACGCACACGCCGCGCTTCCAGTGTCGCCCACAAAAGCGCGCACTGACCTGATGCGGTCAGCCACATACTAGTTTGGACCTAGTCTTGTTAAAGTAGAGACAGTTGTGATGGACCATAGGTCAACAGGGAGCTTGTTCCAGAGAGGAGGACCACAGTAACCCCATCACGGGACTGAGATCTAATTCTGGTTACAGTTACAAGACAAGAGGTTGAAGTCTGAGTGAGTTAGATATATACTGAACCATTGAGTGCTTTATGGACTAATGACTTTGAAAGTATTGTAGGGCGAGCCGATGTGTTTTGCAGCAAAGTATTTAGTTGTTAATTTAGCCACAGTTTCCAGAAAATGTTGTCTGTCATGCCCCCCTTTAGAGAAAGAACAATTCCCAGGCCCCGCCGCCCCCAAAAAATTGTCACAAATGGGTCAAGTTTAACTTTTATTGAAAGAAAGTTTGTGACCATTCTTTTCACTTTTCTCTGAGTCATTTGCTGCGCAAAAAACCCCAATTTCAATTGCTCCATTAGACTTTTTCAAACAGAAATATAATAAAATGTGCAATAACTTTTTCAGAACAATAACAATAAAGTTCAATCTGTGCTAAGAAACAGATTTTTGCTGCAGCTGCCAGACGTTTCAGACATATAACACAGACATGTCTCTCTTCATCTCCGACCATATTCGCTGTAAATCCAAGAGCAGGAGAAGCGTCGTCAGCGTTAACGTCGGCCGACGTCGTCTTGTTGGTATCTGACGCGTCAGCTGTTTGTGTTTTCGCCCCTGTAATATATTTGTCCATTGGCAATGCTGGACTTTTTCTCTGTGTGTGTCTGAATGAGAAATCTGTTATGGAAATCACCAGGGCAACGCGGTTGTCCCGACGTCAAAACATAGTTCCGCCTGCTCCATTTTCCAAACGGAAAAAAAAACCACACAGGAGCGGTGACGCTTCCCCCCTGTCATGCCGCCGTGTCGGGCGAGAATCACTGTGTTAACCCAACTACAATGACAATGAGGTTCCATGAAACTATATGATGATGAGTACTGTATATTTATACAGGGGAAAAATAGATTTTTTTATTGAATAAAACAGAATCATACGTTTTGAATTTGGCGTTGCTACTTAGTTAGCATCTGTGTGAATATTATAACAGGACTGAATCGTGGTCGGAGTTCATGGTAATCAAAGCAGAGTGTTTAAACTTGTTCACATGTCCCACAGACTGGAACGCCTGTGCATCAAGTGGAGAGGATAAAACCAGAGGTGAAAGTTATGCAGACTAACTCACCAGCACAGTGTAGATATGAAGACAGCGGTAAACCGGAGAGAAATCCACCAAGTCGTGAGCTCCTGGAACCTGCAGAGAGACACACAGTCAGACGGGATGTTCACCTCAGGAACAAAACAACATTTGCGCATTTTTTGAAGTCAGTTCTTCTGCAAAACAAATGAACATGTATCTACAAAGTGAACTGTAGTGTAATGGACAGAGAGACATAGAAGAGGGGGAAGCATTCAGCAGCACTTCATTATTTTTGTCTGGAGGTCCTCTGACAGTCACCAGCCGTTCATTCCTCTTTTTCTTTCCATCTAACATCCCACATTCCACTGCTTCCTCTTTACCCACATCCTCTGTCTTCAAGAGATCAAAACAGTGGCAATTTTACCCGTTTTAACACACACACACAGACATGCACACACACACACACACAGAGACACACACCAGACGATCAGAGCAGAAATCCACGTGCCCTCTTGCCCTCTGGAAAGTTTGCTTTCTGTAAAAATCATTGGAGGCGAAGCACAATGCCAGCTTTGATGTAACTGTGCACACACACACACGATCAAAACAAAGAGTCGTATCACTTATAGACAGAGGTGAAGGAAGAGGAGGGATGGAGGCAGAAAAGAGGAGGATTGAGACGTGATGGGATGATGGTAGAAAGAGGCACAAGTAGGTAGATGTACTTTAGAGTTTAAAGAATGGAAATTACTTCAATTATTAAAGAAGAAGGCGTCAGAAGAGTCAAAAGAGAGAAAGAAAGAGAGACAAACAGGTAGACGTAAAGGCAAGACAGAGGGGAGAGAGAAAGCATCGATGACGGAGAAGAAAAGGAGAAGAAAACTGAAAGAGCAAACTCGGGAAAGAACAAAAGAGAAGACGTAAAGAAAGAATAAAAAAGAAAGAAGAAGGAGACACACGGGGGACGACTGTAAAAGAAGGGAAGAGGAGTAAAGGGTAAGGCGTGACACGGGCAGGGATGGCGTGAGCAGACGGCCATGGTTGGCATCGCCACAGCCATCGGCGCCAACGCGGTCGTAACCTCCGCGACCGCGGGGTCAGGCCTTTGTTCGAGCCAAGGTCTTCCCGTGAAGAGGGTTGAGTGGAGTTTACAGGACGTAAATAAGCGGAGGGGACGACAGGGACCTTAAAACAGAATGGGCAGCGCGGGGGTGACAAGTTCAGCTCTCTATTCTCTGCAAACTCATTGTACTTTGCTTTCCTTGAGTGGGAATAACAACCAGGCTGCAAACAGGACTTTGGATCCCGTGAGGGATGACTTAAAGAGTTCAGTGCCCAAATGCTTTGTGTCCATTTTTTAACAATGCCAAAAGTTCTACTAGTTCACCTTTTGGACAGTTTATAAACATGTTAAACGACCTACCGTTTCTTCTACTGGTGTAATCGTGCGCTAAACACTTTGTAAGATACTTTAATGGACAGGACAGTTTGTATTAGGCCAAAAGGTCGCCGTTTATTTGCTATCACACTAAATGAAGTTGGTGGGAACAAACATTGGCGTATGCGTCTCTTCTGCCAGCAGCTTGCAAGAATACCAGCACTGGATGGTGGAAGGGGCGGCTTCGTGCCCACATTAAATACCAATGAGAGAAGTATGGGATGGACACAGCAAACCAAACTAAAAGATCTAGTACAGCTCTATCGCTTTCATGTGTCTGTTTGTGCTGTTTCTCACCTCATCATCCTCCTCTTCATCCTCCACGTCCAGAATACCAGAGTCCTGTTCTGACACTGGGCTGCCACCCTGTCCATCGCTGTCCGTCACCATAGCCGCCGCCGCCGCCGCCGCCTCCTTTCTGCCGCGTCGGCCAGTCAGGGCCCTGGGCTGCATTGAGACGGAGCTGTCCAATGAACGCTGTAGCTGGGCCTGAAACACAACACAGTTAAATAACATCAGAAAGCCATACAGCTTTAAAGTCAACCCTTGAAACTGATATTATTACCTGCTTTGTTTCCTTCTACTCAACAATTTTAGTCTCCAAATTTCCAAAACACATTTCAAAAGCAACACAAGGAGGAAGGGGAACTTGTTGCATTTTGCTTTTGGCGCAACTTCAGAGCATTGAAAGCTCTTTGATTACAAGGCTCTGACACTAAATCCGGATGTTTACTTATAACAGGGATACACTCATATCAAACTCTATTGTAGATGTCCAGACGTGCTATGATTACGCCAACAATACACAAGCAAAGAAAACGCACTCAGAAAAACAAACAGCTTCAGACACCTCTCACATCCCTGTTTTTTAAGCGGGCGAACGGTGTAACAAGGTCAAGGTCGAGACCTTTGTGTAAAAACCTGCCACTCCTTGTCCCATGAAAATACCCATGGAAATGACCAATAAAAAAGGGATTTACCAAAGCACCTAAGAATGCACCACAGGGGGAAAAAAAAGCAAGACAGGAAGGGAAGAACAGGAAGGATGAAGAGTCAATGAAGTTGAAAACAAAGCACATAAAATTAGTGCTGGGGACTTGAAAGACAGCTTACGTGTTTGACCTCTGCTTTTTCTTGTCAAAACCGTTCTTCCAATTTAAGTGGTAAGTAAAAGTTAAACCTGAATACTAGAGCCCAACAGGGAGGGGATCTAGTGCCTCTGTTGGGGCCCTGTTCTTGGATTGTGTCCACTTGTGTCCTATGGTGAAACATTTCTATCCTGATGAGAGGGGCCTCCACAGGGCACTTGGGCTCACCGAGTGGTTTGATGAAGGGTTAGGATGTCTATCGAATTGGTTTATGACGAAGTTTAGATTGAAACATCGCAATGGACAATTAAATGGTTGTTCAAGGGAGGGGTATGCCCGGGGCATGGGCACCAACTTGGCAGTGAATTCCCAAAAATGACCACAAGCCATCGTACTATCTGAGATGGGAGTTTAGAAGCGTGCGAAAGGTGTGATGGGCGTTGGGAAGTCTAACTCATGTAGGCTGATTTTCTAGGATGGTTGAGGGCTCAGTGGGCGATGGCTGTAAGTCTCGGCGATTGACAATGGCATTGCCTACTGGACAAACCCCAATGCAAATCAGATGCTTTAGCCTTCACAGTCCCCAGCTCTCAACCCAGTTTAATACCTTTGATATTTGGACTGATGTGTTGGACAGTGTTCTCTCATCAAAACGCCAAATGAGGGAATATCTTTTGGAAGAACTGTGTCCACCCCTCCGGTGGAGTTCCAAGCAGTTCTGGGAGCACATGTTGGCCCGATACCTTCCTAAGATACTTTATGTTGGCATATGTTTGGGTAATACAACACTGACCAGTGTCGATCACCGAGGGAAAGACAGAAGGAAATGGAAATGGAAAAGACTTTCAGTAGAACAATGCAATATCTGATTTAAACCGCGTCCTGTCTGTGTATCTATTTGTGGAGTTTTTTGGGAAATGATGCACTCTGCTCCCTTTGTTGCAATTTTAGATCAGGAATACTAAAAATAAGAATAATCAAGCAGGAAGTTTTGGTAAGTAATTAATGGAAGCTTGTATCCAAGACAGAATGTAAACAGAGTCTTGTTGCTTATAGAGACGGCCAGCCTGCCTCCGGATCCTTCTGTGGCAGAGCTTTTCTTGTCGTCCACTGTAGATAATTCAGCTCGAGTTTTTCGCGCGCCATTAGGAATTCAATGATGTTGTTTTGCAGACATTTGAGTACAAGTTCTTATATCTGAATATGTTGATTTCTTGGATTTGTTCGTCAAATGCCTCTAATTTCTTTGAACGCTCCTTCCAACGTAAAGTCTCTTTCAAGGCTGGGCCACCAAAGTGTTTCTGTGGGAAAACCCTCTCAGATGTAAGCTATGTGCATCTTTCCATGCACACCCAAATCCGCCTTTGCTCCTTTTGAAAGTCCACGTGAATGCCACGGCTTCCTCTGCACGCCTGGCGCCAGCAAGTAGCCTACCTCGTGCACTTAAATCTGTCGATAAGGAAGTCAATAGATGCGTCAGAGACTTCAAGCGCCTCGATCTGCGCCTTTAATGACAACGGTAATGAGAAAAACTGGTGTTCGTGGCAGGGTGGATATGCACAAAAGCGGAAGAACACAATATCAGAGATGTTGGGAGAATACAATGCCATCTTTGATCTGATGCCCACACACATAGAAGACTAATGAGTCATATCAGACAATAACTACAAACAAAATCAGTGGAAAGTCTGAATCCTGTGCATAGAAGGTTAAGGTGGGAGCGAGTGGGGACAAACAGGAATGTGCCAAGCTGTGCCCTCGCTTTTGAGGTTACAAACAATGTCAAAAAATATTCCAATCCTTTCACTTATTCTCCAAGAGTTAGTCAACCAAAACACTTGAAGAACAAAAGAATAATTTAAAAGAAGAAAAACGAACGGCACGGACGGCTTGTTTGGTCGACGACACTTTTTTTTCTCTGCGTGGAATTCCTTCCCAATCAGTCAAACCGTTGTTTTCTTTCTTCCCACAAACAAATTAACATAACTAAATCTCCAAAGACAGAAACCCATGAAAGGCAGACATTAGAGAGGCGCTGAATGACATAGAAATACAGCTTTCCAAATGGACGCAATGCTGAAGATTCGTACGTCACTATCTACGTCAGAAAATTCCACTTGGTGATTGAAATCGGCTCTTTTGCATTCTTCCACAGGTGTCTTTGTGTGTATATGTGTCTTGAGGCAACCCCTGGCATGCTGTGTATATGCGCATACCGCCATTCATTCAAACCTATCACACAATGCCACGTTCTGTTGAAAATAGGGACCTTTTTAACCCTGTCTTTTGTGGCGTTTCTCTTCAGGGGTGGCATTCGGTGCGGCACTCAAAGCTCAAGTGGGGGAATGTGCGTCATCTCTTGCGCAAAATCCCCAAAAGAGAAGTGGAGGAAAACGTGGGAAACAAACGTTGAGGGAGATAATGTAAAGTATGAATAAGGAAAAAGATGAAGACAGAGGAATGAGTAAGGGAAAGATAGTGAAGAGGAGGAGGAACAGGAGCTGGAAAGAAGACAGCAATGGTGGAGGCACATGGATGTAAATTTCCCCAGGAGAAGCAAAATCAAACTTGTGGGGATGAGGACCAGAATCAGAGCCACACTCTAATCCATTTAGTGCAAAATGACTGTAGATATTTCTTAAATGATCTAATGTTACATTGTGGGAACACCACAAGGCAGTCCAGAGTTACATGTGCTTCTCTGAGAAACTTCTAGGCCATTTGCAGTTCTCCTTGTGGATCTGCGGCCTGGGTGAGTAAACTGACAGAAATTATAAGCGAAAGAACAAAGCTGCAGTGATTTTGTTGTTGACAGGTGGTTCGAAGCGGCTGTTTAGTGTGGGAAAGTCTACGGAGGATTTCCTGTTTGCGTCACCAGCTGTTCCAGCCCTTACCCTTGCAGCACCAAACGCCTCCTGTCGCCTAGCAAAGGGTAGCTAGCGGGCTAACTGGCTAGCATAAGTAACGTCACGTAACTTAATCTGTTAAGATACTTTGTTTCAATGCCCCTTTTGTTTTTTTAACACTTGTATCGCTAGCTATTTGATTGAGTTGAAAGCAAAAACTTTAACATTCAAAAGTGTGTCCCTCGGCCGTTCAAGAGGCCGCCATCTTGGATGAATTGGCGGGATACGTTGGGCCACGAAGGACGCACCTGATGGATTTGTGGCCTAGGTAAGGGGGGCGCATCTGAAGGAGCCTTCAAAGCGGGACAGCAGAAGTATTCACAAAAGTTTTGGGACAGAAGTAAAACAATCTGAGGTGTACTCACAGTGCACTGCACAGCTGGATCATGTAGTCAAATATTAAATACCAATTTGGCGCTCTGAGTAGAAAAATACTCTGTATTAAATGACTCGCATCAGGATTTGGGTCAAAAACCTGACTGGGACATCCCTACTATAGATCACTTTTTGGCAAGCATGCACCGAGCAAGGAATAATGGTGTCCGGTGGCAGTGAACTGTGGAGCATTATTCTGCAGACAACACACACACACACCATAAGAGTCTTTTTTCCCTGTGATGGTTCAATACAGCGACCCAGCGCGTGCCCTCCGCCACCCTCGCTGCACGCGCACGCATGTGTGTTCAGTAACTAGATACAGGTAATCAATCTTCTTCCACTTCACAGGCCCAACAATCTGTTTCCCATTAGTGTGTGCGACTGTGTGTGTAACACTACCGAATACACAGCAGAAGCTCTGTACTTGTCCTTTGCTGAAAGTGGATAAAAGAAGAAAAAAGGAGACAAGGAAGGAAGGAGGGAGGGATGTAGATGGAAAGATGAGGAGATGGAAAGAGTAGACGAAAGAAAGACAGACACTATAGAGAGGAGGGGGGGTGTAAGGGGACAGAGTGAGAGAGAAAGAGGGAAACGACAAATGACAGGAAAGAGTTTTAAAAGAATGGCCGAAACATTTGCTTCTCAGTGATCCCATCCCTCTCTTTCTTCATCACCTTTTGCTTCGTCCCTTCTTGTAATCTACCGCACCGCGATGAAATGAAACATGATCCAAGAAGCAAGAAAAACTCCCTCCAGGCAATGCTCAGATTTTGCGTTAGATTGAACAGGACAGACTTGAGGTCGCAGTGACTTTGGTCTCCAAAAGTAGATGATTGAGCAAAATTGAAAGATATCCCTTCATGCCGCTCCAGACATATTACGTTGACAAGAATGGGACGGGAATAATGGCCAGAAAAGTGTTTTTGCCGTTGTCTTTTGGGGCATAAAAATTGTTGATTTCTTGTTGAAAGTAGATTTCTTATTTCTTAAGTTATCAGTTCATCCTTGATTAAAGATGTTCCCTCCAGGTGTTCCTGAGGAATCGCGTCCACAAGAATGGGATGGCCGGACGTACGGGTGGACAGATGGACAAGACAGACAACTGAAAAACGTTATAAATGCAAATTTAAAGAGGGAGTATTATTCTGTTTCACATTTTAAGACATATATATAATGTTACAATGTTGGATGTTCAGACTAAACGTGGGTGAAGTTTCAAATCTGTAGGTAAAAGTATGTTGGAGTAATCCCTAACGCTTCTCAGCTCAGTCTGCAGGCTGCTGTGAACGCTTGCTTTGAGACGGACATCTGCAGACGCTTCACTTTGTGATGTCACAAATTGCAGCCTCAGCAGGCTTCGGTTCAGAAGAAAGCGGGCTTGTAGGGGCGGGGTTTCCTAAAGGGACAGAGCTGACTAAGTCGCTTAAGGCTGTATGAGGGCCTGCGCTGAGAAACATAAGGAGTTCTTTAACTGTAAATTATGCTAAGCTACTCCCAGGTATCACAGTGAAGTATGAAGCTTGAGATTAGCATAATACACCGCCTTTAAAGACATAAAATCAGACAGCGCAGGGAGACGTCACCAAACTTCTTTTTGGTTTAACCAAGGGTTGAAAATCCCCAAATATTACATTTATTACAAGATGGGCAACAAGTTCTCACATTGCAGAAGCACCAACTGTTTCTCACACCGGCTGAAAATGTATGCAACAATTTAAACATGATCTAAAGATTGCGGATTCAAACCAAATTGACAGTGTTGCATTGAGCCAGGCCATGAGGAGGTTGTAATCCGGCTAATGACTGCATGAACATGGCCTTATTTCCTGTTTCCCACTCTTCCTCCCTTTCGCCTTCATCTTCTGACTCAATTTTTCCCCCTCTTTTTCCTTTTATCTTCCTCTTCCCCACCAATCCATCTCCACTTCCACTTCCTCTCTCATCCATCTCATCTTCTTGTCTTCCTCTCCTATTCCACATTTTTCTCCTTGCTCTTCGTCTCCTTCTCCTTGTCCACTCCTTCCTTCCTTCCGTCTTCCCCGCTTTCCCTTCACTTCTACTATCCTCCTCATCTTCCTCCAGTGTCCTCCTTTATCGGCTTTCTCCTCCTCTTATCGCCTTTTAACTTTCTATTAACCCCTTCTATCTCTTCCTCTTTCCTTCCCTGTCCATCAATTTCTCTTCCCTACATCTCCTTTTCTTTCCCCATCTTTTCCTCTTTCACTCCTTCCCATTCTCAAACCTCCTTTCCCTCTCTTCTTCTCCACGCATCTTCCTCCCTCTTCTTCTACGGGCATGCGGCAGCAGACAATAGCTCCATTGTAAGCCCTGTACTCTCCTCCGTCTCCTTCCTCCACCCCCCACTCCTCCTCTTTCCCCAGATCTATTTATTTTCACATCTTCGGTGGAGGGAGCCGTAACGACGGCCGGGTACGGAGAGTCGGAGCTAATTTGGAACAGAGCGCAGCAGAGAGACACGCTGTCTGAGCGAGGAAGGGATGGAGGCAGAAAGAAGAAGAGGAGAGAGTGAAGGAGGGACAAAGAAAAGGAAAGAAGAGCTTCTAATTTGTTCGTCCATGTCGTTCACACACACACACACACACACGGAGGAGGCCTCTGATTGCCAAACATTCGATACAACATAATCCCAGTATCGGTATCAGCCTGCTGGACCGCTGGGGTTTCCATAATCTCCCTTGTAATTAGTGGTTAGCGGAGTTAGCGGTTAGCTTCTTCACTGACTGCAAGTGGATTTTCTACACCAGTGAGTCCCACTATGCGATCCCAGGACCCCCCACCTGAGGGTCACTGAGGGGGTCAGGGTGCCTGGCGTGATACCTGAGGACGATGTGATGAGTATGATTCATATTAGAAGACAAATTACTCTGAATTTACTGTTTTTTTCAATGTTTCTGAATTTTATTGGAAGATTTAGTTTCAGTTTCACAGCTTTGAGCAAAACCAAATACTATAACAAGAGTTGTTCTGTTGCTGATACCAGTATTGACATGCCTCAAACACAGCCTGAAATGCAGGATAAGGTATCAAGTCTAGTCAGCACACATAGGTACTGATCTGATGCCTCGATGTATTAGCCCACAAATCAATCCCTCCTCTGAGCTCTCAAACAGAAGCAAACACGACAAGTTACACGTTGCTCCCACCACACACACACGGTTAAGATATGAGGTTGTAATGTGGCTGCCACCACACAGGTGACAGTGAAGGCATCATTGTCGAACTCGGGACACCTCGTGCTCTGCAGGGAAGCATTCATTCAGCAACAAGTTTCAAGAGCGAGAGACGATCCTCTAGCGACCTCTAGAGGACAAAGTCAATAAGTAAATCTACAGTAAGTGATTGCAGCTTACAGGCTTCTTTCTCTCATAACTTCTTGAGAGAGGAAGTTCAGTTCAGATGAAATCAGAGCAACAGAAGTAAACTTAAAGATGCTCCACTGATGATGAAATAGAAGCAGTGATTCCAGAATCAAGTGTATTATTCTACTGTCAAATGACATTATGCAGTAGGGTTGTCATTGAATATTCTAAATTCGAATATATAATCGAACTGTAATAAAAAACGGATATTCGGATATTAAAATGAATATTATAGTTCTTGTGTGTCCTCACGCGCACTCTTGGTTACGGAGCAACCTTGAATGCATCCCGACGTCACTATGATACACTAATAATTAACTTAAGTCTTGCTGAAAGGAGCTAAAACAACAATTGTGTGGCGTGCGGTAAAGATGTCGGGGAATTTAAATCCCGGCCCGGCCAGACAGAGAGATTCTCTCCCCCAGTTTAACAGACAGGTGTAAGTATGTTGATTTTTTTTTTTAAGGCTATGTTTGAATAAATATACCTGTCACAGCACAGCTCGCTTGGAACGCTGAATGTCCGTTTTACTGCAACCTACTTAATTTGTTTATTTTGCAAGGTGTAGGATCTTTTTAAAAGGCTGTTAAAATCAATATATCTTTGCAAGTAAGTTTGTCTCTCGTTGTGTTGGTGTGTCCTCTTGTGGACATATTGTGCAAAAATAGATATTCGAATAGTTCGAACATTTGTGGGTTTTTTTGAAGGAATAATCGAACGTAATTTTTGCCAATTCTGACAGCAATATTATGCAGTATTCACAAACATGTCATTCATTTTAATAAATAAAAATGGCAGCTGAGGATGAGGACCTCGGACACACGCTGATTTGGGAAGGACAACTACGAACAGAATGTTCCAAGAGGATGCATTCATTTCGAAATTCAGTGGAATACAGCAAAGAACGTGAGTGTGTGTGTGGTTCTTCAAGAGAAAATATCTTTTAATTATATTCTGTCAAATGTACACATTTACAGTTTCACATCTCAAATCTGTCAACAAATCTGGGTTCAAAGCTCTCGATTTATACGTTAGACCCAATATTCAGAGAACCGCAGTTAGACAGTAACCTAGCTTTAGTGCGCTTTTAATTTAGCGCACCTTGTGGTGCAGCAATAAATATACAAACAGAAACAGGAAAATACACTAAGGTATCCATAGCAACGGATAAAAAACTTGCTTTCGAAAGGAGCGATTCTCCCCTGGAAAAAGCCGCTGTCAGTCAAAGCTGGTGTTCTCTGTAATCGATAGGAGAAGTAATATTTGAAATTGGCGCCATAGCTGTGGAGAATGTTGTACAAACAGCTTGTGGTTTAACCCATTCCATATTCCTACAACACCCAGCATGCATTGCGCCCCTCCCTCTAAATGGAACGGCCGGGCGAGAGACAGTGGAGTGAAATACTACCATTTCTCTGCAGGCGATGGCTCAGAGCGGGACAGAATCTGAAATAAGACGAGAATATAACTGACGATTTTGATCACGACATCGGAGGCGGGCGTCCTAGATTGAGGAAGTGTAGTTTAGCAAGCTGCCTGGCCTCCGCCAGAGGTTTCCAGGGCCCACTGGAGAAGCACATAGCGTCCTCCAAAGGCACAAAGCAAAGTGCATTTATTTTCCTACCATAATGGCATGATAGGACGGAGGTTGAAAATCGGCGAACTGGCCCTTTAAGTAGATTGCAGGGAGCAACCAATTAAGGTGCCCGTCTAACCAACAGGAGCAATTTTGGATGCAGATATCTGCTCAAAGACACTCGAACATGTGGACAGGAGGAGCTGGGAATCAAACCACCGACCCTGAGTTTAGTGGAAGACTAAGAGAGGCAGGAAAGAACAAGAGGAATTAAGTGCAACAAAGATCCAGGGCCAAATTGCAGCCCTGGATGTTGCAGCCTGAGACCAGCAGAACCAGCGTGATGACTCAGGTGTTTGCAAAGTGTCAGAATCTCACAATACAGCATAAAGTCCACGACAGACTGTGCAGCCACTTTTCTCAGAGTCTCCATCCGCTCGTCTGTCTGTCGTCGGCCCCTCCGTCCTCACTCCCATCCCTCCCCTTCATCCTGCCATCCCGAGGAGCGACATTCCCAAAATAATGGAGGCGCACAAATAAACAAGAGGCCTCACTTTGAGCTGAGGATCCCACAAGAGAACACACAAACACACACACACACACACACATGTCGGACTTCCTCGGCCTTGGAACACAGAAAAACAATTAGGTGAGTGCTGAAAAGCTTCGTCTTTCAGTGTGTGTGTGTGTGTTCATTGACAAGCTATGGCGTCTCCTGCAGCGCCTTCATGCTTGTTTACTGGCAATGGAACCACAGAGCAAGAATCTCTCACACACACACACACACACACAGGCTGCTTCTGATTAACAGACAGAGACATGATGGAGAACAAAAAACAATTGTGTTGTGAGCGCAGATACACAAACCAGAGGCCTTATCAGCTAACACACACACACACGCCCGGGCTGCTGTGCAGAGGTAGCCTCTGTCTCACACACATATACTTTAGTTATCTAAAAGATGTATTCGTTTTACCTCCCTCCCAGGGTTAGCGTCCACGTGTCCTGGAAGATTTCAATGTTACGGACAAAAAGGGTGAAATTACGGTCAAATATTCTCTGCATTTATTTCACTTAACAACAATCGATGGGCTGGCTGTATTGTAGAATTGGGTAGGTAAGTTAATGAATCGTCCTTAGCAATAATTTTGCACTTTCAACCTGCAGAGGAGTCGTGCATGAGACAGCGATCACTGTCTGTCACTGTAAACAAGAGCCCTTTTTACACTGCCGGTTGAAGGCGGGATTCTTATACCTCTGTTACACCTCATCTTCTACGTAAAACGCACAGAGGCGGAACGGTGAGGCAAAGTCGTTCCTCCTACTAGACTGCAGGGGGAAACAGCGTCGTGCACGTGTGTATTTGAAGCACGCGCTGTTTGTTTACACCTCATGCACGATTTGCTTCCACAACAACGGAACACTGGGGCGGCTTTACGCCGACGTGGTTTGGTCCAGTGTAAAATGGCAATGGCTGCATGACGGCGGAGCTTCGTTACGGCACTGAGGCGGAATCGCAGAGTAAAAACTCGAGTCTACAGCTCAGTTCGTACACTTCACTAAACTGAAATGTATACAGCACATGTCTCGTGCTGAAATGACCACTTCTGCGCACTCTCTCTCTCTCTCCCAGATGAGTGCAGTTCGTTATTCGTCTAGTATTAATACACAAATTAATCTGGATATATTCCACTGAAATGTGGAGAAATTCAAGCCATCGATAGCCGCGGAGAGCTGTCATCACAGCGAAGGCATCTCGCGCGCTTGTGGCAAAGATGAGAGGGGGCTGGTGCTGCCGACGCGTCCTCGGTTATTCTTTCGCCAAAATGACCAATAATGGTTCAGAGGGCTGGTTTAGCAGAGTCCTGAAGCGCTGAGGGGACGGAGTTATCATGAATCTGTGATATTTTTGTTGAACATGTATTATTTCCACCGGACTTTACTCACAGGGGGATTTCAATATGTCGGACTTCAACAGTAAACAAACAGCAATTACCGGATAACGGAAACCTTGGTCCCTCCTCTCTTCTGATTGGACAGCTGGGTAAAAAGTTTGTTTTAAGACATCCCTCAAACTTTAATTACTTTTTGTGAAGTGAAGGGCGCGGTGCCAGTGCGTGCAACATATGCTCGATTTATCAGTCCCTTGCGTCCTTCAGATGCTTTGAGATGTGGGATTATTGTGGCCGGCTGAGTTGTGGGTAATGTAGGAAATGCTTTGGACAAGGCTGAATGTGTGGAATAAATTAGACGACCCCCCCCTGCTTCTTCTGCTTGAATTTTAACCCTTGCAACTGCTGTATGATTGCAAAACTACTCTGCATCAGCTGACTTCGCATACCTGCTTGATGGCGGTCTCTCCGATCTTGTCGGAGTGTTTCCGGATGCTCTCCAGGAAGTCCCTCAGCTGCGTCATGGCCGTGTCTCGGATCTGCGTCCTCAGCTTGGGGATGTTTTCCGCCATGATGGAGCAGAAGCGGTACTGACCGGCCCGGGGGAGACACGTGTGCTCCAGCTGCTCCAGCGTCCGCAGAGCCGGGTAGTACCTGACAAACACACACATGAATACAGCAGATGCACTTTATCCACTTTCTACTACAGCTCAGGATAAGATCGAACTTTTCTAATGCCTACTTTTATGTTTTTTAGCTCCTTTCTGGTCATGGGAGGACACACTTGCATAACTAACACACACACAGCAGTAAAACCACGTCCTGCCTGTCAGATGGATGACTAACAGCACGCAGAAACACACAAAGATAAACACACACAGAAATAAATACACACAGATACACCTCAGGGATCTTTGGCAATACTATATCCCCCAAAACACTCCACTGCATCTCTTACACACACGTTTTCTCTCCAGGAGCAGTGGCTGCTGGCTGACCTCTCCCTGCTCCCTGCGAGCCCGGCTGCCGCAGGACACAGAGAAGTAGAAAAACACACAAACAAACGACAAATTTATGACCAACCAGGCTCCCGACTGCAGGTCAGGCCGAGGCCAGGGAGGGACGGAGAGAAGAAACCTGTGGTGCTATTCGTGGCGCTCCAGCTCCATCTAGTGGTGGCAGTTAAAACATTTTCACCATCCTCTTTTTCACAGTACAGTAACTTCTCTTCATGTCTGTGACTCTCTGTGAAGAATCAGGGTCCACTTCCTGTCCACAAGCCGATGCTCTGCAGTGTTCATTTTTACTTTTACCCTTCAGCAGATCATCCATACAGTAAATGAACGATGAGGACACAGCATTTAAAGATTACTTTTCGTCATCGCTTCTCATTTAAACAGTCTGATTGAAGCAGACAGCTGAAGATCGCTCCTTTAAAGCGTCAAATGACTGTGATTGCGCTCAGAGCCTAAAGCACAAAGCCTGATTGAAAGAATTTCATGTAAATAAATGTCTGTGAAGTCTCTATCTATCACCGAATGAGGTAACACAATGGTGTTTGAGCCTATGGCCCACTGATGAAAGCCTTTGCATTTGCAGTATTACACACTGGGAGTCTGGTGCGACATTCATGGAAAAAATCACAAGCGGCACTCAGTTAGTGGCGCGTTTTCCCTCACCCAGCAGTGGTTGGTCTGCCAGAGAGGGTAGGCGGAGCTAAGCGGCTGCTTTTCCGGCCTCTGCTAGTGTTGTGAGTAAACAGTAATCTACTATGGCTGAACAAACAAAGAAAAGATGGATGACTACAGATACAACTTCAAAAATAAGTGAAAATCCAAAGAAAAAGAAACAAATTGGACGCGACTGTCAGCGAGGAAAATCAAGAGTTACAACCAATTCCCCTTTATCGTCACAAGGTGCCGCCGAAGAGGGCAAAACTGAAATCTTCTAGATTACCATTTTAACAGAGAAAGTTCACAAACACCTTCATGATACCGGTTATCTCCAACCAGGTTACCCAGTTACAGGAATGCATTTCTTGTATTTTGACGGACAGATTAGACGCACAGTGGGGGAAATATGCATTTTAAATGTCAAATGTTGAAAATGGCGCCACAGCTGTGGAGAAAGTTGTTCAAACCGCTTGTGGTTTCACCCATTCCACATTCCTACAACACCCAGCATGCATTGCGCCCCTCCCTCTGATAGGAACGGCCCAGCGAGAGACAGTGGAGTGAAATACTACCGTTTCACTGCAGGCAATGGCTCAGAGCGGGACAGAATCTGACATAAGACGAGAATATAACTGACGATGTTGACACAACATCGGAGGCGGGCGTCCTAGATTGAGGAAGTGTAGTTTAGCGAGCTGCCTGGCCTCCGCCAGAGGTTTCCAGGGCCCACTGGAGAAGCAGATAGCGTCCTCCAAAGGCACAGAGCGAAAGTGCATTTATTTTCCTACCATAACGGCATGATAGGACGGAGGTTGAAAATCAGCGAACGTCCGACCACTAACATTTTAGTCCCGTCTCGTCTTGTTAACGAAAACAAAACAAAAATCATCATAGTTTTTATTATCAAAGATCTATTTTTAGCTCGTCAACGTCTTGTCTTCGCAATGGAAAAAAAGGTCGAACATTTTGGGGCGTTATTTTCAAATTTACATTGACGCTCTGGCTTTTTCTCCCCCTTTCAGCGCTCGAACAGCCTGTTTTCATATTTTTTAGCCAAAATGTATCCGTCATCTTCGTCCCTAAGATTTAGACTCTTAAAGTAAAGGTGTTTGAGGTAAAACAGTATGAGGAACAAACCTTTTGGCTCTCATCTGCTCCTGCAGTCTGCTGTACATCTCCAGGACTGTGGAGAGCAACGAGACAAGAAGCAAACTTCATTTAAACAAGAACATTTATAATCTCTGCTTGGGGTAAGAAACATGTCTTTGGGAATCTATTCTGTAATCCATGTTCGTGTGTTACCTGGCAGGCAGTGTGTCAGTTTGTCTATTGTGGTGGCGATGTTCCTCTGCTGCACTCGGCACTGCTGCAGCTCCTCCATAGAGCCGATGAGCTTAAGAGGAGAGAGAGGAGGTGAAGAAAGCAGACTCTACACACGATCTCTGATTGAATAGATATTAGTGAACCTTTAAACTTACATCTTTCCCATCATCCTGCAGGCGCCTGTTGGTCTCCGTCACCTGGCTCTGAGGGAGGAAAACAATTTAAAGTTAGACATCAACTCATCCGTAAGTCTTTTAACCTGCTCCCCGTCCTCCCCGTCCCTCCTCGCCTTGAGTTTCTGCGCCTCCCCTCGCACTTTGAGCAGCTCGGTGATGGAGTCGACGAAGCCCTGGAAGTGATGGTTACACATCTTCTCGATCTCGCGGTCGTGGTTCCTGATCCGAGCGTCCAGCTTCTCCATGAAGAGGCCATGCTCCTGACCGTCGTACACCGACCTGCAGAGGGAGAAAGAAGGAGGAGAAGACGGGTAAGAAGGGGAAATATATTAACATGTATATCTTCTACAGCCAAAGAAATTACAGATAAAACTGGAGTTTTAGAAACAGTTTAACCTACAAATACTTGCATTTCTGAACATAACAGGCTTCAAACATGAAGGAGGATGGAGAGAGGAGAGGAAAATAAGTTATCAAATGTTAAGCTTCACATTTCTCACGCACCGGGATCAAAAAAGAAAAGGGGAAGAAGAAAAAGATGGTCCCGTGCAGGCGTCCAATGGCTGCATCTACTAACTGTGTCCATCAGGGGGCGCCATAGCAGCAATCTTCAGCTACTTTCCATCCACAGCTGAGAGCTGACAACAACCAGAGCATGCACTTATCTTTAGTGAGGACACACGGGCAGTTTGAGGTTTAATGCCTTGCTTAAAGGCATGTTAACAATCAGTGCTGTGTGATGGAAACTCACTGCTACACATTGCCTGCACACAGTGTGTCCTTTATGTCGCAGTGTTCTGCAGTGAGCCCCCAAGACATCGAAGTTCTTTATCTACAGACTTAAGTAGTTTAACGCCTGATATTTAAAGACGAAGGGATTCGGACTACTTAATTAGGGAAAGCTTTGATTAGGGGCGCCGGTTTAGCTCAGCGGTTAAGGCGTGCGCCCCATGTACAGAGGCTCAGCCCCTGGCGCAGCCTCCTCGGGTTAAACTCCGACCCTCGGCGCTCTGCTGCATGTCGTCCCCTCTCTGGCCGTGTTTCCAACTCTACACACAGTCCGGTACAATAAAGGCACAAGGCCAAAAAAAACATCTAACGAACACTGTTGAGATTTGAACATAGTGTATCTGGGCTTTAATAAGGCCTCAGTTTGAGAGTAAAGTACCTTTGATTGGTTAGCTTATTAATCCAAGTTAGACGTAGCTTTAAAGGCACAGTTCAACGTGTTTAATTGTTTTAGTAAATCAGCTAAAATCGCAATGGAAGTGATTCTGTGCATAAAAGCTGCATGTTAACTCTTATACATTAACTACAGGTAGGGCTGTGACTGTACTGAATTTTTCTAACCACGGTGAGAAACTAACACCCCCTTGCGATTTCAGTGGTTAACCGCCACCTCAGCCCGCTGCCGGAGTATGTTTTGTTTATCTCACATGAGTGAACACAGCATGAGCGGTGGAAACAGGACTTTATTAACCACAGAGTTTATATCCTTAAAGCTGCTTTCGGTTTGTGTTGATTTTGGCGCCCCCTGTGGTCAAAGCCGTACTTCTTATCTCTTTGCTGATTTTGCCCTTAAGTGGTGGTTTTCTTTAGCAGTCACATGTATCACTCACTTTAAATTGTTGCTGTGGAAAATGTAAACAAAGGAAACATGCAGTTAATACGCTGATGGTCTGGTTTGCTTTTGTAGCTCATATAGAGGCATCAGAATTAATTTCAGTCTGTTTCATAACCATCGAAAAACTCCTCACAGGAGCTTTAATGGTTGAAATCTGTGGTGACGGGATAGACTGCACACGGGCTCGTCTGCACCGACTAAACGCGCAGAGGGTTGAAACAGCGGTGCTCTGACAGCCACGTTTCTTTCCAACGAGTTCGTTGTTCATATTGTGTCGTTCTGTATGAGAAAGATGAGGTGCTTGCCTGGGACGTATGGATAGTGAGTTTACTGCGTCCCCTTAAGATTTTAATGTGTGATAAGCACACTTCCTGTTGTTGTAGCCCAGCTGTCTACTGCGGGAGAAAGACTGGTTTGCTGTAGTCAGTACAACATCAGAGTGTAAGCAGTAATTGTACGTTCTTAATATTTGACACCATCATTTCGTTTATATTCAAATCTGCCTTTAGCTGTTGCATGGATTATTAGTAACCTTTTTTCCTGTTTGTTAGAGAGCCCGACCGATTTATCGGTCAACCGATTGATATCGGAATTTTTTTACTCCCTAATATCGGAATCGGCATCGGCCCCAAAAATCCAATATCGGTCGGGCTCTAGTTTGTTACACATGTCATCCATTGCCAGATCAAATCGTAGCTTATTGACATTAGATTTCTACCACTACAGCAATCCGTTGGAAGGTTTTACGGGCGCTGTAGCCATCCCTCAGCCGCCTCATTACCACAGTATTACAGTTATGCCGTTACGGTCACAGACCTACCAACAGGGCATTTTGATATAAAAAACAGACACAGAGAAAGAAAAACTCGTCTTTAGAGTCAAACACCACAAAGAAACAAAAAGCTGATTAAAGCTCCTGTGGGGAGTTTTTCACTGGTTATAAAACAGTCTGAAATTTATTCTGTGAGTGATATGATTGTTTTTTGTTAAAACCACCACTTCAGCATGTACAAGACAAAATCAGCAAAGAGATAAGATGCACGGCTTTGTGCACAGGGGGCGCCAAAATCAACACAAACCGAAAGTTCCTCACAGGAGCTTTAAAGGTGAACAAAAGTAATAAAATAAGTCTCATTTCAAACTATTCAAAGCGCTCTCATCAGGACACGCATGAGTGTAAACAAGCTCCTCTGTAACAGTGATCAGTGGAATGTGTACTTTCCCCATCTAAAAACAGCACAAACACCTGTGTGTGTGTCTGTGTGTGACCACCCTTCCTCCTGTTGACCAGGAAATGCTCGTATACTCGTACAATAGAGAGCAGGCCTGACGCCACGCACAGGGCTTTCTTTAGACACACAGAGAGAGAGAGAGAGCTTCCACTGTGTGGTATTCATAGAAACATGGAATAACACACAGTAACTAATTGTCCAGAGATGACACAACCACGGCCTTTCACCCACACTGAGCCACATAAAGTCACAGGCCGATCACACAGACGCACAACCTCATAAATAGGAGCATGAATGAGGATGTTTGAACAAATAATAACAGAAGGAAGAGCGCGCTGAGAGCTGGAACGAGTCCACCTCCATTCATACTGTTTGCTCAGATGATAGGAGAGAGAGGTCATGAGCCTGTCAGCTGTAAAGTGGATCGTAATATCCACATAGGATAGCACCAGAAGTAGCACCAGAGACATGTTGTTTTCACTTCCTCCTGTGAAGTCCTCAGACAATAGCATGTTTCCTGACAAGGTGCATGAGCTGAGAATAGCATGTGTGTTAGCAGCAGAGCCTGGTGCTGTCTGACACAGAGAGGAACAGCATGTCCGACCTCTGCGCTGCTTTGTACACGTGTGTCTCTAACTGCAGTGCTGCACTAAACTGGATGAGTCAATGAAACAGGAAGGAGCAAAGCAACCAGTGGTTCCCACAGAGTTTGAGTGACACCGAGAAGTTGAAGAAAGCTGCTCCAGGGTGTGACATCATTGTAAACAGCTGCCCGTGTGTGTGTGTGTGTCAGATTGTGCATGTGTTTTCTATGAGGAGCCTGACAGATGAAGATTAGAGACACAGCAAACTGGAGTGTGTATGAATGTGTGTCCGTTTGTGTGTCTTCTCTAGTGCAGACGGATGAGTCAGCAGGGTGTGTGTGTGTTTCTGTGTATGTGGGCTGTAACAAACTTGTGGCAGGTTACTCCCTCCCTTTTCGCACTGGTACTACTCCCCCCCCCCACACACACACACACACAGTTCTTCACAGCTACTCGGGCCGTGCTAAATGTCTTCAACGCGAGCTATAAACACTCTAAATAACTTGCACATCGACCGAGTACCGAGCATGAATCCAATCGAAAAAATGGCTCTCATGTGTTCCAGAGAATAAACGCCGTTGTAGTTTATTATCCACTCTGATTTTCAGTTATAAGGAGCATAAAAAGAATGAAGGAAAAGGAATAAATCACTATTTGGCAGCCTGTTGTCTCCCTTTGTTGGACAGCCTGTGTGCCAAACATAAATCAAAGCCTTGAACGCTACGGCAGAATATGGCTCAGAAGTAGAACCGCATAATGAGCACGCTCATACAGGTTCTCTGTCATTGATGGCGAAATCTGACCAAACTCACCAGCTGACAGTTAAACACAGGGCGGAGCCCAACACACACACACACAGAGAGAGAGGGAGAGGGAGGGAGCGTTTTAAAGTTATACCAGGAGCTCTCCTCACTTTGAGCTGCATAACTGGAGCTGTCGCTTATTTTGTTTTATATTATTTAGTCATGTATTTATGTATTTACAAATAAGGGAAGGTGGAGACAGGATAGATGAGTGCTGGGAAAGGTGTATGTTCTGTACCAGGAGAAGGAAGAGAAGGACGCCATTGATTTGTTTGCTGCAGTTGTCTAATAAACAGCAAAGAACTAAAGTGTTGATTGGTGATCCATCCATTTCCCTCCGCATGTCCGGGGACGGGTCGCGGAGGCAGCAGGCTGAGCAAGTTAGCCCAGACGTCCCCGTCCCAAGCGACATTTTCCAGCTCCTCCTGAGGGATCCTGAGGCGTTCCCAGGCCAGACAGGATATATAATCCCTCTGGGTCTACCCCGGCGTCTCCTCCCAGTTGGACGTTTCCCAGAAAAACTCCAACTTTAGGCACCAAGGGGGCATCTTAATCAGATGCACCTCAACTGTCTCCTTTTGATTGTCCGAGCTCCTTACCCTATCTCTAAGGCTGAGCCCAGACACCCTGCGGAGGATTTCAGCTGCTTGTATCTAGGGATGCACGATATTGGATTTTTGACCGATATCCGATATGCCGATATTTTACAACTCATTTAGCCGATTACCGATACCGATATTTTTTTCCCGCACACCTAATTGCAGAGATCATCAACTCTCTTCTGTATTGGAATTAGCATACAGTATAATGGTGATACTCTTATCACATTTGTTACAACGGTCGGGGTGACGGGTCTTGAGATGGTTAATCAAGTTTGTAGTGTTGAAAGACTTTGCCTTGGCTCCTCCTCGCATCACCGAAGCTGAGCAGTCATTGCAAATAGCAGTTTTGCTATCATTTCGGACACTTTGAAAAACTTCCACACCACGGACATTTTGGCTTCTAACTCTCTCATGCTGCAGGTAGACACACGTGACGTCATCACGCTGTGCCGCGCAGGTCTACTTCGCGCCAGGGACATTGCGCCGAGGTCGGCATTTAATCAAGTATGCAGCAGCCCATTATTTTATCGGGTAATTATATTGGCGGATATCGGCGTGTTGGCCGATATCCGATAACGTGCCGATAATATCATGCATCCCTTCTTGTATCCACAACCTCGTTCTGTCGGTCACTTCCCAAAGCTCCTGACCACAGGTGAGGGTTGGAACGTAGATGAAAAGCTTTGCCTTCACGCTCAGCTCCTTCGTCACCACGATAGTCCGGTACAACGCCTGCATTACTGCTGATGCTGCACACTATATATATATTAGGGCAAATCGCCACGACAGTTGACTGATAAGCTGCAACATCTCAAACACAAGAAACATGACACAATCAGCAACATCTGCAGCAACATGCGGATGCAGCACTTTCAGTCAGCAACAGTCAGAAAGCAGTTTTCAGGTTTCAAATCCACTCAAACATCCGTTTAAAAAACAGGAACTCCTTCCTCGACCTCTAAGCAGCAGAGAGAAACTCAAAGGGGAAAGATACTACACAGAGGAACGGCAAGAGGCACCATCACCCTCTTCTGATGATGTAACTTAAATTTGATAGCAACAGGAGCCGACAGTAATGCAGAAATAAACTCACGCATGCGCACACAGTGACAGAGAGATGCATGTCTTGATGTGATGTGTGTCTATACTGTTCTTTGGCATTTAGAGGAACATAAAGACGGATGGAGGTATTTCCCGTCTCCAGGTGAATGTGCCTAACCTGGGGGAGTTGGCTGACTGATCAGTGCTGCTCCTGTCAGATCTGGAATGCTGCTGCCGGCCCCGACCTGCGCAACGCTGCTGCAAGAGCAGCACAACACCTAACACACACACAGCGCCAACTCACTGCCAACCTGTTTAACTCGGCTGCATGAAGAGTTTTAGTCATTAAAAAGTCACTATTAAGGACGGTTCAGAGAAGGCTGAACATTAGAGTCCTGATGCTTGAAATCTGGATAAAATATCAACAATTATGCAAAAAAAAAAAGCTTAATTTCTGCCTGGAAATTATAAAATAAAGGAAAAAATATCAGGAAAGATGTTGTCATTATGTCAAGTCAAAGTGATAAAGCAGCACCAGAGCTGAACTGTTTATAAGTGCTGCTTTTAATCCAAATATACACACACAATCCAAAAATATAGCCTACTTTTGAAGGTAACAGCTACATCCTGCATCACCTGATATATTCACCCAATATTGAGCTCTATTTTAAACGTCCCTCTGGCTAAATATAGCCGATGATGTAGCCGACAGCTCCAAACAGACTGGGCTTTTATGTTTTCAGTGTGGTTGAAGTGGAAATACTGAGACAGGAAGCTGGAAGAGATGAAACTCTGTGGACAGAAAAATTATATCCTAGCTGTCGGCTTGTCAGCCTGAGTCACTCACACTGTCACTGAACAGCACCCACAGGGGAATGTGGCACCAGGAGGTGTCACACAAAGTTGTCAAGTCATATGGCATTTGCAGCTTGAGAGGGCCAGTAAACACAGACACATCTCTGGGCTTGCTAACCTCCCACTGGGCACAGTGACTGGCCTGAATAACAAGCTTAAAAATGAAAATTGAAAATGACTCAAAATTGGTGCCAGTTCCTCTGTTGCATTTGTATATTCACATTTCCTCTTCAGACAATGAGTTCAAAGGCTGCCAAGGGAACAGATTCTTCCAAGAGGAAGAAACTAGTGTAAAATTAGCATCAATCTTAGTCATTTTAGATTAAGTGCGGTCTAATGACCTTAGCTCAGTTTTTAGGTTAGCATCCCTTCAGTGTTTAAAGTTTACGGTCTTGAAACATGAGCCGAATTAACCACCGACGCTTCCACTCTGCACAACTAGTAGATATAGGGATTAATAACAATATAACACTGAATAAAAGCAGCTTAATGTTAAAAATCACTGTTTCTCTGATGCGCTTCTGCTGGGCTTAAAGCCAAGCCAAACTGCCTCTAACTTTAGCTAAGCTTATTTTTCTCTCATAACTATTAGAAGTTAAAAGACTAAAATACTTCATCCGGTTGGGTTTACAACAACTAAGCTATACAAAAAGGTAGAAGCTGTAAACTGACATGCTGTTTTGGCATGCATTTCCACTCTGTGACAGATCAATATATGGAGTAAAAAGCGTCCAAAGTCAGCCCTACAGCCAATCACTGCAAGCGTCTACTTCGATTTAGCCTGTAAGTGCAGTTTCCCCTAAATTATTATTGAACAGTTTCAATATCCATAAGCATTCAAACACATGACGAACACAAACTAGTGTGGTTTCAGTGTGATGTAATCACACAGGGCTGTAGGTCTCATTCATTGTGTACACAGACAGGGCTGCTGCTGCTGTTGCACTTGACACTCCTTGATATGTATCTCGGCTGTTGCTAACTACCTAGCAGGCTACAATAATTAGCCTTCAAAACTCCTCCAGACAAGTTAGCCCACTTGAGTGATAAACAGAAGAGCCGCTTAAATAAATGAGAGCTTAATTAGCTTCCAGAAACAACCATCGACTCCTAGTGCAAGCTCTAACACCAGTGAGCAGAATGACAATAAGTTAGCCTGCATTCAAGTGCTGTCGGTATAATCGGAAAAGTGAGTTTCCAACTGGGAAAATTCACTAAAAGGCTTCCACGGGAAGGCATAACAACTCTGAAAGTTGGAAAAATTAAACATATGCCAACAAACGACCAAAATAAACACTCTCTAGTTGATGAGAAACCTTTTTTCCTGTTTAAATAATCAGCGTATTGCGAATTTACTTTTTGGCTCCTTAATCAATTTAAATATGGTACAATGTTTTGATGATCAGATATTGTCCACGTACATTTACCTTATTTAGTTATTAATAATAAATTGTGATACATTTTATTTTTATTGTTTCAAGTAATTTTTTTCCACATAACGATTTGACAGGTAGAAGAACGATATCCAAACTTGGGAAATCCCAGCATCCGTGGAACCTTGAATGCAGCATCAGCTAAGTTAGCTAACATTAGCCTAAGTTGCTGAAATGTCTTAAGAGAAGTTGACAAACGTTGGAAACAAGTTAAAAGGTAAAAACGTTAAACTACCCCAAACAGTTAGAACTTGTCGTGTATGCTTAGACATCTCAGGGTATACTACTTACTAAGCTAGCTTATGCTAACGTTAGCCGGCTAGCTGTCCGATAATGGACACATGATCGTTAAAGTTTGGAGCAAGCTCCCGCAGGAGTTGCTAACTTGGGGCTAGCCATAGCTAGCAGCGCTCCCTCAGCTGGGTGACGCCGAGGTTCAGCTGTTTTCACGGGGCGAATTGTAACCGGGGGCTTGAATCACTCACCGGAGGGTCGGCCCGATACAGTTGGTGTCTGTGCTCTCTATCTCCCGCAGGATACGCTCGTGTTCGGCGGCTGTCTCCACACTCGCCATCCTGCATGTTGCGCTGGACGGTTCCGAGCTGAGCTGAACTGAGCTGAGCGGACTGGCTGGGCTCCAGTCCGTGCGTCATGCAGGAGGAACCAGAGGGGTTGGTTGGATGTTTTCATTGAGCAGCCCGAGTGAGCGGAGTTTCAAGGGAAAAAGGGAAAAATACAGAGAAATTAAATAACCTCCTAATATTTCCACACGGACTCAAAGTGCAGCATTTTTGTAGGTGAGGCTGAAACTAACGATTATTATTAGGATTATTTATAGAGTTATCTGCATTTTATTTTCTGATTTAATCTTTTAGTCAATAATAAATAGTGTAAAAAAAACATCAAAACATTTCAGAGCCAAAGTAACGTCTTCTTTTTCCCAACCACCTGTCCAAAAAACCCTAAGACTCATTTTCTAAAGAAAATAACAAAGAAAAGCTGCCTATCTTTACATTTACCAAATGACAATTTTGCTTGGAAAAATGTTTTCGATTAGTGCTAATAACCCTTTTACTACTGTCTAATAGATGAATCGAGGAATCACTGCAGCTTTATTTGTAGATAACGTTATATGTGTTCATTAAAATATTGTCTTTAAAAGGACAAACTACCATTTGCATTCATTTTGAAATATCTAGATTAGGGGGAAATTTGCTTCACAATCAACATTCCTGTTGACATTAGATTTTAAAGAAGGGTCCGGTGACCTCCGGGGGTCCCTGAGAGGAATACAGGGGGTACAGCATGGCGAAATTACACTTTGTTTGTATTGTTTTTATTTCATTATTTACTTGTTAAGAAGTTTATAAAGAACATAACTATTTCTGTGTTTTTATTTCACATACTCACTGTAACAGAACAGAACAGTAAGTTTTTTCTAAATACATTTCTAATGATATTTTAATTAAATACTGTTTTCTTACTTACTTATTTTAAATTAGTTTAAAAAATGTGGGAGCCATGCTGCTGTCCTACTTTAATTTTTGAAACCCAGTAGTTTTAACAGTTTACCGGAAACAAAAAAGTGGGCGTGGTCGTTTGCTACCGTACATATGGAAACGCAAGGTTTCCTCTTCATTTTTCAAAATAAAAAAATATCCCCAACTTTAGTCGTACAATTCAAGGACCAAGTTCAGTTAATATTTAAACAAATGACGCTGTTTTAGTATTTGGCAACTGACGAACAAGTTCTACCCACGTTTAAATATGCAGTTACCTTTTCATAAAGATGAAGAATTTACACGCTTTTATTTTGTAGGCAGATTCGTATACATCCGGTGTCAATCCTATGTTATCTGTGTTATTTATATTCTGCTTCAACCTGCTGTCGGAGGGGAAAAGAGGCAAGAAAAGTCCAAATGGAGGTAAAAAAAAAATTAATTGTATAAGACATTACTAAACATGCCTAAAAAGATTTACAGAGCAGTGAGTCTTTCGGATTGTGAATTTGTGCCGTTATGAAGGGTGACAGGAGTTGGTTGAGTTAGCATTGCTTTGCACACTTGCTAGTCAGAAGGATCAGAGTCCATGCAGAGCGCAGTGTGTTACTTGAACTAAAGGAAAAGCTGTAAAAAGTGTATTTTATAATGTGTTGTTGTTGCAGATAAAGTTTACTGCATAGCCTTGTGTAAACCTGGAGTTTACCATGTGTGTGTTTGTTTATGTTTCAAGTCTGACCTCATTCTCACACACTCCCACTCACTGGGAAGACAAAGACATGTTTATAACAGTTTAAAAATACTGAATAATGAAAGTAACGTTAAATCGTGTGCATACATATGAGAAATAGCCTAAAAGAAGTAATAATGCATAGTCTTTGTTATTTTTCCTGTTGTTTGGGTTAATAAGCTGCATTTGCATTTTGTTTAAGGACATAATTGGTAACTCTTTACTTTCACAATGCTTCATATTTTGTTATCTTCTTATATATTTTGTACTTACATTCTGTATTTGTCTCTCTAGCCCAAAAAGAAGTTGATAAACTCAGCAGACAGCTGTGTGGACGAGGCTCTGTGCGGCCTGGTGAGGGCCAGCGGGGGCCTCTCTCTGCTAAAGGGCCACAGAGTCGTGCTCCGCTCCGACCTGGACAACCTGAGGGGCAAAGTGGGCCTGCTGTCCGGCGGAGGGTCGGGACATGAGCCGGCACACGGGGGTAACACTTCTATACTTTACAATGTCACTCAGAGTATCATAGGTTTTGTTGTTTTTACATGTTTCCATCTGTGTCCAGGTTATGTTGGTGCAGGTATGCTGTCAGCAGCTGTGGCAGGTGGAGTGTTTGCGTCTCCACCTCCTGCTAGCATCCTGGCTGCTATTCTGGCCTTGCACAATGCAGGTAATTCACATTAGGGTTTAGCCTTTTTTCTAGCTGTTTTAGAGCAGGTTGTGTATCTATACTGATTAATTTACTGTCTATTCATTTATTACAGGACAGTAAAGTAGAAAATAGTGCAAAGGGACTCCTTGTTATTGCAAGAAAAACATCTAAAGGAAATAGACATTTGATGTCAACAGTATAAAAGTTAAGTTAGAGGAAAAATAAGATAAAATAAATATTAATTGAAGGATAAAAACCTTCCACCACCAACAGGAGCCTCTGGGGTCCTCCTCATCGTAAAGAACTACACCGGCGACCGCCTCAACTTTGGATTAGCTGCAGAGCAGGCTCGTAACCAAGGCGTTGCTGTAGACATGGTGATAGTTGCAGAGGACTGCGCCTTCAACCAGCCCAGTAAAGCCGGGAGGAGAGGCCTGTGTGGCACCATCTTCATACACAAGGTAAACAACAACACTGTCACAGGTGAATGTTTGGTTGTATCTTGAAATACACATGTAACAAAAGCATCTTAACTCAAACCACTGGATCATTGCACCTCATGGTAAAAATCTGTCAGCTGGCAGGTGCCTTGGCAGAGGAAGGCTGCTCACTGGACCAGATAGTTTCCAAGGTGACAGAGGTTTTAAAGGGGATCGGTGAGTCTTTTTTTTCACTCTTTTAAAGCCTTGAAAACTTCTGCCATTCTTTTCATGATAAACTGTGTTGGCGTGTGATTTGCAGGTACTCTGGGGGTGAGTCTGTCTCCGTGCAGCGTCCCGGGCTGCCTGCCTTCTTTTGACCTGCCGCCCGGAGACATGGAGCTGGGACTGGGTGAGAGATGATGAGAGAGATTGAAAGTGAACAGACGTTCACAAAGTAATTTCATTTTCCTGAGCTGGAAACTACATTTCAAAATTGAGAATTTACACATGATTAGGTTTCAATTTAGTGTACACCTTTCTGTTTACCGTTGACTGACTTTAATTAACAAATGTTTGAAGACACTGTGAAATTGTTCTGTGTCTTCAAAGAGGATTTATTTTTCTTATTAAATGGGTTCAGCTGAAGGTAAATATCTGGCACTTGTTTGCTTCTTTGTTATCAAGTGATATGCTTCTATGAACGACCCAACTGTGTATGGAAACCCAAATATTTACTAAAACTCTCTTATCAAAGTACGTTTAAGCAGGATGGAGTGAGATTCAAACTGAGAGAGAACTGACATTTTGAAATGTTAACAGCTGTGTTCCATCTTCTGCAGGAATCCATGGTGAACCTGGGATCAAAAGGTCAAAGGTGACTCAGATGCAGCTAGTACCAGCCTAAATCTATGCCTCTGTTTACTCCTTATGCTTACTTTTATGACTTATTTTTCCACTTAATCAGGTGGCATCAGCAGACGAGGTGGTAAAAACCATGATAGATCACATGACCAACCCTGACAGCCAATCACATCTGCCTCTTAAATCAGGTCCTTTAAGTATAATGTATTATCTCTTTATTTATAATGTATTAAGTTTTAAAGTATGCATTCGTTTTTAAACATTTTCTACACAAACTCAGAGTTGTTCTTCTTGTACACAGGAGACAGCATGGTTGTGTGTGTGAACAACCTCGGAGCTCTATCCTGTCTGGAGATGGCTGTTGTTACTCGAGCGGCCATCATGTGTTTAGGTAACAATTATTACATCTGCCTGTCTGTGTTAACATGCATTCAAAGAACCTTTTCCCTAATATTCTTTAATGTCAAAAGTCTTTAAAGAATTTAGCGGAAATCGAGGGATTATTTCTACGCTTGCAGAGAGTCGTGGTTTGGTGGTTGCCAGGGTGATGTCCGGGTCTTTCATGACATCACTGGAGATGGCCGGAGTGTCACTGACACTGATGAAGACAAACCAGGAAACACTGAGACTGTTTGGTGAGTTGAGACTGTATAAAAAGATGGAACGACATGACAGCTCCGTAAAAGTGAAGCCAAAACATCTCTATCGCCCCCTGCTGATTGGCTGCAGTATAGGTCATAAAGCCTGCCTCCTCCAAAACATAAAGATTCCATTTGTGGAAAATAGTGGGAGCTAGTGGCTCGAAACAAACACACACCTATTTAACATCATCTATCCCATGTAGATGCTAAGACCAGCGCCCCCGCATGGCCAAACCTCGGCAGTGTGTGTGTTAGCGGACGCAGCTACACGACCGACCCTCAAGCCATGAGCACACGACCACAGGACGACGCATACTCTGAAGGTTAGTATTAATTTATCGGTGGTGAATTTGAAACCATTTTGTGGCCATTTAAGGAACTGCAGCTTAAATGCGTTCACTGACGGTCTTTGTGTACCGCGTTGTAAGTTTGTTATCTAGCTATAAATTCTGTGAAAAGCACCAATTGTAGTTCTAAATTACATAATAAATAATGTTTAAATAAATAAAGTGTGTATTTTGTTTTGGTTTCTGCCAGGGCCGCTGAGTCCTGTGATGCGTAAAGCACTAGAGAGGGTTTGCTCCACACTGCTGGAAAAGCAGGAGGAACTCAACTCCCTCGACCGAGCTGCAGGGGACGGAGACTGTGGGAACACTCATGCACAAGCTGCTAGAGGTATGACACACTTTAAAGAACCAACATTAGCATAGCAACATGCTAGTTTAGGAACATAATTAAAGAACAGGCATGACGACAAATCTGCTGAACACTTGCTCATTCAGCCTTTCAGGAGTGGCTCCAGCATCATGTGGTCCCTGGTTGCCCCGGGCAGCTGTTATCCGTCCTCGCTGGATTGGTGCAGGAGAAAATGGGCGGGTCTTCAGGAGCGGTTTGTTTCCTAAGTTTAGTTGCAAAGTTAAATCCTGCACTATCATTACCTGCAAAGAAGAAAACACTCTAATTTTCATGCGTCTTTCAGTTGTACAGTCTGTTCCTGACAGCAGCAGCTGGTCATGTGACTCAAGGGAAGAGCAACGCTGTAGCCTGGGCTGGTGCAATGCATGCTGGGACACAGGCCATGAAGAGGTGAGGGGCCATCTGTGTTTATGTTTCATTTACGTTCATTGCTTTGCCTTTGTGTGTTGCTGGGTTTTTTGAATGCGTGTTATTCGTCATAAAGGGGTTTTTTGTCAATACAAAGCTAAGTGAAGGGTCGAGGAACAAATATGATAAATGATAATTAAAACACACATGAGGATTCAGGAGATTTCTTTTAAGACCCGCAAAACATATTTAAAGCCACCTTCTGAGGTACTGAATATTTAAGTGTACCAGAACAGCTGAAAAAGTTGGTTCATTATTTAATGTTTTATTGGATATCTCTGTTGTACAAAATTGTAGAAATAATCTCTTTAGGAAAAATGTATTTATTATCAAAGGATTGTAAAATGAACACTTGCAGATGATGTAAAAAATTGCTTGACTTTTTTTTATAATTTTTTGTTTTACAGCCAAAAATAATTAATTTAGTGATAAAGTGGTTGATTAATTTTTTTGTTTATGTAGCCCAATATTGCAAATTTAGTAAAGGTGATGGATTAGATGAACTTTAATGAAAATAATGAATTCATAAAAATGTAAAATACAGTTTGTTAAAACCTTTAAGTCTAGAAAAAACAGGAAGTAACAAGTGTTATGCAAAAACCTTTGTCCAAATGAAACAATATGACAAGAAAAGGCTGCTGAAGAACTTAAAGTCTAAAATATATATTTACAGAAAAATATTTAACAGAGATAAAACAAGTGAAATTGCAAGATTTGAATAAAAAAATGACAAAATCCATAACAAAAAAACCCACACGAACTGGAAAATAAGAGCTCCTTTAGACTCAAGTCAATAGAATCAAACAGAAAAACAGGAAAAAGTGGAAAAAATGAATCACTGGGAACCCTTACCAATATGAGTTCTGTCTATCACTTCTATCAACAAGTTTGCAAAGACGAGCTCGATACAGCATCAACAACAGGAAGCCGATAAACCACTCAAAGGTCAAGGGGAAGACCCGCTGGTTCTGTGGGTTGATATGAATCAAATGATCTTAAATGTCAGCTGTATTTCAGATACGGAGGTGCTGACACCGGAGACAGAACAATGGTGAGGAAGTCTCTTTTACTTTTCATGCATCTTTTATATTTTAAAAAGTTTGTCTTGAATTATATAAAACTATTATCTATAATTTGACTGAGCCACAAAACGCTCACTAAATGCTTCCTACCCTCTCTAGTTGGATGCTTTGTGTCCAGCTGTGGACGAGCTGATGAAGCTGACCACAGCACCCCCTGGTGGAGAGATGGCTGTACTACAGACTGCTGTGCAGGTACGAAGACAAACTTTAAATGTAGAGCTGCTGACCGTGTTTGTTCATATATTCATTGAGTTACCTTTCCCTCCTCGGTCCCTCTCTCTTCTAGAAAGCCTCCTCTGGGGCAGAGTCGACCCGTCACCTCACGGCGAGGGCGGGGCGAGCCAGCTACATCGCTGCTGAGCGAGTGACCCTGCCCGACCCCGGCGCTGTGGCTGTCGCCGCCATCCTGAGAGCTGTGCTCGAGTCGTTGGAGGGTTAGTAGGAGTGATTTAACAAAAAGTACATGACCTGATTATTACAACACTAGACTTGTACTATGAAAATAACACTATTACTGAGCCTTGTTAACAAAACACTTGAATGTGACAAAATATTAATGTTGATTTTCACCTCTTTGAAGCTAATTGTAAGTTTTTGCTAAATAATTTGTAGACATTTCAGACAATAAACAAACATAAATATTGTATTAAATCTTACAGTAGACTTTAGAAAAGTATCTTCAATCATGTTAAGTGGAAAAAATGTAAAGTAAATCAAAGTGCTGATTATTACCTTATTATTCAATTGTTATTATTAATTTGAATAATTCTGTTTTGTGTTTTGTTAGTGGTCGAATCATGTGGAAAACATTCCTTGTAACTATTAACAAAATAAAATAGAAAATTAATAGATTTATGTTTTATGTGTCTATATTAGGGTTGCACAATATATCGCAACTATGATGTGCGCATGCGCAATAGTCACATCGCAGGACGTGCGATAATGAAGCAAATTACGTGAGGCACATCAAGCTGCTACTTTATTGTTGCTCAGTGCAAAACAAAAATTAGTTATCCATCACTAACTGACAGGAAAAGTCCGTCTGATATCACATTAGTGCAGCTCTTCATTAGAGCACAGAGCGACCTGACCGCTGAGCTGTAGAGTCTGTGTGTCACCTGCCTGTAAACTGTTAACATGCACGCAATGCTGCTGCTGCTGCTGCTGCTGTTGTCAGAGATGATGTCGGCGGGATGATTGAGGCAGACGCACCGTTATGGGAACGGGCTTAGTATTAGTTTTCCCGTTATCAGCTGCCCCTTGCCCCAGTGCTCGTTAACGCTGTGGCCACAGAGCGGAGCGGATGTGCCGTTTACTTTTATCTACACTGTTGCTGTCACGTGGCAGATCACACTCATTAAACATACATTAAACACCGTTAGAGATGGTAGATGACAAACCGTATAAATAACACAACTGCAGCCCACAAGTCTGTTTGTATTTATTATATAAAGAAACCTGTCAACCCACCGGAACTCTCTCTACTTTTTCATGCGGGTGTCAGAGTCTCTGAACCAAGTGTGATAAAAATAGTTTAGTTTTGTTAGAAGAAACTAGACTCAAAGTCCCAAACAATAACAAACATGACTGTTATTTGTTTATATGGACAAAGACAACACACATTTGCGTTTATCTGGTGTAGGCCTTGTTCATACAGATATTTCTAAACATACTTACAGCTTGGTTTTGTGGTTAAAATGCTCGTCGATGCTGCATATGGAAAGTAGACTTCAAATATAGTGTAGGGCTTGTGCACTTGAGCGGATTCATTTTTTAAGTGAGTCTCCCAAGTGTAAAAAAAGTGCTCCAACAGTTTAGCGCAATACACGAGACACATTAAGAAGAACAAACCGTCAGTACTGAAACAGGCGCTCTTCTCACTCATGGTTTGGTTTTGTCGGTCATACCGCGTCATCAGTGTTAAATTGAGATGTTTCATAACCAGTCAACGACTCTTATTGTAGCTGTGTTTGTGTTACAGTGTGAAGCCAAATCTAAAGCACTTTATTAACATAAAAGTGTTAATTTTGACTAATAAAGTAATTTTTAAAACTGTACTGTTTCTATCTGTGTGTTTTTTACAGTGTATACAGTAAGATGGCCTTATTTCTGTACATGTGATGTTCCTCTCTTTGGTTCTGATTCAAACAAATGTAGATAAAAATCTGATTCTTCATTTTTCTCTTTCTTCTAAGTTTCATTTCTCTCGCTCTTTATCTTCACAATCAACCCCTCAACAACTTCCTGACACACACGCTCAGAGCTTTTGAGACTTTGAACACACCCACACACTCGCACATATGAGCAACCCGCTGAGGCACAAACACTTGCTTTCAGTTTGAGCGTCACCGCTGCAAACAGACCACGGCGAAGGTAATTCTCTTCTTGTTTTTATGTGTGTTTGAGTGTGTGTGCGTGTGTGTGTGTGTGTGTGTGTGTGTGTGTGTGTGTGTGTGTGAAATCCCAAAAGAAACAGGGTAGATTTGACATGTAAAGAAAACTCTTTAACAGTGTCAACAGGTCAAAGTACAGTCAGTATGTGGCAGTAAGTTGAAGTGTGTCTGCTGTTATTAATACTGGTTGCACACAGGAACAAATCATGGCACCTTTGGGAAAGAAAACATCCTGATAGATGTCAAAGATTTTAGCACAGAGAGTCAAAACACTTAAGATACTATTATAAGGAGGATTGGCATTATTATATTATACATATGAGATGTAGACCGGCTGCCATTACATCCGTTTCTTTAGCAGTAATATAAAAGTTTTAGTGCGTCTGATTTATATCCGGGTTTAAAGGTGGTAAATGTATTAAATATAATGTTTTGCGGAACTTTAGAAGTGTAAAGTGCTTTACTGACGAGTTTTTATTATGTGGTTGTTGTTGTCAAGCACTTTGTAGCCTGGGTTTAGAAAGGTGCTATATAAATAAAGGTTTATTAT
Organism: Semicossyphus pulcher; assembly: GCF_022749685.1. Classification (NCBI taxonomy): domain Eukaryota; kingdom Metazoa; phylum Chordata; class Actinopteri; order Labriformes; family Labridae; genus Semicossyphus; species Semicossyphus pulcher. The sequence continues at coordinate 13,767,420 of NW_027211695.1, read as the reverse complement.
TATTACGATCATGTCTGAACGTTAAATATAAAGCGGCAGCCAGGACGTGGTTAGCTTAGCTCAGCAAAAAGACTGGAAACAGAGGGAAACAGCTAGCCTCGCTCTGATCAAATGCAACTGTAAGCTAGAAACAAAATGTAAGTAAAATGGACAAAATACTAAGTGGTAGTCTTGAGATGAAAATGTATTATAAGTGGCTAATTGTTTTTTTAACTCTTGGGCCTTACGGATTCCACAATCAAGACATTACATCTAAAGGCTGACTGTTTCCATTTAACATCTATTAAACACACAGACTTGTTTTGATATTTTGAAAGTTCAACTTGCATTTTATGAAAAAAAAGAGGTTTTCAGAATCATCCAGCTTTCATTTGAACCTATTTCTTATTAATTATGTATAAAGCATGAAATCAAGTACTTCAAACTAATGTTCAAAAGATGTTTTTTAACAGAGAAGGTGGTGACAGTTTCAGAAGAAAACCGCAACGTAAAAGAAACTGAATTTGTAGAACCGCTTGAACATTGAAGCAAAGCACGAACTTAATTCTGTTTAAACAAAAAAACATGAGGAAAGATTAGTTTATGTAGTTATTGTTTCTATTGTAGACAGCGGGTGTATATTTGTGTTATAACTGTTGAAAAATTGTTGAAATAAAAAGTGTAAACTTCATCCTACTCCCTTTTGAACATGTACTGTTTGCTTTGTGTTGAATATGGCAGTGTAGGTTGTTGTTTACTTTTCATATTTCAGATGCTTTTCTTGTTTAGTTTTTTTATCTGCTTTTATTTTAACATGTTTGAAATAAACGTCAATCAATCATCAATTTTTAGACATTGTTATGAAACTCTCCAAGCTGAGTCTGCAGATTTCCCGCGTCCTCCATGTTAAAGAATCAGTAGGCCGTGTTAGAAATGTTAATCGCAAACGTTTGAAGGTCAATGATAATGATTATTTTAATCATTTCCAAAAAAGTCACCTGATGAGGACCGGTCGGAGCCTTGTGATTATTAAACTTTTTGTGCGGGCTTGCTGCTGTTTTTTGATATAACTCCATTATTCTCCCAGTTAAGAAGCTGTATGTTCTATCTAAAGAATCTATAATGAACTTGTAGAAAAGGCCTCTGTTATGGGTCTGTGACGACTCTGAGATTATTTACAATGATATCGAGTTAATTATGGAACAATTAAAAAAACAAACAGCAAAGCAGACGACACATTGATAAAAAGGCCATTAAACTCAGCGAGCAGTGGATATTTCTGACATTAAATTTAAGACAATTAAAAGGAAAAATAAAAGTGTTAAAGCCTCAAATGTACTAAAATAGTTAAGTAAGTTTGGTGATTAAAATGGGAAAAATAAATAATTAAATAAGATGCAATTATGTATAACAATTACAAGTAGAGGTTGCGAGGCTTAAAATCAAGTTTCTAAAATGTACAGAAGGTAAACCGAGCTAGAAATGTTTGGTTCTAAGAACATTCTGAGAATGTTACGTGCAATGTTCTGGTAATGTTTTATTTGGTTCCCAGAATGTTCCTTTTAATAGCAGGAGAACGCTCCTCCCAATGTTGCAGTTAAAACGTTTTGTCTTAGTTTAAGCTTTAACATCACAAGAACTTTATTTGAAATGATAAACATCCTTAAAACGTTCTTTGAATATTAGATTAAAATGTTCTCTTTCAAACGTAATTAGAACTTGTAGGTTATGTTAGCCAATGTTATGGGAACGTTCCCTGCTAGCTGGTTAAGTGCATTAAATTCGAGTAAAGTGCTGTATCTTGTTTCAGGAGTCAGGCGCAGAATAACAAAAAGCGGTGTGTTATAAATAAATATCAGAGACCTCAGTGACATATTCATATTACGTGTTTGGCCTTACCAACTTACTAAAAGCTCCTGTGAGGAAATTTCGGTTTGTGTTGATTTTTGGCGGTCCCTGTGGACAAAGCCGTACCTCTTACCCCTGCTTTCTTTAACAGTCATATGTATCACTCACTTAAAAGTTTTGCCCTGGAAAATGTAAACAAAGGCAGCGTGCAGTTAATGGCTTCGTCTGACACCTATCCCCCCCGCCAGCAGTTTCAGGCATTAAAAATAACCATATAGAAATAATCAGTCTTGTCGCTGATGGTCTTGTTTTCTTTTGTGGGTCGTATAGAGTAATCAGGATTCATTTCAGTCTGTTTCATAACTAGTGAAAACTCCTCACAGGAGTTTTAACACTCTCAAATCCAAAGATATTAAATATAAAGCAGAAATCAGTCGATTTAAGGAGCTGGAACAAGTGTAAAGTTTTAGTTTCGTTCAGTAACTTTCTGTTATTTAGTCTGAGGTCTGACCTGTAAAACAGCTGATTCGAAACATGTCTGTATCCTGTTCTCTGAGATAAATAATGTGGTCATGATGGGGTTTAAAAGTTATACTAATTACACGGCATGGTGGCACAGTTGTCAGCTCTGCGGCCTGTATGTGGTCCTGATAGTTATCAGTAATACCCATTTAAAGTACTGCACACGTGTTAAACACACTTGGACCATGTTTTTCTGCTTTCCCTGACAGTTGTTCAAACAGGAAATGACTGCTTTCATGGTTTTACTCACCCACCTGTTACTAGAAAAATAACCAAATCGTGGCCTTAGCTGCCATGGTGACAAGAATGACATGGTGCCAGGAAGCTGATTAGACTGTTTTCTGCATCTTTTTTCACAGCTCTTTCTCTTTCCTTTGGTAATACGATTCAGTTTGTTCTTCAGGGTTGCGACACTGCATGTTGACTTCACAGGAACGTTTTTTAAAGTCTTTTAAGTGACTTTTTAAAAAGTGTCTTCATGTGTTTCAGATGGAGTTCGCCTGCAGTCATGTTGTATGTAACTGGAGGCATGATGGAGGTGAGAGCTTTTATCGCCGTGATTTTCTCAGTCATCAATAAAATTAATCACCAGAGATGTGGACTCGAGTCATGATGACTTGGACTCGAGTTGACTCGAGTCACTGTTTTGATGACTTGCGACTTGAAAAAAAATAAATGACTTGAGATTCGACTTGGACTTGCAAGTAAATGACTTCAGACTTGGCTTGAGGCATGATGACTCGGATGACTTGCGTTAGTTCATAAGTTTGAATGTCAGCTGTTAAATATCAAATGATAAAACTCAATGTTGTCAAATAACTATCAAGTATGAAGGCAGCGCAAACTGGGAATCATGATTGGACGACTCAAAAACCACTCCGGTATGTGATTGTCATGATTGGATGACTGGCTGTCAGTCAAACTCCTCGCTATGGTAACATGCAACATCAAAGCCCGCAAAGAGAAGCCTCATCACACGTTACTACTCAATAAGGTCTCAGACCGGACCATCATCATGGCTGCATCTGAGCCAAGATAATAGATACAATTCATTGTCGTACTTTTTGAACTGGTTATATAAATTGGCCAATAATATCATTATTAGACGGGCTGCTAACACCTTATCTTTTCTCTTTATAAAGAGGGGATACTGCAGGTAAGAGTGCTGTAGCTTGGGTTTGAAAAGAAAGGGACTTGACTTGCCTTAACTAAGGACTTGGACCAAATGACTTGAGACTTACTTGGGACTTGAGCACAGATGACTTGGTCACAACATTAGCTTCTCTGACATCCTGTTTTGCTCTTAATCAGTTTTAATTCTTTTTCTGTACATTTTATTGTGTGTCTTTAATTTTCCTGATATTTAATGCTTTTATTTTTAAGCACTTGCTGCATGAATTTATTATTTGCATACTGACACAAATCAAAACAATGCATATTTTATTTAATTGTATTTGTTCCACTTAATTTACCTTTACTTAATGTAAAGTTTTAACACCATAAATGTGTCTTATTGAACTTCTTTCCACAGGTGTGTCCATAATGGGGCGTCAGTATGACAACACAGTGACAGTTAAAGCGCAAGAAGGTAACTATTTCTCTTTCACATGCACAAACATGTGAACTCTCGAACTCTCAAGAGTATGGCAGCGAAATAACAGGAAAGCATGTTAGGCCGTAACATATATGCGAGTGTGTGGGCATGCCTGCAAATGCAAGAGACACTGTAGGAGACGTACAAAGCCCACATAGGAAAACAAGGTGTCTGAAACAGTAAGTCAGATAAAAAATACTTTAGTTTCTCCACAATAAGCCCCTGTTTCTCACCACGTAAACAAGGCATAAGTAGAAAATCAATCAATTTCAACCTGTAGTGTGGAGAGTGTAAATGTTTAAGAGCTTAATTATACACATCAAAACCAGACAAATGACTGATGAGCAATCCTTTCCTTCCTCATGTCCAGTTCCTCCACCTCTGCCTCCTCGACGACTCAGAAAACCCCGGCCTACTTCTCTGCCCCTCCCCCCCCTCCCCTCCTTTCCACCTCCACCTGGTCCGCCCTCCCTCCTTCCTCCGGTCCCACCCAGAGGTGAGTTTCCTCTTTGTCCTCACACACACACGCGAGTGTCAAAGATGTATCATTTTTCATGCCTTGGTCGTGTTTTATCAGCTGACAAGCTGGAGGGAGAAAGCAGGCTGAAAGCCAACGTCAACGTCGTCTCTCTCGGTGTTGGAAAACTGGTCGACATCAGCCAAGGTTCACACACACACACACACACATAAACACGCATGAGAACCACCTGTGTCATTGTCTTTTTATAAAACCTCCTTTCTTCTTCTTCTTGTCTAAACAGCCTCTGGCATGGAGACTTTTCAGAGCCCTGTGATTTGTGGGAAGTGTAGTGCGGCCTTGTCATGTCTGAGTTCTATACAGAGGAACGTAAGTTGTAGTTTATGTCACCTTTCACCTTTTTTTTCCCTCATACACTTTCATATTTTTTATAGAGGGCTATAGAGGACACATAAATGTCACAAAACGTTCTTTTCCTTTTCCTTCAGGTGTGGGTGTGTGAGTTCTGCGGGCGTGAAAACAGCGTGAACCACAGTACAGATCGAGTGTGTGTGGGTCAGCGTACAGGCGTGCTCAGTGATGACATTCATCTGTCGAATCAGAGCGACGACGACTACCAGAACTTGGAGGACACACTGGTGGTGTTCTGTGTGGACATATCTGGCAGCATGAGTGTCACTACAGAGGTGTGTAAGCTTGGGAACAGTGAGGGGAAGCTGCATTGAAAGGTACAAAGTTGAACTATGGCAAAGCTAACCACAAGAGAAATGTAGTTTGGTAACTAAAGTTATTTACAAGAAGTGTAAATCTTAAAGGGCCAGTTTGCTGATTTTCAACCCCAGTCCTCTCCTGCTATTGTGGGGAGCTAATGCAGTTTCGCTCTTTGCCTTTGGAGGACGCTATCTGCTTCTCCAATGGGCCCCGGAAAACCTCTGCCTCCGATGTCATGTCTCGTTCAAAATCGTCAGGTTTGAAATGTAGACTGCAGACCTGAAGATTTTTTAGACGATCCACCGGTATATTTTGCCGTGTTTCGGATTCTGTACCGCTCTGAGTCATTGCCTGCAGCCAAACAAAGTATTTCACTCCAGCGTCTCTCGCTGGGCCTTTCCTTTCAGAGAGAGGGGCGCAATGCACGCTGGGTGTTGTAGGAATGTAGAATGGGCGAAACCACGAGCTGTTTGTACGACTTTCTCCACAGCTATGGTGCCAAAATGAGATATTATTGCTTCTACCGATTACACAGAACAACAGTTTTGACTGACAGCGTCTTTTTCCAGGGGCGAACTGCTCCTTTAACTCCCCAGCAAACATATGAATTATCTTCATAAATTTTATATATGAAAAAAAAAGAGATTTTGTTCTTGTTTGCTTCACTTTAGGTTACAACAAGCAGTGGATCTCAAGCACACATATCAAGACTCGAGGTGAGATGTTCATTTGTTGCTTTTTGTTTCTGTGACTAAATCGCCTACAGATACAGGGTTTACCCACTGTTATCTATATAAATATGTGGGACATAAGGTGGTATTAAAATGGACATATTGTTGGGTTTTTTCCCAATAGGGTATGCAGGACGCCCTCCAGAGGGCGCTATCATCCCTAGTGCAGGAGTCCCCTCACAGAAGAGTGGCATTGGTCACATTCAACGATGATGTAGGAGAAATAATGATGTCAATTTACAATGTACACTCCTTTTTTTTATCACAATGAATCATTCAAATATACATAATATTTTATGTTAAATTATGAGTTATATATTCAATTCATTTTTGGAAACCCTGGATACGTTTACTTCTTTAGTTTTCTGAAACTTCTTTAAATAAGGCAGCCTGAAAGGGATGAATCTTATGTACTGATATGAAAACACTTGACTCATCATGCCATATCAAAAGCAAGAGAAGACTTCCTGTTTACCTTGTTGGATTATCACGCTCTTTAGAAGTTATTTTTGTCAGGGTAGTTTATATAAATGGGTCACACAAAGGTTATTTGTTGGTTCTCTTTTTTGAGCTGTCATCAAGTTTTTTATTTGCTGCAATACTTAAATTACTATGAACCTCTAACTGCGTCTCATGCATTGTTTTTCCAGGTTGTAATATACGGCGATGGCACTAGTGTTCCTCTAACTCTCAGGGATTGGGCGTTGGTTGACTATGACCATATATGGGAACAGAGTGTTACTTATTGCATCCCTCACTGTATTGTTGAGACATACCACCAACTAATACAGAGGGTCAAAGAGTAAGTGACCCTTAAGAGTGTTTGTGTTTGTCTGTGTGCATCAAATGTGTTATAGAAAAATGTATATGTATAATATATATTTCTGCATATACAGACTCAGGGAGCACGGGGCTACGTGTCTTGGTCCTGCAGCTTTAGCCTCAGTTGCAATGGCATCAAGATATCCTGGGTCAAAGGTGAGAGAGTTAATGTAAATGAATTAAAAAGAAACAGTCCGACCTTTTGGAAAATGTGTTTTCATGTACAGAGTTAGCTGAAAAGAGACCAAAACTGCAATTTGCTGTTTTTACACTGTATTTTTTGTTCTGCTGAAACATGTCAAAGTTATCCGACCGTTAAACATTATGCACCGATACCTACCACATTTTTACTGACAACCTAGCCTCTACTAAGAGCTAGGTTTAAGATTTAGAAGTAGTAGAAGTAACTCTTACTTAACCCTTAAATCTAGTCAAGTTCGAAAATGTTGCCAAACTATGCTTCAGTTAACTTACAAAACAAAGACACTTGTGACGTGTGGAGTTCCTGATCTTCTCTGTGCTCCAGGTGATTTTGTGCACTGACGGCAGAGCCAACATTGGACTGGGTGAGATGGAGCAAACTCCCTCTGTGTCCTCTTCTTCCCTTACTTCATATTTCTACAGAAAACTTGCTCTACAGGCTGTTGAGAGTGGGTGAGGACACACATACACACACACACATAGTTGCATGATAAACAGAAAGTATTCCGTGCATATGCATAGTCCTGGTCGAGCGCATTTAGTTAAGTCTTGATAATATCATCCAGCCCTGCTTGTAATGCATGTGCATGATGCTGTTCAAACTCAAATCATTAACAACATAAACAAAGAATATAAATCAAAAATAGAATAAAATATATTCTGTTTCTCTTCTTCTCCTAGAGTCATTATATCAGTCATGACTTTTGAAGGTACAGATTGTCGCTTGGCTGACATTGGGAGACTTGCAGACACTACTGGAGGAAGGGTGAGTCCACATTCTTGGACATGGATATTTAAAGTTGCAGGAATGGTGCAAAGCATGGTAGCAATACACATTTGGATTTACTTCATAAACCCACCCGACGCTATTGTGTGCCTTAGAGTTGGTTTATACCAGAAAATATTGTATGGCCTTGCAGATTGAAAAGCATACCCTTATTTAGAGGTAGGAGACATTATATTGTTATGGGGATAGCAGTACACATTTTCAGTCTCTCTTGAAGGCGTTTATAGTGTTGCATTTGGTTTTTAACATTAAAGTCACATAAATAGATTTGGCAAGAATGAAAAATAAAGCTTGTGAAAGAAGGATAACCCTTCCTCCTTTCACATTGCCACACATTTCCCCAATCATAGGTTGAAGTTGGTACGTTTCATTGTCTTTTAGGAAAGTGCGCAGAGTTACCAAAATTGTCCAACACATCCCTCCATTTGAACATGTGAAAGCTGTCGGGGGAGGGGTTTCTGAAGCCCAGCTATGAAAAATCAATGGCATAGCCTTGAACTTCTAAGGTTTAAGATCGTTTCTCTCTCACAGCAATCTACAATTGATAGCATAGCATTAGTATGATGTAGGAAAACGTATTACATGTGTATGTTATAATTTATAGAAGCATCTCAGTATGATTGAAAATAGTATTAATAACTAACCATGACTAATAACGCTAATTTTGTAAACCCCCGTTACGTCTCCTGAACAGGTGAACATGGTGAGCATTGGTACTGTTGCATCAGAGATCCAGTCAGCCTCCATCGACAATGTCCTTGCAACAGGAGTCACGGCGACCCTGCTTGCTCCTGATGGAGTGTGAGTTGTCTCTCAAGTTGTTTCCTACAAAATAATCCTTGCCAACATACGAGAAGTCGTCATAATCCTAATTGTCAACATTTCTCTTCCTAATGTTTATCTTTTTCATCTGTTTTTATCTTTATTCATCATGTATAGCTGGGAAACATAGCTATCTTGGGGTTTTTTAGAGTCATTCTTCTCTCTTTCCTCTTTAGGTATTTCCCATATGAGGATGAAAAACATCATAAACTAGTGACAGAGATAGGGAATGTAACCAAGGGACTGGAGATCACCATTCAGTTTGCTGTAAAACCAGAGTTTATGGAGGGTAAGACTTATATTTTGTCCAATCTAAATAAATGTTCCATAACTTAGTTTTCCTACGATGTGCAGACCGTGACCTGACAGCCCAATGACATTGTGGGGACATACGCAATACACTTGGTAACCAAGGTTTTACTCAAACTTTTATGTGTGTGACAGTTTTTCTCCAGAAGAACACACTTCCATTCCAAGTCCAGCTGAGCTTTAAGACCAGAGACCAGCAAAAAGTCACTCGCATCATTACCGAACAGCGACCGGTTACTATCTGCAGGTAAATGCAATAAGGATGAATATTTAACTGAAATACTTAATTGTATCCATAGTTAACAATATCAAAAACAGGTAAAGTTGGCGCCAAAATATTTTTCAGACTCCCAGTCAGGTAACGTTTTTTGAACTGACATTGAACACTGGTGAGGAACTTAAAAGGGTTTAGGTTAAGAAAACTATATTTCAAGGATTATGCTTTGTAAGGCTCTTTTGACCTTCTAATGTGTAATGATCTGTGTTGAAAGTCAAGTGTCGCGAATGTAATTTGCTGTGTTTGTCTAAAGTTGGATCTCGGCTGGTAGCCTCAACACTGCAGTGCTTGGCGTCCACTGTGCTCAACTCTGTGCCAGATTAACCATGGAGGGTCGAGTGCAGGAAGCACAGAGGCAACTAAAAGCGCAGCAAGACTTGCTCAATCAAATCAGGTATGACTCTCTGACTCTCACTTTAACCCCTGATCCAGGTAGACGGCAGATTACAATATGATCAAAACAAGAGTGGAGTGGCAGGTTGTAAAGGCCTTGGCAGTGTGGCATTGCATTTAAAGATTTAATTCTATCCAACTTTTGCACTAAACCCATTGTTATTTTTATGACAAACCCATTCCTTTCCAGCTACACAGTTTTCTAGATGCTTATTCTCAACTATTAAGATAAGAAGTGTATAGATTATATCCACGTGACAAATATAAAAAAACAACATAAGGGAAATGGAAAAATGGACAGAAAATCATATTAACACATCTATTGATATAGGCTCAACTTCACACACATTCATGTTTACATTACATTGTGGGGACCCAAATAATAATAATAATACATTTTATTTAGAAGCGCCTTTCAGGACACTCAAGGTCCCGCTGGGTGAGGGACAGTGCTTAGAGTTAGGGAGAGTAGGTAAGGCGGAACAGATGAGTTTTGAGATTAGATTTAAAGATGGGGAGGGTGGTACAGTTTCGGAGGTCAGGTGGGAGAGAATTCCAGAGCTGGGGAGCAGAGCGGCTGAAAGCTCTGGCCCCCATGGTGCTGAGGCGGGCAGGGGGTACGGTGAGGTGGATGGAGGAGGAAGACCAGAGGGTGCGGGATGGAGGGGCAATGTGCAGGAGGTCGGAGAGGGAGGGAGGGGCAAGGGATAGATTTGAAAGTATACAGAAGGATTTTGTAGGTGATACGTTGGTTGATTGGGAGCCAGTGGAGTTGCTGTAGGATGGGGGTGATGTGGTGGGAAGAAGGTGTTCTGGTGATGATCCAGGCGGCAGAGTTCTGGACAAGCTGAAGTTTAGGGAGGGCTTTCTGGGGGAGGCCGAAGAGAAGGGAGTTGCAGTAATCGAGGCGGGAGGTGACGAGGCTGTGGACAAGAATGGCAGAGGTGTGGGGAGTGAGGGAGGGGCGGAGACGGTTGATATTACTTAAGTGGAAGAAAGATAGAGTACTGTCGAGGATGACACCCAGACTCTTAACCTGAGGGGAGGGGGAAACAGAGGTGCTGTTTATGGAGAGTGAGAAACTGTCAACTTTAGATAGGGTGGATTTGGTGCCGATGAGAAGGATTTCAGTTTTATTGCTGTTTAATTTTAGAAAGTTTGAGGTGAACCAGGATTTTATTTCAGAAAGGCAGGAGGAGAGGGAAGGGGGTGGGAGTGTGGAATTTGGTTTGCAGGAGAGGTAGAGCTGGGTGTCATCTGCGAAGCAGTGGAAATGGATGTTACATTTGTGGAGGATATGGCCGAGGGGGAGGAGGTAAGTGATGAAGAGTAGGGGCCCCAGGACAGAGCCCTGGGGCACACCTGTAGTGACTGGGGAGGGGACGGATGTGAAGGACTTGAGCTGAATGAACTGACCCAGACTTTTTAGCCACAATATGAGGACTTTGACCCAGTTTGTTTGGGTTTGTGCATGTGAATTGACTTGCCAGACGACAGGCGAGTCATCTTTATTGTTAACAAATCATTTTAAAATGAGACTTTATCAGTGATAACGTTCATATTAGGTTTGAAGTTAGGGTATGGTATGTGTAATAAACTTTCTCTTTCTGCCTGGTAGTAAGCAGAGGCCAATCCAACAGGAAGAGAGTATCTATGGCAACTGGATGGACACGATGACAACAATCTGTGATGATATCACAACAGAATCTCAGGTTCTAAAGCACTAATTTACCTCATTTAGGGAAATTATGAAAGTGTCTTTTGCTAGGAGATTATAGGAACTGTTTAACTCACATAAGTGAAGCACAATTTAATCTTCAAAAAATATTCCCAGAAATGTTTTAGACATTCTACAATGTACAGATAAACTGTCTTAAATATAAAGGCCTGAGTAAAAAAAAAAAAACTTAAATAACTTCCTTTCCTTCCTTCTTTAAAATAAAGTGTTTCCTTCCATAAGATCTAAACTGATTTATCTATTTTTTTTTACCCTACAGACTCTCTCTGATGAAGCCGCTAAGGTTATGTACCAGATGAAGAGAGCCAGCAGTACAACAAGTATTACAAGTGAAATCCAGAAGAAGACTATAAGGAAGAAAAAGAAGGCCCTCATGGAATGATTGTAAAAAATAATTAATCAATCTTCAAAATATGGAGACTTGACTTGACATTTCATCAGGTTTGGGCAGACTTCAACATTCATCTTTTAGGATTGAAATATACAGACAGCGCGATCAAAACTTTTTTTTGTTATTAAGCCAGCAGGTGGTTGGTATAGCATTGACTTCCACAACAACAACAACATCAAGAGAGGGGGCACTGTGGTCGGCGCTGTCTGTCGTTGTGTTTCATGACAAAAATAAAGTTGGAAAGGAAACAAATGTAGGCTTAACTGTCAGTTCATTTGTTCCTGTTTTTGTTCCATTTTTTAAGATGGCAGCTGTCACTTCTGAGAGCGGCAGAATAAGAGCTGCAATGGCTCCCAATTGTAGCAGTAAAAACACAAGGAAAAGAGGGTGTTAGCCCACGTACTGTTCTTGGAACTAAAAGTTTCCCTGGAGATTAAAAGGAAAGTCTATGAGATGTTTGGAAGTTATAGCATTAATGGTATATGTAAAGTCAAAGAAATGCATATACCTATCCATATTGTTGAGTGCTTCACCCCAATTGTATTATATATCAATTCAGACAATTCTATACGTAGCGTTGTAGTAATAGAAAGTACGTTTACGTGAAATGAGACACAGAGCCCTCAGGTCATAGGCATTTGACAGCTACTTAATGCCTCTGTAACAGTTGAGGAATCTTTAGGACTATTGAGATTAGAAGTTTACCAGAACACAACATGTCATGCCAGTGACACACTAACCTAAATTTTAAACTGTCTATACTCTAATTAATCTTGCATAGCTATGCACTTTTTATGTGTAACAAAACTTAACAAAACTCAGTTAATAGTTAAATTTTTGGTGCAATCATTACATCACAACAATAATTGTGATATAAACTTAAAAGCATTGCATCATAACTAACACAGATATTCAACAAAAAAATCTTAAATACTATATAAATACTACTATAAATTAGTTATCAAATAAAGTTCACTGTTAACTGATTTGATAAAAAAAAAACAAAGAATACTTGACCAAGAGAGAAACTTTCTTTTTCAGTTTGTCAGTCATTCATGATTTATAATTTTAACAACATTTTTTACTTAATAATTTAGTCTAGAATTATAGTTAGATACTCACACATCAAGTGATAATGTAGTTCACCAACATAATTCCACAAATGGTGGTCAAATATTCCAAAGGGTTGATACTGGAAAGGTGTACCATCACTCCACAACCAAATACCTCCAAAAAGACTAAAACAAACTGAAAGCCGAACAATAAATAAACAACCAAAAATAAATACAATATTTGAACGATTGTAATGACAAATAACACACATTTTCTTATTTGGTGTAAATAGTTTTTGCAAATGATCTCTGTTTAATAGTTCACAGAACTTCATGTTCCCCTGTGTCTTTCAGTCACATCATGTTGTCATTTCGGAGACTGGAGCAACAGGTTTAGTCTTGCCATCTGCAAATGTGTGTCAGTTAAATTCCTTAAATGCTGTTATCGCTTTGCTGCATAAGCTCTTACTGTGAAACAACATAGGAGCGACAGTGAGGAAGGTACAAAAGATCAGTTAAGCCTCAACAGGGAAGGAAATTTACTTGAACTATGTGTGTCACTGGAACACAAGCAGAAAAACAAACCCGAATAGTACAAGTGCATATTCAAGCACTGTGATATAAAATTATAAATGTAGTGATTTATAATTATTTTACACTACATTTCAGAAGAAAATGTATTTACTCAAATAGATTTAATCGACAGCTGAATGCTCTAGTTATTCTTCAAATTGGAACAATACATGAAAAGGACTGGGCTTGTGAAACGTGCAGGAATGCGATACAGCTTATGGTCACACATCAGATAAAATGGACCAAAATATTTGCAGGGCAGTGAAAATCACGTGTCCAAACTTTCTGATTTTAAGCTGAGATAATAACACTAGTTTGTTCTCTAAGTAAACAATTAAATTAATCATGGAATCATTAGGAAAGTTGCATTATGCATTTTTTCATCACTCACTTTAAGCTGACATTTTTGGGGATATGTCAAAGCCCACAACTGACTACCTTCTTTTCTTTCATGGTCGGTTTTGTCCAAACTAATAGGTACCCATTCCCATAAAGACTGATTGTATGTGCCAAAGGTTTTAATCACTTAAAAGCTCATTCACTGTTACAATTTAATTTGGCATACGGTTTTGTCCAAAGCGACGTACATCTGAGAGTTAATACAACACAAGCAATGATCGAGACAGGAGGGAACGAAGTCGCTTAGTGCCAATAAACAGCTTTGTGTTGATTTTGGCGCCCCCTGTGGACAAAGCTGTACCTCTTCTCTCTTTGCTGATTTTGTCCTGTACACGCTTAAGTGGAAGTTTTTAACTAAAAATCTCATCCTGCTTTCTTTAACAGCCTTATGTATCACTCACTTTATATTTCTGCCCTGGAAAATGTGAACAAAGGCAGCATGCAGTTAATCGCTTCGTCTGACACCTACCCCCCGCCAGTGGTGTCAGGCATTAAAAATAACTGTATAGAAATAATCAATCTTGTCGCTGATGGTCTGGTTTAGTAGGTCATATAGAGGCATCAGAATTAATTTCAGTCTGTTTCATAACCAGTGAAAACTCTTCACAGGAGCTTTAAAGTAATAATCTCGGAGATTTTCATCGAATTATCACTCATCACAGTTGGTCTGCCAGAGAGGGTAGGCAGACATAAGCGGATGCTTTTCCGCTCTCCGCAAGTGTTGCGAGTAAACAAACATAGTAATCTACTATGGCTGAACAAACGAAGAAAAGATGAATGACTACAGATACAACTTCAAAAATAAGTGAAAATCCAAAGAAAAAGAAACAAATTGGACGCTCAGATGAAGGCAAACGGTCTAAAAAGGAAAGCGACCGTCAGCCTGGAAAATCAAGAGTTACAACTGGAGCCAACTGTGGATGTCACACATGCAGCACTGTCTGGATATCTGGGAAGTGTGCTCCCGCAATTCCCCTTTATCGCCAAAGAGAACGAAACTGAGATCTTCGAGTTTATAACTTTAAGTTATGGAATCTTATTTTAACCCAAAACATTATCTTTTCCTAAACCTAGCTTAAACCTAACCTTTATATTGTGCCTAAACCTGTCCAAAATGCGACATTTCACAATGACATCCACTTGATTATCCGGTACATCTTTCACTAATGCTTTCAGAAGGTCATTGATGTCATTTTAGAGAATGGTGATAAATTATGTTTTGAGAATTGTTGACAATTGACCTTTTCTCTTGTTTGGGTATGAGGACATGTTGCTTTTGAGACAAACTGTCTTGAGTGTCTGATTATCTCTTACTGAAGGTAGCGCATCATTAGCCAACAGGAATGACATACTTGACATAGATGCCCCTTGTCTTATCACAAACAAAGTGAGATGATTTCAAGAGAGAAGATTCACATGAAGGCACATGCAGGTGGCAAAACGCACAATTCCCACAGCTCTATATCAACAGCGACGAACCCAGACACAGACGATAAGAGGAGCGAATTGTATTCTTGATGACATCAATGAGCCTCCGTCACGTAGTCACAGCATACTTAATCCTTGTTATAGTACTATAACATTCATGTAGCAAGGAATTAGATGCTGCAGGGTGGAGCAGAGAAACGAGATTGTTCTTTGGTCTCAAGCCAGTTAACAAAGGCAAAGCAGATAATCATTCAAGTGTTTGTCTTAAAACATCTTCACTGGAATTTTCTGTTTCTTTATTTAGCCACATCTTCACTTTAATCTGTTGTGAATGTTGTTTATTTAAGTTTCATACAATTACAAATCAGTTAGACATTGATGAAGAGAACACATAATATTTAATGTCTTTTTGAGGTTCAGAAATATAGGTTTGTTTACTCTATTACAAAGAATTAGCCCAGCAAGTGATTAGTCTAGCTTAAGATAAAGGGGATAAATAAAAAGAGTAATAAGTCCTCCAACAACTAAAAGCACATGTCGTGTCTTGCCAGTTAGCAAGCTGGAGAACACAACCTCAGATGAAGGAAATAAGTACATTTTCTTCCGAGCTTTTTAGCTCATTTAAAGACTCTTTTTATTCTAGTCGTGGTGTTTTAACGTCAGATACAATCTCTCTCAATTGTAGGTCTAATTATTAACATTTAATAACAACGTTATTTTTACATTGTTGACATGCTTTCTGGAATCCCTATTCGACCCTGTTTAATGCAAAAGAAATTCAAAACAGGGACACAGATTAAGAGTTGAGACTGTGGCCATTTGACCGATTATGTGTGCAGTTCATTGGCTCACTTTAACCAGTCCTGCTACATTTACCTGCCAAACAGAGAGACAGGAGGGTGGGCGTGGTGTAATTTTCCTTTTTACACTGTGAAGAAAGCCTCACACACATTCATTCTACTCAGCCACCAGAGCAGACGCACTTCTTCAAAAGATCACAATACAACATTGACAGACATCTCTGGAGCTTTCTGGATACTACTGTAATATCAGACCCACCAACAGGGAAGGTAACAGGTTTTATTCTTTCTTTATGTCCATTGCTAATCTGAACTAAAATATTAGGGGTTGTAATAGGAGTCTTATGTGCTTAATGGGAGATTTCTTCTACCACCCATGTCTTGGTGGTTCTTAAATGTCAAAAGTAATACAATTTACATTGTCAATTTGTGTAGGGCTTATTTTGTCCAACCAACTGTCAAAACCCAGAAGATATTCAATGAACACTCAGGTTTCCTCTAAGTGCTTGAAAAATTATGTAAAATTTGTAATTGTCAAAAAACGAACTGATTAATCAACTTATCATTTCAGGTCTAAATTGAAGTTGCTCATTACATTTAATTCCTAAATCCACAAAATCAACATTATCTCAAGGAGCCAGCAGTAAAGGAGAGTTGTTTTTTCTTTAAACCAGTAACATAAAGTGTAAGGTCAGAGTCTCCTCTAGCAATTAAAGGCTTACAGTTGTTTGAATACACTTCAGTAAAGCACTTTGTATAGTTAAAGTCTTGGCTTTGATTCCATTATTAATTTGAGTGTCTCAAAGCTGTTGAAAGCTCTATTAATACGTTGAAATGTAATCTTAAATGCTTCTTTGTTCCTTGTAAAAAAAGGTTCTTTGTTCCTTGTTAAAGGTTAAATAAAATAAATAAATGTATTGGTTGCAAACCTATTTCCTTCAAGGTAATTACACTCAAAGCTGCATGTTGCAATGGAAGAAAGAATGGAAAAGAACAATGTGTATACTTTATAAGGAGAACCGTTTTAGTTTATGTTTCTGACATGATTACAGAAGTTGTACTTTTTTTTTTTGTAACTTAGGACACACTAGTTTCATGCAATCACCACTTTTTACTGAGGCCAGTAAGTGTTCAAGTCTTGGTTTCTTTAGTTTATATTCAGCTTTTAACTAGTGGAATTGTGGCTGTCATTGGGTTTATTGCTGTATTTTACCACAGTAACAAAAACACTTTTATATTGAGTATTATTTCCAACTAAAACATTGATATTTAAACTACAGCGTCTCATACAATCCAACTTAGGAATCAAGTCAAATGTTACCTGCACATAAGGAATTTGTCTCACAACATTAAAGAAGTCTGTGAGTGTTAGTTCATGCTGTTCTTGATAGTGCAGGACAGAATCTTGCCCAACTTCATTCCTCAAGTCGTCTGACCATTCCAATCTGATTGATGGAGACGGGTTATTTTTCTGCGTTATATAATGTGTCCATTCATCTGTCATGACTTCAGCTTTCCCTGCATTAGGCTCTTCTTGAAAACCCATTCTTACTACTTTTCCTTATCCAAACCAAGAGATAAACTACCCTTTCTACAATTTCACTAAAAATATCAAACTGTTGGACCGAACAAACAAGACATTGACACGTTCTCTATATTTCAACCTCACCAGTGGTGGACCAAAAAGCATAATGTTTTTCCTGAGGTTGATGCTCGAGTAAAAATCATGGGTGTGACAGAATATTCCATCTTCGAGGCCAAAGGTATTTTAACACAGTGATCCCACAGGTTGCATTTGGGTCAGTTGTAAACCTAACAAGAGAAGGTCATACCCTGTCTCTATTAGAGCAGTAGTTCAGCTTTGGCTGTGGCTCAGTGATAAAGTTGGTCGTCTTTCACTCGGAAAGTTGGTGTGTCGGTTGGTGGTAACTACATGTCTAGGGAAGGGTTTAATACTTACAATATTCCTGGCCAGCACACCCATGTGGGGACAAATGGAATAGGTAGAATGTAGCCCAACTGGGGCCCAACCAGTACCCATGTTTGCTGGTATGCCATGGTATGCCCATTTCTAGCCCATCTTCTGAGTGGTCATGTGGGCTCTACCACCAAGCCACTTCAAAGCCATCTCTGAGTCAATGCCCAGAGTAATCGCTTTTTACCAAGGTAAGGCCAAGTTGGATGTTTTGTCTGGGTGTTTGTTTGGTTGTAAAGTACATCCCAATTCTCCTATATTGAGCTTCATGAAATGCTTCTTCCTGAGACATTTAAATACATTTTGAAAAACATTGCTTTTGGATTGGTCAGTAAGAGTTATAAAAGAGTCTCTGTGGTTCCAGCTGACTAGACCACTATTTTTACTTAAATAAACTTGAACAAAACGGAAAGCAGCACCAATGTCTGCACCGTTGAAAACTCAAGCAAGCAAGAGGAAATGTACTTGGTAGTCTGTACATGTTGTTGATGTTTTTGTTTGGAAAATTGGTCTGTCTTGATTCAAGTGTGTATTAATCTCTCTTTTGCGTTCCACAGGATGTCCATATACGGCAGTTTTCTGTCTGATGAGCAGTTCCAGTGCTCCATCTGCCTTGATGCATTCATTAACCCTTCGTCGACTCCATGCGGCCACAGCTTCTGCATGGCTTGCATCAGCAGATACTGGGATGGCTCTAAGGTATGTACAAGAGTAAGGGTGTTGTGTTTGAAACCAACGATCAGCTTTGTTTAAAAGACAGAACTTTAAAGAAGGAAGTTAGGGCAAGTAATGTACAAGACTTAACTTACACCTTTTAAGAACAGCTCTGAGACTGGGCATTGATTAAAAGACACAATCGATCCATTCCTTCTGCACTTTGGACTACCCATCGTTCCGTCTCTCCTCTATCATAATTATTGTCTTCTGTGGTTCCTCTTTTCATTTGCTTTTCAATTCACCCTTCCTCTCTCAGGTGTGCCAGTGTCCTCTGTGTAAGAAGACCTTCCAAAAGCGTCCAGACCTCCAGATCAATAGGACGCTGCGAGAAATAACTGATCAGTTCAGATCCATGAGAGGAGTGGGGAGAGAGAAGAAAAGTGAAGGGGCAGACGGAGGAATACCAAACGGGTTTTTCGATGAGTTAAAGAAGAAGCTGCCTCGACCTCTGCCAAAAATTCCTGTGAAGTGGAACCATGAGGCTACAGGTCAATTGGGGTTTATCGTTCAAGGGGTATATCATAACATCGATCTCAAAGTCTCAATCCCAAGATCCCAGTAAATGCCCTTTCATGATGGTTATGATATATCCAACTGGATAATATCAGTCATTTAGCATCAAGTGCCAACATGATAATTAATACTGTAGCACTTAAGTGTACAAAGGACCTGCTTCAGCCCGATTCCATTGCTGTCTTTCTAACCACATTAATATTTCATTACAACTCTGAAATACTTGCTTTGACATATTGTTTGCTGCAATCTTGTTCTTTGTGGCCAAAATAACCATATTTAAAACAGAACTTGGATACATATTGGTATGCCTCTATCCTAATTGAGAGTTTGCTGTGGTAGCATCTCGTAGGCCACTAGGTAGTCACTAGGTAGCTCTAAGTCATTGCTTGCTTTATCATCTAAGTAATACAGTAGCAAATCAGACCGAAATCTTTGCACTTACTGCTGTCACTAGGCAAAAGTTCCAAAAGTACCAAATGCAAATGCCGAATGCAATTTAATTAAACATACACACACAATAATGACATTTTTTTATCATACTTTAAATTCTGTATTCATTCATACACAGTTGATGAGCCAGTCTGGTCAGAATAGTTGCACATTTTGCAGATGATATATGACTGTTCTGTCAGAGTTATGTTGCACAGCAGCAATTGAAACCAGGAGCACTTGGATGGCAAGACATTGCAATGTCAACAGGGCAATACATCCCTCAATTAATCATCTTAGACTATTAAAATTTTCCTTGATTTTGTTTCTCAGCAGACACGACCTTGATGGCATCTTCGGTACCAAACTCCAGTCCAATTGCTTTCATGATGCCCCCCTCTGGACCTCCTCCACCACCTCCCCCTACCTATCGCACCAGCAACCGAAGAAGGTTCACAGTGACTGGTGCTGCAAGCAGCCAAAGCCTACCTCTCTGTGAGATCCACCACAGAGGAATAATGGTACTATACTTCTACAAAATTACAAACCAATTTCTGTCAGTGATTTTCAGATTCCAAAAGTCCTTGGTGCTTTTTGGAGGTCATAAAGATTGTATATGATATTGGGAACTCTATGCTGATTAAATTTCCATTGCAGATAAAGGTTTGACACTACAACACACACTCTCTCTTACTGATTACAGATTTACTGCAGGACTGACAGATTATGTATCTGTCCTGATTGTGAGACCGAGGACCATAAGGATCATGACACAGTGACTGTAGAAGACCAATGGAGGGACACCAAGGTGGGAAAACATGATGGAGAAACCGAGAAGTGAGTCATTTAGAGCTTGTGGAATTAACCTCTGTAGTTTCTTTGTTTTAACCAGGCCCAGCTAAGTGTGTCAGAGAAGGAGATCCAGGATATGATCAGACAAAGAATCGGGAAGATCGAGGAAATCAAAATGTCAGTGGCTGAACTGGAGGTAGGACAAACACACTTTTGTAAACAGTTGTGTGGAAATCTGTAAATCCTCCTGTCATCTTGTTTCAACCATTATTCACATATACAATCACCAACATTAAGATTTACTCAACTTGCTCCCGCTAACATCAGACTTTCATTCAACTTTGGTCGCCAAAATGATGTGTGCGTTCATGCATTTTTATATTTTTTTTCCAGAACTGTCTGGTTCACTCCTTTCTCAAGGCAACGACAACTATAATTTTTTCTGGCTTTTGCTTGGACATTGGTGTTCCACCAAAGTTTTAGTCCGCTTTCATTATGTTTTGGGGTTGTCTGTCCCATTCTTGTGAACACGATATCTCAGAAACGCCTTGAGGGAATTTCTTCAAATTTGGCACAACTGTCCACTTGGACTCAAGGATGAACTGATTTAGATTTTGGTGGTCAAAGGTCAAAGGTCAAGGTCACTGTGACCTCATGTCCATTCTATTCTTGTGAATGCGATATCTTAGGAATGCTTAAGAGGATAAGATATTCAAGTGATGACATTTTATACCCAAAAGGTCAAAAGTCAACTTCACTGTGACAACATAATGTTCTGCAAAAACCCTTTTCTGGCCATAACTCAGGAACAGAAGGGGACATTGTGACCATATTTCACATTCGGTCAGATACTGAATCAGTGACACTAATCTTTGGTGCCCACCCTGAAACTGTAGTGATTGTATAGAGCTTCTGTGCTGCCGGCCTGAAGATGCGTGTGAAGCATCCACGTTTCACCAAGAAATATACTTTATACCTTTTATTAAATTCCTTCAAAGTCTTCACTGTATGAGTCTGGACAGACATGGTTGTAAACTGCAACTTGACTGATTGGCAGAGGCATACAGCCGCGAGGCGGTAATTCTAGTTTGGTAATCCTCTAAAATCAAAGGTTTAATCAACTTTTGTTTCGGGTTCCACCAAAATTTGTTAGGGGCACATTGGGCTCCACCCAAATTTATTTTCACTCTCTATTGTTTATCTGAAGTTGGTGGTTGAGGGGTTTAACCATATTTCAGGGTTGTCCCTAACTTTTGGGTTTTTACCAAAACACAAATTCTGCAGCTGACATTTGAGCGAGACACGGCGGGCAGCGTTTGCCTGTTTTCTGCGCTCGTGTCTGCAATCCAGCGCTCCCAGGCAGAGCTGATGGAGGTGATGGAGATGAGCCGGAGGGCCGGCGAGCACCAGGCCGACGCTATGATAAGACAACTGGAGCTGGAGGTCGAAGAACTGCGGAGGAGAGAAAAGGCCCTTGCCGAGCTCACCCAATTAGACGATGCCCTACACGGTGTCAAGGTTGGCACAGTTTCAACGCAGTTCAATTTGATGATATATAAATAATCATAAGAAGAGTGAAATTCAGGGTCATTTTCACTTACTTTCCAGACGTTCCCAGTCCTCGCCAATCCTCCACCTGCAAAAGACTGGTCTTGTGTGTCAGTGAACTCTGACTTAGGAACAGGGACCATCTATAGGTCGCTGGCAGTTCAGGTGGAGAGGTTCCAGAAAGAGCTGAGGACTGTCGCAGAAACAGGTCAGTGAAATGCAAAACACGAGGCTTGTTGACAAAGATAACAGACGATGAAAACAGGGAGAATGTTTTACTGAGATATTTATGATTTTGGTAACGATAGAGAAGATCACAAATGAGTATGTAAACTGCACCCTTTTTCTGTGAGTCCTTAAGCTGGTTACGTCAATAGATATATCAACAGATACCTCTGGTGGTAGAATTTAGTATGGGCTCTTTATCCTACTGTGTTATATCAGTGTGTCAGACTTTAAGGACTGAATTTAGCCAATAAACAAAGTGATTTAACCAACTCTATACTAATCCAAAAATGGCCCCAATTCAAAGGACAAAATATTGGAATATGTTCAACTGACTTTCTCCAAAAAGCTCCTGATACATGGCTCCTTTTTCCTCTCCAGGTTTTCCAACCTTGGTGTTGGAACCCAGTCCAGTCCGAACACAGTCCAGTGAGTGTCCTTAAATAAAGGTCTTTACTGTACATAAACCAGTAAATGACATCTGTCATTCAGCTTAAATTTTTCAGATTCACACCATTACCTTTCTTTATCCATCTTAGCTTGAACGGTATAAATCTATACAATGCGTTAGTGAGTATTAACAACATTTGTCTGACACTGTTTTTCTGCAGGGATAAAGAGGGTACAGGAGTATGCAGGTATGTTACAGTCACACAAATTGAATATTATGGACAAAAAAAGACAGCTTAATTATATCAAAGAATATTTTACCCACGATGGCCCTAATACACAGTCGTATAGCAAACATAGCTTGATATAGAAATATATGACATTATTTACATTTCTTTCCTTCTTTCAACACAGTGGATGTGACTATGGACTGCAACACCTCCCATCCAAGACTGATTCTGTCAGAAGACATGAAGAGTGTAAGTTTCTATTTTTATATCATACAATCATTCAAAGTATTTATTCTGAGCTTGTTTTTTGTATTAAAGTTTCACATAATAATAATAATAATAATACATTTTATTTGAAGGCGCCTTTCTCGGCACTCAAGGACACCGTACATAGATATATATATATATATATACACAAAATACACATTAAAAGAGAGAGAAAAAACAAACAAAACAAGAAAAACAAAAGTGACCAAGCAATAAGCGTCATGTGGAATAAGCAGATTTAAACAGATGTGTTTTGAGTTTTGATTTAAAATCGGGGAATGAATCGATGTTTCTGAGTTGGGGTGGTAATGAATTCCAGAGACGGGGAGCAGAGCGGCTGAATGCTCTGCTCCCCATCGTGGTGAGTCGGGCGGAGGGGACAGACAGGTGTAAGGAGGAAGAGGATCTGAGGGAGCGGGAGGGAGTGGGAACATGGAGGAGGTCGGACAGATATGGGGGGGCGAGGTTGTGGATGGCCTTGAATGTTAACAGGAGGACTTTGAATTGGATACGGAACTGAACCGGGAGCCAGTGGAGCTGTTGGAGGACAGGAGGGATGTGGTGGATGGAGGGGGTTCGAGTAATGACACGGGCAGCTGAATTCTGGACCAGTTGAAGTTTATGGATGGATTTGTGAGGGAGGCTGAAGAGGAAGGAGTTATCAAAAATCCAAATTAAATACAAAGCACGTGGCACATGCACAGTACTGGCCAACTGTAGTTGTTTGGTTTTAACCAAACAGGTCTCTGCACCCATCATTGCATTTTGAATGAGGAAGTTGGCTTGTCTTTATTATATAATTGCAGGAAGGAATCTTTACAAGGCGACACTACATGAACTGCCTTCTTACTTATGTTCTCTGCTGTCTCCGAAAACTTTCATTGGCCGCAGCCTTCGGTCACATGGATATGTAATGTTTGTCATTCCTTGAACTCGATCTGTCATCAGTAAAAGTGCTTTTAATGCCTTTGCTCCCTCGTCATGGTTTCGAGCTACAGGGTCACCTCAAACTAGAGAAATGAATTAGCTTGGAAGTCTATATGAGCCGAATTAAGGAGCATTTGATCAGTAAATGCAATTATCTTAGTCAGTTGTACGCTCTGCACTTGAAACTTATATGTATCTGTCTTTAATCTGTTGTTTGTTTTTTGTGAAACTTTTTATACTGCCGTCTTGGCCAGGACTCCCTTGTAAAAGAGATCTTGTATCTCAGTGGGATAATTTCCTGGTAAAATAAAGGTTAGATAAAAAAATATATATATCTGCAGGTGAGGTGTGGAGATCGCCACCAGCTGCTTCCAGACAATCCAGAGAGGTTCGACAGAGTCGTCTGTGTCCTGGGGAGAGAGACGATCTCCTCTGGGAGACACTACTGGGAGGTAAGAGACACCCTCCATTACATCTGTATTATTTCAAACAGAATCATTCCCAATCTGCCTGGTTCTTTTCTAAAGAAAAATGCTTCAAAATGACACATGGTACGCTACAACAATCACAGAGAGAGTATTGTACATGTTAGT
This sequence comes from Semicossyphus pulcher, assembly GCF_022749685.1. NCBI lineage: Eukaryota > Metazoa > Chordata > Actinopteri > Labriformes > Labridae > Semicossyphus > Semicossyphus pulcher. Next base: position 13,742,956 of record NW_027211695.1, on the reverse strand, counting down.
GTTTGATAGTGTGAATCTGCTTCCTGTGAACAGGTGGAGGTGGGCGGGAAGACCGACTGGGATCTTGGGGTGGCCAAACAATCAGTCAACAGGAAGGGGAAGATTGATGTTACCCCAAGCAACGGATACTGGTTCCTCAGCCTAAGAGACAAGTAAGTTTAGTCATTGGTGTACTTGTTACTGAACTAGTGAGCCACTACCTGGTGAACACTTTTGAGCTTTTAGCAGCAAAAGTGGTGGAGACAAAAAACAGAGCTAAAAGGAGACCGAGTATTGGACTTGAGCTGTAAACTGGGTAGTTAGTATTTCTTCTGTCCCAGTCAGAAATTTGAAGTGGAACACCCTCTGTAGTCAGATTTCCAACTTTGAAACCAGGAAGAATGTCATCAACTTTGACCTTAAAATCCAAGATGGCTGCTCTGTGCATAAACAGTAATAAAAGCTGTAGTAATAACTGTTTATAATAACTGTTTATTGAAATTAAATAATGTTGCTCCCTAATTGCTGGATAAGTAAATTGGCAGCTTTTTCCTAACTTCTTAGCCATTACATCTTTATAAGGTAATACTATGTCTCTGTTGTGTTTACAGTGTTTCTGCTACCCCCAAGTGGCCAAAAATGTCAGATAAAGCAGCTTTAATCTTCTCAGCATCCTATCACAACTTTTTCTTCTGTTTATTTTACAGATTTTTCTTTAATTTCGTTTATTTTTTCCTCTTTTTTTCTCACCCATTCTTACAATTTACTATCCTGTCCATTCTCTGGTTTTCCTCCATCATTCCTCTCCTCAGGAACAAGTATGCCTTTCGCACTGAACCCTCCACAGACGTCCCTGTGAATCTCCGACCACAGAAGATTGGGGTATTTGTGGACTATGAGAAAGGACAGGTTAATATCAACACCATCCGTCTCTTTTATCTCACAACATTTTACAATCAAGTTTATGATCTCTAAAGCTCTGTTTCTGAATATCACTCTATATCATTGTGGTTCTACAGGTGTCTTTCTACAACGTTGACTCTAAAATCCACATCTACACGTTCAATGACACTTTCAGCGAATGCATCCACCCCTTCTTCAGCCCCTGCACGAATAAATCTGGAAAGAATGACGGGCCTCTGATTATCACGCCTGTAACGCTGACAGAGTGACAGAAAAAAATCTGAAAGCTGTTTGTTGTTCCTCTAAGACAACTCCTGTTCTTATTTTTTTATGTAAATATTCACTGTTGACTTCTTAAAAGCTTGTTAGCAGAAGATGCTGAGTTTATTAATACAATTAAAACCAATTTAATGTTGTATTTGTACAATCTTTTATTAAAGTGTCATATTCTGATACATCTTTATGTCTGTATTTTATATTATTCTTGATATGGTTTGGTTATGATCTCAATATTGTGTTTTAGGGGAATAGCCCGACTTTAATTATGTTGCAAAGAGTTTGTCGAAACAAAATCCAACTAGCAGCAACTCAAAGCTCTTTAGGTGGTCTGATAAACATTGGGCAGAGCCATGCTAGCATGCTAGCTGTTTCCCCATGATTTATGTCTTGTTTGTACTAAAGACAATCTTTTCATTTTTGTGTCAAGTTTTTGTTAGCCAAACCCCTAATATATAAGAACTTCCATGAATGAAAGATGCACCTTGTTAAACAAGCTAGCGCTAGCATTAGCTGATTACTAAGCGTTTGCTAACTCCAAACTCCTCTCCAGTTCCACCCTCTCGTCCAAATATGGTCACTTTTGGGTCAATAAAATCAAGTTAATGACCGTCAAAATGTCAAATTCAAGGCTTTTTTTAAACAACTGCTATCTCAAATTTTTATATTTTTTTATATATTTATATTGTCACAAATAAGGAAATTAGCTAAACAATGTGTTTTGTAATAGGCTGTAAACATGTTTAATTCTACTGTAAAGTTGGACATTTTATTAATGGGGGTCAATGGGGATTGACTCACTTTTGGAGCCAGCCTCAAGTGGCCATTAGAGGAACTGCAGTGTTTGGCATTTCCATGTTAGCTTTAATTTTAGGCCCAAGAGGTTGCTGCTTGGTTGTTTCTCATTGGTTTAATCTCTAGTGTTCCTTGTAAGGGCTTTGGTTTGGTGTTTTGTGTTACAGCTTTGTTGTTACACCTCTGCTGCATATTAAAAACAGAAGACAGAGACTTGCATTCATCTTCAATAGCCAACTTCATTGGAAATGATTCACACAACTAATTGATGTATAATGCACAATTAAATAAAATCACAGAAATTAACCACATGTAAACATTCAAAACAATCAACCACCTCAGTGCCTAGTAAAAATAACAGCACAGAATTTCATATTGCCATACCTCATACATCAATGAATTAAAACACACAAACATTATTGCTCAACTTACTGAAAAACAGTACAAATGAAGGTCCTGTCCCACATGAATCCATCCCCATTGTTAACCTGAAAACTAGCTAACAATAAAGCAGTCTATCAGGGCACATACCCACCAGCAGATAAAACATATGTAGATGAATCCTTCTATTTAGAAGCAGGAAGTTACCACCAGCAACAGGCAGTCCCAAAGTTGACTCAATGCTCATTCCAGCATTAGGCGGGAAAAAAATGTATTAAATTAAAGTTGTGGTTTCACAAGAAGTTGCTGCTCCCTGCCAGGAAATAATAAGTCATAAACTTCCCGTAAAACCACACACACTTGTTTTTCAACACAGTAATAACAAGTGAGCTTCACAGGTTTTAACAAATAGATTCTGATAACCAGGCTAGCTGTTTCCCTGTTTCTAGTGTTTGTGTTAAGAGTCCTGTATTTAGCTTCATGTTTACCGGACAGATGAGGGAGGTATGTCCATCTTCTCATCTAAATCTTGGCAAGACAGCGTATAAACCTGTTATAAAACAGGTTGTTCTTAAGGCATGACGGGGAAGATCAGCTGTTCCGAGAGTGGGACATTTTCGGTTTGAAGGGTAAAGAAGATTTTTGTCATTGAACAATTATATTTTGGTTTAAAATGCTTTCACTTTTATATTAAATCAGAAGGCATTTTAAATTTAAAAAGCTGAATCTCTAATAAAACATTTATAATAACAATAAGACACATTCTCTGTTTAATATAACCGTATTTTAAGATTTTGGGGCACTATTCAGCAGTTTCCAGCCTAGAGGTTTGAGTGTTGGTGCATGTGTTAGTGGAGTTATCCTGTTTTCTTTTGGATTAAAGATTTGTGTCTTTACGCTCAACCTCGGCCGACCAGGAGATGATTCTGCCTCAAGCCCTGAGTGCTTCAATACCTCAAGGTTTGTTAGCTGCTGATTGCATTTTGGTTTTCACAGCATCACTTTAACTCCTTCGTTTTTGGAAAATACCTAAGAAGCATGCAGAACAATCTTTGTCTTGATTGCAAACAAGTTGATTAATTTATCTCTGCTCTCTCTAAAAATCAGACATGCTTCTCAGATATTTTTAAACTACATCAACTCTAAACTTCTTATTTTAAATTAGAAGTTCTTGCGGTCGATTTGCTTTTTCTTTTTGCAGGAGAATGTGTTCTGCAAACTCCCTCATGGCTCCCTTTCCCCCGACACTGTGGCAGGTGTATTTCGCAGAGTTAATGGCAACCACTGGAGCATCTCTCGGTACGGCACTCAAACCGGCAAGGTTCAAACAGTTGACATCGGGTATATCGTTACCTGAGAGGAGAAAACACGGGAAGAGGAAATAAACATCATAATATATAGACTACATTGGGTATCTCTTATTACACCATGCCGCGTCTGGAGAACGCTTTTGTTAATAGGTATATCTCACCCATGTACGCCACGTCCTTCCAGTCCAGCTTCCTCTGCTCCACCTCCTTCTTCAACACATCCAGCGGCTCCTCCCCCACCTCCATCACCTTGCAGCCTGTCTTCTTGGCCAGTTTGTCAGACAGCTTCTGGGCCACGGGGTCCGCGCTGGAGGTCAACAGCACCACCTGGTGGAGCAACACAGAGGGTTGTGTGTGGCCTTTATGACATGAGCCAATTCAGCAGAGCTTTAAGGATGTTGACGGATTTAGACCTCCACTTCTTCTTTCTGCAGCATGCGGATGCCCATGGTGTCTCTGGTGTTGATGGACACCATCTCCTCTCCGGACACAGACATAAAGATCCTCCCTTCTGTTAAACAGCCGGAAACGTTACAGAACATCAGGTGGACCATCTCCGGCGTGTTGCGACCGAAGTAACCGTACCTGTGGATAGAAGCACAGATTCAAGAAGAAGGAAATGGAATATCAGCACACGCCAACACCATGCAATAATTGTACCGATGCAGAAAGAAAGGAGGGAGGAAATAAAGAATCAGCTAACATCTGATACAGGTCTAGCAAGACTCTAAACTGGGACCATCTGGTAAGACTGGTAAATTTGCCAAACGTTCAGAAAATTAAGTGGTACAACAGATTATTTAGAAAGTATGAGGAGTGAGCGGAGGATGCTGAAGAGGCAGAGCCAACCCCGATCACATCTCTGCCTTGTAGTGTGTTTTTTATCTCACCTGAGAACCCTCTGTTCTGCCACAGGCCAGTCGATGTCCACGTCTATGTCCACGCTGTACTCTGGCAGCATCTCGAAGTACGCTAACTTACCACCCTTGAGGGAAGGGAACAGAGAAATTACATTCAAAATGCTGTTACACAAAGTTCATAATTAGTTAAATTGTAGAAGTTACACATTTTCAACTTCAAAATCCAAGATAATCCTTGCATGGACACACGCTGCACATTCAGAGCTTAGCACATTTTTTCATGTGAGGCACATTAAAATCCTTAAAAGACTGGAAACATAAAATCATGAAATACATTCATTTGTGCAGCCAACCAGTGTTAACGTCGTTAACGAAAAATTTGACGCTAAATGTTCGACAACAACCTTTTTTCTGTGACGAAGACGACAAGTTGGCAACATAAAAATAGATAATAATCTTTTGGAGTTCTGTGTAGAATGATATCAGATTTGACTTTTTTTCTCTGCTTTTTTGTGTTGTTCCAATGCAAATAAAAGAAATAAACTTGTGAATACCAAAGCATTTGTAATTGCAACAATTTTCTGGGAGAAGTGGTGCATTATCTGACAGAAGTGCAGGGGTGCCAATATTTTTGGCCATGACTGTATAACCTCAGCTAAAGAATTATATCACCCGTGGAGAACACCGTCAGAACACAATTAATGTAAGGACGCATGAAAAGATTTTACCTGTATCAGGCTGTTGAATTAGTTGAAAGAGAGAAAATGTTTTGACTGGACTAAAAAAGGGTAAAAATGCAACTAAAACTAAGAAGCATTTTCGTCTAAAGACTAAATATAAAATAGCTGCCAAAATGAACTCTGCAGCCACCTTACCTGCAGACGTCCCTCTTTCATAACGAGGTCTCTGGTGGTGAAGTAAAAGGAGCCGTTCTCACACAGCTCTCCGTCCCAGTCCTGACGCCGCGGTCGCTTGGCGGGGTCCAGGTTACACGGTGTGGTGAGCTCACCAGCTAGAAGGCGGAAGGGGAGAGTTAAAGCTAAAACAGCCACAACAAACATCATTTTGTTCCAACAGTTTCTTTACACGTGGGGTCTGATTTGGCAAAGGATCATTTGATTAATGCCACCATCTCTGTGAAGCTGTACTGTACTATTTTGTTAGCTAAATGCTAATAACAGATGGCTCATAAAGACAATGGTAACGTGCTAACTTTATCAGGTGTAATTTTTAACATGTTCACCATCTTACATTAGCAAGTTAGCATGCTACAATTAGCAAATGATCACATAAAGTCGAGTTCTGGCTGTTGCTATTTTTGTTAGTTTTGCAGTAATTTGGTCAAACAGAGTAATGGACTTCTATGATATAAATACCACATCCATTGGGCTCTGGTAGGAAGCTGAATAAGCACTTCAATCATAAACGCTTTAATTCAAAGGAGTGACATCATTTTTATTGCTAAATCAACTTGCTTCATTTGTTACCGAAATACGCCTGGAGGTGGTTGTGTAACTGAAACAACTGAATGTTGTGTAATTGTACCTTGACAATAAAAGGAGACAGACAGGGCCAAAATAAAACCAAACAGCAAACAGTTTGCTGTAAAACAAAAGTTATGTAGTCTGTTGACTTACATCCCTTCTTGACCTCCTGCCAGCGGAAATGGTGTTTCCGGACCACCGAGAACACCGAGTCAAAGCCCTGCAGTGTGATCAATTCCAGCGCCCCCTTCAGATGGAACGGATGGAGACACGGGGATGTAGCCTGAATGTTACAGATGACATCCACCTCTGCAAAAAGTCAACAAGGCGTGCTCTTAAAAGTTAAACAGCTTCCCTGTCTTCAGTCTTGCTAATCAAACAGACACACGCCGGAGTTAAGCACATAACTATCTGATCTCCTTTTCACATCCTGGTGGGTGGCGTACCTGGGTTGAGCCTGATGAACTCCTGGATGGTGTCCAGTGATGTGGAAGAGTCTTTGGAGACTTCAGGACTCCTGCGATGCACCTTAGCACCCCAGGCTTTAGCAACCTTCTCGATTTCATCATGGTCTGTCGATACCCACACACTGGGAAAAGAAGATATTATAAAAAGAAAAGAAATGATAAATAGAACTTTTTCTACTAGATAAATTAAGATGCAACCCGATTATCATGGGTTATCTCAATAACAAGTAAAGAAAGACAAATGACAGGAACTAGAGAAGTGTCAGGCGGCAACTAGCAACTAACAATAAGTTGAATCATTTATTTTTAAGAATTCACGATATTGGAGTTTTTGCCGATATGCCAATATTTTCAAACCCTTTTGGCCGATTTCGATACCGATATATTAGGCGCATGTGTTTCCCCTAATTGCAAAGAACATCAAGTCTCCCCTGTAGTGGAATTTACATCATGCCTACTCTTAGTATAGTGGCCAAAAACTGCCACACCGCAGACATCTTGCCCCCTTCTTCACGCTGACTAAAGAGGCAGTGCCGTGCACACTCGAGCTAAGCTAATGTCGTAGCATTTCGTCAAGCTTTTTTAGGGAATCACCGAGCATTTAGGCAGACTTAAAGCGTTGTTTAATTGACAGAAAATATCGGCAGAAAAATTGTCTGCCGATGCCGATATGTCATTTTCAAGCCATAATCTGCGGATACCGATAATGTGCCGATAATATTGTGCATCCCTAACAGGAACTATATAAGTCTAGGGTTGCAACTTGCAACTAAGAATAACTACAATAATTTTCTTTAATTATAATTCTGATAATCGGTAAGTTTAGATCATGTCAAGCAATACTAAAAATGGCTTCTCAATACCACAATAAAAAGCATAAAATCCTCAGAGAAACAAGGGTCTTCACTTCCTGAAAGATTATCCACATATCCTGCTCTTAATTAGGTGTCCCCTCTAAGCATTAATTAAAGTTAAATAACTTCCTAAAATTTTTCTTTTTCTTTTAAATGTCAATAACAATGTTTAAATAACATTAAAAAACAGATACTTAAGTTATCCTTGCTCTGGTACAGATAAGGATAATAAGGCAGTAATGAAGAGTTAAACAGGTGGATAAATAGTACATACGTAAACATTATAAAACAAAGGATGAAGTAAGACATGTGTTTAAAGGAAAGTTGAAGGATATCAGTTACAGGTTTTGGTGTCACAGTAGCAGTGAAAGTAACCCCACACACTAGCAGTATCATACCCTACAACTATTTCATCTACCTGTCAAACATCTCAGAGTCCACAGCAGCTCTCAGCACCCATCCAATGAGCGGAACTCCCGCTAACATTTTGATGTTTTTCAGAGGGATCCCTTTGCTCCCTCCTCTCGCCAGAATCAAGGCAGCTACGTGTCTCTTCCCTCCCGTGCAGGACTTCTTGGAGCCGGGCTGCCCGTCCCGCTCACCGTTATCACCAGGGAGCTTTCTTTTCAGGGAAGACATAACGACTGTAGATAATAAATGGTTAGTCCGAATATGAGGGTAGAATTAAAGCTAATACAGAAATTCAACAGTGCTGAAATGTGGCTGTTGAAGAAGGAATTTTCAGCGCGGCGGCTACTTATATGAATTAACTTCCGGCTTCTTCTTCTTCTTCTTCTTCTGTTCTTTAATTGTGGTTGCTAACTTGAGGAGTTGGCTCACCAGCGCCACCTCCGGAGACGTTATGTGCAATACAAATAAAACAAAACTGTCGAAATCTTTTTTTAACGTTTTTCTACACATTGTGAATTTAACATTTGGACTTTATTCTTCACATTTCGACTGTTTTTTCTAAAACTGCAAAAACAAAACAAAAAATGTATTCATTTATTGATTTGTGTCCTACTCTTCTTTTATCAGGTCAGATATGAATTATCGAAATATATATGAATATATTCTTGATTTAAAGCAGCTATATTCAATGTTTTTATTACAAGGTATCAAACGACTATGTGTCTGATGAAAGGGGTTAACTCTTAACCCACACTGGAAGCTCCCCTCAGATTTTAGTGTCTTTAAGCTTATTATTTGGTTAACTCTCAATGCTGTCATCAGCATCCTTTCCAGCAGAAGCAGTCTGCTGTTTTCTATGAGGAAAAAACATGTCCACTTCTAGCCCAGCTCTAGCACTAAGCAGCTAAAGAGTCAAATATTTCCCTCAGGAGCTGGTAGAGTCCAAAAGCTAACCAAGAGCTAAAAGAGGGTGAATATTTGACTTGATGACCTCAAATACAATTTAAAAGGAATGTTTGTATCAAGTGTTTGCTGGGTGTGTAAATATGCTGTTTGCTAATAATGTTGATTGGGGAGATAATATGTCAATGTTTTGTTTACAGCTGCTTTCTGTCACTCCAATTAGTTGCCAAAAAAACCATTTAATTATTTTTAAGGACACACTTGTAATTGTGTCAGATACCAGAGGTGTCAAAGTATGGTTACATAAAAGGAAACTGAGTCTGACTGCTGAAACTTTGGTTGTAGTACCTGACCGACAAGCTCGGCCTGGTAGCTGCACAGGTCTATTGCCAATTTTTGTCTTTAAATACCTTACATGTTATCTTTTTTACCGTTTATCTCATGTTTTTTTTGTTTGTTTGTTTTTACATTTAATGGTTTCTTCACCCAAACAATAAACACACCATCAGCTGTTTGCCATTGTACACCAGGCAGTGTCCACTGGAGTTAATACAGTCACTTACTGTATTATCACATAAGTGTTTTCGGTATAAACAACCACACAGAAACACACACAGACAGGTATGCTACCTGACCAGTGCTCCCACCCTTTGCTGAGAAAACAAAGCCTTTAAATATAAAATATGTAGGCAGACTTGATGATGACGTTGACAGAGGGAGGATGACAGAGAGAGAGAGACAATTACAAAAGAATCGAAAGTCCAAAACCAGGAGGAAGTAGGTCGGATGATAATTGCCCATGCAGAGTTTAGTCACATCAAGTTTACCAGGTTAAAAAAGCTAGAGGGACTAGCTTAAATGCTAAAAGCACACAGGACAAATATTGACTTAAAAGAAATAACACATTTAAAAAATCACCCGCTCTGATCTATGTTGATAACTTTTCACCTAGCCACATCATCAGGTCATGCTTCTGACTGAATAAATGCCAAAATAACGACATTCCAATCAGCTTTAGCATTCGATGCTAGTTAGCAAACACTACCATGCCAACATGCTAAACTAAGACAGCAAACATAGTGCTTAGCAGGTGATAAGCATACCAATTTTAGCATTTTCCTTGTGAACGTTTTGTCATTTTGATGTTAGCATTTAGCTTAAAGCGCAAAGCCGCTAGCATGGCTGAATCTTAGTCAAAGACTGTATGTAAGCTATGCAGCCAGGGTGATGTCACCTGGAATACAGTTTTAAAGCCTCGCTTTTGAAAGTTTCACCGTCGCCATCTTGTTTTTTTTTTAGCTAGAAGGGAACGTATTTGGAAGAGGGTGGATACACGTCTTTAAGCTTCTATCCCTGTTGAGAACACTCATTAATGCATACCCTGTTTTAGCATCTATTTCCCCTTATATGGGACAATGATTTACAAAATTAAAGTCATACTGGATAAAAGACAACTTGAAACTAGCTTTTAGCTCCTTCCAATCACAGTCCTTTTCACAACCAGGGGAGACTCCCCCTGCTGGCCACTAGAACTAGCTTCATTGGTGTCACTGAAGATCAAGAGGAAGCGTATGCTAAAATGTTTCCATAGGGTTATAAACATACTAGAGCAGATCAGCTGTGGGAATTCATTGGTGAAACAGGCCTAACTATGGGTTTAACTGACAACCACCAAACTTTGCTTTGTGCTTTGCTATGGGACTAAGACATAAACGCAATAATCTACTCTGAGGTGTCCTGATATTGAAAATAACAACACTGCAGAAACATCTGGGAAACCTGAAACTACCCCTGTGTTCTGTTAATGGGGAAATGAAGACGGAGGGTGAAAAGGATGAAAATAACAGTTCCCCAGAATGACGTATCAATCCGGTTGAACCGGTGCTGTGTGCTTCATCCCTTTGTCTCTAATCTCTCTCTGCATCTTTATCTCTCTTTAAATCGATCGGTGGGCTGAAGCAAAAGTGGTATATTTGAAGCTCACAAGTATTTCAAATTTAAACACAATTCCAAAGACCTCAGAGGGTTAAAGGCCACATGACCACAAGCATGACAGTGTTGGTGACAGTTAGGAAGGGGCTGGAAAGAGAAGAGAAGAAAGAAGGTAGCTCATCCGCCCGGACTACTCCGACAGCCCGGGCGGCATACCGTTCATTCATTCACCCTGCACCACCCCTCTCGTCACACACCTCTCCTTCACAGCTGCACAGAGTCAGGAGACGACAAACTGCTGCATGTGTTTTGTTTTCTTTTTCTGTGTCTATTTTGGATGCTAGATTTTGTTTATCTGATCATGCAAATGGGAGAAATTTGCAGGTGATGGCACACAGGAGCTCGCTGAGGGACACAACAGCCGTGTTGGAACTGAGGGGAAAAGATCTTCAGGCTTACATAAACAGAAATTGAAACATATCAAATACTAAACATTGAGAAGAATCTGACTCAGCAAAAACATTATGTATGAATATCTGCCACGATCTACAGTATCATAACAGGTAATGACACTGACAAGGATTTGACCAAATTAAATGACTTTATGACATATGACATAAATGCTACATATGAAACACAACAGGCAGCCAAGGGCCAGGGGAGTTAAAAGCTAGCATATACATGTATGTTTTTAAGTTTAAAATTAAAGCGGGGGACTGCCAGGAGACCTGTGTCAGAAGATCTGAGGGGCCTGAAGGTTTTGTAAAGGCTGAGGAGGTCTGTTATATCGGAGGAGGCCAGGTCATTCTGGGCTTTAAAAACAATCAGCGCAACCTTACAATCTGTGCTGAAGCAGATTGGAAGCCAGTGAAGAAAGGGTTAAAATGGACTAATATGCTGGTCTGGCAGCAGCATTTTGGACCAGTTGCAGGCGGGACAGGGACGACTGGCTGATGCCAGTAAACAGGGAGTTACAATAATCAAGTCGGGAAGACACGAAAGCGTGGATTACCTTTTCTAAGTCACTGGTCACTAAGTCTTAGATTTGAATATTTTGGGGCCAAGAAACAAACAACAAACCCCCTTAACATCTCACAATCTCACATCATGCTGTATGGTTTCATATCGTAATGTACCGCTCTGTTTTGCACCATATTGTGTCCTAATGCACCATATCCTATCATCATGCATCGTATCGTATCTTACAATTTAGTATTCCATTGTCCTGGATTGTATCATACCATCTTGAACCATATTGTAGCGTATCATATCATATCTTGTCGTTTGCTATCCTATCATACTGTATCGCACTGTATTGTACAATACAATATTGTACCATATGTTATCATACTGTATCATATCGTATCGTATCTTACTGTATCGTATCTTACCGTTTAGTATCCTATAACATGTTATCATACTGTATCGTATTGTTTCATATTGTATTGCTTAGTATCCAATTGTACTCTATTGCACATTGTATCATATTGTATCATATGTATCGTACTACTAGTATCCTATTGATACTACAAATGATAAGATAATACTTTTTCCCCCCCTGGGGATCAATAAAGTATTATCTTATCTTATCTATTGTACTGTATCACACTGTAACATGTCGTATCATATCTTACCGTTTAGTATCCTATAACTTATGTTATCATGCTGTATTGTATTGTTTCGTATCGTATTGCTTAGTATCCTATTGTACTGTATCACACTGTATTGTATCCTATTGTACCATATGTTCATACTGTATCATTTTGTATCGTATCATATCTCATGCTTACTGTCATCCTGTATCGCACTGTATTGTGCCATGTTATCATACTGTATCGCACTGTATTGTGCCATGTTATCATACAGTATCGTACTGTATTGTGCCATGTTATCATTCGGTATCGCACTGTATTGTACCATGTTATCATACTGTATCGCACTGTATTGTGCCATGTTATCATACTGTATCGCACTGTATTGTGCCATGTTATCATACAGTATCGTACTGTATTGTGCCATGTTATCATTCGGTATCGCACTGTATTGTACCATGTTATCATACTGTATCGCACTGTATTGTACCATGTTATCATACTGTATCGCACTGTATTGTACCATGTTATCACACTGTATCGTACTGTATTGTGCCATGTTATCATTCGGTATCGCACTGTATTGTACCATGTTATCACACTGTATCGTACTGTATTGTGCCATGTTATCATTCGGTATCGCACTGTATTGTACCATGTTATCATACTGTATCGCACTGTATTGTACCATGTTATCATACTGTATCGCACTGTATTGTACCATGTTATCACACTGTATCGTACTGTATTGTGCCATGTTATCATTCGGTATCGCACTGTATTGTACCATGTTATCACACTGTATCGTACTGTATTGTGCCATGTTATCATTCGGTATCGCACTGTATTGTACCATGTTATCATACAGTATCGTACTGTATTGTGCCATGTTATCATACTGTATCCCACTGTATTGTGCCATGTTATCATACTGTATCGCACTGTATTGTACCATGTTATCATACTGTATCCCACTGTATTGTGCCATGTTATCATACTGTATCGCACTGTATTGTGCCATGTTATCATACTGTATCGCACTGTATTGTACCATGTTCTCATACTGTATCGCACTGTATTGTACCGTGTTATCATACTGTATTGTATTGCATCGCATCAAATTGAATCGTCTCGTATTTCCTTTTTGGCAAACAAAGTGACTCTGAAACAAGAGTTCACTCATTTGATTACTCCGTTTATGATATCTGTTTTGAGGAACTAGACTATTTAGCTACATGAAAAAAAAATTAATGTTGGGCAATTGCTTTTCCCCACTTAGCTGTGAAACTGAAACTAGGGATGGGCAACAGCTTGATTTGTTGTGTTTTGTTCTTGGATGGATGGAGGGGCTCAGTCGAGATGTTTAGAGAAGGGTGTGTGTGTGTGTGTGTGTGTGTGTGTGTGTGTGTGTGTGTGTGTGAGGTTAATTACAAAGACAAGAGAACAGTGGAGAAGCAGGAGGGGGTTGTAAACACACAGCAGGGAGGGAAGGTGGGGCTGTAATGATCTCTACACCTGCAGGCCTGTATTTGTCTCTTTAGCTGTGATATTAAACAATGTAATGACATTAGATTTCTTCCCACATTATTATGTAAATACATCACAGCCTGCACAGAAACCCCTTTATGATGCTACTTTTAGACATTTAAAATGCAGCTCACACTCCTGAGTATCTGAGAGTCAACAAAAAGCAAAAGAATAGACAATAAAAAAGAAACATTATATGTGACAAAATATTAAAAAGGACTCAAACTTCCCTGACAATATGTTTAAACATGCATTCTCCTGGGCCTCTTTACAGGAGAAGAAGGGCAGAAAATGACATCAGTAGAAACACCAGCCTCCAATGCAGTAGGTGTCAGGGGTCACTTGTTTCAGCATCATTTAAAGAGTTACATTTCACACTGTTTTTAGACACCTTTTCCACCCTTTCAAAAATCCTCAAAACTGACTTATTTCCAAACTTTCAGCATCTGAATGATCACAGAAAATTCAGGTTGGAGCTCCTGCATCTGAAAATATTATCTGTCAAACATCCACATAAATCTCATCAGGTCCTGTTCCGGAGGTTGTCATTTACTGGGTGGAGTCAAAATAATAACAACACACACCCTATTGGCAGTTTGACTGTTGTTTTCTTGCAGCTTTAGAGTTAAAATACAAGCAGGATATTTATGTGTGTGTTCCAGTGTGTCTATGTTGTGTACCTGACCTTTACCCCGTCCTCAGACACTTTCTACCCCCCAAATGTTCTTCTTCGTGTCATTTGTCCACACCTTAAAGCGGAATGGAGAAAGAGGGAGGAAAAGTGAAGCAGAGAGCGAGAAAGGAGGGGTAAACCGGTTGAGCAGGTATACTGAGGCCTAACCCGGGCTGCCTCCAGCTTGTTGTCACCGTTATTTCTGACGCGCATGCGCGATGGCGCCTGTTTCCTGCTTTTCAAATGAGTACCTGTGCTGCTGTTTGACCCACCTCTGTCGATGTGTGTGTGCGTGTGTGATCAGGATACTATCTGCCGTGTTTTTTCCTCCCACCCACTCACACACACTCCCGTTATTTCAGAGCGCTGTAGCAGATCTTCGACTTTACCTGTCCGGGTTGCACACCTGAGCGGACTCACCTGTCCGGACGCCGAAACACTTCTCTACGCTTTTCGCTACGGAGCTGCTCAGAAAATCAGGTTAAGAGGAAGGTGTGTGAGGAGAAAAAAGGAGATAAAAGCGTTACGAGGCTTGCGAAACGAGAAGAAAGGTGCAAGGAGGAAGGAGAAGAGGGGACCGACACCTTCCATTTTTCCTGCCATATTTGGAGTTTCCTGCTTTTGTAACTTTTTCTACCTGAATCTCTAAAAGCGGTTTTCTACTATCAGAAAAGGCCTGAGTTTTAATTGAGGATGCCTAGGGCCTTTCTGGTGAAAAAGGCGAATGTTTCGCCGGGAAAGCGGAACTGGAGCGAGCTCCCTGATCATGAACGAGGCGACGTCTACATCCCAGGTGAGTCCACGCTGCTGTAATGAGCCATATTTGTTCATAAAGAAGGAAAAACGACTAAACGTTGACAGTGAACGTTGCTTGACGCGTCTTTGGGTGCTTTTACGCACGGATTTTGTTTTTTTGCTTCAATGGTGTTGGATGAAGTAGGAATGTGAGTGTGGAGGGGGTCGGGTTGGGATTGTAACGGGGCAGCTGCAGTCCGGGGCCACCGAATAACGGGAAACACAGCGGGCCGTGAAGAGAGAGTGCAACTCCTGCGTTCAGGGTGAACATGCGTATTCTTTTATTTTAACCGTTTTTTATTGTTTTGTTTGCGTCAATACGATTTTTTACACATTCAAAATATATTAACATAAACATATAAATACACATGTATTTAAGCTCACTTAAAACATAACATTTTAGCACAAAATTAAGTATATTCGCATTTCTGTTTCCATATCTTTACGATATTGGCCTTCTCATTGCGTTGCGGCCTATGAGCTAGAGCCCGTTGCTTTTCACATAACGACCTTCAACCCCAGATTGCAGCTTTCTTCCTTGTACAGCTTCTCTTACATAAAAATAGCGTTTTTACCAGTCACGTATTTCTCTCATATTGGTAAGGGATTGGTTTAAAGTCTTTGTATAAGGTTGTGATTATTTAGATTATTGTGAGCTTTGATGGGGACGTTTTTGTAGACTTAAGTTTTCTTCACATCCCGAAATAAAAATATGGGTTTGGGTCAAGATATGAAAGTTTTCTTCATTGAAACTACAACAGCAGCCTGTCAAATTCAACGTCTCCGTTCACCTACTTTACATTTAAATGACAAGCAAAGGGAGTCCACTTCTCAGTGAGAACAATCCTCATTGTTGCCATCGGCGCAGTTTTTATTGTAAGACCACGTAGGTATCAGATAACAAGTAACGGACTACACCCTCTCCCACCATCCCCCATTTCTCTCCCTCTCTGTCCCTTTTCCTCCACTTCTCATCACCGTTAACTTTCAATCATTGACTTTTACATCCTCTCTGGTGTCTGAAACCGGAACATGAGGATGAACTGAACTGCTGTTTGTTTTAAACGGATGTTAAAAAGACCTATAATGATCCAGTCAGAATTTTTAATAACCGTAACAGAAGCATATATATGTACATATACATCATACATATATTTTTTGGGGGTAAAACGCGCAGAAAAATAGTTCCTCGAGCATATTTTACGCATCACACTTTGACTTTCTCGATCCTAGGTAACACACAAATAGAGATTCAAGTGTAAAAATGAAGAATAAGACAAATAAGAATCTTTAATTTGTCGTGAGAACATTTCAAAGATTACAAATCTGAGCGTCAGCGCCTAATTACACAGAGTTAACACTCCCAGCAACGGTTTCAGCCACAGTTTCAGGTATGTGCCGTTACTTGACGTACCTGCCTAACGTGTGCTTTTGTGTGAAAGCAAGACACACACACAAACACACACACACACAGGTATGATAATTGCCCGTAGGAACAGGCCTGATAAATACTTTTCCGAGGCCTCAGATGCCACCAGTTTGGATAGTTTATTTTTATCTTCTAAACCACAAACATGCGCCGCAGCCTGTTTCTGATTGGTCATGGGCCCCACATCAACCCGGTTTAACCTCCAGAAAAACACAGCAGGAAGCATTATCATTCACACAGGTGCTTTATCTGACATCAGTCATAACCTGCTGTACAATAAATACATGTAGTGCAATAAACATCAAACACTAATAACGTGTAGCAGAAACTTCTATGGATACATGATGATAAAAGTTTCATGTTGACCTTGATAAAATGTTACTTTTGAGCTTTTCTTTTGTGCCTTTAAAGTAAAAATAATATGTATGATGAAGACATAAACCTTTAACACCATATAAAAATAAAAACTAAGATTAAAAGGGAACGTGAATCAAACAAAGTATTAAAAATGGACCTTGATAAGTTAAAGAAAACAGGTTATCCCTCTTTAATAATAAAAACAATAATAATATTTTTTTTATGAGAGAAAAAACGGTTTTATTCTTTAATATAAAAGTCAAACAAAGTCGTTTCTTCATACCTTAGCATTAGCATTAGCATTAGCATTCATGGACAAACCAATGTGATGGCTTTATATATTGATACTGTGTATGTGGCCTTACCAAAACGAAAGATTCTGAGGCCACTGCCCAAGTTTATAAAGATTGAAAATATATATTATAGCCTATAATTAGGCCTTAAAATTCTTCTGATTATTAATTATGAAACCTTAATCCACGACATAAACAGACATTTAGTTATCAAGAAACTTTGTGAAACACTCTTAAAAATTTGAAAATTTAGAGGATCAAAGCAGCTCACATACATACAAGCTGTGTCCCAATCCAGCGGCTGCAGCCTTGAAAGGCCGCGTTTGAAGGCCGATTGCGTCACTGAAGCGCGTCGAAGGCTGTCCCAATTCAAAGGTTCCTTCAGATGCGACCGACAAATGCGTCCTCAGATTTCCCTGGCCGTGAAGAATCCATCAGGTGCATCCTTCGCGGCCCACCACATCCCGAGATGCAATGCGCACCAAATCAAATCAAATTTAAACGGCCAGTTTTTGGTTTCAACTCAATCGAATAGCTAGTGTTACACATGTTTAAGAAAACCAAAGGGCCCTTGAAACAAATTATGTTTAAAATAATTGGTTAACTGAAATGACGTTAGTTAAGCTAGCTACTTATGCTGGCTAGTTAGCCCACTAGCTACCTGTTGCTAGGCGACAGGAGCGGTGTTTGGTGACGCAAGGGTAGACCAGACCGTCTCATTTTAGTTCGGCTTTAACGTCTACACAGGCTGTGAATGGAGCATCCTTCGTGGATTGAGGCACAGCTACAGTATATGCTTAGTATTCAGCTACTGACCGGAGATGCTTAGCTTAGCTTAGCATTAAGACAGGAAACGGTAAAGGTAAGCTGGTCACTTCTAAAGGTCCCTGATTAAAATGTTAGCAATGCTTTTACAGGTTAATAAGATGGACTATTTCTTGGCGGGATGCAGTGACTTCCTGTAGTCGTGTCACCACCAAAAGGTTCCCCGTCAACCTGTGGTGACTTCACCTGGTTCTAGTTTTGCAAGGAGTAAGAAAATGACACTTTACATGTTAATCGGTGAGCTATAAAGATGTTAGCAGACATCTTTTTTTATACCTTTGGACAGAGCCAGGCTATCTGTTTCCACCTGTTTCCAGTCTTTATGCTAAGCTAAGCTAAGCTCCAAATTTACCACATCAATATTTGATCTTCTCTTGAAACTTTTTGGAGCAGATTTATTATCAATAGTGTTTTTTTTATCCTTATTATTCATGTGATCACTCTTGGTCTGTCCTCAGCATGCTGGAAGGTTAATGTTTATTGGATGGGAGGAAATGTAACGGACCCTACTGACAGCCTACTGCTGCAGACAGAACGCCTTGAGCAAACACGCACACACACACACACACACACCTTGTGTTTGAGAAAGTTATCTCCCCTTTGTTGGCTCTCTCTCCACACTAAGCCACGTTCAGCGGATAGAAAGAAAATATTGAAGTAGTGAGTTACACACACCTCTCCCTCCCCCCTCTAGTTGTGGAAATAGTTGGGGTATTTTGAACCCCCTCACCCACACACACACTTCATTCATGGGTGAGGGAGGTAGGAGGGAGTGAACAAACAATACAAGATGAGATTAAATGTCCAGCCGGCAGCCGTCACCACAGAAACTATCAGCACGCAGGAATAATTACGATTTTAGGACGACTGAGTGACATCTTTTATGAGACACTAAAACTGCAGGAGCATTACAATATAAAGTCATAAATACAGGTACTGACCATTGGATTAATAAACCGTGTACACAGCGTTTAAACTAACCTGAGACCTGGAGAGAGTGCACACGGAGCTGTGAGCGTGAGTCACAGCGTACCGTTAGCTCTGCTTCTCTTTATGTCATCTCATCTACGCAGCTCAGTCAGGCTTCATTTGCATCTACATTTGACTTTTATCTGACTGAGGCCCTGCAGTGTCAACTGATTCATTGTCCTCACTGAGGTGGATCAGACCTGCCTGTGGGCCAACTGAAAACACATAGACATGCACAAACGCATGTATGTAGGAAGCTGAAACATGGACGGATGATGAAGCAATGAGTGCCCAGACACAGACATGTTAAAGGCCCCCAAACCCTCCTACACGGCGGCAGACAGCCACAGATTCAAACATCTTATTGGTCGGTTTTTGGTCCTGTTTATGCATTTTGTGTCTCTTTTAGTGTTTTGTGTCTCTTTTAGTGTTTTCTGACTCTCTGTGGTTACTTTTTGTGTTTTGTGAGTGTGGTCGGTCTTTTTGGTCTGTTTTTAATTTGGTGTCTTGTTTTATGAGTCTTGGTGGCTAATTTGATTCTTGTTCGGGTTGCCTTGTCTCTTTGTGGTTGTTTTGTGCCTCTTTGAACTCGTTTTCTGTCTCTTTTTGTGTCATTTTTTGGTCTTTGAAGTAATTTCGTGACCCTTTGGTTATTTATTGTCGGTTCTTAGCCAATTTCTGTCTCTTTGTGGTTGTTTTGTGCCTCTTTGAAGTCTTTCTGGGTCTCGTTTTGGTCTTTTGTGTAATTTTTGGTTGTTTCGTGTCTATTTTAAGTCTTTCTTTTTTACCCTTTGTGTTTTTTGTGTCGGTTTTTAGCCAATTTCTGTCTCTTTGTGGATGTTTTGTTTGTCTTTGTTTTTTATTGTGTTTAGCCTTGTTTTTTCCTGTCTCGTTGTCATTTTGTGTCTGTTTTGTGGCCTTTTTGTGTCTCTTTGTGGATGTTTTGCGTCTCTTTGACGTCTTTCTTTGTATTTTTTTGGTCTTTTTGTGCCATTTTTCGGTTGTTCTGTGTCTCTTTGAAGTCATTTTGTGACCCTTTTGTTGTTATTTTTTGTCGGTTTTCAGACAATTTCTGTTTTGTGGCTTTTTTGTGGTCATTTTTGTGTCTTTAAAAGGTTGTTTTGTGTCTCTTTGTGGATGTTTTGTGCTTCTTTGAAGCCTTTCTATGTCTCTTTTTGGTCGTTTAGTAGTTAGTTTTCGTTTCATGTCTCTTTGAGTTCATTTTCTGTCTATTTAAAGTCATTTTGTGGTTCATTTCTGTCAGTTTTCAGCCAAATTTTCCTCTTTGTGGTTGTTTTGTGTCTCCATTCTTAAAATTTGTGTCTGTATTGGTTGTTTTGTGGTCATTTTTGTGTCTTTGTCGTTTTAAATCGGTTGAATCATTTCATTGACTTCCCAAAAACAAATGTCAACAGTCACTTTAAATGGAGGCTGCAGCCTGAATTGCCCCCTGACCCCTTCTGCCAGCAGACTTGTTCAGTTAAATGTCTTCAGGCTTAAAAGTCTCTCTCTTTCTGCCTATGAGTGGTGTTTCGTTGTATTGTGCTCACACACACACACACACACACACACATAGACACACACACAATCAGGCATCCACCCTGCGGAGGTGGATTGTTTGAGGAAGGTACAGAGCTGGTGCTGCAAGACTGTCTGGTCCAACAAGTCTAACTGCAATGGTAATGTGGTGTGAGTGTGTGTGTATGTGGGGCATGTGTGTGCGTGCAAAATAAGCCGCATTAAACAATAAGCCAGACATGTGCACACCCACACCCACGCTCTCAAATACATGCACGTATTTAACTGTGTGTTTGCTAATTGAGAGATAGTGCAAACATGGAGCGGTGCAGGCGGCCTGTTGTGAAATTCTGTTTCTTTCTTTCTCTCTTTTCTCTTGCTCTCTTTTTACCCCCTTTCTGTCCATTTTTAAAGGCATTTCTTGACTTTTTAGCATCTAGTTTTCAGTTTTTGCTTGGCTGTGAAAACGTAAGGAAGTAAGGAAAGTGTGGTCAAGATAAAAAAAAGCTTGATGTTCATGATTTATCAATGCGTAGGATTTGATATGCTACTGTTTAAACCATAGCATCCAAACAGAAGCTCATTTAATGATCAGTAATTAACTAAGTAATCAAAATATTCGCTTTTAAAGGACACTCCGGTGATTTAGTGTTGCATTTGAAAAAAGCCCCGGACAAATCAAAGCTGCAGAAGCTGAGATATTGTTACTTTAGGTCTCTAGTAATACGTTTGTATAATAAACATTGGATACTACATTACCCATAATGCAACATAATGATGTTTTGTTCTGCCCTGTATTTCAGATCCAGAACTGCACTTTGCCAGTGTGTTTCTCTGGCTTTTTTGTTAATAATTGGTCATTTCTAAGCTGAAAAACCATGATGACATCACTATGACATCATCAGGGGTTACTTTTTCCAGACTTTTTTAATGACATAACGACGCATTTATCAGCTTACAAGCCAGATATCTCCCTTAAATGTTTGGTAGAGACCAAAAACAGAGGTAAAAGCTGTTGAAAAATGGAGCTACAGTAGCTAGGTAGCCAGAAACAAGAGCCCAACTTGTTTGCGCTGTAATGAATCGGCAAAAAATATCTCGATATAGAGAACTGACTTGTCCTCTCTCTCTCTCTCCAGTCTCCATCTTCCCTCCGTCCGCTCTGATGATGGAGGCTGAAGCCAGCCCTGCCGAGACGACACCGCTCTGCCTCACCAAACAATCCCTCTCAGACACGCAAACCTGCGCCGAGCTGCCGTCCAGCACCATGCTGGGCCGGCCGCAGAGCCTGTCTGCTCCACTGGAGGAGAGGTCAGACGTCAGGAGGAGGGCGCAGGGCAACTCGACATACGTCCGGTCCAAAATCAAGGTGAGGAAACAAGCAACTTTTTTGGTATATTTTTTTGGAATATGTCCATTTAAAACTGAATAAATACATGTCTTTCAAAATAAGGGAAAATATCGAGAGTTTTGGTTCCTTCTTTTTACAAAAATAAACATTTAAAGGACAAAATTTCCCGCGAAGTCTGACTTTTCCTCATGTTATCAAATCTGACGAAGCTCATTGTTATTTTTCTGCACATTTACAGTTAGTTTGTTGGAGATACACAACTCGCATATGTTAAACATTCAAAATAAAGGTTTCTACACTCCTTAAAATTGCTGTTAAATAAAGATTCACATAAACAATCCCTCTCTTTATCACAGGTAACCACAGGCGAGCTCACCCATGTTCCTTCCCCTCTTCCCCTCTCTCTTCCTCCCATTCCCTCCCCGCTGTCCGTGACTCCGCAAGCCACTGTGATCCCAGTTGCCTTGACGACAACCCCTGCCCCCATGGAAGCGGTCTCCATGGTGACCAGGTCAACAGGTCAAAGTCAGAGTTCGTCAGCGGGGATGAACGGGGCGTTTGTGTGCCAGGTAAGAGGCTTTAAAACAATAATGTATAACTGTGAGGTTGTGTGTGTAGTTGTACCAGTGTGGTGGAGAATCAGGACTTTTATTCTGAAAATCCTCTTTCTCTGCTGTTGAATTAGACTTGGATGTAACTTGATTGATAATGTTAATTTACTGGATCTGAACTTTACAGTGAAAGTCTCCAGGTTTCAAAAATGGCAACCAAATCTTTGGCCTTTGATTTTCAGTAGAAAACACTTTATTGTTTTTTTTGTTAATCAAACAAACAAACAACACTTTATAACGTAAAACAAAAAGCCAGGAAAGAGAAAAAAACATTTAATATTTGTTAGATCATAGGTTAGGGTTAGATGAATGAATTTTGATAAGCATGAAAAAGCAACCAGCGACTAGCTTATTTAAGATTTAAATCCTGGAAAGTATAGATAAAACAAAAAAACTCTTCTGTAACTTTAACGAAGCTTTTAAAACATACCGATGTCACATTTTCATTAAAAAGAAGGCATACACCTGCATAGTTTTCTAATTACTCCGAATATAAGCTTAGTAAAAACGGTGACGTTCTTTTCATTTTCGACAACAAACAGCTAGAGTGTGGTTGCCAGCCTTGCAACAAATTTTAAAAGTTAGTCTTGAGCCCTGTCTTCTTACGTTTATTACATCCTTCAATTTGTAAAATGACTACCTGTAAAGACTGGCAGAAGAAATCAGTCAAAATAAGGAATTCATTAATCAAAAACATCATAAAAAATAACGCTATAGATGATGTTTTTCAGCGTGGGTCACTGTGTTTTTTTTATCCGGACTTACAACCAACAAGATTCATGCAACTACAGATGGTTTTTGCATTTCCACTGATTGAGAGTTGTTGGCGCTAAAAGATAGAGGATAGCAAAGATACTTAGCCATACACCCACAAAGGTGTAGAAGAAGAACACTTTGCAGATGTTTTATAAGGAAAAAATGCATCTTATTGGTCTTTAAAGATAAACACATGGATTTGGTGAAAAATCCATTTTGTAAACATGACTTTAATTGTTTATTAAAAATAATCTCCAGTGCACCTTTAATGTTTAAAGGCCCTTAAGTGGATGTATGTAAAAGTAGAATGTCCCTGACTGTGTTGTTGCTGCGTGCAGATTTGTCAGAAGACCTTCCAGTACCAGCGGATGTTAAACAGACACATCAAGTGTCACAACGAGACCAAGAGACACCTGTGCAGCTTCTGCGGCAAGGGCTTCAACGACACCTTCGACCTGAAGAGACACGTACGCACACATACAGGTAGCTACACACTCATGTCCACACACACTTCTATTAACAGTGATGAAAGAAAGAATATACAATAATTTTACGTCTTCACACAGGAGTACGTCCCTACAAGTGCACCCTCTGTGACAAGGCCTTCACCCAGCGCTGCTCCCTGGAGTCCCACATGAAGAAGATCCACAACTTCACCCTGAAGTACGCCTACAAGGAGCGACGCAACAAGCTGTACGTGTGCGAGGAGTGCGGCCACACGGCGGGGACGCAGGACGAGCTGCTGATCCACCTGCACTTGCTCCACCCCGACAGTCACCTGCTGAAGGGGAAGGCTTTGAGGAAGGCGGGAGGAAGAGAGGGAGGATCGTCGCCCGGGTCTCCTCAGGGGGCGGACAGCGATGATACCTGTGAGTCAGGTGACCAGTAAAGGAACGATCAGGAAAAAGACAAACTCAGGGGGGATGGATGCGTTTACTGATGGACATAAAGGTGACGTGATACGAGAGAGGTGGATGAAAAGTGTTTGTATATGTGTGTGTGAATGTGTGAATAATATACGTGTTTATGGATTTGGGTATTTGTACATAACAGACTGCAATGTTAAATGAAATAAAACCAAGTTTGCCTCGACTTAGATACATATTTACATGATACTGTGGTGTGGATGAACTCATAAACATGTCTGACAATATTTGCATCATATTTTTCTTCCTTTGTACTGCATGTAAATATTACCACTGGGCTTCTCTGTACAGCGAAAACGTTTTTCTATGAAAAAAGTGTTTGTTCATTAAAGGGAGTAATATATTACAAAACTACGCGTGCTTTCTTGGTAAGCTTACTTTACAAGAAACATATTCTTGCATGATGAGGTCTTAAAAAGTTTAAGTTTGTAAAGAATTGTCATAAAAACAGGGCGACTGAGATAAAGAAATTCACCCTCGATGATTTCCATCCAGCCATTATCTAGACCACTGATCTTGTTCAAGGTTGTGGCTGGATTGGAGCCTATCCCAGCTGTCTTTTGGCGAAAGGCGGGGTTACACCTGGACTGATCGCCAGTCAGTCACAGGGCTGACACATAGAGACAGACAACCTTTCACACTCACATTCACACCTACGGGCAATTTTAGAGTCACCAGTGAACCTAATGAGCATGTCTTTGGACTGTGGGAGGAAGCTGGAGTACCCGGAGAGAACATGCACGGGGAGAACATGCAAACTCCACACAGAAAGGCCCACTACATCTGAACTAGGATTCGAACCAGGAACGTTCTCGCTGTGAGGACAGTACCAACCACTGCACCAGCGTGTAGTTGATTTATTCTTCTTATTTGTCATTGCATTTGGACTTCTTAGCAGCCTTTTCTTTGATCACCCTTAATGTTGCCGCTAATAAGAAATGATCAAGACAAAGCCACTATAGCCCTAGTCCAGTGGACAGTTGCATGGACATCCATTGATAAGACCCAATGTAGTTAAGACTTGGCATAAGTTTACTTGGTGCAATGACTTAAAATCCATTCTTAAGACTGCTCTCGACAAAGACAGACTACAAGTTAGGACCAGTGCATTTCAGTTCTTGTGTAAAATGCATGTAAAATCCTAAGAGCCTGGTCCTAATTACCCAAAGGTTGTGGTTTCACCATATATAACTCTAATGTAGCAGGCAATCAAGTGCATTTCTATGGATGCATGTGGACCATAAAAAATCCTCCATGTGCAGTTTTATCCTTATAAACATGTGCAAGCAGCATTCTTCATGCATGCTTGTGCATACATTTGCCAAAAATGGACTTGTATATCAGTAACAATCAGGTAGATACATGTACAGTTTAGTTCTAAAATTGGGACACTTTTTTAAAAATGGACAAGAAAACCAACTTAAGGTAGCACTGAGCCTGTGGACTTACAAAAAGAATCAACTCTAGATTCTGGGTGGGTTAAAACAATAGAGTAAATAATGATTGAATATTTGTGTTACAGCTTCCAAGTGATGGCAGATTACATTACAACGGACACAAAAGGAATTCTTTACCTTACTCACTAAAGACATGTTTATGCAAATCCATGTGGGCACATGTTTTACATTTCAATCCAACCAGTCTTTTTACATCAACTGTGTCCCTAAAGTCTCAGCAGCCATGCTTTATTCGAATACAAACATTATTTTTTTCCCTCATACTATCTCTTCAGACCTTATGTGTGTGAGTGCATAGAAGTTAACTGTTGAGCACCAATTATGCAGCTTTCCCCCCCAAGCTCTTGACTGTGAGCTTGTAAGACAGAGGGAGGTTGTGGCTGAGAGGGTGAGGTTGGATTCTTGGTCTCTGTTGGGTCTTGTTGGAGGAATCTTGCTAACTCTCTTCAGCCTGAGGACACATAGAGGCGGATTCAGGTAACAACCAGATAACGGTCTGAGAAGTTAACTGACACTGAGTTATAATGTCATTTAAACCATTTATAGTGTGAATAGTACTGTAGAATGTTTTGAAAGCTATCAGCGTTGTATCTCTAAATCTCAGGGGCATAGAATTCAACTTTTGCTCTGTAAAATACATTGTACAAATACAGAGATTGGTAACGTTTTGTAAAGTACCTTACAAATATACTTAAGCACAATAATGCTTTGGGCCTGAATGTATTTTCAAACGCTGTTATCCACTTACTAGTTCGTTTACTAATTTCGCCGCTAGATGTCACTGTTTGACTCGTTGCCCCGCCTTTTTCCGGTCACGTGACTGCTATCAACAAGGAAGTGCGCTGTGCCTTTGAATACAAGGCGCCAGCAACTGCTGCTGCTAACCCACAAGTTAAAGGTAAGCCTGTTTTTCAGAAGCAGACACGACTTATCTAACTTTTTCGTGCCAATTCTATCGCTTGCTACTTTAACTTTAACTGTCTTGTTAGCGAAAATTTCAAAATGCTTTTTATTGTCAGCTAACGTTAGCTTATGTTAGCTAAAGTACACCTAGTCTGCTTTGTTGTCGTCGCCTTATATAATGTTTCTGTTGTGGTGGTACATGGAAGTCAACACGTCTTGGTCTATGTGTTTTCACACTCCTGACAGGTCCAGAGGGATGCCAGCCTCGGAGCCGGTCCGGTTGGGTCGGAAACGCGCCCTGCCCTCCTGTCCGAACCCGCTGTTCCTCAAGTGGCTGACCGAGCTCCGGGACGAGGCCAAAGAGAAGGGACTGAAGATCCAATACACCTACCAGAAGGTAAAGAGGGGGAACAGTTTAGATCAGCTGTTAAAACCAGACTGTGAAACCCTAACCCTGTGCTTAGGAAGCAGCTATATTGATAATTGTTCTGGTGCTGTTTTCACTGCTTTTGCCGACAGCACGTCAATCAAATTGGGTGAAATATTAATGCTACAGAATACGTCACATTATGTGTATACTTCTGTATGAGTAGCAAGCAAAGTAAAAACATTACATTTGATGTTGTACTGACACTTGTATTTGATATTTTGTTGTCTTTGTTTTAATGGACACTACTCTTCACAAATAACCTGCAACAATACAAATTACGGTCTAAATAAACTCTTCAAAAATGTATTTTATACTTGAAAACGAGACAAAAGTGCAGCCTAAAAAAAAATTTAAAAAAGGGAATGAGCAGAAACCAATCTTCAGTTATCATCTTCTATATTAATGTGTTTTTTTGTTTGTTTTTTCTAGGCCATCAGCTCTCTGAATAAGTATCCATTACCGCTTCAAAACGCCAAAGAGGCAAAAATCCTCCAGAACTTTGGAGACGGCATCTGCAAAATCCTGGATGAAAAGCTGCAACGGTACTACAGAGAAAACGGTAAGAGGTGGACGAATGGAATAATGTTTGCATTAAAAATGATTGTATTAAATTGCAAGATTGCTCCTGTAGCCTGGATTAAAGATTGTTATAAAGAGTAGTGTTTCTACAAAACCCTCCTCAAACCGTCTTCACTCGTTTCCCTCTGCCTCGTCTCTAGGTTCAAACGCTCCTATTCATTCTCTCCCTGAAGTAGCGCCCCCTCCTGGCCGACTCGACAACAACAACCTGGCTCCCTCCAGAAAGGTAAGAAGGGTAGTGTGTGAGTTTGTCTCAGTGCCAAAGACACAATTTATTCCCTTGCAGAGAAACCTGTGCGAAATTCTGTCCTTCCTTCCTCGGTGTAATTATTGTCCTGAAATGGTGTCACTTCATTGTAACACAACATTTATGAACACAGTAATTCTAGCTTTATCGTACAACATACAAAATCGTATCCTACAGCTCTAAGTCAGCGACAACCAGAAGGTGTTTGTGTCAGATATCTCATAAAAATGTGGACAAAAAAGTCACTTTTTAAAAATATTAATTTGCATGTAAATAATGGAGAAGGTAATGTGGAAACATTTCCCTACTTCTGCTACTTCAAAGAGTAAATATAATATATTTTATGAGCTGTAAAATTTTTCATCATTCTGTGTTATTTTAATCAATGATGAGAGGAAAGTAAGTAGTGTTTATTGTGGATTACTTCAGTGACACGTTGTGATCTCTAACTCTTCATTTGTTTCCTGTGTGTACGTATTTCCTTGAAGAAGAATGCAGCAGGCGATCAAGGGAAAGACAAAAGAGGAGGAGGGAGGAAGAAGAGGGAGTACGTGCCTCAGAAGAGGTCTGGGGGTTACGCAGTGCTGCTGACTCTGTACAGACAGTCACAGGTACAACTTTGTCCTCTGAAATATCTCTAATTCAATGCATTCTGGCCTCTGTAGGACAACTATCATCCCTCTCTCTCTCTCTCTCTCTCTTTAGATCCCTGGCAGTAAAGGTTACATGTTTAAGATGGAGCTACAAACAGAAGCTCAACTTCTCTGTGACAAGTCTTTCACTGCGGTACATAAATGATCGTTAATAACGTTCTTTTAGTTTAGTTTATTTTAAAGCTTGCTTTCCCTTCCCCTCATCTTCCGTCTCTGTCTGCAGCCAGACCTGGGCAGTAAGTACACGGCCTGGTCTTCAGTCAGCACTCTGATTCAGAAGAATCTGTTGGTAAAGACTCACAACCCTGCGAGGTACGAAGAACTTCTATCCAAGCAGCTTTTCA